>NC_064628.1:261522687-262753522 GCF_023864275.1 Schistocerca cancellata
AACAGTGGTAGTAGTGACAGGTGATTGTTGAAGTAGACTTACAGCACTCCCGCCGCCCTCACGGACGCAGCCGGTCACGGAAAGTGATGACGGCCCGGTCCGCCGGTGTCGTCTGTTGTCCATACATCGTGATGAGGAGCAGCTCATCAGTAGGAAGGCCGTGAGTACCACCAGCGTTGAAGAACAAGCATGGCCCGCCCAGATCCTCTGGAGTCTTGCCGTCTACACACTTCCACGCTTACTTGTGGTCACCATGTCGGCGATCCTTTGCAGTAGTCGACCCAAGATGTCCGATATCGAGCGGCAGTGTCTCGGTACCCCCCGCCTCCAGGGATCGACCGGGACGGTGGTTGATGAGGTCTAGGTGGTTAGCAGGCCGCGAGGGCGCGCCTCCCCCGGGCGGACCATAGACAGCTTGCAGTCCAAGGAACAAGTCCTTCAGAGGGTGGATGGTAAACGCACACCAGCTCACAACATCGGTGAAGTTTCCCAAGTCAAAAAAATGGTTCAAGTGGCTCTACGCATTATGGGACTTAACTTCTGAGGTCATCAGTCCCCTAGAACTTAGAGCTACTTAAACCAAACTAACCTAAGGACATCACACACATCCATGCCCGAGGCAGGATTCGAACCTGAGACCGTAGCGGTCGCGCGGTTCCAGACTGTAGCGCCTAGAACCGCTCGGCCACTCCGGCCGGCTTTCCCAAGTCCTGCGGCAGTTACACCACAGGTAAGAGCGCCTCGCATGAACTCGATGAGCCAGTCTTCATCACGTGGTTTCTATGAAACTCAAAAGTCTCTCATTCTCTCTGGTTCAAAACGCAGATAGAATGGCGGTATGACTGCATGGTTTGAGCTCGTAAGCTCGATTATTTATACCCTTATAGCTGCGGCCAACTGGACGGGGATGAGTAAGTTTGTTTACTATTACCTGCTCTATCAGTTTTTCCTAGCTCGCTCTGCAACGAGCACGGGTTGCTACGACCGGTTAAATTTGCAACGTGTGAGTTTCTCGGTAGCACCCAAGTGCCTTTTACAAAATGCTACTGTACTCCCGGTCACACCGTGTTAACTGTTCCACGCGCTCGATCTGCCTGGAGTGTTTTGTCATAATGTTAACAATATCATCAAGTGGCTTACTTGATTACGTCATCAGTTGTGCTGGCCTCTACTGCCTGATTGCGCTAGGAACAGAATTTCAATAATTCAGAATTCACGCACTGAAACTTCTCAATACGGGTTCTTTACTGGTCGTTAGTTTGCCAGGTACGGGCAATTTAATTCTGATTTATTGCTTCGTCTCGGTTACACATTTTTAATTAGATTACATGTTTCGACCACTCTGGATCATCTTCAGATCTAAGTAGCAGCGTTAGCAACAGGTCTTGTCTAGCCAGAACCACGTATCAGGGTATGATGACTGTGATTATAAAGAGACTTAATTACATGGTTGTTAGAGCCTCAATCCTCTCATATTGTTTGAAGACGCAAGTACGACACTTGTTTTTCATAGTAATAATGCTATGAAGTGTAATAGTGGAACAAACTTGTAAAATCCAACTGTCATTAAAGTAAAAACTACGATCAATGTGCAAAAAATGCCAAACTGTGAAATATGTAATTTTATTTATTATGTTCGAAATGTTTCGTTGTTTAAGGTGGATTCAGGAATAAAGAAACAAATTGTGTAGTGCCTCGGGGCTAGATGGGTGCCGAGAGGTCACTCCAACCTCCCCTGCTATAGTTCCCTAGATCGATGTCTAGTGGTGCTGATTTTAAATCTTGTCGTAACATACACTCCTTCAAAGGAAGTGTAGTACACTATAATACGGTTGTTACATAGTCCACTGGAATATCTGGCAGGCGCTTTTTCGACAGGGTTGGAAAAATAAAACTGGCACGAAGAATATTTATAAAACTAAAAAGGATTTCACCGAAATTAATGTACAAGAGAACTGTCCAACACAGAAAATGCTGGAACCATGATTTCGACGCAACAGTGCTTTGCTGTCATATGTCACATGCACATCTCTTGCATACTCTGTCCCGAGTAGTTAGCTGTGTCATCACGTTTCTGTGAGTGAGAGGAGCAGACGTGTTTAAACGATAGTTGAATGCAACTCGAAATGGTGCACACGAGAAAACAGCGCGTCAAGTTCATTGTCGAATGTTACGAGAAGCGCAATTCGTGGAGAATGTCTACAGATCCAGAAACTATTTAGTCCATACGTGCATCAATCCACAGAAGATAACCGACTGTATATTTTCAGCATGACAGAGAAATAGCAGGCACAACCTTGACAACATTGTCCTGAGAGTACGACGGTGTTTTGTAGGGACAATCAATAGAGGTATTGAAATATTCCGGCCATCTCGATAACCTGAATTCTATCCGTCTGATTATACCAATGGAGAATACTGAAGGGTCAGGTGTACTTAAATAATCGGCACACACTGGAAGAGCTGCAGCAGAACACTGGAAACGTTATTGCTGTTATCTCTCAGACAGAGTGGTTACATCTGTCTCTGTTTTATAAACTGAGCACAATGCGGCATGGACGTCAATGGTGGCCATTTCCAACCAGGGTCAACCGCACGCCAATGTTATCGTAAATATTTTTCGGTAATTTTTACTTTGGTCACCCTTTAGATTCGAGTGACGTCGTATGGATGAGTTCATTAGCTATATAGGGTAATCTCGAACTCCAGGGGCAACGCCTCACAGATCCCAGAATGAGATTTTCACTCTTCTGCGGAGTGTGCGCTGATATGAAACTTCCTGGCAGATTAAAACTGTGTATCGGACCGAGACTCGAACTCGGGACCTTTGCCTTTCGCGGGCCGGTGCTCTACCATCTGAGCTACCCAAATACGACTCATGTCCCGTCCTCACAGCTTTACTTCTGCCAGTATCTCGTCTCCTACCTTCAAAACTTTGCAGAAGCTCTCCTGCGAACCTTGCAGAACTAGCACTCCTGAAAGAAAGGATATTGCGGAGAGTCTGGAACCGCGCGACCACTACGGTCGCAGGTTCGAATCCTGCCTCGGCCATGGATGTGTGTGACGTTCTTAGGTTCGTTAGGTTTAAGTAGTTCTAAGTTCTAGGGGACTGATGACCTCAGATGTTAAGTCCCATAGTGCTCAGAGCCATATTGTGGAGACATGGCTTAGCTACAGCCTGGGGGATGTTTCCAGAATGAGATTTTCACTCTGCAGAGGAGTGTATGCTGATATCAAACTTCCTGGCAGATTAAAACTGTGTGCCGGACCGAGACTCGAAGTAGAGCACTTGCCCGCCAAAGGCAAAGGTCCCGAGTTCGAGTCTCGGTCCGGCACACAGTTTTAATCTGCCAGGAAGTTTCGCTTCACAGATTGTTTAGGAATATTTTCTGAGAACCTTATAATCAGGTACCCGTTGCCCATTACAGTGTAACTGCAATTTATTTGCTTTTTTATCATCATTTACCTATGAAAACATACTAAATTGAAAATGTCTGCACAATAGTGCAAATATTGACTATTTTTCTCTGTGCGTCTCGTTCGGAAAGAATTTTTTTCCATTCAACAACGGTACTTTTTTGTTGACTGCTACAGAGCAATAATAAGCTGTCACAGCACTTTTATTATTCATTTTTGTCCCGTAGATTAAGAACTAATATAGTAAGGCGGATAAACGGCGGATAAACGGATTACCATTTCCTCTTCTAGTGGTAATACAATTACGTCGTGTAGTGGGATCGCGTGTGGTGCAAAGACCTGGACGGCGTGGACAATGGCAGTGGCGTGCTATCGCTACATCAGTCTTGTGCAACACAGCTTGTTTTATTCATACCACGACATCTTGCAAACAACAGATTCAGGTAAACAGGTAGATTCCGTTTCCCTAGTGAAACACTTCAGCCTTCGCGCGAACGTCTTAGATAATACTGCACTTGACTGCCGTACGGAAGTTACTTGTCAAATCAGTGACGATCGAAGGCTGGCCTGCTCTGTCTGCTAGCGACGTGCGTCTCTGCAAGTAACCGCCAAGTATACCGGCGGAAAAAAAAAGAAAACACAACAGTAAAAACGTATTCTTCAACATATATGAAAGTTGATAAGAGTGTTTCTACATCTGTAAGATGATCTCTATTCAAATATTGAGCCAGTCTCTAGCAGCGCTACTATGAGGATGCAAGTCAGGTTTGTGTTAAATACTCAGTGTAACGGTCTTGAACGTTGTTTACCTACAGTGCTTTTTCTCTAAAAAAAAGTTTGAGGGTACTCCGACATTGGATATAACGCAGCGAAAATTACTTATAACTGAAGCATGGGATACCACCATGACATAACCAACATGATGACCTGAAAAAAAATAAAATTAAATTTAAAAAAATAAAACTGGTATCGGACTCTTCAGTTGACTTTCAGCTTAAAGGAAGTAGGAGATACCGAGTAACACCCACACATACAAGAGAATCTGGTATCGAACAAAACAGTTTGTATCATCTCAAATGAAGCATGTGATTCCCACCAACCCCTGAACAATAAAAGAAAATGGTATCGTACACTTCGAATGAAACAGGTGAGTCCAATCAACCCTCTGACATACAAAACAATACGAGGGGATATTACGGAACACATATTTTAACCTATAAAACAAACGTGAATGTTTTTTGTTGTATTGTGTCTTTTAGTGTCAACAACAATAGAAACTACACTGCAAAAAATCTTTTGTAACCTTGTTTGGCTCTCGAAATGGCATAGATGATGGGTGGTATCCCGTGCTTTAACTGACCCAAATTTTAATACAGCTGAAAATTTATTTAACTATAAAACTACAGTTTAACTTACATTAATAGCATGTCAATGACATCGCTTTTCCCACCAAAAACTGCACTGGTATCGTTAGTATTGCAATTACCAACACGAAAAAATTAAATAAAAAATCTACGTCCGCGAAATAAATCTTTAGCACTCTTCCAAGTTCTCAGCATCGTTAAAAAATTACTTTGTTTGCGAAAAAGTTTAGGGGTACGCATCCCCAAGCGCCCCCCAGAAAAGTAGCACTGGTTACCTGTGAGATCGAACGGAACGAGTTGCCTTAGTCAAGAATGCCTTTAAGCCGACAAAGATGCCATTATCAACATCTCTCTGAGTTTGAATGAGTTCGTGTAATAGGGCTACGAGAAGATTGATGTTCTTTCTGGGATACTGCAGGAAGACTTGGCAGGAATGTAGACACTGTACATGATTGCTCTCAGCGGTGGTCACGGGAATGTACGGTCGCAAGAATACCTGCCTCTAGGCAGCCACCATGTGCCACTACCGAGAGACGACTGCCGTGTTCTGCGTATTGGCTCTGGGCATCGTGCTGCATCTGCAACAGCAATGTGAGCAGCAGTTGCCACCGTAGAGACGCAATGAATTATTACAAATCGGTTACTTCAAGAACAGCTCCGAGCGTGGCGCCCTCTAGCTTGCGTTCCACTGTCCCCAAACCACCGCCATTTTCGACTTCAGCGAGAGCTCATTGTAGGGCAGGGTGGAGGTCTGTTATGTTTTCTGATGAAAGCTGGTTCTGCATCGGTGCCATTGATGACCTTGTGTTGGTTAGGAGGAGGCCTGCAACCAACCTTATGCGTGCTAGAAACACTGAAACTACAACTAGAGCTGTGGTCTGGGGTGCAATTTCATCTGATAGCAGGAGCACTCTCGTGGTTACCCCACGCACTCTGACTGCAAATCTGCACATCAGTCTGATGATTCAACCTGATATGCTGCCTTTCATGAACACCACATTAGGGGGCGTTTTCCACCAGGATAACGCTCGCTCATGTACCACCTTTGTAACCCAACATGTTCTACATAGTGTCGATATGTTGATTTTGCCTGCTCAATCACTAGATCAGTCTCCAATCGGTCGCGTATGGGACACCATCGAACGACAACTCCAACGTCATCCATAACGAGCACTAACCGTCTCTATACTGATTGACCAAGTGCAACAGGCATTGAACTTTATCCCACTGACAACCGGCACCTGTGCAACACAAGGCATGCACGTTTGGACGCTTGCATTCAACATTCTGGCGGTCACACCGGTTATTAATATACCAGCATTTCACATTTGCAGTGGCTTATGTCGCGATTATATTAACCTGAGATCTTGCTATATTAATCATTTCAACACGTTAGCTACACATATCCCCGAAATTTCTTTCTTTCTTTTTTTTTTTTTTTTTTGGTGTTGCGATTTTTTTCCGTCAATGTGTTAGCGACATGTATTATAGTTGTATTTATGTTGTTGGAAATTACACGCGATTTGAGGTTATGCAGAATTGCGTTCCTTTTTGCGTTGCATTTCGCATTCGAACTTGCCGTGGGGAACATTATGCGTTTGTTCTGTTTTTTGATCTCGCAATTACACATCGTTATTAGTATCCGTTTATGATTTAACAGTCCGTGAATTGAAATAACTAACAGCTTTTCTCACTCGCAAATGCTTTTACTTTTTAATCTTCTCTGTGCTATGTTGTTCGCTAGGCATATTAAACGGTTTGATCTGATAATTTGTACTTATCCATAACGGATAACTTAATGTAATTTATCTCACACAAACATTTCATTACATTTTCAAATGTTTGCCGTTCGCTAATTAGCTGTTTGAACCTCTTGCTTTGTTCAGAAATGTCAACAGTATGTCCCAAATCGCTGCATGTATATATTTAAAATTTATTTCATTATGACGTACCCAACTGACATTCTTTACAATTAACTCTGGAGCAACAGAACACTAATATGCAGAGCTTAGAGTTGTCTTACGTAAGAATTTTACAGCATCACTAATAAGAACACGTAGTTTAAGTAAATCGAGACACGCGACGGCGAAGACGGTATCATCGGAATTTATTCCTTCCACCAAACCAATTCATAGATTGACACGTTCTTAAGCAGAGTACGTTATAAATAACAAACACATTTGTTCTGCACAAGTTGAACCTGTGAGGCACGTATTATTACACGTTGAAGCAGTATAATACGAAGGATGCTTTTTTTTCTCAAACTCCGATCTGTATCGAAATGTAAACTGCAATGAAAATCAAAAATGTTTCATTTTCAACATTTAACTAAGTCTTCCAGGTACTTCTCTACATAGTCGCCGCACCGACAGACATTTGTTCGTAGCTTGGCACCAACCATCGAGTATCTTCGTCACCGAAGTTAGCCGCTGTGATCTCCGTCAGTTCCCTACGCTGGTTTGTAGCTCGTTGTCTGGGCCAAAATGCTGTCTTCATAGCCAGCGGTTCATGTGAGGGAAGAGATGAAAATCAGGGGGAGACAGGTCCAGGCTGTGTGGTGCGTGAACAGCCACTTCGAATCGGGAACGCCGCAGTCTGCGACCGAACATTGTAATGAAAAAGGAAACGCAAGACAATTACGTTGTGCAGGTTGGATGAAACCAGGTGAAACTCTTCAGCAGGAATTGGAGTGGAGATTGTAAAATAAAATAGCCGTCGTACTATGTCCGCAGTCAATGCTCTAATTGTAATGTCGTCGGTTTTACTTTCTAGTAACACCTTCCCTCTTTTTGTTGCGTTTGGTAAGTTTTACCGTTTCCGAACGCTTTCCTTACAGTCAGATTGCTTTATAAATGGGTGATAATTTGTACATGAAGAGAGAGAAAGATTTGTATAGTGTCTGATAACAAAATTAGTTGTGATTATTTTGGACGCGTCACATCGTACCTGAATTCTGGAGTAATATTAAGAAATACTCCCCACCATGAACCAATGACCCAGATGACGGTGGGGCGGCATCCATGCCTCAGCGAAACAGATAGCCGTACTGTAGATGCAACCACAGTGGACGGGTGTCTGTTGGAAGGCCAGAAGCCAGACAAGCTTGCTGTTGCTAAAGATGGGCAGCAGCCTTTTTAGTAGTTGTAGGGGCAACAGTCTGGTTGTTTGACTGCCCTGGCCTTCTAACATCAACCGAAACGGCCTTGCTGTGCTGGTACTGCGACCGCCTGAAAGCTAGGGAAACTGCAGCCGTAATTTTCTCCCAGATCTGCAGCTCTAGTCCCATTTTTTATACAATATCAAATAAGGGTAATGCAAGGTTTGATTTGATAATCAATAAGAAAATAGAAATGCGAGCTACGCTACTACGAACGCATTATCGTAGCCAAGATACACAGAAGCCCACACCCACCACAGCAGTACAAGTTTATACGCCTACTAATTACTCAGATGATGAAGAGATTGAAGAAATGTGTGATGAGATGAAAGAGATTATTTAGATAGTTAAGGGAGACGAAAATTTAATAGTCATGGAGAACTGGAATTCGATAGAAGGAAAAGTAAGAGAAGGAAGAGTGGTAGGTGAACATGGACTGGGGCAAACGTATGAAAGAGGAAATTTGCACACAGTACAATTTAATCATCGCTGACGCTTGGTTTAAGAACCATAAAAGAAGGCTGTGTACGTAGAAGAGACCTGGAGAAACCAGAGCTTGGTTTAAGAACCATAAAAGAAGGCTGTGTACGTAGAAGAGACCTGGAGAAACCTGAAGATTTCAGATTGATTATATAATGGTAATACAGAGATTTAGAAATCAGACTTGAAATTGTGTGACATTTCTAGGGGCAGATGTGGGCTCTGACCACAATTTAATAGTTAGGAACTGTAGATTAAAACTGAGGAATTTGGGAAAAAGGTATAAAATTAAGGAGATGAGACATGGAGAAGTCGAAAAAACCAAAGGTTGCTGAGAGTTTCAGAGGGAGCGTTAGGCAAAGGTTGACTAGAACATAGGAAAGGAATACAGTGGAAGACGAATGGGTAGCTTTAAGAGAGAAATAGTGAAGGCAGCAGATGACCAAATAGGTAAAAAGACAAAGACTAGTAGAAACCGCTGGATAACAGAAGACATATTGGTTTTAATTGATGAAAGGAGAAAAAATAAGCGTAGCAAATGAAGCGGGTGAAAGGGAATACAAACGTTTAAAACGTCAGCTTCACAGCAACTACGAAGTGACTAAGCACGAGTGGCTAGAGGACAAATGTAAAGATTTAGCAGCATATTTCCCTAGGTGAAAGATAGATAACGTCTGCAGGAAAATTAAAGAGGCCATGGGGAAAACAAACGCAGCTGTATGAATATCAAGAGTTCAGATTGAAAACCAATCCTAAGCAAAGAAGGGAAAGCTGAAAATTGGAAGCAGTATATGGGGAGTCTATACAAGGGAGGTAAACTTGAAGATAATATTATAGAAACGGAAGAGAAGGTAGCTGAAGATGAGACAGGAAGCGCGATACTGCAAGAAGAATCTGACAAAGCTGTTAAAGGTCTAAGTCGAAAGAAGGCCCTGGGAATAGACGATATCCCGTCAGAAGTACTGACAGCCTTGGGAGAGCCAGTCATGACAACACTTTTCCATCTGGTGCGCAAGATGCGTGAGACAGGCGAAATACCATCAGACTTCAAGAAGGATGTATAAATTCCAATTCCAAGGAAACCAAATACTGACATGTTTAAAGATTAGCTAACTGTTGGTTTACAAATGATTGCAAAATACTAACACATATTCTTTACAGAAGAATGGAAAAACTGGTAGAAGCCGACCTCAAGGAAGACCAGTTTGGATTACGGAGAAATGTAAGAACATGCGAGGCAACGCTAACCATACGACTCATCTTGGAAGGTAGGTTAAGGAAATGCGAACCTACGTTTGTAGCACGTAGAGACTAAGACAAAGTTTTTGAGACTGTTGACTAGAATACTCTCTTTGAAATTCTGAAGGTAGTAGGGTAAAGGCTATTAACAATTTGTATAGAAACCAGGTAGCATATATAAGAGTCAGGGGGTATGAAAGGGAAGCAGTGGTTGGGAAGGGAGTGTGGCAGTGTTGTAGCGTGTTCCCCATGTTATTCAATCTGTACATTGTACAAGCAGTAAAATTAAACCAAAGAAAAATTTGGAGTGGGAATTAAATTTCAGGGAAAAGAAATAAAAAGTTTGAAGTTTGCCGATGACGCTGTAATTCTGGCAGTGACAGCAAAGGACTTGGAAGAGCAGTTGAACGGAATGGACGTTGTCCTGAAAGGAGGATGTAAGATTAACATCAACAAAAGCAAAACAAGGACAGTGGAATGTAGTCTAATTAAATCTGGAGATGCTGAGGGAATTAGATTAGGAAACGAGACACTTAAAATAATAGATGAGTTTCGGTAACTGGGTATCAAAATAACTAATGACGGCCAAGGTAGAGAGGATATAAAATGTATACTGTCAATGGCAAGAAAAACATTTCTGAAGAGGAGAAATTTGTAAACATCGAATATACGAGAGTTAAGTCTTAGAAAGGCCTTTTTGAAAGCATTTGTCTGGAGTGTAGCCATGTATGGAAGCGAAAATTGTACGATAAACAGTGCAGATAAAAAGGGAATAGAAGAATGTTGAAGATTAGATGGGCCGATCACGTAACTAATGAGGAGGTACTGAAGAGAATTGGGAAGACAGGAATTTTGTGGTACAACTTGACCAACAGAAGTTATCGGCCGACAGGACGCATTCTGAAACATCATGGAAGCACTAGTTTAGTACGGAAGGGAAGTGTTTGTGTGTGTGTGGGGGGGGGGGGGGGGGGGGGATCGTAAAAGGAGGATAAGAGATGAATGCAGTAAGCAGCTTCAGAAGGATGTAGGTTGCAGTAATTAAACGGAGATGAAGAGGCGCGCACAGGGCAAACTAGCCTGAGAGCTGCAACGACTGAAGACCACAACAACAACACAAAGAAGTATTATGAAACTGGACGACCACGTAAGGTGAGAAAGGCGAATTGATGACTTAGGTTTGTTGGGAAAGTGCGGCGCGTGTGTGAAGGAAATCGCGAATAACACGCTGGTGGACAAATCCTAGAGAACTGTTGCACTGTTTTAAGGACAGAGGCATGCAAACACTCATACTTCTCTCGAAACACGAATTGGTTAGGAATTATAATCGATGATTTGCACAATGTACCCTCCACCATGCATGGTAATGTGATTTTTGGAGTAAAGACGTAGATGCAAATGTAGATGTTTTAGAAAAAGAGAAGCTGAATATTACAACTTAGTGATTCTGCCACATCGAGTTTGATCCTTTCGCCAAACGGCCAAAAACACTTCATAACAAATTCTTCGGGAAATGACACCTCGAAGTCATTCCATCTTTCCTAGCGAGCTCTTATAATATTACTGATATTTTAAAAAATAATGTTATATAACTTTTTCATCAGTTCTGCTGATGGCAAAGCACCCGGAATGGTAGGATGGTGCACAGAAAATTTTTACTTGCTCATAATGAAATTGTATTCCGCCATCCAGCATCAGATTCCCATCACACCGACGCGAACGTTGACCGACGGCATTGCTTAGAGGCCAGTAACCGATCTCAACATTTTGCAATTAGCGTAATTACATTTCCCGGATACTGATAAAAAAGGTTGGTAAAAGAGATCTCAGGAACGCTGAAATAGAAGTTTAATAAAGTAAATGCCAACTGAACACTAGTAGCGTTCAAGTGTGGCCACCAAACAATTCGTCGGCAACCCTCCTTCGGTGCAGCCTGAAAAAAACTCTCAAATACAACATAATAAATTCAAATGGGACATTAAATGAAGAGGAAAGTAGGTTTCTTGATTCAAACAGGGCTATTATAATTAAAATAATGTCATTATTTAACCAAAACTTTCAGATACGAGAGCGACACTTACATTTTATGAAACAGCCATCGAAAACAGACGAGAGAGAGAGAGAGAGAGAGAGAGAGGGAGCACAGATCCTGATTTTATACAGTCAAAACAAATTAGGGCGACTGCCTTCAACTTGGTTTACAAAGCGTCTTTTATCAAGTTTCGATATATAAACATTCCTCTGGAACATTCTTTATCGGAACAGCACAAAAATGCTTCTCCTATATTAAATCATTATCTTTTCTCCATCCTTTAGATTTATTTACAGAAAGAAAATGTATCCTTAATGTCTTTTAGCATTGATTAAACATTTTATTAATTATTCAGAAAGCATCATTTCACTCTCTTCTCTTCCTATAGCAGCACGAGCGTACTGGCTTGCTGAATTATGGGCAGCTTGTAAAACACATATCCAGACATTCAGAATTCAGTTACCATCCGTATTTAGAACTTTCTTTCTATCGCTTGCCTCCTCGTTTTCCCCTGACAATGATTTATTAATCTGAAAAATGCCGAGTTCTACTGAGGTACAGACTGTATATTAATCTGCAGGTCCCTCTATAACTGACCGCTGGTACGACGCTGGAATAGTACTTGGGAAGACGGCGGTTCAGATTACCATCCGGAAATTCAGGTTTAGTTTTGCTAAATCACTTAAGGCAAAAGTTCATTCGAAAGGGCATAGTTACCTTATTTCGTTGCCGACGCGGCTTTGACCCTAGTATCTCTTCCTTTTTTGTAACAGGCCAGGTAAGTTAGTTCGAAGGACTGAGGAAGGAAAGGGCGTACAATCTCTAATACTATCATGTCTATTACAGTACGGCGGTTTTCGGAAGAACCGTCGGTATGGGGACAGCTTAAGTTACGGTTATAATCAACATCTGAGGCGTTGTCTCACTCATCCACATAAATCTGAATGTAAACTTTGCAATTAGTTTTCGACGTAGTTTTTGAGTTTTTCTGTAAGTCACACAAACCAATGTACAGGTTTCCCACTTATGTTAACCACAGCAAATGACTTTCTATCTAAAAGGAAAACAACAAAAGTATCAAGCAAATGTTTATTTATGAGAGGGATATTAACCTGCAGTGACGTTGTTCGTTACAAAGACATCAACAGCAGTACGACTTATTTAAATAATTTCTTAGACTTTCTCTTCTCAACACATAAACACCTATTTAAAAGTCTTTCACAGTGTACCGTTCACGTAAACTTGACGTTATTAAGAACATAACACGAAACTACTTTTTATTATTCTGCGCTAGCAAACAATGCAAGTTCTCAGGGTAATGTAACTCGTCCACAAGTTGAAGTTGATGCTTTTAAAACAAGACGTTCTGCTTGTAACGGAAACACTCTTGGCAACAGCAAAAGTCAACTGAATTGTCTGACACCCAACCCAAGCGCCGAGTTCCTCCACCATAAATCTAATTCAACTCTCACCCTTTCTCTGTAAGCTATCGCCATTAACTAAACAACGAACATTGACCACCTCTGAGAGCATCTAATTTTCGCTTTCCGCGTAGGAACTATACTATTGCACATACAACGTGTTTTAGTTTTCACAATTAGAATGGTCGCAGTAAACAAACTGTCTTTTATTGTAGATGTTTCCATTTCAAAAGCATTGGAGTCGGTTTGTAAACTGGAGTAAGACACTTTCAATGTAATGCAACCCAATTCTATATGTGTGTGTGTGTGTGTGTGTGTGTTACAAATACAGTACTGGGAAACCTGTAAACTCAAATTACCAACATTTTCCCCAGTTAACTGAGATTCGTATTCGGTCATCTGACAAGAGTAAGATTAGAGCAACGTAAATTTTTGGCCTGTCAGAGTATCACAGTCAAAGAAAAACACTATTCCAGTCATTTTAAGTCGCTGTCTCTAGCATTCGTTATTACGTTTTTCAATCACCCATGACACCGCAATCTTGTCGCGTGCGTCTCCACCCTCGATTCATGCTCTCTCCTCTGACAATTGAGGTCCACGGTCGATTTTTTCGGCTCGGTCGAACCTGTCCGTAACCAGGCGCTGTACTCCAGTGGAAGCAGACGGAAATCATCCGGGCGCGTTCTTCATATGCCTGTATGTCTTCTTAAAGAAAAGAACTTACAAGAAAAGTAATCTTGCCGCTTAGTGTACCACTGCTAGCTAAACAATATTTGCTTGATCCTTTTTTTATGTTGCTTCAGGATAAAAATTTATTTTCTGTGCTCAAGGTAAATATACACGCCAAATCAAAACCTCATGCGTTTTCGGCATTAATCACCAATTACCTTTTATTTTATTTCCATTGATTTGTCATAACGGGTATCGGAACTTTTACCTTCCCATGATGGTTTTTGACAGGGGAGAGAAGTGCCTTATGACAGGGTTTGACTTAAAGAAGGAATAAGATGATAGGAAACTTCCTAAGGCATCAGGGACTAGTAAAATTGGCGACGGAGAGAAGTGCACGGGTGTGGGCGGGGGGATGGGGGGGTGGGGGGAGGGCACGTAGTAGTTACGCAGAGATAAAGAGTCTTGCGTGCAGAGCTGCATCAAACCAGTTTTCTGACTGAAGACAACAACAACGTTGGCCTGAAAGTGCTGGTAACAGCTAAATACTCCTTAATCGCGTGATTGAGGAACTGTTGGTGATGAAACGGCTCGCACTTCTTGCGGTTTGTTGCGAAGTAAAGATGGTGGGGCAGAACGCAACGGCCGCTCGAAGCGTAAAAATCTGAACACATTTTAGATCGTCGTTCTCGCCAGCGTTACGAAACTCGGAGGCGAAGCGCATCACATAAAGCAGCGAGATCACGAGGCGAACTGGCCAGCCGCCAGTAGGACACCAGCCCCGTTATATAAGGGATTACCGCGGTCTCGTGTTCTGCTCAGAGGGCACGGCGAAAGCCGACCCGTCGCTGTCGCTTCGCTCGCCTGACAGGATTTAACCAGTTATTCCGACTGACGCAATCGCGGCGCCATCAGATGTTTGGCAGGCCTGCGAAAAACAAGAGATAGACGTCCGAGAAGCAGCAACAAACAACAATGGAAAATGATGAAACTAGGTTCGTTACCGACAGCAGACAGTTAACAGTCATTATTATAACAGCTTTCAGCATTATACAGAGGAAGAAAGGCGTGAAACAAATAGACCAAATAGAAATGTATTAAATATATTCGCAATTGCGAATAATGACAACTATCAGCTGTAGACTGGAATGACGACAAAGAAAATTTGTGCCAGACTGGGACTCGGACCCGGATCTCACGCTTATCGCGTACGCTCACCTTACCATGTTTTTAAACATTTATTTAAAGAACAATGTTACACATTCCAAATACATAATAAGTACACGTATTAACCATGCACACATATTATACATGACACGATTTAAACAAAAACAGTTTGATCATAGCAGTTATGCTGATGTTAAAGAAATACAACAGAAGAATATGTTAATGACTAAATTACCAGAAAGAATTAATTTGAACATAAAGAAAAGTTTTTTAAAGATATGAAAACTTCTTCAAACATGAATAAATAAAAGGGTGCTCATTGAATTACATGTGCTCCGATCTTTACAGAAGCGTAAATAGCACTTTATGAAGGACATCAGCAAGTTTCTGGAATAATTTTTAATATATTAATGTATACAAGGAAATCGTCTCCGTGAGATACAGGTTTAGGAAAGAAACTGATCTGTAACCTTTTCAGCTCAGTAAGACTAGTTATGAGCATTTCACACAATTGTATGGAAGTCACCAAAATTTATACATAATATGGAACATTTATGCCCTTAGCACATAAAAACAATTTAATAATCAGACAATCTCTTAAATACTTGAGAATGGCTGAAACCAGATGTTATAAATTTGACCAGCCTTCCAGCTACACTTTCTGAACATTAATGGATTGTTAATTTTCTGAAGTGATCAGACCTGTATAATAGATCTTTCACTGGAAAACTGACTTATACATCACAGTGCAAAAAAGAACAGAGCAATTTTCCAGCCATTGAATATTACATTATATCAGATACAATCTTATGGTTTTAACCAATCGATAAAGACATTTCCATAAAAACGCTCAATTTTCATATTTATACCATAAACCAATAACGCAGCTGTAATATTTTGTGTTTTGATACTATTAGACACGCAATCTGACAGTTACATAAGTTCTGTACATTAGCTTATAAAATTTCAAAAACTACTTTCTGAAGTAGAAAAAACACACACCAAAAATGTACAATAAAATTTTAAATAATGTACTTAAGATAACTAAAATACATCACTGTCAACACAGTCTTCTTTTTTTATATTAACCAATGCACATTCTTTCAAATATAAATTTTAACATATTACCAAACTTTATCTTGTTATTCGAATACCTTCAAATTTTGCGGCATTCACACAGCATTTGTATCTTGAACTCTATTGTGCTCTAGGATCCTAGTTTCTTAATGAGGTAATTAACAAAATTTCCCAGCAACCAGTACACAGCGTTATTTTTTTGCCTCTGGTGAATAGTGTGATTCATGCCTTTGTATCAGTGACAGCGATATACTCTCAGGGGATGTCCTTGTAATCAGAGCTATTCGCTCTCGGATTCACTTCCAATTATTCATATGACCGCCGCAAGTGTATCTATGAATTATTGTGTGAACTAGATGGCATTGTTGACCGAGTCCGATTGGGTACAGTCTTTCAATGGTGCTAACTATGTTGTTAATTGTCTTGCACCATGAAGTTTTTATATTAGACGTGATCACATTACAACTAATGTTTTTTTTTCCAAATCTCAGTCCAATCAATGTTTGGAAACTGTCGTTCTATTTTGTTCCTTCCTTCGCTTTTCTTTCGTTCCGGCAGTGACTGACTGATTTTGGCACTTACATAAATGAAATCAACATAGAAGTGACTGACTGATTTTGGCACTTACATAACTGAAATCAACATAGAAAATCCTCACATGCTGTAAACGGCTGTTGATATTCTGCACGTCAATCGGGGGAAGCAGGCTTTGAAGTTTAATAATCTCGAAAAGTTGGCTGGTTACGCTTTCTCGCGAGTCTCTTATTAAATTAACTTGCCTTTTGATAAAAAGTACTGAGGCTTTATCCATAATATCGGTTAATTCTAGTCCACCATTTTTAGGATCTAAAGTGGTTACTTTAGCAGATATTCTGAACACTTCACCTTTCCACATAAAGTTTGTGATTTTGGACATTATTTTTCTCCGTATCATTCTTGGTGGTCTACTGGAAGCAGCTGAGCAGTATAATAAGCTTTATCAAGGATGCATGAGTTGATATACTTTGTTCTTTGAACTTGGTTCAGATATCGAGTTAAATTCTCTATAATGGCTCCTTGCACTTTATTTGCTGCAACTTTCCAATTTAAAGCCGTTTTTGATATTATCAAAACCTCTGAGATTCAACATCTTACTTTTTTTCGATTGCATTGGCTCCAGATGCTCTACAGTACGAATCAATCACTGTTGCTAGCGTGGTTACCTCTTCATTATTCCTTATAATGACCCCTATATCATCAGCATAGGCGCTTATAACTGTTTTATTTCCTGATGATGTTAAGCCTTTTAAACTAGCATGAACATGTCGGAGGAAAGGTTCCACTGAAATGGCGAGGAGCGACATGGACAGAGGACTTCCTTGAGGAACACCTCGTTTTATTTGTATCGGCCTGGCCTGTTGACAATTCACCGCTATTTTTGCATTTATTCCAGTTGCTATGTTCTTTATCAATTGTATGACCCTATCATTGAAACCTATTTTCTTCAACGTCTCTAGAAGATATTAATGATTTACTACAATGAAGGATTTATGAAAATCCAAAAAAAGGCACATTTTATGTTCGTTACAGAAGTTATTGCAATGATATCCCTGAATTCTGCTACATTTTCAAAAATGATTTTGCCTTGAGCGCAGTTCTGATGTGTACTAATAATTTTATCTGTAAGGCATGAAATTCTCTTGTTTACTAGTCTAGCTATTAATTTATAATCAGAATTGCGCTCTGGGCACTGTACTGAATAAGAACGTTCCTCAAGTTTGGCTTCGCCATTTTAACCCACCAGTCGATAGCAGTGGCATATCTACTACGAGTACACATGTATATCTCCCATGCTTCTTTAACCATGTCTTCAAATTCATGATTTACTAACAAGGAAATGTTCAAATTCCACTGATTCTTGAATCGGTAAACTGGCTGTCTTGTTACATTATGCAAGCTAAGACAATTGAACGGTCTGAAAAGTACGAAGAAATGGTTTCTACTTTTGTCACGGAAGTTTCAAGATTTTTAGAAATATATAATCTATCAATCCTACTACGAGATGTTGCCGTGACAAAGGCGAACTCAACAATGGAGGGGTATTTGATTTCCCATATACCCTTTAATTCTAAACCAGTAACTAGTTGTTTTAGTTCACTTGAGAAATTAAAATTAGGTAACTGATCTTTTCGATTTAAAACACAATTGAAATCGCCTCCAAGTAATAACTGTCTTGGAATTTTCCTTAACAAGTATATAAGTTCATCTTTGAAGAAACGTGCCCTGTCAGCTCGGTGAGAACTTCCTGAAGGGGCATATTTAGTCCTATTTCCCTCACGGATTCCAGTCGTACCACCTCACTTACTGGAATCCCTTCCCTCTCCAAAACAGCTGTTCCAACCCTTGCTTCGTGAGACACATTTATGTAACTGACATAACCGGGAATTACTAAATTTGACATTAGAACTTCCTGTAACAGGGCAATATCAGTCACGGATTCGTACAAAAACTCCTTAAGTGCCGATAATTTCAAACCGGACGTAATTTTATTCATGTTTATAGTGATGACAGAATAAGCTTGCGCCATTGCGCTGTCAGTATATAGTTGTTTTGAAGAACTAATTTAGTTTCCTGTGGTTCAGGGCTCAGTTAAACTATTAACAGTTTTCTCGGAAGGCTGAACACGGAATAACACTTCGGTCAATTTATTAGTTCCTGTCCCGATTTTTTTTTCTACTTCTGAAGTTTTCTCTTGTACTGCTAGCAGACTGATTTCCTTGTAAACTTTCTGATTTTTCCTCCAGTAATTCGTGTAGGACCGTTTCGAACCAAACATTCTTTGGGCTTGGGTCGCCCTTTCCTGATTTTCCCTTCTCTTGGTTACTAGCTAAATTCACATTTGGTTGCGTTTTTATTTTACTTCGCGGCTCATCTGGAGCAGCAGCAGACGCCTTCGAAATTTCTGTTGTCCTGCTTTGCTGGCCGTGATTTCATTTTGGCCACCACTTCCTTATCTTATTTCCAAGTCCGTATCGATCCTAGTGCTGAGTTTTCACTCAGATGGCGTTTTGGCGTTAGGCGGTTGCTTCCGTGTGTGATCGCTGGCCGGAGTTTAGCTGGAGGCGTGTGAGGAAGGAAGAGGTGACTGCCTTGGCGTGAAGACAGTTCGGCTCGGCTGCGGTTGTTTGCGTCTGGACGTCGACTGGGGCCCGATGGGAAGACCGGACCGTGATTTTACGGCGAATAGTGTGGACAGCGGTGTGGTGTTCCGTTTAACTTGATTCGCAAGGGGAGCAAAATCTCGCGTGTTGTAGTTTGTCGAGCCTGAGTTTGAAATACCTTCTATGTGCGGCGTCCTCCTGTCCTCCTGTCTCTCCGTCGCTGGGATTGCTATCCTCGTTTACCGTCTCATGGATGTATATCGATGGTCTACGCTGCTCTCCGTACTCTACTAGACGCTGGTGATGGAAGTGCGTCGTTCAGCTGCTCGTTAGTCTGGGTGCTTTATGTTTGATCTTCAAGTGCATAGTCTTCGAGTAGCACTCCTTGGAGTTTGTCTTGCGCAGTTAGATTTGAGTTTATTTTGTCTTGTGGTGCTTCCTCTTTCCGTCAACGAAGGTTAAGCTTGATTCTGCACTCCGTACGACGCTTGGCACCTCAGCAGGCGGGTCGGAGCCAACTTCGCGATTAAACGGAAGCCTTTGGCCTGAGAGGTCTTGTGTTTTGCATAGTGTTCTTAAATTGTTGTTTTGGTATTAAGTTGGCTGAGGTTTCTTATGGATTTCCCGGGATTTGGTCTATTGTCCGGCCCGGACTAGGTCTCGTTATTTTAAAGGTTGGTCCTTGCCTTGGTTTAGTACGATTTTGGTTTACTGCCTGGTGATTCTGGTAGTACGCCGGGTCGCCGTGGTTATGTTGCATTTTGTATGGGGCTGTGTGCTCGGAGCCGTGGAGTACCATTTGTGTGAACTGCTTCACTGGGGAGTACTGATCGGGCCATTCATGGTCCTCTGCTGTATATTACGAGGGCAGTTCAATAAGTAATGCAACACATTTTTTTTCTGAAACAGGGGTTGTTTTATTCAGCATTGAAATACACCAGGTTATTCCCCAATCTTTTAGCTACACAACACTATTTTTCAACGTAATCTCCATTCAATGCTACGGCCTTACGCCACCTTGAAATGAGGGCCTGTATGCCTGCAAGGTACCATTCCACTGGTCGATGTCGCAGCCAACGTCGTACTGCACCAATAACTTCTTCATCATCCGCGTAGTGCCTCCCACGGATTGCGTCCTTCATTGGGCCAAACATATGGAAATCCGACGGTGCGAGATCGGGGCTGTAGGGTGCATGAGGAAGAACAGTCCACTGAAGTTTTGTGAGCTCCTCTCGGATGCGGAGACTTGTGTGAGGTCTTGCGTTGTTATGAAGAAGGAGAAGTTCGTTCAGATTTTTGTGCCTACGAACACGCTGAAGTAGTTTCTTCAATTTCTGAACAGTAGCACAATACACTTCAGAGTTGATCGTTTGACCATGGGGAAGGACATCGAACAGAATAACCCCTTCAGCGTCCCAGAAGACTGTAACCATGACTTTACCGGCTGAGGGTATGGCTTTAAACATTTTCTTGGTAGGGGAGTGGGTGTGGCGCCACTCCATTGATTGCCGTTTTGTTTCAGGTTCGAAGTGATGAACCCATGTTTCATCGCCTGTAACAATCTTTGACAAGAAATTGTCACCCTCAACCACATGACGAGCAAGCAATTCCGCACAGATGGTTCTCCTTTGCTCTTTATGGTGTTCGGTTAGACAACGAGGGACCCAGCGGGAACAAACCTTTGAATATCCCAACTGGTGAACAATTGTGACAGCACTACCAACAGAGATGTCAAGTTGAGCACTGAGTTGTTTGATGGTGATCCGTCGATTATCTCGAACGAGTGTGTTCGCACGCTCCGCCATTGCAGGAGTCACAGCTGTGCACGGCCGGCCCGTACGCGGGAGATCAGACAGTCTTGCTTGACCTTGCGGCGATGATGACACACGCTTTGCCCAACGACTCACCGTGCTTTTGTCCACTGCCAGATCACTGTAGACATTCTGCAAGCGCCTATGAATATCTGAGATGCCCTGGTTTTCCGCCAAAAGAAACTCGATCACTGCCCGTTGTTTGCAACGCACATCCGTTACAGACGCCATTTTAACAGCTCTGTACAGCGCTGCCACCTGTCGGAAGTCAATGAAACTATACGAGACGAAGCGGGAATGTTTGAAAATATTCCACAAGAAATTTCCGGTTTTTCCAACCAAAATTGGCCGAGAAAAAAAAAGTGTTGCATTACTTATTGAACTGCCCTCGTATTTTAAAGTAACATTATCACTTAAATGATTTAATTCTTATTGCGTTAATTGCAACTTGGGTACTGAGAAATTTAATCTGTTAATTACCGGAAAACCTTAAGCTCATAGTCATATGATGTGATTTTCTTAAATTATTGTATTTTTATGTCATGTTATTGTTTTGTTAATTTGATGATCACTGGTGTACTGTTCCAAGTATTAAACGTGGAACGTGCGGAACCGTAACGGAGAGAGTAGTTGCGTGCCTTACGTGTCCGTTGCTGGCGCGGCCTGGTGTCCGTTGTCTGTTTTGGTGCACCTGAGTTAAGTATTGTGTTGCCTCCTCCCTTGTGGACCCGTCGTGTTCTTCTCATAAACATTTCCTTCAAGGCATTTAGTTAATTTTATGCTAGTATTTTTATTTCTTACATTGGTAAAATTGTTCGGCCTTCATTATGCACACTGTTTGTCAGAGCGGAGTTGATATGCCATTGTAATTTATTAAACTCCATTGTGTGCCCTTTATTGATTGATTATGGCAATTATAATGTCTCATATATTATGATGTTCGTGTGTAATGGTGTAATAAATGGATGATTGTTATTTCTGTTTTGGCGCCCTTCATGCCTCCTTTCTTGCCCGTATTGGTACGCTATCCTTGTACTTGTGTTGGTAGATCACATCAATATCACATACTTCCTGATCGAGGGCATCGGGACAACGACATATGGAAGTCTGATTGTAGCTGTGGCTCGTGCACGGATAGCCAAATGGTTAGCCGGCACGGTAGCTCAGCGTGTTCAGGCAGAGGGTTATGAGGTCTCTGTAATAAAAAAACTAAGTGTACGGATCAACGATGGGCTTGAACGGGTGCCATGTGATGCCCGCCCCGAACAAATGCAACGAACAAAATGAGATTAAATAAAAGTGTAGAGGCGACTGCTCGCGATAAGCGGGAATTCCGCGTTCGAATCCCGGTCCGGCACAAATTTTCATAATCCTTATTCCATTCTGCAGCTGGTAGTTGCATGCATGTCCAAAGGAACCTTGTATAGCAATCAGAATAACACAGGCACTGCGATATCGTAAATAGAAATAGAGTGAACGGAAATGTAGAATACTTACTTTATTATTTTGTTTGAAAAGTTCTGAAACGTACTAGCATAACAGGGCGTCAAGCTTTCAAACATAGGGATGATATGCCAGTACCGATAACGAAAGATCAACCGCCTGTCATTTCAATTCACTATTTTCGTTTCCCTTGTCTCATTCTTAATTCTGTATCGTCTAGTTATTTTAAATTTGAATTCCTTTATGTAGGGTTGGCAGAAGAGCTAACACCGTGTTACTAGAGGAGGCCGAAATGCACGCGTTTTAACTCACGCAGGCTGGCGTGAGAAGGGAAGAACTATACTGACGTGAGGTCTAGAACATGACAAGGAATTAGAATTCAGAAAGCGGACGTATTTAGTTTCATACTTAACTTTAATCCATTAATGATGAACGTCGCTCGTGACGGTACATGGTTCACAATATCAATATCAATAGTAACTGAATATGGCGCCCTGCTAGGTCGTAGCAAATGACGTAGCTGAAGTCTATGCTAAAATGTCGTCTCTGCAAATGAGAGCGTAAGTAGTCAGTGAACCATCGCTAGCAAAGTCGGCTGTACAACTGGGGCGAGTGCTAGGGAGTCTCTCTAGACCTGCCGTGTGGCGGCGCTCGGTCTGCAATCACTGATAGTGGTGACACGCGGGTCCAACGTATACTAACGGACCGCGGCCGATTTAAAGGCTACCACCTAGCAAGTGTGGTGTCTGGCGGTGAGACCACACTTTAAATTACCGCATTTTCAACATTGGACTTTACTTTTGCCAGTTCTATTTCGAGTGGACTTTTTATGTTACTGCATACAGAACTGGAGGGAAGTTGGCTTTTTTGTAGGATATTCCAGAATGTTTTACGCGTGCGCATACATCATGATCAGACGTTTGACAAAAGCCTCTTCCAGATTTCTCCACTCATTATACTCTTGGTCTACGGATATCACGTTCCTCGTCACATTCTCTAAAGCTACTAACCGCCTCCCAACAGATCATCCTTTCGGACTTTCCTTATCTCTTGGAATCGAGCAAAGAGCTTGTCGTCTATCTTCCACCCATCCTCTGTGGTGCGGGTCCTGTCCGTTATCATTTTATTGCCATTACAACCATAGCTGAGTTTTCCGTCCAGTCTGTTACTTGGTCCATTTGTTTGTTTACCTCATCTCCAAGGATGTCCTATCACGTATCACTCTCCATTGCCCACAGGGTGACCTTCATTTTTAGAATTGTCTCCGGATTCAAAGTCTATGTCTGCCATAGCTGAAAACTGATGACACACGCTGATTACTAAATTTCCCTTTTAGACACATAGTAAGATTGGATTTTATACTTCTGTCTACGTTGCTAAAAACAATTATGGCACGCACTAAAATTGATTTAACTGGAGTGGCGTCTTTCTCTTCCACCTTCATGTGGAATCTCCTGCCATGACACTTGAAACACACTTTACTACAATTGTATTTATTATTGATTTTTTGCTCTATAAACTGTGCGGCTGGTCCTGGAGGAGGTTCGAGTCCTCCCTCGGGTAATGGGTGTGTGTGTTTGTCCTTAGGGTAATTTAGGTTAAGTAGTGTGTACGCTTAGGGACTGATGACCTTAGCAGTTAAGTCACATAAGATTTCACACACAGTTCAACAGTTGCTCTGTAAGGTCGCTGTGTGACCTTACGAATGGATCCTATTTTGGTCTAACAGAATTGTTTATAATTCCAGATTTTTCCCTATGAACAGAGACGACCTTTCGTGTTAATTTCCTTAAATTAGCCAGTGTGTATTGCTACTAACGAGTATACAACTATCGAACAACGAAACGAAATGACTGCTTATTTTCGAATTCAGCGGTCAGTGCGATTTCACATCTGGAACTTCAGAAAGTACGTTACCCATTTCGTCCCACGTTAAGACCACCGTGCAACAAGAGTGGCGTAATGTCAGAAGAAAGTACGTGTCTCGAGTTTCCTGCAGACACACTTCTGCTGCGATGCAGACCGCAATGCATCACACTGTGCGATATTAACCCGCGCAGCCACTGGAAACTTAATCTGGAATACGCGGGAGAGTGCGTTGTTTTGAGCAAAGAGTCTAAGTTTCACACCGAGTCGCCGTCAAACTTTGTCGATCTAGGGACCAAATGCAATGTCGTATTCAGCCTTAGAGAAATGATGACAACAATCTGATCAAGACCACACAGAGATATGTGATGCTGATCGGGAAGTCCAGTTCTAGCTCCATGCCATTTCCGCCTCTTCGGCAGTCTGAAAGAACGTCTGGAAGGAAAAAGATTTTCCGACGATGAGGACATTCACACACCGGTTCTCCGCGACGATGGGGCGGATTTAGATCTTCGAGGTACCGAACGATGTGTAGAACGTTCTGACCGTCGTTTACAGAAACTTGGTGATTACGTTGAAAAATGTTGTCTTTTATGAGTGTCCCTTTGAAGTGTAGTGCAGCATTCAATAAAAGTTACCTAGCCAGGTATAATAATGTGTGATTTATTTTTGGAAGTCCTCTCGTACCAATATGCCGCCTTACTAGCAGAAGGTCCATTATGCTTGGCGGCAGGGTATACCGACCGTGGAAGTGCGAGTTGTCTCCTCAAGGTCCAGCTTAAAAGTGAGGGTGGCTGTTCTCCCTGAGCCCTATTCAAATACTTCTAACCAGAAACTATCAGCCGACTGATGACGGTGAAACTACTTTCTGTGACCAACATAGGTATGTTTCCGGAAGTTCTGAAGGGACAAACCTGTGACAGGTTGTCAGGCTTTGTCGACTTCTTACCGTCAGCTTCACCAGGCAGACGTGTCCCCGCGGTTGAGCGTAGCCCCATCTTGGCGATACTTTTTAGCTAATAATGTCAATACTTACTGACCCATCCCCCATAAGTTGGGAAGTTGGGGAGCAGTATTCCTATAGCTGAGTAACACCGTTACCGCTACTTGTCGGTCGCCTCATACACACAGGTACATACCTACTTGAAATTGGTGTCAGATTTCAGCAGTTAATAAACAACAATATTTTGCTGCTAATTTTAACTCTCATACCTTATTCTACATTTTTACTATCTACAATACAACTATGAACATGACATAGCCACCACTTGATCATGTGGTAGCACACACAACATGTGTGATCGCAGCCTGTGTTGTGTATACACTGTCTGGTCACATTGATATCACCATCTGCCAAAAACATTTTGCTGCACGGAAAGCTGCGAGACGTGTCGCCATGACACGAACAGCCCGATCGATGTGGTGCCAAGGGTTCCCGATTGGGCGTAAATCCCGGGAGTTTGGTGGCCAGGGGAGCTCGGTAAACTCGTCCTGGTGCTCTTCGAACCACGCGCGTTCACTGTGAGCTGTGCGGCACTTCGTACTGTCCTGTTGGTAGATGACATCGTGCCGAAGAAAAACAAACTGCACGTAAGGGTGGACATGGTCCCCAAGGATAGATGCGTACTCGTATTGACACACTGTGCCCTCCACAATGGCGAGATCATGCAGGGAATGCTCTGCGGCGTAGACTCAAGTGGTTCAAATGGCTCTGAGCACTATGGCACTTAACATCTTAGGTTATCAGTCCCCTAGAACTTAGAACTACTTAAGGGGCTCCGGAAAGGCTCAAAATCATGAAAAGTTCAATTTTTACTTTTTTCCGTTTTCTGAATCTGCAGACTATTACCTTTTAATAGATATATAATTTATTCAATTCCGAAGACTACAACTATTTTTAAATTTTTTTTGAAATGTGTTCTACATGGGCGTGACCCACTGTGGCGCTGTTAAACTGCTGTCAAATGGTGTTATTATTAACGTCCATGTTCATCAGGTACACTTTAGTGATGTGAGATAAAGTATGTGTTGTGGCTAACCTGTGATGGTTCAATATATATCGCTGGTGTGATTGTCGATTGTTTCATGTTTATTTACTCTGTCGTTATCTCGAAAATATTCGTAATTAATTCTGTTTCTTGAGTCTCTGTTTTGTTGAAGTATAATAATGAGTAAAAGTAAAGTTATTAGAAATCCTCTGAAGGCTTTTAAGAAATGGAGAAATGTTGGAAAGCCAAAGGTATGTGTTATTACTGTAAATAATAACATTCTAACATGGTACGAGCGATGCTTGCTTTAGACAAGGAACGCCTTCGGGCTGCAGACAGGGCTGTAAAGAGTCTAGAAATACAAGCAAGAGTAAACAGGAGGAGGAACAAGAGGAAGCTGGAGGAGGAGTTTGCAGAGGATGAAGATAATCCATCCTATGGACCTGGAATGCACTAAAAAGTTAATCCAATCTTTGTCGCTCGATTCCCAAAACTTTTATTTTCTCATACTAATTACATGTTTTCTAAGGGGCTTCCAAACATATTTGTTTCAAACTTTCAGTAAATGTTACACAGTACCTTCTGCATAATTTAACACAGCCTTTTTCCAAAAAAACTGTATATTTTTGAATATATAAATAAAAATTTGCAAAAAAATGTTGTGAATTTTCATTACAATTGAAAAAAAAATCATCTTTAATAACTGAACTAAAATTTTGTAAAATCCCTGTGTTAAGCTGTAGCCCATATTCCAATAAATAATCTGTAAAAAGTTCAACTTCCTACCTCAAATACTTTGTGAGGAAAGATGTAATTTATAAGCGTTATTTTAACATTGCAAGTATAGGGCGTTCCGGAGCCCCTTAAACCTAACTAACCTAAGGACATCACACACATCCATGCCCGAGGCAGGATTCGAACCTGCGACCGTAGCAGTCCCGCGGTTCCGGACTGCAGTGCCTAGAGCCGCACGGCCACCGCGGCCGGCGGCGTAGAGTCTTCTGACGTTTCGCGTCATACGCGCCAACGGCCATGTATCCGATGGGACATGAAACGTGAGTCAACTGCAAAAACCACTTGTCGCCACTTAGTGAATATCCATTTGTGGTACTGGCGTTCAGATTCCAGCCTTCATCGCCGGTGAACAGCAGTCCACATCGGTGCATGAACCAGACGCCTGCTGCAGAGGCCCGTACACAACAACGGTCACTGAACGATTGTTGAGGAGACGCTATTCGTAGCCTTTTGTTTCATCTGTGCGGCCAGTTGCTCATCAGTTGCACGTCTGCACTCCCCGTACGCCTCTCCTCAGCCGTCGCTCACCGCTATCATCTACGACCGACCGCTGATCTACGACAGCTGCCTCAGTGCCAGTTTCGGACGGCGCCATATTGTCCTCTACAGTACACTTTAACCACGGCGACAAGCGAACAGTTTACAAACTTAGCCGTTTCGGAAACGTTTCATCCCACAGCCTGAAAGCTAATGATCATGCGCCTTTGCACATGCGCTTCTCCTCATTTGAACAACCTCTACACTGTTTTCCGCGGCCCCTCGACACGCTTTTTGTGTAACCTCCACTGCTGGTCCTGCCACCTGACGTCGAACATAGGCTGTGATCACGTTAACGTGGCTGGACCGCGTACTTGCATGGTCAGTGCAGGTTTTCCAAGCGCCGCTTTCTTCACTTATGAAAGAATTCCTAGTCTTTATAGTTCGCTCATTCACTATGACGAGGGTCGTCATGGTAATGCGACTGACATTACGGAACAAATTTCTTATCCAGCAGAATTTCAAAAGTCTTCTCCTCCCAGAACATGAATTAAGCCATGAAATCTACTTTGTCTTTCAACTATGATCTGTCCCACCACCCCAAACGAAAGTTCTAAAGCATCGATTCCTTGCCCAGATGGCATCCGGCTCATTAGACACCTACATACTCTCTGTCGGATCATTCCCGAACGTGTCTCACGCGTCCCTGCCCATATAACATCTACTCTAATACATCCCATATACCAAAACCCAACCCATAACTAGTAGGAGAGATATCACCATCATCATGGTATATACACCACTTAGTCATATTTCATCCTCTTAATGTAGCGCGTTAAGAGCACAGATTTGGCTGTATGCTATTATAGCATTTACTGGGAGGTTATAATTAAACTTTCCCTATTCAACACCTTTAAATGTCGTGCGACTAGGGCCTCCGGTCGGGTAGACCGTTCGTCGGGTGCAAGTCTTTCGATTTGACGCCACTTCGGCGACTTGCGCGGCGATGGGGATGAAAGATGATGATTAGGACAATACCCAGTCCCTTAGCGGAGAAAATCTCCGACCCAGCCGGGAATTGAACGCGGGCCCTTAGGATTGACATTTTGACGCGCTGACCACTCTGCTACCGCGGGCGGACATTCAACACGTTATAACACGGGAATTAACTACCGTACGTGTACCAACCTTGGTAGCATTAATGCCCAGAGTATGACGTGCGCGATTTCCATGCGTCACAGTGCCACCGTCTAGTTCCAAAAGTGGCCACCAGATGCCGTGATCAGCCATCGTGATTCATAGTCTCACATACCTGACAGGTCGCAGTGCACTTACTGACGTGTCAACACGAGCTTCGTCAAATGAACAGCGCGTTATTGGTGAAGCTCTAATACCGAAACAACAGTAATGCCAATAATACTGCAGCTGCACTTCGAAAATATCGGAGGCTTAAAGGATAACGGGAGGGTCCTCTTTCTCCATCTGCTGTGCGGAGCATGATGACGTACTTCAGATCTCTCCGGGAAGAGGCCGACGACCGGTTGCACCACAGGTGGTTGATGAAATCGCTGTTGCTGTGCCAGCAACGCTGGGCGCAATTTCTGATCTTGAGGCAGTGCGCGTGCTGTGCCACGACAGTTGAACATCCCGTGGTCCACTATAAGGAAGGTGCTTCGAACCATTCTCAAATGTTATCCGTACAAGATCCATATCGCACAACTGCTTGCACCACAGGACCCACAAGGACGTGTTGACTTCGCTCTCCACCTTCTCGCAAGGATTGAAGTTGATGAGGGTTGGCCCTGGACCATACTACTGACAGACGAAGCTCATTTTTCTCTGACGGGTGAGGCGAACCCACAGAATTGCCGAGTATGGGGATCCTCACCTCCAGTCACTGTGCATGAAGTTCCTCTGTATGGTGGACGTGTCACCGCATGGAGTGGCTTCACGGCTCGTTCATAATTGGCCCATTCTTTTTTGAACAGCGTGGCACTCAGGGACCAAGGACGTGCAGTGCGACAGGCCAGCGTTACTGCGGTATGCTTCGCCATCATGTCATAGCCGTCCTGCAGGAGAGAGACGCGATGAACTCAACGGTTTCCATGCAACATGGGCCCCACCGCACATCGCTTGTGAAGTTCACCTGCTTCTCCTAAACACGTTTAGAAGCGATGCTTGGCCGGCACGATCACCTGATCTCACTCCCTGTGATTTCTGGTTGTGGGGACTACCTGAATGACAAGGTTAACTAGAGGAACACGGGCCGATCTGAAGCGCAGCATATCAAGAGATATAGCTAGCATACCTACAGTCATGCTTCGTTCTGCTGCGAGGAACCCAATCCTGCGCTTTCAGACTCTTATGGACACTGATGGGCGCCATATTGAGCCCCATCTATAGCAGTAATGACACCGGTATACGATGGTATGATGTACCGTAGCAGCACATTAAAAGCTGAAAGGGTCCTGTAGCCACCTTTCATTAGTCCGGTAGTCCATTTTCATTACTATTTCTCTTTCCTTCCTTGTTTCTCTTTTCCCATAATTATCATAGTGGTGTGATTGAATGAACGTGGTTGTGTGTCACGTTGCTAGACGGTGGCGTAGTCTGCTGCAGAAAGTCTGCGACAGTCGTACAGATTCAACAGCAGTGGTACAGAATAGCCAACTCTCGTAGTGGTCAAGTCGGCAAAGAGGTTTTCGCTACTTGTGAGAAATCCACCTGCGTTAGGTTGGTGGCGGAAATGGCATCTTTGGGTTTTCCGGGCCACGCGGAGCGTGGAAGAGGCTGGAGAAGCGGGAGGCAGTCTGCCGCCGATACGGGAAGCGTCCACAGCTGTGCTCCAGTCGGAGAAGGGTGAGTTAGACTGACCGCGTGGCGCGTTGTTACTTGGCGAGGGGAGAGCTGTTAGCTTTTGGTCTCGCTTTTCAACTCTGAAAGATTGCTTTGCCTTGTCGCAGCAAGGAATGCAAAACTTTGGCAGATGTTTCACTTAGTAAATTTCGATAGCAGACTTGGATCCACCGGAAGAGCGCCACACAAAGGTGTCGATAAGAAGTGAGCACTCGCTTCTGTATGAATGTCTCTTTGCCTTCAGCTGTGCCTGTATAAGCTTTCATTTTTGTAAATATTAATAGCTTTGCCTTCTCGTAAATTTTCCTTGCTTTATGTATCTTTCGTCCGTGGGAAGCCGACCACATGGTTGAACATTAAAGTTTTGTTGGGCTACCGTCATTACTAACTGTCCGGTCTCATGTTTGTTTTAAAGCACGTTAACCGCTCATGATTGTGTGATGTGATATTGTTGCAACTTGGACACGATACCTACGAAGTGCGTCTCCACAAACCACGTGGGCACGCGGGTGTACTGCACAACTTTACGAGTTATTGCGTTCAGGCAACAGCAGTGGTATGAATGATTCACACTAATGATTTTAGGTGTAGATTATAACGGTGAATGTATCGATGCTTTTCTTTAATGTCTTAGGAATAAATGATTTTGCCCACAATTTTCTCTTGTGGTCCGAGGTTACGTTTTTGCACCTCAGCCTCTCACCTCATAGCTTTCCCGTTAGCACATCCAACGCGTTTCCTTACGCACAGGTCCAGTGATTAGTTTCCTCTTTTATTTTAAAACTAGTGTTCTAGATTAAGTCTTATTTTCAGGTGTGTTGCTGGGAGCTGATCTTATGCAGTGTTCATGCATGTTCTATTTTATTTTAAATGTTTGATTGTCGTGAACAGTGCACGGGCAATACTATTAATTACATCGTATCCGCTATGAGCGACATCACAACGTATGCATTTTTGTGTGTTCTTGGTCTGCGATCAAGTTAATTTATTTTCCGATTCGACCAAACCTTCGATTACTTGTATGGTTAGAGTCGGTGGCGACCCTAATCTTCTCACGTCAACTTCCCAAGCAATAAGTATTTACAGTCCCAATAATAACGTAATAACCCGTAGAAACAGGTTAGTTACAAAGCGCTTCAGCTGAATTGATTCTGCATTGTTTATCTTCCCCATGTCCTTTACATTAATGCTACCAATTTTGGTACTCGAAACGGTAATTAGTTTCCGTGTTATAACGTATTAAATAGGGGATGTTTAATATTAACCGCCCGGTATTGCCATTTAGTTGTCGTCGTTTTCGCTTTCCAGACGCAACTGCAGCGGCGTCTGTGGTAAATACTTGGATCGTATAGAGGGTTTGAGATGTTGCCTCCCTATTCATGTAAATTAATGACAAAGCACTACTGTCAAATTAGACCTGTCTACTGCTGTGATTGTTCCAGTAAAGGCAAAATGCCACCCCTCGCATGCTTTTCGAATAAATTTTCCTCCATTTCCAAGCCGATAATTCTCAGGGCAAAGAAAACATTGTTTCGTTACATGTTTCATAAGGCATGTAAACCAATGCTGCGGTAATCACTAGAGAATTCCAAACGCTTACTATCGTAAAAAGCTACGGAATTTCCTGACGGCATCTTCGGAGATAACGAAAGCAGTACAGTGCGGACATAAGCGTTCGCTGTGGACGGAATGAGTGGGTAAACCACCACATCCGCCGCCGCTCCGCCGCGTTGCATCTCCAGTTTTTCCCTGCTCCACTGTTCCTTGCGCGCGTCCTAGTGGCGCGGCCGATCATAAATTTGTATCGGGCGAGCGGCTGCCACCGGCTACGAGTCAATCGGCGCGACGCCGTCCATAATTCAGGACGCGCGTGTCGCAATGCGCATGCGCGCCGGTGGCGTACCCGCACCCATGCAAGGCACGTGGCATCGGCTCGCCACGCGCGCCCTCACTCTTCCTGTCTCGCAAGCGGCGCCGCCGGTGTTACCGGTTCGTACCGAACAGCGGGACGCGACGCCTGCTCCTACAGGACGCGCTTCTCAAAGTGGCCGACGGATCGAGGGCTCGTGCGCTACAGATAACAACGCCAAATAAACAATCCTGACTCAAATGCTCCTGCTTCCCCACATCAGACACTTTATTTAAATAAAATAATACGTAATTTCTGTGATGCTGTGTAAGGAAATTATAATTAAAATTCCAGTTTCAAAACGCTGTTGAAAAGAACCGTTGCTGAGAATTACACATTTGAAAGAAATATTGTCGAAGACGGGGAAACGTTAGGGAAACAAAAAAACAAATTAACGAAAAGTTTCCCACTAAAAGAGGCTGTGAGTGTCGTAATGTGAATGGGCTCGGCTACAAATGACAAGCAGCTGTTTCACTGGCTGTGAAATGTGTGGAGGAGTGCTATCTTGCATAAAAATGATCCTACTAACATATCCGTGCTGCTGAAGGGTTAGAATGACTTTACTACGCAAAAGACTCTCCAACCGTCCAACGGTGACAGTACAGGCAACAGAACCCGTAGGAGCCATCTCCTCGAAAAAATGTGGCACTACAGTAAACTGTGCCGTCAACCCGCACCACAGAGTTACCTCTCGAGAATTCTATCGGATTTTCAGTTGTCCACATTCAGCAGGTCTGCGTATTGACATGTCCTTGGAGATGAATATAGGCTTCGCCTGTCAAAAAATGGTTCAAATGGCTCTGAGCACTATGGGACTTAACTTCTGAGGTCATCAGTCCCCTAGAACTTAGAACTACTTAAACCTAACTAACCTAAGGACATCACACACATCCATGCCCGAGGCAGGATTCGAACCTGCGACCATAGCGGTCGCGCGGCTCCAGACTGTAGCGCCTAGAAGCGCTCGGCCACTCTGGCCGGCGGTTCGCCTGTCCATAGAATGGTCCGGGAGCCATTTATTGTCCATTTCCATGCGAGCAACAAATCATAGAGCAAACGTTTGTCTTAATGGCAGGTCAGCATGAAACAACACCTGAACACGACTAATTTTGTGTGGATAGCAATGTAGCCGGCCGCTGTAGCCGAGCGGTTCTAGGCGCTTCAGTCCGGAACCGCGCTGCTGCTACGGTCGCAGGTTCGAATCCTGCCTCGGGCATGGATGTGTGTGATGTCCTTAGGTTAGTTAGGTTTAAAACGTTCTAGTCTATGGGACTGATGACTTCAGATGTTAAGTCCCATAGTGCTTAGAGACATTTGAACCATTTTTATAGCAATGCAGCATGTTTGCAGAACATCGCTTTCGCAGGCATGTCCGAAGTTCAGGCATTTCTCCGTGCGCTGCATATTTGCACACCACCGCTCGACGTCTGATCAATAGTTTTCCTCCCTCTTCCACACTGCACTTCAAAAGAATCTTTCTTTCCGAACTTCCTGATCATTTTCACCAAACCTTTGGCAAAAATCAGAAAATCGCCTTTTTTCACAAGCTTGAGTGTCCGGAACTGCTACAGAGCAGAATACATTATTTCGTGTGTTAGCAAGTGTTTTCAATTTTTGTAATGAATTTCCTTAGTGATGTAACAGTGTAAACATATTCTTGCAGATACATACTATAACTTTATTTTACGCTATTTCTGAAACTCCTAATTGTTACCTGTAGCTTCAGTACAGCGTTCTCGCTGAGGTATATATGTCTGTATGGTAGGTATATTGATATAATGTGCATACTGAGGGGCAATTTAGTATTTTTAGCTTTTGTAAAACGTAGTGTATTTGTGGTCGTGAATATTTTTATAAAGCAGGAAAGTTATACGTAGGATGCACTTATTGTAGATACACTTTTTAAAATTTGTTGTTGCTGTTGTGGTCTTTAGTCCAGAGACTGGTTTGATGCAGCGCTCCATGCTACTCTATCCTGTGCAAGCTTCTTCATCTCCCAGTACCTACTACAATCTACATCCTTCTGAATCTGCTTTGCGTATTCATCTCTTCGTCTCCCTCCACGATTTTTACCCTCCACGCTGGCCTCCAATACTAAATTGGTGATCTCTTGATGCCTCAGAACATGTTCTACCAACTGATCCCTTCATCTAGTCAAGTTGTGCAAGAAATTTCTCTTCTCCCCAATTCTATTCAATACCTTCTCATTAGTTATGTGATCTATCCATCCAATCTTCAGCATTCTTCTGTAGCACCAAATTTCAAAAGCTTCTATTCTCTTCTTGTCAGAACTATTTATCGTCCATGTTTCCCTTTCATACATGGCTACACTCCACACAAATACTTTCAGAAACGACTTCCTAAGACTTAAATGTATATCGATGTTAACAAATTTCTCCTCCTCTGAAACGCTTAGCTTGCCATTGCCAGTCTACATTTTACATGCTCTCTGCTTCGACCATCACGTTATTTTGCTCCCTAAATGGCAAAACTCATCTACTACTTTAAGTCACTCATTTCCTAATCTAATTCTCTCAGCATCACCCGACTTAATTCGACTACAATTCATTATCCTCGTTTTGCTTTTGTTGATGTTCATCTTATATCCTCCCTGCAAGACACTGTCCATTCCGTTCAACTGCTCTTCCAGATCCTTTGCTGTCTCTGACCGAATTACAATGTCATTGACGAACCTCAAAGTTTTTATTTCTTCTCCACGGATTTCAATTCCTACTCTACGTTTCTCTTATGTTTTCTTTACTGCTTGGTCAATATACAGATTGAATAACATTTGGGATAGGCTACAAGCCTGTCTCACTCCCTTCCCAACCACTGCTTCCCTTTCGTGCCCCTAGACTCATAACTGCTCAAAAAATGGTTCAGATGGCTCCGTGCACTATGGGACTTAACAGCTGAGATCATCAGTCCCCTAGAACTTAGAACTACTTACACCTAAGTAACCTAAGGATATCAGACACATCCATGCCCGAGGCAGGAGTGGAACCTGCGACCGTAGTGGTTGCGCGGTTATAGACTGAAGCGCCTAGAACCGCTCGGCCACAACAGCCGGCGACTCATAACTGCCATCTGGTTTCTGTACAAATTGTAAATAGCCGTTCGCTCCCTGTATTTTACCCCTCCCACCTTCATAATTTAATACTTATAAGGTAAAATTTTACATTACTTGGTATAAAGCTTCTAAATTAAGACAATTAAAAATGTTTACGAATGCTGTTACGCTCGTCTAACATCAATGAGTTAGCATTGTGTTTAATTCTTGCATCACCAGATATCTCGTATATTATAAAAACAAAATAATTTAATACGTGTACGAACTGTTTACAAAAGTTTGTGGGGTTGACATTAAGACGTGCTCAGTTTCCTGGACATTTGATAAGGAGATACTGCAATATGGCCATAGCATGAATGCAGATATTGTTTAGTTTGACAGAATGGTATGTTCAATTTTTCTGTTGGTATTTGTCTTCATTGTTGTACTTAGTTGTGTTAGTTTAGTGACTGAGTGAATAACAGGAAGACAACAATATGTCAGACTGGTACCTAGATATAATTTCTAAGAGTACTGTTATGGCAACATTCCTCAGTACAGACTTAACAATCCTTGTAGAGGCGAGCAAGCAAGCTGCCTCTGATATCCTATTGCGGAGGCTGGAATACTGCTGGCATAGCATGGCGCAATAGCGCAGTCCGGCGCAGCAACGGGCATGCCACGGCCTTGCGCTTCACTGTCTTAGTCCACTACATGACCAAGGATGAGACCGTTGACTAAACATCTGGCTGAAACAGCTATAAGTAGTTGCTACTCAGACCCTAGCAGTACCCAGCATTGACAACAGCTGCTGCCGAGACGTTCTCCATGCCAGCGTCGGTCCCATGTGGGCCAGTAAGTCTTTTGACTGTGAAGTCACACCATTCACTGTCACTTCGATGAGACAGCACACAACTTGATTTGACGTGTTGGTCTTGGAATGATGCTTTCAATAGCTAACGATTTGTGATGCATCTGATAAAAGATGTCAGTTTGAAAGTATACAATAAGTCAAGGAAGGTGATCACTGTATAACAATCGCTTTTGTAATTACTAATTGTGGCTAATTTTTCGTCTTCTTCGTGATATTTAACTTATGGGCTGTTTCTGACCAATACTGGTTGTTTAATAAATTGACTTCTCTGTGCAGATCATAATTTTCAAAAAAAAGTTTCAGAAGCCGTACATCATTGCCTCCTCAAAATAATACAACGTTTATAACACAAGAGAAAATCTGAATATGCCAAATGACTTTGTGCACTGTCGACTTGTCACTGACAATGTTCCAAGAGGTGACAGCGTTGCCTAGCAGTCGTAGGATGTGCGCCTCGCCGGCAGTAGAGTGGTTGAGTTTTCGAGCGAGTCGTAATCCAACAGCGTATGATGAATGTTATATAGTGCTCATTGTGCATGAAGCGTATTCTTGGAACATCTATGGATAAACTTGCGTTTGGATTATAGTTCACTGTTGATAGTGAACACGAGAAGTTCTTATGGTGAGTTTGTTGTTTTAAACAACGCTAACAGGCATCCCTTCTCAAATTTCGACTACGTCACATAATAGTTCGTGTAAGCCTGGGTGTGCGATTCACGTACAGATCCATTTCAGACAGCAAAACCTGATCAAGATCCGCAGTCTCGTTGTAACAAGTGTAAGTAGGCTGTTTAGGTTTTGTTATTGGTAACGCCACGTAGCGCTCTGTATGAAAATCACTGGCTGTGCTGTGTGCAGTCTGTGGCTAGTTTGCATTGTTGTCTGCCACTGTAGTGTTGGGCGGCTGGATGTGAACAGCGCATAGCGTTGCGCAGTTGGAGGTGAGCCGCCAGCAGTGGTGGATGTGGGGAGAGAAATGGCGGAGATTTGAAACTTGTGCATGAACTGCAATATACTATGACTATTAAGGTAAATACATTGTTTGTTCTCTATTAAAATCTTTCATTTGCTAACTATGCCTATCAGTAGTTAGTGCCTTCCGTAGTTTGAATCTTTTATTTAGCTGGCAATAGTGGCGCTCGCTGTATTGCAGTAGTTCGAGTAACGAAGATTTTTGGTGAGGTAAGTGATTTGTGAAACGTACAGGTTAATGTTAGTCAGGGCCATTCCTTTGTAGGGATTTCTGAAAGTCAGATTGCGTTGCGCTAAAAAATATTGTGTATCAGTTTAAGCACAGTCATGTACAATTGTTCTAAGGGGACGTTTCATATGTCGACCCTTAACCGAGGATACCTCACTAGAATTTTCTGATTTTTTCTTGTAGTTTGTGTAATTAGTGTAGCTTTTGTTTATTGCTAGCACGTAATTGTAGAGAAAATCTCCTTTGTAGTTGCAGTCTTTCATTGTTGTACAGTAAAACAGTTGTGGCATGCATGTAGATTTGCACCAAGTATTTCGCAGCTGCAATTAACTAGATATTATTTTCAGTGCTATGTTAATGTGTTCTCTTATTTTTGCTCTTCAAATTGTGCTTTTCTGTGTTATCGCGTGAAATATTGTGACAATAATGGCGTGTGAAAAACGTAACACTAGGCTCCAAAGTAAACTGAGAAATAATAGTTACGACGAGCGTAGCTTATCAGCACCACTGTGTAGTGAATTAACGGACATTCCAAGTAGTAATTTGGTAATTGTGCATAGGGAAATGGAGCGGGCGGCAAATAATGGTGTAGACAGTGAAACAGGTAGTGAACAGGGAAGCGTTATCGATCGATCGGTCGGCAACAGCTCGCCTCAGGAATCCGAAATGACAGAACACAATATTGCAAATACTGTAGACTTAGGTTTTGGGGCCTCACCGTTTTCTCAAATGAGTCAAGACACATTTTCTGCTTGTCAAAATGTGAATGTTGCCGGTGAAAATGCACTGCCAAAAAGCATAGAGAAACAGATTCCTGACACTAATACATTATTATTGCAATTAATGCAACAAATGGAACAAAATCAGAAACAAATGGGACAAAATCTTCAAAAGTTAGACACAATGGAACAAAATCTTCAAAAGTTAGACACAATGGAACAAAATCTTCAAAAGTTAAACACAATGGAACAAAATCAGAGACAAACACAGCAACAGTTAGACACAATGGAACAAAATCAGAGACAAACACAGCAAAAGCTTCAAAAGTTAGATACCACACTTGAACAAACACGTGAAGATTTAACTACTGAGTTACATAACATTGAATCGAAATGTCAAAAAGTCTGTAATGACGAAAAAACACAAATTTGTGAGCATTTTCAACCTATTTTTTTGCGGCATGAAAATGCATTACAGAATCACGAAGCAGCCATAAAAGAACTGCAAACCATTGTTCATGAAAATCATGAGACCTTGCGGGCTAAAATTGACTCAGTTGCATCTACCGATTCGGTTACGCAACTTGCAAAAACTCAGGAAAACTTAAAGGACACAGTAGATACTCTGAAAATTGGTTCAGAAAGACACATGGAGGAAATTAGTTCATTATCAGAGAAAGTAGTTGAACTTTCGGATCAGCTAAATAATTTATCTACGAAGGTAGATGATAATCTGAATGACACAAAACCGGTAGTCTTTAATGACACAGAAGAGTGCGAACAAATTAGGAAACTGAAACAGAATCTGAATCAAATTAATACGCAACACCAAAGAGAAATCCGGGAAGTACAAGATCAGCTGACACAGGTAATACAAGAATTACGTATTTCAGAGGACTCTCGCCCTCCAATACAGGAAGAGGGACATAGAAATACGGAACAGCCACAAAATAATAACACAGGGCACTTCGGAAATTATGAAAGAAATTGGCAAGGTGCACCGAATTTTGAAATGGAACCGCCGAAACGACGTAACAATGACCGATATGCGACTCGCCGACATGATGATTTTGACTATAAGCTGTTCATTACTACACGTAAATTCAAAACGTTTAAGAATTCTGGCAACGACATTCATCCACAAGTGTGGCTCCATCAATTCTCTTATTGTTTTCCTCCCAACTGGACATTAGAACACAGATTAGAGTTTATGTGTGGCTACTTAGAGAATGAACCAGCTGTAAGAATGTGATCGGTCATTCACGATTGCCACAGTGAAGGAGAATTTTACCATGCCTTCCTCTCAGCATATTGGTCTCAAGCCACACAAGACCGAGTGAAACATGGCATCATAATGATGAAACACTTCGAACAATCCGAATTTTCCAGTCTTGTGAAATATTTTGAAGACATGTTGCACAAGAATCAGTATCTTTCAAACCCATACAGCCCCTCAGAACTCATCCGCATTTGCTTAAGCAAATTGCCTGAACATTTACGACATATTATTTTAGCAGGACGTTGCAAAGACGACATTGAAGCTTTTCAGGGGCTCTCACAAGAACTGGAAATTAACACTGACAATCGCGGAACATGAAAACTGGAGCACAACAATTACAGGTCACTACTGTCACAATTCCGCGATGACAGAAATAGTAAATGGACACGACAAAGCCATTCTTACAACGTAAATCGTGACCAAAACAGACACCACCCGTATGACAACCGTTGGCAGAGTAGTAATAATTACAGGGAAAGATCACCTCTCCGCGGTAATGACTATCACAGAGACAATCAGAGAAACATACAATATGGGAACCAAAATAATTATTATCAAGGGAGACAGAATAACTTTAGACACAATGGTCCAGCGTGCAGTTACGACTCAGGGAGAAATTCTCCACCACGTGACCGACAAGAAAGAAACAATGGAATCTACCGACATGACGACAGACGATATGATCGTAACGACAGACCTGAACTGCATCAGAACTGGCGGGATTTAAACAGGACAGGGCCCTCTCGTCACGGTGAATTTGTAGAAGTTAGGTCTCCAAATCCCAATAACGACGCGCGACAACAAATGAACAGACAATGACTCGCACCGCAGGCTGCCGAGTGCGCCGGCTGGCTCAGAGAAAAATAACACAGACGCTAACCTTGGGAAAAATTCCAGTATTCTTTACCGACGTATACCACACGATAATTGCGTTAAAGTTGAAACTCTGCGTACTATGAAGAGCAAAGGGCTACACCACATTTCACATGTGAAACCATTGATTGCTTTTTAACTTGTCTTTGCCATAAAACGTTTTGCTTCACAATTCTAGTATGCATTGTCACACTTAGAAACTGTTACCATGCAACAATGTTTGAAGTTAAATATCCAGTCAAGAACCAAGAGAACTTATTTAAACAGAAATTATAAATACATTGTTTGTTCTCTATTAAAATCTTTCATTTGCTAACTATGCCTATCAGTAGTTAGTGCCTTCCGTAGTTTGAATCTTTTATTTAGCTGGCAGTAGTGGCGCTCGCTGTATTGCAGTAGTTCGAGTAACGAAGAATTTTGGTGAGGTAAGTGATTTGTGAAACGTACAGGTTAATGTTAGTCAGGGCCATTCCTTTGTATGGATTTCTGAAAGTCAGATTGCGTTGCGCTAAAAAATATTGTGTGTCAGTTTAAGCACAGTCATGTACAATTGTTCTAAGGGGACGTTTCACAAGGAAGTGCTGTACAACACGTACAGCAAATGATTTTGAGAAGATCCGAATACAAAAGTTTTAGACTGATCCTGTGTATTTCACATCAGCCACATTTTTCTGATAGAGTAGATCGGGGGGAGATGCCTAAAGCTGGCATTTCCGCCGGCTCTCAACAGATCGCGACGCCAACAAGCACGGCAATCGCTAGCTGTAGTATGGGGCGAAGGCAGCTGTGTATCGCTGTGGTAATTGTTTCTCCGCTTTGGAAGCAACAAATACAAGATAAGAGCTAAAACTGACGCCTTCTTAATAGTGCACAGCTATTTTCAAGAGCGCACGAGCGTCTGAATTATGTGGTAGAGACAAATGCTGCACATGTTGAGTGTAGAAGATACCTTGTAGCAGGGCCGGCGCAAGGCACGTGCGAAATGTGTGGCCGTACGGGGCGGCAAATCTACCGTCCCCCCCCCCCCCTTTTTTTTACATTCATGCCCAAGAGGGGATTTGAAACCAAACCTCGGAGGGAGCAGCTTCGGGAACTGTGGCATGGCGCCTCGACTAACTGCCGGCCGCCCCTGTTGAACAAGGGGAGGGAGGAAGACTAATTTCTTCCTAGCCACTGTGGCAGCACCGTCGTATTTACGCCGGAGGAACAGAGGGGGGGAAGCAGTCTGGCGTACACGCCACTATTCTTATCAGTGGAGCGCTGCCAGCTTGTTACGCGCCGTGTGTTTACTCACAACTAATTTTGCGGAAGACGAAATTCGAATGCAATGTTCGATACTGCGGTTACATGTTAAGCCTGAAGCAATTTTGCTAAGCCCTTCAATGGCAGTTTCCGAGTGTTTTATTCTTCCCGCAATTATGGAAATAAATGGTTGAACATTACTACAGTCAAACTTGTCCAACACCTACAATGGCTAGAAGTACTCCGAATGGGTAAATACGCTGCGAGTAATTACAATGGATAAAGGCATTGCTAATTAGCCTGATATAAGTTGGGTTTCGAAGCATTTTTGAAAATTTTTGCTATCCTTTTCTGAGTGATAGTCGGACGTTTAGGTTTTTGAGCCATGAAACACCTGTCTCCGCCTGCATGAACAATAATTAAACTCTGACCGGCACTTTTGTTTGACAATACTACTCGCACACTATCACTTCGCCAATATTTATTTACTGTATAACTGCGTGTGAATCCATGTTTCATATTAGTAAACTACTGGTCGCTTTGATTCTGATGGAAACCTGAGAAAGTATGGTCTTTTAGCAGCAATGCCCCCTCGTCCGCACAAAACAAAATGGTTCAAATGGCTCTAAGCACTATGGGAATTAACATCTGAGGTCATCATCCCCTATAACTTAGAACTACTTAAACCTAACTAACCTAAGGACATCACACACATCCATGCCTGAGGCAGGATTCGAACCTGCGACTGTAGCGGTTGCGCGGTTCCAGACTGAAGCGCCTAGAACCGCTCGGCCACAACGGCCGGTCCATAAAACAAAAGGTTAATTTTGACACCTTCTAAAACGAAAATCCATGGTCAGAAGATTGCTTCTAAGGGGTTCCTTGCCAACTGTTGACAAAAGTTGTGCAGTTTTCGCAAAGTTCGTTTTTCCTTCTATTGTTCGTAATGCCATAGAAATAGCTGCCTGATAATACATTTATCCATATCATCGGTCGCATACTTATTGTGAGCTTCTTGCTTCTTCTTCATGGGCGCTAGTTTAACCGTAGCCTCGCTGTACCTCGTCACGTGACCTAGATCCTGGCACTGCCGCGTCACCGATTCGCCTTTCCAGGCAATAGGCATTGTTGCGTTCTCTACAACGAAAACTGCAGAATTCGTTTCGGTAGTTGGCCGAGGGAGTCAAGATTGGTCAGAAGCACTTTCATTGCGTTTCGGAAGAACAGAAGAATTTTCTATTAGTACTGCGCGTGCACGTTACTCATAAGTTAGAATTTTTCTATTTCAAGATTGCAGAATAGGAAAACTTATTTTTCTTATGACCTGTTACTTCAAAAATTGGCAAGTCGGCAAATAAACACGCCTCGTCCCAATAGCTAGAATGAAAATAAAGCGAAGAAAAGTGAAGTGATACGGCGATGACTAATTTGTTAGCCCTTATTCCATAATCAGACACGAAAGAAGTGACACATGGAAATTACGACAGATGACGAGAGCCAATTCCTTGAAATGAACAACCGCAGTGCTGTGAGTTAATATATTACGACTAGCATTAGTACCCGTCGATGCCCGGGTGTGTATTTATTGCATTATTATGTTACTCCATCTCCTTATTCTTCCTCTCTCCATTGTCTTCCGCCCCATTCTTGACCGTTTCACCTGGGTCTGTAGCGAAATTCGGCCTGAAATTCAATTTCACGCGACTTAGTTCTTATGACTTCATCTCCTGAACAGTGTATCCTACAGTAATATAGTTTTCCGTTTGCGTACAGTGGAATATCAGGAAATTGTCTGCGAAGTGTGTTGCAAATAAAGTTAGTACACTAACATCAACAGTTAGTTTCACGTAATCGTTCTTTACAGGCAGGTTTGAAACATGTTCGACGGTAGAAAAAGATTGTCTGACAGTGAATATAGGAAAAGACGGGCGCTGAAGGAAGATGACGGTAAGAAGCAAAAGGATGCACTACAACGATATTTCAAGCCAAAGAGAGAACGACATAGCAGCGGCGAGGGTGGAAAAATAGAACCTGAAAGTACAGAAACTAGTGGAGCTACTGCAGCTACATCTTTATCTTCAGGACATGACCAGAAAGTTGACGAACACAGTACAGCGACCACCGCATAAAGTAACAATGCTGACGGTGGGCCAGCTACGACATGTTCAACAGACGTCGTCTCGACTCAAGAAATGTTTGTGACGAAAGCTCCGAAATTGAAACATCAGGCAGAACTAAAATTAGGCGACCCGATTCGGAAAATACCGGAGGAACATCAGCCGAGGCACTCACCACCGGAGAAGGGATTGAAGGCGAGTCTAAACTGGAAGACACAATTGACTCTGATCCCGGAAGATGGCCTGAAATTATTACCGACTGCATTCGAACGACTTTGATCATGCGAGGTCCTCCCGAGTGCATTAAGGAAGCTGAAGAATGTCCTAAAAACGCGGACAACCGGCGTTTCAGCCCTGTGCACTACAACTATTCTTTGAAGAATTTAGAAGAAGCAGATAGACATTGGTTGGTGTACTCAAAGAGCAAGGATGTTGTGTTCTTGTAAAGAACGGTATAAGCGACTGGCGGCAGGTTGCTTCGTATCTCGAAAGTCACGGGAAGTCCACCGAGCATTTGAATTCACATAAAAAGTGGATCGTGTCTTCTGAGGAACTGAAAAAGTCACGGACTGTCAACGCCGATCATGAAAGGCTTCTGAATACTGAAAGCGAACATTGGTTAAATGTTCTTGAGCGCTTAATAGGAATAATTCATTTCCTGGGTCGGCAATGTATACCTTTGAGAGGAAGTACAAATACACTCTTTCAGCCTGACAACAGAAACTTCTTGAAACTTGTTGCATTATTCGGAAAGTTCGACACTGTAATGATGGAGCACCTGCACAGAACAAAGCAAGGTGAGAACAAGGGTCATCATTATCTTGGAAAAGAAACACATAATGAAATAATTCATCTTATTGGATCATCTATAACCAACAACATTCTATTAGTGATGAAATCTGCAAAATATTACAGTATAATTCTGGATTGCACACCAGATATTTCAAAAGTTGCACAGATGACAGTTGTGGTACGTTTCGTCCAGGAGACAAGACTCGACGGGGTATACGAAGTCCGAATTCGGGAGCATTTCCTGGGATTTCTTCCAGTGTCCGATTCTTCAAGTTCCACTTTGACGCATGTCGTACTCAAGTTCTTGGAAGATAAAAAAAAACCTATTGTGTAATATCAGAGGGCAAGGACACGACAATGGTGCTAACATGAAAGGGAAGAAGTCTGGTCTCCACAAAAGAATTTCAGATATGAACAAGAGAGCATTTTATGTACTATGCAGCAGTCACTCATTGAATCTTGTTATCTTGTTGTAAACGATGCCGCTATGTCATCTAAATATGTTGTTCCCATGTTTTCGACAAGCTTGTATGACTTCTTCTCGTCCTCCGTACGACGTTGGGATGTCTTGAAGAAGTATCTGCCTAACGTGTCGCTGAAGCCACTGAGCGATAGAAGGTGGGAAAGTTGCATCGATGCACTTACTCCCATGAGGTTCCAAATTGGAGGCGTTTATGATGCACTGGTTCAGATATCAGAATTCGATGGCATGACCGCTCACGAAGCAATGTCACTTGCGAATCAAATAAAAAATTACACCTTTCTCACTTCTCTGGTAATCTGGTACGACGTTCTGATTCACATCAGTGTAGTCAGTAAGACCCTCCAGACCATTGACATAAATGTTTCTGAAGCTGTGGAAATGCTTGAAAAAACGAAAGCATATTTTGAGACCTGCAGAACAGAAGAAAAGTTTGTGTCTTTCTTGACGGATTCCAAAGAATTGGCTACAGAATTAGAGCTAGAAGATCTAACGTTACCGTGGGTAAGCGTTTCCAGGCGAAGAAGTAAGAAGCCAATACACTTTACCTATGTAGGAAGGGATGAGACAATAGATGACCCAACAAAACGTTACAAGATTGAATTCTGCTGTTATCTTTTAGATATAGTAAACACATCTTTCGATGAGAGATTCAATGAACTGAAATCTCATTGTGATTGTTTTGATTCTCTCTACTACACCGGTGACCTGAAGAATGCACCTCCTGACAGCCTGGACACAAAGTGTAAAAGCCTCGCAGCGATTTTGCAAGATCATGAGTCAAGCGACATTGATGCACTGGAGTTGAGGGAGGAACTAAAAGTGCTTTCAACATTGTTGAAACCTGGAATAGGTCCAAAAGAGACTCTGAAGCTTATAGGAGGACATAATTTTTGCCCTAATGTTAACATTGCTCTGAGAATTCTCCTAACACTCCCAGTGACAGTTGCGAGTGGAGAGCGGGGTTTCTCAAAACTGGAATTGATAAAGACTTACCTCCGATCAACGATGAGCCCAAACTCGTTTGAATCATCTTGCAACAATATCGATTGAGAACGAGCTTGCAGAGGACTTAAATTACACAGATCGTGTGAAAGAGTTTGCACAAGCAAAAGCCAGGAAGGTTCGATTTGTCTAGTATTTTTTAAAATTTTTGTATAACGCTCAGTGTCTTGGTTATTTACGGTGTTGTTTCCTATTTTGTTCAACATTATATAGTTATTGTAAATATTATTGTTCAAACCAAATTATCGTTGAATTGTAATTATATTTTGTTTTCCGTTGAATACATTCTGTTCACAACCACTGAAAAATGTTTATTTACGTCAACTGTAAGTTCATGCCGCGCGGGATTAGCCGAGCCGACTGTGCGGCTGATCCCGGCGGAGGTTCGAGTCCTCTCTCGAGCATGGGTGTGTGTCTTTGTCCTTAGGAAAATTTAGGTTAAGTATTGTGTAAGCTTAGGGACTGATGACCTTAGCAGCTAAGTCCCATAACATTTCACACACATTTGAACATTTCTGTAAATTCACAAGGCTTATTAAAATTAGCTATATTTCTTCGATCAGGTTTGACTCCATTTTTGAGCTGGTGCCCAGCGACTGTTTTGTACAAATCTGCAGACAATGTCACCAATCAGTCGCAGTTTTTGTTCTTATTTTCCAGATCTACATAGATTTCGGGACAGTGTGACTATTCTCAATGCTTTGAGTTATGTTTACATCTATACCGTCATGGTGAACGTAACTGTCAACATGACGGTTTAGATGCAAGCACATATTAAAAGCTTTGTGACTGGCCACTCAGTGGCCGAAACCTAGGTAGATCTGAAAAGTAAAAACCTAAAATTGCGATTGATTGCTGACATTTCCTACAGATTTTTTTCAATAAAATTCCACAAATGTTTAAAAAAAACGGGAGTGGGGCGGCAATTTAGCAGCTCGCACGGGGTGGCAATTGGGTTTGCACCGGCCCTGCCTTGTAGTTTAAGTTGCCGTCCGCCGTTGCCACACAACGGCCATATTGTGCCAGTCACCGTAAGGGGTATCTCACCCCGATCCTCGGGAGAGACGCCACTGTTTTCTCGGGGTAAGATGCCGAGTCGTATCCCTCAGGTACACAGACTTTCTTTTCGTAGCAAATGCCTCGAACGTACACTCCTGGAAATGGAAATAAGAACACCGTGAATTCATTGTCCCAGGAAGGGGAAACTTTATTGACACATTCCTGGGGTCAGATACATCACATGATCACACTGACAGAACCACAGGCACATAGACACAGGCAACAGAGCATGCACAATGTCGGCACTAGTACAGTGTATATCCACCTTTCGCAGCAATGCAGGCTGCTATTCTCCCATGGAGACGATCGTAGAGATGCTGGATGTAGTCCTGTGGAACGGCTTGCCATGCCATTTCCACCTGGCGCCTCAGTTGGATCAGCGTTCGTGCTGGACGTGCAGACCGCGTGAGACGACGCTTCATCCAGTCCCAAACATGCTCAATGGGGGACAGATCCGGAGATCTTGCTGGCCAGGGTAGTTGACTTACACCATCTAGAGCACGTTGGGTGGCACGGGATACATGCGGACGTGCATTGTCCTGTTGGAACAGCAAGTTCCCTTGCCGGTCTAGGAATGGTAGAACGATGGGTTCGATGACGGTTTGGATGTACCGTGCACTATTCAGTGTCCCCTCGACGATCACCAGTGGTGTACGGCCAGTGTAGGAGATCGCTACCCCCACACCATGATGCCGGGTGTTGGCCCTGTGTGCCTCGGTCGTATGCAGTCCTGATTGTGGCGCTCACCTGCACGGCGCCAAACACGCATACGACCATCATTGGCACCAAGGCAGAAGCGACTCTCATCGCTGAAGACGACACGTCTCCATTCGTCCCTCCATTCACGCCTGTCGCGACACCACTGGAGGCGGGCTGCACAATGTTGGGGCGTGAGCGGAAGACGGCCTAACGGTGAGCGGGACCGTAGCCCAGCTTCATGGAGACGGTTGCGAATGGTCCTCGCCGATACCCCAGGAGCAACAGTGTCCCTAATTTGCTGGGAAGTGGCGGTGCGGTCCCTTACGGCACTGCGTAGGATCCTACGGTCTTGGCGTGCATCCGTGCGTCGCTGCGGTCCGGTCCCAGGTCGTCGGGCACGTGCACCTTCCGCCGACCACTGGCGACAACATCGATGTACTGTGGAGACCTCACGCCCCACGTGTTGAGCAATTCGGCGGTACGTCCACCCGGCCTCCCGCATGCCCACTATACGCCCTCGCTCAAAGTCCGTCAACTGCACATACGGTTCACGTCCACGCTGTCGCGACATGTTACCAGTGTTAAAGACTGCGATGGAGCTCCGTATGCCACGGCAAACTGGCTGACACTGACGGCGGCGGTGCACAAATGCTGCGCAGCTAGCGCCATTCGACGGCCAACACCGCGGTTCCTGGTGTGTCCGCTGTGCCGTGCGTGTGATCATTGCTTGTACAGCCCTCTCGCAGTGTCCGGAGCAAGTATGGTGGGTCTGACACACCGGTGTCAATGTGTTCTTTTTTCCATTTCCAGGAGTGTATGTTAAAGCATCAAACAGGGGTCAGTGGTCTGAAGAATCCCTAAAAATTGCTATGGAACATGTAACGACTGGTGCAATGAATAGTTTTAGAGCTTCCCAAGAATATGGGTTCCCATATAGAACTCGGAAAGGACGTCTGATGAAGAAAGACTCTATTAATTATAATGTTTTCTTTGATTATGAAGCAAAACAAGAATAATTTCTAACTGAAATTAATTCACATAAATATTAATGTTTGAATTACACTTTTTTAATTCCTCAAACTTTTCTCAGTGATGAATAACTATCACATTATAATTATTGTTATTATTTATAGGTAGCCTTGGTGAAGAGAATGAGAAACAACTGCGCACTTACATAAGACAGTTGCAAATGTGTGGATTTCCACCAACTGGGGAAAGTCTTCGTAGGCTGGTATTCCAGTTTACGGAAAGAAATGGAGTTCCTCGTAGATTTTCTAAAGAAAATCACATGGCAGGTTGGGACTGGTTACAGTCCTTTCTGAAACGTAACCCACAGCTAGCTACGAAGAAGCTACAAGGACTCTCTATTGACAGGGCTATGGGAATGAATAGAGAAGCTATTGCACCATATTTTTCTTCAGTTCTGGACGTCTTAACAGCAAATTCTATACTGAATAAGTCTGGCCGCCTGTACAACATGGACGAAACTGGGTTTCAGATGAACCCTAGGCCAGACAAAGTGATAACAGAAAAAGGTTCTCCTTCTTTGTATCAAGTAACTTCCGAAGAGAAAGGGGAAACCATAACGGAAACACTTGCTGCAATTCTGAAGGCAACTTCATTCCTCCAGCGTGCATTTTAAAAGGTAAAGGAAAGAAGTCTGAATGGGAGGATAGACTTCTGAATGGTACGATTGTATTTATGAATGAGAGATCAGGGTATGTCAACTCTGATATATTCATGAGTTGGATGAAAGACCACTTTATTCCCAGAGGAAAAGTAGTTCTGCTTCTCGATGGGCACACCTCACATTCTACTGATCCAGATATGCTTGATCTTGCAACAGAAAATCATGTGACCATGATTTGTTTACCTCCGCATTCAACACACTACCTTCAGCGTCTTGACAGGAGTGTTACCCAATCACTGAAAGACGCTTTTTACAGTACAATGAGAAACTGGACATTGTGTCATCCTGGACGTAAAGTCTCAAGAGCACAGTTCCCAGTCCTCAGCGAAGCCTGGAAGAAAGCTGCAGTTCCATCCAATGCTCAATCTAGATTTGAAGCTTGTGGCTTGTACCCATACGATCCGGAAAGAATTACAGAGGAGGCATTTCAAATTTCTGAGCTGGTTGCTACTGCTGTGGCAGACAAGAATGCAGGGTATAACACCGACTGTAGAGGATCTGCTCAGGTTGTTCTCCCACAGAAAGGCAATAGAAGACTTAAAGCACACGTTGATAATGAGCCGATGCCCGGAACATCGTTCGAAGAAATTACTCCTATGCCTATCTTGGATCCATTACCATCTAGGCGCAGAAAGAAAATCGCTGAAGTTCTCACAGAATGGAGTCGAAAAGGAGCAGCAAGAGCTAGGTCACAGCGAATTAAAAGCAAAAAATCAACTTCAGGTCGGTCTAAGGTTATCATACCAAGTAACTCAGCAAATTACAGTGGTTATTGTGCTGAGTGTGCCAAGAATTACTATGATAAAAATGGACCACAGGTGGATTGGATTCAGTGTGTCATTTGCAATAAATGGTTGCATGAAACCTGTACAGAGGAAGAAAACATGTGCAATAACTGTGCAAATGAATTCTGATTTCATTTGGATGCTTTCTTGTCATTTGCTTATTCTTAAATGTATTTATATATTTGTTTTGTATTCTGTTCCTTACAAACGTAATTAATTTGCTTTCTGAATTAGTTATGTTGTATCATACATGCACTAAACTAGTGCTGAAATGTCCTTGCAATATAACTGTCATTTCAGCCCGATGCCTGGGGTGAGATGCCTAAACGACACTGTTCATAAAAAAATTAAATACGCATATAATTGCTAATGGTTTCGTAACGCCAACTGGCCTTTACATAGAAAAATCTCATCAGTGAACAATATATCAATGCTGATTCTAAGTCTCCAATTCTAACTCGCCTTTTGATCCTCCAAACCTTAAGTATGGCATCTTCCCCCGATCTACTCTAAGTTTATCAGGCGGCAAGCACGACGTGTCATTTGTGTACTGTTCACCACTGTAACTATTTTCTAACTTCTTCTGCCTCTGAAACTGATTGCGTGATGAGATAATTCTACATCCTCGTTTCTACATTCCTATTGTTAACATCACACGCTGTTAGCTCGACAGCTGAGGCAATGAGAAAGTTGACCTCTGGTGAGAGTAACCCATTTCCGTGTCCCGACTTGGTAGATCGCCTTAATCAGCAGTTGAACATCTCGTGCACTTATTGCTCAGAACACTCGCGACAGCATTCTCTCCCTGGATTAGATCTGCTGCTGAGTCACTCTCTGCGTTTACTTTCTCTTGCTTTTCACAGTGACTATTACAGTATAGCTGTGAATCAACACCTGTACATTCGGAAAAATTGTCCCCGAAGTATCAGACCTATCAGTTCGCTTGGTACGTTAAGCTACTTGTTTTAACGCTGTTCATATGCTGGTGTGCGTGGGAAGAAAGTGACCTCCAAAGTACAAAACATATATAAATATGTCTTTTCTCGCTTTACTGCATTAGACTCAACTTGTAATAATAAATATTACTCCGTTTCACCTCATTCACTAGAAATTTCATTTGACTGAGCTCGTTGTTGTAGAATTGTAAGTTCTTTCTGGCCAGATCCCATTCCAGTATGTGAAAGACGTATGTATTGTTCAGGTAAACTGCCAACGCTGTATTTAACTTCCTTCGTCTTCTTTAGACTACCACTCTCCTAGATAATATCTTCAAAGTTGAAACACTAAGTACTATGCCCCAAATATTTGCCTCTGTTCTGCTTTTGAAAAAACATGCTTTTATACTTTCTTCTCAAATATGTATTCATCTTTCGTTTCTCATCCTAGCGCCACTGTACTTTACTCACGCTATTTTCATCGTTCTCCCACACATGTCCTCCACATACTCCATTTCAGTTTGTCCATGAACTGAATACATGTTCTTTTCATACAAATTTTCTGCAAGTTACTTTATTAGTATGAAGCATATTTGCTTAAGTGCATGTATCATTGCACCACAACTCAAAATGGTCTTAAGGATCTGTCGTGCCGTCCCTTCATATTATCGAATATGAGACGGGTGTCTGTAAGTTCCCTTAGCCAGGAATCAGGTACACTGAGTGGAAAGTAAAAAGATTTTGGCTTCACATAGAAAGATTAGAGTCTTGATATACACATTCAGTCGTCACGTTTTGACATTACTGTAGGAAGTATTCTTCTTCTCTAACATTTTTGACATCCCTTCACGGGGAAACAAAAACATGATGCTTGCTTCAACCTCTGCCCCTCACGTTCTACGGAAACTAAAAATTATTGCAAAACAGAGAATATCATACGATGTTTTCGCACTTCCATAACAAGATACATCAAGCTTTGATATGACATGAGACAACTTTTTCATTGCAAAGTGGATGTAGTTGAAGGTAGAAATTTTCAACACGGTCCCCTCCCCCCCCCCCCCATTTTGATATTTACTCTTCACAATTTAACATAAAATATGTTTTTGTCGTGGTCTTCAGTCCAGAGACTGGTTTGATGCAGCTCTCCATGCTACTCTATCCTGTGCAAGCTTCTTTATCTCCCAGTACCTACTGCAACCTACATCCTTCTGAATCTGCTTAGTGTATTCATCTCTTGGTCTCCCTCTACGATTTTTACCCTCCACGCTGCCCTCCAATACTAAATTGGTGATCCCTTGATGCCTCAGAATATGCCCTACCAACCGATCCCTTCTTCTAGTCAAGTTGTGCCGCAAACTTCTCTTCTCCCCAATCCTATTCATTACCTCCTCATTAGTTATGTGATCTACCCATCTAACCTTCAGCATTCTTCTGTAGCACCACATTTCGAAAGCTTCTATTCTCTTCTTGTCTAAACTACTTATCGTCCACGTTTCACTTCTATACATGGCTACACTCCATACAAATACTTTCAGAAACGACTTACTGACACTTAAATCTATACTCGACGTTAACAAATTTCTCTGCTTCAGAAACGCTTTCCTTGCCATAGCCAGTCTACATTTTATATCCTCTCTACTTCGACCATCATCAGTTATTTTGCTCCCCAAATAGCAAAAGTCATTTACTACTTTAAGCATCTCATTTCCTAATATAATTCCCGCAGCATCATCTGATTTAATTCGACTACTTTCCATTATCTTGGTTTTGCTTTTGTTGGTGTTCATCTTATATCCTCCTTTCAAGACACTGTCCATTCCGGTCAGCTGCTCTTCCAGATCCTTTTCTGTCTCTGACAGAATTACAATGTCATCGGCAAACCTCAAAGTTTTTATTTCTTCTCCGTGGATTTTAATTCCTGCTCCAAATTTTTCTTTTGTTTCCTTTACTGCTTGGTCAATATACAGATCGAATAACATTGGGGAGAGGCTACAACCCTGTCTCACTCCTTTTCCAACCAATGCTTCCCTTTCATCCCCTCGACTCTTATAACTGCCATCTAGTTTCTGTACAAATTGTAAATAGCCTTTTGCTCCCTGTATTTTACCCTTGCCACCTTTAGAATTTGAAAGAGAGTATTCCAGTCAACATTGTCAAAAGCTTTCTCTAAGTCTAGAAATGCTAGAAACGTAGGTTTATCTTTCCTTAATCTAGCTTCTAAGATAAGTCGTATGGTTAGTATTGCCTCACGTGTTCCAACATCTCTACGGAATCCAAACTGATCTTCCCCGAGGTCGGCTTCTACCAGTTTTTCCATTCGTCTGTAAAGAATTCATGTTAGTATTTTGCAGTCGTGGCTTATTAAACTGATAGTTCGGTAATTTTCAAATCTGTCAACACCTGCTTTCTTTGGGAGTGGAATTACTATATTCTTCTTGAAGTCTGAGGGCATTTCGCCTGTCTCATACATCTTGCTCACTTAATAGTAGAGTTCTGTTAGGCCTGGCTCTCCCAAGGCTGTGAGTAGTTAATATGTATCATTTTTAATTAAAAAAAGACAAACTGAAATTTCATTTGCATTTCCGATGTTTGTTCTAGACACAGTACCAATATCTGTTGCTTCTCAAAGAATTTCTACTCTGGATACATGTAAATACTGCAAGATATATGATATTTCTATAGCATATCCCATAAATAAGGGAACAAACCTAACTATTTCCTCTTTATTGGCATGGAGCGAGTGAAATATTCGCCAGACGTTCTCAGCACCATTACTAAGATATACAACGTAACTGATTTCAAACAGAATTTCATCCATGATTTACATGACTTGCGAGTACTGTCGCCAATAATACTAAAATACAAGATTTGTAGGTATGACGAAGTGTCTAAATAATCGAATATTCTCTTCTAACCTAACTACCACCACCTTCTCTCATACTTTTGTATTCAAGTGCACATAATGTATTTTTGGCACTTTGGAAATGCCATGTGGCTTGGGCCTCCCGTCGGGTAAACCATTCGCCTGGTGCCAGTCTTTCGAGTTGATGCCACTTCGGCGACTTGAGTGTCGATGGGGATGAAATGATGATGATAAGGGCAACACAACACCCAGGCCCTGAGCAGAGAAAATGTCCTACCCAGCCGGGAATCGAGCCCGGGCCGTTAGGTATGACATTCCGTCGCACTGACCAATCAGCTACCAAGTGCGGACTTTGGCACATTAGAATTATCATACCACCATAAATGTTCACTCTGCCACGGAGTGTGCCCTGATTTGAAACTTCTTGACAGATTAAAACTGTATTCTGAACCGGGACCTGAACCTGTGACCTTCATCTTTCGCAAGCTGTGATATCCTCACAGCTTTACTTTCTCCAGAATCCCTTCTCCTACCTTCCAAAGGTTTGCACTGGCTTCACGCAAAATTTCACGACCGTCTGCAGCCGCATTCCACGCGCTGCTGGCGACAAGCAGCCGCAAGACGAACCATATCACGAATTTCATCAATAAGGTAACGTTTCTCGTGGGGCTCAGATCATTTCTAGGCACTACTTCAAAAATAAGTAATTTGGTAATGCTTTTGTTACACACGTTGGTTCAGTTTCCATTTCCATAACGACGCGAAGCTAAAGTCATACCATCAACACTACCACGAACGTGTAATGGGAACTATGCGTTACTTCACCCTTCAGCTGACAATAAGTAGTTGTTTTCAATACCATGTATGCAAAGCATAGGTGTAGGTCATGATTGTATTTTTCTTTCCAAGTCATACATTTTGCCTTGGATTTGTGAAGTGTTATGGTCACACTTCTTTTCGCAAGTAACAATCTGTTTGGTTAGTTCTCTCCTTGATTCTGTTACAGATTGTTTAATCTGTGCAAATTCCGCGTTACATTCTGTTTGTATTTCGGATTTAATACCGAATACCTTTTCATCCACTTTGGTACAGACTAAGGGTTCTATTTGACCTTGAATTTTAATTACTTCAGTGTCAAATCTGTCATTAATGTCATCAATCTGTCCTTGTATGTTGGCAATATTGCCATTGATGGCAGTAATTTCGCTTTTAAGGTTTTTAATTTCATTACTCACAATGTCTACTTTTACATCAACCTTCTCGATTTGTTCACTAAGATTGTTGCTTTGCGCTTGCATTTGTTGATTGATATCATTACCCTGTGCTGCGATTTTTGCCTTAATATTGTCATTTTGTCCAGACAGTATTCTAAGCAAGTCAGTCAGGTCTAGTGTCTTTTCACTTTTAGATTCTACCGCATTTTCGTGTTCACATCCTACACCCCTTTCTGTTTTTGGTGATTCAAACATATCCCTCGATTCATTAGCATAGCCACTGTCTTCGACAACATCGCCTATTTTGTCCTGTTTAGTACGCGCGACATTCATTGCTGCAATCTGTTTACTGACGTCCGCATGATATCGTACGTAATTTAATTCGCGCATGGTGCCATCTGTTGATGTGCTGCCTGAACTGCTCTCGGTTGCATTCTGTTCTCGCGTGTCTAGATTTATTTCTAGTGTCCTGTCCATTTTAGTTACTGTTAAATACTAATAACTTTTATTTTCAATTTAAGCAGAACTTTCACTACCAGTTCTGTCAAGTAAGTTCGTGCCGCTGGACGTTTTCTGTTCACTCTATGTTTGTAAAATACTAACTACTTGTAATTTTTTTCCGTCTGTAGGTGCAAATTGAACAACGTCCTGAACAACGGCAACACTTCCGTCCACTACTGCTATACCATAACCTCAAAGCTGGAGGCAGTTTGTAAAATAGAACTATTTTATTAGAGTAATTATGGTATAAAGCAACAGAGCAGTGTTACCCTCTGAGAGGAATTTTGTTATGTTGACCGTGTTGTACCTAACGGAGGTGCCTTATCGGAAATAAGTTAGAATTACTTAATACTCGAACAGTGACAAACAATATTTTGCCTGTCTACACTGTTTAAAGAATAAAGAAAACGGTCGCCAGCCTAATTAGGCAAGAGAATGATTAACATTCTTGTTTAAGAAAATGGATATGAGTAACTTCAATGGACAAACACAACCTATATTTTGCCACACGCGAGTGCAGTGAACTCTGATACCTGCATATGTTCACGGCTAAGATTCGAAGCTGACAGAGCAGGACAGACTATTTGCATAAATATAACAGATAACGGAACACACTATTACTTTCAGGGCTTATTCAAACCGAATAAGTTTTATAACATTACTATTAATATTCACTTCAGAATCATAAATTGGACATAGGTTAAGCATTATTTTCCTAACACTTTCCTAGTTGACATAAAATTATAAATGTAGTTCACTGCAAAATTATGAACTGGTCACAAGTTAAGTCTCTCTCCGTTAAATACGTTACTAATTAAAATGAAAGTTAATTGGAATTCACTAACAGGTTACTTCTCACTATCTTTTGAATACAGAAATTATTGATTTCATAAATAGTGGTCTTTCTATTTAATTGTTATTTATCATGAGCATAAAGGATAACCTGTGGATCCTGTTACACTATTAATATGCACTTTCATTACCCAAAAGAAACAAGTACTTAGCAAGCATGAGTATATAGCTTTCCACTATTGCAGTTTTCCACTTTTACTACAGTGAGACACAATGTTGACAAACTTGCAAGAAACTGACTCACCTTTTAGAATTTACTACAGACAGCACTATGATCATTAACCAAGCAAAACTTTATAAGCCTCAGTTTTAAGAACTTTTAATTTTTAAAAGAAATAAAAAAATTGTCTTTATTACCACAGTCTTCTACTTTCAAGAAAATGATTAAATAGGTGACTCTGAAACTCCACAAACCTTTAAATTGGACTGTTTCCATCACTGGGAGGCTTTCACAAAGCTACATTTACTACCTCGCACAATTTCACTAAATCCACAGTAAATCCGAATACTCCCTTCTTGCCAAAGATCAAACAACATTATTTAATTAACTATTTGGCTTTGAGGCTTTCATTTTTTCCACAAACTAGGACACTCGGTAATCATAGTTCAAATGGAGAGGAACCTGAGAGGTGTTGTGATAGGGTAAAAATCAAGGTAGGTACATGAATTCAGTTATAAGTTATCTTATATTTGTGCACATTAAACCATCCAATGAGCTGATCCTTCACTGTACATTACTATAGTGCTCCATTACAGTGATTGCGCAATGAGGTGGCGATTGCATGTTGATAGGTGGAATTGCAGGTAGAATTGCTGGACTCTGTCATTTCTTGGTGGCGATGATAGATACCAATTCTAGAATAGTTCCAGCTGTTTATCCATCCATACGAGGTATTGGAAAGCGGCAGGAAAAGCCTCTCTCGGAACCAGCACAATATACAACTTTTACATGGGCAGTGCACAGTTTGGTAGCTCGTCCCCGACTGACTCTTGGTTCTACCTTTTCCACCTAGCCAACCACAATTTGTGCGCGCTACACAGTTCCATTCTGGAGGGGAACCACACTACATTTTTCATACAGAATAACTAAGAATCCTAAGTGAAGGTCAGCAGTTTACATAACAGCAAACAATCATTTAAACAAAACATATCATTTGCACATATAGGTAGTTCTAAACAAAATTATTTAAATAAATTTATTTAATTTTAAAGATAACCAAAGAGATTATATGAGGAAGACAAAACATATAATTTACTCATAGATTACACTTCCTACACTCCAAAAGACTTCAAATTTATACCAGAGAAAAGAATAAACACTCTCATGGTATGGATTCAATCCAACAACATTTACAGAACTTCAATGATGTAATATTAAATAAAACAAAAAGGCAAAATAAATCAGTAGAGCAGTAGAGCTATGGTGTTACACATTCTTTCAGCCGGAAAGGTTATGGTGCCTGTCTTTGGGATTCGCAAGGGATAATCCTCATCGACTATCTGGAAAAGGGTGAAACTATTACGTGTGCGTATTATTCATCATTACTGGACCGTTTCAAAACCGAGCTGCAAGAAAAACGCCTGCGATTGGAACCGCAGAAAAGTCCTTTTCCATCACGACAATGCACCAGCACACATCTCAGCAGTCGTGGTCGCAAAATTAATGGAAATAGAATTCCAACTCGTTTCACATCCCCCCAATTCTCCAGACTTGGCTCCCCTGGACTACTATTTGTGCCCCAATTTGAAGAAATGGCTGGTGGGACAAAGATTTCATTCAAACAAGGAGATGATTGCAGCAACTAATAGCTATTTTGCAGACTTGGACAATTCCTGTTATTCGGAAGGCATCAACAAATTAGAACAGCGTTGGACGAAGTGTATAAATCTAAAAGGAGACTATGTCGAAAAATAAAAAATGTTTACCCCACACATGTAATTAGTTTTTATTTTTGCACCGACTTTTCAAACCCCCCTCGTACTAAATGAACCTGTAACGAAACGTGCTGCTCTTCTTTGAATTTTCTCTATTCCCTCTCTCAATCCTCTCTGGTTTAGATCCCAGACTGACGAATAATATTCGAGTATTGATCGAAAGAGTGTTTTGTAAGGTACTTTCGATAGTGACGGATTGCAGTCCCTGAGGATTCTTCCAGTGAATCTCAGTCTGGCATCTGGCTTACCCGAGATTAATTTTATGTGGTCGTTCCACTTCAAATCACGTCATGCCCATACTCTCACATTTTTATGGGAGTATCTGCTTCCAACGAGATTTCTGGTATTGTGTAACCATACAATAAAAGAAAGATCTTTTTGTCTGTGTATTAGCAATACTTAAAATTTGTTTCCCTTGAGGGTCAACTACAACCCCCTGCAACAAGTGTCGGTCTTCTGCAGGTCTTTCTGCATTTCGCTATAGTTTTCTAGCATTGTTACTTCTCTGTGCACTACGTGCGCCCGTATTTTGTTTATTAGAGGACAGTGCGAAACTTTGATGAACGCCTTCCGGAAGCTAAGAAACACTCCATCTCCCTGGAAGCCTGTATCAACTGTTTTCTGGGTTTCGTGGACGAAAAGATCAATCTGGGTTACATACGATCATTGTTTTTGGAACCCATGTTGATTCGTACGGAGATTTTCGGTCTCCAGAAATGCCACAATATGCGAGCATACAAGATGTATGAGATAGAAGAAATACCTTCAGAACTGAAGAAAAATATAATAATTCCATTCCCAAAAAAGGCAGGTGTTGACGACAGGTGAGAAAATTACCGAACTATCAGTCTAATAAGTCATGGTTGCAAAATACTAACACGAAATCCTTACAAACGAATGGAAAAGCTGGTAGAAGCCGTCCTCGGTGAAGATCAGTTTGCATTCTGGAACACGCGACGCAGTGCTGACCCTACGACTTATCTTAGATGATAGGTTAAGGAAAGGCAAATCTACGTTTCTAGCATTTGTAGACTTAGAGAAAGCTTTTGACAATGTCGACTGGAATACTCTTTTTCAAATTCTGAAGGCGACAGATGTAAAATACAGGGAGAGAAAGGCTGTTTACAATTTGTACAGAAACTAGATGGCAGTTATAAGAGTCCAGGGGCATGAAAGGGCAGTAGTGATTGAGAAGGGAGTGAGAGACAGTTGTAGCCTATCCCCGATGTTATTCAATCTGTACGTTGAGCAAGTAGTGAAGGAAATTAAAGAAAAATTTGGAGTAGGAATTAAAATCGATGGATAAAAAATAAAATCTTTGAAATTTCCCGACGACATCGACTTTCTGTCAGAGACTGCACAGATTCTGGAAGAGCAGCTGAATGGAATGGAGAGTGTCTTGAAATGAGGACATAAGATGAACATCAACAAAACCAAAACGAGAGTAATGGAATGCAGTCGAATTAAATCAGGTGATGCTGAGGGAATTGGATTAGAAAATGAGACACTTAAAATAGTACATGAGTTTTGCTATTTCAGGTGCAAAATATCTGACGATGGTCGAAGATGAGACGATATAAAATGTAAACTGGCTATGGCAAGGAAAACGTTTTTGAAGAAGAGAAATCGGTTAATATCGAGTATAGATTTAAGTGTCAGGAAGTCTTTTCTGAAAGTATTTGTATGGAGTGTAACCATGTATGGAAGTGAAACATTGACAATAAACAATGTAGACAAGAAGAGAATAGAAGCTTTAGAAATGTGGTGCTACAGAAGAATGATGTTGGTTAGATGGGTAGATTACGTAACTAATGAGGAGGGACGGAAAAGAATTGGGAACAAGAGGATTTTGTGGCACAGCTGGAGTAGAAGAAGGGATCGGTTGGTAGGACACGTTCTGACACATCAAGGGATCACCAATTTAGTACTGAAGGGAAGCGTGGAGGGAAAAAATCGTAGAGCGAGACCAAGTGATCACTACACTAAGCAGATTCAGAAGAATATAGGTTGCAGTAGTTATTCGGAGATGAATAAGCTTTCACAGGTAGAGTAGCATAGAGAACTGCATCAAACCAGCCGCTGGACTGAAAATCACAACAACAGAAAATATGTTCAAAAATCCTGCAACATACCGACGTCAGAGTGTGTGAGTCTGCTGGATGACCCTTTTTGAAAATCGGAATAACCTGTGCTTTTTTCCAAAGAAAGCTTCGCTCTTGCATAGACCTAAGGTACACTATTATCAGAAAAGAGGAGAGCCGCTTCGCATGCTCTTCGTAGAACTGAACCGGTATCCCGTCAGGTCGAGTGACATTTATTCTGTTCAGCGACTACAGTTGTTTGGTCTCTTATTTCGATATCCTTTATTCTGTTGTTCGAGTGATGTTTCCACGGAGAGGCTAAAAGGTGACATTTCTCTGTAAAATAGTTATGGAAAAAGGCATTTAGTATTTCGGCCTTCTCTCTGTCGCCCTATGTTTCTATACGATATGGTCACTGACTGTCTGGACGGACGATTATCGTAGTCGCCGTCAGTTACGAGAGACAGCCAAATGTAGACGAGGTAGATGAAAAAAGAAGTGAGTAATCTCTTTAGTACTTCAAACGTTAATAGCCTCGGTGGTTAACAATTTATCTCACTGCGAGACAAGAAGGTTAAATCTTTTATGGCAAAATGTTTGCGGCTTGCTACGGTGCCATAATTGTATCCATGTGCGCACCTGTTCGTTCGAAGGAAAGCGACTGCCACGAATGTCTTCCGTCAAGCCTCCAAAAATTTGGATATTTCATAGGGAGAAATCAGGACACAATGGAGGGTGTGTAAGAGCTTCCCAGCGCAACTTTTGCAACTTATTCTAAACAACTTATGCAACATGTGACTCCGCCCAGACCTTTTTGTATGTGACGAAAGCTTATATCGATCTCTAGGTGACAGCATCACCGCGTTATCTGTGGTATTGATTCTGGCATTAATAATTAAGTGTAAGACACGACACATCGTAGAAGTATTGATACATGTACATTTACAAGTTGTAGTTGACATGTCAAATATGTGTCGGTGTTGGTACGGGCGGTGTGACGACGATACGCATGACGTCGTTCTTCGATGTGTTCGTGCTAGGCTGCCGCTTGATATAAATACTGTTTATGATCGCACTATTAATACAACGCAAAAATCAGTATAACTGTTGTACCTAGAGCCGCAGCTGGACATTCAGAAATCGTCTGCTGGAAACAGTGCTATGAACGAGGTCGCCCGTAGCCACGTTTCCTCTAGCACTTCATCATAGGCTAATCTGTATCCGGTGCTGTAGAAAACCTCGCAGATGGAGAAATGAATGCTTCTAAGATATGCTTAATGATGAGATCAGATTTCACCTTGCAGTAGGTGAAGGTCGTTAGCGAGTTTGGCGTTAGACACGGAGGTGGTGAGTACTGGAGTTCATTGGGCAGCGATGTTTAAGGGCACGTTTGTGTTTACTGTGATGAGGAGCCATACCTTACTGTAACCGTGCCCTCCTGGTACTTTCTGAAGGAACTCTCAGTAATGTAGGAAACATCCATAACATCATGCAGTCTTCCTCACAACGTTATGGAGAAGCACTCTCGCGAAATTCGTAACTCTGGTAGAAACGTCTGCTGTTCGAGGGTTCATAACGAGGCTGATATGCGAGATGTTGACTGCTGCCTCGGATATATGGGCATATCTAGGTTAGGCCCCGCACGCAACAACCAATACGCAACAAGAGGAAGGTGTCAGAAAATATAATTATTCAACTATTCGTACACGACGCCCAGAGAGACAAAAGTATAAACACTCCAATTAATCAAGCGATTACATACATTCATATTTAATAAACAAACCTTACTTGCGCTTTAAACTTAGCATTATAACTTTAACGCGTTTAACACATTGGTGGTAATAACACATAAGTCTTGTACAAAGTCTACGCACAAAAAGATATCACAGCTGCCGCTGCAATATAAACGAGATTTAGATTTGGCGGCTAAACGGTTTCCAAAAATGCTGGCAGACACCTACGCAGCACTCCATTTATCTTTCATTTTGATGTCATGACGCCCACTTCAGAAATCAGTCACAAGATGTACTCGACTGGGGCGCGAATTGTCGTCCATCAAGACGAATGCCTCGCCGATATGCTGCCGACATGGTAGCACAATCGGAGTATGGCATTCACGTATCGCACAGCCGTTACGGCGCCCTCCATGACCACCAGCGGCGTATGTCGGGCCCACATAATGCTACCCCAAATCAGCAGGGAACCTCCACCTTGCTGCACTCGCTGGACAGTGTGCCTAAGGCGTTCAGCCTGACCGGGTTGACACCAAACTCATTTCCGACGATTTCCTGGTTCAAGGCATATGCGACACCTATTGGTGAAGAGAACGTAATGCCAATACTGAGCGGTCCATTCGGCATGTTTTGGGCCCATCTGTACCACGCTGCATGGTGTCGTGGTTGCAAACATGAACCTCGCCATGGACGTCGGGAGTGAAGTTGCGCATCATGCAGCCTATTGCGCACAATTCGAGTCGTAACACGACGTCCTGTGGCTGCAAGAAAACCATTATTCAACACGGTGTCGTTGCTATCGGGGTTCCTCCGAGTCATAATCCGCAGGTAGCGGTCATCCACTGCAGTAGTAGCCCTTGAGCGGCCTAAGCGAGGCATGTCATTGACAGTTCCTGTCTCTCCGTATCTCCTTCATGTCTGAACAACATCGCTTTGGTTGACTCCGAGACGCCTGGACGCTTTCCTTTTTGAGAGCCCTTCCTGGCACAAAGTAACAATGCGGACGCCATCGAACCGCAGTATTGACCGTCTAGGCATGGTTGAACTACAGACAACACGAGCCGTGTACCTCCTGGTGTGGTTAATGTGGTGGAATGACGAACTGATCGACTGTCGGACCCCCTCCGTCTAATAGGCGCTGCTCATTAGTGGTTGTTTACATCTTTGGGCGGGTTCAGTGACATCTCTGAACAGTCAAAGAGACTGTGTCTGTGATACAATGTCCACAGCCAACGTCTATCATCAGGAGTTCTGGGGACTGGGGTGACGCCAAACTTTTTTTGATGTGTATATATGTAGACACACTCATTACTATACGATCATCTGCATAAGTTAAATGACTAAGAAAGTACAGGAAACATAAATTACACCACATCCTCATGGCCCTATCGTACCTTGTTTCATTTTCTTGTGAACCAGCTTGACTTGGGAAAGGTTCATTCTCTTTTGCTGCCCAATGTTGAGTATCACACCAGTAAGAATATAGAGTTAAAAACTTCAAAATCTCTACATGTACCACGGACGTGGGCAACAATTTGGAAATGGGAAATTTGTGACAAGTGCTATGAGACTAAATGACTGAGGTCATCGGTCCCTAAGCTTACACACCACGTAATCTAACTTAAACTAACTTACGCTAAGGACAACACACACACCCATGCCCGAGGGAGGACTGGATACTCCAACGGGGGCAGCAGCGCGAACCGTGACAAGGCGCCTCAGGCCGGCAACAATTTTCTGGTGATTTTCTCGAGTACTTTACGAACAGCATCAAAATGTTTCATCCTGCCGGCTGCGGTGGCCGAGCGGTTCTAGGCGCTTCAGTCCGTAACCGCGCGACTGCTACGGTCGCACGTTCGAATCCTGCCTCGGGCATGGATGTGTGTGATGTCCTTATGTTAGTTAGGTTTCAATAGTTCTAAGTTCTAGGGGACTGATGACCTCAGATGTTAAGTCCCATAATGCTCAGAGCCATTGGAAATTTTTATCATGACTAGATCACCCACGTTAAAATTGTTCCGGTGTCGTCCTCTAGCGTACCGTTTAGCCTCCTTGACATCAGCTCTAAGAATATTATTCTTACCCGTTTCCAATTGCCAGTCAGTTCCGCAAGAGTGACCTTCTCCGATAACAATTCATTAATTGACTATAAATTTGTCAAGTGGGAATTTAGTTTTAAATCTGAAGAGCAATGCAACTGAGGCTCTATTGTGTGCCTCATGTTTAGCCGTTTTGAAGACCATCACCCAAAAATGTATTTATCCTACTCATCATGGCTATGGTAAGCAATGAGAGCAGCTTTAAGGTTCTTATTCACTCTGTCTGCCTCGGACGAATTGGGGATACTGTTACAATATTGCATCCCCATACAATACATCATAAAAGCAATAGAAACAAAGATTGACACACAACAACCCGACATGGGCCCAGCATGATATATGTTCCCTAGAATTTCTGAAGCTGACTATGTGGTAGCGACTGTAGTGTCCCTTTTGCAATATTCACCCCTATCGAGGTGAAACATAAATAAAAATGATTGTATGTGACCCAAAATGAACTGCAAACATCGATTTATCTGCGAAAGGTAATAACACTAACTGTAAAAATATACAATATAGATCGATAGATGCAGAAAAGACATTATTTTTAGTGTATGAGATTATAATGTGTAAGTAATTAAAAGAAGTATTATCATCTCTGTAAGAGTATAAAATACAATGCAATGTTCATTCTTCTGTCTAGTCTGTTTTGTTCTGTTGTTCTGGTGATAGCTGGAATAAGGTACGCAAGCTATTGTGCTGCGCTAGCATTTGTTTCTGTCGTAACGTAATTGCAAATATTTAATGGTGTAAACTGTGTCCTAGTAAGAATATATTAGTATAAAGTGATCTCCGTGTGTTATTTCAAGAACCTACGCCACATTTATCTTGTGTAAAGAATATTTAATGAAAATTATTTAGCGTGTTTCCAGCTGCTGCGGAGCGAGTAACAGTGATCTCTGATTGTTAAAAATTAGCCGCCATTACGCGGTACATTTAAAAATATTTTTTCACAGCACATTGTCTGATAGCCGGAGCGTAAGAAATTATGTAAAAATATTCAGTGAGATTAATTGAAGTAATCCAGTGAAATAACTTTATTAAAACTTGTCTATTTTCTGTAATAGTGAACTGGAGCTGAGTAATACTACGCTATTGCATTTACAGTAATTTGTTGGGAGCCTGGCGCTCGATAAAACCAGATATAATACGTAATTGGCAACCTACGAAATTCATTATTTTGCGTATTATATCTCTTTCGTATTTTTTTGAAAGCTAAAAGTAAAAACTAACTCCACTAAAAATCAATAACAGATCACGATAAGTGAAACGACAAACAAATTTACTAGGAGAGTGTTTCCTCTAAATAAATAGTTACATTATTGTTTTAAGAGATATAATACGACCGTCGTCGGAAAAAAAAGAAAAAAGACATGTCAACCTGGAAAATGCGTCCACACAAATGGTTTATACTTAAATGCTGTTGTAGTTCATGGATCCGTGGCCAAGGGGTAGCGTCTCTGATTAATCAAAACGTCCTCGATCCCAGGTATGAACACCGCCACTGCTTAAATTTTGAACAAAAGTTATCAGCACTGGCGGCCAAAGACTTCCGCCATAAGAAGTCACCCTGACCCTGATTGTGCCAACGGCCTTGTGAAACAGGACGGAGGACCGGACCAAGGCTCAGGGCATTCTCTTGCCCTCGGGGTGGGAAAATGCCCCTAAAGGCGGAAGAATCACCAATTTTCAATGCCATGCGATTGTTGAAGGCAATGGAAACCACTGTATTAAAGAAATATAATGTGTATCCACAGAACATGTGGCCTATAACTGAAAAAGCGTCACGATAATCTCTCCACTCGCAAAAGATTTCGGAATAGTCCCCCATTCGGATATGCGGGAGGGGACTGCCAAGGAGGAGGTGACCACGAGAAAAAGATTGAGCAACCGACGAAAGGATAACGTTCTACGAGTCGCGGAGTAGAATTTCAGAAGTTTGAATGTGGTAGGGAAGCTAGAAAACTTGAAAACGGAAATGCAAGGACCCAATCTAGATACAGTGAGGGTAAGTGAAGAGAATAGAAGGAAGACAAGGATTTCTGGTCAGATGAGTATAGGGTAATACCATCAGAATAGTATATCGGGAGCAAGATTTGTTATGAATAGTCAGATACGGCAGAAAGTCTGTCATTATGTACAGTTCCGTGACAGGGTTCTTCTCATCAGAATCAGCGGTAAACCAAAATCAATAACGACAGTTCAGATATACTTGCTGACTTCGGAACCTGGAGATGAAAAGATAGCAAAAATATATGAGGATATTGAACTGATAATAAAATACGTAAATGAAGATGAAAATCTAACATTCATGGAGGACTGGAATGTGGCTGTTGGAGAAGGCGTAGAAGAAATAGCGGCAGAATAAGGACTTGGTAGTAAGAGTGAGAGAGGAGAAAGATTAACTGAGTTCTGCAACAAATTTCAGTTAGTAACAGCAAATACTGTCATCAAGAATTACGAGAGGATGTATCCTTGGAAAAGGCCAGCATATAAAAGGGAAGATTTCGGTTAAAATACATCATGGAAAGGCAGAGATCCCTAAACCAGATGTTGGATTATGAGTAGTACCCAGACGCAGATATAGACTCAGATCACAATTTAATAGTGATGAAGCGTAGGCTGAAGTTTAAGGGATTAATCAGGAAGAACCGATACGCAAAGAAGTGGAATAAGGAAGTACTAAGGAATGAAGATAAATACTTGATGTTCTTTAAGGCTACAGTCACTGCAAAAGGAATAGTTCAGTAGCCAGTTCATTTGAAGAGGAATGGACATCTGAAAAAAGAGCAGTCACAGTAGATGGAAATAAAAATAAGGTAACTGCGAAGAAACAGTGGGTAACAGAAAATGAAAGAAGGAAATACAAAAGCTGTCAGGGTAACTCAGGAAAACAAAAGTACAAGTCACTGAAGATTAATATAAACAGGAAGTGCAGGAAGCTAAGACCAAATGGCTGCATGAAAAATGTGAAGAAATCGAAAAAGAAATGATTATCTGAAGGACAGGCTCTCTTTATAGAAAAGTTATACAACCGTCGGGAAAATTAAAAGCAACGGTGGAAACATTAAGAGTGCAAAGGGAATCCCACTGTCTAATGCAGAGGAGAGAGCGGATAGGTGGAAAGAGTACACAGAAGGCCCCTATGAGGGGAGAAATTTGTCTGATATGATTGAAGAAGGAACAGGAATCGATTTAGAAGAGATAGGGGATCCAGCATTAGAATCAGAATTTAAGAGAGCTTTGAAGGGCTTAAGATCAAAATAGGCAAAAGGGATAGATAACTTACCATTAAAATGTCTAAAATCATTGGGGGAAGTGGCAACAAAACAACTATTCACGTTGGTGTGTAGAATGTATGAGTTTGGCAACATACCATCTGACTTTCGGGGAAATATCATCCACACAGTTCCGAAGACTGCGAGAGCTGACAGGTGCAAGAATTATCACACAATCAGCTTAAGAGCTCACGCATCCAAGTTGCTGACAAGAAGAATATACAGAAGAATGGAAAAGAAAATTGAGGAAGTGTTAGATGACGATCAGTTTGGCTTTAGGAAAGGTAAAGGCACCAGAGAGGCAATTCTGACGTTGCGGTTGATAATGGAAGCAAGACTAAAGAAAAATCAAGATACATTTATAGGATTTGTCGACCTGGAAAAAGCGTTCGACAATGTAATATGGTGCGAGATGCTCGAAATTCTAAGAAAATTAGGGGTGAACTAAAGGCAGAGACGGGTAATATACAATATGTACAAGAGCCAAGAGGGAACAATAAGAGCGGAAGACCAAAAACGAAGCGCCCCGTTAAAAAGGGTGTAAGACAGGGATTTAGTCTCACACCACTGCAGTTCAATCTATATATCGAGGGAACAATGATGGAAAAAAAAAGGTTCAAGAGTGGAATTAAAATTCGAGGTGAAAGGATATCAGTGATAAGATTCGCTCGCCACATTGCTACCCCCAGTTAAAGTGAAGGAGAATTACAGGACCTGCTGAGTGTAATGGACGGTCTAATGATTACAGAACATGGAGTGAGAGTAAATAGAAGAAGGACGAAAGTAATGAGAAGTAGCAGAAATGAGAACAGGAAGAAACTTAATGTCAGGATTGATGGTCACGATGTAGATCAAGTTAAGGGATCCTGCTACCTAGGCAGCAAAATAACCAATGACAGGTGGAGCTAGGAGGACATCAAAAGCAGACTAGCACTGGAAAAAAGGGCATTCCTGGCCAATAGAAGTTTGCTGGTATCAAAAATAGACCTTAATTTGAGGAAGAAATTTCTGAGACCGTACGTTTGGAGTACAGAATTGTATGGTAGTGAAACATGGACTGTGGTAAAACCAGAACAGAAGAGAGTCAAAGCATTTGATATGTGGGGTCTACAGACTATTGTTAAAACTTAGGTGGACTGACAACGAATAGTTAAGGAATATATATGGAAAACACTGACAAGAAGAAGGGGCAGGGTCTTTTAAGACAGCAGGAAATAACTTCTATGACATTCGAGGGAGCTCTGGAGAGTAAACTTTCAACCGGTTTGAATGTTAAAAGGCCAGTCTTAGAGATCTGGGGAGCCTCATTTGTTTGCAGAATTCTTACACATTTGGACCCTTTCTCCACATTAATATTCTTCCAAATATATTTAGCCTAAACACTCTCATGAGTCTTGGAAAATCCTAAATGGTCTCCAAAAAAAATGATGACACTCGGCCAGACAACAAATGACGCCATGCTTTAAGAGGTATGACTGGTCTTTCTTTGATTGCTTTCATGTCTCCGTCCTGTTCCTGATATTCCCGGATCTCCTAAAATAAAGCTGGAAAGTTGTGAACTATAGGGTTGTACTGTCTGTGGTTGTATCCCTGATGAGAAATTAGCAAGGTCATCCCCTCCACTTTTCTCATCGAAAATCGTACTTTAACTATCAGCTACCTGATTGTCATTACCACAGATATCAACCACCCTGAATTTAAAAGACAAAATTTCGACTGTCCGCCAAGCTTTTTGCAGTCACTTTATAACCCAGTTCAGTGGTTTGTTCTGCTACCAACCCAAACGCCCATAGTTCTGGATGAAATTTGGTAGACTAAAAAGCACAGCCAGAGCCTCTAATTTGTAGACCAAATATTTATACTCTGGATCATTAACACCCCTTCTTGTTCTTCCTGGAGTGCAACAGCCCCTAGCCCTGATATTGATATATCTTTTCTGCACTACAAAGAGCTTGTTAATGACCAGTAATGCCAAGCACTATGAAAAGCTTGTTAATGCCCATAATTTCAACACAGGAATCACATCACTCCATTTTTTGTCTCTTTTTGCTTAACAAATTGAGCAGAATGATCTTTCTTGAATTAACTTCCTGTACAATATTTCCATCCCTACGAGTACAATCACTGCATTAACATCCTTGGGTTGAAGGATTGCCAGAATAGTCTTAACACTCTTTGGATCGACCCTTTCCCCCCCTGGAGAAACTAAATGTTCCACGAATCGTATACTGGGGCATATGAGCTCCACTTCCCGAAGTTAATAGTCAATTCCACCTCCTGCAGTCACCTGAAGCCTACCTCAAATGCTGTAGATGATCCTGCAAATTGCAACTGTAAATAAGTATATCATCACGATAGTGGTGTAGTAATATATATTTGATGTCACCAATTATGTTACTCATCACCTGTGACAGAACTGCGGCTCCGGTGGACAATCTAAAGGACACCCAAGTAAATTCCAGCCAGTCAAGAACATTTGAAATTCTCCAATGGGATCTAATTATATGCTTCATTTAAATCCAATGTAGTCAAGACTCGAGCCCCAGTAAGCCAGCAAAAACAAGAATGCAAGTCAGGAAGTGGAACAGAGTTTAAGAATATTGCGTTGTCAACTTCCTGAAATCTGTCACAGGACAGCTACCTCTGTTTGAATTAGGAGCCAGAGAAACTGCATATGGCGAGCTGGATAGGCGACTAACCCCTTGATCCTAATGTTTCTCGATGACATCCTGAAGCTCCTGCATGGATTGGGGGAGGGGGGGGGGCGGTGGAGGTTGCAAGGGGGAGGGGAGGTGGGCTGAGAGACGGTAACGTGGCTTATGCACCGGAACGTTATAGCTGACTTCTGTTTGATACTTCATGAAGGATGTTCACTTTAACCTGGTGGTTAGCACGTCACAAAACTTCTGACAGAAATCCCTAATTTTTTTGCGGTACTAGCAATCCAAACGCTGCTCATCAGCTACGGGTAGTTCACCTTTCCCTCTGAACTAGCACTCCATCCCATTCCGCCTCTATATTTATCAGCGATACTGCATGGCCTAATCTCCTCACGCCTCCTGTCGAAATTTAAAAACGTAATTGTTATCTTCGCAGTTAACTATTAATCCGACCGTTGTGATGAAACCAGAGCCCATAACTCAAGGTGTTGAGAAGTTCTACATGGCTCTGACCTTAGTTCTCCAGAAACAGCCACTAATGCTAACCTTCGCTGAAATGACTCCCATCTCCACAATGTGCGTATTTTTGGTGACAGTGTGGCTGCTTTTCTCCGATTCCAGCACACTTTATTTACAAATATTCGTCTTTTCCTCAAACCAATCAACCCAACTGCGTAGCGTTGCCAGTATGTGACGTGTGAGGCTGTAACGTTTTTAATGTGGCTCCATTCCCAATGTAATTATGGAATACCACGTCAGATTTTGTATGCGTAAAGCAAAAGTGATAATTACAATATTTAATACGTAACATCACACATGTGCTTCGTACTTAGCTAATCGCACTACTTAAATAAAGAACGTATACATTGCAGCCTACTAAAGACCATATTTTTTTTATATATAAAGTGTTTAGAGGCTGCGGATCCCCACAGAAACAAAATTTTAAAAAAAACACACAACATGTCATATAGAAAGCGTGTAAACCGTCTGAGGATGAATCACAACGATTCGAAACCGGTAACGGTGCCCTTTGAATAAAGGAACTGAAAGTAAATTTGTGGCTGGTTGCTGTCCTAACACCATCAACATTTGTCTTCAAACAACAGCCACGGTCTCCATCATGTCATCATATGACAAAAAATTACATTTAAAATAATAGTTTTCGAATATGTCGTGTGGATATGTTAATTATGAAAGAACTTTGTAAATTGGAGTGTGGAAGGGTGATTTTTGTATGTAAATTAAAGGTACGTACTTTTGGTTGATTCCTCTTTCGCATTCCTTAATAAGATATGCAAACTGTGCTTTCTAACGCGCACTGTATGACTGTTTATCAGATTTTCACTTGTTCCGCAATCTTACCTCAATTTATTTTCTCGTGGTCATAATTAAAATTCCAGTTACAGACCTCAATGTTTTACACTAGAAAATTTCGATTTATAATCTACATCTACATTACTACTATCCAACTCACACTTTCTTCGAATCACCTTCGGACTATTGCTCTACCGCACAATCTTCAATAGCTCATGGGAAAGATGAGCACTTACATCTTTTGTACAAGCTCTGTTTTTTTTTTTTTAATTTCATTACAATGATCGTTTCTCCACACGAAGGTTTGCGACAAATATTTTTTTTTTTTTTTTTCGCATTCAGAAGAGAAAGTTGGAGATTGAAATTTCGTGAAAAGATCTCGCCGCAACGAAGAACGCCTTTGTTTTAATGATTGCCATACCACCTCGTCTATCATATCCGTGACACTCTCTCCCCTATTTCGCGACAGTACAAAATTAGGTGCCTGTCTTTGGACTTTTACGAGGTCCTTCGTCAATCCTATCTGGTAAGGATGTCATACAACACAGCAATACCCTAGCAGAAGGCGAACAAGTTTAGTGTAAGCAGTCTCTTTAGTAAACCTGTTACATTTTCTAAGCTCTCTGCCAATGAAACGTAGTTGTTGGTTTACTTTCGCCATAATACTATCTAAGTGATCTCTCAAATTTAATTTATTCGTAACTGTAATTCCTTATTATTTAGTCGACTCGTGAGCCTTTAAATTTGTGTGATTTACCGTGTAAAAGAAATTTAACGGATTTCTTGTTGTACTCATGGGGATGACCTCACACTTTTCCTTATTGAGAGAAAATTGCCATTTTTTACACCATACAGTAGTCGTGTCTAAGGCATTCTGCAATTATTTTTTATCCTCTGTTGATTTTATTAGATGTTAACCGACTGCATCACCTGTAGACTATCTAAGAGGGCCGCTCAGATTGCCTCCTACATCATTAATGTAAATTAGAAACAACGGAGTTCTAATAACACTTTCTTGGGGAACGCCGGATATCACCTCTGTTTTACTCGATGATTTTCCGTCGATTACTTCGTACTGTGGCCTTTCTGATAGGAATTCACAAATCCAGTCCCACAACTGACGCGAAACACCAGAGGCACGCAGTTTGATTAGAAGCTTGTTCTAGACCAATTCCGATCTATGGTGACCATCTTTCAGATCCGATTACAAACAATATTTCAGTCACATCATGCCAACATATGTGAATATGGTATACTCAGAAAGAAATACGTAAAAAAAGTTTCGTCGTTTTGTGTAAAAATGCATCACATACAAAATATTCGAACAGACATGTTGCGCACTGCTATGATGTTATACAGATTCAACAGTTCGTATACACTGCCGACTCACATTAATGTGATCGCCTGTCGAAAGCCTGATTTACCTCTTTTGCAGAAGAGACCACTGCAAGGCGTACAGGAAGAGCGTAAGCGAGGTTCTGGAAGGTACCGACACAGATGTTTAGTCACGTTGATTCCAGTGCCGCAGCCAGATGCGCTAGGTTTCTTGTTTGTAGATCCATGGCAAGAACAAGCAGATCGAGGTTGATTTGGTTTAGATCCCGGGAGCTTGATTGCCAGGGGAGTACAGTAAACTCACCGTAGTGGTCTTTGAACCGAGCATGTACCCTGCGAGCTGTGTGAAGCGTTGCATTGTCTTCTGGTAGGTATCAACACGCCAAAGAAAAACAGACTGCATTCAGGGGGGGGGGGGACATAGTCCCCTAGGATAGATGCATAGTTGTATTCAATTGTGCACTCCAGAGCAACGAGATTACCCAAGGGAATTCCCTCCGGCCGGAATGCTTTCGACGATTGTTGCAGGTTGTCTTCTTTCAGATGTTTCACGCCGTACTCATCAACATGTGTCCGATGGAGTACAAACCGAGATTAATCCGTAAATGCCACCTGTCGTCTCTCAGTGGACATCCAGTTGCGGTAGTGGCGTGTAAATTCCAGCCTTCATCACCGATGAAGTACAAGAACGAGGCATATGCTACGGAATCCCATATGTGGCAAAGTTAGCTGGACGGTCTTCGAGGAAACGCTATCGGTAGCTGCTTGTTCACCTAGGTGGTCAGCTGCGCCACAGTTGTACGTCTGCTCACCAGTGCCCATCTCAGCAGCCGTCATTCCTCTCTGTCATCTACAGTCCCTGGTGCACCACTGTTGCCTTGGCGTGATTTTTGGATAGCGCCATTTTGTCTTGCACGGTATACTTCAACCACGGTGGTATGTAAATGGGTCACAAATTTTGCGATTTCGGCAATGCTCTTTTTGGACATCAAATAAACGGCCCCATTTCCGCATTACAACAAGGACTGTACTGCTTCCCGCGTCCCCCAAACGTGATACCTACATTTTTCCCGTGATACGTGGAAGCTTTATTACTTTATTCCTTTTTGACAGGCCATATTAACACTACTGGCCATTAAAATTGCTACACCAAGAAGAAATGCAGATGATAAACGGGTATTCAATGGACAAATATATTATACTAGAACTGACATGTGATTACATTTTCACGCAATTTGAGTGCATAGATCCTGAGAAATCAGTACGCAGAACAACCACATCTGGCCGTAATAACGGCCTTGATACGCCTGGGCATTGAGTCACACAGAGCTTGGATAGCCTGTACAGGTACAGCTGCCCATGCAGCTTCAACACGATACCACAGTTCATCAAGAGTAGTGACTGGCGTATTGTGACGAGCCAGTTGCTCGGCCACCATTGAGCAGACGTTTTCAATTGGTGAGAGATCTGGAGAATGTGCTGGCCAGGGCAGCAGTCGAACATTTTCTGTATCCAGAAAGGCCCGTACAGGACCTGCAACATGCGGTCGTGCATTATCCTGCTGAAATATAGGTTTTCGCAGGGATCGAATGAACGGTAGAGCCACGGGTCGTAACACATCTGAAATGTATCGTCCACTGTTCAAAGTGCCGTCAACGTGAACAAGAGGTGACCTAGACGTGTAACCAATGGCACCCCATACCATGACGCCGGGAGATACCCCAGTATGGCGATGACGAATACACGCTTCCAATGTGCGTTCACCGTGATGTCGCCAAACACGGATGCGATCATCCTGATGCTGTAAACAGAACCTGGATTCATCCGAAAAAATGACGTTTTGCCATTCGTGCACCCAGGTTCGTCGTTGAGTACACCGTTGCAGGCGTTCCTGTCTGTGATGCAGCGTCAAGGGTAAACGCAGCCACGGTCTCCGAGCTGATATTCCTTGTAGCTGCAAACGTGGTCGAAATGTTCGTGCAGATGGTTGTTGTCTTGCAAACATCCCCATCTGTTGACTCAGGGATGGAAACGTGGCTGCACGATCTGTTACAGCCATGCGGATAAGTAGCCTGTCATCTCGACTGATAGTGATACGAGGCCGTTGGGATCCAGCACGGCGTTCCGTATTACCCTCCTGACCTACCGATTCCGTATTCTCCTAACAGTCATTGGATCTCGACCAACGCGAACAGCAATGTCGCGATATGGTAAACCGCAATCGCCATACGCTACAATCTGACGTTTATGAAAGTCGGAAACGTGATGGTACGCATTTCTCCTCTTAACACGATGCATCATAACAACGATTTCACCAGGCAACGCCGGTCAACTGCTGTTTGTGTATGAGAAATCGGTTGGAAACTTTCCTCATGGCAGCACGTTGTAGGTGTTGCCACCGGCGCTAACCTTGTGTGAAAGCTCTGAAAAGCTAATCATTTGCATATCACAGCGCCTTCTTCCTGTCGGTTAAATTTCGCGTCTGTAGCACGTCATCTTCGTGTTGTAGCAATTTTAATGGCCAGTAGTGTAAATATATAAGCTCTATGTGAATGAAAACCTGTTTGCACTCTGGACTTGGCCATCAGAAATAGGAATTGGTGTTAATGATGGTCATCGCAGACCGATGTCAATCAGCCTTTGTCTAGCATTGTGGTCCACAGTGGAATAAATATCAGAAACCTTTTGTGAGTTGCTACAGATTTTGCCACGATGATGTCGCAACTCGTGATGATCAAAAATTTACGTGGATCCCTCGCGTCTTTGTGTGCGAGTGGTGCAGTAATTATCCGTTCTAGGAAACTGGTACGTAAACAAAAGAGGACCTGGGCGTGCTTCGGCGGCAGAGCATCCGAAGCGGGAGCGGCGGCGGCCGGGCAGACAAAGCGCCGTTCACGCCGCGTGCACGGCGGCTGATTTTCGGTTTTTCCACGGTGGCGCGGCGGCCGTGGGCGAGCCGTGAAGCGGCAGAGGTGCGCACCGCAGAGCGCGCTTCCGGTTCCGGCCGTCACGCCTGCCACTGTCGCTGTCCGGACACGCGTCACCACTGCGGCCCGCGGCCCGCGCCCCGACCAGACCCGTGCGGACTGGGGGTGCCTCCGTGCATCCTCCACACACGGAGCTGCTCAAGGGAAGCTCTCTGACGAAGAGAACTGCTCACTGGTCGCTTGCGAGTCCCGCTCGTGATGTGCACACAGTTTTTATTGTTTCTTTCTCCCTCCCCAAATAACTTTCCGCCACCCCATTTTTGACGTGACACCGATGGAAATAATTTTTATATTAATAACTACAAATATATCCACGAACCTACTATGCTGTCATAGTAGGAGGAGAGGTGATACTCCTACGTGGCGCGTCCCAGGTGGCGGATAGGGAAGTCCTCACCTGTTTACTGGCGGACTTGAGTGAAATAAAATAGCTCTCGCGGACCAAACACACCCTCTGCGGTTAACAACAGGAGTTGTAAATCGGAGCTTGCTCCAACTAAGGTTGACAACCTTCGACAGTCAAAAATGGAAAGGTCTTTTAGGAAAAAATTTCCACCGTCCTGCTCAAAAAGGCAGGAAAAGGCTACATCGGATTCGGTGGGTAGTCAACTAGTAGATAGCAAAACGAATCGGAGCGTTTGCAACCATCCAAATGCACACTAAAACACAAAAAGAAGATTAAACATGAGCAAATAAATTATATAGCAACACACAACATAAACTCACTACTTCAGACCGGAAAACTCAAGGAGCTCACAGATGAACTAAATAAACAAAAAAATTTAATAACAGGGTTCCAAGAAATGAGAAACACCACAGAGGACCCGTTCGAATCACAAGGATACAGAATTTATAATGGGAAACCAGGACCGAGGGCAATGAAACAATGTCCCCAGTTTGGAACAGGGTTTTTAGTAAACATAAAAATAATAGATTCAGTAACGGATTTCCAAGCAGTATCACCAAGAATTGCGACTCTAAGCTTTAAAACAATGAATAAAACCTATACAATAATAAATGCTCATGCCCCAACAAATGAAAACAATTGTCTAACAAAAACAAAGGAAGAGGTAGATAAATTTTGGGACCTTCTAGAACAAACTGTGAACAGAGTAAATAAAAAGAATGTAAAAATCTTATTGGGAGATTTCAATGCTCAGTTGGGAAAAGAAAGGAAATATAAAGATATAATTGGAAAATGGAGTCCACATAAATTTACAAACAAAAACGGTCAAAGACTTGTAGAACTCTGCAGAGAACACAACCTTATATCTAAATCAACATACTTTAAGAGGAAGCCAAGTAAACTTAAAACATGGAAACATCCAGACTGGAGGAAGGGCGAGTGGCAGCTAGACCATGTCTGTATGGACAAAAGTTTTCATAAGGAGATCCACAATGTTAAAGTACTGAGAGGAGTAGACACAGGCTCAGACTATTATACGGTTAAAATTAAAATCAAATTCACACCGTTAAAGAAGAGGACCGGAAAAACTAATAAAATAAAAAGGAGGTTTGACCCACACCAGCTAATTAAAAATAATAAGTACCAACAAATAACACAAACCATCAAATTAACAGATGATCTAGAACAACTAGTGCCTAATCTTAAAAAAGAAGCAGAGCATCTAGCTCCCTTGAACCCACGAAGGAAACATGCATGGTGGACATCAGAATGTGACAAACTCCACCAAGATAGACACCAAGCATGGTTAAAGTTTCAAACACATAAAACTGAAGAAAATACCATCAACCTAAAAGTTGAAAGAAAAAAATTCACTCAAAATATTAGAAGAATCAAGAGAAGATTTCATAAAGATATTATAAAGTCTATAGAAGGTAATTATCATAAAACCAACTCCAGGAACTACTACAAAATCTTTAGGAAACAACTACAACAATATGAGGCCCCTACACTAATACTGAAAGATGAAGATGGAAGAATGACACACAGTAACAAGGAAAATGCAGAAATCATGGCAAAAGCATTTTACAAACTTCTGAATTGCGAGGAACCCAAAGAACTCTTACAAATCAACATAAATGCCCCAATAAAAACCAAACCTAACAAACTAGACCCTCCAACTTTCCAAGAAGTAGAAGAAATTCTTAAAGAACAAAAAAATTATAAGGCATGTGGAGAAGATCAGGTTTTTGTTGAAATGTGGAAATATGCAAGTGACACAGTCAAGACCTCCTTACACATGGCTCTAACAAAAATTTGGGTAACAGAACAATTTCCCGAACATTGGACCACAGCTATCATCCACCTACTACACAATAAGGGAGATAAGAGCACCCCAGATAACTACAGAGGAATCTCTCTCCTAGATTGCACATATAAAATTCTATCCAAGATCCTATATGAAAGAATCAAGGAGCAATTAGAACAGGAGTTAGGGGAATATCTGGGAGGTTTCAGACCATGGAGAAGCTGTGCAGAGCAGATAATTAGTTTAAAATTGATTACGGCATACTACAAGAAACGGAACAAACCTCTGGCAATAACATTTGTAGATTTTAAGAAGGCATATGACTGTCTCCACAGACCTTCAGTATTAAAAATTTTAAGAAATCTAGGACTCGATCCAAAATTAATTAAAATAATACAACTCACTCTAACCAACACCAAATCAAAAGTGAAGTTTAGAGGAGAAATTTCGGAACCATTCCTCATAAAAACAGGCTTAAGACAAGGTGACTGCCTGTCACCATTACTTTTCAACTGTGCACTGGAATACATAATGAGAGAATAGTACAAGGACAATCCAAAGAGGATAAGAATTGGAAGTGCAAAAGATGATATTAGCTTAAACTGCTTGGGATTCGCTGATGATCTTGCTCTCCTAGCCAACACCGTTCACGAAGCCAGGCAACAAGTGAAATCACTACAAGAAATAGCAGAGAAACTAGGCCTTAGAATATCATTTGGAAAAACGGAGATTATGCTAACTGATCCACCACTTACAAACAAAATTACAATAGGAGAACAGGAAGTCAAAATTGTTGATAAATTTAAGTATTTATGCGAAATAATAACATACAATCTAAATGAGAAGCCATCATGGCAAAATAGAATAAAAAAACTGAACTATGCAAATTACATTACCAAAACTACATACAACAAAAGAAGCCTATCTATAGATGCAAAATTAAAACACTATAAAACAGTTACACAACCAGAAATAACGTATGCAGCTGAAACTATCTTCAAAACAACTAATACAGCAGAAATTGACAGAATACTAAAAATAGAAAGAAGAATAATTAGGACATGTATAAACAAACAGTATAAAATAAATGGACATTGGAGAATAGCATCAAATGAAACAGTATATAAGAAAATAGAACCAGTCATGAGCAAAATCAGGAAGAAACGCATCTCATTCCTTGGACATCTGATGAGAACTCCAGAAAACAGAATTAGTAAAAAAATAATACAAAAATTGTGGAATAGCAAGAGCGACATTAAATGGATCACAGAAATTAAGGACGATATAAAAGAACTTCAAATTACAGTAGATGACCTAAAAAACAAGACAGAGAAAACCAGAATACTGCAAGACCCGCAAACCAGACTACAAATGAAAATCAATAAAAGGAGTACAGGAAGAGTTGTCTCAGATGAAGAAGGAAAGAAAATATCTGAAAGAATGAAGAAATATTGGGCAGAAAGAAGAGCAAAACACCTTTCATATAAGAATAGCCTCTAATAATTATATTACCTAAATATATTAAGTTATTGTCGAACCAAATTGTATCCATTTGTAACAACTTGTTTAGAACTTTGTATTTTTTACTACAGTGGTCCAATGAAGGCCATAAAATAAATAATAATAATAATAAAATAACTACAAATATATAAAATTTAATATAATAATAATACATTACCAGTGAATATTACATAACGACCAATAAGCATATCTAAAAAACAAGAAAGAAAAAAAAGGCGCACCAAGATGGAATTATCCGATTGGGGCAAAAGTCGGTAGATGTAGCGCACATGCACAGACAAAACAGATTATTACAGTATCAGAAAAGACTGATGATTCGTTCAAGACACTGGGCTTCACAAACTGAGGAAGTCCACCTCTGGCCCTTATGCAAGCAGTTATTTGACTTGGCACTGACTGATAGAACTGTTGGATGCCGTCCTGAGGGATATCGTGCCAAATTCTGTGCAATTGACGCGTTAAGATCGTCAAAATCTGGCGAAGGCTGTAAGGCCCTGCCCATAATGCACGCAGCAGCTAAAGTTCGTCATTTCGAAGTTTCGGTGATTGCGAAACTGCTTTGATAGCCTATCGGGAGTCAGTCACCAATTTATATCTTCAGCCCGTTCCGTTCCTTTCGAGTCGCGGACGGCAGCAGTCTATAGTCTCGCTTCTGTAAGCGTAGATGCGTTGTCTGAGATACATCGAAGCAGAGTCCTGCAGCCACAAGGGTAGCTCTAACGTAATGTAGTATCTGGGACACAATGACCTGCATGCCATCCAGCATGGCTTGCGAAACATTGGTCACGTGAAACAAGCGTTTTTCTCTAGTGACATCATGAGAATCACGATTCAAGGCAATCCAGGTAGAAGGAGTATTTCTTGATTTCCGAAAAACATTATTCTCAGTACCACACAAACGATCATTAACGAAAGTAAGGCCGGGTGAGGTATCAAGGGAAATAAATGACTTTATTGATGATTTCTATCTAGGGTGGCAGTAACCTGCTATCTTGGATAGAGGTACACTATGTGACCAAAAGTATGTTGACACTCCCAAAAACATACGCTTTTGATATTACATGCATGGTGCTACAACCTACTGCCAGGTAATCCATATCAGCGACCTCAATAGTCATTAGACATCGTGAGAGAGCAGAATGGCACGCTCCGTGGAACTCATGGACTTTGAACGTGATCAGGTGATTGGATGTCACTGGTGTCATACGTCTGTATGCGAGGTTTCCACATTCCTAAACATCCCTAGGTCCACTGTTTCCAATTTAATAGTGAAGTGGAAACCTGAAGGGACACGTACAGCACAAAAGCGTACAAGCTGACCTCGTCTGTTGACTGACAGAGACCGGCGACAGTTCAAGAGGGACGTAATGTGTAACAGGCAGACATCTGTCCGGACTATCACACATGAATTCCATACTGCATCAGGATCCAATGCAAGTACTATAACAGTTAGGCGGGAGGTGAGAAAATTTGGATTTCAAGGTCGAGCGGCTGTTCATAAGCCACACATCAAGTGCCTCGCTTGGTGTAGGGAGCGTAAACAATGGACGACTGAACAGTGAAAAACGTCGTGTGGAGTGACGAATCACGTACACAATGTGGCGATCCGATGGCATGATGTGGGTATGGTGAATGGCCGGTGAACGTCATCTGCCAGCATGTGTAGTGCCAACAGAAAATTCGGAGGTGGTGGTGTAATGGTGTGGTCGTGTTTTTCATGGCGGTGGCTTGCACCCCTTGTTGTTTTGCGTCGCAGTATCACAGCACACTCCTAAATTGATGTTTTAAGCACCTTCTTGCTTCCCAATGTTGTAGAGCAATTCGGGGATGGCGATTGCATCTTTCGACACGATCGAGCACCTGTTCATAATGCACGGCCTGTGGCGGAGTGGTTACACGACATTAACATCCCTGTAATGGACTGGCCTGCACAGAGCCCTGACCTGAATACTATAGAACACCTTTGGGATGTTTTGGAACTCCGACTTCGTGCCGGGCCTCACGGACCGACATCGATACCTCTCCTCAGTGCAGGACGCCGTGAATAATGGGCTGCCATTCCCCAAGAAACCTTCCAGCACCTGATTCAATGTATGCATGTGATTGTGGAAGCTGTTATCAAGGTGGACCAACACCATAGTGAATTCCATCATTACCGATGGAGAACTTGCAAGTCATTTTCAGCCATCTTTCCGGATACTTTTGATCACATAGTGTACATTAGTGACTTGCGCCGCACCCCAGGGAGGTATGCTGAGGTCGTTGCTTCATATGTTTTATATTAATGTCTTGGCAGACTATGTGAAATATGATCTTTGTTCGGTTCCAATATCAGTCATGATTGTTTCATGCATATTTCCATGTATCGATGCAGAGCATAAGTAATACAGATGGGCGATGATTTTCTCTGACTGTTTGGGCGTTTGGTGCGACAACTCCATCAAGTTGATCCATTTTTTTTGTAGAATCTGTACACTTAAGGTTGTAAGCTCAACCGACTGTCTAGAGCATGCTGAATTGCATAACTGGCGTACACTGAATTTTAAATTTCTGCATGAAAACTGTTAATAAATCGAAGAAGAAGTAATTCTCTAAGGGACTGATTCAGAATACAAAAAAGTCAAAAGCGGCTTTAATGAAGTTAAAAGCAAGGGCGAGAACATTCATAGCGCAATGGTAATTCCACTGTTAAATGCAGAGGAGAGAGCGGACAGGTGGAAAGACTACGTTGAAGGCCTCTATGAGGCGGAGGACTTGCATAATGATATGATGGAAGAAGAAACAGGAGTCAACAGGGAAGAGACAGCGGATCCAGTATTATAATCAGTATTTAAAAGAGCTTTGAACGACTTAAGATCACTGGGGGAAGTGGCAACAAAACATCTATTCACGTCGGTGTATAGAATCTATGAGACTGGTGACATACAATGAGACTTTGGGATAAACAGTTCCAACACCATTCCGAAGACAGTAACAGCTGATAAGTGTAAGAAAAAAATGGCTCTGAGCAGTATGGGACTTAAGTTTTGAGGTCATCAGTCCCCTAGAACTTAAAACTACTTAAACCTAACTAACCTAGGGACATCACACACATCCATGCCCGAGGCAGGATTCGAACCTGCGAAAGTAGCGGGCGCGCGGTTCCAAACTGTAGCGCCTGGAACCGCTTGGCCACCCCGGCCGGCATAAGTGTAATAATTATCGCGCAATCGTCACAATACCTCATGCATCGACGTTACTGATAACAATAACATACAGAAGATTGGAAAAGATATCGAACATCGCTAAGATGCCGATCAGTTTGGAAAGCAAGACCGAAGAAAAATCGACCGTTCATAGCATTGGTCGACCTGAGAAAAGAGTCCGCCGAAGAAAAACTGGTGCAAGATGTTCGATATCGTGAGTACGATAGAGGTAAGCTATAGAGAAAGACGGGTAAAATACAATACGTACAAGGACTATGAGGAATCAGTATGACTGGAAGACCAAGAACGAACTGCTCGGATTGTCAAGTGTATAACACAGGGGATGCTGTCTTTCGCCCATACTGTTCAAGCTATACAGCGAAGAAGCAATGATGGAAGTAAAAGAAAGGTTCAAGAGTGGGATTAAAATTCAGGGTGAAAGGATATCAATGGTACGATTCGCTCATCACATTGCTATCCTCAGTTAAAGTGAAGGAGAGTTACAGAATCTACTGAGTGTAATGAACAGTGCAATGAGTACAAAATAAGGGATGAAGGGTAAATCGAAGAAAGACGAAATTAATGACAAATAGCAGGAGTGAGAACAATGAGAAGCTTAACATCAGAACTGGGTATCACGAAGTAGATGAGGGAAAGGAAATCTTCTACCAAGGCAACAAAACAACCCATGACGGAAGGAGTCATGAGGACATAAAAAGCAGACTATCACTGGCAAAGAGGGCATTCCTGACCTTGAGAAGTCTACCAATATCAAACATAGGCCTCATTTTCAAGAACAGATTTCTGAGAACGTACGCTTGGAAGACAGCATAGTATGGTAGTGAAACATGGACTGTGCGAAAACTGGAACAGAAAAGAATCGAAGCATTCGAGATGTGGTACTAAAGACGAATGTTGAAAATTAGGTCGACTGATAAGGCAAGCAATGCGGAGGTACTCCACAGAGTCCGTGAAGAAAAGTATACGTGAAAAACACAGGCAAGACGATGGTACAGGTTGACAGGACATTAAGGATTAACTTCCACTGGAGTTAGAAGAAGTCATGGACTGTGTGGCTGGCCCCGGTGGAGGTTCGAGTCCTCCCTCGGGCATGGGTGTGTGTGTTTGTCCTTAGGACAATTTAGGTTAGGTAGTGTGTAAGCTTAGGGACTGATGACCTTAGCAGTAAAGTCCCATAAGATTTCACACACATTTGAACATTTTGTTAGAAGAAGCTGTAGAGAGTAAAAACTCAAGAGGAAGGCAGAGATTGGAATATATCCAGCAAGTAATTGAGGATGTAGGTTGCTGTTGGTGCTCCTAAATGAGAAGGTTGACACAGGAGAGGAATTTGTGGTGAACCTCATCAAACCAGTAAGAAGAATGTTGACTCTCCCGCCCCCCCCCCCCCCAAAAAAAATAGGACGGCTACACACATTCGTACAAGTGCCTGAGTTTACAACTATACTTCTTTGTCTTCTTATCTCTCCGGTGGTTTCATTTGAAGGGCACAAATAGTTAAAAAATAATAATAATAATATTGTAGTTTTAGGCAGAAACTTCTGATTCTCAAACTGTTAAATGATTCAGAAATCATCATTAAGTAAGGAATCTACTAATATTTATAGCTATTAACTGCTCCCGTAGGGACCACAAAGGTTAGTTTACACCAATTACAGCACGGACATAGGCACTTAAGCAATCATATCTTTTATCTTTTGTTTTGTTTTAGTGACATATTACGAAGGTTACATGAAAATTTCCTTTTTGGCTTAAGAATGTTCTCCCACAAAACGACCAAACATTAATTGTTTAGGTTCATTAAGTAATTTACAACTAAATAATGGTTGTCAAACGAAAATAGATACAATCATATGTAGGAAGGCAAGGGAAGGCACAAGCCCATTATTATGGTGAAGAGATGTTAGCGATACCCTAACCTGATTTGCCGTCACACGCCATAAACTGCTAATGAATTTAGGTCATTACTTCACAAGTAATTAAGAATAAAGACACTACCACACACAGTAGCAAGTGGAAAATTTAATACTTAGTAATATTTCGAAAACTCTTATGAGACACATACCGTTTTATTACGCTCGTTAATGTTGGCACTGAAACTTGAGGAAAGAGCTAAAAATGAAAGGCAAGGCGACCACAACCGTTCCAGACACCGTCTTTACGTGCAGCAACAAGGTAGACTACTATGCTAAGACGAAACGAATTTCCTCTCGCTCCTACTCTTTGCAGTACTACTGTATGGCCTGCGCAGATTTTTTTCTCTAATTGAATTTTTGTTGTTTACAAATTGCAACACCACCGAAACTTTTCGTGCTAATTATGGCCCTAGAGGCATGGTCTTTACCCAATATACTTCTGAGCAGAAAGCTATTCTGGTAGCTGGAGTCGGAGGCTTTTGTTAATTCAACCTTTTGAGTTGTTGTGGTGTTATTTCCATAGAAACTTTCATTCCCTAACGCATATTTCATTATTTCTAACCGAGGACAAAAGTACACGTTTTCATAGATTCAGCATTAAAAATCTTTTAACATACCGAAATATTTCCTTAAAAATTTTCAGCCCCTATGATACCCCTTAGGGGATGAATGTCAAAAATGTGAAACATCTACTTTTCTATTTCTTATCGAGAAAATACAAATTTTCATATATTTAGCTTTAAAAATGCTTTCACACTGAAACATTTTCGTAAAACTTTTAAACCATTTTTTCCCAAAACACTGAAACACGTATTTTTATATTTCTAACAGAGAAGTTAAATACCTACTTTCATACACAGTATTTTGCTTTAAAAGTGCTGTAGTGGTTTTTTAACAATTATTTACTTAAAAATCTTTCACCAACTATTTTATCCCCTTAGAGGTTAAATTTCCAAAAATACTGAAACACAAATCTATTCTTTTCTTAACCAAAAACCCAATACAAAACTCTGTATTGTAGTTGAAAAATTGCCTTAATAGCGACATATTTTCTAAAACGTTTCGTCCCCTGCTTCACCCCCTTACGGGTGAAATTTCGAACAATCCCTCACTAAACAATTTCTGCAGTATACGATTAATACCCTCCCCAAATTTCAAGTTTCTGTCCTTGGCTGGTTGGGATTGACGACGATGAGTCAGTCAGTCAGTCAGTCAGGACATTGTCTTTTATACAGTACAAAGAGAAGACAGAAGCAGGATCAGCTATGAATTTCGCAAATAAAAATGTATGCTAATCTCTAGCATATCAGAAGGTGCTAAGACAAACTGTTTCAAATGAGTGTACGAATTCATGTTTAATCGAATAGTTTTTTAGGAAACCGGTGTTTCATCGAAAGACTTGATACGACGAAGATTCCTGACATGAAAAATCCATTTGGTAACATTTACACTGCAATAGCCTATTCGGCCTCCTTCTCTTTCAATTTAAGCAGACTTCTCACATATTTTTGCGAAAAGTTTCAGTTCCACTTGTAACGAGTGCTGTGTCACTAAACAGGCTTTCTCAACTTCCTTCGGATTCTATGAACAAAATATAACGTTATATTTAAAACAACCATACTTGCTTCACTATATCAGTTACTACGAGAGTTAAGAGGATTAAACGTACAGCAAAATTAGACATTCCTCCGTGTAATATCGTGGAGACATTAACCAACATGATTGCGTTTCTCTTGTTAGGTATACACAACTGTTATTCATCGTCAATGATAAAATACGCTACAACTGTAAAAATTATTTATTTGTAAAACAGAAAGCACAAAGCAGTGTCAGGACGTATGTCCCATTTTCGAGTGCATCTGAGGTTAAAAATATGTTAAAATAGTGCATTCTTGGTTCATGACATGCAAAAGAATATCCTTTTCAATCCCTGGTGTGCCAGAAAGCCTCTCACGGACGAGGACAACGGTCCGGGCTTAGAGACGCACCACACGTGGATCCGCATGAAGACAGATAGGCGGTCTTTCGGAAGACAAGGTTTTACTTTAAAATTGCTTTGAGTTGACAGGTGATTTATGCGTCACTTTAACGGAATAAACCGAATTAGTTGCGATTTTTGTTTAATTCTGTAGTCATTGAATTTCTAATTCCTTATTTTCGAGAGTGTCTGATTAATTTATGTCAGGTAACAGGGCGTATTAGCAGACATTCAGATTAACTTACCCACGACGACTTGCAGTGCCACAAATATTAGGTTTGTGCATAAGTTCGTAGCATTTTGTTTTGCATGTTGGTATTCTGTTTGCTATGGGTTTGTTTGCCGATTGTCATTTTTTTTATTTGTAGTCCATTGCAGCTATTTGAGTTTACATATTGTCATTTTGTCTTTTGGAGATCGTGGATGAAGCTGTAGACGCTATAATGCGGAGTGCAGAATGGAGAAATCGGAACATTTCTGAGATATTCTTGTGTTTGAGTTCAATAGGAGATTGACAACAGCGAAGGGGGCAGGAACCCAGAAACATTTTCGCCGTGTATGGGGATAACGTTATTTGGCAGAGAACGGCAAGAAAATGGTTTCCTAGTTTTAAGGAGGATCATTTTGACATTAGTGACACTTCACGATGTAAGTGGGTTGTTTAGGTATTTATGTTGGTAACGCCACGTAGCGCTCTGCATGAAAATCACTGACTGTGCTGTGCGCAGTCTGTGGCTGGTTGGCATTGTTCGAATATTCGCTTTTGTAGTGTTCGGCATATATATATATATATATATATATATATATATATATATATATATATATATATATATATATATATATATATATATATGAGATGACTTTTGAACATTATTAAGGTAAATACGTTGTTTGTTCTCTATTAAAATCTTTCATTTGCTACATTTGCTAACTATGCCTATCAGTAGTTAGTGCCTTCAGTAGTTAGAGTCTTTTATTTAACTGCCAGTACTGGCGCTCACTGTATTGCAGTATTTCGAATAGCAAAGATTTTTGTGAGGTAAGTGATTCATGAAAGGTATAGGTTATTGTTAGTCCAGGCCATTCTTTTGTAGGGATTATTGAAAGTCAGACTGCGTTGTGATAAAAAAAATATTATTTGTCAGTTTCATGATGATCAGAATAAGTAAGGAGAAAAATGTTTGAGTACATTGAGTTTTGATCAGCTGTTTGTAAATCTAATAACATAAGAGGTTTACCAGCTAAGTCATTCATAATTTTTCTAAGGGGACGTTTGATATATCAGAAGATTCCAGGTTTGAATCCTGGCAGGGTCGCCATATCAGCAAAACTCAATGTACTCAGTTTTCTCTTCACTTATTGTGATCATCACTAAACTGACACATAATACTTTTTAGCGCAACGCAATCTGACTTTCAATAATCCCTACGAAAGAACGGCCCTGACTATCAATAGCCTATACCTGTCATGAATCACTTACCTCACAAAAATCTTTGTTACTCCAACTACTGCAATACAGCGAGCGCCGATACTGCCAGCTAAATGAAAGATTCTAACTACTGAAGGCACTAACTATTGATAGGCTTAGTTAGCAAAGGAAAGATTTTGGTAGAGAACAAACAATGTATTTACCCTAATAATGTTCAAAAGTCATCATATATAGCTTTGTGTCATCCAATTAAACAAATTTCCTTTTTCTGACGAACACGCGTCCAGATCGTCCGCTCAAAACTCTGGCATCTCTCTCTCTCCACATCCACCACTGCTGGTGGCTCACCTCCAACTGCACAACGCTTCGCGCTATTCACATCCAACTGCCCAACACTGCATTAGCGAATATTCCAACAATGCCATCCAGCCACAGACAGCGCACAGCACAGTCAGTGGTTTTCATACCGAGTGCTTCATGGCATTACCAACATAAAAACCTCAACAGCCCACTTACAACGTTCAGGAAGACCTTCGGTGTTTGATGAAGATTGTTTAAACGCATTAATCAGCAATGATCGATGTTAGTGTACTCGAGAACTAGAAAATGTGGTGAACTGCAATCATTCCACCATTGTGCCACATTTGTATGCAATAGGGAATGTTCAAATATCAACTCTACTTGCTCGTCATCAGTTGTCTCGTTGTCCTGTATCTTTACTGGTGACAAGAAATGGTTTCTTCATGCCAACTCAAGGAAAGGAAAGGAATTGTTGAACCCAAACAAAGTAGTAACTCTCCGTAGAAAGATCTGCGCGCATCCACAAAAGATGATAAGCGTCTGATAGAACAACGACGGTGTGGTGTACTACGAATTGCTTCCCCGAGGTTTAGCCATCACTGCTGACATTTATTGTCAACAACTGAGACGTCTTGGAGAGGCGATCCAAGAACAACGACCAGGAAGATTGCGTGGAGTGATGCTACTCCACAATAACGGTCGGCCGCATTCTTCTAAACTGTCATATAAACACTGTGGAGGAGTTGGGTTGGAGAGTCATTTCACACCTACTATATTCACCGGGTCTTGCGTCCTCAGATTCTCGGTTTTCCCACTTTCTATCGAACAACCTTCAAGGAACTTCCTTTCAGTATGAAAATGCGTTCTGAACTTGACTCGATGAGTTCGCCTCAAAACCCCTTGAATCATACAGTCACGGAATCGCAGTCTCTGGTACGTGCATCTGTTGTGTTTAATCATCATCATCATCATCATTTAAGACTGATTATGCCTTTCAGCGTTCAGTCTGGAGCATAGCCCTCCCTTATACAGTTCCTCCATGATCCCCTATTCAGTGCTAACATTGGTGCCTCTTCTGATGTTAAACCTATTACTTCAAAATCATTCTTAATCGAAACCAGGTACCTTCTCCTCGGTCTGTCCCAACTCCTCCTACCCTCTACTGCTGAATCCATGAGTCTCTTGGGTAACCTTGCTTCTCCCATGCGTGTAACATGACCCCACCATCTAAGCCTGTTCGCCCTGACTGCTGATAGAGTTCATTCCCAGTTTTTCTTTGATTTCCTCATTGTGGACGCCCTCCTGCCATTGTTCCCATCTACTAGTACCTGCAATCATCCTAGCTACTTTCATATCCGTTACCTCAACCTTGTTGATAAGGTAACCTGAATCCACCCAGCTTTCGCTCCCATACAACAAAGTTGATCGAAAGATTAAACGGTGCACAGATAACTTAGTCTTGGTACTGACTTCCTTCTTGCAGAAGAGAGTAGATCGTAGCTGAGCGCTCACTGCATTAGCTTTGCTACACCTCGCTTCCAGTTCTTTCAATATGTTGCCATCCTGTGAGAATATGCATCCTAAGTACTTGAAACCGTCCACCTGTTCTAACTTTGTTCCTCCTATTTGGCACTCAATCCGTTTATATTTCTTTCCCACTGACATTACTTTCGTTTTGGAGATGCTAATCTTCATACAATAGTCCTTACATTTCTGATCTAGCTCTGAAATATTACTTTGCAAACTTTCAATCGAATCTGCCATCACAACTAAGTCATCTGCATATGCAAGACTTCTTATTTTGTGTTCACATATCTTAATCTCACCCAGCCAGTCTATTGTTTCCAACATATGATCCATAAATAATATGAACAACAGTGGAGACAGGTTGCAGCCTTGTCTTACCCCTGAAACTACTCAGAACCATGAAATCAATTTACTGTCAATTCTAACTGCTGCCTGACTATCCATGTAAAGACCTTTAATTGCTTGCAAAAGTTTGCCTCCTATTCCATAATCTTGTAGAACAGACAATAACTTCCTCCTAGGAACCCGGTCATATTATAACACCATAGCTCTAATACTCTACTGATTTATTTTGCTTTTGTTTCATTTAACGTTCCATCGTTGAGCTTCTGTAAATATTGTTTGATTGAATCGATAACACAGAATTGTATACTCCTTTCTTTGTACAAACTTTGAGTCATGGTCTGATTCTATGCAAAGTAGTGTATCTGTAATTTAAAATCTTTGTCCCATTTGGAAGAAACAAAAACTTACTATATATAATTGTAATTTCTGTGTGAATAATTTTTTGTAGAAATGTCAATATGTGGAAATGTTCGGTCTTATTTAATGTATTTGGTTGCTGTTATGTAAACTGCTGATCCTCACTTAGGGCTCTTAGTTATTCTGTATGTAAAAGGTGTAGTGGTTCTCCTCAGGAATGGAACTGTGTAGCGCGTGCAAATTGTGGTTGGCCTACGTAGAAAAGGTGGAACTGATAGTCAGTCGGAGACGAGCTACGAGTCGGAGACGAGCTACGAGTCGGGGACGAGCTACGAGTCCGTGCACTGCCATGTAACAGATGCATATTGTGATGGTTCCGAGAGAGGCTTTTCCTGCCCCTTTCCAATGCCTCGGAAGAATGGATAAATAGCTGGAAATATTCTGGCATTGGTATCAATCATCGCCACCAAGAAATGACAGAGTCCAGCAATTCTACCTGCAATTCCACCTAACAACATGCAATGGCCACCACGAGAGAGTGAGTTAAAGTAAATGTTGTTTGCTGAAAATATTCCTATTAAAACTGCTTATTAAAGTGCTGTTGCCAACTTCAAAATTAAAAGTTCTTAAGACTGAGGCTTATAAAGTAAATGATCACATGGTTGTCTGTAGTAAATTCTAAAAGGTGAGTGAGTTTCTTGCATTTTTGTCAACACTGTGTTTCGCTGTAGTAAAAGTGGGAAACTGCAATAGTAGAAAACTATATGTTCATGATTGCTAAGTGTTTGTCTCTCTTGTGTATTGGAAGTGCATATTAATAGTATAACAAGATACACAGTATGTCTATTGTATTAATGAGCGGTAACAAGTAACGGAAAGACCACTAATTAGTAAAACTATAATTTCTTTAAGTCCTGAAAGTAATAGTGTGTTTCGGTATCTGTTATAATTTTGCAAATAGTTAGTGCTGCTCTGTTAGTTTCAATCTTACCGTAAACATATGTATGTGTCAGAGTTCACTGTACTCGTGTGTGACAAAGTATAGGTTGTGTTTATCCATTAAAGTCACTAATAACTATTTTCTTGAACGAGAATGTTAATCATTTTCTTGCCTAGTTAGGCTGGCGACCGTTTTCCTTCTACGTTAAACAGTGCAGATAGGCAAAAATTTTGTTTGTTACTGTTCAAATATTTACGTAATTCTGACTTTCATTTCCGATAAGCCACCTCCGTTAGGAACAACACGGTCAACCTAGCAAAATTCCTCTCAGAGGGTAACACTGTTCTGTTGCTTTATACCATTATTAATCCAACAAAATAATTCTGTTTTGCAAATTTCCACCAGTTTTGAGGTTATGGTATAACAGTAGCAAGTAGGAGTGTTATACATGGCTTTTCCGTGACAGGACTATTTGTTCAGTCGGGGACATACTACCTAATAAACCAAATTTGGTATTTCATAGTACAAGCTACGTAAATGCTACAGGAGTGTTATATGTGGCGACCATGACAGGACGTTGTTCAGTTTGCACCTACAGACGGGAAAAAATTATAAGTAGCTAGCATTTTACAAACATAGAGTGAACACAAAACGTCCAGCGGCAAGTACCTGTAACTTACTTGACAGAACGGGTAATGAAAGTTCAGCTTAAATTGAAAATAAAAGGTATCGATACTTAACAGTAATTAAAATGGACAGGAAACTAGAAATGAATCTAGATACGCGAGAGCAGAATGCAATCGAGAGTAGTTCAGGCAGCACACCAACAGATGGCATTACGCGCGAGTTAAATTACGTACGTTATCACGCAGACGTCAATAAACAGATCGAAGCTATGTGTGTCGCGCGTACTAAGCAAGACAATGTAGGCGATGTTGTCGAAGACAGTGGCTATGTTGATGAATCGAGGGATATGTTTGAATCACCAAAAACTGAAAGGAAAGTAGAACTTGAACACGAAAATGTAGCAGAACCTAAAAGTGAAAAGAATTCAGATATGATAGATTTGTTAAAAATGTTGTCTGCACAAATTACAGCACTGGGGCAACAAAATGTAGAACAAAGACAGCAAAATGCAGTAGAAAATGTTAATATTAAGGCACAAATCTCAGCGCAAAACGCTGCACTAGGTAGTGATATTAGTAAACAAATGCAAGAGCAGGGCAAGGATCTTAGTAAACAGATTGAGAAGGTTGATGTAAAAGCAGACATTGTGAGTAAAGAAATTAAAAACCTCAAAAGCGAAATTACTGTCATCAATGGCAATATTGCCAACATACAGGGACAAATTGATGACATTAATGAAACATTTGACACAGAAGTAATTAAAATTCAAGATCAAATAGAACCCTTAGTCTGTACTAAAGTGGATGAAAAGGTATTCGGTATTAAATCCGAAATACAAACAGAATGTAATATGGAATTTGCACAGATTAAACAATCTGTAACAGAAACAAGTCGAGAATTAACCAAACAGATTGTTACTTGCGAAAAGAAGTGTGAACATAACACTTCACAAATCCACGGCAAAATGTATGACTTGGAAAGAAAAATACAAACTGGACCTACACATTTTACTGAAAGAATGCCTCTCAGTAAAATATTAGAGGGCGAAGAGAAATTCGACCCTGCAAAGAGGCATAACGGATGGCACCCCCTAGACTTTGTAAAGAATTGCGAAAGAAATTTTCCTGAATATTTGTCTGACCAGGAAAAAATTAATGTTGTAATTAGTTCACTAACGGGAGAAGCAAAAAGATGGGGGTTGAATCTGGATACTAACCAGATGTCTTTTGAAACCTTTAAACAAAAATTTATTGACGAATACTGGTCAGAACAAAAACAAGACCAGTTGTGGCGTGAATTTCTAATGGCCAGGTTGTATGACATCAGAGGTAGGCAAACCATGAAAGAATTTTGCGAATCATGGTACAGAAAACTGATACATTTGCGGGCTAGAAGGACTGAAGCTGAGATCATTTGGGTTCTTTGGCAGAAACTGCCTGAGGATTCTAAACGATATGTTGGGAGTACCCACAGAAGTTTTTCTGTGTTCTTGGAAAGGGTAGAGGATGAAGATCACTGGCGAAGAAATCGCGAGTCCCGTCCCCATCATAACAACAATAATTCGCGCGAAAACAATGACCAAAACGAACGACCTGAAAACGAAAGATATCGTGTAAACACGATTCAAAGAGGTCGTGCGAGAGGCAGGGGAAATTATACTACGCGCGGTAGAGGATACATGGCACGGAATTTCCAAAATAGAGACGAAATGGAAAACTGAAAACCGCGTGTGTTACGGGCCGGATTCACGCGGAAACCGATTTTGGGCCCAAAGAAAAGGTGTCAAATCACAAATTCAAGAAGGAAAGATGTAAAATACGGGGCAGGGAGGTTAAGGACGAGCCTATGGAAGACGGGTGCGGAGTGATAAATAGTGGCGTTCCCAGTGCGAAGTCACGTGACCGTTCGTGTTCGGGTCAGCGCTTGCTGGAACACCGTACATTGCACTTGCCAGCACACACAAATGGCAGACGTCAGAACAAGACGGCGGCCGTAGAGAGAAACCGAAGAGGCGGGATCGGACACTTCCGTTGGCCGGTTTCAGTAGTAAATGAATGTAAAAATGGAAATAAAGTTAATATGTCATATGATAAGGATAACTCAATGTCGAAATCGTACGAAAAGACATTATTAAAGGAAGAAAGGAAGACAGAAAAGGAGAGTGAAAAGGGGAATAATTGTACTGTTAATGATGTGTATGAGTTAAAAGACGTAGATGTGGGGGACGTTATGACGAATAAAGAAGAAAGGAACGTAGAATAAGCCACGCAAAAGACTTGTGCACAATTATTAATAGGTGAAAATGAAGTAGAGGAGGACGTTATTAAACATTGCATTATAAGCAGTGCAGATGAAATTATTGTTGATGGTAAGGTATTTTGTGGTTCTGATGCAGAAGAGACTAGTAGTAATTTCGCACTGTTATCTGAAATTGACAGTAAAGGAAACAGTGAAATGAAGGTTATCGAAGTATATGACGATTATACTAAGTATGAAGTTAAGGATGAAATCGTTCAAAGTGATACAACAGAAGTGCCTGAGTCTCCAAACGATGTGCAGTGGGTAGAAAATGAGTCGAAAAACGAAGTGGCTGAAGCATCTAGTGATAATCTGCCTCACTGTTTAAAAGTTGCTTTCCTGCTCGAATGATGACGAAAATGAAATCAGTGATAGTTCAGATGATGAAGGGTATACGAATGCAGATAAGAATGAATATACCAACTTTCCCTACTGTGCAAAAGTCGGGTACTTAAGTGAATCTGATAGTGAGGAAGAGAGTAGTGATGACTGCAGTGGAGATGAATTTTCAGGTGTAAACGAAAGTGAATATACTTTTACAGACAGAGGGTATGAGAAAATTAGTGACATTTTTCCAAAGCAAGATACAGAAAGTAGAACTGGGCCAAAACCAAATGAATTATTCAGTAATGTAACACAGGGGCATAATTTGCATGAACGTCCAGATGATACTATACTGGGGCAAGCCTTAACAAATATTTTGAAAGAGTGTGAATTACAGGAACAAAAAGAACCACCTGGTAAGATAATAGCAGAACAGGAGATCATGTACCTTAATAAGGGCTTTGAAATTCCAAAACCTAAAAAGCCACCTGATGAAACAAAACGTTGGCAAGATCTGAATGGGTTAGTGAAAGATGTAGAAGATAGGAGGCCTAAAAAGCCACCAGACTTAGTAACTATTTTATGAACCATAAAAGACAGCCTTGTTAATAAAGAGACTGGGGGCAGGACATTGTATGTACATACACTGTTAATATAATGCATGACTTTAGTATTATTGTATCTGAGTATTATCTGAAAGTGAATTATTGTTTTGTTGATCGTGAGGCCTGTGGCAGGTTGTTGTTTATTTATTGTAATGTACTGTTTGACTTTGCTTAGGAACTGTTTATTTTCAAATGAATACTTATTGTTGCCAGTCTAATTATGAAGAGAGAGCCATGTAGTGTGAGAAATCTGAAAACTTTATGACTAATGATGCTTATAGTAACTTAACGAGAGTGCAAAGAACTCTGCAAGATAATAATTAATTTCTAATATACTTAGAGACCAGAAAGGGCTTATGTTTGCACCATGTTGTGTATTTAAAAGTACATGTCCTCAGAATAGGTTTGTTAACCCTCAGGGGGCAATGCACTCTTTGCATTGTCAGGTGCCTGACGAGCACCAGGGACCCGAGTCATTGCCTGCACTACTTCTGTTTCTTTTCGTGCTGTCAACCTTCCTCTTCATCATTCAGAACTTTTACTATCTTCTTTCCTTCTTGTCAGAGTGTAATGAATAGTGTGGAAATAATGTAGAATACTGTGTATTGTGTGTGGACAAGTAAATGAATAATTAAATTGGGTACACTAGAAAATGACCAAGAATAATGAAAGTATAGTGGGTATTGTAAAAGAAAAATGTAATGGAAAAGTAATTGGAAAGAGAAGTATGGACGAGAAAAGGTAAGAATACTGAAAACAAGGTAAATAAATACTATAATATGACTGAATGTAAATGTTTTTTTCTGAAAATAGGGATAATTATGATGCTGAAAAACATTATGTGTGTTTAAAATTGAGGAGATAAACCTGACTAATGTCTGGAAAATAGATGTGAGATGTATGTGTTTAATGCCACAAAAATTTGGCAGAAATCACTTGCAGTAGGATGTAAAATTATTGCTCTGAGCTTGACATATCTGATGACCTAAATGTGTGGAAAAATAATTAAACTAGATACTGAGCAAGAAAATGGGGAAAAGAACCACTAATCTGGGACTCTCAAATAACTCCTAAACATTGTCATCATGCCAAAAATGTCATTTAAAATTTTCTTGATTAATGTATATGTTACCTGATGTTGTCATTTGAAAAGAAATGGTTTTGTTGCCAGTGTCTAATTACTGTTTCAAAGTTGCCGGTTTTATGTTTTATACCATTAAAGCAAATTTTTTCAAAGATGTGACATAAAGATGAAAAAACCTGGAGATGATAACAATAAACTGCTCAAAGACATGTTGTTGGGCAGCAGAACAATACAAAAGAATAAAAATGCTGTGGTCCTAAAGCTGAGGGCTACCCAAATATGCTATGTGAGCAGTAGCCAAATGACTTGCCATTGTGGGGCAAGAAGTTCATAAGTGGTCACAAACTGCCTAACCTAGAGGATGAGGCAGTGTATTAATTTAAAAATGTGTCTTTTAGTGTTCTTAATCTAAATTGTGTATTTGTGCCTAAATGTTTACATACAAAGACTGCCAAACCAATAATGGGCAGAATGTGTAACATGGACTGCTAGTGCTGAGGCAAGCAGTGAACTAAGTTAGGTTTTTTGAGCAATATGTTATGAACTGACTATTCTTATTGAAGTCAGTAAAAAATTATTATAAAATATATATGCATTTTATTTAAATGGATGTAGATGTTTTTGATACTAGGTTTTTTGAAATAACTTAAAGTTTTGGACTGCCTTGTTTTAAAACACAGCAGTGATGATTAAAGATAGGCTCTGAATAGGTTAGTGTATTTATGTGCAACAAACATTATGGACTGCTATTAATGAAGAGCAGTTTTAAAGTTAATTATTTTAAAAATTCCTGAAGAGTTGCTTTTGTATTTAAATAGGCAGTTGAAAAAGGTTCTCATAGCTGTTTGTGTAAATATTTGTGCATATGTGGATGCAAACTGAATTTTTCAATATTTCATTAATTGCTGAACCTTGCAAAATGTACTGTGATCAAGAGTATGCTTGTGTGTCTCTGAAATTTACATTCCTTTAAAAATATTGAAAGGCAAATCTCTGTTTTGTTAAGTTAAAATGTTCTGTGTTGTTATGTGTTTTATTTTATTTTTTGAAGGCTATACCTATTCTACTAACATGTAGCTTATTTTGTGTGCTGTTTGTCTATTATTTGAACTGTGTGTGTGTGAAATGAACATGCTTAAAGGTATCCTGTGTAATGACGAAAATTAGTTTCCTTAAACTAATCTGAGGGTAAAAATTACTGTAAATACTGTGTTTCGAAAATATTTTGGAAAAATGGTATGAAGTTTCTTAGTGTATATACTGTATGTTTATAATATGTATTTTTTTTGTCCCAACTAAAGTTGGATGGAATAAATTATTTTTTGCAGCCAACACCACGTAGGTGTTATGGATGTTTCCTTGAAGTATCCCTGACGGGAAACTTCAACGAAACATGGGGCATGTGTAACACCGTAGCTCTAATACTCTACTGATTTATTTTGCTTTTGTTTCATTTAACGTTCCATCGTTGAGCTTCTGTAAATATTGTTTGATTGAATCGATAACACAGAATTGTATACTCCTTTCTTTGTACAAACTTTGAGTCATGGTCTGATTCTATGCAATGTAGTGTATCTGTAATTTAAAATCTTTGTCCCATTTGGAAGAAACAAAAACTTACTATATATAATTGTAATTTCTGTGTGAATAATTTTTTGTAGAAATGTCAATATGTGCAAATGTTCGGTCTTATTTAATGTATTTGGTTGCTGTTATGTAAACTGCTGATCCTCACTTAGGGCTCTTAGATATTCTGTATGTAAAAGGTGTAGTGGTTCCCCTCGGGAACGAAGCTGTGTAGCGCGCGCAAATTGTGGTTGGCCTACGTAGAAAAGGTGGAACTGATAGTCAGTCGGAGACGAGCTACGAGTCAGAGACGAGCTACGAGTCGGAGACGAGCTACGAGTCGGGGACGAGCTACGAGTCCGTGCACTGCCATGTAACAGATGCATATTGTGATGGTTCCGAGAGAGGCTTTTCCTGCCGCTTTCCAATGCCTCGGAAGAATGGATAAATAGCTGGAAATATTCTGGGATTGGTATCAATCATCACCACCAAGAAATGACAGAGTCCAGCAATTCTACCTGCAATTCCACCTAACAACATGCAGTGGCCACCACATTGCGCAATCATTACATCGGAATACTACAATGATGTATAGTGAAGGATCAGCTCAATGGATGTGTTAGTGTGCTCAAATAGAAGGTAATTTATGTCTGAATATATGTACCTACCCTGATTTTTCTCCTCATCATAACACCTCTCAGGTTCCTCTCCATTTGAGCTAAAGTGATATCCAAGTGTCCTTACTAAAAGAACATTAAAGCCCAGTATTTTGCTCATTAATGCCTCTTCAACATAGTAAAAAGAAAGTTTAAGTTAATGTGGCAAGAGAGTGAGTTAAAGTAAATGTTGTTTGCTGAAAATATCCCTATTAAAACTGCTTATTAAAGTGCTATTGCCAACTTCAAAATTAAAAGTTCTTAAGACTGAGGCTTATAAAGTAAATGATCACATGGTTGTCTGTAGTAAATTCTAAAAGGTGAGTGAGTTTCTTGCATTTTTGTCAACACTGTGTTTCGCTGTAGTAAAAGTGGGAAACTGCAATAGTAGAAAACTATATGTTCATGATTGCTAAGTGTTTGTCTCTCTTGTGTATTGGAAGTGCATATTAATAGTATAACAAGATACACAGTATGTCTATTGTATTAATGAGCGGTAACAAGTAACGGAAAGACCACTAATTAGTAAAACTATAATTTCTTTAAGTCCTGAAAGTAATAGTGTGTTTCGGTATCTGTTATAATTTTGAAAATAGTTAGTGCTGCTCTGTTAGTTTCAATCTTACCGTAAACATATGTATGTGTCAGAGTTCACTGTACTCGTGTGTGACAAAGTATAGGTTGTGTTTATCCATTAAAGTTACTAATAACTATTTTCTTGAACGAGAATGTTAATCATTTTCTTGCCTAGTTAGGCTGGCGACCGTTTTCCTTCTACGTTAAACAGTGCAGATAGGCAAAAATTTTGTTTGTTACTGTTCAAATATTTACGTAATTCTGACTTTCATTTCCGATAAGCCACCTCCGTTAGGAACAACACGGTCAACCTAGCAAAATTCCTCTCAGAGGGTAACACTGTTCTGTTGCTTTATACCATTATTAATCCAACAAAATAATTCTGTTTTGCAAATTGCCTCCAGTTTTGAGGTTATGGTATAACAGTAGCAAGTAGGAGTGTTATACATGGTTTTCCGTGACAGGACTATTTGTTCAGTCGGGGACATACTACCTAATAAACCAAATTTGGTATTTCATAGTACAAGCTACGTAAATGCTACTGGAGTGTTATAATATGCCTTTTCTAGATCTATAAAGCATAGATACAATTCCCTGTTCCACTCATAACACTTCTCCATTATTTGCCGTAAGCTAAAGATCTGGTCCTGACAACCTCTAAGAGGCCTAAACCCACACTGATTTTCATCCAATTGGTCCTCAACTAATACTCGCACTTTCCTTTCAACAATACCTGCGAAGATTTTACCCACAACGCTGATTAAAGAGATACCTCTGTAGTTGTTACAATCTTTTCTGTTTCCATGTTTAAAGATTGGTGTGATTACTGCTTTTGTCCAGTCTGGTGGAACCTGTCCCGACTCCCAGGCCATTTCAATTATCCTGTGTAGCCATTTAAGACCTGACATTCCACTGTATTTGATGAGTTCCGACTTAGTTTCATCCACCCCAGCCGCTTTATTGCACTGCAATCTATTGACTATTTTTTCCACTTCCTCAAATGTGATCCTATTTCCATCATCATTCCTATCCCATTCATCCTCGAAATCAGAAACATTACTGATCGCATTTTCACCTACATTGAGCAACTCTTCAAAATATTCCCTCCATCTGCCCAAGGCATCCACAGGATTCACCAGCAGTTTTCCTGACCTGTCCAAAATACTTGTCATTTCCTTCTTACCTCCCTTTCGAAGACTGCTAATTACACTCCAGAATGGTTTTCCAGCAGCTTGACCCATAGCCTCCAACCTGTTTCCAAAGTCTTCCCACGATTTCTTCTTGGATGCTGCAATTATCTGTTTGGCTTTGTTTCTTTCTTCAACATAACTTTTTCTGTCTACCTGGGTTCTGGTATGTAGCCATTTTTGATACGCCTTCTTTTTCCTTTTACAGGCTGCCTTGACTGTATTATTCCACCAAGCTGTTTGCTTCATCCTACTTTTACACACTACTGTTCCAAGACATTCTTTAGCCACTTCTAGTACTGTGTCCCTGTACCTTGTCCATTCCTTTTCCAATGACTGTAATTGACTACATTCAACTAACTGGTACCTTTCTGAGATCGCTGTTATGTACTTGTGCCTGATTTCCTTATCCTGAAGTTTCTCCACTCTTATCCTCCTACATATGGACCTGACCTCCTGTACTTTCGGCCTCACAATCCCAATTTCATTGCAGATTAAATAATGATCAGTGTCATCAAAGAATCCCTTGAATACACGTGTGTCCCTCACAGCCTTCCTGAATTCCTGATCTGTTATTATTTAGTCAATGACAGATCTGGTTCCCCTGCCTTCGCAAGTATACCGGTGAATGTTCTTATGATTAAAAAAGGAGTTTGTGATTACTAAGCCCATACTGGCACAGAAATCCAAGAGTTGTTTCCCGTTCCTGTTGGCCTCCATATCCTCTCCAAATTTACCCATAACCTTTTCATACCTTCTGTTCGATTTCCGATCCTGGCGTTAAAATCGCCCATGAGCAGAACACTGTCCTTGTCCTTTACTCTAACAACTACATCACTGAGTGCCTCATAAAAACTATCCATCTTATCTTGATCTGTCCCTTCACAATGCAAATATACTGACACAATCCTAATTTTCTTGCTATACACTGTCAAATCTGTCCACATCTGTCGTTCGTTTACATACCTTATTGCAACTACGCTGGGTTCCATTTCTTTCCTGACGTAAAGCGCTACACCCCATTGTGCTATTCCTGCTTTGACACCTGACAGGTAGACCTTATATTCTCCCACTTCCTCTTCTTTCTCACCCCTTACCCGAATGTCACTAACAGCTAAAACGTCCAGTCCCATCTTACTTGCAGCCTCTGCCAGCTCTACCTTCTTCCCAGAGTAGCCCTCATTGATATTAATAGCTCCCCATCTCATTACCATTTGTTTGCCAAGTCGTATCTTAGGAGTCCCTGGTTTGTCAGTTAGAGGTGGGACTCCGTCACCTCCAAAGGTCCGAGGCATTTTGCTCTGATTATTGCCAGCATCATATTTAAAGTACCAGGGAAGCAGGTTGCTAGCCTTACTTGCCCCGAGTCCCATTGGGTTTTACCCCTAACGGCTGAGGGACTAACCGGTGGATTTGGTAGTCTTTGCCGTATGAGCACAAAGGCGACCACGACTGTTGTGTTTAAACAACAGAAAAATGCTGCGCACTTATGTACCAGCAGAAAGGAATTCTAACGTTGTTGATACCCATTTTAAACCATAAAATGTAATACTGTCATCACATAACAAAACCACCGGCTCTTTGAAGTTTAGTATTTCCACTTCAACCTAAAATTACCAGTTTTCCAGAATAATATTCATTCGATACAGAATAACGTCGCATCCAGATATTACTGGAATATTGCGTTTCGATACTCTCATACATATACTTTTTCCACGAAACAGTACATTCACTACACTAATATCAACATGCAAAATATTCCTTAAAATTGAGGGCTCGGAACGGCATTTCTTCGGGAGATGCTGGTGCTATAGGCGGCACGAAGGAGTCAAGATTACACCTGCCGCCGCCTGAGAGTTTTTGTGCGTCAAGCACCGCAGCGGTTCTGAACGGACAGAAGCAAATTAGTCCGGAGTCGTCAGAAGTAATCGAGTATAATCTTTGATGCTTGGTACGGCCTAACGAGGGGTGGGAATCGCTCGCAATGAAAATTCAGTTATTCACCGTTCCGGAGTGGGATCTTATTATTCTTCTCGGACTGAAGACCGTCTTGGACGCCGTTGCTGAAACGTCTTGCGCGGCTGGAAACGATCTGCAATGTTAATGAGATCGTCGTCCAGTTATCGAATTATTTAAATGACTGCTGTAAAGGTAATTTAACAATCATAAAATCAGATTATCCGGCGATAAAATATTTATCATGCTCGCTGCCTGAGCAATGAATAACTGACAACCGATTATCTGGTTATAAGGCAATATCAGAAATGTGACCGGACCGGGCAGCGGGGAATACGGGAGTGGCTGCCTGCCGCTCTACGGAACATTAAACGTCGCAACACAGTTACGAGAAAGAACTGCCGGTCGTGACTCTACCGAAAGGAATGAGGACGCAGCCTCTGCGTGGCGTGTCTCCCCCTCTCAGAAGCAGCTATTTGGCGGTCTCTGGTTCGCAGCTCGATCTTTTTTGCCTCTCAGTGCAGTTGGTCTGGAGATTAACTTGGTACCAGTATCGAGAATCGGAATAAACAGCGACGGGCTGTCTCGTAATTTAGACCGGCTGTAAATTATGGAGATCATCGCGTGATACGAAACTGTTGACTGCGTCTAATTCGATTAAATGCTATCCGTTTTCTTACAACGGCAGTGGACTGACTGTATTGGACGTGGATATGTATTTTAATGGAACAGGAATAATATCGGATAGAAACCGTTTGTCATCTGTTACTGATATTTTAAACAAGGACGCTCCACCCTGGTAAAGATTAATAGGCAATTTGTCATCTGTTAGATGGTGTTTAGACATGTTAGAAGTTCTATTGAAACCGATCTGGAGCACTAGAGTTTCCAAACAGTAAATCTTGCAGCGCCGGTCGGGGTGTCCGAGCGGTTCTAGGCGCTACAGTCTTGAACCGATAGACCGCTACGGTCGCAGGTTCGAATCCTGCCTCGGGAATGGATGTGTGTGAGGTACTTAGGTTAGTTAGGTTTAAGTAGTTCTAGGTTCTAGGGGACTGATGACCTCAGAATTTAAGTCCCAAAGTGCTCAGAGCCATTTGATTTGAAATCTTGCAGAAATCTTCTTTTATTCACCATGTAGCTACTTATAAAATGACGCTGTCTTCACGTTAGCCATTGTGGAAATGTTGTTACGTCTGCCATATATCTATGCAGACAGTGAGGCTGTCTGCACAGTGACCACTTGATAAACTACAGTACATTGGTTTGACACTTGAGAAAATAACGATTTCACATTACTGTCATACAGAATGGATCCACATTTCTGTGGTATGGATTGCAATTTAATTTTAAGAAAGGTTGGGGATGAGATTGACAGGAAAATAAAAAAAAGTCTGGTTAATGGGCTTATAGTCATTATTCTCGTTGCGCAGCATGTATGTGAGAAGAAGTCATGGTAATATTTCCGATAAATTGGACAAATGGCTGAAGGATCTAAATACTATACCTGCATTCTTTGCTCCTACTAATAATGGACAATGTATTATACGGAATGAATACAGTATAATAAAACAGGTATTAAGTGCTCGCAATGCGATTTGAGGTATGTCGGACAAACTAATAATTTCATGGAACACCACAATGTTAATAAACCTGAATCCACACTATCTATCGACTTTGCACTGAATTATCGCAGACTGGGGAAAATCACAGTGGATCTCCGTATACGTAATACACGTTTATCCTATTGGCATGAGATTGAATATACCAGATCAGACCGAGTTTTCTAAATGCTGAACTAGTAGTCCTTACAATGCGCTTAACGAACAAGCTTAGCTTAAGCGTAAGAATATAATGAATAATTTTGTGCAGTGCTTTCAGTAGCCCATATCTATCTGTAGATTTGTCTGTTGCCACGGTCCCGGGATCTCGAGTTTTTGATGTGTTTCATTGCTAAGTTGCCGTTTATCGTACGTTTACGTTGGTCCCCCTTGTCGATTTGCATACTAACTGCTATTTTGTACCTTATAAAGTGCTTCACAATCTGATATTTATCTTATGATATTCACATTGTCTCTAGATTGTGCATTATTATTCGCTGCCGGTTTGCTTACTGTTAACTGAATACTTTTTCAATTGGGTGGCCTTTTTTTTATCCGTGACATTGCTTCCTTCCTGTAACAAATATAATAATGCTAAATTCATCGCGTATTCATTTATATTCTACATGCGGTTTACACAGAGTGATTTTTCGTCATTAGTTTTAAGCCGTGAGCGTATATGTGTCTTGCGGTTTCATTATTTTTAGTTCAGGTCTTCCACACGTTCCGTAACTACGATCGGTTCCATTATTTTTCTTTAAGAACGAACATCTCTTGTACATGTGGCGTTATTACTTTGGGCTGTTTTTCTACAAACAGTTCTGTTTACCAATTTTCGTTGTGTTTGAACCTTATCCTAGTTACACTTTACGCCGTGACGTGCACTTCTATCGTCTTGTTTACAACAGGGCAGCCCGTAGCACCCTGGGCCGCTGCTTAGTTCTCTTTGCGTTCGCAGTCGGGACGCACTGCGATCTTTACGGAGTATTTGGCTTAAATGTTGGCTGCAAGGCCATAGCGTCGTTTTGCAGGTGTTTCGGGATTAGCAGTAAATGTACTTGTACAGCAGGTTCGTTGTTCCAGTTACATGATATCTGCGTGCTGCCTTCCAGTACACAAACAAATACATAAACGTTTGACCGGTTGGACCTTTCGTAAGTGCAGCTGCACTTTACATAGCTTTTAGGCTGCTGTTTTCAGCTGATTGCTTTCCACATAGTGTCTAATCTGGCCTTTTAAGACTCGGTGCTCAGTGCGTTCTCACCGGCACTTGATGGATAATGGTGACTTACTGCAGTTACAGTGGAAAGGAGCTTTTTGCCCGAGCACATTTGGATAATCAATGTGATGAGTCATGTACGGCTGACGTGGTGCCTTGTACGTTAGCTACAGTATGGACTCTCTGTCCTACTGTTCGTAGGTATGTTCAGTGGAGTGTATGTATGTGACCCCAAATATCTGTTTCTCTAGTACTGTTAGCTTGTTTATAGTTTCGAGATTTTGTTTTATTTTAACTTACAGATGCACTTGAAGATGGGGCTGAGGTCATAAAAAACCTGGTAATGTAAAGATTTCTGTTAAATTACTATAGTATGACATCAGTCACCATTGGAATCAGTCGACGCATACAGATATATGGGTGGACTAATAATAATAATAATTCCATGTGGCTCAATAGCCTGGTGGAAGCCCTTCAATTGGATGTCACTTCGGCGATTTGCCTCTCCCTAGCCTACCCCACTATCATACCGGTGGAAGTGAACCTACAGTTTAATATGGAAATCGAATCACGTGTCATTGCTGACAAACTTTCCATCATTGAGACGTTAGGTTAGGTTAGAGGTAGACACAAATATCTACGCTCCCACCGGGATTCGATGCAGAGACCTTTCGGCTCCCAGCACGCGCCTTATCACTTGACCGCCAGGCTCGATGGAGAATCGAATGATCACATAGACACGTTCGTAGGTAAAGCAGGCAGCTGTCTTCTGTTCATTGGTATGATAATGGGTGAATTTAATCAATCCGTGAATGCAATTTTTGAAGAAACTCTCGTGCGACCCTTCCTAGATATTTTTCATGTGTATAGAACTTATGCCAAACGGGAGTAACGTGTTTCTTGAAAATATACAAGGAAGAGTTTGTCTGGGCCACGGGTGAGGCGTCACATAAATATTGAAAAGCCTGAACTGGTATACGCTTGAAGATAACCATCTCGCTAAACGTACTTACAAAATTCTGTGAGCCAATAGTAAGTGAGGAATGTACTACGGCCCCCTTTGTATCGCTCCCGTACGTACAGTGAAGGCAAGGCTAGACTTACCACAGCGCGCAGGGAGGAGTTTACGCTGTCATTCATCCGGCACTCCATACGCAAACGGACTGGGAGGAACCCTGATACGTGGTACATTGGGCAGTTCCCTCTGTCATGCACTTAACAGAAGTTTGCTGCGCGTGACTTTACAAGTAGATTTAGATATTGCTAAAACACGGTAAGCACTTTTTATCGGTTAATAATGATCGCGCTTGTAATTTCAATCCAATGTGCTGTTCAGATACTGCGTGATGCGTATTTAGTGAGGGCTCCTACTTTTAAAACTAAATTTCTTATTTCAGTAATTTTTTCAGGGCTTGTGACCTACTCATGATATTTATTTTTATGAGCAATATTCATTAGTCAGCATGACCACATGCCAGGTGTAGTCGCAACAGAAGTGTAATTGCTGTTCTGTCCCTAAACCGTCAGTCGCCACATGATAAGATGGATCTTGGCATGTCATGTGTTAACTGGACGGTAGAATCGAGAAGATCGGAGATCCAGCTTTATAAATTCGAATTTTCTATACGTATACGGTGATTATAATTAAAGTTAAATTTTCAAAGTGCTGTAGAAGTAACACCACTGGTTAGAATGACGTCAATTGCGACGGAATATTATCAGAGAAGGGGAAAACGTATGGCAGCAGAAAAAAAAAAGTTACAAAATGTACCAATAGCTGGCGCTGTAAGCATCATAATTTAATAGTGGTCGACCACAAATGACAAATGAATCATAAAACAGTGACTAAGGTGTACACTTGACGTTAAACAAACTGTACTACTCAGTGCGCATGGATGAACAAATGCGATGCTGTTAGCTACGTAAGCCCATCCACCACGGCGAGGTCATGTCACATCTGATGGGAAAAATCGGTTTTTAATTGCCCTGAAGCCAAAACCCACATAAAAAGCACAAATCACACGGTTTTTTAATTGTCCTGTGGCCAAAAACCGCATAAAAAGCACAAATCACACGGTTTTTTAATTGTTCTGGGGCCAAAAAACCGCATAACAAGCATCAGTCACGTCGGTTTTTAATTGTCTCTGGGCGATAAACCGCATAAAAAACATAACATCGGTTTTTAATTGTCCTGGGGCCAAAAACGCATAAAAAGCACGAATCAAAATCAAATTGGATCATTAATTTCCGTGTGACTGGCGCAAAACATGTGCAAAATGCTGTCCATCGTTTTCTGCAACAAGTTGAAATCGAGAAACAGCACGTTCCACAACTGATCGAAGTTGTTTCCAAGTTCACGTTCAGAATGTGTTGCGCAATGCGTGCCTTCAATGCAACTAACTTTGCAGTCGGAACACTGAACACATTATCTTTCAGATAGCCCCACAGCCAGAAGTCACAGGATTAACATCAGGTGATCGGGATGGCCAAGCTGTAGGGAAATGAGGAGTGATAGTTCTAGCATTTCCAAAATGGCACTTCAGCAGACGCTTACTGTCCGAAAAGAAGCGCTGTCGGGATAAGAACCACTTCCCTATAAAAATGATGAAGGCTGGTGTGAAAGAGAAATGTAGCACATCTAGGAGTAAGTGAAATATACATAACAAAATAAAACAGCGTCTTGCTACCTTTCCTGGCCACAGCAGTCTACAGGACCCGTGATGACAACCTCCGAGATACAGTGCCCATCTCGGACAGACACCACAACGCATTCATTCACCACCAATACACCCGCAGGCATGTAGTGTTCTTTTCACTGACCACGACAATATATCGAATCAGTGTGACAAGCAAGACGAGGTTGAATTACAAAAGGAAAGAAGCAGTTGCAGGTCAGATAGGTATAGCGAGAATATCAGAGAATATCACTGCGAAAGCTACTATAATAAAGAACAAGGGCCAATTTCTAGGTCGAGGATGCGTAAATGTACTTTACCACAGGAATAACAAAATAAGACATTCCCTAGTTTACATTAAGGTGATGTGACTCATCGTCACACGTTTTAAACTAGCTGAACACACGGTATGCCTGGGTATGTACGTATTCCAATGGTCTGTTAGTCCATCCCCTCCTTCCCCACTGCCCCCCCCCCTCTTCGTCCATCTCCTGATCCCCCTGTCTCGGCCCTACTCCTTCCCTCTCTCTCTGCCCATCTCATCCTCGCGCTCTCCTGCCCATCTTTTCCCTTCTCTATCCATTTCCTCCTCCCCCTCACTCCATCCATCTCCTCCTCCTTCCCCTATCTTTGTCCATCTCCTCCTCTCCCTGTCCATCTCCTACCTCTCTCTGTCCATCGCCTCCCCCTCTCTCCCTATCCATCGCACCCTTCCCCTCTCTCTGTCCATGTTCTCGTCTCTGTCTGTCCATCTCCTTCTTCTCTCTCATCGCCCATCTCCTCCTACCCACTCTCTCTTCCCATCTTCTCCTCACCCTCCCATTGTCCAGTCCTGCTAATTCCTAACACGTGTACCAAGTCAGGTTGCAATCGATCCAGGGATTTAGGAGCAGCTTTTTACCCACGGCTTCACCTTTGTAAGCACATGTCACATATATTTAACGTATTTTACACTTACTTGTACACATATTTCACCTGTATCTCTAGTAAATTTTGCCGTGTAGTTTCGTTTTCACTAAGCTCAACCTGCTGAATTATATGTCCTACAATGATGTAACGTTGTAGGCACTTTCAGAGGTGTGTGTAAATGCTGTCTGCGAAATTTGTTGGAAATAGAGTTAATATTAACTAAATAATAAATTAAAAAGTGATGCCTGATGGGGCCTTTTTACCGCATGAACGGCGAAACTGTAGTAAAAGATAAACTTTCATCCTTACATCTTTTTTTGATGAAGGGGCGTCGGGTATCAGCGATAAAAGGTTTCGTGAAAGTTTGAAATTGTGTGTAAAGTTTGTTGCAAGTGACTAAGTGTTCCCACTCTCAAATAATGGATGAATAAAATTTGGGTATTTACGCATCATGTGCTACACTTTCCCTTTCACCCCAGCCCCCACCATTTTGAGAGGGAAGTGATTCTTATCCCCACAGCACTTATTTCGGACAGTAAGCGACATGTATACCAAGTTGGGTTCAGATCGATCCAGTTGTTTAGGAGGTACCCGAAACACACACATATACATCCATTTTTTTAACATACATGGGTTTCTGTGGCAGTGCCAGCGGTAAATGTGGTGTGCATTGGGTGATTTGAGTTCCTCTGTAATTATTACGCCGGCTGGACGGCGTTTTGTCATAAACTGCTTAGTATTCAACCACCTGGTGCTCGGCTAAATGTGTGCGATTCGGCCAAGCTTGCCGTCAAGTAACTGTTTATTCGTGACTGTTTATTCATTTGATAAACTGATTTATATTATGAGTGATGGTAAAGATGCAAAACTCCTTCCTTCTCTTAGATTACATGTAATTGTTCTAAGACCGTGTTTCATGCGTTGTAACATTGTTTCTTTTCTATTTTAGAGCTCTAAAACATTTTTATTTCTACATGTGTAAAACAAGTGGGGCAGCGACCAATGTGGAATGCAAATACCAGCAAAGTTGTCAGGTCGAACACGTGGCATTCTTCGCTGGCATAAATCCTAGGTCGTAATTTAACCTGCATTATTGGAAGTCCCATTGTGCTAATTTTAAATCCAAGGGATGGTACAGTGTTTGTTCTGCTTTTGGCGCCCTTAAACCATTTTGATGTGGTACAGTTTTCTCTTATTATCATTTGCAGCTTCAAAATAATTTTTATGTTACATTGTTTAATTTGGTCTTTTGAGTTTTTAAAGGTTTTTTTTTATGATGTCGCTTGAAATTGATTTTCGATGTTAATTGGCGCTTTTAAGTTACTTGTATGTTTTTAATATTGAATTTACTTGGTGGAAGGAACCTTTAAATAATATCTGATGTTAATGTTCATCTGCCCCTTTAAACTATTTTGCTTTTTTTTTAAATATAAAATTGGTAGCTGTCTTTAAATATTTGTGAACGGAAGTGCTTATAGGTGTCTTTTAAATATTTTCGATACCTTTATCACACAGTAATCATGTGACTTTATCAAAGGGACTCAATATACCAGTGTGTGCCTTGTCTCAATTGTTTGTGATGCAATAAAGCTGTTGGTTTTATTCTGCTGAGTCTGGAATCACTCCGTAATCCTCGCATCCCTAACAATTAAACATACAGTCAGTCATAAATACTCTGCCTACCGCCGTCCAATTAGTTGAAGACTATTTGTGGAAGTACTTAGTTACTTTATTATAACACAGGATAAGTTACACCACGGGATATCCTAATACACTGAGCCAAAACGTTATGACAGCCGCTTAATAGCCTGCTGGTTCACATTCGGAAGGCAATATAGCAACTATTGTGCGTGGCATGGATTCAACAAGCTGTTGGTAGGTTTGTGGAGATATGTGTACCAGATGTCTACACACAGGTCAAGCAATTCTCACAAATTACTGTAAGTAGGCTGTTTAGGTTTTTATGTAACATCAATAAACTGACACACAATATTTTTAGCGCAACGCAATCTGACTTTCAATAATCCCTACAAAAGAATGGCCCTGGATAACAATAACCTATACCTTTCATGAATCACTTACCTGACAAAAATCTTCGTTTCTCGAACTACTGCAATACAGCGAGCGCGAATACTGCCAGCTAAATAAAAGATTCTAACTACTGAAGTCACCAACTACTGATAGACATAGTTAGCAAATGAAAGATTTTGATAAAGAACAAACAATGTATTTACCTTAATAGTGTTCAAAAGGCATTATATATATATATATATATATATATATATATATATATATATATATCAGTTCATGACATCCAGTCTTACAAATTTACTGTCTCTGATGGACACACGTCCAGATCATCCGCTCTCAAAACTCCGCCATCTCTCTCCCCACATCCACCACTGCTGGCGGCTCACCTCCAACTGCTCAAAGCTACGCGCTGTTCACATCCAACTGCCCAACACTACACTAGTGAATATTCCAACAATGTCAACCAGCCACAGACTACACACAGCACAGTCAGTGATTTTCATACAGAGCGCTACGTGGCGTTACCAACATAAAAACCTAAACAGCCTACTTACATTGCTTGTTGGTGGTCGTGCCCGTGGGGCTTCTCCCGACAGCGGTCCACACATGTTCCACCATGTTCAGATTAGGAGAATTTGGTGGCGAAGGCAAAAAGTAGATGTCACTTTTATACTCGCCAAACCACTGTAGTAATATTCTTGACTTGTGACACCTACAGTCATCTTGCTGGAAGATGCTGTCACCGCTACTGAAGATATTTAGCATGACCGGATGCAGGTGATCCACGAGAAAGTTTACGTAGTCCACAGGTGTCATAAATGCCCTGTATTACTGCCACAGGTCCCACGGAACACGTGTGAATGTTCCCCACAGCACAATATCGTCCCACTCGCTTGCGTCCGTGGTGTGGTGCGCATTTAGACCAGCCGATCGCCTCGATGACAGAGTATCTGGGCAACACCGTCGACCTAGTGTTGTAAGAAATGGGTTTCATCCAGGCAGGTGAGCGTTTCCACTGATACATTGTCCAGACTTAATGATCCCGCGCCCACGCCAATCTTTATTGACGATGTCGTTGGAAGCACGTAGGGATAGTGTACTGAGGAGTCCCATGTTGAACAATATGCACAGGACGTTGTGCTCCCGAAAACTCGCCCTACACTCTGTCGTAAGACCTTCCAGAGGTAGCCATCTATCCTACATTACAGTATTGCTGCAGAGGAGTTCCAACGACTTGTTGTGTGATAAATCGTGAACGCCTAAAATCTTGTCGCTTACTGGTGGTTTTACCGTCATTCAGCAACTTTCGACAGATGCCCACGACAGAAGCACGTGAACAGCGGACCTGCTTCGCTGTTCCCGGTGTGCTCGTTACTCGGCGCGGAGCCATAACAATCCACCTTTAGTCAAAGTCGCTTATGTCAGTGGATCTCCTCATTTAGGGCCCGTATCATCGCTAGAATCATTCCCTATCCATCATTGCTCCATTTATATGCTGTCCTTACTTCCTGCGTCAGTTTCGCGATCTTTTCTTGTTTCCAGTGGTAGCCGAAATAAATGTGGCTGGGTCCCCTTTGGAGCCACAATCACGACCGGGAGGTGGGGCTATGCTGCAGATAGAAGTTCTGGCGGAACAACTCTTAAGTTAATCTGAGGCGCGGTTTTGCCACATGTACGTTTAAATTATTTTCTTCATACTGACGATATGTGCATATAAAATTGTTAGTACGACAAATAGACGGTGGAGCAATACGCAGAGAAGTTCAGCAGATTCGTACGGTTTAAACAAGCTCACGTTTTAAACAGAGAGCCATTTACCACGAAGTTTGAAGATCATAAGGGCCACCAAGAGTCGAATACCTACGGCCAGCACGAACACAGCTATTGCCGTGTAAAGGTTCGACTACGCTTATGGAGCAGGCATTACCTCTCATCACTGAAAAGCAGTGGCCAACGACCTTCAGCTTACGACCGAAAGCAGCGGAGGAGAGTTGTCAGCGCTAACAGATAAGCAGCACTGAATGAAATGACCACAGAAATTAACGTGGGACATACGACGAACGTATCCGTTTGGACAGTCCGTCGAAATTTGGCGCTAACGGGCTATGGCAGCAGACGACCGACGCGAGTGCCATTACTAACAGCACAACACCGCGTGCAGTGCCTCTCTTGGGCTCGTAACGATATCGATGACTGTACTATTCAGATGAGTCCTGATTTCAGTTGCTAATAACTGATAGTAGGTTCGGGTGTGACGCAGACCCCACGAAGCTATGGACCCAAGTCGTGAAAAAGGCACTGTAAAGGCCGGTGGTGGCTCCATAATGATGTGGTCCGTGTCCTCTGATCCCACTAAAACCATCACTGACTGGAAATGGCTATGTTCGGCTACTTGGGTACCAGTTACAGCCATTCATGGATTTCATGTTCGCTTCAGTCTGTTTAGACAAAAACGATGTCATGTCCCCAGGCCACAATTGTTCGCGATCGGTTTGAAGAACATTCTGGACAATTCCATCAAATCGTTTGCCCACCCAGATCACACGACATGAATCCCATCTAACATTTATTGGACATAATCGAGAGGACAGTGAAAGGTCTCTGTTGGATTCCTTTCATGTTTAATTTCTAAAATCTGTTGCCATTTATGGAATAAATTCCTCTTCTAAATGTACTGTGGCGTTTCTGACTATCTGGGAGGAGACTGAGCAGTGGAACGTGTTACTTTTACACATAAACAAGAACGATCTGTCACACTACTACACTTTAAAGCACAGTTTATATGTAATTCTTATATGTAATTCATGTCACACAGTCTCATACGGAACCTACATCCGCTTTCTTTTATATATTGTATATGATAAGATACTGTCATCCCCCTTCCCTTTTGTGTGAGAGGATGAATGAGCATATGTATTTCTAGTTGCATGCTTGAGGGTAGCAGACAAGGCTGTCTGCTAGAGAACAGTAGGACCAACGTCGGAACAGGTAGCTACGCTTCCTAAAAGCAAAGAGGTTTCTATCCTTAGTATGGTCCTGTCCGTCCGTTGTCATGTTGGTATAGGAAGCTGCCCCTCTGGCCACTTCCGTTGGTCTTTGTGAGCCACCGTCAGGAAGTACGCTCGGCAGTAGGCAGTTGCAGTGTGGCCGTGGCGAGCGTCTGAAGTGGTAAGATCTCCGGCTAAGCGCGTGTCTGTTAAGTCCGTAGGACAATGGATTTCTTAAGTTCAGCCTAACTGAAAATTTAATCACCTTGATTTCAGGTTTAGCTCTAAAATATCTAATGCTATCTTAAAGTGCAGCGGAGTGTAATTCTCGTGTTAAATTCAGATTATTTTGCGGTAGTTGCTTTGTTACTACTTTGTGAGTAAAGTGGAACCACGTGTTGATCAGTAACTCTAACTAAGTTCATCAATCTTAAATGCGAATGTTTGTGTGATTATAACGTCTCGTCTTGACTATATTTTCAATATAGCAACTTTTCTTTATGTTCAGCTCACGTGGGGTGTACTTTGCGAGACCACTACCACGTGCTTATATAACTGTTTGACCCATCAGGTTAATAGTAAGACGTTAGTAACCAGTTCAAGGTTTTTCTTTTGTCAATTGCTTTTCGATCTAATGTATTTTAATTATCAAAATTATTGTGGAGTTGTACGCTTTGTGTAAACCAAGTTGACCACGTGAAGCATGTGGTGTAATCATCAAACCAGCCCGCAGCTATTCTTTTTGCGAGACTTCACAAAGAGTTAATATGAATTTAGTATACCAGTGTGTGGTAATTACATGACGGACAGGATTGTGGTATGAACGTAATTTCTTTGGGTAAAAACTGAATCTGTTGGTTGTGGTTAATTTCTCCTTGCTTATGTTTCAATGTTCTTCGTGTGTTATTTTATGAATGCAGTGTTGTATCCAGTCTCCCAATCTTGGGTCCATATTTTATGTGTTCCGTAAAATTACAATCTCACATTTTTTTTTTAATCGTAAATAAGGCACCAGCTCAGTTATAACTCACGTACAATATGCTGAAATTTCAATGAACAATCTTAAAATAAATTTCCAAATATAAACTGATTTCTTTCCTTTTATTTAAATTCTCCTTTTTATATATATATATATATATATATATATATATATATATATTACGGTTTTGTATGACTATTAAAAGATGAGCATTCATGTTAGTCTGCTTGGTAAACCTAGACTAAATATCTGATGAAACAGTTGCCCAGTAATCCACGGTTAACGTCCCCAGACAAATCACGGCTTTTAACCCACTTTCATTGTCAATTAGCACCGATTTCAGTATAACAAAATTAAAGTAACTATATTACAAATCAGCATACCAAAAATAAAGTAACAACATTACACATGGCGACCCTGTTCTGTGATTCCGCTAGACTCTGGAATCTCTGAAATGTTAGATTGCGAGCGTGTTATAATCTTAATTTTTTTCCCTACAGCGCTCAAACAACTTCTGCGTTGTTTCCGAGCAGTTTTTCAAAAGGTTCACGGCGTTGTTGATCGGCGTTGCGTTGTTTGTCTTGTTTTGTTTTTTATATTTGTGTGTTTTATATGTCTGTGTGTTTTTTATTCTCGCTTGGAAATTCCACTGTTTCGATCAAAGATAAAAATTTGTTTTGCGTGTGAAAAAGTGTGTACTAGGTTGGGTATCTATCGTGTGACTGTCGTAATTTTTGGGGGACACATTTATTGTGATTAGTGTGTTGCGTACTGAGTATAAATTGCACTAATGCAAACACGTAACCAAGCTAAAAGTAAGCGGTCCAACAACTTAAGCAACATGGACCAAGGGGATAATTTGATTTCCAATATTAACGCGTCGGGCGGTTCCGAAAATGCAATGGGGAATACTTCAGACGAAATGCAAAACAGCACGAACGGGCTCACAGCAGAGCCAGAAATTAATTTGCCTCCATCTAACGAAATTGATTTAGCAGAACTCATGAAAGCCTTATTGCAACAAAATAAAGAAAACACAGAGAAATCGATCCGCGAGCTAGGGGAACAAATGACGCAGAAATCTGAAAAATCGATCCGAGAGCTAGGCGAACAAATAGACGAAAAACTAATCCAGCAGACAAATAAAGTCGACAAGTCGATGCAGAGAGTGTCCGATGATATCTCACAAAGAATAAACAATCTGGCAAGTGAGATAAAAAGTGATATTATGAAAGAATTAGGCCGTACATTTGAACAAATCGATGATCGTCTGCAAGCCTTAGAACAGAGCAAGCGGAGGGGCGATGCCCAATCTAAAGAAAGCGAAGAACGGCTACTTAGGAATTTCCAAGAGCTGAGGGAAGAATGCCAAAGAGAACACCAGCAGGTACTGTCGAGGCTCCAAGAGGCGGAAACGCATTGTCCCACGTCCGTTAGCAACATAATAGCGGACAACAGTTTAGCGATCCACGCGTTGGAACAGCAAGTAGAACAATTGAAGCAGACTGGGGCGGAGGACAAGAGACAAATTGATGATAAGATTGCGGCATTAGCGGACATTGTAGGCACGATGAAGCTGACGGAAAGCGAGAACAATACTACACCGGTAGCGGCCGCAGAGACCGAAGAAGTGCGTTCGCTTCTGAGATTTCAGAAGGGACAGTTCGAAGTGAACAGGCAAAACAGAGCTGTAACAGGCGAATTACAAGAACGCGTGGCGCATCTGGAAAACCGCATGGCGTGTGATTCCGAACTCGTCAATAGCATTAAAAATAGCCGTACGAACAGTGCAGAGAGGGACTCCGGCAACGAGGGAGATTTTGACGACAGGGAAGAATGTAATTTGAGGGGCAGACATGAAAATAATAGAAACATTCAAGGGCCTCGCCAGGAGGAAATGCGGGGATTTGATTTCAAACATTTCCTTACGGTGAGAAAGTTTGAGATATTCCGAAATTCGCAAAAAGGAATACATCCACGAGCATGGCTCGAGCAATTTGAGTTCTGTCTTCCTCCCGACTGGGCAAGTTCACATAAGATAGAATATATGTGTGGCTATTTGGAAGGCGAACCGGCGATTCGCATGAGGTCGGCAGCGCGTCACTGCAACTCCACTCGGGAGTTTCGACAAGCCTTTCTGTCCGCCTATTGGTCGGAAGCGGCACAAGATAGGGTCAAACATGGCATAATTATGCTGCCAAATTTGAACCAGTCTGGTTTCGGCAGCCCTGCACGCCTATTCGACCACATGCTGCAGGCAAATCAATTTTTATACGACCCATACGGGCCTGCGGAACTAATTAGGATATGCATCACCAAATTGCCGATGCACTTGCGGCACGTCATTCTTGCGGGACGATGCAAAGAGGACGTGGAAACGTTTAAAACACTTCTCCAAGATTTGGAATATAATACAGCAGAATGCCCGCCTAATCAGGCACAAAGTTATTACGGGGCACAGCAGCGCGATCGCAGTCGTGGCCGTAGTACTAATCAACGGCGTGACTGGTCGTCGCGACGCGAACGGAACAATAATCGGGACAGGCCGTATAGAAACTGGGGTAACAGTCGCGAACACAGGTGGAACAACAGAAATGATCGAGGACGTAGACAGACTTGTGAACGGAACAGTTACGGCAACCAGAATCGATACTACGGTGAACACGGTGGGAATAGGACTATAGGCGGAGCACCTCATGATGTTGAAATTCGGCCAGCTAACCCTAGACATAATCCAGCAAATGGAAATGAACAAAACCGGCAATGACAAACGATCAGCGCAGAAGGCGCCCAATCGGAAACAATGAACGACATGGCAAAGGAGTGCATACGGTATATAGAGAGGGAAGATATTAGAGAGGATTTGTTGCAAGAAACTACGAGTACTAAAATTTCGGGAGTAAATCCAGTCGTGACAGTTGCAGTAAACGAAATATGTTTTAAGTGTGTCATTGACACTGGAAGCCCTTTCTCGATAGTGAGCGAGGCAGCATTTCAAAAATGCGAAGGGACTGGGACTTGGCCCGTTTTTCAAGTGCGAGGAATTAAGGTGAAGGGCGCAATCTACGGTAAGAGCATAGAAATCCGAAGGCAAACTCGGCTTAATTTTACCTGCCAGGGAAGAGAGTTTGAGTACAACTTCTTTGTGCTCCCAATGCTGAATGTGGCAATGATTTTAGGAAATGACTTCATGAATGCCCACCATGCAGTAATTGACATGGGTGGAGGAGTAATGACAGTTCAAGTTGGGGATCAGCCAATTTGTTTAGAATTTGATGAATGCATATTACGTGCCGAGTCAGAAATTAGTTGCCTAAAATTTCAAGCTCAAACCGAGTCGCAACCCAGACTGGAGCTACTCGTGAACTATATAAGTGAGTCGTGCTCTCCGTCTGGTGAGCAGGGGAAAGATGTTGCGTTTGCGGATGCACTGAGAAAGAGCATCGCGGGTGTCAGAACCACGGACAGGGAAAAGGAGAAATTGTATTGTCTACTTAGGAATCATGAACGGGTATTTTCTGAGACTCCCGGGGCGATTAAGGGTTTTACTTACCAATTCAGGGTACGTGAACATCAGAAGTTTTCTGTTAGACCATACCCTATTCCCGTGGCATATAAAGCCCATGTGGAGAAGGAAATAAACAAGATGTTAGAACAAGGAATAACTGAGCGGGCAGTAAGCTCGTACAACTCACCCTTGCTTGTCGTGCCAAAACGCGACAACTCGGTTCGTTTGGTGCTAGACTCGAGACAGATAAACACAATTATTATGTCGGAAACGGACAGGCCTGAGAGCCTTGAGGAACTCTTACAACGTTTCCACGGGGTAAAGGTACTATCATCTGTCGACCTCCGTTCGAGTTTTTGGCAAATCGTGCTACACCCATCTTGCAGATTATATACTGCGTTCCTGTGTTACGGAAATTGTTTCCAATTCCGGCGCCTCCCGTTCGGACTAAATGTCTCATCAGCTGCTTTTATAAGGGGATTAAATAGCATTTTACCTGATGATTTGAAACAGCGAGTGACAATTTACGTGGATGACATATTAATTGCGGAAAAGTCGTGGGAGGACCACCAAGGTATACACTGACCATCGTGCACTCCAATTTCTTATGAGCACGAAAATCACGCATGGGAGACTAGGACGCTGGGCACTATACCTACAGGAATATAACTTCACTGTAGAATACATTCCTGGACAGAAAAATGTAATTGCTGACGCTTTATCGCGCATTCCTATAGGTTTGGTTCACACAGAAGAAAGGGAACTCGGTGAAAATAATTTTAGCATTCTATACTTACAGAATGTAGCGTTCGAGAATTTTGTTACCACCTCTTTAGGGAGTATAGCGGACGAACAGGATAAGGACGCAGTATTGAAAGATATAAAGAAGAAGTGGGAGGACAAGGAGAATGTAGGAATACGCCAGTACTACTTAGTGCGCAATAGAATATTATTCAAGAAACGAGCCCCGGACGACTCCAGATGGGTGTTGGTGATTCCGGAGGAACTCGTAAACAAAATTATATGGTACATACATTTGAGTTATGGTCACTTCGGAGCACAGAAATGTTGTGAAAAACTGAAAGAGACATGTTATTTTAATAACATGCTACGGCGTATTCGTGGTGTACTTAGAGTGTGCGGAGCTTGTCAGCGAGCAAAGGCGGCCACAGTGACTTATGCTGCATCATTGCACCCGATAATACCAAGAAAACTTTGTGACCTCGCGGCCGTGGATCTATTTGGGCCACTAATAAGATCTAAAGCAGGTTTTGCATATGTTTTCGTAGCGGTGGAGCTAACCTCCAAGTTTGTGTGTCTGACTCCGTTGAAGCGAGCCACAGGAAGGGCAGTGGCAACTGCATTTGCAAAGCAGTTTCTGCATGAAGTTGGGAGCGTGAAAAGGGTTATCTCGGATAATGGACCACAATTTAGATCGCAATACTGGCAGCGGATGCTTCGAAGAAGAAGAATTAAACCTATATATATATCTCTCTTTCACCCCAGCTCGAACCCCAGTGAGCGTATTATGCGTGAATTAGGAAAATTATGTAGGTTATACTGCAGTCGTGATCACCGATCGTGGGACATACACCTAAAAGGATTTCAGAACATAATTAATGAGTTGCCTAATACGTCAACAAAGCTTCCGCCAATCACTGTGCTAAAATACAAGGAGCCCCCAAGCAAATTCAAAGAGGTGGTGCCTTGGCCACTAGAGCCGAGACTACGCCGGAACGCAATTGTTGACTTAGCTTTACGCAACATCAAGCGTGCAGCAGAAGCCAGAGTCAAGGCGTATAAGAAACACGTGAGAAAAACAGTGTTTCATGTAGGACAAAAAGTTCTTATCAGATCACACAAGCTGTCTAACAAACGGTCAGGTGTCTGCAAGAAATTTTTTAATCTCTTTAACGGCCCGTATCGGATAAGGAAGATTCCCCATAAAAACGCCATAGAAGTGGAAACTCTTCGATCGAAGAAATCAAAAGGACTACACCATGTGTCAAATGTAAAACCATACATTGAGTAGAAAGAGCAGTGAGGAGTAGAGAGGACGGTGAAGAGAGACAATTGATTAGTTTAAATTTATAACATGCATTTTGAATAATATGTTGGTAAAAATAGCGGTAAAGATGTTTCTATGTGATGGATTGAAGTGATGTTTTAAATTTTTTTTGTGCAATTAGGATTTAGTTTGATTCAAACGTGAAGATAAAAGGTTTCTTTGTGAACGAGTAAAATGCTGTTTATGTTTTTTTTGTGTGTAAATTGAATGGAGACGCTCCTGAGAGAAGCAAGATCGTTGCTGAATTAGTGCATAAACTCAGGGGAATATCCGATCTGTGGGTATTATGGGCCTGGCAAACCCAGGTCCCCAGCTGTTAGTAGCCTTGTTTCCGATTTTCTGCTTTCAGTGCTACTATCTATCTATTACTATTCTATATCTGTCAGTATAAATGAGGATCTCTTACTATAGTATGCGTGCTGTATGAATATTTTAAGATAGGAGAACTCTGAGAAAGGAATGAGTAAGTTTGGAATCTTGTAAACAGGATGCGATAATACGATTGTTGAACCATTGGCTTCCAATATGCGATGATATGTTAATATTGATGATATATGTCTTTTTTGTTCTTTATAGCTGAGTACGTAAAGTGCTGTCTGTGGATTTCGTAAGTATATTGATTCCCTTCAAGGTGAAAGAAGAATTGTGGTTTGTGTAATTTACGTGGCTTTAAAATATTATTGTGGTAGTCAAATACGAGCAGCTTTTCAGCAAATGGAGAATGGAACGGAAATATGGATCCTTTTTGTAGTCTTGATTGATGTTGAGCCAAAGCCTAAAAAATTATTCTGCGTTAATACTTGTCCTAGAAAAGCGAAGTTTATGTGTTTTGCTGATGCTGTGAGCATTACAGCTTACTGTTTTCGCTGGTGCGGGATGCACTGCAGCCTATATGATTTGTACTGAGGAAATTTCCCTCTTGAAGGTAGAGGATGATTAAATAATTTTGATTATGGGAACGAAGGAAAGCTTGGTTTAAGGTAATAAGGATAAAGCAAAACATTTGTCATTTAAACTACAGGAGGATTCGGATCGTTTGTGTCTGTTGTAAGTTCAATATGTTAAGATGATACTGTTTTACAGAATAGAGGTGACCACAATTTTGCCATTCATGAGAAATGAATCCAGAATAACCACCACAGGCGAAATAACTGATTTGGAAGCGAAAGGTAACGTAAAGAACGAACGAAATCGCAGCAAAATGGGTAAAAAAATGTAATATAACCTGTATAATGCAAACATTTTTAACCTTCTCAGAGTCATCTGCGTGATTAATTGTTGTGATAACGTAATTTTAGGTGAAATTTTCTTACTGTTTTATGTGTGAATATATGAGTATGATAAATGTATAATTGCGAGTCTCTTTTCAGGTGTGCGAACTGGTATAAATGTTTTGGCTTGTAAATAACCATTGTTCTTTTTAATGTGTATGTTTAAGGAAAGTTCTCCATATTTATCATGTGACAAGACGTATGCCGCGAGCGTCAAGAAGAATGTTGTAGTGGTATATACACGGTGTTGAAATAGCATTGAAGTAGCTTATTGGGTTAACTAGTAGTGGATAGAAGTAGAATATTGAGTAATGCATGTTTATGGGTAGTTAGTTTGTAGAATAGACAACAGGTGTGCATGTATGTGTGTGTAAATAACATGTGAACCCTATGCTGTCCTGACCTATACTTGCACAAGGCATAATCCTATTCATTTTAGTGAATTAATAAATAGCATTTGATTTATTAAAACGTAAGTGAACCACATTAGTGATGTGGACTTAAATATTATATTGTCAGTTCATTTAAATTTTTATTTTTATACTGTCAAGTCATTTCACTTTTATTTTTTTTACATTGTCAAGTCATTTAAATTTTATTTTATATTGTCGATTCATCTAATTTTTTTTATAAAAAAAAATATTAAGTCTCACTTTGTTCTTAAAAATTGTGAAAGAGTGGTATTATGTATGACATTGTGTAATCACATAAGGATGATGAAAAATTTCTGTGAATGCAGTTGAGAACCTGAAAGCGAACCGGCAAAACTCTTAAGAGACAGCGGGAGCAGCCGGACTAGTTGTAAACTGGCGGGTTTCCCAGCGGGACACGCTGTCATCCGGGCCACTTTGGGAGCGCGGCCGACAACAAAAGGAGAGTAAGCGGCAAACACTTTCCCTTGTACCTGGAGCTAATGGGCGGGCGCCCCGGGCGACCTTTCCTCGAGGCGATGACCTGAGATGGGCGAGCGGTCCACCGCGCGGAAATCCATCTGCTGGCAACGCACCACACGCACGCGACCGTGACGAGACGGCCGCGGTAAAACAACACAAGGGGCGTGGAGCCTTTTGACAGGTACTGCCCACAGAAACTTGCAGACGTCAACGACGCCTATCGACATTTCCTGATGGATGCCTACTGTCAAGCGACAGTAAATCTTGGTTCGATGTTCTCTGGTCGCTAAGGGTGGCACAAAAGAAGAGCCATTAAGTGTCATCCTTGCCCGAGAATATCAACCTGGCGTATCAAACGAGGATACCGCACGAATTTGACAATACAAACATGGAACCAAATCGAGATGTACGTGACACGAGAGAAACTTCATGAGAGGGCAGAGACGGCGGGATCGCACGCAACAGATGGACAAAAATCCCTACTGACAGCTGCGGCGACGAACCCCCCCCCCCCCCCTTTCCCTTATATTGTGCCACGGAACAGTGGAAGTACTGAGTGTGTCAGTGAACAGTGATTATACGGTTCTTAGTCCAGTGCAGATACGTGTGTTTCTGTCAGAGAAACTCTGACTCGTGTGTTTTGCAGGAGTTCGATTTATTGGTGTTTATTAGACTGACTCTTGTATTTTGCAGGTGTTCTATTTATCTTTTTTAGACTTTGACTCTTGTATTTTGCAGGTGTTTTATTTATAGGTGTTTTTTTTGTTTTAGATGTTGACTATTGTACTGTTTTATTTGTCAATGTTTGTTTTTGTGTGATGTATTAGATTTGTGATATTTTGTTTTCGTGCTGTGGCATTGCTTCGTTTATCAGTCAGATAGCTTTTTATTCTCATTGATCTGTGATCGATTAGCCTTTGCATGGGGCATATTTACTGTGAGGAACCCCTTAAGGGTAACAATCACATAATTATTGTAGTTTCAGTATAATGACACAGTGCTCACTGTTTGCTAGCTAATTGAAATATAGTAGAGTGATTAAATGAGTGCCACATAGTTATTTTAATTCTACAAATTATCAGTTTTATACGATATAGAATTTTTTTGCGATAACCACTTTGTAAAACATGTTTTTTCTCTTATCATTTTGTTGCTTTTGCAGATTGTGCATTGTTATGTTCTGCTTTTTAATACCGATGTTATTTGATGTTCTTTTTTTAATTGCTGTGGCACCTTTGCTATTTTCATAAATTTTGCTTGTTAATAAACAGTCATAAATTTTCCTGTGATCAGTTGGCTCTTGCAATGAGCAAATACTGGTGAACTCCATAAGGGCAACAACCAGAAACTGTTTTCATATTAATGACACAGGAACCATTGTTTTTACTTGCTGACCGAATTAGGTCTACACTACCTTTTAAATAGGTGTCACAGATTGTGTTTTTTTTTCTGTTTGAAATTGGTAGATTCTAAAGATGTGTTGAAATTATTGTGTTTTAGCAAGTAGCTGGTGTCCTTTTGCCTTTTCTTTTACACTTTTGGTTTAAGTAGGGTGTGAGAAGCCTGCTTGGGAATGTCCTAGCATGGCCAGAAAATTCCCTGCACAGTCTTTTCCCGGAGCGTTGGGGTTATGAAAGGTCTCTGTTGGATTCCTTTCGTGTTTAATTTCTAAAATCTGTTGCCATTTATGGAATAAATTCCTCTTCTAAATGTACTGTGGCGTTTCTGACTATCTGGGAGGAGACTGAGCAGTGGAACGTGTTACTTTTACACATAAACAAGAACGATCTGTCACACTACTACACTTTAAAGCACAGTTTATATGTAATTCTTATATGTAATTCATGTCACACAGTCTCATACGGAACCTACATCCGCTTTCTTTTATATATTGTATATGATAAGATACTGTCATCCCCCTTCCCTTTTGTGTGAGAGGATGAATGAGCATATGTATTTCTAGTTGCATGCTTGAGGGTAGCAGACAAGGCTCTCTGCTAGAGAACAGTAGGACCAACGTCGGAACAGGTAGCTACGCTTCCTAAAAGCAAAGAGGTTTCTATCCTTAGTATGGTCCTGTCCGTCCGTTGTCATGTTGGTATAGGAAGCTGCCCCTCTGGCCACTTCCGTTGGTCTTTGTGAGCCACCGTCAGGAAGTACGCTCGGCAGTAGGCAGTTGCAGTGTGGCCGTGGCGAGCGTCTGAAGTGGTAAGATCTCCGGCTAAGCGCGTGTCTGTTAAGTCCGTAGGACAATGGATTTCTTAAGTTCAGCCTAACTGAAAATTTAATCACCTTGATTTCAGGTTTAGCTCTAAAATATCTAATGCTATCTTAAAGTGCAGCGGAGTGTAATTCTCGTGTTAAATTCAGATTATTTTGCGGTAGTTGCTTTGTTACTACTTTGTGAGTAAAGTGGAACCACGTGTTGATCAGTAACTCTAACTAAGTTCATCAATCTTAAATGCGAATGTTTGTGTGATTATAACGTCTCGTCTTGACTATATTTTCAATTGTTGTTGTTGTGGTCTTCAGTCCTGAGACTGGTTTGATGCAGCTCTCCATGCTACTCTATCCTGTGCAAGCTTCTTCATCTCCCAGTATCTACTGCAACCTACATCCTTCTGAATCTGCTTAGTGTATTCATCTCTTGGTCTCCCTCTACGATTTTTACCCTCCACACTGCCCTCCAATGCTAAATTTGTAATCCCTTGATGCCTCAAAACATGTCCTACCAACCGATCCCTTCTTCTAGTCAAGTTGTGCCACAAACTTCTCTTCTCCCCAATCCTATTCAATACCTCCTCATTAGTTACGTGATCTACCCACCTTATCTTCAGCATTCTTCTGTAGCACCACATTTCGAAAGCTTCTATTCTCTTCTTGTCCAAACTAGTTATCGTCCATGTTTCACTTCCATACATGGCTACACTCCATACAAATACTTTCAGAAATGACTTCCTCACAGTTAAATCTATACTCGATGTTAACAAATTCCTCTTCTTGAGAAACGCTTTCCTTGCCATTGCCAGTCTACATTTTATATCCTCTCTACTTCGACCATCATCGGATATTTTACTCCCTAAATAGCAAAACTCCTTTACTACTTTAAGTGTCTCATTTCCTAATCTAATTCCCTCAGCATCACTCGACTTAATTTGACTACATTCCATTATATTCCATTATATTTTCAATATAGCAACTTTTCTTTATGTTCAGCTCACGTGGGGTGTACTTTGCGAGACCACTACCACGTGCTTATATAACTGTTTGACCCATCAGGTTAATAGTAAGACGTTAGTAACCAGTTCAAGGTTTTTCTTTTGTCAATTGCTTTTCGATCTAATGTATTTTAATTATCAAAATTATTGTGGAGTTGTACGCTTTGTGTAAACCAAGTTGACCACGTGAAGCATGTGGTGTAATCATCAAACTAGCCCGCAGCTATTCTTTTTGCGAAGACTTCACAAAGAGTTAATATGAATTTAGTATACCAGTGTGTGGTAATTACATGACGGACAGGATTGTGGTATGAACGTAATTTCTTTGGGTAAAAACTGAATCTGTTGGTTGTGGTTAATTTCTCCTTGCTTATGTTTCAATGTTCTTCGTGTGTTATTTTATGAATGCAGTGTTGTATCCAGTCTCCCAATCTTGGGTCCATATTTTATGTGTTCCGTAAAATTACAATCTCACATTTTTTTTTAATCGTAAATAAGGCACCAGCTCAGTTATAACTCACGTATAATATGCTGAAATTTCAATGAACAATCTTAAAATAAATTTCCAAATATAAACTGATTTCTTTCCTTTTATTTAAATTCTCCTTTATATATATATATATATATATATATATATATATATATATATATATATATATATTACGGTTTTGTATGACTATTAAAAGATGAGCATTCATGTTAGTCTGCTTGGTAAACCTAGACTAAATATCTGATGAAACAGTTGCCCAGTAATCCACGGTTAACGTCCCCAGACAAATCACGGCTTTTAACCCACTTTCATTGTCAATTAGCACCGATTTCAGTATAACAAAATTAAAGTAACTATATTACAAATCAGCATACCAAAAATAAAGTAACAACATTACAACAGTTCGTGCACAGCGTACTGCACCGGCGACACTTTCGCAATTACAGACGGCTGTAGAGGCAGCGTGGCACAGTATTTCTGCAGGGGGGCTCCAATGACTTGTTGAGTCGATACCAAGTACAGCTGCTCTACGCCAGGCAAGAGGAGGTCCGACACTGTGCTTGGAGGTATCCCATGACTTCTGTCACCTGAGTGCATATTAGTGTTTTACGACCTTTTTGCGATACTGCGCCTGCCACGAGAAGAAACGCAGGTTGGCAGCAAAGTTGGTGCCGGCCGCCAAGAGGGCGCCCCGCCACGCGGCAGCCAATAGAAGAAGAGCATCGAGTCTTCCTGCTGAGAAGACGACGAGCCATACAGCGGTCGTACACCAGCTAGCCAGCGGAGAAGAACAAATTATCTATGAACATTGCATCCTGAACTTTGCTTCGCTCAACGTATCAGAAGTTACGTAATCTGTTTATTTCTCTTAAAACAAGTTATTAACAATTGTTTGCTTTGTGTTGCATATCCTAACATCCTGGAAAACTTCCTCGAATTGAACCCACACTTTTTCTCTGCTTATCCACTAAGGATACAGCACTTTTTATTGCCGGGAATTGCACGAGAATTTTCTTTGTCGATGTCTAGCCACATGTACTCGTCTGCACAAAACGCATCTGTTACAAAATATTCATCTTCGTTTACAGCCTCGACAGAAAAGTCCAAGAATGCTAAACTATCATATCCATGGCTCCGTTTAAAACATTATACTTCTCCCGTATTCATACTAATAGCAGAAGAGATACCACAAAATCCCTTGGAGAGATAGGATACTGTCTACAGAGAAAATCTGATTCATGTACGTATTCATTTCCCTTTATTTTATTGTTATATAGAATATGATTACAGTAATTGCATTCAAAATTCTTGATGGCCACTGTATGGCTCAAACTGGTAAAAATTCTAATCATATCCTATGACAGAGTCTAAAATAAAAGGTAGCGAAAATATTCTGTAAGCTATTTCACAGTGACGCACAGGCAACTAAATCAGAAGTATAAATGACAGAATACACTAACAGAAATGGGAAGTGTTACTCTATCAACACCTTAACCGAACGCTACCAAACTTGTACTACTGTATTACCAAGCATATGAGACTTGTTGATTAAAATTTCAAGCTCATATCAGGCTAGTTTCATTATTTTCGGAGCAGGAAAACACTCCAGAGATGAAGGATGATGTTAGTGTATGATAGCTATGGGGATATGAAATGTGGCGTGAGCAAGGTACTTGGGAAGCGGTAGGGCAAGGCAGTCAAATAAGCATCAATCACACAATCAACAGTTTTATTAAAATAAACCAGCATTGCACTCATGACTAACAAAATACAAAATAGCCAAAATGATAACAATCCCACTGTAAAAGCCAGCATATGCCCAATTAATTTCCTTTTAAAATAATCCAGCAACACTTCTCAGTATTGGATGTGCTGTTTTACAGGATCTGGCCAAATAGCGCAGTCAACGGTATTTCTAAAACATATAAATGAAATACTTTAATCAAACACTCAATAACCAATTCATCAAGAGGCAGCTCTTCCAAGTTCTCCAGCTTACATACTGCATGATCTACCTCTGTACATATATATTTTTTAAAAATCCTTCATGATACTCGTAAATAATCTAAATCTTACAGTTAAGAAGAAGAACAAATTAAGACAAAAGTACTTCTTTCTGATGTCAATAGCGATTAACCTTTGAATGCTAAACCACCACCAACTGATCCTGGTAATTCTAGTACAAGCGTAGTACACCTGGTTTCAAAACTGCAAGACGCAGTGCTGCTCGCAGCGACTTAATCACATAAAATGAAGCAAATGCACAGCCAAACCAAGTCACAAGAAATCTTGAAACCAGACGCATTCACTAAGCAAGACCAAATCAGCTGTACGACTCAACTCTATTCCCCCCTTTTACCCCCAGACTCAACTAATAGATGAGCAATGTAAACTTAACACAAAACATTTAATTCCGACCCAGGATCACAAGAAAATATTAAAGATGGAAGCCATTTAACATAAACCAATGAATAATCCACTCTTTGTAAGTCTGTCGGGACCAAAAATGAATATCTAGTAACAAAACCGACTGCAACTCAATGGGGAGTAAGGTCCGATAAATAGCACTAAACAGACTGAACTTTTGTTAAAGTCCGCAGTACAAGTACACAGAAACAGGCATTTTTCTGAAAAATGCCCACCTACTTGTCTTTGGTGGAACCTGCGCTGTCCCAAGTGGCAGGTGTTACACCAATCTTCCTTTGGTCGGTGCGACCCCACTTTTCCTTTGCGCTATGTACGGCTGTCACTTTCCCCGTGCACACGCATAGGCATCGGCGCTGACGTCGTCCAGTCGGCCACGCACTACTCCGAAGGCGCCCGCCCAGCATGTCCGCTGGGAGTCAAGACGGCGCCCCTGTTGTCAGCCGAAAACTTCCTTCTTGACTGCTAGACCGAGACTCCGTCACGTGAACCTGCAGGCCTATAAAGACTGGGAACTCGCCGCACACGCCCGAAGCCGTTGCTTGGTAACAGCCAAATAGCGTAACCATGCACAATATCGATAAGAAGCGACACGGCTGAGGGGTGTCTAACACCACTGGAATTTTCTGGTGGAAATCACAACACAGTACACCCAGAGGATGTGCATACGAAGTTCATCGCCATCCTTCAGAGTGAGAAAATGCTGCAGATCGAATGGTGATGAAATCGACTCAAAAAGACATTGTGCCAAGAAGAGCAGGCACGGGAGGTCGTAGAATATTTCGACGGATGGAAACAGCTGAAATCTGGGTCGATGTAGCAGACGGGGAGTCATCGTGAACCGTCGGGAACAGATTACTGGAAACTGGGCTAATATCTCGATTTGCCGTCCGTTGTTTATTGCTGACACCATACCACAGACAACAGATGGTTTCGTGGGGTGGTGCCCGATAAAACTCGGACATTAAGTGGCATTCTCTGGTGTCCAGCAACGAATCACGCATTTGTTTGTGGCAGTCAGATTGACGGCAAGACCGTAGACGGTCTTGTGAAAGGGCGTAGGAAGTAAGGAGTACAACTCGTTATGAATAGGGAGGTAGGGTAGAGAATGAGTTAGATGTGAACATTTCATTCATAGGGTTGATCTTATCAGAGTGGACAGCAAGCCAACACCAACATTAGTTCAGGTATACTTGCCAACGTTGCAAGCAAAGGTAAAGAGGTGGAGAAAATATATGAGGATATTGAATGGCTAATTCAGTACGTAAAGGGAAATGAAAATTTAATAGCCTTGGGGGTTCGGAATACGACTATAGAGCTAGGTGTACAAGAAACGGCTACTAAAGAATATGGGATTGATAGTAGGAATGAGAGAGAAGAAATACTAATTGAGTTCTGCAATAAATTTGAGATCTTAATAGAGAACACTCTGTCCAAGAATCAAAAGACGGGGAGGTATACTCGGAAATAGCCGGGAGATACGGTAAGACTTCGGTTAGCTTACGTCATGGTCATGCAGAGATTCCGAAATCAGGTACTGAATTGCAAGGCGTCCCCAGGAGCAGATAAAGACTCAGTTCACAGTTTAGTACGGATGAAGAGTAGGCTGAAGTTTAAGAGACTAGTCAGGATCAATCAATGCGCAAAGAAGTGGGATACGCAAATACTAAGCTTTGAAGAGACACTTGAAGTTGTCTGAGGCTATAGATTCTGCGATAATGAATTGCTCAGGAGGCTGTTCAGTTGAAGAGGAGCGGACATCTCTGCAAAGACAATCACAGTAGATGGAAAGAAATCCTCCAGTGCAAAGAAGGCAATTGCGAGGAAACCAAGTGTAACAGAAGAAATACTTCAGTTGATCGACGAAAGAAGGAAGTACTAAGATGTTTAGGGATATTCAGAAATACAGAAATACAAGTCACTTAGGAATGAAAGAAGTAGGAAGTGCAGATATACTATGGTGAAATGGGTGTAGATCGAAGAAAGGCGTAAGTCATTAGAAGTAAAAATGTGAACAGAGAGAAACTTAACACCAGAATTGGCGACCAAGAAGTAAATGAAGTTAACGAATTCTGTTACCTTGGCAGCAAAATAATCCATGACAGACGGAGTAAGGAAGACGTAAAAATCAGACCAGCACTGGCAAAAACAGCATTCCTAGACAAGAGAAATGTGCTGGTATCAAACATAATCCTTAATTTGAGAAATAATGTTCTGAGAACGTACGTTTGGAACAGAGCATGGTATGGTAGTGAAACATAGACTTAGGAAAGATGGACCAAAAGATAATCGAAGCGTTTGAGATGTGGTGCTATACAAGAATGTCAAAAATTATGTTGACTAATAAGGTAAGGAATGAGGAGATTCTCTACGTAACCGGATAGGAAAGGAATGTGTGGAAAACATTGATGAGGAGAAGAAACAAGATGGTAGGACATGTGTTAAGGGGGGTAGGACGTCAAAAGGGCTGCCTTGGAGCAGGAGAGGCACCAGAGGACATCTAATTTCAACTGTCTATACTTTTACAAGTAAATTCATAAAAATTTGTCAGCATGACCAGGAAGGATTCAGGATTTACACTCGTAGTAGCGGAAGTTCAAAAACATAACAAAATAATTTTTTTACATGTGAAATTTCATCATTTTTTCACTTACTATTGGCTGCATTTGTTGCTATAGGTACACTTTTCTTCGTAAATAAGAGAGACTGTTCGATGAATTTTGCACAGCATACAAACCATACTTACAGGTGTCTGGAACTCCAGAATCTATTTAATTTATGAAAAAATGAATGAGCTGTTACGTTTTAAACTTTATGTTTAGAAAAAAAAATCAAATTTTGTAGTTAATTATCTTAATTTTTACCACAGTTTTTAATAGATTTGGAAAATTCTAGAGTTTCATACACCTGTAAGTATGTATGCTGTGCAAAATTCATTAAAGAATCTCTCTTACTTGTGAAGAAAAATGTACCTATAGCAACAAATGCAACCAACAGTAAGTGAAAAGATGATGATATTTCGTATCTAAAAAACAATTATTTTGTTATGTTTTTGCACTTCCACTGCTATGAGTGTGAATCCTGAATCCTTCCTGGTCATGCTGACAAAGTTTCATGAATTTATTTGTAAAAGTATAGACAGTAGAAAATAAAATGTCCTGTGGTGCCTCTGATGCTCCAAGTCGGCCCGTTTAACGTCCTACCCCCCTTAAGACAACAAAGCATAACTTTCATGGTATTAGTGGGACTTTTAAAAGGTAAAAATCTGTAGAGAAAGACAGAGGTTCTGATACATCCAGCAAATAATTGAGAATGTGTTACTCTGAAATGAAAAATTTGGCGAAGGAGAGGAATTGGTGTCAGGCTTCATCAAACGAGTCAGAAGATTGATGACTCAAAAAAGTAGCTCTGGGGTGTTGAGGACACATATACTTTCATATCAACCACCAGCCAGCAACCTTCTTGAAGTGACAAAGCACTTGTTTCAGGCACGGAAATTAATTCCTCAAGGAGATATTCGGAGGTCATCAGCTGCTACGTCGCAACCACAAGCGTGTATTCGGGCCCGTAGGGGTCACACATCACACAGACGTTGACAATGGACAGCTGTTGCAAATGTTATGAAAGTTTGATCACTCAACACCGGATATCTGATGAAAATCTCTAAAAGCTTCCCTCCGTGTTTTGTAATGTCCCGTTGCCGTCGATATCGTTAGAGACAAATTCATGCTCGGTTAGGAGAAGTATGAGAAAGGAGATTAACTGGGTCTTCTCAAAAAAATCGTTCTCTTAGTTTCCTTGGTAGATTTGCGGAAAGGATGTAAAAACTTAAATATGCATCAGTGAACATAGATCTGAAATCCACTTCTCCCGAATACAAGTGTCTTAACCACAGCGTTCTAGAAAAACCGTTAAAAGGTAATAATGTGGTGAATAAGAATTTTCCAGTACTGAGGTGCACGCTAGCAACAGAGAAAAATGAATGGACGGAGATTAAAGACCAGGCAGATATAAAATTATGAGCCTCAGTTCTTGGGTGAACAGTATACTACAATTCCAATTAATAATTAAAAGTACACAGAATTACGAGGATGTAGGATATTTTCATATTAAGAAATAATTAATATTGGACTCGTAATCGATTCGGCTGCTATACAGCAGATCTAATTTAATCAGCGATTTTAATAATGACAGCTTAACTGAAGTCAGAATTTGGTTCCTCAGGACTCGGTTTCCATCATCACTTGTGTCATGTTAAGGTCATGTGAGGCTCTCTTATTCAGCTCTGACTTTCAGTCAGATTACTGACAGGCTCCTCCACGAACACGTGCTAAATTGGGCCTCAGTACTTTCGTCTGTTCCGGGTGTATCGAAAGCGGTGCTATTTTATACACTGCACGAATTATCTGTTTCACTTAGGGAAAAAGAGGAAATGTGAGTGAGCCTTACCAGCAAGCTGAACGGTACTCAAGAACGGGTGGAATGAATAACCCATTAGAGCGTGTTCCTTAGCAGCCAGTGTTACCCAGAACTCATAACAGCTGCCTCCGTCTCCCGTCTGTCAGTGCCACTGCGTGCAAGAAGAACCTGACGTCGGTATGCCACGAAGACCTATGTACCACGTAATTTATCAGTTGCAACCGGAACTCTGAGGTCGTCGAAAGTACTTGAGGCTGTGGTGAAAAACGTAAACTATGCCCCATCTGCGTGACTGCGAAACCAGTCACGTAGTAGGCTTAATAAATCTAACATCCAGTCACAGTAAGGAAATTTCACTTGCGTATGTCAATCTGTATATTGAGCAAGCAGTAAAGGAAACAAAAGAAAAATTCGGAGTAGGTATTAAAATCCATGGAGAAGAAATAAAAACTTTGAGGTTCGCCGATGACATTGTAATTCTGTCAGAGACAGCAAAGGACTTGGAAGAGCAGTTGAATGGAATGGACAGTGTCTTGAGAGGAATATATAAGATGAACATCAACAAAAGCAAAACGAGGATAATAGAATGTAGTCGAATTAAGTCGGGTGATGCTGAGGGAATTAGATTAGGAAATGAGACACTTAAAGTAGTAAAGGAGTTTTACTATTTGGGGAGCAAAATAACTGATGATGGTCGAAGTAGAGAGGATATAAAATGTAGACTGGCAATGGCAAGGAAAGCGTTTCGGAAGAAGAGAAATTTGTTAACATCGAGTATAGACTTAAGTGTCAGGAAGTCTTTTCTAAAAGTATTTGTATGGAGTGTAGCCATGTATGGAAGTGAAACATGGACGATAAATAGTTTGTACAAGAAGAGAATAGAAGCTTTCGAAATGTGGTGCTACAGAAGAATGCTGAAGATTAGATGGGTAGATCACATAACTAATGAGGAAGTATTGAATAGTATTGGGGAGAAGAGAAGTTTGTGGCACAACTTGACTAGAAGAAGGGATCGGTTGGTAGGACATGTTCTGAGGCATCAAGGGATCACCAATTTAGTATTGGAGGGCAGCGTGGAGGGTAAAAATCGTAGAGGAAGATGAATACACTAAGCAGATTCAGAAGGATGTAGGTTGTAGTAGGTACTGGGAGATGAAGAAGCTTGCACAGGATAGAGTAGCATGGAGAGCTGCATCAAACCAGTCTCAGGACTGAAAACCACAAAAACAACATATGTCGGAGCTGCCCAGTTACGCTGTTCCCGGCAATCGAAGCATTACTACAACGTGTTTCTTATATTTCATTGTATAAAGACGATGGGATGTCTTCTTGTCCCAATGTACAAATCGATACGGACTGCCCACATGGCAAGTGCATAAATGTTTACAGTAGTAGTATATGCAGTTACTACTCGTAAATGAATGTGTGTGTGTTGTCATCCCCTTTTTTTTATACCTTTGGTTTGTTTCAGAGACTATTTGCCTTACCGCCTTCATAGTGTGCATGGTAGTGTTGCATGAGAACTATGAAATTTATTGTGAATATTATTATACGGGGTCTCCCAGGAAGAATAGTCGTTATTCATGGATACTGGAACGATGATTCGAATGAAAAAATCTAGCAAACATAGGTTCTAATACGTCTACCGTAAGAGCTATATGTGAGGACTTTTTCATCTTGGATACTGTGTAACAAATCTCTTCTACTGCAAGCTCTTTGCTTTCCGTATTTTGGGAAGAGTTATTAAGGGGCAAAACAATGTGGGCGCTAAAGTGCGTACCTTAAGAGCTCGGACCACTTGTACCGTAGAAGAGATGAGTTTCAAAGTAGCAAAGGTGAACAAGTAATCACAGTTCTTGAGATATACATTATAGAGCCCATTTTTACTAGGCTTGCAACCAATGATCGTTCCTGTCATCCCTGAAATTTGACCACTCCTCCTGGACGGCCTCTATCATAAAGATAAGAATACATATTACCTGATTTTGAAGACTGAAATTTTATTTTCAATCTAAGATATTTCACCTATTCTCATTAGACAGTGGTTTTTACGTTTCCCATTCGTTCGCTACGCCCACTGGCTCTTGTGTAGGCACTAGATGCGCACAATTATATTTTCCAGTTCACTGTATGTGCACTGCGGTGTCAAGCAATCAAGGTATGTGTCATTTGTTGGGTTTTTTTGTCATGGAGTCAGTTGAAAACTTGTATTCAGCTACTTTCCTCACAGGAGGCAACAAGCGCTTTAAAAGTGTAGCAAACACAGATACTGATCGTGATGCGTGACATGAATGGGCGGAACATGTTTAGATGAAAACAAGATAAACATTTAGTAGCAAAAGTTGCATAGTATTTATTCTTATCTACGTCATAAACGCAACTAGAGTAGCAACTCAGCAAAAACAACTGCAAATGCTCGTATTAACAATAGAATTATGAACAGTACCAGAATATATTTCAGACTCCTGCCGTCTCTGAATTTGGCCTTTTGAACGATTGAAAATATCTCAAGACTCCCCGTGTATAAGTAATAGAACGGACCAAGCCATCGACCAAATGCAAGAGGTTTGAAGGCGGAGGTATAACTCTTTCGCGAACACGCACCTTCCTGGTAACTGCTACATTGAGGGGAGATATTCTGGACAAACTGTGCAGCAGATTTTGGGTGTAGCCCTCTATTATTCTTACACATGTTTCGCGACAGACCATTGATCATTCTCACTATTTGTATTATCGGTTAAATTTACAGCTACATTATGGGCGTATTATAGTCGGAGAATTTCGATTATTTTGTTTATCCGCATGTTACGTGTGTAACGACCAGTCGGTGATACGACACTTGGTCTGGGCACATGGACGTTCTTGCTTCCCGTGTTCGTTCTATGTATTATGCCCATTCTCAACGTGTTTTTCAAAACCTTTTCATAATTTTGATCATTGTAATAGTTCACGAGGCTTGCATTTACATAACATGTGGTCACTTTTGTGCGCCTTTAGTATTGGCTACGTCTGTACTTATACTGTCTTTGCAATCCCCACTGTGTTTGTTATTTTCATCTCAATATAGATTAATTAGACATAGTTTTAACTGGTTTCATATACCCTCTTTATAATCTTCTGTAATCTACGTAATATCTTTCCCATGTTCACAAACTCGTCCTTTTTGTGAGAGATTGAGATTGTTCCTACACAGTTACAAATGTTTTCTTTCAGAGTTTGAGGTACGTTTGTCGCTGTACGAGCCGACGAGATGCGGGTAGGGGCACAGAGTTATTCTGTTACGCAATTTATTATTGACTTTTGATTCATTTCAGGGCTATAGTCAATAAGTTATGGGCCTCTATTACTAGTACAGGTAGTGCCTATTTTCAATACGATAGACTGCTAATATTATGTCAGAAGCTTAAGGACAAATACACGAAAATTTCATTCTCTCTCTAGCATTTCACAGAACATGCAACACTGCTAATGGTGATTACCCTGTCGCGATGAGGAATTTACGCTCGACGGGTAAAAAAACCCTGTGCGTGTTTAAAAGGTTTGACCTAACCCAGGAAGGTAATCAAGAGGCAGACACGCCTTTACCACCCAGGCTGAAATTACTGTGCACAGCGGAATGACTAACGCGAACAATTCATGGCCCTGGCTTTGGATCCTAAAGTGGAGAACTATCTAGTATTAAACTTGATATTTAGCAGAGGAGTTAACAAAAACAAACTTAAAATGAAGACATTAATTTATTCTCTTAAAAACACACATTAAACACGTCTGGCTAGGAAAGAAACTGATATAACAAAATGTGCACTAGGTGAATCATACTAACTGGAGGCACTGGTTTTAACTTTGCTTGAAAGTAAATGAGAACATGCCATTTAAATGCAACTGACGCTCTACAGTTACTCAGGAGCTTTCTTTCCAACGAATACTGTGACTGTTGGCTTGACAGACTGAGGAATGTTTGCATCTATTAAAGCAACGCTGGACCCGAGACAGATAACCGCAATGAGCTGAGCAAATGCGAATCAAGGTTTGTCCTAAGACGTTAGTGCTGCTAATAACACTAACTGTAAACATTCACCACCAGATGTACACAATCGCGCCCGTGCTCTGTGTTACAGGGTTCCGGCCGTATTTCTGCCAGCATGAACTTTGGATCCTGATTGGAGTTAACACACGCTTCATATCGGTGCCTTCCCGTCTTTGGACAAACTCTCAGATCTGTCCGCATCTCTGTCCCAAAACCGACTCTATATTCTAGATTAATGGTAAAGCCTGATCTTTTCTTACGCCAGACAGGATATACTTACCGATCGTTGAGAAAGCAGCACTCAGCTAGGCAATGACACGATTCTTTCTTGCATAAAAATCTCGCCAGGAAAGCATATCGCATTAAAACCACAATAACTTTCCGATACGCTACTGCTTCTGCTGAATTTTCGTGACATCACAAACATTTGTACCAGTCACGCATTTTCATGTGAAAAACTAGCCTCACATAAAGGTTCTTTAAAAATACACTCCTGGAAATGGAAAAAAGAACACATTGACACCGGTGTGTCAGACCCACCATACTTGCTCCGGACACTGCGAGAGGGCTGTACAAGCAATGATCACACGCACGACACAGCGGACACACCAGGAACCGCGGTGTTGGCCGTCGAATGGCGCTAGCTGCGCAGCATTTGTGCACCGCCGCCGTCAGTGTCAGCCCGTTTGCCGTGGCATACGGAGCTCCATCGCAGTCTTTAACACTGGTAGCATGCCGCGACAGCGTGGACGTGAACCGTATGTGCAGCTGACGCACTTTGAGCGAGGGCGTATAGTGGGCATGCGGGAGGCCGGGTGGACGTACCGCCGAATTGCTCAACACGTGGGGCGTGAGGTCTCCACAGTACATCGATGTTGTCGCCAGTGGTCGGCGGAAGGTGCACGTGCCCGTCGACCTGGGACCGGACCGCAGCGACGCACGGATGCACGCCAAGACCGTAGGATCCTATGCAGTGCCGTAGGGGACCGCACCGCCACTTCCCAGCAAATTAGGGACACTGTTGCTCCTGGGGTATCGGCGAGGACCATTCGCAACCGTCTCCATGAAGCTGGGCTACGGTCCCGCACACCGTTAGGCCGTCTTCCGCTCACGCCCCAACATCGTGCAGCCCGCCTCCAGTGGTGTCGCGACAGGCGTGAATGGAGGGACGAATGGAGACGTGTCGTCTTCAGCGATGAGAGTCGCTTCTGCCTTGGTGCCAATGATGGTCGTATGCGTGTTTGGCGGCGTGCAGGTGAGCGCCACAATCAGGACTGCATACGACCGAGGCACACAGGGCCAACACCCGGCATCATGGTATGGGGAGCGATCTCCTACACTGGCCGTACACCACTGGTGATCGTCGAGGGGACACTGAATAGTGCACGGTACATTCAAACCGTCATCGAACCCATCGTTCTACCATTCCTAGACCGGCAAGGGAACTTGCTGTTCCAACAGGACAATGCACGTCCGCATGTATCCCGTGCCACCCAACGTGCTCTAGAAGGTGTAAGTCAACTACCCTGGCCAGCAAGATCTCCGGATCTGTCCCCCATTGAGCATGTTTGGGACTGGATGAAGCGTCGTCTCACGCGGTCTGCACGTCCAGCACGAACGCTGGTCCAACTGAGGCGCCAGGTGGAAATGGCATGGCAAGCCGTTCCACAGGACTACATCCAGCATCTCTACGATCGTCTCCATGCGAGGATAGCAGCCTGCATTGCTGCGAAAGGTGGATATACACTGTACTAGTGCCGACATTGTGCATGCTCTGTTGCCTGTGTCTATGTGCCTGTGGTTCTGTCAGTGTGATCAATTGATGTATCTGACCCCAGGAATGTGTCAATAAAGTTTCCCCTTTCTGGGGCAATGAATTCACGGTGTTCTTATTTCAATTTCCAGGAGTGTAAAACACTGTGCCTGAGACTAGACTCCCATTTTTCTGTAAGTAGTGTTTTTTTGGGACAGTGTAACATAGTTATCTACCGAAGGCACTCTTCAGAACATGAGAAAGCGCCAGCCTACTGATGATAAAGTTCTATCCCTGGCCTCTCCTCGGTCACAGGGCTGGAGGTGGCTCGTAAATGCACAATACCTGCAGCTCCGTAAGGCTCGCCTGCCGAGGCGACTTTTACGGAGACAACACGTGAAGCTGCCTACCAGTGCGGATGCCATAGGCCGAGGTTTTCGTTACATTGGAGTGCTGTGCTTCCGTCTTGTTTACACGCACTCTCAAAAGTAACAACAAAAGAAGACCTGCACCAGGTTAAAAGTAGTTAAGTTTTGAAGTTATTTAGAAGTCAGTACATACAGTCACTGCAGTCCTGTTTGTTTTTATAAACATTATTGTCATATTCCTCTGCCCCAAACCCCCTTTTGACACTTTAAGTAGAGAGCTATTCTCATATTAAATGAAAAGGGACATGCTGCTTTTCAAGGGCCAAGGTGTTTTTCGTGAGGATCAGGCTAAACTATGCCTGCTTCTTTTTCATCACCATCAGCACAAACATGACACTATTATTTTCCTATCATTATGAACCACACTCATGCAGAATGATCTAAATGATCATTCATTCACAATTTCACTGTTTTTTTTTCCTTTAGACACTATTAGAATTTCGGATCGTTAGCCACTTTCAAGTGACACGTTATTTTCATTTCGAAATTAGTTGCACTGCTTGCCATAGCATACCTGAAGAACATTATATTCATCATTTGAACATATGCTGATGTCACACCTTCCATCTCGTTCGAAGAAATTGGTGACGTCAGCTGATGTATATTTGTCGCGGATAATTGTGAACTACACTGAAGCGCCAAAGAAACTTGTATCGGCATGCGTAATCAAATACAGAGATATGGAAACAGGCAGAATACAACGCTGCCGTTGGCAACGCCTATATAAGAGAAGTGTCTGGCGCAGTTGTTAGATCAGTTACTGCCGCTACAACGGCAGGTTATCAAAATTTAAGTGAGTTTGAACATGGTGATAGTCGGCGCACGAGTGATGGGACACAGCATCTCCGTGTCCGACCGCAGTGGCCGAGCGGTTCTAGGCGCTTCAGTCCGGAACCGCGCTGCTGCTACGGTCGCAGGTTCGAACCCCTCCTTCGGCATTGATGTGATGTGTGTGATGTCCTTAGGTTAGTTAGGTTTAAGTAGTTCTAAGTCTAGCGGAATGATGACCTCAGATGTTAAGTCCCATAGCGCTCAGAGCCATTTGAACCATCTCCGTGGTAGCGATGAAGTGAGGTTCTCCCGTACGGCCATTTCACGAGTGTACAGTGAAAATCAGGAATCCGGTAAGACATCACACCTCCGACATCGCTACGGCCGGAAAATGATCCTGCAATAAAGGGACCAATGACGACTAAAGAGATTCGTTCAGTGTGAAAGAAGCGCAACACTTCAGCAAACGGGTGCAGATTTCAATGCTGGGCATCAACAAGAGCGTGTGAACCATTCGACGAAACATCTCCGATATGGGCTTTCGGAGGCGAAGGTCCACTCGCGTACCCTCGATGACTGCACGACACAAAGCTTTACGCCTTGGCTGGAACCGTCAACACCGACATTGGACTGTTGAGGACTGGAAACATGCTGCCTGGTCGGAAGAGTCTCGTTTCAGATTGTATCGAGCGGATGGACGTGTTCAGGTATGGAGACAACCTCATTAATCCATGGACCCTGCATGTCAGCAGGGGACTGTTCAAGCTGGTGGAGGCTCTGTAATGGTGTGGGGCGTGTGCAGTTGGAGTGATATGGGTAACCTGATACGTCTAGATACGACTCCGACAGGTGACAAGCACGTAAGTACCCTGTCTGATCTATTCATGTCCACTGTGCATTCCGACGGACTTGGGCAATTCCAGCAGGACAGTGCGACACCTCATGCGTCCGGAATTTCTGCAGAGTGGCTTCAGGAATTCTGTTTTCAGTTTAAACACTTCTGTTGGCCACCAGACTCCTCAGACATGAACATTATTGAGCATATGTGGGATGTCTTGCAACGTGCTGTTCAGAAGAGATCTCCACCTCCTCGTACTCATACGGATTTAGGGGAAGGCCTGCAGGATTCATGGTGTCGATTCCCTCCAGCACTACTTCAGACATTAGTCGAGGCCATGCCAAGTCGTGTTGCGGCACTTCAGCGCGCTCGCGGGGGTCCTACACGATATTAGGTAGACGTACCAGTTTCTTTGACTTTTCAGTCGAACACCCATTTCACACATCTGTGTTTAGTGCCGCTTTTTCAAACATTATCAATTTCAAAGCTTTATCATCAGGCAAATACAAAATATATTATTTAATAATCTCTTATCGCTATCTAATATGGCTCCATCTGAATAGATGGCATTCGTTGTCATGAAAATCCCTGTTTGATCCAAAGCTCTTGACATTTGATGCTGCATGCAGTGTAACTAACTTTAAGAGGATTATAATCAAACACTTGAAAACTGCAACAGAGCCGAAACTGTAACAGTGTCGAAAGGTAAATCAAATAACAATCATATGGGGAAAGCATTTTCATTCCGTCACTAATGTGACAGTAAACATCACACCTACACATCACACTTTCACATCACAATCACCTATATTTACGAAACAAGACAATAACACATTTAGCGTAGGAAAGGGTGCCATTGTGAGAAATTAGCGGACTGAATGTATTCTTCGAAATCTACCACCTAACGGTGCCATACGACAGGAACTCCTGTTTTTATTTTTATTTCTGGTCAGTGTAAACTATCTACGGCACAATGTTGAAACCTTTGTGAGGCGTATCGCACTACCTAGCAATTTACAGTCGCGGGATAAGATGGGGGAGCGAGATAGCTGCCGACACGTGCGCCGATCAGGTCGGTCAGCAAAGCGTGCGAGGCCGGGCGCGCGCTGAGGCGAGCTGGGGTGGGACGGGTGTATCGCCCGCTGGCGGCGCAGCACGGCACAGGAATCACACCGGCTGCGGCCTAATTACCGCACACTGAGGCCCCCCTCCACTCCACTCCACCCGCCTCACGCACGTGGCCACTGGCGGCTGTCCCAGCTCCGCCCCGCAGCCTCCCAAGGCCGTAGCCAGAGTCGCAAGCATTCTGGAAAACAGGAAACAACAAGTAATTAGTCACGACCTGGAGACGTCACTCTAACACCGCGTAACACCGCCTCTGGTCTTGACATGTGGTGTGGAAGAGAGTCCGCACGTTTCTCTGTGCAGTATCCAGCTAAAGCCACTCGTCATTACATCCCGTAAGAGAGATGAGAGCATCAACCCAAATGTTGGTTTGTTCCCCACAGTGCTTCTCATATCCTGTATGTTTTCCACCATTCTCTCGTAGGTAGAAATCACGCTGCCTGACAAAGAAAGTGAAGCACCAAGAAGATATAGTAGGACGTCAGTGTAACTTCACACACGTATCCACTACTTGCGGTTGCCGAAGCAGATGGGAAGAAGGGACACAAAATTGCTTTAGTTTCGTTCGTGTCTGCTGTTGTTGCCGGGAAACATAAGACGCGTGCTCAGCGACAGATGTTCAGTGTTCACTGCGAAGGGCACTGTCCGCCCCAGTAGCTGAGTGGTCAGCGTGACGGATTGCCGTCCTCCGGGCCCGGGTTCGATTCCCGGCTGGGTCGGAGATTTTCTCCGCTCAGGGACTGGGTGTTGTGTTGTGTTCATCATCATTTCATCCCCATCCGGCGTGCAGGTCGCCCAATGTGGCGCCGAATGTAATAAGACCTGCGCCAAGGCGGCCGGTCCTGCCCCGCGAGGGGCCTCCCGGCCAATGACGCCATTTGCGAAGGGCACTGACGAGGGAACCTCCCCATCGCACCCCCCTCAGATTTAGTTATAAGTTGGCACAGTGGATAGGCCTTGAAAAACTGAACACAGATCAATCGAGAAAACAGGAAGAAGTTGTGTGGGACTATGAAAAAACTAAGCAAAATATACAAACTGAGTAGTCCATGCGCAAGATAAGTAACATCAAAAATAATCTGAGGTCAGGAGCGCCGTTGTCCCGTGCTTAGCGTGAGCAACTGCGGAACAAGGAACAAGAGGTCCTTCGTTCAAGTCTTCCCTCGAGTGAAAAGTTTACTTTCTTTATTTTCGCAAAGTTATGATCTGTCCGTTCGTTCATTGACGTCTCTGTTCACTGTAATAAGTTTAGTGTCTGTGTTTTGTGACCGCACCGCAAAACTGTGTGATTAGTAGACGAAAGGATGTGCCTCTCCATTGGCAACCGAAAACATATTGCCCACGAAATATATCTCACGTATTTAATGCACTCTCGTCCAAAGAAGCGAACAGTCAACTACCAGCCAGGGAGCCTCGTTAGCAGGAATACTCTCTCTTACGCGCGCTGCAGTCGACTGAAGTTTGTGTAGGTGTAGCGTCCCCATACTACGGCGCAGTTATCTCGCATCGGAGGGACGGACGGACAGATAATAGTTGTCTGAAAATAAAAAATTAAACTTTTGCACTCGAGGGAAGACTTGAATCAAGGACTTCTCGTTCCGCAGCTGCTCACGCTAACCACGGGACAACGGCGCTCCTGAGCTCACAATATCCTTGTTGTTGCTTATCTTGCGCATGGACTACTCAGTTTGTATATTTTGCTTATTTTTTTCATAGTTCCACACAACTTCTTCCTGTTTACTCGATTGATCTGTGTTCAGCTTTTCAAGGCCTATCCACTGTGCCAACTTATAACTAAATGTGAGGGGGGTGCTATGGGGAGGTTCCCCTCCGAGATGCCGTGTACTCGTGTGAAACAGCGTTATTAGCAACTGGCAGTGTTAGAATGGGACCTCATTGTGGGTCTCCATTTGGCTAGCTGATTGAATCATGCAATACCCACAGTTCTGGGGTAGCGACAGTGGCCCAATCCTGGAATGCAAGGGAACATGAGGGCAGGCAAACTCCTCGTCGAGGTTCCGGTCGACTGTCACATGGGAGAATCACCCTATTGTGTACCAGGTGCATCGTAACCCCTTCACTTCTGTGCCTGCCACCCGGGTAGAGATAAAGGACGTACTGAAACATTCTGTGTCTTCCCGCATCATTAGTCGCAGCGTAGCGGCACTTGTATTACGGAATTACCGGCCCGTGCCTAGGCCGCATGTAACAACACAACACAAACGGCTAGGGCAGTGACTGGGAAACATGGGCTGCTGTTCAATGCGAGTAGCATGCCATTCTTGTAAACGCTTTTTTCTTAAAGTCATCAATCTTCTGACTGGTTTGAAGCAGTCCTCCACGAATTCCACTCCTGTGACAACCTTTCCATCTTAGAGTAGTACTTGCAACTTATGTCCTCAACTATTTGCTGGATGTGTTCCAATCTCTGTCTTCCTCAACTGCTTTTACTCTCTACAGCTCCCTCGAGTCTCATGAAGTTATCCCCTGCAGTCTCTATAAATGTTTTATCATCCTGTCCCTTCTTGCTCTCAGTGTTTTCCATATATTCCTTTCCTCGCCAATTCATCTACACCTCCGCCAACGTTCTGTCATCCTGCCATGTCTCCATGTTGACCTATCATACTGTGCTAATTTCATACAACCGCTTGGTACGTACACAACACTTCACTGATATGGCTACTGAAGACAGCGGTGGACCACATGGTATCATTTCTACACGAATTCTCTCTGTTTCTCTCTCTCTCTTCCCGTCATAACAGGCCTTAGACGGTCCGACGCTTCGTCCGGTGAGCTTGCAAACTGCTAAAAAAAAGTTTTCCATTCGCCTGCATATCTGACAGCGTCTGCACCGATAGAGTAGGAAATGAAAGAATAAGCCCTATGAAACGAAGAAAATGAGCCTTTGCTTTGAAATAAAAAAAATATATCATAAAGTCATCCATTACGGTGTTGTTTCGCTCTGTCCGTTTTAACACGCTTGCATTCTTCTTGTCCACAAAACTATCGTGCCGTTATAACTCAGACCTGTCTCACTGCTCTACCGCAGCCATGCTGAGGTCAACTAATGCAAGAGAATGATTCAACTGGTCCCAAGCATGTTAATCGGATTCTTGTCGGCAGATACCGCAGGCCATCGTATTCTATTCTATTCCTGCGAAGGAAGATATTTACTCTACTCTTTTTGACTCCCCATGCACAGTCATTGTGCTTGCTGAATTGCTGGTAGCACTTCGTAACTCACGACTGATTTCTTCGGCCGATTTCATGCGGTTTTTTACAGCCACGGTCCGCAATGCTCGAAGGACCCTGTCCCTCGGTACAGGTGATCTACCTGGTCTGAGTTTAGGTGTGGGTGTCCTTTATGTTCCAATTTCGTAATCACATCAGCAATAGTCGACTTAGGCAGCTTTAGAGGGGTTGAAATGCACTTGATGGATTTATTACTCAGGTGACATCTAGTGACTAGTCCACTTTCTTAGTCTCTGAGCACTCCTGACCTATCCATTCTGCTGTTACCCAACACTCACCGCTACCGATTATACGGGCGGGTCCGCCGCCCGTGACGTTTAGAGGTCAAATCCTAATTACATATGGATGTCTGGATGATAGTTTTGACTACACAGCGTCACTTTTGCTTCCATTGCACAGTTCGTAGTGCTCAGTGATTTTATATGTTGAAAATAGTATTGAGAGAAAGTTTTACAGGCAAAGAAACACCCGCCTGGTACAAAACCTTTTTATGCAGAACACATATAAGCAGGAGCAGGTAAGCACAACGTAAGTATATTCAGATAAGCAGTCAGTAGTTAGACTTAAATATTTCAGGAGGATGAGAGGCCTCAGCTTCGCAGTCCCTATGTGGCAAATGTGTCTTTATTGCTTTTATTCCATTAAAGACAACGGCATGTCGCGTCGACGTCGGTGGTCTTCCATTGAGAAACAATACACAAGCATCTGTGATGTGTTATCTGAAAAAAAAGAGCTGTTGCTGAGTGGTATTAAGAATGGAACTTTGAATACTTCTTCCAGCAAATATTCAGCCAAAAATCCTATTCAGTCCTCGGTTCGCTCTGTAGCGGGAAAAAGTTCTGACAGGATTTAGAGCCAGCGATGGAGTGCCAGGATGGCAATCACTTCACACTCGAGCCAGCCAAGTGCTGTTCTGCGACACTCGATCTGAGTAGGCTTCTACGTCTTCTGCATCATGTGACGAAACCAGGTCAGTCATCAAGAAGTAAAGTGGCCCAGTCCGCTGCCAGTTACAACAGTCAGTCATTGCCTCCATTCCACAAAATTCGGTATGACACACAATCTCTCCGATCCCCACAAAGTCAGCTTGAAAAATGAGCATTGACGTCTACCAAAATCGAGCCATCGGCATTCGGTAAGCTGAACGGGGTATCACAGCTTGTCTTGCCAAGCAGAGACTTCGACGTCACTCTGCTGACACCGGACTGCGAACGAGGTACGTCCACCCTTCTGCCCAGCTCTGGCAGCCATTACTCCACCCGCCACGGACCCCTGTTCTTGTCACCGGTCAAGACTTCAAACTTGGGAAATAGCATCGCCATCCAACAGGTACGCCGTCACCTGTCGCAAAGACTTTGCTGCTTTGCCCTGGATTGTATCTAGCTACGTGCGGGTCCGAGACCTTCACCTTCGAGTCACCAAGTCGACGTCCCACTGTGTAAACAGCTCGCATCCTCGCACCTCCTGGCTGTTGCTGCACTTGCCGCTACAATGTTAGAATATTACGTGAAGACAGGTATGCACTCGATTGACCGTACAAGTCGGGTGGATTTATTTAAGACTTGTCTGTGTTCATCTTCAAGCCTGACCGCAGCCACTGCTGACAGTTACATGAGGGAGCTAAGTGGAGCGAATTAACAAATAACTGTTTTATGGGCATCGCAGTGTTATCTGCAGCTTCCCTTCACGTCACACACGTCGTTTAAGCAGTCTACCAACCCTACAAAGCTGAAGGAAGATTCGAGAACATCGTGACAAGCGAGAACTGCTATGTTACACTCGTGTTTCTCTCTCAGCTACTCCGACCGCTTCACTATGGCAGTTAGTTCACGAACCCACGCGAATAGTAAACGGTTGTGAAAACACACCTGACCTCTTAGCAACTAATAATCCTGAGTTAATAACGAGCATCAAAACCGATTCAGGGATCAGTGAACAAAGGGTTGTCGTAGCGAGATTGAATATTGTAATCCCCAAATCCTTTAAAAATAAGCGAGAAATATACCTATTCAAAGAAGATAAAAATTCACTTGACGCCTTCCTGAGAGACAATCTCCACTCATTCCAAAGAGACCAGACGTGGCTTAAATTCAAAGAAATAGTATGGGCAGCAATTGAGAGATTTATACCAAATAAATTAACAAACGACGGAGATGCTCCTCCTTGGTACACAAAACGGGTTAGAACACAAACATGCCAAATTTAAACAGACGCAAAATCCCCAAGATTGGCGACCTTTTACACAAGCTAGAAATTTATCCCAGACTTCAATGCGAGATACCTATAACAGTTTCCACAACGAAACTTTGTCTCGAAACCTGACAGAAAATCCAAAGAGATTCTGGTCGTACGTGAAGTATGTTAGCGGCAAGAAACAATCAATGCCTTATCTGAGCGATAGCAATGGAGATACTATCGAAGACAGTGTTACCAAAGCAGTGTTACTAAACACAGCCTTCCGAAATGCCTTCACAAAAGAAGACGAAGTAAATCTTCCAGAATTTGAATCGAGAACAGCTGCCAACATGAGTAACGTAGAAGTAGATATCCTCGGAGTAGCGAAGCAACTTCAATCACTTAATAAAATCAAGTCTTCTGGACCATACTAGGTACCAATTAGGTTCCTTTCTGAGTATGCTGATGCATTAGCTCCATACTTAACAATCATATACAACGGTTCGCTCGACAAGAGATCCGTACCCAAAGACTGGAAAGTTGCACAGGCCACACCAGTATTCAAGAAAGGTAGTAGGACTAATCCACTAAATTACAGGCCCATATCGTTAACGTCGATATGCAGCAGGATTTTAGAACATATATTGTGTTCGAACATTATGAATTGCCTCGAAGGAAACGGTTTATTGCCGGCCGAGGTGGCCGAGCGGTTGTAGGCACTACAGTCTGGAACCGCGCGACCGCTACGGTCGCAGGTTCGAATCCTGCCTCGGGCATGGATGTGTGTGATGTCCTTAGGTTAGTTGGGTTTAAATAGTTCTAAGTTCTAGGGGACTGATGACCTTGGAAGTGAAGTCCCATAATGCTCAGAGCCATTTGAACCATTTTGAAACGGTTTATTGACACACAGTCAACATGGGTTTAGAAAACATCGTTCCTGTGAAACACAACTAGATATTTATTTACATGAAGTGTTGAGTGCTATTGACAAGGGATTTCAGATCGATTCCGTATTTCTGGATTTCCGGAACGCTTTTGACACTGTACCACACAAGCGGCTCGTAGTAAAATTGCGTGCTTATGGAATATCGTCTCAGTTATGTGGCTGTATTTGTGATTTCCCGTCAGAGAGGTCACCGTAGTAATTGACGGACAGTCATCGAGTAAAACAGAAGTGACTTCTGGCGTTCCCCAAGGTAGTGCTATAGGCCCTTTCCTGCACCTTATCTATATAAACCATTTGAGCTGCCGTCTTCGGTTGTTTGCAGATGACGCTGTCGTTTATCGACTAATAAAGTCATCAGAAGAACAAAACAAACTGTAAAACGATTTAGAAAAAATATCTGAATGGTCCGAGAAGTGGCAGTTTACCCTAAATAACGGAAAGTGTGAGGTTATCCACATGAGTGCTAATAGGAACTCGTTAAACTTCGGTTACACAAAAAATGTATCTAATCTAAAAGCCGTATATTCAACTAAATACCTAGGTATTACAATTACGAACAACTTAAATTGAAGGAACACATAGAAAATGGTGTGGGAAAGGCTACCCACAGACTGCGTGTTGTTGGCAGGACACTTAAAAATGTAACAGACCTACTAAGGAGACTGCCTAAACTACACTTGTCCGTCCTCTTTTAGAATACTGCTGCGCAGTGTGGGATGCTTACCAGATAGGACTGACAGAGTACATCGAAAAATTTCAAAGAAAGGCAACACGTTTTGTATTATCGCGAAATATGGGAGAGAGTGTCACAGAAATGATTCAGGATTTGGGCTAGAAATCATTAGAAGAAAGGCGTTTTTCGTTGCGACGGAACCTACTCACGAAATTCCAATCACCAACTTTCTCCTCCGATTGCCAAAATATTTTGTTGACACCGACCTACATTTGGAGGAACGATCACTACGATAAAACAAGGGAAATCAGAGCTCGAACGGAAAGATACAGGCGTTCGTTCTCTGCGCGAGCTATACGAGATTGGAATAATAGAGAATTGAGAAGGTGGTTCGATGAACCCTCTTCCAGGCACTTAAATGTGATTTGCAGAGTATCCATGTAGATGCATATGTATGGTGACCAACGGGGAGCATCTTGCTTCTCCCATCAACATCGCTCTTGAATTATTACTGGGAAGAAGTATCCATTATTAACAGAATCAAATTCAACAATGGCTGCCTCTAAACAAATATTTATAGAAATCATTTGTCAAAAGCCTCTAATTGCGACGTGAGTACGTAATGTTCGGTTGACGGACATCATTTTGAGCATTTATTGCATTAATGCGGTATTTACTGGTAATCACGCTGTAACAGCATGCGTTCTCAGAAATAATAAGTTCTCAAAGGTACATGTATCACATCGGAACAACCGAAATAAAACGTTCAAACTTACTTTTTTTTTTTTTTTTTTTTTTTTTCCTTTATTGAATTTCAATTCCCCCCGAAGGGGGCGGGCTGGCAGCAGCTTAGGACGCCGCTCTGCAGCCTACAGATTTTCTGATAAAAAGCAGGAGAATAAACAATAATAAAAAAAACAGGCGATAAAATCGGGGACTTAGTGAGTAAACAGGTGAAAAGAAAATGGGGAAATTAAAACAAACAACAGAGGGAGGATGAAGCGAATAAAAATACATACGGAGCAGACAGGGGAAACAATAGACAATTAAAAAACACGGCGACAGTCTGGATTCTGTTCGCAAAGTATATAAAAATGCACACCCAGCGACAGCATGGTTTCTGTTCGCAACACAACACTGAATAGTCACTAGAACACAGCACGAAAAGTCGGCAAAGGTGACACCACAGTCGAGAGCAGGTGGGGGGGAAACTGGACAGGAGATGGGAAAACAAAAAGGGGGGGAAAGGAGAGGAAAAGCGAAGGGGGGGGGAAACCGGGAAAGGAGCTGATGGAGGATGAGAACCCATAAGAGGGGTGGGGGGCAGACGCGACAGGGAGGGGGGTAGGCAGAGGAGGGGAATACAAAAGGACTGGGGGGGAGAAGGGAGGTAGGGAGAGGGGTAGTGGGGAGGAAACAGAACGGAAGGGGGGGGGGAAGAGGGAGCCCAGGGAAAGGACAGAGGAAAGGAGGGGGAGGGAGGATCAGAGTTGATAGGAAGGATAAATGGAGGGAGAGAGGGCATCATCCGGGAGGGGGAGTTGACGGAAGCCACCTTGGGAAAGGAGATGGAGGGTGTAGAGATGGAGGGTAGGGGGGACACAACAGTGAAGACGGGGCAGGGGGCGAGGATGGGAGAGGAGAGGAGCAACCAGGGGGTGAGGGGGTTCAAGACGGCGGGAGGTGTAGAGGATGCGGATATGTTCGAGGAAGAGGAGCAGATGGGGGAAAGGAATGAGATCATAGAGGATCCGCGTGGGGGACGGGAGGCGGATACGGAAGGCGAGGCGGAGTGCATGACGCTCAAGGATCTGGAGGGACTGATAGAATTTGGGGGGGGCAGATATCCAGGCAGGACTGGCATAACAGAGGATGGGACGGATTAAGGATTTGTAGGTGTGGAGGATGGTAGAGGGGTGCAACCCCCATGTCCGGCCAGAGAGGAGTTTGAGGAGGCGGAGGCGGTTGTGGGCTTTGGATTGGATGGATCGGAGATGAGGGATCCAGGTGAGGTGACGGTCAATGGTGAGGCCAAGGTAGGTGAGGGTGGGGGTGAGACGGACAGGACGTGCGCAGACAGTAAGGGAGAAATCCAGGAGCCGGAAGGAGCGAGTGGTACGACCTACGATGATTGCCTGGGTCTTGGAAGGATTGAGTTTCAGGAGCCATTGGTTACACCATGCAGCAAAAAGGTCAAGGTGATTCTGGAGAAGGCGTTGGGACCGTTGGAGGGTAGGAGCGAGGGCGAGGAATGCGGTGTCATCAGCATATTGCAAGAGGTGCACTGGAGGGGGGGGTTGGGGCATATCTGCTGTGTACAGGAGGTAGAGGAGAGGGGAGAGGACAGAGCCCTGGGGCACACCGGCAGAGGGGTAGAAGGTGCGAGAATTGGCATGATGGATGGTAACGTAGGAGGGGCGGCGGGAGAGGAAGGAGGCCACCAGACGGATGTAGTTGATAGGAAGGGCGTAGGTTTGGAGTTTAAACAGGAGACCGGGATGCCAGACACGGTCGTAGGCCTTTTCAAGGTCAAGTGAGACAAAAATGGCGGAGCGACGGGAGTTAAGCTGGAGGGAGAGGAGATGAGTGAGGCGGAGGAGTTGGTCATCAGCAGAGAAGGAAGGTCGAAAGCCACATTGGGTGTTTGGGAGGAGGTGGTTTTGGTGGAGGTGGAGATGGATGCGCCGGGAAAGGATGGATTCCAAAAGCTTGCTGAACACCGACGTGAGACAGATAGGACGATATTCAAACTTACCTACGTTCTGTATTTTAATTTAAAAAACCTACCTGTTACCAACTGTTCGTCTAAAATTGTGAGCCATATGTTTGTGACTATTACAGCGCCATCTATCACGAAGCGAAAACAGGGGTCCACCTAAAACATTCATATTTCTTTACGTACTACACGAATATGTAATAAAAAAGGGGGGTTCCTATTTTTAAAAAACACACTTGATATCTGTTTGACCTATGGCAGCGCCATCTAGCGAGCCAACCATAGCGCCATCTGCTTTTCCCCTTCAAGCTAGACGAGTTTCGTTCTTTGTAGATTTTTCGTCTGATGCTTATTTCGTGAGATATTAGGCCCGGTTACTATCAATGTACCACCCTGTAGAATAGCATTCGTACGCAAACAGTCGGGGAGTTACTTTCATCAGCCGAGTAATCAGCGAACGTTCTGAGACATGCAGTATTATTTCGGTGTGCAAACTTACTGCAACCATTAAGCTGTTATTATATATTAGTTTGTGCTATTTTAATTTTTCCGTGAGGCCTGCAATCTATAAACGGTTGTATTATATGTTCTATGTGAAATTGTAGTCAACGTTTGTGTCATTCAAGCGAAGTCCAAATCTGCTATTTATTGTGTCCTGCCGACTTGTCTAATACGGGGTGCCTCGGAATACTGCTTTCTCGGAACGCTAGACATCAATTCAGGCAACTGGTATTAATGATTATTTATTACGTAAGATAAATGACAATACTTAACTTTGAGAAATTACAAGGATGTATCGCAAGCAATGGGTGAGAGACAACATAAGAAATTTCATCAGTACATACAATGCCTAATACAAGTGAAATTATACAGTTCCTAAGTCGCTGTTGTAGGGCTCATAGAACGACTAGTCTTCAACTGGACCGCGACCAGTCGGGTGCAGCGCTTATGTTCTCTTCGCCTACAAGCCGCAGCCGCAGCTGTCTCGTCGTCCTAGGGAGGTGTCGGTCAGCGTCCTAATGGCTGACGTCTTTTTCACAGCCCCCTCCGCTCTGAAGTTCCCGACCGGCATTCCGGCGCTTGACTTTACGCCGGAACACTAATGAACAGAGACCGTAAATAGCATCGTTTGAGTTTAATGCCTGGCTAAACGAGGACAATAAAAACATACGGTTGTTGAATAACTGTACATGTTATTCCTTTCGGTTTTCACAAAATTCAGTATGCTGTTGATTATCCATTTGTCCTGGTACATTCAAGAACACTATGTGATCAAAAGTATCCGGACACCTGGCTGACGGTGCCTTACAAGTTCGTGGTGCCCTCCATCGGTAATGCTGGAATTCAAAGTGGTGTTGCCCACTCTTAGCCTTGATGACAGCTTCCATTCTCGCAGACTCGCAGACATACTTTCAGTCAAGTGCTGGAAGGTTTCTTGGGCAATGGCAGCCCATTCTTCACGGAGTACTGCACTGAGGAGAAGTATCGATGTGGGCCGGTGTGGCCTGGCACAAAGTCGGAGTTCCAAAACATCCCAAGAGGTGTTCTATAGGGATTCAGGTCAGGACTCTGTGCAGGCCAGTCCATTACAGGGATGTTATTGTCGTGTAACCACTCCGCCACAGGTCGTGCATTATTAACAGGTGCTGAAAGATGCAGTCGCCATCCCCGAATTTCTCTTCAACTGTGGGAAGCAAGAAGGTGCTTAAAACATCTATGTAGACCTGTACTGTGATAGTGCCACGCAAAACAACAAGGGCTGCAAGCAAGAACGCGACCACACCGTAACACCACCGCCTCCGAATTTTACTGTTGGCACAACTCACTCTGGAAGCTGAAGTTCACCGGGCATTCGCCAAACCCACACCTTTTTCATAACTGTCTGTTGCAATAAAATTCCTACATGAGTTTATATAGTCCCTATCCTTCATGTAACTGCTCCTCAGTCTCATCCCCGCCATCCCTGCAGCTTTGCACGTGTGATCGTTCCAAGTAAGTCGGAACTGAGCAGAAGTCGAAGAGCGCTATATCTACCACATTCTGCAACTCATTTAGAAACAGAGTACGCTGAGTTAATGCGACTGGACCGTGTTTTGACCACTCGGTGGAAATGAGCACATGTTGCCGTAGCTCCACCAGCCGTGTGCGATGTGTTAGGTCAGCGCCAAACGAAGCTTTGTCCAGCAACGTTAGATAGCCTAAAAGGCCATATGAACAGTTATAGTGGTGTTTCTTATCGGGAAGATTAGGAAGACACTACACCATACAGGAACTCGAAGAAGGGCGAGGATTTTGCTACAGCATTGCGATGCATTTCCAAACTGTGTACAGGTACTGCAGTCCGAAGCAGATCTCTGTCCTTCAGGCTCCATTCACGTCTATCACCCAAACATTCTATGTTCGTTATTCTGTACCATCGAACAGAAAAAAAATTACCAACTATAAATTCTCTGCTAACTTCATCTGACAGAAAACTCGGTAAGATTTTTACAGCATCTCTCTCTTCCGATAAATCGAAAACAAATACTATCTGCAAGCCGGCGTCGAGCATATGTGGTGAGCCTATTAAATATACAGGTACCAATCCATTGGAGCAGCTGGCCAGTGATCGAAGTCACTTGCACAGACCAGGGTAAAGTTTCATCGACTATCAATCAAAAGAGAGGGATCCTGTTTTGTTGTCTGATACATTGTTTTCTTCTGCTGTACCATGCTTCGTACATTGCCATACATTTTCTCTTTTCCGCCATGACTTCGGAGTCTGTGTTAGATTCTAAACTGACCTTAACACGTTTTGATCCATTGCCTCTCACAGACAACTAGACGTCGAGCAGTGCTATCACAATACACACACTGGAAGATTTTAAATGGAAAACACTCACAACATATGGAAACTGGAAGAGGTTTGCGGCGTTGTGGGGCGTTTCCAAACTGTTCCTCGAAGGTGATTGACAGCGTCTACATTTAAACTCACCTTTCACCGTGACGGAATAGTTGATGGCTCAGGGTTCCATTTCGATTGATTTCTCGCACTACAGTCATGTACACGATCACTGTTTTGATGCTAGACATCCCCAGAAGGTGAGGCCGCTCCACCAAGACTCTTTCCCCATCTGAAACAAGCGATCTCAGTCAACCATTATGTGCTAACCAACAGCGTACCAGTGAACAGATAGGATGGAAAAGACACTATCAACGTTCTGTGATAAGCATCACAGTTGATAGTGTGATCAATTTTAGCAATTTTACCATAACTTCAACACCGCCCTATGCCACAACAACGTGTTTCCCAGTTTCTGTATCATCACTAAACCGCCCCTCCTCTACTTCGCCATTACCATTGTGAATGTAGATAGATGACTGTGTAGTACGTCCATTCATTGTTTATTCTCGAACATACGTATGTATCAAAGTAGACCAGACAGTGATGTACATATTTCTAGCACTTTGAGCATAGCATGTACTTTACGATTTTTCTCTATGTGGATAGAAGTCACGTGATATTCTCGTATTCTTAGGATAAAGTTAGAGACTGAAAGATCTGCTCCCATTGTCTTTCATGAACCCTCTCTGCAGCACTGTCGCGGATTTAATCTGCAGCTGACCAGAAGTAGACCGCTACATTCTATATCTCATAAAGGAATAGAGGAGCCAAGACCACAACTGCTGTTCCACACCCATCCAAGAGCTCAAGATTGCTGCAGATGCACATATGTCAAGGAGGGTAGCACACCTTATTGGTATATAGTAGTAGATATGACAATGTTGCGATGTAATAGCGGATGGTTACTAAGAAGAAGAATTGGGTGATTTTTATTCATGATGAAGCACCAGTCGAATGGAGTTTGAAGCATTTTACGTAAATCAACTGCGCTATCAATTCTAAACTATTGTTCTAGCATGTGGTATCAGTGCCAAGAAGGAATTGGTAAGAGAGAACGTAAACATATGCATTTGTAAGGCTACACGATTCTGCATTTAAAACAGGCTATAATGTTAGAGAGGTGCAGTTTCCAACCTATTAGTCGTGTGGAATGCAGTACTGTTAATATTCCAATGTAAGGACTATATTTCCAGTGCATGACACACATTCTCCTTGCAGATTTCTCTACCATAAACTATGGCGACAAAGTGTAAAATGAAAAAGCTACTTTCTTAAATCATCGATTCTGTGTGATACATGCACATTATAGCTTTCCAGCGGTGTATGGTGCCCACTGCTCACATCCGATCACCGTTCAGAAATTATACCGAACCCTCATCAGTACTATATAAACTGATCATTAGTAACGTACAATACTTCATACAAAAAAAGAGACAAATGCATAGCAGCGATGTTTGACGGGTGAAATTACACGTCACGCCGCCACTAAATCCATAATGAGGACATCTGTCAAGCAGATGCACACACGAGAACTGCTGTACCTCACAAAAATCTGTCACTAACTTAGAAACTGAAAACTTGATTTCAAACCCAAAATGGGGCAGGGGAATGGAGTACGTCGCATAAATCTTCGTTCGTCTAAAGGCATGTATCAAAACAGGATGGACATGTTTCATCCTACTTGAGATGGAAGGTCTCCGCTGACTGAGAGGTTCGGTGTTAACGATCGCAAGTAGACAGTGCTCTAAATCATTCAAAACACGCAGCTGTATACGAGTCAAATGCAGGTTATGTCAAAAAGCTGATGCATCGCAACAAAATAATGGAAAAACAATCGTCAAATGACCTGCAGGAACATCTCCCTCTGTCTCTAGAATGGATCATCAGTCTGCCACTAAATCATACCCCAGTACAATTCCGTCTCAACCGATCACTCAGTCCACTCTCTGTTATACTTTAATGCAGGTGCAAGGAAGTTTAGAGGCAGATGGTTCTCTTTTTTCTGGAAACCATCAAAGACAGCAGTCAACTAGCGTACATCACAATTACCGCAATAGACGTACAGTAGACTGCTGCCTTAAAAAAAAAAAAAAAAAAAAAAAGACTGTTCCCCTGGTTTCCAGTATTTCCATGTCCACGTTTCCTCGTATTCCTCTTGCTGTTGCATACTCTTTTCACATGTACAAAAACTGGTCTGCACCAAGCACAAGACATGCAAGCACTCCCTCAATTTCGCTGCATTTCGATGTATTTTCCTTCAGTTAATTTTCTGGCGTCAGAGACTTTCCATTCATGATCTGTAGACCACTTTTGTAGAGTTTAACTATCAGTGTAATATGACTGCTATTTGTTTCTTGATCTGTACAAAATAGTTTGCCACTGAGATTCTAGTAATTTTCCCATCTGCAGAAAGTGACGGTGGGTTCCAAAATATGTCATGAACTCTTAGATACGTAATTGTTCCGATTTTCTCATCTGTGCTTAGACATCAGTGCAGTTAGAAAAGTGAGGAAAATAAGAACATTAACACCCCTGACTGCAGCAGCAGATATAAACTATGTCTACGCAATGTTTCCATGCATTATCAGGATAAAAAGCGCCACAATTGTTTAAATATTCCGTGCTGTGATCGATTCCCTGACAAATTCTTTAAATAAACTATATTCCATTCACAACCCTGTTTCCTGTAAATTGTTTAAATAAACTGTATTTCATACACTGCAGTCAATTTCACAACAAATTCTTTGACTATATAAATAAAGTATATGCCAAACACTGTGTTAAATAAATTGTTTAAATAAACAATACTCTACACATTGTCTAAATTGCTTAAACAATATTCCATACACAGCAACTGAGTCTTTCTCCCGCCAATTTTTGGTAAGGGGAGGGGAGGGGAAGAGCTGTGAGTTTTCCAGCTGGTGGATTTAATGAATTGGTTGACTTAAATACTAAGTCAATCAAATTGATATCATAAGTGTGCTTGTACGACGAGGGGAGTTTCCTGATGGATGGGGTTGGATGAGGTAGTGGGGGTGGAGGAGGAAATCGTGGGAGGGGGGGGGGTGGAGGAACAATAGGTGCAGGACTTGTCAATAAGTAGGGTGGATTATCCCCAGGGTGTCATAAACTGTTAATCAAAAGGGTGGATAATCCCCAGGTGACCTTGATTCTCTTAGCAGAACAGATGTTAAGTACCTGTCCATCAAAGGAAAACAGTAGGTTTGCCCCTGAGTACATACCTGCCCGCAATGTAGGCAACCCACACTGACAAACTTTGCTGATTTCCTCTTTATCCTACTAATCACGCGCGCGTGCGCCCACATACACGCACACACACACACACACACACACACAAACACACACAAAAGTTTTATCGACGTTTAGTTTTCTGGTTTACTCTATTTTGCAGCACACAGAATTTGAGCTCTTATCACCAAGGACTTTGCAGCTACACAATCCACAGAAAAGTATTATATACAGTATATTATCACACTAAGTGATCAAAAGTATCCGGACACCTGGCTGAAAATGACTTAGAAGTTCGTGGCGTCCTCCGTTGGTAATGATGGGATTCACTCTTAGCCATGATAACAGCTTCCACTCCCACAGGCATACTTCCAGTCAGGTGCTTGAAGGTTCCTTGAGGAATGGTAGCCCATAATTCACGGAGTGCTGCACTGAGGAGACGTACCGATGTCGGTCGGTACGGCATGGCACGAAGCTGGCGTTCCAAAACATCTCAAAGGTGTTCTATAGAATTCGGGTCAGGACTCTGTGCAGGCCAGTCCATTACAGGAATTTTATTGTCGTGTAAGCACTCGGCCATAGGCCGTGCATTACCAACAGGTGCCCGATCGAATTGAAAGATGCAATCGCCATTCCCGAATTGCTCTTCAACTGTGGGAAACAAGGAGGTGCTTAAGACATCAGTGTAGGCCTGTGCTGTGATTGTGCCTTGCAAAACATCCTGGGCTGTAAGCCCCCTCCATGAAAAACACAATTACACCACCGCCTCCGAATTTTAGTGTTGGCAGTACACACGCTGCCAGATGATGTTCACTGGGCGTTCGCCATACCTACACCCTGCCTTCGGATCGCCGCATTGTGTATCATGATTCATAACTCCACACAACGTTTTCTCCACTGTTCAGTCATCCAGTCTTTACGCTCCTTACACCAGGCGATGCGTCGTTTGGCATTTACCGGCGTGATGTGTGGTTTATGAGCAACCGCTCGATCATGAAATCCAAGTTTTCTCACCTCCCGCGTAACTGTCATAGTACTTGCAGTGGATCCTGATGTAGTTTGGAATTCCTGTGTGATGGCCTGGATAGATGTCTGCCTATTACACATTACTAACCTCTTCAACTGTCGGCGGTCTCTGTCAGTCAACAGACGAGGTCGGCTTGTACGCTTTTGTGCTGTACGTGTCCCTTCACGTTTCCACTTGACTATCACATCGGAAACAGTGGACCTAGGGATGTATAGAAGTGTGGAAGCCTCGCGTACAGATGTATGACACAAGTGGCACCCAATCATCTGACCACGTTGGAAGTCCGTTAGTTCCGCGGAGCGCCTGATTCTGCTCTCTCACGATGTCTAATGACTACTGAGGTCGCTGATACGGAGTACCTGGCAGTAGGTGGCAGCACAATGCACCTAATATGAAAATCGTATGGTTTTTTCGGTGTCCGGATACTTTTTATCACATAGTGTAGTACTGTTAATTATTTTGTCATAGTAATAGCAAATTAATGAAAAAATATAAAATACTTGTTTGTGTTTCTATTGTTGCACATTTATTTCGGAAATTTGGAGAGCGCTGAATACGCGACACAGGATTGTCACTTCACCTGGTCGAGAACCGTGCATCGCAACAAGAAAACTGAAGCTGTACTTCATCTCCTGCAGCGGTAATGACTGTACAATGAAAATAAAAGAAAATTATATGATTGCTGTTAAAATAATGTCGTGATACAATCTCTTTCTAGACACGATCAATTCAATTTCTATTTTATTACATGACTTTAAGCTTTCTCTTTTTAAAATTAAAATAATTACACTCCTGGAAATGGAAAAAAGAACACATTGACACCGGTGTGTCAGACCCACCATACTGGCTCCGGACACTGCGAGAGGGCTGTACAAGCAATGATCACACGCACGGCACAGCGGACACACCAGGAACCGCGGTGTTGGCCGTCGAATGGCGCTTGCTGCGCAGCATTTGTGCACCGCCGCCGTCAGTGTCAGCCAGTTTGCCGTGGCATACGGAGCTCCATCGCAGTCTTTAACACTGGTAGCATGCCGCGACAGCGTGGACGTGAACCGTATGTGCAGTTGACGGACTTTGAGCGAGGGCGTATAGTGGGCATGCGGGAGGCCGGGTGGACGTACCGCCGAATTGCTCAACACGTGGGGCGTGAGGTCTCCACAGTACATCGATGTTGTCGCCAGTGGTCGGCGGAAGGTGCACGTGCCCGTCGACCTGGGACCGGACCGCAGCGACGCACGGATGCACGCCAAGACCGTAGGATCCTACGCAGTGCCGTAGGGGACCGCACCGCCACTTCCCAGCAAATTAGGGACACTGTTGCTCCTGGGGTATCGGCGAGGACCATTCGCAACCGTCTCCATGAAGCTGGGCTACGGTCCCGCACACCGTTAGGCCGTCTTCCGCTCACGCCCCAACATCGTGCAGCCCGCCTCCAGTGGTGTCGCGACAGGCGTGAATGGAGGGACGAATGGAGACGTGTCGTCTTCAGCGATGAGAGTCGCTTCTGCCTTGGTGCCAATGATGGTCGTATGCGGTTTTGGCGCCGTGCAGGTGAGCGCCACAATCAGGACTGCATACGACCGAGGCACACAGGGCCAACACCCGGCATCATGGTGTGGGGAGCGATCTCCTACACTGGCCGTACACCACTGGTGATCGTCGAGGGGACACTGAATAGTGCACGGTACATCCAAACCGTCATCGAACCCATCGTTCTACCATTCCTAGACCGGCAAGGGAACTTGCTGTTCCAACAGGACAATGCACGTCCGCATGTATCCCGTGCCACCCAACGTGCTCTAGAAGGTGTAAGTCAACTACCCTGGCCAGCAAGATCTCCGGATCTGTCCCCCATTGAGCATGTTTGGGACTGGATGAAGCGTCGTCTCACGCGGTTTGCACGTCCAGCACGAACGCTGGTCCAACTGAGGCGCCAGGTGGAAATGGCATGGCAAGCCGTTCCACAGGACTACATCCAGCATCTCTACGATCGTCTCCATGGGAGAATAGCAGCCTGCATTGCTGCGAAAGGTGGATATACACTGTACTAGTGCCGACATTGTGCATGCTCTGTTGCCTGTGTCTATGTGCCTGTGGTTCTGTCAGTGTGATCATGTGATATGTGATGTATCTGACCCCAGGAATGTGTCAATAAAGTTTCCCCTTCCTGGGACAATGAATTCACGGTGTTCTTATTTCAATTTCCAGGAGTGTATGTTGCATTATATTGTTATCTTTCGTGACAAGTAAACCCTGTTGAAGTTGATGTCTTATTGTGAAAATAAGAAAATAATCATTGAGTTATCAATATTTCCTAGTGTACCTGTGGAAGTAGTGTCGTTGCCCTCTCCCCTTACCCCGAAACAAACGTCTCATCAACTGAGAAGAGAACGTAGTTATCGAAAGAAAGATCTAAGTTGTGAGAAGTACAGAAAGAGAGAAAATATCTTTGCTTTTAAAGCAGTTAATCAAGATATATTACCAAAACAGTATTTGGGATTAGAAAGGACAAAGTGTGCGTTTAACTGAATGTGGATGAATGATGATTTACCACGATTGTACCATAAAGTGTAATAGTGTGGAAAACTTTCAATTTATGAGTTGAATTATAGCAGAAAACCATCGATTCATAGAATTTATTTGAGCATCAGGTTAAATTTTTTCGTTTCTTATATGAGTAATGAACTAAATCAACAACTAACTTATACCGACTAGTGGTAAACATCGCATTAAAAATTATTTTTCTTTTGCTACCCTATTCTTCCTCGAATCAGGCGAACCTGTAAACCAACACAGAATTAAGGATACACATTCAGAAGACATTAAATATGAAAGAAAGTTGTAGTGAAGATGTGACAGTACATCTTACATGAACAATTAAAATGAGTTTAATTTTTCAGATCGTCACACTACAGTTTAGTTTTATTTAGTATATCGCTTTAACGTTTTCACTTATATTACAATTGCACTGTCAAAGAAGACACTGAGTTTGTACCTCATTCACAAATCCTAATAGCCTTTCAGTGTTTTCACCACTGGTGCATCCTCTTTCATAACAACAGTCAGTTATGTGGTCTGGTGAAGGTCTTATAATCCGAAAAACGGTTGATTAATTAAATTAATGCTTTACAGTGTCCGAAATTTAGTGTTTTTCAGCTACAATGAAAAATTAACAATCGGCTCTAGTGCATGTAAAACCACCACCACTGGAGGTTAACTGATGTTTTTTGATTCTTTCAAATGTCACTGCTTACATTAACGTTTACATGTGCGTCGAACGAAAGTTTTGTTAGATACTTATTGTCCAATAATGTAGGTTAACGGTGTTTTTTTTTGTTTTTTTTTTACTTTTTACAATGTCACTACTTACGTTTATATATACTTCGGACGGAAGTTTTGTTAGTTGTTGGCCAAATGTCCTTAACAGAGATATTGATATAGAACTGAATTTGTGCCTCAGGGATTTTCTCTGCCTTGTGATGACTGGGTGTTGTGTGATGTCCTTAGGTTAGTTAGGTTTAAGTAGTTCTAAGTTCTAGGGGACTGATGACCATAGATGTTAAGTCCCATAGTGCTCAGAGCCATTTGAACCACTTTTCTGAATTTGTGCCTGTGGTGTCACCGCCAGACACCACACTTGCTAGGTGGTAGCTTTTAAATCGGCCGCGGTCCGCTAGTATACGACGGACCCGCGTGTCGCCACTGTCAGTAATTGTAGACCGAGCGCCACCACACGGCAGGTCTAAAAGAGACGTACTAGCACTCGCCCCAGTTGTACGGACGACTTTGCTAGCGACTACACTGACGAAGCCTTTCTCTCATTTGCCGAGAGATAGTTAGAATAGCCTTCAGCTAAGTCCATGGCTACGACCTAGCAAGGCGCCATTAACCATTTCTAGAGAGAGTCTCACTTGTATCATCAAGAACGCTGTATACAAATGATGGATTAAAGTTAAATATTCCAGCAGCTACGTACTTTTCTTTATAGCATTCATTACGTGTCCTGTTTCAGACCTAACGCCAGCCTGCGTGAGTTGACGCGTGCATTTCGGCCTCCTCTAAATTAGTGTGCGTTGTGTTGGCTAATCTGCCGACACAACAGTGCCCCCTCTAGGCCACATATATATGTACAAGTACGCTTTCGACGAAACATGAAAATGCTTTTAAGTGGATCCATTCTGAACCGCTACAGGGCATTCCAAAAGAAACGAAAAGAAGACACATTTGCATTAGCACACTTAAGTCCGAAGGTGATATTATCCCACATTTGGTCATGCATAACAGTTCGGAACCTGTATTTCGAGCCCTCATGATGAAATTAATTCTTTTAGACTTGGAAGTTCCATTTAGTATTGCTACCGTTAGGAGATAATATTTAGAAATGAGGGAATTACGAGGAAATTACACTCCCGGGAAGGTGGAGAATAGGTAGCATAATGCCATGAATGACGATGGAAGCTGCAAACATTTAGCGTAACAGCAAATTAAGAATGCTTAAGCCAAGAACTGCGACTGCAACACTCTGGAACCACTGGTCTCAAAGTGTGATGCGATAAGTTAATGGAGTGACGTATTTGTATTTCTATTCACGTCGTTTCTATCTGGTAGCATAATTAAGTTCCATTATCGGAAGTACAGTAACAAAAACGGAAATATACGAATGTACTTAGCCGGCAGCTGTGGCCGAGCGGTTCTAGGCGCTTCAATCCGGAACCGCGCTGCTGCTACGGTCGCAGGTTCGAATCCTTCTTCGGGCATGGATGTGTGTGATGTCCTTAGGCTAGTTAGGTTTAAGTAGATCTACGTTTAGGGGAATGATGATCTCAGATGTGATTAGAGCCATCTGAACCATTTGAACGAATGTACTTAGCACACAAAGTACCCATAAATTATACGAGTAAAACAGAATCAGTATGTTGTAAGTAGCTGAACTGAAGCAAATGAAAAATGAAAATGGGAAGTAAGTAAATCCAGAATAGGGTCTAAGGTGGTGTTTTCTATAAATCGCATATTAGGCCCAGAACTCCCAATACAAAGCGAGAAATCGTGCACTGCAAATTGCAAACAAATGACGTGTTACAAATACACTCCTGGAAATTGAAATAAGAACACCGTGAATTCATTGTCCCAGGAAGGGGAAACTTTATTGACACATTCCTGGGGTCAGATACATCACATGACCACACTGACAGAACCACAGGCACATAGACACAGGCAACAGAGCATGCACAATGTCGGCACTAGTACAGTGTATATCCACCTTTCGCAGCAATGCAGGCTGCTATTCTCCCATGGAGACGATCGTAGAGATGCTGGATGTAGTCCTGTGGAACGGCTTGCCATGCCATTTCCACCTGGCGCCTCAGTTGGACCAGCGTTCGTGCTGGACGTGCAGACCGCGTGAGACGACGCTTCATCCAGTCCCAAACATGCTCAATGGGGGACAGATCCGGAGATCTTGCTGGCCAGGGTAGTTGACTTACACCTTCTAGAGCACGTTGGGTGGCACGGGATACATGCGGACGTGCATTGTCCTGTTGGAACAGCAAGTTCCCTTGCCGGTCTAGGAATGGTAGAACGATGGGTTCGATGACGGTTTGGATGTACCGTGCACTATTCAGTGTCCCCTCGACGATCACCAGTGGTGTACGGCCAGTGTAGGAGATCGCTCCCCACACCATGATGCCGGGTGTTGGCCCTGTGTGCCTCGGTTGTATGCAGTCCTGATTGTGGCGCTCATCTGCACGGCGCCAAACACGCATACGACCATCATTGGCACCAAGGCAGAAGCGACTCTCATCGCTGAAGACGACACGTCTCCATTCGTCACTCCATTCACGCCTGTCGCGACACCACTGGAGGCGGGCTGCACGATGTTGGGGCGTGAGCGGAAGACGGCCTAACGGCGTGCGGGACCGTAGCCCAGCTTCATGGAGACGGTTGCGAATGGTCCTCGCCGATACCCCAGGAGCAACAGTGTCCCTAATTTGCTGGGAAGTGGCGGTGCGTCCCCTACGGCACTGGCGCAGTGGTTAGATACTGGACTCGCATTCGGGAGGACGACGGTTCAATCCCGCGTCCGGCCATCCTGATTTAGGTTTTCCGTGATTTCCCTAAATCACTCCAGGCAAATGCCGGGATGGTTCCTCTGAAAGGGCACGGCCGACTTCCTTCCCAATCCTTCCCTAATCCGATGAGACCGATGACCACGCTGTCTGGTCTCCTTCCCCAAACCAACCAACCAACCTACGGCACTGCGTAGGATCCTACGGACTTGGCGTGCATCCGTGCGTCGCTGCGGTCCGGTCGCAGGTCGACGGGCACGTGCACCTTCCGCCGACCACTGGCGACAACATCGATGTACTGTGGAGACCTCACGCCCCACGTGTTGAGCAATTCGGCGGTACGTCCACCCGGCCTCCCGCATGCCCACTATACGCCCTCGCTCAAAGTCCGTCAACTGCACATACGGTTCACGTCCACGCTGTCGCGGCATGCTACCAGTGTTAAAGACTGCGATGGAGCTCCGTATGCCACGGCAAACTGGCTGACACTGACGGCGGCGGTGCACAAATGCTGCGCAGCTAGCGCCATTCGACGGCCAACACCGCGGTTCCTGGTGTGTCCGCTGTGCCGTGCGTGTGATCATTGCTTGTACAGCCCTCTCGCAGTGTCCGGAGCAAGTATGGTGGGTCTGACACACCGGTGTCAATGTGTTCTATTTTCCATTTCCAGGAGTGTACTTTACAGCCAGCTTCGCACTAATCTTGTCAGCAGTGGTATTGAACTAAGGAAAAAATGAACTTAGTACTTTATACGTAATTACTTTTAAACCCAATTGACAAATATGGTACAGTGTAAGCAAATTAACACGTCGTAAATTATTATCATTTATTTAGCCTTGGATATTGCGCACCCACAAAATCCTTTCTGGATATTTCAACGAGCCAGCGATTTCTCAGGTATCCCATACTGTAAACAAGAATTACAAGTGTATACCGTAGTGAAATGTGACACTTTCAAGTGGCACATAGTTTCAACATAGCACATTGCAATATGACCGGTGTACGTAGGCCTGTGCTTCTAGAAGTTTCTGTCTGGTTGACTGTCGATCGCTGCTACGTGTTAAATCAGTGCTTGATCTCTTCATTTGAAAGGGTATCACCTAAATACTCTCTGTCGGATAATTTTCATTTTCGGTAATTTCATTTGGGACATCCGTGTTGCAATATGGCGAGAAAAGTCCTGATGCTTTCAATATGCTCCTGCCGGGAGGCACCATTTATAATTATATCGCCGCGCGGGATTAGCCGAGCGGTGTAGGGCGCTGCAGTCATGGACTGTACGGCTGGTCCCGGCGGAGGTTTGAGTCCTCCCTCGGGCATGGGTGTGTGTGTTTGTCCTTAGGATGATTTAGGTTAAGTAGTGTGTAAGCTTAGGGACTGGTGACCATAGCAGTTAAGTGCCATAAGATTTCACACACATTTGAACACATATAATTATATCGTGAGATAATTTACACAGGAAGGATTTCCTGAGTCAGACGTAACTATCACTGAAAAACCTTAGCGCGCTCTCGACGCCGAACGAAGGACCTTATAACGGTCTAACCTAATAGATGTGTTTATTGTTATCTTTGTGGAGGTGGAATCAGGAGGCACCTGCAAATAAGTATCAGTCAAGTGTAGCTTGGAGAAGCACTTATCCCAACAGTTTTACCAGTAATTCTTCAGAGCGCGGACTGAGGTAGCAATCGGTCACCCAGTGATTAATTTCGGTCGGAATGTGCTGGAACGGTGTCCCGGCACGTCCCAAGGATTTTTTTTTAAACACTAGAACAAGTCGGCACCGAAAATTTGAAGCAGTATTAAACTGCAACGTAACTATAATTTGTCGCTGCACCAGCACCAGTAAACGTGACAACGGATGACCAATGTGATGCGATGGACATGGGCGTGGGGCTAGGTACACGTTCACCGCCATTCATTGCTAAATGCTTTATTAATACAGGACACAATTTCACCGATTAGAGTGTTGTGTCCTACCTACCCATCGAATATGGAGTGCTTAGGAAACTTGCTTTCTCGGGACGCTAGACAACAATTCAAGTAAATCGTATTAATGAATTATTATTGTAGTAAGATAAATGACAAATTCTTAACTTTGAGAGTTTGCAATGATATGTCGCAAGCAATGGGCGACAAACAAAATAAGAAATCTCATCAGTATAGACCATGCGTAACACAAGTGAAATTATACAGTTCCTAAGTCGCTGCTGAAGGGGTCATAGAACGACTAGTCTTCAACTAGGCCACGGCCAGTCGGATGCAGCGCCTATGTTCTCTTCTCCTAGAGGCCGCTACTTTCTCGTTGTCGTCCTAGGGAGGGATCGGTCAGCGTGCTATTGGCTGACGTCTTCCTCACAGCCCTCATTGCTCTAGATTCCCGCCTAGCGTGCCGGCACTTGACGTTACGCCGGGACACAGAGAGAATGCAACTGTTTGAACGTTGCGGCTGGCAGCAGTTGAAAACATGACGTCTTACTCACGAAGACCATCGACTTTTGCCTTTGTGTGTCGAGCTGAACTAGGGAGAAAAGTGACACCGCTACAGGAACAGACGGTAGCACCTGTTCCCAGAAGGAGATTTTCACTCTGCAGCGGAGTGTGCGCTGATATGAAACTTCCTGGCAGATTAAAACTGTGTGCCGGACCGAGAATCGAACTCGGGAACTTTGCCTTTCGCGGGCAAGTGCTCTCCCAACTGAGCTACCCAAGCACGACTCACGCCCCTTCCTTACAGCTTTACGTCTGCCAGTACCTCGTCTCCTACCTTCCAAACTTTACAGAAGCTCTCCTGGTAGAGCACTTGCCCGCGAAAGGCAAAATTCCCGAGTTCGAGTCTCGGTCCGGCACACAGTTTTAATCTTCCAGGAAGTTTCGGTAGCACCTGTTGTTTACATTAAATCTTGTGGTTTTATTGGTTTGAGTATAACAAATTATATTTTAAAAATCTGACTCTCAGAATAGTATTTTGTAAAAATAGATTTTTCATTGCAATCTTATCACAAGTTTTCAGAAGCCGAACATTTCATTTTTACGGCTTTGGGGCTGGATGGGGAGAGGGGAGGGGGTTGCATGGTGAAGAGGTGCCTGATTCCGGGCATTAGTTGTAACCTTCAAATCCCAGCACAGCCGAAGCGCTGCTGGTTCATTACGAATGATAACGGTGGGTGATACCCCAGGCTGAATGGAGTGGTTCGGTAACACCTTGACCTTGCAGACTATCTAGTTCCTGCTTTACTGTCGGTTCTTGCACAAATGGCACACGACGAGCATGACGCAATTTTGAAATGGCCCACGATTTCATAGTGATGTGGGCTTCATTATTTTGAGCATATCCTAATAAAGGAGAAAATAATGTCTGGATATCGCGGCAGAGAAAGAAATGGAGATGGACACTTTATTTACCTTCGTATGTCCATAATTGAAACGGACGACTTGGGATGTCAGGTAGTATACGTTAAAAAATGACGAAATTCCTCCAGCTGCATGAAGGTGTTGGTTTTATTGGCAACTAGTTTCGATGTTGTTACATCATCTTCAGGCCCTAAATACAACATACCATATATAAACAAACAATGCAACAACAGTAATTCGAGTTATTATGCAAAACAATTCTATTATAGCCATATTACATAATGGATAATTTTAATGAAACTAATTATATTTTTTGGTCATTTCTGTTGAAATGCCATCACTGTGGACATTAGCCCTTTACGTGGTATCACTAAATACAAATGAAGCTGTATATGCGCAATCGTTTTATTGTAGGTTAACATCAGGTATTAAAAATGGGACTATATAAAAGCTTAAGCGATAAGCCGTTATTCTAATGGATAATAATATAGGCGTGAGACACTGTAAATTTTCTTTTTTAATAATGAATCATAAAAAGGAGAACATACGCTTTGCCAATCAGACAGTTTACCTAACATATGTCTGATTGGCAATGCGTATGTTCTCCTTTTCATAGTTCATTATTTTTTTTAAAAAAAATTGCAGTGTTCCACGCCTATACTATTATCCACTAGAATGACGGCTTATCACTTAAGCTTTTATATACTCCCATTTTTAATACCTGATGTTAACCTATAATAAAACGATTGTGGATATACAGCTTCATTTGTATTTAGTGATACCACGTAAATGGCTAATGTCCAGAGTGATGGCATTTCAACGGAAATGACCAAAAAATATAACTAGTTTCATTAAAATTATCCATTATGTAATATGGTTATAATAAAATTGTTTTGCACGATGAGTCATAAATTACTGTTGTTGCATTGGTTGTTTATGTGTGGTATGTTGTATTTAGGGCCTGAAGATGATGTTGTAACAACATCTAAACTAGTTGCCAATAAAACCAAAACTTTAATACAGCTGGAGGAATTGCGTCATTTTTTAACATACTTTATTTACCTTGTCGCGAATCTCGAACCAAAAACTATGAAGGCAACCTGTCGAGGTTAATTGTCAAAAAACTATTTGCTCGAGTGATGGGTTGATTGTTGCAGTTAATTAGAATGCGATTTGCACTTTGCAATAGAGGACAATCCAAGCGAACCTAAGTTTCTACTTTTACGACGTGCACAGGCTACCTACCTGGAAACAGACGAGAAGCTGCTGTATGTGCAAGGTACTGTGTAATTTTCTTGGAATACCAGTTTCCTGGTGAAGCACTGGCGTCACACTGTTTACAATGAGGTGACAAAAGTCACGGGATAGCGATATGCACATATGCAGACGGCAGTATGAAAGGGCACTGCACTGGCGGTGCTGTCATTCGTACTCGGGTGGTTCATGTGTAAAGGTTTCCGACGGGACTGTGACCGAACGGCGGGAATTAACAGACATTGAACGTGGAGTAGTAGTTGGACCTAGACGCATGGGACATTCAGTTTCGGAAATCCGTAGGGAATTCAATATTCCAAGTTCCGCAGTTTCAAGAGTATGCTAAGAATACAAAATTTCAGGCATTACCTCTCACCACGGATAACGCAGTGGCCGATGGGATTCATTTAACGACCGAGAACAGCGGAGATTGCGTAGAGTTGCCAGTGCTAACAGACAAGCGACACCGGGTGAAATAACCGCAGGAATCAATGTGGGACGTAAGCCGAAAGTATACGTTAAGACAGATCGGCCGAATCGGACGTTAATGGGCTATGGCCGTAGTGGACTGGCGCAAGTGCCTTTGTTAACAGCACATCATTCGTGCAGCGTTTGTTTTGGATTCGTGACCATACCGCTTAAACCCTAGACGATTGGAAAATCGTGACCTGGTCAGATGATTCCCGATTTCAGCTGGTAACAGTAGATAGTAGGGTCCGAGTGTGACGCAGACCTCACGAAGGCATGGACCCAAGTTGCCAACATGGCACTGTGCAAGCTGGTGGTGGCTCTACAATGGTGTTGGCTGTATGCACATGGAATGTACTGGGCTCTCTGGTCCCACTGAACCTATTATTGACTGGAAATAGTTATGTTCGGGCACTTGGAGACCATTTGCACCCATTAATGGACTTCATGTTACCAGACAACGATGGAATTTTTGCGGATGACAATGCGCTAGGTCACAGTTGCTTGAAGAACGTTCTGCACAAATCGAGTGAATTTCTGGCCACTCAGATATACCGACATGAATCCCATCGAACATTTACGGGACATGTTCGTGATGTCAGTTCGTGTACAAAGTATAATCATTAGATCATTAGAAGGGGACTGATGACCATAGATGTTAAGTCCCATAGTGCTCAGAGCCATTTGAACCATTTGATCATTAGAATAAGAGTGACTGCTGAAGGCAGTAAACTCATATGAACAGTTACAAAGTGACTAAACTTTTATAAACTTGGCTCATCACATGAATAACTTAAAAATAGACAAATCACAGGAAAGTATTAAAATCTAAACGTAATATTAGTACGGCACTGTCAAAAAAAAAAAAAACGCGAAAAGTAGTTAATCAAAAGAGAGACCATTGCAAAGGTCACAGGGTCGCTCCCGTCCCGCCAAAGAAACACGTGAAAGTGCCTTACCAAAGTTAGAGAGATTCCGTAGAATAGAATAAAGTGTGCTCCTGAATGTTCGAAGAATCGAATGAAATGATTTTCTCAGACTTAATACGTATTTTTTAATCGTCATTCGTCTGACATTTGATGAGGCCCGCCACGAATTCCTCTCCTGTGCTGACCTCTTCATCCCAGAGTGACACTTACGATCTACTTCCTCAGTTATTTGCTGGATGTATTCCTGTCTCTGTTTTCCTCTGTAGTTTTCACCCTCTAATGCTCCCTCCCACGGAAATTACTCCCTGACATCTTAACAGATATCCTGCCATGCTGTTCCTTTTTCTTGTCAGTGTTTTCCCATATATTCCTTTCCTTGCCTATTCTCCAGAGAACCTCCTTATTTCTTACCTTATCAGTCCACCTAATTTTCAACATCCGTCTGTAGCACCACATCTCACATGCTTCGCCATTTTCTGTTCCAGTTTTCCCACAGTCCATGTTTCACTGCCCCACAATGTTGTCCTCCAAACGTACATTCTCAGAAATTGATCCCTCAAATTAAGATCTATTTTTGATTGTATTAGACTTTTCTTGGCAAGGAATGCAGTTTTTACCAGTGATAGTTGCTAATTATGTCCTCCTTACTCCGTCCGTCATTGTTTACTTTGCTGTCTAGGTGGCAGAATTCCTTAACTTCGTCTACTTCGTGATCAGCAGTCTGATGTTAAGTTTCTTGCTGTTCACATTTCTGCTACTTCCTGTTACTTTCGTCTTTCTTCGATTTATCCTCAGACCATATTCTGTACTCATCTGTTTATTCCATTCAGCAGATCGTGTAATTTTTCTTCACTTTCGCTGAGAATAGCAACGTCATCAGAGAAACTTATCATTGATATCCTTTCACCTTGTACTTTAATTCGAGTATTGAATCTTTCTTTTATGCCGGCCGCGGTGGCCGTGCGGTTCTGGCGCTGCAGTCCGGAACCGCGGGACTGCTACGGTCGCAGGTTCAAATCCTGCCTCGGGCATGGGTGTGTGTGATGTCCTTAGGTTAGTTAGGTTTAAGTAGTTCTAAGTTCTAGGGGACTTATGACCTAAGATGTTTAGTCCCATAGTGCTCAGAGCCATTTGAACCATTTCTTTATTTTATCTCCATCGTTGCTCCCTCGATATACAGACTTTAAGTCGAACACTGGGGGCGAAATCCTATGTCCCTGTCTTACATCTTTCAGCCCGAACACTTCATTCTTGGTCTTCCTCTCTTATTATCCCTTCTTGGCTCTTGTACATATTGTATATTGTAGTATTTCCCTATAGATCATCCCTGTTTTTCTCAGAATTTCCAACATCTTGCACCATTTGACATTGTCGAACGTCAGGTCGTCAAATCCTATGAATGTGTCTTCATCTTTTCAGTCTTGCTTCCATTACAAAATTCAATGTCAGAATTGCCTCTCTGGTGCCTTTATCTTTCTTAAAGATGAACTGATGTCAATAGAAATACAATAATTTTAAGTTAAGTTCTGAAGGAACATCAAGTCTTGCCAAATTGGGGTCTGGATCCAAAGTGTCGTTTTAAAATGGCCAGTGGAGGCGGTAATATCTGGAAAACGTTTCTTTTTTACGGTATTGGGTACCGAACATCTCAAAACATCGTTTGCAAGAAAGCAGGTATCGCTCTGATTTGTGGAAGAACAAACTTGCTAGCCACATCTGACGAAAGCTTTCGGTATCACTTCAATACAACACAGAAAAGACAAGAAAACCTTTAGTTTTCTCACCGAAGGATTCGAACACACACGCTATACAGAGATTATCTGTGGAAATTGGGAGACTGTGTAATGGAAGATGGCTGACACATAAAATGCTGAAGGCAGTGAACTTGTATGAATAGTTGCAAACCGAATAAAACTCTGTGCTACTTACGTCATTATTGTCAAGCAACCAGTATTGAAAGTCTGTTATACGACCAACGTTCATTGTGTTGCACAAGTACTGGAAGCTGTGGGTAGGGTGTGTGACAGTGGTGTCTATACGTTCATCGTCTGTAGAGAATAGGGACTAGTCTAAATGAAACTCATCAGGATTTTATGTAGGGAATGTAGAATTAGGTTTGACGTACGTTTGGCGGCTGTCCCGGCGTTCTTAGAGTTTAGCAGATGTCTAAAGTGCACAAGGGTTTCCCGATGAAATGTATATCATAGTTACAGGGTGTTTCAAAAATGACCGGTATATTTGAAACGGCAATAAAAACTAAACGAGCAGCGATAGAAATACACCGTTTGTTGCAATATGCTTGGGACAACAGTACATTTTCAGGCAGACAAACTTTCGAAATTACAGTAGTTACAATTTTCAACAACAGATGGCGCTGCAGTCTGGGAAACTCTATAGTACGATATTTTCCACATATCCACCATGCGTAGCAATAATATGGCGTAGTCTCTGAATGAAATTACCCGAAACCTTTGACAACGTGTCTGGCGGAATGGCTTCACATGCAGATGAGATGTACTGCTTCAGCTGTTCAATTGTTTCTGGATTCTGGCGGTACACCTGGTCTTTGAAGTGTTCCCACAGAAAGAAGTCACAGGGGTTCATGTCTGGCGAATAGGGAGGCCAATCCACGCCGCCTCCTGTATGTTTCGGATAGCCCAAAGCAATCACACGATCATCGAAATATTCATTCAGGAAATTAAAGACGTCGGCCGTGCGATGTGGCCGGGCACCATCTTGCATAAACCACGAGGTGTTCGCAGTGTCGTCTAAGGCAGTTTGTATAGCTACAAATTCACGAAGAATGTCCAGATAGCGTGATGCAGTAATCGTTTCGGATCTGAAAAATGGGCCAATGATTCCTTTGGATGAAATGGCGGCCCAGACCAGTACTTTTTGAGGATGCAGGGACGATGAGACTGCAACATGGGGCTTTTCGGTTCCCCATATGCGCCAGTTCTGTTTATTGACGAAGCCGTCCAGGTAAAAATAAGCTTCGTCAGTAAACCAAATGCTGCCGACATGCACATCGCCGTCATCAATCCTGTGCACTATATCGTTAGCGAATGTCTCTCGTGCAGCAATGGTAGCGGCGCTGAGGGGCTGCTGCGTTTGAATTTTGTATGGGTAGAGATGTAAACTCTGGCACATGAGACGATACGTGGACGTTGGCGTCATTTGGACCGCAGCTGCAAACACGGCGAACGGAAACCCGAGGCTGCTGTCGGATCACCTGCTGCACTAGCTGCGCGTTGCCCTCTGTGGTTGCCGTACGCGGTCGCCCTACCTTTCCAGCACGTTCATCCGTCACGTTCCCAGTCCGTTCAAATTTTTCAAACAGATCCTTTATTGTATCGCTTTTCGGTCCTTTGGTTACATTAAACCTCCGTTGAAAACTTCGTTTTGTTGCAACAACACTGTGTTCTAGGCAGTGGAATTCCAACACCAGAAAAATCCTCTGTTCTAAGGAATAAACCATGTTGTCTACAGCACACTTGCACGTTGTGAACAGCACACGCTTACAGCAGGAAGACGACGTACAGAATGGCGCACCCACAGACTGCGTTGTCTTCTATATCTTTCACATCACTTGCAGCGCCATCTGTTGTTGAAAATTGTAACTACTGTAATTTCGAAAGTTTGTCCGCCTGAAAATGTACTGTTGTCCCAAGCATATTGCAACAAACGGTGTATTTCTATCGCTGCTCGTTTAGTTTTTATTGCCGTTTCAAATATACCGGTCATTTTTGAAACACCCTGTACAAGTCTGTAGGAAAACCGGTATACTCGATAGGATTCCTGGAGGAGTAGAGCTCTTGGAGGGACAGTGAGGTGATTACCATAGATAGGTCTGGTTGGGATATGGCGTCCAAAGAGGTCTGCTGTATAAAAGTAGCAGCATGAGAGATGTCATTGGAAGCTTTGAATTTTATCAGGTGAATTCCGATGTGAATGTCAGTGGTTTCCGGACAGGCTTTCTAGTTACTTAGGGAGTGCTTTCGGATCACTTTTGGTCTGATAATGGGATTCGGTGGTAAAGTTGGCGTAGTGTGTGGAAGCCAGTGTAAAGGATAGGTACTTGGTCATCTCCAACTACATCAAAGACTTCTGCAGTAATACGCCCAAGGAGGTTAGCTGAAGCTAGGACGGGAAAGGGACTACCGGTTGCTGGCTGTATAAAAAGAGTTCGTGTTCCAACCATGGATCATATGTGTAGCGGGCGCTGACTGCAGATGACGGGCCGCCGGCCGAAGTGGCCGCGCGGTTCTGGCGCTGCAGTCTGGAACCGCGAGACCGCTACGGTCGCAGGTTCGAATCCTGCCTCGGGCATGGATGTGTGTGATGTCCTTAGGTTAGTTAGGTTTAACTAGTTCTAAGTTCTAGGGGACTAATGACCTCAGCAGTTGAGTCCCATAGTGCTCAGAGCCATTTTTTTTGCAGATGACGCTGACGCATATCGCGAGCCATGCCTACCACAAAAGGCACCGGATAAAAAATTGGCGGCTGTGCAGTTATTCTATGGCATACGTGTTACGCAATCACATTTGCCTATTTTTTCCATTTATTGCTATTTTGGACCAAACTTTTACATCCCATAAAATTACCTTCGATTTGTTATCAGATATCTGTAATTAGTTTACTCATCTGAGCTCGAAGAGGGTCTGTAGTGATTACTTAGGAGAAGAAGAAATTTTTTGCCGAGATCGCTATAAAAATTTTATTTTAGATAACCGGTTGGGTAATCTAAGTTACCTTCTTCGGTACTGTAATGAAATTGCAAGAAGTGCTTCAAACTGTTATACCAATAAAGCAATAACCCATAGAAGAACCGAATGACAACATACTTCCATAAAGGTTATTACAATCATTTTGTGTCAGCTACACACAAAATCTTTCCATTCAATGTCCAGGTACATAAAACACGAAATGACCGATGCGTTGGCAAATCAAAATTGAAATTCCTATGTACATCACAATTCGCCAAAACATCGTTCCCACAGAACGACACGTCATACCTACCAGGGTGCCGCAAGAACTAACTGTCAACAGCCAACGCGTGAGACGAACTGACTACAAGCAAAACAAGTATCGCTACAGTACGTAGATTCTAACAGTAAAAGTAAAATACAAAATTTAAAATAACTATGATTCCTAATGTACAAATATAAGAAATTCTGAAAGTTATGAAATATTTTTGATGATTACTTCATGACAGAATGCTGCTAAGTATCACTATACACCACATTTACGATACTTGCGTTATAGAATGTACGACAAGTACTTTTCTTTGACAATATCGCTAAGTAAACGACAAACATAGTTACAAGATAAATATAAAAGTTTTAAAATTGTAAGAAACTGATCTTAGACTGTATGCTAACAAATATTTAGTAAATTATAAAAATCAAAATACTGCTATCTTCAACCCAACATGTGAAGCTAGCACAACCAGTCTGAAAATTATGCCATTATAGCCCATCGCATCAGATTTGCTCACAGAAAAAAATTAGGCGATGTGATAGCTTATATCAGGGCTATGAATACTATATAGGATACCAACGGAAAACCGCCAAAAATAATCAGAGTCCGCTTCTTACACTGAGTACGTGGACGTCTATATCCAAAGAATGCTGAACATGAGAAACCGAAACGCAATCCTGACTCATAAACGTACGAAAGCTCATGCATTGTATTATATTGATATAAGTCACGGACTAATACATAACTAAATGCCAAGGAATACAGTAATGCAACCAACCATCTGTTTTTATACATAAACCTACAGATAGGCTACCCAATGTGGATGGCAACTTGAATAACCCATAGTATAAACCACAGACACAATAAAAGATAAAATAATTACTAAAAGAAAGCTTAGAGGCTTCCCTTAATAAATCGTTTTATTACATCACCATAGCACGAGATCTACGTGAAGTAGCAACAGGGTAATATCAACGACTGAAGAGTAGAAGGTCATTACTTCGCTAGATTTCCATATGTGAAATACACACTATGTGATCAGAAGTATCCGGACACCTCCGAAAACACACGTTTTTCATATTAGGTGAATTGTGGTGCCACCTACTTCCAGATACTCTATACCAGCGACCTCAGTAGTCATTAGGCATCGTGAGAGAGCAGAATGGGGCGATCCGCGGAACTCACGGACACGTGGTCAGGTGATTGGGAGTCACTTGTGTCATACGTCTATACGGGAGATTTCCACACTCCTAACAATCCCTAGGTCCACAGTTTCCGATGTGATAGTCAAGTGGAAACGTTAAGAGACACGTACAGCACAAAAGCGTACAGGCCGACGTGGTCTGTTGACTGACAAAGACCGCCGACAGTTGAAGAGGGTCGCAATGTGTAATAGGCAGACATCGTATCCAGACCATCATATAGGAATTCCAAACTGCATCAGGATCCACTGCAAGTACTATGACAGTTAGGCGGGAGGTGATAAAACTTGGTTTTCATGGTCGAGCGGATGCTCATAAGCCACACATCACGCCGGTAAATGCCAAACAAAGTCTCTCTTGGTGTAAGGAGTGTAAACACTGGGCGATTGAAGAGTGAAAAAACGTTGTTTGACGCAACGAATCACGGTACACAATGTGGCGATCCGATAGTAGGGTGTGGGTATGGTGAATGACAAGTGAACGTCATCTGCCAGCGTGTGTAGTGCCAACAGAAAATTCGGAGGTGGTGGTGTTATGGTGTGGTCGTGTTTTTGCTTGTACCCCTCGTTGTTTTGCGTGGCAGTATCACAGCACAGGCCTATATTGATTTTTTAAGCACCTCCTAGCTTCCCACAGTTGAAGAGCAGTTCGGGAATGGCGATTGCATCTTTCAACACGATCGAGCACCTGTTCATAATGAGGGGTGGTTACCCAACAATAACATCCTGTAATGAACTGGCCTGCACGTAGTTCTGACCTGAATCCTACAGAACACCTTTGGGATGTTTTGGAACGCCGACCTCGTGCCAGGTCTAATCGAGCGACGTCGATACCTCTCCTCAGTGCAGCACTCCGTGAAGAATGGGCTGCCATTCCCAAGAAACGTATGCCTGCGAGAGTGGAAGCTGTCATCAAAGCTAAAGGTGGGCCAAAACCATATTGAATTTCACCATTACCGATGGAGGACGGCACGAACTTGTAAGTCATTTTCAGCATTTTCAGCCAGGTGTCCGAATACTTTTGGTCACATAGTGTATCATAACTTTTGCGACCTATTTAGTGCTGCGTAGCTTGTTGTCCATATTCAGACCATAATACAAAAAATACTGAAGGAGTATTGGAAAATACGAGACGTCTACCGCCTAAACAACAGCGTATGTTGCCTCCTGTCTATAAAATGAGATTTAATCGGATACTAGGACACATTCGATAATCTTTCGTTTATACATCAGTGCAGCACAATGCGATTTCGGTTAATAAGTTCTTCTTCACCTAACATGTCTTGTATGAAGCACAAATTCTTTTTAGTTGATATGCTGCCCTGCTTATGCACTGCTCAAAAGAATTAAGGGAGCAGGTGTATCAACGTCCAGTATGTCCAATCTATTTTTATGCAGGCGATAGCTGTGGCCTTATTACACATTCCCTGAGTTCTTCAAATGGTTCAAATGGCTCTGAGCACTATGGGACTCAGGCGGAGGACATCAGTCTCCTAAAACTTAGAACTACTTAAACCTAACTAACCTAAGGACATCACACACATCCATGCCCGAGGCAGGATTCGAACCTTTGACCGTAGCAGTCGCGCGGTTCCGGACTGAAGCGCCTAGAACCGCTCGGCCACCGCGTCCTGCCCTGAGTTCTTCGGTTTCAGTGTATGCAACAACTAAAATCACTCGCCATCTATCAGCTGTTATGTATTAGAGGATCAGGAGGCCCCTCAGAAGAATGTGAGTACCAGTTTCGCATTGTTTTCTAATGAGGTACAGAGACGGCAGTTGTCAGTTGCGGACATTATATTCAACCAAGCATATGCAATGTGACAGCGGAATGCAGCGCAAGTTGGTAGTGTAGTAATTTTGATCCAAGAAGGATGGAGTTTCCCGTCGTGTTGCAGCAGATGCCAGTGTCGCTCCCCGCGTCATCCACGGGTGTGGACACGCTACAGGCCACAGGTCAGTACATGAGGCGAGGTGGACAAGGCGGCCAGCAAATGACAGCCCCACGTGAAGACCGATACATTGCATATCTGGGTTGTGACATCGTACAGCTGCCGCCAAAGCACTGCGAAAGCATCTCAGAAAGACAACTGGAACTCCCGTGCCCGATTAGACTGTAATGAACAGGTTACGACCCAGACGTCCTATTCGAGTACCACCCTTGACACGACACCATCTCACAACTCGCCTTCATTTCTGCTGTTCCCATGTCGACTGGAAACTTCGAGACTGGTGTAACGTGTTATTCAAAGATCAGTCTAGATTCCCTGTGGTGCGGGGTGATGGCTATGTTCGCGTGTGGAGATGCCGTGTCGTAAGGTACGTACCAAATGTTGTAGAGGAAACTGATCAAATCGGCTGAGGTTCCTTGATAGTGTGGGGAGGCATCGATGTTGACAGCCGTACGCATCTTGTCACTTTTAGTGTTCACCTTACCGTCTGGCAATACAGCGAACGGATCCTCTTACACCATGTGCTGGTTGCTGCATTTGGTGGTGGTCCTGAATTCCTTCTCCTGCGGGATAATGCCAAGGCCCACGATCAGGCGTCTACAGGGATGTCTTGCAAAGCCAGGACACTGAAGTAAGGGAATGGCCAACGGTAAGTCCCAGTTTAAAACCCCACCGGGCATGTACGGGACATGCTTGACATGTGTGTTCCACAATACAGTCTCAAAGAACTCTCAAGGTCTCTCACTGAAGAACAGTAACGGATGCCACAGGGTGACCTCCTTAACTGATATGGAACGTGCCACGTAGGTGTCACACAGTGATAAACGCTCTCGAAGGACCTGCGTGCTATTGAAGCTCTCAAGGCAGAGTGGAAAGCACCCAGGATGACGGTTTGAATGAATGCTTCCACTTTGTTGTGGACACCTGTCAAACATTTCAGTTCTTGTTATGTAAATGAAACAGGATGTAAAGACGTTTTGTTTTGTAGCTAATCTGTGAAAGATAAAAGAGTAATTTGGTAACATACTCATTCCTCAACTATTGCTCAGTGTAGTGTGACAGACGCCCAAAGTCATGCTTCCAAAATTTTTTGAGCAGCGTATTATTCTCTCTATGAACAACAAACACTTCATTTATTTCATTGCTTTTAATATACTTTACAGGTATTTAAAATTACAGATGAAGGTGCTCATACAGTGAAGGCCCAATCGATCGCGAAATGGATACCACATGTAAAATCAAAAATGTCTTATTTGCAACAGTTAGTTACACTTTCCAGCTACTTCTCTATTATAGTCACCTCTCCTACTGAAATATTTGTCGTGGCATTGTACCAACTTTCCAATACCCTCGTTATAGAAAGCAGTCGCCATTGCTTTCTGCCAATTCTCTAAGCTGATATGTAGCCTGTTGTCTGTGCAAAATGTTGTCTTCATAGCCAGCAGTTCATGCGAGCACAGATGCAAATCAGAGGGAGCCAAGTCCGGGCTGAATGGTAAGTGATCAAACGGTTCCCATCGAAAACGCCCCAGGAGCGTTCTCATTGCCCCTGCAGTATACGACGGAAATCTGTCATTGAAAAGGAAATGCATGTCCGTTACGTTGTGTGGGCTGCATGAAATCAAGCGAAGTCTCTCACAGCCATTCATACTTGGAGGGCGACATTATTCTTTTAGGCACCTTCACGTGCTCACCGTGCCCTCAGAACTGCAAAAAGCGACTTGACGTGATCGAGCGGCGTACTAGAGACTATTTCCAATACATCTATGCAGAGCTTCATCGGGTTTTCACTGTGCTTTCCGTTTCGTGATCGAAGACCGTACTTTCCGAGTAGCCCTCCTATTTACAGCTCGTAGCACAATGCAAGTCGCTAAAACGTAGCTCACGTTTATGGTGACTGCGCACAGTTATAATACCAACGATGTACAGCACAGCAACAACTTATTTTGCTGCCAATATGTTATCTTTCAAAAGTTAAATAGTTTTTAAATTAAAGTATTTTTTTTACATTTCCTTCAATTCAAAACTGCTAAAAATATGTAATTTTTTTCCAAGTATGCATGTCAGTAGATCGACCATGACTATATAAAATGTTAAGTTACCTCTTCGTAATTAACTCAAAGTAGTTTCACAGAAATTCATAAAATCGAAAAGTGAAATTTAAATTTGTTATACGGAACAGGTTCTACCTAAACTGGTCAAAATAATTGTTTTTTCGAAATATGGGTGTCATCACTCGTCCATGACTATATAAAATGTTGAAATTATCTCTTCAAAGTTCACTGGAGCTCGTTGCACTGAAACTCATAAAACAGAAGAGTGAAATTATAATTTGTTAAAATATACAATGTCGTAGATGTAAGAAATGAAATACACATGGCGCTCACAAATAAAGAAGACTACGTATGTACGATAAAAAAGGGCATCCTACTACCTATCTTTTACCACGTAGTTTCTGAACAGACATACGCTAATGAGCCAAAACATTATGAACAGCCGGTTAAAAGCGTGTCGATACGCCTTTGGAATTCTATATAACAGTGACACGCCAGCGTACTATGGATTCGAGAAACTTTTGTTAGTTCGCACAATTCCTGTAAATTAAGGGATAAATTACGGGACAGTGGTTTGTGGACACAGATCCGGCGTCGGATAGCGTTCCAAATGTGTTTTATCGGGTAAGACCATGTAATCTGTCGATCAAGACTATGATGTACCTCTGACTACTGTAGCACGATTGGGTGATGGTCAGTTATCGGGCTGGGAACTGTTGCTGAAGACATCAAACGTGAAGTCATGTAGGTGGCCCGCAGTAATGTTCAAGTACTACACGGCTGTCGTAGTACCTTCGATTATTACCAGAGCACCCATGGAAGCTGAAGTGAATGTTCTCCATTACATAATACTTCCCGCGCTGTCAGCCTGTCGTTGTGGCCGAGGGGTTCTAGGCGCTTCAGTCCAGAACCACGCTGCTGCTACGGTCGCAGGTTCGAATCCTGCCTCGGCATGGATGTGTGTGATGTCCTTAGGTTAGTTAGGTTCGAGAGGCTCTAAGTCTAGGGGACTGATGACCTCAGCTGTTAAGTCCCATAGTTCTCGGAGCCATTTGAACCTCCGCTGTCCTGCGTCCGTGGCGTGGCGCATGTTTCCAGCAGTCGTTCGTCTGGAAGACGGCGTGTCCGGAGACGAACATCGACCTGTTGTAACAGGGAACATGATTCATCCGACCAGGTGACACGTGTCCATTGATCCACTATCCAATATCGATGATTCTGTGCCCACTGCAACCGTAACTGAAGATGTCGTTGGGTCAAGTGAGCGTTCGTCTGCCGCAGAACCTCATGTTCAAAAATGTATGCTGAACACTTCAGGGCACTTCCCCATTTGCAGTTCGTATCGTTCCTAGAATGATTCGTCTGTATTTTGTTTATACACTTTCCTTATCGCCTCGCCGGCCGGAGTGGCCGAGCGGTTCTAGGCACTTCAGTCTGGAGCCGACCGACCGCTACGGTCGCAGGTTCGCATCCTGCCTCGGGCAGGGATGTGTGTGATGTCCTTAGGTTAGTTAGGTTTAAGTAGCTCTAAGTTCTAGGGGACTGATGACCTCAGATGTTAAGTCCCATAGTGCTCAGAGCCATTTGAACCATTTTATTTTTTTTTTAACTTTATCGCCTCAAGCACCCGTCTCGCCACCAGGTGCCATTCAGTCTCGCGGTGTGTAGCAGTCTGAATGTTTTAGCTCATTACTGTTTATAGACTCGTACATTAGTGTCGATGTTTATCCGAAGGGGGACCGAGCGACATAGCTAGGGAACACATACGTGTTTGACTGTACATAAAAGGAAAATCGTGTTCCAGATGGAATGCCTCCGACTGCCCACAAGGGGGACAAAACGAAGCCTCACTGTCTCGGGCGTCGCCCTCCCTCAGTAATAAAAGTTTCCTCACAGCTTCGGTCTTGTTTACTCTTCCGGAAACACGTGCTCGGCGCACATTTTTACGCTCGGCGGGTGACTGTGAACGCATCGTTGTAGCCGTATCACGGGGCGCCTCTGTTCACACCTAATCACCGGGGCGCGAGCCGTTAGGACGTCGAACGACCGTAACTGCCGTTATTTCACGTGCTCTTCCGAGGCGAAGCGGGTGGGCAATGCGGTCGTTAAAGCTGGCATCGGCCTGAACTGAGGCGGACCCGTCCACGGTAAGTCCGGTTAGTTGTTAAGTTCCCGAAACCACGCATCCGGCTGATGACCGCGCGATTACTGTCAGGATAGGGAGCAGCTCAGCTGCAGAGTGCGCTTTTACAACCCAGTCTCATTTTCTTAGTATATATAGAGTAATACCAGTGCCCACGTGTATGAAAGATCCACCCGTGCCGGCCCGTGTGGCCGTGCGGTTCTAAGCGCGTCAGTTTGGAACCGCGAGACCGCTACGGTCGCAGGTTCGAATCCTGCCTCGGGCATGGATGTGTGTGATGTCCTTAGGTTAGTTAGGTTTAAGTAGTTCTAAGTTCTAGGGGACTGATGACCTCAGTAGTTAAGTCCCATAGTGCTCAGAGCCATTTGAACCATTTTGATCCACTCGTTCCCTTTCCTCGTTGCTCGAAGTTCCGAAACATGTAAGCAGACTTTTTTCTGTTTTTGTGATAGATAAATACGTTGACAAGTAGCTAGACATAGTAGTCACGTTGCAGTAATAGTGATCCTCTGGCTTCGTTGAAAGGACCAATGTTAACTTCTATGTATAATTATACCACATTAGTTGTCGAATGAGTTAAGGGAGGCTCTTCAGCCTAATGCCTTCTGCTGTTTCGTAGCCTGCAAGCCGAACAGCTGCTTCAACATACAAATAACACGACGCACCACGTAGGAATTATACGAATGAGACGGAAATCGCTAGATGTGAACTACATATACAGACAAGATAATGACTGCAGTTTCAGAAAAATGGGATGATTTATTCAAGAGAAAGAGCTTCACAAACTGAGCAAGTCAATAATGCGTTGCTCCACTTCTGACCCTTACGCAAACGTTTATCCGGCTTGGCATGGAGTTGTTGGATGTCTTCCTGAGACATCTTTGCCAAATTATGTCCAATTGGTATGTGTTGTTGTGGTCTCTAGCCCAGAGACTGGTGTGATGCAGCTCGCCATGCTACTCTATCCTGTGCAAGCTTCTTCATCTCCCAGTACCTACTGCAACTTACATCCTTCTGAATCTGTTTAGTGTATTCATCTCTTGATCTCCCTCTAAGATTTTTACCCTTCACGCTGCCCTCCAGTACTAAATTGGTGATCCCTTGATGCCTCAGAATATGCCCTACCAACCGATCCCTTCTTCTAGTCAAGTTGTGCCATAAACAGTTATTCCGTGGACCATGTTCTGATGTTAAATTCGATTTTGTTCTGACGAAAGTCAACGCGAGTGAAGGTCAGGATTGGGCGACCATTGCACCCGTGCATGAGAACGCGGACATCCCTACGGTACAACTCTGTTGTAAAACATCCCTCGCACAATACCGTCGCCTGCAAAATGTTGCTTTATATCGTAAGGAAGACATTCATTTCCATCGTCTACTGTTAAATGGCCATACATGATGTGGTGTAGTCGACAGGCGTAGCCCTGGCCTCTGCTACCGACACCACAAAGAGGCTCTTGCTAAAGGAACACTGCTGGCGAGAGCAGTGAGACGCAAGTACCAAGACACGCCCACAGAACGAGATTCTGTATGCAATACATCAACAACTGAGAGGAATCGTAATTAGTTTACAGAGATCCACTTCAGTTGTACTAATTATATATCCGAATCACAACCTTAGTTGGCCGCTGCCCGGTGGTGGACAGTTTCCGCCATCATGCGGTGACTGGAGCTCTCACACTGACTCGTCCGACTGCATGTTTCGAGTCACCAAAAACCGTAAGTTCATACGCGTGAAGATGATATTTCAAAATCAGGAAACAGGTAGTGATTTGAATAACTAGTACAACTGAAGTGGATCTCACTTAACCAATTATCACGGTCACAGAAGTTCTCCACGGAACCGCCGGCGGCCCGTCTTGAAATAGACTGACACGTGGACACGAGGTCAGTTCAACCCCGCCTACGTTCCAGTCCACGCCCCGTCCACAGCAAGCAGCGAGAAACGTATCGTATCTTACAAAAACAGAGTTAGAGACAACCAGTTAGATTCTTCAGATTATTCCGCAACTCCTTGAAAATGCTTGTGAACTTTCGCTTAGAGCAGTAGTGCTGCGATGAAGAGCTTCTACTGAACGAACAGAGCTACGAGAGAGAGTTTCTATTGAACAATCCATAGAGTCGTATTACCAACGACAGTTTATTTCAGAACAAATGTTAGTGTGCTTCTATCTATACATGTAAATGTACCTACTCTCAGACCCACAGTCACTACAAAGAAGAAGTTGTACGACAAAAGATATATGTTCATTTTGACGTATTTCACTTCTTACGTTTTACGAGTGCTATAATCATGTTATTCATCAATTTTTTAGAATATATTTCATTTGTGACAACACGTCACAGCACATGAAGTGGCATACATTTAGTCCTAAAATAAGAAAAGTTGGTTTTTATCATCATCTGAAAGCTGCTATGTCTCTTGGGATGTCTACAGATACAGTATTACGAAAGGTAATTTAAAGAAGCTGGAAGAACTGCTGAACAGAAGTAATCCATGTTTTTGAAATTACTTTAACTGGGTTTGAACCAGAGTAATGTAATAAAAAGACAGTATTATGTAAGACATTAACCGCGTATTGTAGATTTACTTGTTATTTAGCTTTTAGTTGAAGAATACTTTCTGTTACTGATTTATTGTGCAAATTATTTCCAGGCTTAATAAATTTGGCACAGTCCATTGATAAAGTGGAGCGTTGTGCATTAATTCAAAAACATGGCTCTGAGCACTATGGGACCTAACAGCTATGGTCATCAGTCCCCTAGAACTCAGAACTACTTAAACCTAACTAAACTAAGGACATCACACAACAACACCCATGCATTAATTCCTTTCCGCCATTTGAAACTCCGCAATCCTCCGTGGTGGGCTGCTGTAAGTGTGTGGCAACAATGCACCATCACGTGTCACACTGGTTAGCTGGCACTGGGGCTTCCAGTGTGATCAAGTAAGTGGCAGACCACTTCTCTGCGAAAAATCGGGAGCTGCAAGAGCACTGGAGGCCCTGCTGCTCGTTACAATCGAGGCGATAGTGGAGAAAAAGTCAAAATGTGTCATGGATCATTTTCCATCGTCATGCACGACATTTTAAGGATGCGAAAAGTTGCCTTCCGCTCGGACCCATGATTTCTTACATCCATTCAAACAACCCACCGAATCGAGGCGGCAGCTCAGATGTTGCGACTTATTTCGCCACCCCACCTAACTACAATGGATCAGTGTTGGGTATATAGCACTGATCACGAGACAGAAGAGCAAATGAAGCAACGGGAACATACGGATTCACCATCACCTTACACGGCGAAGACTCGGCTATCACAGGGCCAAGTGATGTGGGGTGTGGCGCTAAAACGTCTCCTTCGTAAGGGGCAAACTGTCTTAGGAGCAACTATCAAAATATGACGTGGCTGTGGAAGACTCTCGAAAAGCAATTGAAAGACGGCGGGTCCTTTCGACCGGCCTTTCTTTCACTTTATTTACGATGTACAGTTAACACTTAACGAAATATTGTCTTTTTATTACATAATTCTCAATGGAATTGGTAATTACATGCTCCATGGTCAATGAGACTATTAGAGAGGGTTCATGTGCAGTTGGAGCAGGCGTGTTTTCCGAGTTCTCAATCGGTGATTGTAGCTTTATGCGCCACGTGGAGCTTTCCGTGGACTTGCGTATACTGTGAGGAGCAGAGATTCGGTCGCGAACGGTGGAGGAGTGCGGCTGAATTTCGGTCGTGAACAAAGGAGGAGATGTGGTTTTGGACCTGGAGTCTTGGCGCGAAGGTGGATCCGAACGAGAGGAGGAGAAGCCGAGGAGCGCTGGGCACTCCAACGTGAGTTTTCTATATGCGTATAGCGAGCATTTCGCAGCATCAGCACTAGAAATCCTTAGAGAAAATTTCTCTCACTTTAATGTGTGATGATATTTATTAGTAGAACGCCTATTAATAATAAATTAATTCCATGTCTTTAACCCAAAATGGGTTGTGATTATTAACACACAATTCCCTAGTTATATATGAGAGAATGTATGGCTCGAGCAGGGCTCACGTCGTACTTCATTACCGTAACACCATACGTGATTGGTTGAACTGAATAATACGGGCTTACGAGCTGGTTATGGAGGAAGTTAACACCAGAGCTGGCGGAAGCTCTTTTTTTTTTGTTTTTGTCGTGACCTTTCCCCCAGCTTTCTCAGTCTCTTCTCATAAGAAACACGGTTTTGTCAAGCGCTGTGTATGTAAACAAAAATATGAAACTTCCTGGCAGATTAAAACTGTGTGCCGGACCGAGACTCGAACTCGGGACCTTTGCCTTTCGCGGGCAAAGGCTCTACCAACTGAGCTACCCAAGCACGACTCACGCCCCGTCAACACAGCTTTACTTCTGCCAGTACCTCGTCTCCTACCTTCCAAACTTTACAGAAGCTCTCCTGCGAACCATGCAGAACTAGCACTCCTGAAAGAAAGGATATTCCGGAGACATGGCTTAGCCACAGCCTGGGGGATGTTTCAAGAATGAGATTTTCACTCTGCAGCGGAGTGTGCGCTGATATGAAACTTCCTGGCAGATTAAAACTGTGTGCCGGACCGAGACTCCAACTCGGGACCTTTGCCTTTCGCGTGCAAGTGCTCTACCAACTGAACTACCCAAGTACGACTCACGCCCCGTCCTCACAGCTTTACTTCTGCCAGTACCTTGTCTCCTACCTTCCAAACTTTACAGAAGCTCTCCTGCGAACCATGCAGAACTAGCACTCCTGAAAGAAAGGATATTGCGCAGACATGGCTTAGCCACAGCCTGGGGGATGTTTCCAGAATGACATTTTCACTCTGCAGTGGAGTGTGCGCCGATATGAAACTTCCGGTAGATTAAAACTGTGTGCCGGACCGAGACTCGAACTCGGGACCTTTGCCTTTCGCGGGCAAAGGCTCTACCAACAGAGCTACCCAAGCACGACTCACGCCCAGTCCTCACAGCTTTACTTCTGCCAGTACCTCGTCTCCTACCTTCCAAACTTTACAGAGCACTTGCCCGCGAAAGGCAAAGGTCCCGAGTTCGAGTCTCGGTCCGGCACACAGTTTTAATCTGCCAGGAAGTTTCATATCAGCGCACACTCCGCTGCAGAGTGAAAATCTCATTCTAAAAATATGAAAGTTGTAATCTGCAATCGCTAATCACGCAATGTGGAAATCATTTTTCATAAGAAAAACAGGGTGAACGCAATACCTCTGCAGAAGTAGTATGTGCGTATTTGGGGATATGCTTGGAAGTAATCATTATAATTAGAAAAAGTTAATTTGTGATTTGAAGTAAAATTTTTATTCGAATTTTCATAGCCAAACGAAGAGTGAGAAATGGGTGAAGGGTCTAATTTTTCAGAAACCTTTTAACTGCTTGAAAGTAATCAGGCTAATTAAAACAGTTTAATTAGTGATTTGAAGGAGGACTGAAATAATTTACGAGCAGGTCCTGCTAGCTACGAACATGTGTCAAAAAGTTCATCTCTTCAAGATCTATCCATTTTTACGCATAACAAATTACATTCGTGTGGTATTCAGCTGTTAACAAAATAATGTTTTAGCATAACGAAAGCAAGACTCACTACCAAATATACAATAGATTACTCTCTGAATTTTCATAGTCAAGCGAAAGAGGTTAAATGTGCAAGTGGGGGATTAAATTGTCTAGTGTGATTCTAGTTTTGCGAATAAAGATTTAATTGCTTCAGAGCGGAATTAGTGACGCGAGGAAAAACTTTTTCTCCAATTTTTGTAGCCAAACGAAGAGTCTGAAATGTCACATGTTGTATCAAATTGACCAGAGTAAGGTTTAGTTTTGTATTTCATGGCTACAAAGTTATCAGGGTAGTTAAGAAAAGAATAGAATACCAATCGATTTTTAAATATACTATATTTCATGTTTCCTGAACAAAATTTGAAAATAAAAAACCGTCATATGTTTCGTGAACTGACGTGTTTAAAGATAAGAAATAAAACATATTACAGAAACTTTTGAAACAGCTTCGAAGGATGTTCGATAGTCGAAATCATGTACAGTAAATGTCCTCTCTTATTCTGTAAAAAACTAAGGCTCTAACAAGGAACTTACTTTACTTTATTTCGGGCGTCACTCAAAGGCTCCTCAAATGTTTCTCTAGTCTGTTTTATTTATAGCCTTTACATAAATCGTTTTACAAAACATTTGACCCCTGTCTTACAATTTTTTTTTCTCGGCTCTGTTCATTCTGTTTAGTCGCAAGATAATTACAGTACTACTTCCACAGTCAAACAGTTCCGTACGTGTGAGGCCCGTTTTCCTTAGCAGAGCGACTGTAACTCCTTTCCGTGAGACGCGGCACACACGTGAGCCGGTGGCGGCGGGTTCGCAGTCATTTGTCGCGCCGTCGGCCCGTCCCGCTTATAAATGGCGGCGATTCCTCGCCCGGCCGCTAATGATGGTTTCCGCTCCAGCCGCCGTCTGGAAAAATATTTACCCAAGCAGATGGCTGCCGGGTCGGACCTGCCGGCGGGACGTCTTCACTGGGAGCCTTTACAGATTTCGGGCCTACCGCTAATCTACAAAACAGATTTATCTCATTTTTCCACAGGGGACTGTTAATTCTCGTTAGGCAGGAGCGGAAATACGTCTCGTTTAGCGTTGTCGATAGCCACATCAGCAGCAGTCGATCCAAAAATTTGTTACCAAGACGCTTCTGGGTTCCCCTGTAGACTGCTTCTTAGGAATGCTGAAGACGCTGATACACGGCCTCCATGAAAGGAACACACTGTACTTATTTACGAAGTTGGCAATTTCTGACAAACTGCTTCGAAATAATAGTTTATATCTACGTCAATAACAACGTCATGGTGGAGGGTACCACGTAAGGCTACTAGTTATTTCATTTCCTGTTCCAATCGCAAATAGAGCGAGTGAAAAACGACTATCTAAAAGCCTCCGTACGAACCCAGTTTTCTCTCATCTTAATCTGTGATCCTTACCGGAAATGTGCGTGGCGGCTGTAGAATCGCTCTGCAGTCGGCCTCAAATGCTGGTTCTCTAATTTGCGCAATAGTGTCTTACGGAATGAGCGTTGTCTTTTCCCTGAGGATTTCCACTTGAGTTCACGAAGCATCACCGTGCTGATTGGTTGGTTTTTGGTACAAAGGGACCAAACTACAAGGTGATCAGTCTACATCTACATCTACATCTACATCCATACTCCGCAAGCCACCTGACAGTGTGTGGCGGAGGGAACCTTGAGTACCTCTATCGGTTCTCCCTTCTATTCCAGTCTCGTATTGTTCGTGGAAAGAAGGATTGTCGGTATGCGTCTGTGTGGGCTCTAATCTCACCGTGCTGATCGAATCTACCAGTAACAAATCTAGTGGCACACCTTCGAGTTGCTTCGATGGCTTCTTTCGGCCTGGTGGGATCGCAGGAATTCGAGCAGTACTCAAGAGTGAGCCGCACTGTCGCTATAAAAACCTTCTCCTTCGCAGATGAACTAGAGTTTCCCAAAAAGCTCCCAATGAAAGGAAGTCGATCATTCATCTTTCAGACTACCAACATGACTTGCTCAGTCACGTCGCTTTGCAACGTTCCCCATAGCTATCTCATCGATGTGACTGTAAGTGACGGCCGAGCCGTTCTAGGCGCTTCAGTCTGGAACCGCGCGAGAGCTACGGTCGCAGGTTCGAATCCTGCCTCGGTCATGGACGTGTGTGATGTCCTTGGGTTAGTTAGGTTTAAGTAGTTCTAAGTTCTAGGGGACTGATGACCTCAGATGTTAAGTCCCATAGTGCTCAGAGCCATTTTACCGTTTTGGTACAACTATACGGCTTCATTTTTTGTCGAGGATATAACACCGCACCTCATAGAGCTTCAAGTGAGCGACGAAATAACTTTTGACGCCGGTCATCGTTGTTTTGGGATGGTGCTAGTGCTTGTGTGAGTATTATCGTGCCGGTGTTCTCTGAAATTTTCAAAAATTTTCAAATGTGTGTGAATTCCTAAGGGATGAAACTGCTGAGGTCATCGGTCCCTAGACTTACACACTACTTAAACTAACTTACGCTAAGGACAACACACACACAAATGCCCGATGGAGCACTCGAACCTCAGGCGGGAGGAGCCGCGAAATTCCTGACACGGCGCCACTTACCACGCGACCACTCCGCGCGGCAGTTCTCTGAAAACCGAGGTTTTATCTTGCCTTGCACAGCGCTTACTTGCTGCAGTTTTGCCTTGAAAGTGACAGGGTGTGCTCTCGTCGAAATATCAGCTGTTGTTGATGACATCATCGGTCTGCAGTCCCGTACGTTATGTGAACACTGGACAACTGTACATGCCGGAAGAAACTCATGGCCGGCCGCTGTGACCGAGCGGTTCTAGGCATTTAAGTCCGGAACCGCACGGCTGCTACGGTCGCAGGTTCGAATCCTCCCTCGGGCATGGATGTGTGTGATGTCCTTACGTTAGTTAGGTTTAAGTAGTTCTACGTCTAGGGGACTGATGACCTCAGATGTTAAGTCCCATAGTGCTTAGAGCCATCTAAATCATTTGAAAAACTCAGACCTCACACAGTACCTCAATACCGATATACAGGATGGTGAGAAAAGTCTGAAAAACTTGTAAGCGTGTTGTACCATTTCCGAGTTAAGTAGTATTGAAATTAGCCGATCAGATCGTTCCACCCGCAAATGTAAGTGGCCCGTCAGAGACGGTGTCGCCAAACGCCTCATTCTTTTTGTTTCCTAAAATGTAGCAAGAGAGCGATACGAAAACATGAGATCGAACCCCAGCTAAAGCTTGAACAGCCTCGTGCTCTACCATCTACGCTATGAGAAAAACTGAAAATAATTGTGTCTGGCGGACCGCTTGAATTCGCTCGCAGAACGCCCTGATTGGCTAACTTCAATGCAAATCAACTCGGAAACGTATAGAATTTTTTCTTAACAGTCATTTGTCAGCAGAACCTACCCGTCAACACCCTTACAAGCCTCATCACTAATTCCGACCATCCTGTATAAGACATTTAGCCAATTTCAAGCAAGATCGAACACTTCGTATTGAATTAGAGGAATATTTAAATTTACAGTGCGTCGTTCATTAGTATCTCCTCTGGTGCTAGCTAACATTTATGATTATTTATTATTATATGATTTAACGACACTAGAACATGCACTTCCGAAAGGAGTCGGCTCAGAGATTAACTTGAACCATAATGTCATTTGCATTAAAAATCAACTTTAATAAAACTTGCGTTACACCACAACACAGGAGTAGGGTATACCATCGTATATATACTATTCCTTTAATACATAGACATGCTGTAGTATGACGACAGCGTAAACGTATGAAAAATGTCATATTAACGCCTAGAGCTTCTGGTAAAATACTTTATCCATACAACCAATTTAAATTGTCCGACCAACATCAGGTTCATAAAAGTATTCACAGCATCAAGTTAAGCTAAATGCGCCTAATGATGGACAGACGACTGAAACTGGTATAAAAATATTTTACCTGCAGACGGTATTACACTGAAGAGCCAAAGGAACGTGTATACTTGCCTAACACCATGTAGCCCCCCCCCCCCCCCCCCCCCACCGAGCACGCATAAGTACCGCAACACGACGAGGCACGCACTCTACTAATGTCTGAAGTAGTGCTGAAGGGAATTGACACCATGAATACTGCAGGGCTTTCCATAAATCCGTAAGAGTACGAGGGGAGGGGGGGGGCGAGATATCTTCTGAACAGGCATCCCAGATATGTTCAATAATGTTCATGTCTGGGGAGTTTGGTGGAAAGCGAAGTGTTCCTGGAGCCACTCTGTAGCAATTCTGGACTTGTGGGGTTTCACATTGTCCTGCTGGAATTGCCCAAGTACGTCGGAATACGCAATGGAATGAATGGATGCAGGTGATCAAACAGGATGCTTACGTACGTGTCACCTGTCAGAGTCGTTTCTAGACGTGTCAGGGGTCCCATATCACTCCAACTGCACACACCCCACACCATTACAGAGACTCACGAGCTTGAACAGTCCCCGATGACATGCAGAGTTCATAGATTCATGAGGTTGTCTCCTTACCCGTACAAGAGCGGATGAAACGAGACTCCTCCGACCAGGCAGCATGTTTCCAGTCATCAACAGTCAAATGTTGGTGTTGACGGGCATAGATGAGGTGTAAAGCTTTGTGTCGTGCAGTCATCGAGGGTATGCGAATGGACCTTCGGCTCCGAAAGCCCATATCGATAGTGTTTCGTTGAATGGTTCGCACGCTCACACTTGTTGACGGCCCAGCATTGAAGTCTGCAACAGTTTGCGGAAGGGTTGCACTTCTGTCACGCTGAACGATTCTCTTCAGTCGTCGTTGGTCCCGTTCTTGCAGGATATTTTTTGGACCGTAGCGATATCGGCGATTTGATGTTTTACCGGATTCCTGATATTCTCGGTACACTCGTAAAATGGTCGTACGGGATAATCCCGTCCGCAGCTCGTGGTCGTGCGGTAGCGTTCTCGCTTCCCGCGCCCGGGTTCCCGGGTTCGATTCCCGGCGGGGTCAGGGATTTTCTCTGCCTCGTGATGAGTGGGTGTTGTGTCATGTCCTTTGGTTAGTTAGGTTTAAGTAGTTCTAAGTTCTAGGGGACTGATGACCATAGATGTTAAGTCCCATAGTGCTCAGAGCCATTTGGATTTGGGATAATCCCCACTTCATCGCTACCTCGGAGATGCTGTGTCCCATCGCTCGTGCGCCGACTATAACACCACGTTCAAGCTCACTTAAATCTTGATAACCTGCCATTGCAGCAGCAGTAACCGATCTAACAACTGCGCCAGACGCTTGTCGTCTTATACAGGGTGTTACAAAAAGGTACGGCCAAACTTTCAGGAAACATTCCTCACACACAAAGAAAGAAAATATGTTATGTGGACATGTGTCCGGAAACGCTTACTTTCCATGTTAGAGCTCATTTTATTACTTCTCTTCAAATCACATTAATCATGGAATGGAAACACATAGCAACAGAACGTACCAGCGTGACTTCAAACACTTTGTTACAGGAAATGTTCAAAATGTCCTCCGTTAGCGAGGATACATGCATCCACCCTCCGTCGCATGGAATCTCTAATCTCTGATACGCTGATGCAGCCCTGCAGAATGGCGTATTGTATCACAGCCGTCCACAATACGAGCACGAAGAGTCTCTACATTTGGTACCGGGGTTGCGTAGACAAGAGCTTTCAAATGCCCCCATAAATGAAAGTCAAGAGGGTTGAGGTCAGGAGAGCGTGGAGGCCATGGAATTGGTCCGCCTCTACCAATCCATCGGTCACCGAATCTGTTGTTGAGAAGCGTACGAACACTTCGACTGAAATGTGTAGGAGCTCCATCCTGCATGAACCACATGTTGTGTCGTACTTGTAAAGGCACATGTTCTAGCAGCACAGGTAGAGTATCCCGTACGAAATTATGATAACTTGCTCCATTGAGCGTAGGTGGAAGAAACTAAAATGAGCTCTAACATGGAAATTAAGCGTTTCCGGACACATGTCCTCATAACATCTTTTCTTTATTTGTGTGTGAGGAATGTTTCCTGAAAGTTTGGCCGTACCTTTTTGTGACGCCCTATATAGGCATTGCCTACTGCAGCGCCATATTCTGCCTGTTTACATATCTTTGTATTTGAATAAACATATCTATACCAGTTTCATGTCTATACCAATTTCCTTGGCTCTTGAGTGTATAACATTTTTCATGCACATATGAGCTGTAGGGCACCACCTCCTGAAAACATGTTGGTTTTACATTTCTTGTCATTTACTGGCAAGCATGAAGTCTGTCTTCAGTAATTATTAAATCAGTCGTGCTGTCATATCCAACGGCTCACTACACTATGATCCTAGGAGATGGGGAGGCTAAGGACTCGAGAATAGTTGCTTGCCGTGACCTTTTACCATGTTGTCTACGGACGCCTTCTCGTCGATCTGGCCACAACAGACAAAAGTGATACTCATGGCTAAGCGCCACAGAACAATACTCAATATCTCAGTTGCCTCTGGCTGTACACCATGCATGTCTCTGTGGTGCAGCATCAATGGTAAACACCTCGGGGCACTCCGAGATCTAAATCCAACTTCAAATAGTCTGCTCCTGACGGTTAGTGGACTGTGCGGCGGAGGTTCGAGTCCTCACTCGGGCAAGGGTGTGTGTGTTTGTCCTAAGTTTAGGTTTAGTAGTCTGTAAGCTTAGGGACTGATGACCTTAGCAGTTAAGTCCCATAAGATTTCACATACATTTGAACATTTTTTCAACGGTTCGTGGAGGCAGTCTCCCTGTATTTTGTGTCCGGAATTCAGCTGCTGTTATCAGCCGGTTCGTCAAAGTCAGTCGAACAATCCTACAGCCTTCTCGCTGTGCACTGGAAGGATTCGTGACTACTCTGCTTACCACGTTGTAGTCCTGAGCCAACCAGTCACCATTTTGCAGTCAGCGCATTAAAGGCAATTTTCTGTGTTCTCTGTCGGTATGACGCTCTCATGTCTCTCATGCTCACTGGGCTTTTCTGAAGGCTAGAAATATGGCGTTAACTTGACTTACAACTCTGGACATGTTGAAACGTCCCCTTACAAAAATTATCAATGACTGTGCTTAAACTGACACACAATATTTTTTAAGCGCAACGCAATCTGACTTTCAATAATCCCTATAAGAGAATGGCCCTGACTAAATTAACTTATACGTTCCACAAATCACTTACCTCACAAAAATCTTCGTCATTCAAACTACTGCAATACAGCGAGCGCCAATAATGCTAGCCAAATAAAAGATTCAAACTACTGAAGGCACTAACTACTGATAGGCATAATTAGCATATGAAAGATTTTGATAGAGAACAAACAATGTATTTACCTTAAAAGTGTTCAAAAGTCATAATATATATAGCAGTTCATGACATCCATTCTTACAAATGTACTGTTTCTGATACACACACGTTCAGATCATCCGCTCTCAAAATTCCGCCATTTTTCTCCCCACATCCACCACTGCTGGCGGCTCACCTCCAACTGCGCAACGCTACGTGCTGTTCACATCCAGCTGCCCAACACTACAATGGCAGACAACAATGCAAACTATCCACAGAGTGCACACAGCATAGCCAGTGATTTTCATATGGAGCGCTACGTAGCGTTACCAATAAGAAAACCTAAACAGCCTAAGTAGGCTCCCCATAAAAAATTTTACAAATTGTTCTGGGCAGTGGCCAATACAGATTTAAATTTTTTTTTATAATTACAGTAACAAAGAAATCAAATGCACACAATTATTGTTACAATGTTGGTCAAAAGCTAAAATTTTCTCACAGTCCATAAAGACAGTCCTGGTCATCCATCATAGTAAAATTGCAGTTTTTTTTTCAAAGTCTGAGCAGTAAAAGAAAATGCACACAGAAGTTGTGGATTTCCATGCAGTCTTGAAGAAGTAGTGTTGTCCTTCCAACGGAAAGACAGTGCTGACTCTTGACATGCAGACAGGTAATGGGCCACAACAGAGCAAACCCACAGCAGAGTCAGTCGACGTTTTGAAGAATATTGGTAGGTAGGTCATCACAGAGCAGAACCACTGTAGTCCTGGTAGGGATTATGGTATTGGTGGGCCACCAGAGGTGCAGACCCAGTCCAGTCCTTGTAGAAATAATGCTATTGGTGGGCCATCAAAAATGCAGACCCACTGTAGTCCTTGCAGAGATAATGGTATTGGTGGGCCATCAAAGATGCAGACCCACTATAGTCCTTGTAGAGACGGCCAGCAGCCATCTATTGCGACTGTGCAGGTGCACAATCACCATCAAGGAGTCTTGCGGAGAATATAGCAAGTCCATAAACCACCATTTGTGCAATCACAAAGTTTTTGAAATTGTCCTTAGAACCAGCAGTGCTGTTAACCACTCCCTTCTGAACTATCAACACATGTGCAAACACTAACAGTGCCTACTTCTCACATATTGTCCGTATATTACGACCAACAGAAACGTGTGCAGTGAAATGTAACTTAGAAGTTACTTAATTTGATGAACTGGTGTCAATTACAATTTTATAACATAAGAATACAATAACAAAGGTACAAAATACATCATTAAAGAACATAATACAGATAACATTTGTAGTAAAACAGGCTTTACAAAAGAATAGAAATAAACATGTACATCAGTGTTACAAGAATTATGACATAAGTACATACTTAAAGATCACAATAACTTCTGAAACATCAACTTCACATATGAGCAACAAAACAGAACAGGTAAATAAAGTCTAAACATCTTTACAAAGTAAATAACATAGTATTAGAAAAATTCTACAACATAACTCTCATCAGCTAAACACATAAAGACAGGAAAAACACAAATACACAAGGGTACACAAACACATAGCAGAATAACACAACAGGAAAAGGGCAGGGTTTGTTTTCAATGTAACATTTGGTACTGCAGTCCAACCCAAAACTTCATTCCATAGATCTTTCGTCTTATTTCAACATTTGTTTCCATCAAAAAAATCGTATCAAAGCATGCTTTCTGTAATTATATGTTCACATATTTCTTGCCTCATTACTTATTTTCCATTATCTTACCTCATCATTTATTTCCAAGAAAATCCTACCTAAACCTGTTGTCCCTAAACCCTCTTTTTTTTGTTGATATCCTTCTTCAAAATTCTTTTTTGGCCAAACCATTTTCTTATAGCTTCTCAATGCATTTCTTCCAATTCATCACAACTCGTTCTCTCATATAGCCTACCCCATCTTAAGCTAACTTAAATCTACTGAGCTCAGATACATATACCAAGAGACGAGGCAATGCAGCAGCACAGAACAAATTTACACAAACAGCAAGACCAAAAAAATGGAAATTGGAATATAAAGCAGCAGTATGTATAAATTAGCAAAGCAATTGCAATATTACAACTCATATGAGCCAATGTGCAGCAACAAGAAAAATAAATCAGTACTAAAACTGGCTTAACAGAGTAATACAAACTGAAATTTAGTAGCACTGTGCCTGGCAAACAGCAGCAGCAAATGCTATAACTTATACCTAAACATGACAAAGCTCAAGCAGAAAAAATATTACAGTAAAAATGGCCATGTTTATTACCTATGTCACATCTTAATACTAGAGTGATGCATCACAATTTATTCTACAAAAGATATTACCAAGTACTTGAAAACAAAATTATGTATACAGCTACTGTTATTAGTCCCTTCTTATTGTTCTTTTCAAATGCTCCTTTTTTCGAAGAATGTGGATCATAAAATTGTTATTTAATAGACCTGTTGACAGAAAGTGTTCACATTAGCAAATGCATTTAATTTTATTTTATATAACCAATGCTGCAACACACCTGGAAAACAGATATCAAATAAAATAAGCAACTATGTACAAAGTAAAGCATAAAAATATCATTCAGTAGTCATGAGGCATTTCATAAGTCAGTAGAAATTCTCTCAATTCTCGTAGAAAGACACTTGTCATAATCAGGTGTGCAGATGTACGAATATTTCCGATCAATTCATAAGCATTTCAGTAAGTAGCGCAAAGTACGTGCTCCACAGTATAATCATATGTTTCCAAGTAATAGCGTGTCATATTTGCGATGCTTTCTACACAAGAATGTCAATAGCGAGCTTAATGGCCTCTTTTTTCTCCACCTGTGCCTCTGAAAGGCACACACTAATGGTTTTTTTCCAGGCACCTGACACACAGCTGGGTGCTTACAGTGCATTACGTCAAGGTGCCCTACCTTCCCTACCGAAATATTTATGACATCAGTTTCCGCTACAGTGACAGTTTGATACAAATTAAATTTCACAGGTCGAAATATTTGCGTTACGAATCTGTAGAAACAAAATCCTATAATTATAACAGTGTCCAAAATATTTTCGGCGGCATTGTGATACATTCACGCATGTACACACATTTCATAACTCTTAAAGTACGATTCTTGGTTTCCAACATCCTTTTTTACAAGTCAGAGTCCCTAACCACTACTCCTTCCTTCCTTACCTTATTACACACATACATATTCGTCGACACTTCTTCAGTATTTCATCATAATAAATATGTAGCATAATCAAATTCCTCATATAGCATCAGCTTATTGATCAAAAACAAACCTCAACAGCATAATACACATTGTCATCGTAATAATAACATCATAAAAACTCAGCCAAATCTCAAAAACGTCATAGCTTTCTGCAATAATTTCAAAACCTAAAAAAATTCTCTGCTCATTTCAATAGTGTCATCTACCTCAATAGTACTTTAAAAATCATGATCTCATACCAAATAGATCATTCAAAGCTCTTATAGTATCACAATGGTTCTGAAAAAATATGAAGAGTTCACAAAGTACATACAAAATACAGTTTCTTAAGTGTGAAGTTATCCAACTGTGTAATTGCATAAACATCTGTCGCTGACGTAGTAAAATAAATGTTTGTCTCTCTCAGTTAAATGATCAGATAGGTGTGTAATTTATGTGTTAGAGAAATATGGTACCGATGTGTAAAATTGTATAAGCAAATACCATATTAGCTAAGGCTCCTTGTGCTTACCAAACACATGGTACACAAAGTAAGCATGTACCCCCCTGAGGATTAATGTAATTATACCCTCAGGTGTTACAGACTACAGCAATGGAATGAAATGTATCACGGAAAAGTTTCTTTGTAATTCAAAAATCTTTAAAAATAAATGTTTTAAGTACAAAATTAATCACTCAAATACGTGTACTGTAGTGCTAAACTGTGTGTCTTGTAAGATAATTCTGTCGAAGTGTCGTAGATATCGTCCCCTGTAAACGAAGTTCTGCAGAAGTCAATGTGCTGGCCGAAGTGGCCGTGCGGTTAAAGGCGCTGCAGTCTGGAACCGCAAGACCGCTACGGTCGCAGGTTCGAATCCTGCCTCGGGCATGGATGTTTGTGATGTCCTTAGGTTAGTTAGGTTTAACTAGTTCTAAGTTCTGGGGGACTAATGACCTCAGCAGTTGAGTCCCATAGTGCTCAGAGCCATTTGAACCATTTTTGAAGTCAATGTACTTACCTCATAATAAACATAAGTGAAATGCTATGCATATAGATATCGTAGTTATTACGTACCTTACCATGATCAAGAAAGTACTATAACGTAACGTATCATTGTGCTATGGAAAAGGCTGTCTCATTGTAGCTATACCACAAAAGTTACTACTAAAACATGTTTTACTTTCCAGAATAATACAGAAAAACTGTGCAGATATAAAACAGATACACTGCAAAAGCAACTATGTAAATTGTGTCACATATTAGTAGTGTCGTGATATATTCGTGTAGCTATCAAAGAAACCAAATGCTAAGTCATCTTTAATCTCACAGAAAGTACTTCAAATAAATGTCTTTTCAACTAAACCAAAATGTTGCATTAAAATCTCATTAGCAGTATATGTTCTAAGTATGTAAGCGTTATAGTCGTTATGTAATCGTGCAATTAACAAGCAAGAATGTACACACACATTAACACTGTGTCGTCTGTTCACTATAACAATGCATTAATAATTTCTGTTTAAATAAGTTCTCTTGGTTCTTGACTGGTTATTTAACTACAAACATTGTTGCATGTTAACAGATTCTAAGTCTGACAAAACATACTAGTAATGTAAAGTGAAAAATTTTATAGCAAAGACTAAGTTAAAAAGCAGATTATCTTTCAATAAACGGTTTTACATGTGAAATGAGGTGCAAGCCTTTACTCTTCCTACTATGCAGAGCTCCAGCTTCAGTGGAATTATCATGTGGTATATGGTACATCGGTAAAGAATGCTCATATTTTTTCTCAAGGTTAGCGTCTATGTTATTTTTCTCTGAGCCAGACGGCGCACGTGGCTGCCTGCAGTGCGAGTCATTGTCTGCTACCTCTTTGTTGGCGTGCATCGTTATTGGGGTTAGGAGACCTAACTTCTACAAATTCACCTTGCCGAGAGGGCCCAGCACTGTTTGAATCCCGTCAGTACTGATGAAATTCAGGTCTGTCGTTATGACTATATCGTCTGTAGTCATGTCGGTAGTTCCTGTAGGTTCTTTCTCGTCGGATCAGCGGTGGAGAATTTCTCCCTGAATTATCACTGCACGGTGGAACATTGCGTCTGAGGTTATCCTGTCTCCCGTGATAATAATAGTTCTGGTTGCCATATTGTCTGTTTCTATGATTGTCTCTATCATATTCATTACTATGGAAATGCGATCTTTCTCTGTAATTATTACTACTCTGCCAACAGTTGTTATACGGGTGGTGTCTGTTTTGGTCATGATTTACGTTGTAAGAATAGCCTTGTCGTGTCTAGTTATTATTTCTGTGATCGCGGAATTGTGACGGATGTGAGCTGTAATTGTTGTGCTCCTGTTTTCGAGTTCCGCGATTGTCAAGTCTCAATTTCCAATTCTTGTAACAGTCCCTGAAAAGCTTCAATGTCGTCTCTACAACGTACTGCCAAAATAATATGTCGTAAATGATCAGGCAATTTGATTAAGCAAATGCGGATGAGTTCTGAGGGGCTGTAAGGGTTTGACAGGTACTGATTCTTGTGCAACATGTCTTCAAAATATTTCACAAGACTGGAAAATTCAGATTGTTCCAAATGTTTCATCATTATGATGCTATGTTTTACTTGGTCTTGTGTAGCTTGAGACCAATATGCTGAGAGGAAGGCATGATAAAATTCTCCTTCACTGTGGCAATCGTGAATGACCGATCGCATTCTTACAGCTGGTTCATTCTCTAAATAGCCACACATAAATTCTAATCTGTGCTCTAATGACCAGTTGGGAGGAAAACAATGAGAGAATTGATGAAGCCACGCTTGTGGATGAATGTCGTTGCCGGAATTCTTCAATGTTTTGAATTTATGTGTAGTAATAAACAGCTTATAGTCAAAATCATCATGTCGGCGAATCGCATGTCGGTCATTGTTACGTCGTTTCGGCGGTTCCATCTCTAAATTCGGTGTACCTTGCCAATTTCTTTCATAATTTCCGAAGTACCCCGTGTTATTATTTTGTGGCTGTTCCATATTTCTATGTCCCTCTTCCCGTATTGGAGCGCAAGTGTCCTCTGAAATATGTAATTCCTGTATTACCTGTGTCAGCTGATCTTGTACTTCCCGGATTTCTCTTTGGTGTTGAGTATTAATTTGATTCTGATTTTGTTTGAATTTCCCAATTTGTTCGCACTCTTCTGTGTCATTAAAGACTACCGTTTTTGTGTCATTCAGATTATCATCTACCTTCGTAGATAAATTATTTAGCTGATCCGAAAGTTCAATTACTTTCTCTGATAATGAACTAATTTCCTCCATGTGTCTTTCTGAACCAATTTTCAGAGTATCTACTGTGTCCTTTAAGTTCTCCTGAGTTTTTGCAAGTTGCGTAACCGAATCGGTAGATGCAACTGAGTCAATTTTAGCTTGCAAGGTCTCATAGTTTTCATGAACAATTGTTTGCAGTTCTTTTATGGCTGCTTCGTGATTCTGTAATGCATTTTCATGCCGCGAAAAAATTGGTTGAAAATGCTCAAAAATTTGTGTTTTTACGTCATTACAGACTTTTTGACATTTCGATTCAATGTTATGTAACTCAGTAGTTAAATCTTCACGTGTTTGTTCAAGCGTGGTGTCTAACTTCCGAAGATTTTGTTCCATTGTGTCTAACTTTTGAAGCTTTTGCTGTGTTTGTCTCTGATTTTGTTCCATTTGTTGCATTAATTGCAATAATAATGTATTAGTGTCTGGAATCTGTTTCTCTACGCTTTTTGGCAGTGTATTTTCACCGGCAACATTCACATTTTGACAAGCAGAAAATGTGTCCTGACTCATTTGAGAAAACGGTGAGGACCCAAAACCTGAGTCTACAGTATTTTCAGTATTGTGTTCTGTTATTTCGGATTCTTGAGGCGAGCTGTTGCCGACCGATCGATCGATAATGCTTCCCTGTTCACTACTTGTTTCACTGTCTACTCCATTATTTGCCGCGTGCTCCATTTCCCTATGCACAATTACCAGATTACTACTTTGAATGTCTGTTAATTCATTACACAGTGGTGCTGATAAGCTACGCTCATCGTCACTATTATTTCTCAGTTTACTTTGGAGCCTAGTGTTACGTTTTTCGCACGCCATTATTGTCACAATATTTCACACGATAACGCAGAAAAGCACAATTTCAAGAGCAAAAATAAGAGAACACATTAACATAGCACTGAAATAATATCTAGTTAATCGCAAGCGCAGCTGCGAAATACTTGGTGGAAATCTACATGCATGCCACAACTGTTTTACTGTACAACAATGAAAGGCTGCAACTACCAAGGAGATTCTCTCTACAATTACGCGCTAGCAATAAACAAAAGCTACACTAATTACACAAACTACAAGAAAAAATCATAAGATTCCAGTGAGGTATCCTTGGCTAAGGCTCGACATATGAAACGTCCCCTTAGAAAAATTATAGATGAATGTGCTTAAACTGACACACAATATTTTTTTAGCGCAACGCAGTCTGACTTTCAATAATCCCTACAAGAGAATGGCCCTGACTAAATTAACCTATACGTTTCACAAATCACTTACTTCACAAAAATCTTCGTTACTCAAACTACTGCAATACAGCGAGCGCCAATACTGCTAGCTAAATAAAAGATTCAAACTACTGAAGGCACTAACTACTGATAGGCATAGTTAGCAAATGAAAGATTTTGATAGAGAACAAACAATGTATTTACCCTAAAAGTGTTCAAAAGTCATAATATATATAGCAGTTCATGACATCCATTCTTACAAATGTACTGTTTCTGATAGACACACGTTCAGATCATCCGCTCTCAAAATTCCGCCATTTCTCTCCCCACATCCACCACTGCTGGCGGCTCACCTCCAACTGCGCAACGCTACGCGCTGTTCACATCCAGCTGTCCAACACTACAATGGCAGACAACAATGCAAACTAGCCACAGAGTGCACACAGCATAGCCAGTGATTTTCATACAGAGCTCTACGTGGCGTTACCAATAAGAAAACCTAAACAGCCTACTTACAATGTTATTTTGTGATTTTCACCTTAAAAGTTCCACTAAGTCTGTACATACCCAATACACATCATGTACTACTCGTACCAGTCTTACACTATAGGAATGTTGCTTTTTCTGTACAAAAAGTATTGGACATAGCTCGCATAAGGAATAGATTTTAATAAACATATCTCACGGGTACGAAAATACTGGAATATTATTTTTGTAGCGTCTGGTTGAGATATTCACGGTGTAACATCTTCCATTTCTGTCAGCTTACTCCGTGAAAGTGACGTCACATAGTTAGTGTATAGGTATACAACAAGAAGAGGCTTTAATAATTTCACACTTAACATGCAGACGGTGTTACAATTACTCAGTCCATAGGACTCTATGATGAGATGGTTGTTTTGCCGCAGGATGTTGACACAGACTCTAATGGTCGGGTATTACCAACAGTGCCACCCATACTGCCAGTCAAATTCAGGTGAATATTTTCTCCACTATCAAGTGTCGAATTCACCACCTTCGACTTGTACACCATGACACTAGTTGAACGTTGTGAGGCTTCCTTACACTTAGTGTTATTAATACCATACTTATTTCACCGATATAAAAATTAATCTCCGGTTTTTGTGGGACTGATGTTTTCTAATAACCTAAAAGTGGCTGTTCAGAGTGAACACTACATTCCGCTAAGTCACTTTGTTCCATCTACAGCGAAGGAGAAACTACAGGCTTGTCGTACCTCGGTTCAACTTCTCCGACGATGTCACTAACATGTAGATCGGCAATTCCTCACACAAAATTTAAATGGAATTTACTCTGCAGGAGCTACGATCAAAATGTCCAGTATGATATAGGTGTCAGCGACCAGATGGCCAACTAAAGAGCAGGGAGTACAAGTGCTTGCTAATGCAAATTGAGTAAATGACTGCCCAGATAAAATGACTATTTATAGTTTATGTCACTATCGAAACAACAGAATCTTTTGTAATGGTCAGTAAGTCCATGTATAGTCGTAAGTATAGTTTGAGACTGTAGCGCTTCTCCGTTTCTTTTTTTTTTTTTTTTTTTTGTAATACACTCCTGGAAATGGAAAAAAGAACACATTGACACCGGTGTGTCAGACCCACCATACTTGCTCCGGACACTGCGAGAGGGCTGTACAAGCAATGATCACACGCACGGCACAGCGGACACACCAGGAACCGCGGTGTTGGCCGTCGAATGGCGCTAGCTGCGCAGCATTTGTGCACCGCCGCCGTCAGTGTCAGCCAGTTTGCCGTGGCATACGGAGCTCCATCGCAGTCTTTAACACTGGTAGCATGCCGCGACAGCGTGGACGTGAACCGTATATGCAGTTGACGGACTTTGAGCGAGGGCGTATAGTGGGCATGCGGGAGGCCGGGTGGACGTACCGCCGAATTGCTCAACACGTGGGGCATGAGGTCTCCACAGTACATCGATGTTGTCGCCAGTGGTCGGCGGAAGGTTCACGTGCCCGTCGACCTGGGACCGGACCGCAGCGACGCACGGATGCACGCCAAGACCGTAGGATCCTACGCAGTGCCGTAGGTGACCGCACCGCCACTTCCCAGCAAATTAGGGACACTGTTGCTCCTGGGGTATCGGCGAGGACCATTCGCAACCGTCTCCATGAAGCTGGGCTACGGTCCCGCACACCGTTAGGCCGTCTTCCGCTCACGCCCCAACATCGTGCAGCCCGCCTCCAGTGGTGTCGCGACAGGCGTGAATGGAGGGACGAATGGAGACGTGTCGTCTTCAGCGATGAGAGTCGCTTCTGCCTTGGTGCCAATGATGGTCGTATGCGTGTTTGGCGCCGTGCAGGTGAGCGCCACAATCAGGACTGCATACGACCGAGGCACACAGGGCCAACACCCGGCATCATGGTGTGGGGAGCGATCTCCTACACTGGTGATCGTCGAGGGGACACTGAATAGTGCACGGTACATCCAAACCGTCATCGAACCCATCGTTCTACCATTCCTAGACCGGCAAGGGAACTTGCTGTTCCAACAGGACAATGCACGTCCGCATGTATCCCGTGCCACCCAACGTGCTCTAGAAGGTGTAAGTCAACTACCGTGGCCAGCAAGATCTCCGGATCTGTCCCCCATTGAGCATGTTTGGGACTGGATGAAGCGTCGTCTCACGCGGTCTGCACGTCCAGCACGAACGCTGGTCCTACTGAGGCGCCAGGTGGAAATGGCATGGCAAGCCGTTCCACAGGACTACATCCAGCATCTCTACGATCGTCTCCATGGGAGAATAGCAGCCTGCATTGCTGCGAAAGGTGGATATACACTGTACTAGTGCCGACATTGTGCATGCTCTGTTGCCTGTGTCTATGTGCCTGTGGTTCTGTCAGTGTGATCATGCGATGTATCTGACCCCAGGAATGTGTCAGTAAAGTTTCCCCTTCCTGGGACAATGAATTCACGGTGTTCTTATTTCAATTTCTAGGAGTGTATATTAAAACTACGTGCATCTTGAAACTTTTTAGAGTAAACAGGGAAAGGGCAAAAATATTTTCTTTACTGTGCTTTATTCTGGTGATCTTTCTCATACAACATATAATACTCACAATACAACATAGGTTAGTTATAAAACAAGAATATGTGCGTAACGGATGCAAAATTAATATAACACGCTGAAAAATTAAATGCAAATAGCAAGTAAAACAAAATCATCGAACGATAATATATTGTTTGGTTCCAACAATTACGAGAGATTACTCATTTTCACGTTCTATAATCCTCTCACTGTCAGTGCCTTAATGCAAAACCAGAATCATTTCCTCTTGAACAAAGACCTCCCTGTCGCACAATTCATCATGCTGTACCACTGTGTTCTGTATTTTTCCGACTTCCTTGTCCCCTTCTTTGACCACATCCTCTTCTCTCTCCATTCTTCTTACACCCATGGTAATAGCTGTCTGGGAATGGTACGCATTTTTGTAGAACTCGCAATGAATTGGTCGAAAGTAGTTCTTTATTCCCTAAAGATATTTCTACTTTCCAAATTGTATTTCATTCTCATCTTGACGCAAAGGCTGCAGGAGAGGTATTGATGGGCGACCAACATTGTGCCTCCTAAAATCCGCTTCAATAAACTCAAGATCATGTTTTAATGAATACTTGAACTGCATTGCTTGTCGGTTTTCTCTGCTGATACTTATCCTACTATTATTCCTCCATTGTATTTGTTTTCCTTGGGTGTTTAGCAACTTTGTCCTTTGCTGTGTCATCCACGGCTTTAACTGAAAGAAAGTTCTTTGCTTTCATTTCCAATACACAGAGCTTTAGGCTCACCTTCTTTTCTGATTCCACCTACTCTTGTGGAAAGAATATATATTTAATGTGTTTCTTTGCGATATCATATTCCATGTAAGTATGGCCCGGTTCAAGGAACTTGTGCTCTGTTGTGTCAATACGATGATTTTGCCTCAAGATGTACATCCTCTGTTTCAGAACAGGACACTTTTAAACACGCATTAAATATTACTATAAGTAGTCTTAAGAGCACACACTTTAGGCTGTTGCATTACCTTGAAACAATACATACTTGAAGCTTCATTAAAGATAGCAGCTGTTCTCATTTCGTCCGCCATTTCACGTGTACTGCTTGCATTCTACACTACTGGCCATTAAAACTGCGACACCACGAAGATGACGTGCTACAGACGCGAAATTTAACCGACAGCAAGAAGATGCTGTGATATGCCAATGATTAGCTTTTCAGAGCATTCACACAAGGTTGGCGCCGGTGGCGACACCTACAACGTGCTGACATGAGGGAAGTTTCCAACCGAGTTCTCATACACAAACAGCAGTTGACCGGCGTTGCATGGTGAAACGTTGTTGTGATGCCTCGTGTAAGGAGGAGAAATGCCTACAATCACGTTTCCGACTTTGATAAAGGTCGGATTGTAGCCTGAGGCGATTGCGGTTTATCGTATCGCGACATTGCTGCTCGCGTTGGTCGAGATCCAATGACTGTTAGCAGAATATGGAATCGATGGGTTCAGGAGCGTAACGCGGAACGCCTTGCTGGATCACAACGGCCTCGTATCACTAGCAGTCGAGATGACAGGCATCTTATCCGAATGGCTGTAACGGATCGTGCAGCCGCGTCTCGATCCATGAGTCAACAAATGGGGACGTTTGCAAGACAACAAGCATCTACACGAACAGTTGTACGACGTTTGCAGCAGCATGGACTATCAGCTCGGAGACCACGGCTGCAGTTACCCTTGACGCTGCATCACAGACGGGAGCGCCTGCGATGGTGTACTCAACGACGAACCTGGGTGCACGAATGGCAAAACGTCATTTTTTCGGATAAATCCAGTTTCCGTTTACAGCATCATGATGGTCGGATCCGTGTTCTGCGACATTGTGGTGAACGCACATTGGAAGCGTGTATTCGTCATCGCCATACTGGCGTATCACCCTGCGTGATGGTATGGGGTGCCATTGGTTACACGTCTCGGTCACCTCTTGTTCGCATTGACGACACTTTAAACAGTGGACGTTACATTTCAGGTGTGTCACGACCCGTGGCTCTACCCTTCATTCGATCCCCGCGAAACCATACATTTCAGCAGGATAATGTTCGACTGCTGCCCTGGCCAGCACATTCTCCAGATCTCTCACCAATTGAAAACGTGTGGTCAATGGTGGCCGAGCAACTGTCTCGTCACAACACGCCAGTCACTACTCTTGATGAACTGTGGTATCGTGTTGAAGCTGCATGGGCAGCTTTACGTGTACACGCCACGCAAGCTCTGTTTGACTCAATGCCCAGGCGTATCAAGGCCGTTATTACGGCCAGAGGTGGTTGTTCTGGGTACTCATTTCTCAGGATCTATGCACCCAAAGTGCGTGAAAATGTAATCACATGTCAGTTCTAGTATAATATATTTGTCCAGTGAATACCCGTTTATCATCTGCATTTCTTCTTGGTGTAGCAATTTTAAAGGCCAGTAGTGTACTTGAAGCTTCATTAAAGATAGCAGCTGTTCTCCTTTCGTCCGCCATTTCACTTGTACTGCTTGTATTCTAAATGACCCCAGGCACTGGCTTGGAACCTAAAGTTTATCATCAGAGGCTGCAGAACTAGGCAGGAGATCGGTTGTTGTTCTTTTACTCTGAAGGTATCCACACTTCAGCTTACCAAATATGCGCTTAGCTCATTTTCGTGTGAAATATCATTTACATTAAACGTACTTTCAGATCTTTAGTTATGAAAGATATTCCGATCTGTTGCCGCCCTGGCTCCGTTGCGATGCTCGCTCGCCTCATTAGCATTCACGCCGCGATCTGGACCAATCAATAAGCGTCAAGCACTAAGTGTGCGCCGCCACGCGATGCCTGCGCGGCTTGTCGCCTCCGTGTTGAACACGGGCGCCTGCCCGCCACTGGACCAATCATTTTTACTTATGAGCCGGTCGCCTTTACAGTCCTCCTCACCGCTAAATGAAGCTGTCGCGAGGCGGTCAGTTGCATTTTTTTATTCTAATACAGCCGAAATCTTTTCCTTGCTGACTTTCTTTTTTTTTTTTTTAACTGTCAAAATGACACATCTCTGGGCGGATTAAAATGAAATCTGCTACACTCAGGCAGTAGTTTTCAATACGTGTTACCATTACTGACAGTGAAGAGTCTACAGTTGTGATGTAAATGGGCTTTAGATAAACATCATGGATCTTAAGAGCTGTTCCCGTGCTTGCTGAAAAGAGTATTTAAATAGGATTCCCGTTCTAAAAAGAACTAAATTTTTGTTGTTGGTTTTTAAACAGGTTTCACGCCAGTTGGGTAGTTGTTTATTTCTTCATACATTACTTTTTTGAAACAGGTTCGCAGGAAAGCTTCTGTGAAGTATGGAAAGTAGGAGACGAGGTACTGGCGGAAGTAAAGCTGTGAGGACGGGGCGTGAGTCGTGCTTGTGTAGCTCAGATGGTAGATCACTTGCCTCCGAAAGGCAAAGCTCCCGAGTTCGAGTCTCGGTTCGGCACACAGTTTCAATCTGCCAGGAAGTTTCATATCAGCACACACTCCGCTGCAGAGTGAAAATCTCATTCTGGAAACATTACTTTTTTGTTTGATGAAAATACCTTCCGTTTTCCAGATGTATCCTCACGGCAGCGTGCAGTTATTGATGCAGTAACGTACTCCGAGATATACTACTATGATGTGTCGTTAGTGGTCTGATGTGTTAATGCCACTTTTGTGTTGATATAGTCAAACTAAACACAAATTTTAACGTAATAATAAATAATGAAACATTTTCTGGGGATATAAAAACTGTTGCGAAAGTTTTACAGCGTCAGTCGCGTTTGCCGGAACGCCCATTTTATTTCGTCAATGTTTTGATCCATCAAAACGAGCGTTTCTGCGGATGTTACTGCACAGGGAGGCACGTAAGCCTGTTGCACGTTTTATCCTCTTAACTCTAGCATCAACCGGAATACTGAAGCAATCTGTCAAGTACCACGGAATATTATATTTTGTAAGCCACTTCCTGCATGGATGACCTACATTTTCGCAACATTCTACCAATGAGTCTTAGCCTGGCATCCGTTTCTCCTAGCATGTGTTTTATTTGGTCATTTTACTTTATGTCACTCCAGTCAGTTACTCCTAGTAGTTACTGCATTCAGTGACTCAATTAATCGAACAGCAGTGGATCTCATCTCTTATCTATGCCCAATTACACTTGTTTACTTCAGGGTCAACCTCCAGACCCTGCACCCGTCATCGATCTCCCAAAAATGTTCCTGCATTTGCCTTCAGTCTTCTTCTGCAGCGAACTTCCTACACAAAACACCATTGTGTGCAAATTGCCTCATGCAACTTCCGACGTTACCCACTTGATCATATATGGTCACAAGTTATATTGCTCATTGCTGAGTGTCGAGACCCCATGTACCTCGCGTCCCCATCCCAGATGTTGACAAGTTCCACCTAGAGCCTGCTGAATAACTGACCAGGGATCTTCTTGATATGATCCACCCATCTGCTCGGTGCTCTGCCCGTTACCCCCGATCTTCCCTTCCATCTTTATTTTATGCTAGTCTTTTCCCCATGGCTTTGGCTACATATGTGTTTGACACATTTATTGAACACATGTTCTCGCTCTGTCTCTGTGTCCACCTCTTCCTCCTTCTGTCCGTCCACTTCATCCTCCCACCTCTAACTGTCTACATCTTCCTTCCCACTCTCTCTGTATCTTTATCTCTTCCTCCACCCTCTTTTAGTCCACTTCCTCCACCCCTCTCTCTCACCATATCTTCCTCCTTCTTCCTCTAACCATATCATCCTCCCCTCTCTCAATCCATCTCTGCTTCCCCCGCTTCCTTTTCCACCAGCCCACTACCCTTCTACAGCTTCCACCTGCCTCATGCATTTTTTCCTCATGCCTTCTCTCCACTTCTCCTCCCCTTCATTCTGTCTATGCTCTCCTCTGTCCATTTCAAACTTCCCCTAACCATGCACATCAACATACAGTTCAATAAAGCAAGCTGATACTATTCCCATAACACACCTTTTATGCAGGGCAGGCTATATGTCAGGGCCAAAAGAAACTATTTCTTGCCCTTGACATGTAGGCTGCCCTTCAAAACAACTTAATTTGTTAATTTGGCATCCAATAATGTTGTTACACAATCTGCCTGTTCTGCAGAGCAGCCTAAATGTCAGAAGCTACAAAAACACGTTTTGGCCCTTATTTCCAGTTTTATCGGAGCTAGAAGGTTACAAACCCTACATTTCTGATATTTGTAAGACCCACTGTTTCTGTTCCAAATTTGGCTAATCGATTCAGGGGTTTGGGATGAGATCCCAGACGTATGCACATACATTTTGATTAAGACATATAACAGTTATATATCACAGTCTGCGATGTTTGTGGCTGTTGTCAGATTGTGTATTCCACTGTCCACTTTCTCTGCTTACAACCCTCTTCTTTCCCACATTTACATACCTACCATGATAGAACGTCCTATACAAACTGAAACGTCAGTCATGTCACGACACCAGTTGCTGCAGATCAACATAGCGTTCTGCTCCCTTCAGAACTTACATGTTCAGTGAAGTCGACGAGTTGACACTTGCTTTTAGATTTCACTTTGTTTTACATCTTTTTAGTGAAGGTTATTGGCGTATAATATTCTCTGAGTGCAGCCAGACTTTCACTTATTGCTAATATGCTCTCTCTCTCTCTCTCTCACACACACACACACACACAGCCGTCCTAAAACATAACGATATTTCGTTTTGTAAACATTTCATTAGCTTCATTTTTGTTATTTCCATCAGCACTACAACCATAGCGTCTCGCTGCAGATGGTCCCATTAACGTCTCCGTAACACTTCCATCTCATGGTGTGCCCGCACTGACTTGAAATACTCGTACCAAATTGAAAAAAATGATTGGTTGCATGTTATACCTCCATAAACCGTCGATTTAAATCATGGTTGCAGTTTGTTATGTACATTAGGTATATTAAACGTAAACCTGAGGGGGGAAAGAGTCAACGAAGTCAGTGGAAGAGATGGGTACCGATACAGGAAAGCGTCTGATTTTAAATAATGATACCGTTCCACCAGGGCAGTATTTTTAGACAAGTACTTATTTAAGCTGTAGAAGCTATCCTCAATAAAGTGAAGAAGATTTACAGAACTTGTTGAGTGGAATGGTCTTATGAGTACAGAACGTGGACAGAGTAAATCTGAAAAAACAAAAGTAATGAGAAGCATCAGAACTGAGAAGAGCGAGAAACATATCAAAATTGGGGATCACAAAGTAGACGAAGTCAAGGAGTTCAGCTACCTTGGAAGCAAAATAATTCATGACGAACGAAGCAAGAAGGTCATAAAGAACAGCCTACCACTGGCAAAAAGGGCATAACTGACAAAGAGAAGAGTATTGGTATCAAACATTGTCTTTATTTTGAGGAAGAAATTTCTGAGACCCTACGTTGGAGCACAGCGTTATATGGTAGCGAATCGTGGACAATGACAAAACTAGAAGACAATCGAAGCATTTGAGATGCGGTGCTGCAGAACAATGTCGAAAATTGGGTGGACTGATAAAACAAGGAATAAGGAGACTCTCCGCAAAATCGGCGAGGAAAGGATAAGCGTTAACACATCAGGGAATAACCTCTATGGTACTAGAGGGGTGTAAACCGTGGGGGAGAACAGAGATTTGAATACAACTAGCAAATAATTTAGGACGTAGGTTGCAAGCGCTTCTCTGAGATGAAAAGGTCGGCACAGGAGAGGAATTTGTGGCGGTCCACGTCAAACCAATCAGAAGACTGATGACAACAAAAAAAAAAAAACCTAGTTAGCTTGGAGCATGTGCTCACTTTCAGGTTGGCAATGCATGTAGACACGTCACCCAGTGTATACACTGTGCACACTGAGAAGAAGCACTAGTAGTCGTTTAAAAGTAATACCCTGGTGGAAGCAGTCCCGTTCTCTGCATTTGTCGAGGCTGTTGTGACCGACCAGAAGAAGTCAGATGCCGAATGCTCAAAGCGTAGAACGTGAAGAAGACAGTTAAACGTTTCTTTCGTGTTTATAATCATTCAGACGTGTCTTTTCGCGTTAAAATTTGCCTAAACATTAGTACGGTTTTTGCACATTCTGTATGTCTTCTCCTGATGAAGGCCGCCTACATTCACGGCTGAAACGCCAGAACATTGGACACCATAAAGTGGTCAATCACCCGGCAGAGTTTCATACTTTTTATGAAATACGCCTGAATTAGTCTTGTGTGAAAGGGAGATTAAACGATTTTGAAAAGGTGATTCAGGTCGGTACCCGCACGTCCTTAAACGTCACTTCAAACTGAGTGCTGTTGCTGGAATCTAGAAGGCCGTTCCGTCAATCTCGCCGGCAATCCGGGTTCGTCTTTTGTCCCGGCTACGCTCCATAAGGGCCAAATGGCCCGCAGCTTAGCTGCTGTCACAGAAGGGTAGAGGCGGTCGACAAAAACAGCTGTTACAGCGCCTACGTACATGGCAGCGTGCGCCCAAAATAAGACGTACAAGGGACGGCAATTTGAATCCGTGACGCCGGCCCAGCTGCGACAACAGCGCGCTTAAGGTTGACTAATGTCGTCGGGCTGGGGCGGCCGCCCTCGCGTCTCGCTTCACGGAATTCAATTAGGCCGGGCGTGTAAAAATTAGGAGTCATCAGCGTAGTGCGCCCGGGCGCTCGCTAGGCAGCTGCGGGCAGCCGGCCGGCGCCGAGGTTCCGCCAACGGCGGCCTTCTCCACGCATACGCGCGCGTGCGCCGTGCCGTGAGGCGTTCTGAGAGGCCGGAGAAGTCTTCTGCCGAGCGTAGCTTCGAGGTATACCATTACGTGCGTTGTTTCCACCAGACGCCAAATACACTCCTGGAAATGGAAAAAAGAACACATTGACACCGGTGTGTCAGACCCACCATACTTGCTCCGGACACTGCGAGAGGGCTGTACAAGCAATGATCACACGCACGGCACAGCGGACACACCAGGAACCGCGGTGTTGGCCGTCGAATGGCGCTAGCTGCGCAGCATTTGTGCACCGCCGCCGTCAGTGTCAGCCAGTTTGCCGTGGCATACGGAGCTCCATCGCAGTCTTTAACACTGGTTGCATGCCGCGACAGCGTGGACGTGAACCGTATGTGCAGTTGACGGACTTTGAGCGAGGGCGTATAGTGGGCTTACGGGAGGCCGGGTGGACGTACCGCCGAATTGCTCAACACGTGGGGCGTGAGGTCTCCACAGTACATCGATGTTGTCGCCAGTGGTTGGCGAAAGGTGCACGTGTCCGTCGACCTGGGACCGGACCGCAGCGACGCACGGATGCACGCCAAGACCGTAGGATCCTACGCAGTGCCGTAGGGGACCGCACCGCCACTTCCCAGCAAATTAGGGACACTGTTGCTCCTGGGGTATCGGCGAGGACCATTCGCAACCGTCTCCATGAAGCTGGGCTACGGTCCCGCACACCGTTAGGCCGTCTTCCGCTCACGCCCCAACATCGTGCAACCCGCCTCCAGTGGTGTCGCGACAGGCGTGAATGGAGGGACGAATGGAGACGTGTCGTCTTCAGCGATGAGAGTCGCTTCTGCCTTGGTGCCAATGATGGTCGTATGCGTGTTTGGCGCCGTGCAGGTGAGCGCCACAATCAGGACTGCATACGACCGAGGCACACAGGGCCAACACCCGGCATCGTGGTGTGGGGAGCGATCTCCTACACTGGCCGTACACCACTGGTGATCGTCGAGGGTACACTGAGTAGTGCACGGTACATCCAAACCGTCATCGAACCCATCTTTCTACCATTCCTAGACCGGCAAGGGAACTTGCTGTTCCAACAGGACAATGCACGTCCGCATGTATCCCGTGCCACCCAACGTGCTCTAGAAGGTGTAAGTCAACTACCCTGGCCAGCAAGATCTCCGGATCTGTCCCCCATTGAGCATATTTGGGACTGGATGAAGCGTCGTCTCACGCGGTCTGCACGTCCAGCACGAACGCTGGTCCAACTGAGGCGCCAGGTGGAAATGGCATGGCAAGCCGTTCCACAGGACTACATCCAGCATCTCTACGATCGTCTCCATGGGAGAATAGCAGCCTGCATTGCTGCGAAAGGTGGATATACACTGTACTAGTGCCGACATTGTGCATGCTCTGTTGCCTGTGTCTATGTGCCTGTGGTTCTGTCAGTGTGATCATGTGATGTATCTGACCCCAGGAATGTGTCAATAAAGTTTCCCCTTCCTGGGACAATGAATTCACGGTGTTCTTATTTCAATTTCCAGGAGTGTATAATACGCTGAACAGGCAAAGAAAGTGCTACACATCACTAATATCGTGAAGGACCCCGCGAGCACGCAGAATTGCCGTAACACGACGTGGCACGGACTCGACTAATGTCTGAACTAGTGTTGGAGAGAACTGACACCACGAATCCTGCAGGGCTGTCCATAAAACCGTAAGAGTGCGAGGGGGTGGAGATCTGTTGTGAACAGCATGTTGCAAGATATCCCAAATACGCTCAATAATGTTCATGTCTGGGGAGTTTACTGGCCATCGGAAGTGTTTAAACTGAGCAGAGTACTCATGGAGCAACTGTGTAGCAATTCTGCACGTGTGGGGTGTCGCATTGTCCTGTTGGAACTGGCCAAGTCTGTCGGAATGCACAATGGAGATGCATGGATGCAGGTGATAATAAAGGATGCTTACGTACGTGTCACCTGTGAGAGTCGTGACTAGACATATCAGGAGTTCCATATCACTCCAACTGCACATGCCCCACAGGATTACAGAGCCTCCACCTGCTTGAACAGTCCCCTCCTGAAATGCAGGGCCCACGGATTCAGCAAAGTTGTCTCCATACCCGTACACCACCATCTGCTCGATACTATTTGAAATGAGACTCGTCCTACCGGGCAGCATGTTTCCATCATCAACAGTCCAATGTCGGTGTTGGGCGCAGGCCAGGCGTAAAGCTTTGTGTCGTGCAGTCATCAAGGGTACACGAGTAAACCTTCGGCTGCGAAAGCCCATATCGATGCTGTTTCGTTGAGTGGTTCGCACACTGACACTTGTTGATGGCCCAGCGTTGAAATCTGCAGCAACCTGCAGAAGGGTTCACATCTGTCACGTTGAACGATTCTCTTCAGGCGTCGTTGGTTCCGTTTTTGCAGGATCTTTTTACGGCCGCAGCGATGTCGGAGATTTGATGTTTCACCAGATTCCTGATATTCACGGTACACTCGTGAAATGGTCGTACAGGAAAATCCCCACTTCATCGCTGCCTCAGAGACGTTGTGCCACCGCTTGTGCGCCGACTGTAACGCCATGTTCAAACTCATTTACATCTTGATAACCTGCCATTGTAGCAGCAGTAACCGATCTAACAACTGCGCCAGACTCATTTATTACGTTAGCGTTGCCGACCGTAGCGGCATATTCTGCCTGTATAGATATCTCTGTATTTGAATTCGCATGGTTACCCACGTATACGAGTTTCTTTGTCGCTTACGTGTATTTGGCTATATGCCTTTGAGTGACAAATTTTAAAATAAAAATTATAATATCTTGTATAGTGACAATACAGCAAGAAGAGAGAATAGTAGTCGGAAATACAGAAGCGTCCGATCTTACCCGTCGGCTTTGACCCATGACGTCACAAATACCGCGGAAACGACTATAAACAATTCCAATATGGCGGATATAAAAACATCGCATACGTATTGTAAACACTGAAATACACAAGTTTCACAAAAAGCCTAATGACTGTAACGGGACAAGCGTGGGAAATTAGGGGTTTTTGGGTGCGGAGAAACTAAATATACAGAAATGTAGCCACCGACCGCCATTCAAAACCACGCAAAACAACGAAATAAATCAACATCACAAAACTGACCAAATACCAAAAAACACATTCCTATCCATAATCGGACACTTCCCTTAACCTATATAGCTCAACAGAACCTACCGATCACATCCCCCAATAGAAAACTAAGAAACGAAAGCTTCCCTTACACCTACATACATCGGCACTTATGCAGTTTAGCAGGTACGGAAAAAATTTTTCATTTTTTTTCAAAATTTGATCATCATGTGTCGTTATGCGGGGGGGGGGGGGAGTCTGCAGTGCCCCCCCCCATCCCCCCACAGGCTTCATTAGTGTCAAATCAATATTTTCGAATCATAGGCGGCCGCTGCCGCGGCCGCATTCCAAAAAAAAACTCCCAACCTAACCTCAAGTGGGCTACGCTACAGATCAATATGTTCATCAAATTGCTTCATATTACGTATACATGTTCATTAGTGTCAAATCAATATTTTCGAATCATAGGCGGCCGCTGCCGCGGCCGCATTCCAAAAAAAAAACTCCCAACCTAACCTCAAGTGGGCTACGCTACAGATCAATATGTTCATCAAATTGCTTCATATTACGTATACATGTTCATTAGTGTCAAATCAATATTTTCGAATCATAGGCGGCCGCTGCCGCGGCCGCATTCCAAAAATAAACTCCCAACCTAACCTCGTATTCAGGGCTACGCTACAGATCAATGTGTAGGTCCCTTACGTCACGGGTCAAAGCCGACGCGTGAGATCGGATGTTTCCAACCTATACCCAATACACAAAACATACATAAATAACCAAAAAAAAAACTCACTAATAGAAATTCCGCTTCAAATCCAACACCTGAGCAACAGAAAACTGACCCCACCACACGAAACAAACGAAACAAACGAAAACCATGAACACACCACCAGAGAGCACGACAAACAAAAACAAGACATCTACAAACACGCCACAATCGCAAATCAAACTCCGCGCCGTAATGACGTCACACACCACAACACGCTTACGTCACGGGTCAAAGCCGACGGGTAAGATCGGACGCTTCTGTTGACCCTAGTAGTCTTACCAAACTTAGAGAACGAGCAGAAATAGCTTACCTAAGCTTACGACTTTGGTTCTGTATTCCAGAGAGATATATGCTACAGCTATCGCACATTTCATCACAGTTTACGATACTGTACGGTGAGAACGCCTAACGCTAATTTTTTTTTATGGAATTCGTTGTCAGGAACTGACATGTATACACTGTAAAGTGGCAATATTTTGCCACCATAGATTTAACATTCTGTACATTCTTTTCGATTTACATTTATATTAGATCACTATTTACGATGCACAATTGGATTATTAATCTTTTCATTGGCTGATACTGGTTAGCACCGTGTACTAACAATTTCTCTAATACTGCTTGTCTTGGAGTTAATTAGAGTTGAGCACTGATAGAAATGGCGACGTGGTCCACACTTTCCGCAGAAACTGCTTCCGGTTAAAGAGGGGCAGGGCAGAGAGTTGTCATGTTCTGCAGGAGCGGGATTTACTGCCCTGAGAGAAAGAAGAGCGTGGTGGCGACAGTTGACAAGGCTGGAGGCTACAAATAGCATGGACAATGTGGGCAGAAGGTTGCGCTGTGGTGGAATGGAAAAAATTTCAGGATAGCGTACCTTGGGAAAGAGCGTCGAGTTAGAACAGGGCGAAAAGACATCCTTTAGTACAAAGGAATTTTTGTGCTCACAAACGATGTTCACAAGCTGACCTCGCAATAATCTCTTCACCGGAGGCTCCGGGGCACACATCCCGCCAAAAAACGGAGACACGTACGGTATTTGATTTGTGGAGTACCAGGGATGTAGAAGGGGAAATGGAAATCATCTGAAAGCAAGAGTAATTTAGGTGACTGGCTAGCAGATTCATAACCCATGTAGTTGGAGGTAATTTTCTGTAATGGTCGGTGGGATTCGTCACTTGAATAAAAATGTAGGCACCGCGTGTCCAGGATGAAGTGGAGTATGGCATGGAAAGGCTCGTCCCTGCAGGGAATGTTCGAAGATACTTCACTCTGGGGTTAGACGTAGAGACTTCTGTCTTGTAATGAGGCAATTTCAGTCCTAGGAAATTGCACATAGCATTTTGCGTTTGTGTATATGCAGAGAATTGCCGGTACACCACGTTCATCATATGCAAAGCAGCGAATGCCCTAACAGGCAGATCGCTGATACACTACAACTGCTGTCTGTTCTTCAATAGGTGATATTCGCACTCCAGTTTGGTGGATAGGGAAACACTCACAGCAAATTGTGTTGAGTGCCATTTGTTTGGCCACCGAGTTTTTCTGAAAGTGCCAATCACGGTGTAGGTCTTCCGTTTCTGACCGCTAATCAGTATCAGCCAACTTCATGTCTATCTGACAATGGGGAGAGAAGCCTAAAGAGAGTCAAACATATCTTCTGCCAATCACGAAATTACACTTAGGTTAGAATCCATCATCGTGTACTTCGTATTTATATACGTTTTTGCACTACATATTTTTTGAGAATAAATAATTTATGGTATGAAGTTGAGATTTATTGTCGAGGCATCCTGATAAGAATGATTGGTTTGATGTGATAAACTGAAGTGAAAAAAAAACACAACAAATTACTTCGTTTTATGGAAATACCAAGTTGTAGGTTGTCAATGACAGGGTCACTTTAGTCATTTGTAGACCTGAGAATTCCATTGTGGAGACAACATTAGGCAACGACACATACAGACGCAACATGTTTCGTGCACCACAGCATTTTACACCACAACAACATGCTCTCTGCTCGACAGTTTTCAGTTTTTATTGACGGAAATCTCTGAGCTGTGACCTGCATGGAGTATCACTCATGCCTCTCATTCCGTAAAACTTGTATATCCACGACATGCTACCTACTAACACCATCAAAATAAAAAGTACCTGTATGTGGATGGTCTCGTTTTAACGGAAATGGAAATGAGGGTTTGGCGTCATCGGCCGGGTGGCCCCTTACGGGACAGGTCCGGCCGCCATGGTGCAGGTCTTATTACATTCGACGCCACGTTGGGCGACCTGCGTGCCGGATGGAGATGAAATGATGATGAAGAAAACACAACACTCAGTCCCTGAGAGGAGAAAATCCCTGACCCAGCCAGGAATCGAACCCGGGCCCGTAGGACGGCAATCCGTCACGCTGACTACCCAGCTATCGGGGCGGACGTCTCGTTTTAATACGTCAGGACAAAGAGATCAAGCGTTGTGATAATACACTCCTGGAAATTGAAATAAGAACACCGTGAATTCATTGTCCCAGGAAGGGGAAACTTTATTGACACATTCCTGGGGTCAGATACATCACATGATCACACTGACAGAATCACAGGCACATAGACACAGGCAACAGAGCACGCACAATGTCGGCACTAGTACAGTGTATATCCACCTTTCGCAGCAATGCAGGCTGCTATTCTCCCATGGAGACGATCGTAGAGATGCTGGATGTAGTCCTGTGGGACGGCTTGCCATGCCATTTCCACCTGGCGCCTCAGTTGGACCAGCGTTCGTGCTGGACGTGCAGACCGCGTGAGACGACGCTTCATCCAGTCCCAAACATGCTCAATGGGGGACAGATCCGGAGATCTTGCTGGCCAGGGTAGTTGACTTACACCTTCTAGAGCACGTTGGGTGGCACGGGATACATGCGGACGTGCATTGTCCTGTTGGAACAGCAAGTTCCCTTGCCGGTCTAGGAATGGTAGAACGATGGGTTCGATGACGGTTTGGATGTACCGTGCACTATTCAGTGTCCCCTCGACGATCACCAGTGGTGTACGGCCAGTGTAGGAGATCGCTCCCCACACCATGATGCCGGGTGTTGGCCCTGTGTGCCTCGGTCGTATGCAGTCCTGATTGTGGCGCTCACCTGCACGGCGCCAAACACGCATACGACCATCATTGGCACCAAGGCAGAAGCGACTCTCATCGCTGAAGACGACACGTCTCCATTCGTCCCTCCATTCACGCCTGTCGCGACACCACTGGAGGCGGGCTGCACGATGTTGGGGCGTGAGCGGAAGACGGCCTAACGGTGTGCGGGACCGTAGCCCAGCTTCATGGAGACGGTTGCGAATGGTCCTCGCTGATACCCCAGGAGCAACAGTGTCCCTAATTTGCTGGGAAGTGGCGGTGCGGTCCCCTACGGCACTGCGTAGGATCCTACGGTCTTGGCGTGCATCCGTGCGTCGCTGCGGTCCGGTCCCAGGTCGACGGGCACGTGCACCTTCCGCCGACCACTGGCGACAACATCGAGGTACTGTGGAGACCTCACGTCCCACGTGTTGAGCAATTCGGCGATACGTCCACCCGGCCACCCGCATGCCCACTATACGCCCTCGCTCAAAGTCCGTCAACTGCACATACGGTTGACATCCACGCTGTCGCGGCATGCTACCAGTGTTAAAGACTGCGATGGAGCTCCGTATGCCACGGCAAACTGGCTGACACTGACGGCGGCGGTGCACAAATGCTGCGCAACTAGCGCCATTCGACGGCCAACACCGCGGTTCCTGGTGTGTCCGCTGTGCCGTGCGTGTGATCATTGCTTGTACAGCCCTCTCGCAGTGTCCGGAGCAAGTATGGTGGGTCTGACACACCGGTGTCAATGTGTTCTTTTCTCCATTTCCAGAAGTGTACATTCTAAAAAGGCCTCACCATTGAGTAAGTATTTTTGCAAATGGAGACTCCAACAAAAAGTACAGTAGGAGGATTAGAGTTTAACGTCTCATCGACACTGCAGTTGTCAGAGACGGAGCACTAGCTCGGAGTACGAAAGGATGGGGAGAGAAGCTGGTCGTGCCCTTTCGGAGGAACCATCCTGCCTTTTCCATGGAGCAGTTTAGGGCAATCATGGAAAACCAAAATCTAGATGGCCAGTAGAACAGTCACCGCCCCCCCTTCCCACCCACCCTCTCCCCCACCAAACTGGTTCAAAAAAATGGTTCAAATGGCTCTGAGCACTATGGGACTTAACATCTATGGTCATCAGTCCCCTAGAACTTAGAACTACTTAAACCAAACTAACCTAAGGACAGCACACAACACCCAGCCATCACGAGGCAGAGAAAATCCCTGACCCCGCCGGGAATCGAACCCGGGAACCCGGGCGTGGGAAGCGAGAACGCTACCGCACGACCACGAGATTCGGGCCCCACCAAACTGTGACGTCGATATACTTGAAATATTGTTGTCGGTGTTGGTTTGTTGTCGATTCTGATCAGAACAATCCTGTCACTAAGAAAACATGATAGAAGTAGAAACAGAGTAGACAGGGAAGAGATTGGGAATCCAATATTAGAATCAGAATGTAAAACAGCTGTGGTGGATTTCAGTTTAAGAAGGCAGCTTCTTTTCTCCTGCAACCCTCTAAACTCTCGTGTCTTTCGGTATACAGGAGAAAATTAAACTGTTGCAGATGGAAACTCGTGTTCAATAGCTGCATCCAACAAGACAGTTGAGCATCGCATCCGAAGGAGACAAGGCCTTTCTGCCAGCTAACTCCATATTTTACACTGGCCATCGTGGCAATGAGAAACAACATTGCCAGCCGTTACGCCTGCGAATGCGGTCCATTAGCGTAAAAAAAAAAAATAAAAAAAAAGTGAAAGTGTGTGAATTCCTAAGGGACCGAATTGCTGACGTCATAGGTCCCTAGACTTACACACTACTTAAACTAACTTATGCTAAGAACAACACACACACCCATGCCCGAGGCAGGACTCGAACCTCCGGCGGGAGGGGCCGCGCAATCCGTCACATGGCGCCTCAAACCGCGCGGCCACTTCACGCGGCCCCATCAGCCTGTAAGGTCATGGTTGGTAGGCAGAGGCCAGAACCTATAACTTCCTATGACGTTCCGAAAATAAGTTCCTATCCTCCATTTGCTACTCAAGATAGTCTTGGAGTAAATAAAAACATTTCTGGGACACCATGTACAGGTATAGCTGTAGCAATCATAACTGCATTTCGTTTGTTCAAGAGATATTGATTCCAAAGTAATGAGTTGATTTATCTGGACATGAAAGACTTGTAATGTATCCCACTATGAGAACAAATCTCTTCTGTAACATCTTCGTAAAGAGTCTCACGATAACTCTGACTTACAAAGCGTACATTTTTTCACGAGATATGGATTAGTAGAAAGAATGGTGACAGGAAGTGAATTTGTAATTTGGTTCAAATGGCTCTGAGCAGTATGGGACTTGACTACTGTGGTCATCAGTCCCCTAGAACTTAGAACTACTTAAACCTAACTAATCTAAGGACATCACACACATCCATGCCCGAGGCAGGATTCGATCCTGCGACCGTAGCAGTCCCGCGTTCCAGACTGAGCGCCTTTACCGCGAGACCACCGCGGCCGGCAATTTGTAATTACTTGAGATAAAAATTAAAAGAATCATTGTTATAGTCATGGATCGGGTAACAGGAGCTTGCAGTTAGTTAGAGGACAGAAACAGTCAGGTCCTAGAGGAAGGGGTGGTGAAAACCATTGAACATCATTTGTTATTAATTACAGCCTCCAAAAATTTATTAACCAACAATAATTTTTTTCAAAATAGTAACGAGTACAACCATCAAAGTTTTCCTTTATATTTAAAAAAGAAAAATGTTAAAGACCAGATTTAAAAAAAATTGTTAACTCCAAAAGCCAAATGTTAAACAGTTTAATCATACTTCACAATTTTAAAAGGATTTCTAAAAAAGATCGAGCACATTAAACTTAATAAACGACAACTGACCAGCCCGATGTCAGATGTGGGCACAAACACGCTGGCAGCTCAGGTATAGACCTCGGGCTGCAGTCGTCGGCGACAACAAGGCAAGCGAGAGTCAGGTGACCATTACAACATGTACAGCAAGCACTCTCTTGAACAGTGGAAGGTTAAAACAGAACTAAGGCCTATGGTCCATCTCTAAAAGATATCACACTTAGAGCGGGTACAAACACCGGAGTAACCAAGAATCAAAGGTTAATTGTATCTTAAATGTCACCACAATCTTGACAAATGCGAAAGCCGCTTTCAAACTAGTACCCACAACTCGAAAGGTTCCTTGACGCCGATGGAGTCTTAAAGTATTTCCAGCTTATACAATTTCATATATAATTTAACAGATGTAATCACCATTTGAGTGTTGCTGTTGTGGTCTTCAGTCCTGAGACTGTTTTGATGCAGCTCTTCATGCTACTCTATCCTGTGCAAGCTTCTTCATCTCCCAGTACGTACTGCAACATACGTCCTTCTGAATCTGCTTAGTGTATTCATCTCTTGGTCTCCCTCTACGATTTTTACCCTCCACCCTGCCCTCCAATACTAAATTGGTGATCCCTTGATGCCTCAGAACATGTCCTACCAACCGATCCCTTCTTCTAGTCAAGTTGTGCCACAAACTCCTCTTCTCCCCAATTCTATTCAGTACCTCCTCATTAGTTATGTGATCTACCCATCTAATCTTCAGCATTCTTCTGTAGCACCACATTTCGAAAGCTTCTATTCTCTTCTTGTCCAAACTATTTATCGTCCATGTTTCACTTCCATACATGGCTACACTCCATACAAATACTTTCAGAAACGACTTCCTGGCACTTAAATCTATACTTTAAGTTAACAAATTTCTCTTCTTCAGAAACGCTTTCCTTGCCGTTGCCAGTCTACATTTTTTATCCTCTCTACTTCGACCATCATCAGTTATTTTTCTCCCCAAATAGCAAAACTTCTTTACTACTTTAAGTGTCTCATTTCCTAATCTAATTCCCTCAGCATCACCCGACTTAATTCGACTACGTTCCATTATCCTTGTTTTGCTTTTGTTGATGTTCATCTTATATCCTCCTTTCAAGACTCAGTCCATTCCGTTCAACTGCTCTTCCAAGTCCTTTGCTGTCTCTGACAGAATTACAATGTCATCGGCGAACCTTAAAGTTTTTATTTCTTCTCCATGAATTTTAATACCTACTCCGAATTTTTCTTTTGTTCCTTTACTGATTGCTCAATATACAGATTGAACAACATCAGGGAGAGGCTACAAACCCGTCTCACTCCCTTCCCAACCACTGCTTTCCTTTCATGTCCCTCGACTCTTATAACTGCCGTCTGGTTTCTGTACAAATTGTAAATAGCCTTTCGCTCCCTGTATTTTACCCCTGCCACCTTCAGAATTTGAAAGAGAGTATTCCAGTCAACATTGTCAAAAGCTTTCTCTAAGTCTACAAATGCTAGAAACGTAGGTTTGCCATTTCTTAATCTAGCTTCTAAAATAAGTCTTAGGGTCAGTATTGCCTCACGTGTTCCCGTATTTATACGGAATCCAAACTGATCTTCCTCGAGATCAGCTTCTACCAGTTTTTTCCATTCGTCTGTAAAGAATTCGCGTTAGTATTTTGCAGATGTGACTTATTAAACTGATAGTTCGGTAATTTTCACATCTGTCAACGCCTGCTTTCTTTGGGATTGGAATTATTATATTCTTCTTGAAGTCTGAGGGTATTTCGCCTGTCTCATACATCTTGCTCACCAGATGGTATAGTTTTTTCAGGACTGGCTCTCCTAAGGCTGTCAGTCATTTGAGTATCGTATAAAATGTTATGCCAATTCCGCTAAAAACTAATTGTGCTATCTAAGGAGGGAGGTATACTACTGGCTATAAGAACCAAGTCACTACCACTGATTGAAGAGTGGTTTCGCCAGATCGCACTGTCTTCTACAGGAGAAACCCAGAAACCACGGGAACCAGCACAGCTAGGCCACTGACAGCCTCGCCAAGCACGCCATGCCAACAACCACGTCGGCGCACGACGCTCTTACAAAAATTTTGTAAGCTAGCAATACTGGCTAATTGCTCCCCAAGAAGGACGTAAGCTTCGCCGGACACTACTCCTCACTCCTGCCAGCCTCGGCCACCTCCTTCCTTCCTACCAGAGCGAGAGAGGGAAGGGGGGGGGGGGGACGACAAAGAGCCCGAAGAGGCAAAGAAAGTGTTCAGCTTTCCGGGCGCGAGCTATCGATCTCGCAGCAGGTCTGAAGTCTCAAAACGTTTTCCGCTACATTACGAATGGATCAAACCACAATAGAAAAGGAGTCACTTCGACAATGGAAAATCGCTTCCTTCCAAACACTACTCAGCAACTAAGAATCAAACAAACAGCTGCTTGGTTGTTGTAAGGAATGGTTGAATCCAACGTGAGATGTTGCATTCTGTGAGATGTTGTATTCAATTGTCTGACAAAGCTTGCAGTGTTTAAGAGCCCAGGCAGTACCGAGTACCATATGAAGTCCATTCACGAGATGCCTCGCTCCCCCACTTTGGTCAAAATTGCTCTCAGTGCGGGAGTTTGATTAACATACGTGGAATAGTTTCTAACAAAAGTGTAACATTTCTGCCATAACATACGAGAAGTTTATCACAAGACAAAGAAAAACGTATAAACTTTCGTTTTATGTAATATTCCTGGGAAGAATCAAATAAAATCAACCTTCTCGATTTTTTGTGTGCCAAACTAACCCCGACTAAGATGCAGCCTCTTAGCCGAAGTTAATATTGATGTCTAACAACGTTAAAAGTTTGAACTGTATACCCACAGTTAAGAAGTAGTTACCTAATTTTGGACAAGACAAGTGTGGAGAAATAAAATGGCCATACCCTTTCAAAGGAAACATCCCGACATTCAATTTAAGCGATTTAGGGAAAACACGAAAACCTGTATCGCGATGGACGGGAATTTGATCTGGCGTGTCTCTGAATACTAATGATTGTCAGTCTATGGTTTAGCCACTTTTGTCAATCATCTAGGGGAATCTGTCTTCAGGAACTTAAGGAGAAATGAGCTCACAGCTACAATCGTGGCGAAGGTGGGTGTCAACCTGAGATCTGTTGGAAGAATCTTACTCTCCCACAAGAGCTGCTTATGAAATAATTGTCCAGCGAAATTGCTCCGCACTGATCGGTGTCCCGCGCTGTTTACCCAATTCGATTATCGGAAGTGATAGATGAGATTGACAGATGGGCTGCTCGCATCGCTGTTGAAAAAACTCCAGCGGGGGGTACCACAGAAATACTTCACAAAACTTTTAACGGTACCCTGTCCAGCCTAAAATTGAAATGTTGTTGAATAACTGATGCAATAAAAGAACAGTCACAATGTTATCCATGAACACCAGATATGGAACTGAATAAGATGAATTGTAGAGCATGGGTCCAGCAAGTATTTCGTTAACACTGAACGTTTTGAAAAGTTAAACTGATGTAATAAAAGAACAGTCACAATTTTATCCATGAACATCAGATATGGAACTGATTAAGATGGATTGTAGAGCATGGGTCCAACAAGTGTTTCGTTAACACTGAACGTTTTGAAAAGTTAATGACTGAAAACTGATACTCATATTATGGTTTTCGCTGTCGTTGCTATTGTTGCTCGTTATCCTCGAAATAAACGGGATATAGTTGCACCGAGAGGGTGCCTATGTCTTGAAAGTGTATAAGAACAATATGTTAATATACTTTTTGCACTCAGTGTTGTCGCGTAATTCCTTCTTTCAACAACATCGCCAAGTCACTCGTGTTCTCAGAATCATGTAATTAGGTACAAATGTAGCTACTTTCAAATGAAACACCAATTGAAGTCAGTATAGAACGTATTCTCAGTTTTAAATAACAAGAAATAAATTTTTCAGCATTTCTTGACACATTGACAAAATAGTTCAAATGGCTTCAATGGATACTAGTTACATTTTGACTCCTCTCCTCCACCGCTCATTGCCAACTTCCCACAGAAAAGACTAACATAAACGAAAGATACAAAGACTTTACATCAATAGCTCACAGAATATGATTCGTATCGATATTTGTTCACAGATAGCATATTAAACAGAACATTTTACATCGAACAATGATTGCATTTTTGTTTGATTTGGTTTATCAGTTTTGGAACCAATAAATTATAATGGGTTTTTAACAGTTTTATGTGTTCTTAAGATCAAAATCCTCTGATGATAACAGGTACATGGAAATACAATTAGCCACAAATGATAATCAATATTATCAGTGGCAACTCGAAGATACAAAGACGTAAGTTTTCAGATTAAACGAAAATAAATAAATATGACTTACGAAATATGAGTCCACAAACATCGAAATAAACCAATAAACTCACATTGAGAAATATGCTTTACCAATGTTACAAAATGTTATTATGATCTAAAAGTGTACCGTTCTGTACAATTATTTACAGCCGTATCGCCGTCTACTGAACTCCAGAGTCATACAGGTGTAGGCTCATTATAAACTCAAATGGCAGAAGCTGCAAGAAAGCAGATGCGCATCGTAACTTTACTGTAAACGTGATCAAATTCGAGTCAAGAAGTGTGTTACTTCCTTCATCGTACCTCTCGCACAATGACTACGAGTACTGGAGAAACTGTATACGAAGGTATGCCAACAATCTTTCCTGATGCACACCAATAGCGAATAGATCAAGTACTAAGCCCTTCCAATTAGATTTTGTCTCTTCCATACGATGCAGAGCTAGCTTCTCCTCTACCTCATATTTATCTGGAATTTATTCTGGAGCGGTTAGTGCAGCCTGATTGGAAAAGAGCGCAGCTTAATCGTGTTTATAACAAGGGTAAAAGCACGATGCACAAAAGTAGAGAGCAATATCGCTGAAGATCATCTGATGCAAGATTCCGAAGCATGTTCTTAGCTCAAACATGACTACGGTCCTGTATGAAAACAAGCTTCTCCTAAAGAATCTGGACAGATTCAAGAAAAAAAACCTCATATTGAACACGGTAAGTGCTTTCCATAAACTGCATCTTACAACTACGCAGTTTGTCCTAGGAGGAATTGTCAGTACTCAGAGATCATTCGAAGCAAACGTGTCTAGTAAACATCGGCTCCAAAGTGCACACCATAATAACAAAGAGCTCTTCTTGTCTTAGATACTGTGAAACATACACTCCTGGAAATGGAAAAAAGAACACATTGACCCCGGTGTGTCAGACCCACTATACTTGCTCCGGACACTGCGAGAGGGCTGTACAAGCAATGATCACACGCACGGCACAGCGGACACACCAGGAACCGCGGTGTTGGCCGTCGAATGGCGCTAGCTGCGCAGCATTTGTGCGCCGCCGCCGTCAGTGTCAGCCAGTTTGCCGTGGCATACGGAGCTCCATCGCAGTCTTTAACACTGGTAGCATGCCGCGACAGCGTGGACGTGAACCGTATGTGCAGTTGACGGACTTTGAGCGAGGGCGTATAGTGGGCATGCGGGAGGCCGGGTGGACGTACCGCCGAATTGCTCAACACGTGGGGCGTGAGGTCTCCACAGTACATCGATGTTGTCGCCAGTGGTCGGCGGAAGGTGCACGTGCCCGTCGACCTGGGACCGGACCGCAGCGACGCACGGATGCACGCCAAGACCGTAGGATCCTACGCAGTGCCGTAGGGGACCGCACCGCCACTTCCCAGCAAATTAGGGACACTGTTGCTCCTGGGGTATCGGCGAGGACCATTCGCAACTGTCTCCATGAAGCTGGGCTACGGTCCCGCACACCGTTAGGCCGTCTTCCGCTCACGCCCCAACATCGTGCAGCCCGCCTCCAGTGGTGTCGCGACAGGCGTGAATGGAGGGACGAATGGAGACGTGTCGTCTTCAGCGATGAGAGTCGCTTCTGCCTTGGTGCCAATGATGGTCGTATGCGTGTTTGGCGCCGTGCAGGTGAGCGCCACAATCAGGACTGCATACGACCGAGGCACACAGGGCCAACACCCGGCATCATGGTGTGGGGAGCGATCTCCTACACTGGCCGTACACCACTGGTGATCGTCGAGGGGACACTGAATAGTACACGGTACATCCAAACCGTCATCGAACCCATCGTTCTACCATTCCTAGACCGGCAAGGGAACTTGCTGTTCCAACAGGACAATGCACGTCCGCATGTATCCCGTGCCACCCAACGTGCTCTAGAAGGTGTAAGTCAACTACCCTGGCCAGCAAGATCTCCGGATCTGTCCCCCATTGAGCATGTTTGGGACTGGATGAAGCGTCGTCTCACGCGGTCTGCACGTCCAGCACGATCGCTGGTCCAACTGAGGCGCCAGGTGGAAATGGCATGGCAAGCCGTTCCACAGGACTACATCCAGCATCTCTACGATCGTCTCCATGGGAGAATAGCAGCCTGCATTGCTGCGAAAGGTGGATATACACTGTACTAGTGCCGACATTGTGCATGCTCTGTTGCCTGTGTCTATGTGCCTGTGATTCTGTCAGTGTGATCATGTGATGTATCTGACCCCAGGAATGTGTCAATAAAGTTTCCCCTTCCTGGGACAATGAATTCACGGTGTTCTTATTTCAATTTCCAGGAGTGTATCTAGTCTACTACAAACTGTTTGCTTTCCACATACTGTGAAGTCGTATGAAACAAAACAAGAAAAAATGCGTCCAGTAAATTTGAGCTCTAAAGCGCATATCTTAAGAACTGTGGACACTTGCTTATCTTCACTTCTGTGAAATACATTTCTTGTACTAGAGTAGTACACTTAAAGCACACATTTTAGAACCTGTATTAACCAGACGTTTTTGTCAGCTGATAGTTCCTCTCACATTCGTGAATATTGACCATTCAATCTAGGACACCCAGTAGAGCCATGTTAACAACTAGGGTTTATCTACTTACATTTCCCAAAGGCGTTTGACAATGAACCACAGCGTCGACTGCTAATCAGTACGCTCGTACGTGGTACCCTCGCAAATATGTGACTGCCTCGATGAATATCTGACGAACATTATATTTTACTGAACGGCGAAGATTCCACAAAAATGCTATATTCCCAGAGGATGTTCTCAATACATAGAAGCGATTAATCACGTTGATTCACCATTATATACTATCTGATCAAGAGTATCGGACACGTGTTTGTGGACGTTAATGTGTACTGTGTCCACCCTTAGCCTTTGCGATTCCTTGAACTCTGGTAGGGACACTTTTGTTGAGGTGTCTCAGTGCTAGTGGAGGAATGACAGCCCGTTCTTCCTCAACAGCCGATTCTGGGGTCTGGACTGAAGTTGACGTAACTCGTTCCGCAGATACTCCATAGCGTTCAGGTCTGTGTTCTGAGCAGGCTAATCCATTTCAGGAATGTTACTGTCCACAGATCATTGATCAAAATTACTACTTTATGACAGGATGCATTGCCATCCTGAGACAATAATTGTTTCCGAACTCTTCCACTATTGCACGTAGTATGTTGTAAATTTTTTCATATTCTTCTGCATTTAGCGTTTCCTTATACAAAATAAGAGGACCATGCTGTAACCACGGAAACCATCCACATACCGAAACACCACGTCCTCCTTTCTTCACTGTTCATGCTGGACATGACGGCAGGTAAAGCTTTCCAGGCATTCGCCAAACCTAGATCCTTCCATCAGATTACCACAGGGTATAGCTTGAATCAGCACTACAGTTCAATCGTTTCGAGTCACTCAATATCCAGTGAGATCACTCTTTACGCCACCTCAGTCGTTGCTTAGCAGTGACTATAGAAATGTGTGACTTAGGAGAAAATGCTCGGCCACTGTACCCCATCTTTTTTAACACTACGCCCAGCCATTGTGCTAGGTGGACTGCTCAAGCACTTTGGAACTCACAAGTGATTTCTTGCACTGTTTTTTTTTTAATTTTTTAATTTAATTTAATTTTATTTATTTATTTATTTTACAACCAGTTTCCGCTATGTTCCGTGGTCCCTGTCCATCAGTGCAATGAGGTCTATGTGGTCTTAGGGTAGCTGTGGTTGTCCCTCTACGTTTTCATTTCTCAATCATACCACCAATAGTCGATATGGACAGATTTACAAGGGTTGAAATCTTTCTGGTGGATTTGTTACACAAGCGACCAGGTGAGTAGTCCACGTTCAAAGTAAATAAGCATTCCTGACCTATCAATTTAGGTGTTACTGCTTCTGTACTGACAGCACAATGCCCCCGCCTCCGTTTATACTGGCGGGCCCGCCTCTCGTGAAATCTAGTGGTCAGTACTGCGTTACACGGAAGTGTCCGGAAACTTTTGATCTCTTAGTGTATAACTGTCTGCCGATGATTCTGTTGTCGTTGGACGATCGTAAGGAAATGGAGAAAGACTACCTGCTGTAATGAATGGCAGCTCTCTTTAAAAGCGGATAATGCGATCTAATACTTGGCGACGGTTGTACGTCCTGAATAAGGTTATAACATTCCCCCATAAGAATATTATCACTGTGTCTATGTTACTGGCGTCGCTTGTTCTGAAACTGAAGTCTATACGGAGATAAGTTGAATCTGAAAGCTTCAGAAAGGATCGCAAAGTTCTGTAATTTGTAATGACCTGATGTCTTCATCCCAGAGCAGCGAAAGTTGCAAGGCATAGCCTTTTCTTCAGGTAGTATTTGCTGAAATAGCTTCGTATAATAAGCGACTCGGATCCTTAGCCGAGATTTCAAAAGGGATACTAGTGATTTGGTTAAAATAACGAGACCACAATCATTACTAAGTCACGTACTCACATTGATGGGCTACACTCAAATTCACAAGAAAAATAATCCACACAAGTAACAAATATACTTTTAATAGTCAATGAACAAAACAAAATAACTTTACTATACGTAACGGGTCTGCATTGCTCGCAGACTCACAGCATGAAATTCATTCCTGTAGACTGATGACCTAATCCGAAATCTAACTACCTAGCCCGCCAGAAGCCAGCTTTACTAATTGTCGAGAAGAGTTGCACTCTACTAATTTCCAGAGTGAATTACTCCCTTGTGGTATCATTCGGAACTACATGATATTGCACAAAGTACAAGGGTCGTTCAATAAATAAACATATTTTTTTAAAGAAACCATTACGAGAATACAAGGCTTATTTATTTTTCAGTCTGGTCCCACTCAACTTCTGTGCCCTTATGCCAGCGTTGGACAAGCTTCTCAATTCCATGTGCAAAGAATTCTTGGGGGCGTGTGCATAACATGTTATGCACCGCAGCCTGGGCATCTTCGTCATCAGCGAACGTTTAGCCGTAAGAGCTTCTTTCAGTAGGTTAAAAATGTGATAATCTGAAGGTTCCAGATACGGTGAATACAGGGGGTGGGATACGCAGACGAATTTAAGGTCTCCCTGCACACATCCAAGCTCCATTCTTTCACTTCTCGTGTCAAATGTTTTGGAATCGACGTCGCACACACTTTCTTAAACTTCAGTACGTTATGAACCGTATGGTGGGTTGATCCGACAGTAACGTTCATCGTTGCCGCAATATCACACACCGTAATGTGCTTGTTTCCCCATATCAGCTCTCACAATGTCGTTCTCCTTGACTGCACAGGCAAAGCGCCCTGGGCGTGACGGATCTTCAACACTTGCTACACACTGTTGGTGCTTACCTTTCGCTCGTACACGTGTGTTCGACTCAAATAACTTTCACCATTTCTCACTGCCACACGACGGCGAATTTAGATTGGCTTAAACCGCCCAGCTAGCAGTGATCGTGTCCCATAGTACTCAGAGCCATTAGCAGTGATCGAGTGATACTCCGCTGCTCCACGTTGGTGCAAACCTTCAAGGGTGCCGTTATCTCGTTTCAGTGATTTCTAGCAACCTGTTCGCGAGACATGCGTGCCAGCGCCATCTGATAATAGTTCTAGGACATAAAAAAGAAAGAAAAAAGAAGAAGCACAAATTTTGTCGAAGTTTTATATTTTTCATACATCTTCTGCGATTATTTATTGCATGGACCTTGTATTTAGGTGTCTTCATAAAAATTCTTGTGTTTCAGATGTTACTGTTAGATTATTATTTTTATGTGTGATCAACCTATTTGTTGTTGTTACATCAAATAATATATAACGAAACTATCAATTGTTTCACGCATGCAGTATCCCAGCTGTCAGTCGGGGCGAAGGGTTGCCCCACCCACATGTCAGTTAAATAAAGGCGCCCACCAAACTATAGGGCCGAATGCAATTGAGAGCTGCGTTTTGTACCAGTACAAATGGAGCAATACTTTCTGGTGATGTCAGCTGCCTGCTACGGCTTGATTGCTAACAGTGATGGCGGCAAGAGATGGAAACACAACATGAAACACAGAGAGAAGAACCAACAGTATCTGATTGCTAGGTTACTTATGAATATCTTGAGCAGGTCACAACATATGCGTATTTAGGTGTTTTAGGAGTAATACTAAGATTGAAATGAAATGTGAGGAGTGATCAAAAAGCTTCCCTTTGAGGTGGTTGCTGCGGCGTGTATCCGCCACTCCGATGCGGATGTATATGAATAAGCACAAAGATATAGGCAAGGGATTAGTGTGATTTTCGTGTCTTTCCTACGTGCTTACGTTAAATGCGGAAACGATAACTATGGCGACGTTATTACCAAACGTGTCTAAATAAGACCAACGTGCCGTTATTCTTTCCTTAGGTGCTGAAGGACAAACGCCAGTAGACATCTGCTGGAGAATGAAGAATGTGTATGGTGCGACATGATTGTCGAAAACCACCGTTGGCAAATGGTGCTCCTTCACGATAACGCACGTCCGCATATCTCAAATGTCACAACGCACAAGTTACGCCAACTAAAGTGGGAGACATTCTAGGGACCGCTCTACAGTCCTGAGCTCTCCCTGGAAAAAGGCCTCGAAGGGTAGTCGACTCCTGTCTGACGATGCTGTTAAGTAGGCACTTCTTCATGCAGCGGGACACGGTGTTTCACAAAAGGGGACCTTCAACCTGGAGCGTCGATGGAATGATTGGCTCAATGGTTACGGCGATTTTGGCTGACTGGCATACCGATTCTGGACTATGAGGCCTTCAAATATAAATAATTGATCGCCTCTTGTAGGAAATCAAGTAAAATCTGTAGTAAGGAAACGAAAGATAGATTGTTGGAAGTATTCTGGGTAACTAGAATGTGGGACCTATATATAAACGAAATCGCTCACAAAACGGTGGTACGATCAATCTTAGAGTAATGCTCTGCTGAAACTTCCTGGCAGATTAAAACTGTCCGGCACACAGTTTTAATCTGCCAGGAAGTATCATATCAGCGCACACTCCGCTGCAGAGTGAAAATCTCATTCTGGAAATATTCTACTGTTGAAATCCCCATCGACCAGACATGACAGTAGACACTACACGAATTCAAAGGCGCACTACTAGGATCGTAACAAGTCAGTCTATATCATAGGAAAATATAACTGAAAATGTCGAGGGAATGCCGGCCGGGGTGGCCGAGCGGTTCTAGGTACTACAGTGCTCAGAGCCTCAGAGCTACGGTCGCAGGTTCGAATCCTGCCTCGGGCATGGGTGTGTGTGATGTCCTTAGGTTAGTTAGGTTTAAGTAGTTCTAAGTTCTAGGGGACTGATGATCTCCGAGGTTAAGTCCCATAGTGCTCAGAGCCATTTTTTGTCGAGAGAATTTAAATAGGAATCCTTCAAAGAAAGACAACAAAATCCTCCCTGTATCCTGTTGAGTAAATTTAGAAAACTAGTATTCAGAGAATGCTCTGCGACATTTCTGCTGTGTACGTACCATCAACGGGAATGTAAACAGAGTTGAATTCCTCTGTAACAGGTAGACCGGTGTTGTGTACATAGTTCCGCGTAGTCAAAGCGTACACAACTTTCCCACTGGAGCGCGCCCCGCTAAGCACAACAGCGCAGGCGCAGCGCTGGTCCGTCTCCGCACTACGAGATGGCGCTGCCAATAAGACGGACCAAATTCTGCTTCCGCCGATCCGCGTATTAATATGTAACGCAGCCAATGAGATTGCTGCTAACGTAGAACCTTTTCTCCTCGCGGATCACACTCGCGCAGTGATACCTGAACGCGCGAGGTATTATAACGAGTGTGCAGACCTCCGATTAGCCAGTCTGCATTAGTCTGCATTTGTCTGTACCAGTCTATAGTCAATCTTCAGTCTGCGCCTAATAAGATTATCATATTCCTGTGCATAGCCATGAAGAGAAATGTATAGACACTGTCAAATATCAGAGATATGTGAGAATAAGATTAACGTACCAAGACCAAAGGAAATTCAGATTGTCGATTGTAAACAGCATCCAGAATCAAGTTACGATTATTATTATTTTAATAAATGTGTGTGAAAATTAATCAAGTTCTGTTTAAAGTTGGTCACCGTCAATCTGCTACTCTAAGCGTGCAAGTGGCATTTCTATCGTCTGACCTAACGGCAGAAAATAAACACGCCACGATAAGACCACGAGACATATTGCTGACACTCGCCTACTTCGTTAGAGCGACAAGTCAAATAATCTGATGGTGTGTGTACGGAAGGTCTTACAGTACGCACACCACAACTGGCCACCAGTGTATATTAATGTTGTCCGTGTTTAGTGCTTTCGCCAGGCGTGCTAGAGTATACAAGGGGCGTGAGCACCGTCATATGTTGAGTGATTCATATGTTGAGTGGTCGCTGTGAAGGACACGGGGGTGCTGCATACTGATGCCAGACAGTGTTATCATCGACTGAAACAGTTTGAAATGGGATCATAGTGGGTCTCCAGTTGGTCATCTAATCGGATCGAGCAGTATCCACATTTGTGGGGAATTCAGATGTGACGGTCACCCCATGTTGGACCGCATGGACATGTGAGAGCAAGCAGACTCATCGTCAAGGCTACGGTGGATCACGTGTGACCACCACAACTGAGGATCGGCGCACTGCGTACCAGGCACATCGTGAACCCTCCGCATATGTGCTTGCCATCCAAGAACCAGTCGCTGGAGTCGCCGGCTTGGCTGAAAGATTTTGTGCACACCGCACTATTGTTCACAGACTAGCAACATTAGGGCTAGAGAATTACAGTACCACGCGTAGGCTGCCGTCAATACCACAAAGGAAACGGCTGCATTTGGATTCTTGCTGTGGCTGTAGCATTGACTCCTGAACAACGACGTCGCACGGTGTTCAGCGATGAACCGTGGTTCTACAGCAGATGATCATCTTTGGCCAGTATGACGGTGACGTGGGAAGTTCTGTTATTTTTCCCATGTTTTGCAGAGGCACAGCGGCTTTATTCCTGGCGTTATGGCGTGGGTAGGTATCGGATATAGCTTCAGGTCACATCTGATAGTGATTGAGGGAACACTCATGCGACAGCGGTACGTCACGGATAACCTGCGTCCTCGTGTGTTACGTCTCATGCGAAACTGGCGGTGTCATTTTCCAACACGACAATGCTCGACAACATACAGGGTTATTACAAATGACTGAAGCGATTTCACAGATCTACAATAACTTTATTATTTGAGATATTTTCACAATGCTCTGCACACACATACAAAAACTCAAAAAGTTTTTTTTAGGCATTCACAAATGTTCGATATGTGCCCCTTTAGTGATTCGGCAGACATCAAGCCGATAATCAAGTCCCTCCCACACTCGGCGCAGCATGTCCACATCAATGAGTTCGAAAGCATCGTTGATGCGAGCCCGCAGTTCTGGCACGTTTCTTGGTAGAGGAGGTTTAAACACTGAATCTTTCACATAACCCCACAGAAACAAATCGCATGGGGTTAAGTTGGGAGAGCGTGGAGGCCATGACATGAATTGCTGATCATGATCTCCACCACAACCGATCCATCGGATTTCCAATCTCCTGTTTAAGAAATGCCGAACATCATGATGGAAGTGCGGTGGAGCACCATCCTGTTGAAAGATGAATTCGGCGCTGTCGGTCTCCAGTTGTGGCATGAGCCAATTTTCCAGCATTTCCAGATACACGTGTCCTGTAACGTTTTTTTCGCAGAAGAAAAAGGGGCCGTAAGCTTTAAGCCGTGAGATTGCACAAAACACGTTAACTTTTGGTGAATTGCGAATTTGCTGCACGAATGCGTGAGGATTCTCTACCGCCCAGATTCGCACATTGTGTCTGTTCACTTCACCATTAAGAAAAAATGTTGCTTCATCACTGAAAACAAGTTTCGCACTGAGCGCATCCTCTTCCATTAGCTGTTGCAACCGCGCCGAAAATTCAAAGCGTTTGACTTTGTCATCGGGTGTCAGGGCTTGTAGCAATTGCAAACGGTAAGGCTTCTGCTTTAGCCTTTTCCGTAAAATTTTCCAAACCGTCGGCTGTGGTACGTTTAGCTCCCTGCTTGCTTTATTCGTCGACTTCCGCGGGCTACGCGTGAAACTTGCCCGCACGCGTTCAACCGTTTCTTCGCTCACTGCAGGCCGACCCGTTGATTTCCCCTTACAGAGGCATCCAGAAGCTTTAAACTGCGCATACCATCGCCGAATGGAGTTAGCAGTTGGTGGATCTTTGTTGAACTTCGTCCTGAAGTGTCGTTGCACTGTTATGACTGACTGATGTGAGTGCATTTCAAGCACGACATACGCTTTCTCGGCTCCTGTCGCCATTTTGTCTCACTGCGCTCTCGAGCGCTCTGGCGGCAGAAACATGAAGTGCGGCTTCAGCCGAACAAAACTTTATGAGTTTTTCTACGTATCTGTAGTGTGTCGTGACCATATGTCAATGAATGGAGCTACAGTGAATTTATGAAATCGCTTCAATCATTTGTAATAGCCCTGTACATGTGTCTATGAACTATTTGTGTGATGTTGAGGTACTCCCGCGGTGAGCAAAGTCCCCAGATCTGTCCTCAATAGAACATGTATGGAGCCAGCTCGCCCATCAATTCGGACTGGTGGCAACATCCGAGATATAAAGGGCCAGTTACAACGTTTGGGGGGCAGCTTGTCTCCGGAGAAGATACGACAGTTTTAAGATACTCTTCCATACTGAATCAGCGAGTGCAACATGTTATTGATAGTCAGCCAACTCTGTCAAGTTCTTTTTAAATGTGACACTAGTTTGTAATCACTGAAATAGCATTAAATACTCTCTCAGCCCGTGACGTTTCATTTCGTTTTCTGAGTGCTTCAATTTTCTTTGACAGACAGAGTATGTGCATGCAGATGTAGAAAAAATGGAGAAAAAGGACGATTCCGGAACTTTCTGCTACCCAAAATACTTGAGTACAGATGTATATTAATATTCGTGTGACATTTAATAAAAATCGATCTAGACGGAAAGAAAATTGTCGACCACTTGTATCAATAATGACGACAACAGCGACAACCATGATTAATTGATAATGTAGCGATTTTCGGGAATAAACTCAGTAGATAAACTCACTGATTTACATGTGATACCACGGATCAAGAACCCAAGACCGCACAGCAACAGAAATGAGAAGCGGCCGTCCCCAGTGGCATACGCCTAGTGGCAGGCAACCGCGTATGACGCTCTGCTCTGTCCGGCCGCATACCAATTCCTCGGAGGTCTTTTTAACAGCGGTCATGAATTCTGTTGAAGCTGCGGCGTTGTCTGCATCGGATCGTTTACGGAAACTGCAAGGAGACAAATGAGCCTTCCTTAATGAGAAAGACAGCGAACAACGGATCTCACGAAGAGTGTGATGCATACGAATGTGCATTTCTGTTGAGTCAAGTGCTGCCGGTTAAGGGAACCTCGTATTTTACATCTGGAAGACAAACAGTCTCTTTAGTCACTGCTTAAACTTCAACGGCGTTGAAAGTAGTTTCAGCTTTCCTCAAGAATTTGAATAGATAATTCTGTGGAAATCTGCAAGCTTTAAATTTTGTCCCTTTGGACTGGTAATAAATTTCCCGAACAAACAGGAGCAGTACTCAGTGTAGAAAAGAGAAGCAATCGATGGTGAAATCCGTCATTTTATGACAGCAGATATAGATTTCAACTGTTACATCATAAGTGCATTTAACAACAAGTGACGCTAGTCCAAAGCGTCGTGTAGTAAGTAACACTGGTTGATATAGAGCATACAGAAGTCTGACATGAACTGTAGTATTTAACGAGTTAAGTATAATCTTATATGCTTAGCTAAGAGAACGAATATCATCAATTATTTTTAAGATTTTGAGTGCACAATAACCATTAAAGTGTCCAACCATGAGGCAATCTGCATACGCACCGATGGATGATGTGAACTTCATTGAAATGTTAGAGACCGATGTTGTTGTTTCACAACTTTAGAACACTTCCGATTTAAGGCAAAAATGTTTCTGCTCTTATCTTCTTTGACTCTTTAATTTTAATCAAAGGAGAAACAATTAACATATCTTGATAAAAAGCAAAACTGAAAGAAGATGGATAACCTGAGAGAAAGTAAAAAATTTCGAAGTAGCGATATTGTTTGGTGTGTCTCTTTAAGAGTTGGATAGTTCGAGGTTGTTGTCTCACAATGCGTTCTTCGAAACAGGATTTCTCTTAAGTGTAGGTAACGAAATTTTTGTAAAGATAAACCACCAGATAACAGGTATTAACTGATTTATTTGACTAGTTGCGATCATCAGACAACAGCACCTGATTAAGTTTATCACTACAATTCGACTTACAACACCGTAACTTACACTCATTGCCCTAGTAGCAAAATTTTAGAAGTTAAAATCACCGATAGGCACCATCATCAAAGCAATGTTGGATCTGATGTTCATTGAAACCTCGTTGGCCGATTGTATGATTCCCAGCATAGCTACGAAAGTAACCACGTATCGTTGCGAAAGTAATAACGTTATCGGCGTTCGAAGATGGAACTTCTTTCATCAATCGAACTACTTTAATAATGCACTAAAGAACGGAAATATACAAGCTGCCACAATTACCAAACACATTGTGATCACCTACTGCTGTCTATTCCTAATTTTGCAGCATGGTACTTGTCAATTCCAGATTGACTTCCACTACAACCATACACTCGGTAGGTTCGATGGTTTATGATATACTCTAACAATCGTGCTTATTGGTGCCGCAGAACATACAGTTATTAAAATGTATGACAAAATTTATCTTTTCCCAATCGTAAAGTCGAATGAAATGGCGTACAAATTTAGTCGAGGAACTGGAACTGCACTCGTTTAGAAGAAATGCAAATCATTTACAATAAACGCAACACAACTCATTCGGCGAAATTGCGATATTCCACAGCGTGGTTTGAATATCATGTGACAGCCTGAATGATAGCTCAAGGTAATTTTTTTCAGGAACATTCACAGAACACCTAAGGGATATCAGAAATGTTTTTCAGTCGATGACTACCCAAAATACTTTCTGCCATCAGTGCATTGCTTCATCATTCGCCTCCATCCAGCACGTCATTTGTTCAAATAGTATTTTCAAATACGCAGAACATCGCACGATTTTCAGTCTACGCTTTACGTATGGGGAGACTGAAAATTTCATGTGAAAATGATCACTATAGGCTTCTTGCATTACTGAGTGATTGGTGTGCTGATGGACTGCTGCGAATAAAGAGCACGTCACGCCTTACTCTGATAGCTACAAGCGCATCTATGGCAACAAGTCAACTTTTTTCTATGTACCACTTAATGATGTTTTTTTGAGAGTCGTGCACCACATATATGAGTCAAGTGCTTCACTCGTTTTTTTTTTCTTTATTATTTTGTTTAGTGAGACCAATGACATTACGTCCACTGACAACTGTGATGTCATTAGAATCACCGAAAGTTTAAGCATCCGTGTTGCACAATCAAAAGGAGCGTTGGAAACAAAAGAGTAGAGAAACTTTAAATTATATTGGTGACTGAAGACAGAGTACTGAGCAAGATGACATAAGTATTTACTTCATTTGAAGACTAATAATTATAGGTATTAGCAGTAGTATGTTCTTAAGCTGGTTAGTACCTCCAAATACACGTAGCAAGAGCAAGCCATTAATGCCTATTTTCCCCTGGACAGAAGATCAGGTGATGTGTGGATGCATGGACGCAAAACAGTTAGCCTATAATGACAGCCGTAGTGCACTTAGTGGTGCAGTTACTGTGCAGAAAACATCAGACAATAAATTCTGTGACGTTATTGGGGGTTGACTGTTAGATACAGAGAGAAAAACAGCGAACACACTGAAATAGGGAACATGTTAAGGTACCAATGATAACAATATCTGCAGTTATATCTTTAACTGTATGTCGTATAAGAAACTCAACGAAAATGTAATTGGAATGGGAAATTCCATGAAAGGACCAAAATGGAAGGACTCGACCCCCGAAGTTTTCTTTTCAACATTCGCCGTTTTACAAAAAAATACAAATATAACTTTATTAAACCAACAAATAAACTTTAGAAATAAATATGGCAGCTTAAATAAATGAAATAATTTAAAAGGTCCCTAATAACAATTAGCTGGGCCGAACTTGCTAATAAGGAAAATGTTAATACAACTTGGAATTAAGCTAATAATTGAAAAAAAACTATAACTATAGAAAATTACAGTTCTGAAATATGCTTTGTTCTTCTGTAAGATACAGAATACAACGTTAGTTACTTGAAATTAGCAGATATACAAGAGTAAAATATCACAACAATATTTTTCCCCACTATTATTAATACCCCAAGGCTTTCATATGCAAAAGCTCATTTAAAGAGAAAGAAAAAATACGATTAAGATGAACATGCAGATCAGACAATTAGCCATGATTTCAAATTTAATGAAACTTAACTTCTCTGTAGAATCCGCAGATTAGAAACATTGGATTTTGATTACAAAATGGGTACCCCTTGCCACCGTTACATACACCGGCTAACACTTCCATTGTGTGGGTTGTCAGTTCAGAGGTCAAGACACCTGGGTCACTATGGAAGACAATCGACCTAGGCCGAACACGCAGACGGCCAAAGTTTACCAAGTCGTTTGAATGACAAGCACTGCAGGCTCACCTGCAAGTACAAATACTATGTGCCCACCTCAGGCACTAAACAGACAATGTGCAAATTCTGATTATGGACAGTTGCCCAAATAAGCCGCAAGCAGCGAACATAAAGATTCCACAGTTACTGTATGTCTACAGTGACGATGAAGGAAGAAACACAAAAAGTATGTAGTGTAAATACCGAAGATTTCGCTGGCTATTACCAGACAACATGCTGTATGCTACTGGCGAGGAAGGTAGCAGAGTTGCGTTTCTCCCTGAGAATGAGAGATATGGAGACAGCAAATCAGACACCCAACACGGCGCCCTGCTGAATTTTAAAGGCACTTCGTCACAAGTCAGAATCATGCTCTCCGTTCATCATCATTTAGCTGCTCACGATTATATGAAGATGACTTTATTCACAACTCACAGTTGCAGACATGCAGTACAGTATAAAACGTATCTGCAGACAAAGACTTCTGTTTTATTGTGCAACACTATATATGTCGTGTCCGCCCCCGGTAGTTGAATGCTCAGCCTGAGGGATTGTCAGTCCTCTGGGTCCCGGTTCGATTCCCGGCTGGGTTGGGGAATTTTCTCCGCCCAGGGAATGGGTGCTGGGCTGTCCTCATCATCATCCTTTCATCCTCATAGACTGCAGGTCGCCGAAGTGGCGTCAAATTGAAAAACCAGCATACGGCGAACGGTCTGCCCGACGGCGGACCCTAGCCATACGATAAAATAAAAGATAGGTATATCTCGTTCATATAATTTTTTATGTATTTGTACGTCTCATAAAAGTCAAAGGATATGTGAATCATAGCTCGCACGGAAAGATGCAGGTGTTCTTTTTTTCCACGAGCTGTTAGAGATTGGAATAATAGAGAAGTACTGTGAATGTTGTTCGATGAACTCTCTGCCAGGCACTTAAGTGTAATTTGCAGAGTATCCATGTAGATGTAGTTATTGATATTGTTTGGGAATTTTCTCGAACTGTTTATTTTTCTCTCCCTTCCTTCCATTTTACTTTAAATTAGTTCTTCATGAAATTAACAAACACGCATTTTGTAACGGAAACGTACTTTTCCACTGCTTCATCTCAATGGTAGCAATGTAAATCCATCTGATGATGCATCCAAAGTTCTCGACCTGTTTGTAAGCACGAATATTTGTTACTTAGAAGATTTATCATACTTCCTGTGTAATCTGGGTAGCTACGAATTTTTTGATAGTAACTGTAATATTACACCGCTTTCTTGTTGTATACATGGAAGAAGCCTGGAGATACTAAAAGGTTTCAGATAGATTACATAATGGTAAGACAGAGATTTAGGAACCAGGTTTTAAATTGTAAGACATTTCCAGGGGCAGATATGGACTCTGACCACAATCTATTGGTTATGAACTGTAGATTAAAACTGAAGAAACTGCAAAAAGGTGGGAATTTAAGGAGATGGGACCTGGATAAACTGAAAGAACCAGAGGTTGTACAGAGTTTCAGGGAGAGCATAAGGGAACAATTGACAGGAATGGGGGAAAGAAAAACAGTAAAAGAAGAATGCGTAGCTTTGAGAGATGAAGTAGTGAAGGCAGCAGAGGACTTAGTAGGTAAAACGACGAGAGCTAGTAAAAATCCTTGTATAACAGAATAAATACTGAATTTAATTGATGATAGGAGAAAATATAAAAATGCAGTAAATTAAGCAGGCAAAAAGGAATACAAACGTCTCAAAAACAAGATCGACAGGAAGTGCCAAATGGCTAAGCAGGGATGGCTAGAGGACAAATGTAAGGATGTAGAGGCTTATCTCACTAGGGGTAAGATAGATACTGCCTACAGGAAAATTAAAGAGACCTTTGGAGAACAGAGAACCACTTGTATGAATATCAAGAGCTCAGATGGAAACCCAGTTCTAAGCAAAGAAGGGAAAGCAGAAAGGTAGAGGGGGTATGTAGAGGGCCTATACAAGGGCAATGTAATTGAGGACAATATTATGGAAATGGAAGAGGATGTAGATCATGATGAAATGGGAGATACGATATTGCGTGAAGAGTTTGACAGAGCACTGAAAGACCTGAGTCGAAACAAGGCCCCGAGAGTAGACAACATTCCATTAGAGCTACTGACGGCCTTGGGAGAGCCAGTCCTGACAAAACTATACCATCTGGTGAGCAAGATGTATGAGACAGGCGAAATACCCTCAGACTTCAAGAAGAATATAATAATTCCGATCCCAAAGAAAGCAGCTGCTGACAGATGTGAAAATTACCGAACTATCAGTTTAATAAGTCACGGATGCAAAATATTAACGCGTATTCTCTACAGACGAATGGAAAAACTGGTAGAAGCTGACCTCGGGGAAGATCAGTTTGGATTCCGTAGAAATGTTGGAACACGTGAGGCAATACTGACCCTACGACTTATCTTAGAAGCTAGAATAAGGAAAGGCAAACCTACGTTTCTATCATTTGTAGACTTAGAGAAAGCTTTTGACAATGTTGACTGGAATACTCTCTTTCAAATTCTGAAGGTGGCAGGGGTAAAATACAGGGAGCGAAAGGCTATTTACATTTTGTACAGAAACCAGATGGCAGTTATAAGAGTCGAGGGACATAAAAGGGAAGCAGTGGTTGGGAAGGGAGTGAGACAGGGTTGTAGCCTATCGCCAATGTTATTCATTCTGTATACTGGGCAAGCAGTGAAGGAAACAAAAGAAAAATTCGGAGTAGGTATTAAAATCCATGGAGAAGAAATAAAAACTTTGAGGTTCGCCGATGACATTGTAATTCTGTCAGAGACAGCAAAGGACTTCGAAGAGCAGTTGAACGGAATGGACAGTGTCTTGAAAGGAGGGTATAAGATGAACATCAACAAAAGCAAAACGAGGATAATGGAATGTAGTCGAATTAAGTCGGGTGATGCTGAGGGAATTAGATTAGGAAATGAGACCCTTAAAGTAGTAAAGGAGTTTTGCTATTTGGGGAGCAAAATAACTGATGATGGTCATAGTAGAGAGAATATAAAATGTAGACTGTCAATGGCAAGAAACTCGTTTCTGAAGAAGAGAAATTTGTTAACATCGAGCATAGATTTAAGTGTCAGGAAGTCGTTTCTGAAAGTATTTCTATGGAGCGTAGCCATGTATGGAAGTGAAACATGGGTGATAACTAGTTTGGACAAGAAGAGAATAGAAGCTTTCGAAATGTGGTGCTACAGAAGAATGCTGAAGATTAGATGGGTAGATCATATAACTAATGAGGAGGTATTGAATAGGATTGGGGAGAAGAGAAGTTTGTGGCACAACTTAACTACAAGAAGGGATCGGTTGGTAGGACATGTTCTGAGGCATCAAGGGATCACCAATTTAGTATTGGAGGGCAGCGTGGAGGGTAAAAATCGTAGAGGGAGACCAAGAGATGAATACACTAAACAGATTCAGAAGGATGTAGGTTACAGTAGGTATTGGGAAATAAAGAAGCTTGCACAGGATAGAGTAGCATGGAGAGCTGCATCAAACCAGTCTCAGGACTGAAGACCACAACAAGAACAGCTAACGGATTACAGGGGCAACAAATATTTAATTTTCAATATTTCGTGTTATTACTGGAGAAATTTTAAAAAGTTATAATGCTGTTATAAACCACTCATTACGAGAAGCAATCGTATGTTAAAAGCTTATCACAATGAAACAAGTATTACAGTTAGAAAGTGTGTGTGTGTGTGTGTGTGTGTGTGTGTGTGTGTGTTTGTGTGTGTGTGTTGAGACAATGTAACAGACGGCACGCAAATACCCTTTCTATATTTATCCAGTATTTGAGGACAAGAGGACTTAGCGAATTCCGACAAACTCTGCAGATAATTTCAAACCTTTACGAAATTTTTTCTGCCTGAAACCCTAGTGTTCACGTTGATAAGGGGAAGTTCGTTTCCATATTTGTGACGACGAACGTGCTGAAATCGTTACTTCACTTTCCTTAGAATAGCACAATACACTTCACAGTTGGTGGTTACATAATGAAGGAGGATATCAAACAGAATACCTCCAAAGACCGTCGCCATAACTTTACCAGGTGAGGGCTCAGCTTTGGACTTTTTCTTCGAAGGAGATGTGGTGTGGCGCCACTCCATGGATCGCCCTTTTGTTTCAGATCAGAAGAACCCATGTTTCGTTCCTCAAAAAAATTGTCGCGATCAGCCCCGACTCCGTTGCCCTTGATGGTCTTCTGTCAGGCTGCGGGGAACTCAGCAGCCACCCAACTCTGAGTACACCAACTGGTGGACGATTGTGTCAGCACTACTGACAGTGGCCTGCCGCCACGCCGGAGATCGGACAAATTTGCGCGACCTTGTTGCGGTGATGACAGACGTCTTGCACGACATCTCACCGTACTTTTGTTCACTGCCGTCTTTCCGATGACATTCAGCAAGCGCGTATGAACATCTGCGACGCTCTGGTTTTTAGCAAAAAGAAACTCAGTGGCAGCTCTCTGCTTGGAAGGTACGTCCGTCACAGACGACATTTTCAAGGTTACGTATAGCGCCCCCACCTATCGGAACTTCGTGTCACTATGGGGGCTGAAGCGGAAATACTCCACGATGCCCCACAACAAAGTCCGCATTTTTTGCACTTCTAATTAAAATGATAAATTTGTACTACAACATGGATGTAACTCGTCAGAAAGACAAATACAACCATTGTCGGAATCTTAGCTGACTTTAATGTACTGGTACCTTTGTGTGTGTTAAAACCATTTCATTGCATAAGAAGCGTACTAAAACGCAACTACACGTTACATCACGTAACAGATTCGCTGACACATTTTATAGTCTCTGGAAAGACCAGGGCAGCAGGAAGGCTGTACTTAGAATCTGTAGATATCTTGGCTGAAGCTATGCTGCACGGCGTACCAGGGGAATTTTCGTCACAGCTAACCGGCAAAAGTAGCAATTTAGAGAAGTTTATAACATTGTAGAAAATTTAGCTATAAAAATTATGATTTGTAAGCCACGGCGATTTATAATAACAGATCACACGAAGAAATTTTTAAATCATCTTATTACAGTCAAGGCTTCACTCGTTATTCAGCCACGATGACTGGTACGTTAGCCACGGCAGATGTATACAGTATACGGTATTACGCTGCAATAATGTCTACAACTGCCATAATTCTGTAATAACACGTTGTCAGATTTTTGGAGTTGTTTCCAGGTAGTAATAAAATAGTGATTAAACCCAAAAGAAATTTTTATAAAAGTAAATTCGAATTAGAAAAAAAAATTGTTTATTTAAATTTTTGGATTTCATACGAAAACGCTCGCAGTGGTTGTGTTACCCTACTAACACGTCACGTGCCAGTAAGCTACCTGTGACAAGCTGTGGATCTTAAGACATCTAGTAGATTTCCTGGAATACCACATTAGCAGATAAAAGTATGTGAAAATGGTTTTCCCCAGCTTCAATATCTCACGTATCTGCATCTGGTCACAGGAAGTACAATGAAAGATTACGGGTACTGCTTTGGATGAAATAAGGTACGGCTTTACGAGAAGTCGAGCTCACTTCATTCCATTAGCCATTACTCTGAAAGCCTTAGCGATTCTCCCAACCGAAGTGCTGCTGCGAATCTGAAGTGAGGAAATACGTGGTGTAAGAGTTTATTGTTGACCTACTCCATGCCAGCTGTCCGCTCAAAAATTCACTCGAATAAGCCCACACCATATAACTACGATTATACGTAGATATGTACCACGATTTTAAAATGAGGACGTTTTTTCTACTTTAAATTTTTGTAATTTAGCCCATTTGAGATACAGGGCTCTAGGTGGGAGCATTACCCTGCTCTAAATGCAGCCCTGAATAAATTGTAGACTTTGTATTGAAAGGTGTGAGGAAATAGCTCAAACTTGAATGTGACAAATTCGATTTTGGTGTTTACAAAGCAATACTGTCGTAAATAAATACAGAACAACAAGAAACTACAAGGCGTTTCCCCTTTTTTTTAAAAAAAAGAAAAGAAATCTAAATTCAGCTATTATAAACTCACCGTATCAATACCGGGTTACGAGGCTCGCAGCTGAAATAAACGCAGTGATGTACAAATAATTAACTGGTAGCATGAGCCGTGGTAATTGTGCAAATAATAAACTCGTTAGAGAGAAATGAATATAGATTGTAAGATCATGCGTGAATGTGATTTCAGTGTATAAATCGGAATAATTAATTATTGAGTGAAATACACGACGCATGTAAGTTTCGAATTCCCGCTGCAGATACTTGCTGCGTGCACGCAGTAATATATAGATATTGAAATTAGTGCAAGAGAAGCAAGGTGTTGATCTTTTTCATCCAAGCTATCCACTCCAAATGAAACTTCCTGGCAGATTAAAACTGTGTGCCCGACCGAGACTCGAACTCGGGACCTTTGCCTTTCGCGGGCAAGTGCTCTACCAACTGAGTTTGGAAGGTAGGAGACGAGGTACTGGCAGAATTAAAGCTGTGAGTACCGGGCGTGAGTCGTGCTTCGGTAGCTCAGTTGGTAGAGCACTTGCCCGCGAAAGGCAAAGGTCCCGAGTTCGAGTCTCGGTCGGGCACACAGTTTTAATCTGCCAGGAAGTTTCATATCAGCGCACACTCCGCTGCAGAGTGAAAATCTCATTCTGGAAACATCCCCCAGGCTGTGGCTAAGCCATGTCTCCGCAATATCCTTTCTTTCAGGAGTGCTAGTTCTGCAAGTTTCGCAGGAGAGCTTCTGTAAAGTTTGGAAGGTAGGAGACGAGGTACTGGCAGAATTAAAGCTGTGAGTACCGGGCGTGAGTCGTGCTTCGGTAGCTCAGTTGGTAGAGCACTTGCCCGCGAAAGGCAAAGGTCCCGAGTTCGAGTCTCGGTCGGGCACACAGTTTTAATCTGCCAGGAAGTTTCATATCAGCGCACACTCCGCTGCAGAGTGAAAATCTCATTCTATCCACTCCAAAGTTCACTCTAACAAGCCAATTACGTTCTCCAACATTTCTGGGACCTCTTTCTGTTCTACAGTTACGTTTCTGAGACCTGCTTCTGCTCTACAGTTTAGACTTCTTTCATCTTTGATCCTATAAGCAACGCGAGGTCATGTTATTTGCAAACAAACATTGTTACTGTTGTTGGTAATTCATCCGGGTTATATGGCCGTGGTCCATGGAATTCTTCATTTCCTAACGATTCGTCCAATACTATGTTGGACATTTTCAGAGGTATGGCTGGTCCTGCCGACTGACGAGTCGGGCGTCGGAGAGCGGCCTAAATACCGAGGAAAGGTAATGCAACTGTTTTGTTACCTCGTGGTGTGTATAAAGATAAGATGTATGGTCTGCTAAGTGACTCTACCTATAGGAGGATTGATTACGATCCTACAGAACGTGTGCAACGAAAAACTTCAGCACTATTAAATTACTCCTCCTTACCGCAAGAGACCATCAGGAGGTTAAAACCACATGGTTGTGTACCTCCAAGACTGTATGGCCTTCCAAAGATTCATAAAGAGGGTCTTCCTCTGCGTCCAATAGTGAGCAACATTGTAGCTCCTACAAATGATTTAGCTAAACATCTCGCTTCCTTACTGAGACCTTTCGTAGGCAAGTGCTCACATCACATACGAAACTCAGCTGATTTTATCAATAGACTGGGGGCTCTTCGTCTGAGCAGTGTAGACCTTCTATTAAGTTTTGATGTGGTCTCACTTTTTACAAAAGTTCCTCTTGCAGATTCTTTGACACTGATTGGTAACATGTTTTCTGTTGATATCACTGCTTTGTTCAGGCACGCACTTTCGTCAACTTATTTTATGTTTAATCAAGAATATTTTGAACAGACTGACGGTGTCACCATGGGTAGCCCCCTGTCTCCTTTGGTCGCCAACCTTTTTATGGAGGATTTTGAAGAGAGAGCGCTTGAATCAGCTGCCCTGAAGCCAACAGTTTTTTGGCGGTATGTGGATGACACTTTAGAAGCAGGAAGCGGATAAAGAGGAGAACATGCCGGAACAATCTTTAGCTTTTCTTCCTTTCGCTGGCAACACTTCGTTTAAAATAGCAAGAATCCTCCGAAAATTTCAGGTAAAAATGGTTTTCCGCCCACCATCGAAGATTGCGGACTTTGTAGGATCAGTTAAGGACAATCTGTTACTACGAAAGGCCGGAATTTACAAGATACCGTGCCAATGTGGTATGGCTTACATAGGTCAAACCACACGCACCGTGAAAGAACGCTGCACTGAACTGAACATCAACGTTACACCCGCCTTTTGCAGCCAAGCAAGTCCGCTATTGCTGAACATTGTATTTCTACTGGACATTCAATGGAGTTGTTGTTGTTGTTGTTGTGGTCTTCAATCCTGAGACTGGTTTGATGCAGCACTCCATGCTACTCTACCCTGTGCAAGCTTCTTCATCTCCCAGTATCTACTGCAACCTACATCCTTCTGAATCTGCTTAGTGTATTCATCTCTTGGTCTCCCTCTACGATTTTTACCCTCCACACTGCCCTCCAATGCTAAATTTGTGATCTCTTGATGCCTCAAAACATGTCCTACCAACCGATCCCTTCTTCTAGTCAAGTTGTGCCACAAACTTCTCTTCTCCCCAATCCTATTCAATACCTCCTCATTAGTTACGTGATCTACCCACCTTATCTTCAGCATTCTTCTGTAACACCACATTTCGAAAGCTTCTATTCTCCTCTTGTCCAAACTAGTTATCGTCCATGTTTCACTTCCATACATGGCTACACTCCATACAAATACTTTCAGAAACGACTTCCTGACACTTAAATCTATACTCGATGTTAACAAATTCCTCTTCTTGAGAAACGCTTTCCTTGCCATTGCCAGTCTACATTTTATATCCTCTCTACTTCGACCATCATCGGTTATTTTACTCCCTAAATAGCAAAACTCCTTTACTACTTTAAGTGTCTCATTTCCTAATCTAATTCCCTCAGCATCACCCGACTTAATTTGACTACATTCCATTATCCTCGTTTTGCTTTTGTTGATGTTCATCTTATATCCTCCTTTCAAGACACTGTCCATTCCGTTCAACTGCTCTTCCAAGTCCTTTGCTGTCTCTGACAGAATTACAATGTCATCGGCGAACCTCAAAGTTTTTACTTCTTCTCCATGAATTTTAATACCTACTCCAAATTTTTCTTTTGTTTCCTTTACTGCTTGCTCAATATACAGGTTGAATAACATCGGGGAGAGGCTACAACCCTGTCTTACTCCTTTCCCAACCACTGCTTCCCTTTCATGCCCCTCGACTCTTATAACTACCATCTGGTTTCTGTACAAACTGTAAATAGCCTTTCGCTCCCTGTATTTTACCCCTGCCACCTTCAGAATTTGAAAGAGAGTATTCCAGTCAATATTGTCAAAAGCTTTCTCTAAGTCGACAAATGCTAGAAACGTAGGTTGGCCTTTCCCTATTCTAGCTTCTAAGATAAGTCGTAAGGTCAGTATTGCCTCACGTGTTCCAACATTTCTACGGAATCCAAACTGATCTTCCCCGAGGTCGGCTTCTACCAGTTTTTCCATTCGTCTGTAAAGACTTCGCGTTAGTATTTTGCAGCTGTGACTTATTAAACTGATAGTTCGGTAATTTTCACATCTGTCAACACCTGCTTTCTTTGGGATTGGAATTATTATATTCTTCTTGAAGTCTGAGGGGATTTCGCCTGTCTCATACATCGTGCTCACCAGATGGTAGAGTTTTGTCATGACTGGCTCTCCCGAGGCCATCAGTAGTTCAAATGGAATGTTGTCTACTCCCGGGGCCTTGTTTCGACTCAGGTGTTTCAGTGCTCTGTCAAACTCTTCACGCAGTATCTTATCTCCCATTTCGTCTTCATCTACATCCTCTTCCATTTCCATAATATTGTCCTCACGTACATCGCCCTTGTATAAACCCTCTATATACTCCTTCCACCTTTCTGCCTTTCCTTCTTTGCTTAGAACTGGGTTGCCATCTGAGCTCTTGATATTCATACAAGTGGTTCTCTTCTCTCCAAAGGTCTCTTTAATTTTCCTGTAGGCAGTATCTATCCTACCCCTAGTGAGACAAGCCTCTACATCCTTACATTTGTCCTCTAGCCATCCCTGCTTAGCCATTTTGCACTTCCTGTCGATATCATTTTTGAGACGTCTGTATTCCTTTTTGCCTGCTTCATTTACTGCATTTTTGTATTTTCTCCTTTCATCAATTAAATTCAATATTTCTTCTGTTACCCAAGGATTTCTATTAGCCCTCGTCTTTTTACCTACTTGATCCTCTGCTGCCTTCACTACTTCATCCCTCAGAGCTACCCATTCTTCTTCTACTGTATTTCTTTCCCCCATTCCTGTCAATTGTTCCCTTATGCTCTCCCTGAAACTCTGTACAATCTCTGGTTCTTTCAGTTTATCCAGGTCCCATCTCCTTAAATTCCCACCTTTTTGCAGTTTCTTCAGTTTCAATCTGCAGTTCATAACCAATAGATTGTGGTCAGAGTCCACATCTGCCCCAGGAAATGTCTTACAATTTAAAACCTGGTTCCTGAATCTCTGTCTTACCATTATATAATCTATCTGATACCTACTAGTATCTCCCGGATTCTTCCAGGTATACAACCTTCTTTTATGATTCTTGAACCAAGTGTTGGCTATGATTAAGTTATGCTCTGTGCAAAATTCTACAAGGCGGCTTCCTCTTTCATTCCTTCCCCCCAATCCATATTCACCTACTATGTTTCCTTCTCTCCCTTTTCCTACTGATGAATTCCAGTCACCCATGACTATTAAATTTTCGTCTCCTTTCACTACCTGAATAATTTCTTTTATCTCGTCATACATTTCATCTATTTCTTCATCATCTGCAGAGGTAGTTGGCATATAAACTTGTACTACTGTAGTAGGCATGGGCTTTGTGTCTATCTTGGCCACAATAATGCGTTCACTATGCTGTTTGTAGTAGCTAACCCGCACTCCTATTTTTTATTCATTATTAAACCTACTCCTGCATTACCCCTATTTGATTTTGTATTTATAACCCTGTAATCACCTGACCAAAAGTCTTGTTCCTCCTGCCACCGAACTTCACTAATTCCCACTATATCTAACTTTAACCTATCCATTTCCCTTTTTAAATTTTCTAACCTACCTGCCCGATTAAGGGATCTGACATTCCACGCTCCGATCCGTAGAACGCCAGTTTTCTTTCTCCTGATAACAACGTCCTCCTGAGTAGTCCCCGCCCGGAGATCCGAATGGGGGACTATTTCACCTCCGGAATATTTTACCCAAGAGGACGCCATCGTCATTTAATCATACAGTAGAGCTGCATGTCCTCGGGAAAAATTACGGCTGTAGTTTCCCCTTGCTTTCAGCCATTCGCAGTACCAGCACAGCAAGGCCGTTTTGGTTATTGTTACAAGGCCAGATCAGTCAATCATCCAGACTGTTGCCCCTGCAACTACTGAAAAGGCTGCTGCCCCTCTTCAGGAACCACACGTTGGTCTGGCCTCTCAACAGATACCCCTCCGTTGTGGTTGCACCTACGGTACGGCCATCTGTATCGCTGAGGCACGCAAGCCTCCCCACCAGCGGCAAGGTCCATGGTTCATGGGAGTATGAGTATGAGAAAACAATGATTTTGTCCACAGCAACGTCTTTCTGTGACTCCATTATTAAAGAATCCGTAGAAATACGACTGGAGGAAAATCTGTTAAACCGTGACAGCGGCTACCAGCTGGACAGTGCATGGAATCCCATCATCTCCACGATTTGCTCAAATCGAAGACGACAGAGTGCGTCGACGGCCGTGGCAAACAGCAACGCAGAGGGCGACTGAGTTCCGCTATTCCACCAGCGAGGGCGCTGCCGGCGGGCAGTGTTGGTTCAACTATCAAGTTTTCGACGCATGCGCAGAATAGCTACAGTACGCTATATATTGCGGAGCGGAGGACGTTATCGCCAGTCTGCGACGGCTCACCTGAAGATGACTGGCAGGTGCCCAGTTGAAATATCGTGCGAAGTATTGAACGACGACCGGCTGCAAGCCCGAAATTTGTTTGAACAGGTGACCATGTAGTTAAGTTTTCTGAAACTACAGTTTTAAGTGCTACCACGAACTATTATCCACGACTGTATAGGGAGGCTAGTGAAATTTATAAACATGAAGATAATTTTAATAGAAAAGAAGAGGTCTTGAAATTAAGCGATATATGGACAGTGGCGTTACAGAATCGATAAGTGATTTTTATCTATGACGGATTATTATCGATAGTTACATTTTATCTTTGACTAGTTTTCTCTCTGCTACTATGTGCAAGCTAGACCACGCCCATTTTCATCTGTATTTAGGCCGCTCTCCGACGCCCGACGCGTCAGTCGGCAGGACTCAGCAGGACCAGCCGTACCTCTGAAGATGTCCAACGTAGTATTGGACGAAACGTTAGGAATTGAAGAATTCCATGGACCACGGCTATATAACCCGGAAGAATTATCAACAACAGTACCATCCGGTCGTGAAAGCCTTCATTGTATGATTAGGAAACATTGTTACCATCACTACTTTCGAAAACACCATTACGAAAGTTTAATTTTATGCATACAAATTCGATTATGTAGAGACTGTAAATACATTAAAGTTTTAAAGAAGATGGTTATGAATTTTATAGCCCTTTCGAGGACGAAGCTATACGAGTAATTAAGTAAATGAGCTGAGGTAAAACTTTTTGTCTTTCATATACAGCAGGTCGGGTAAAGTTTTTCATTGTAATTTTCAGCGGAAACTTGTCTTGGTGGGACCCTCATATGAAAAAAAAAAAAAAAATGACAGCGGAGGTCATCAGTCCCCTAGAACTTAGAACTACTTAAAACTAACTAACCTAAGGACATCACATACATCCATGCCCGAGGCAGGGTTCGAACCTGCGACCGTAGCGGTCGCGCGGTTCCAGACTGAAGCGCCTAGAACCACTCGGCCACTCCGGCCGGCCCTCAGATGCAAACAAAGGCGATATTTTCCTTCGTAAGGAACTTCATTTATAATTCTAACGATAAAGGTTTTGCATATAAGGCGAAGCAACGTCTCACCAGTAGCACTTTTCAGTCTATCTAGAAACGTAGCGCGGGCTGCGTAAGACCCGAAGCATTGTAGAGGTCGGTTCTTTCCAGCCAGATATGGCAGTGGAGGAGAGAGAGGACCACAACTGGGACTGTTTGGGTTAGGGCTTCAAGATCAAGCATTTACCTTACAACAAATGAAAGCTCCCTAAACCCTGGTGAGATTCGATTGAATGGAGCGCTTTTTAATTTATTTCTGAGACAATATACACTGTCCGGAACAAATATATGTAGGTCGTGCGTGTGTGTCTGTTATTTGTTTGCCTGTTACGGAGTAAAGTCGATGGTTTCCTCGCCAATGTACAGTGTGAATAATAAAGGAAACCTCCAGGCAAACGAGCTAAGTTGGTAGTTTTAAGAGCTGTGCAATTCAAAAAGTTAGTTTCTGCAGCACTATTTCCGAAACCAACCAAAACATGTTTTACGGGATGTAGAATAACCTTCTTGAAATTGAAACACACAATAAATTCACTACAACACGGGATTCTTCAGATTACAGCGACGTCCTGTAAGAAGTGTCAAATATGAGAGGTAATGTGAGGATCACTCGCTATGCGCGCGGCTGGCAGTTCACTCAGTCGATACGATGCGGCGCTCTCTCGCTAGATGAACGCTGCAAAATGCTAAGAACCACAGGGTCTCACTATACATACCGGCTGATCAAAAAGTCAGTATAAATTTGAAAACTTAATAAACCACGGAATAATGTAGATAGACAGGTAAAAATTGCCACACATGCTTGGAATGACATGGGGTTTTATTAGAACCAAAAAAAAGAAAACAATGTATTGCTAGACGCGTGAAAGTTATCTTGCGCGAGTCGTTTGGTGATGATCGTGTGCTCAGCCGCCATTTTCGTCATACTTGACCTCCCAGGTCCCCAGACCTCAGTCCGTGCGATTGTTGAATTAGGGGTTACCTGAAGTCGCAAGTGTTTCGTGATCGACCGACATCTCTAGGGATACTGAAAGACAACATCCGACGCCAATGCCTCACCATAACTCCGGACATGCTTTACAGTGCTGTTCACAACATTATTCCTCGACTACAGTTATTGTTGAGAAATGATGGTGGACATATTGAGCATTTCCTGTAAAGAACATCATCTTTGCTTTGTCTTACTTTGTTGTGCTAATTATTGCTATTCTGATCAGATGAAGTGCCATCTGTCGGACATTTTTTGAAGTTTTGTATTTTTTTGATTTTAATAAAACTCCATGTCATTCCAAGCCTGTGTGTCAATTTGTACCTCTCTATCTATATTATTGCGTGATTTATTAATTTTTCAAATTTATACTGACTTTTTGATCACCCGGTACATTACCAAACTGTAAGCTGAGCAATATAAACAAAGGTGGCATAAAATTGACAGCAGAATTCACTGCAGTTATGAAGGGCTGTTAAATATTAAATGTAATATAGTACTTTTATACCCCATAAACACGTAATTCCTCTCTTAATTGCTTACTTTTCCTAAATTTGTGCTCACTACATCTGAACTTACAACATTATTAAAGTGCGACAATAATTCGTGACCGACTGTTGTATGCAAGGAATAAAGTTTTCCACATCCTCTTTGCGCTGCAATAATTTAAGCCTTAGCTAAAGTTTGAGAAGAACCAAGATTACACGGAACATCAAGAATTCTAATCATTTTTTATTTAACAGTTATTTATTCCCTCCTTCCCCCTCCCCCGCTAAGATGATGCTCATCAGCCTTTGATTAAAGCAGTTATGTGCATTTATATGAATGAAAACAATGATATTATTCTGGGGGATGGGACCATGATGTGTATTAACCTGAGACCCACAAGGATGCTGGGCTCCTAGTAACATTTTCTAGCTGAGAGCTTTGGATGCAACTGGAGTTAGAGAGCAAATGATATAATAAATGATACGGTGAGGGATGAGTATTGCGATCCTTCATTTCGAAAATGAGAAGGTAGAGTAGGGTGTACCAGATGGTAGTTTTCAGGAATGATATCACTGGCTGGGAGGGACAGACAGTTGTCTAATATTATCCAGAGCACAGAGTATGACATGTGAAGATGATAGTACGTGATGATAGAGACCATTGTACTACTCAATTACGGTGTATACAATGGAGTGGTGCGATTCGATAGGACTCGCCCAGGTATTCCACGTGTTTGAGGACACGAGGGAAGTTGGTACAGCGTAAGGGTGGGAGAGAGTGAACGGATCCGTAAAGAGACGAGGATAGTGTGCCACTCAAAGCTTTGGAGGGGAGCGATAAACTTCAGAGAGGCGGACAGCCATGATACAAAGGCGCAGGTGAAGATGGAACATTTGAGTATCCTGTACGTACATATGACAGTAACGGGATATAGGACCAATATTCTGGCAGTTCGCAATTTTAGTTGAGAGCTTTCTTTTGGATCGTTGGTAGGTGGGGTTTGAGATTAGCTTTTTATCGAGTCCATCAAAGTTCTAAATAAGGTCTCGATAAGATCAGATTGCTGCTTAAGACAGCCGCGAGAGTTGAATTCTCCGAACAGGGACGCACTCATAAGAAACGAGCTGCAGAGAACGAAAGCAGGCAACCACAGAACCAGACCCTCCATATTTGGCGTTCTCGAGGAGACGGCAGCGCTAATGCTCGTTCCGAAGACGTGCAATTGTCTGACGTGAGGGACAGCTGCAGTGCGCGTCGCGTACGCGGAAGCGGCGATCAGGAAGAAGGGGAAGTGCACTCTGCAAACAGGCTTCATGCTTATTCCACAATATTACGGAAGGTGTAACGGTACCGGGTATTATTAAATTAGTGTTATTCCGATAACGTAATTCTTGTGAAATGATTTTTATTTTATGACCGTGACAGTGGTAAGGTATCGGAATAATTTTGTTCCCCTAAAGATTTATATTGATAGAAAAAAATGGAAAAGTGCGTACGGTATTGTTGACCGGGAGGTCCCATTCGGGGGAAGTTCGGCCGTGAAGTGCAAGTGTTATTGCAGTCGACGCCATGTTGGGCGACTTGCGTGTCGGTGATGATGATAAAATGATGATGAGGACAACACAGCCGGCCGGGAATCGAACCAGGTCCACTTGCACAAGAGGCAAGCATGTTATCACCCAGCTAAGCAGGTGGACTAAAGCAGTAGCAAGTTAAACGGAAATCGAACCAAGATTCTATTAGTAATTCACTAAACTATAATTACGTAAAAGGAAACGGTCGCTAGCCTAATTAGGCAAAGTTGCATCCAGTACTAGCATGGTTTATAAAGAACGTTAACTATTGGAGTTGAGTTAACTTCATACTAAACTCCTGTTTTGCTGATAAGGTTCAAGACAGTAGCACAATTTAGCAAGTAATTTACCAGTGACTTGACTTGAACTACACGGGAGGAGTATTAATATGTTTAAGCAACAACTGGCTCTTAATAACTCTTACTATCTGCACATTACAACAGGAAAATAATGATAATTATAGGTAAATGTTTACGAATGGTAGAGTACGACATACTTGGACAAGAGGTTCTTTTGTCAGTTTAATTATAGGAAATTACTGCTATGGAAATAGTTATGAAGCAACTGTATCTCTTGTGCTGATTAATATTTGCAGTCTCAAGGAACATTCACTTCCTTATACTATTTAGCTCAAGGAGACATGCGCCACATGGGTCTAATATAGACTGAATGTATGTAGCCAGTTGCTTATTCTTGATACCTGTTATTGTAATATGACATTTAAATCTGGCTGGACTATTAGCATGGGGACCCAGAAACTAGACTATCGGTAGCCCCAGATAGAGGATGAATACTTTAGCCACAACACAATACTGGAAACACTGTTAGGTATATAACACATGAAACTGTAAACACTATTATTTCAATAAGAAAAACCTTTTGTAGCTAAATGCATTAAATCTTCTCTTAGTAATTGTACTTTGATGAAACTTTAACTGACCATTTAAGAAAATTACATGGAGTATTTCAAAACTTAATGCTCACTAAATAATTATCTACTTTACAACTACACAAGTTTATAGGTAACAGCTTTTCAGTTCAGTAAAATAGGCTACTCGGACTCATCGTAGCCCTTGGGATAGGGCACTGTCTAGGTAAATGATTAAGCATAAAACACAAAGTTTATACAACACACACTTATTATTGGAAATGAAATCACTTAACTGGTTTACGCAGTTATACAGTTTTGTTTTTGAGTCGTAAGTCTTCTGAGTGGTTTGATGCGGCCCACACGAATTCCTCCCCTGTGCCAACCTCTTCATCTCAGAGTAGTACTTGCAACCTGCCTCCTTAATTATTTGCTGGATGTATTCCAATTTCTGTCTTCCTCTACAGTTTTTGCTCTCTATGGTTCCTTCTTGTACCATGGAAGTCATTCCCTCATGTCTTAACAAATGTCCTATCAACCTGTCCCTTCTCCTTATCAGTGTTTTCCACATATTCGTTTCCTCTCCGATTGTGCACAGAACCTGCTCATTCCTTACCTTATCAGTCCACCTAATTTTCAACATTCGTCTGTAGCACCATATCTCAAATGCCTCGAATGTCTTCTGTTCCTGTTTTCCCACAATCCATGTTTCACTATCATTCAATGCTGTACTCCAGACGTACATTCTCAGAAATTTCCTCCTCAAATTAAGGCCGATATTTGATATTGGTAGACTTATCTTGGCCAGTAATGCCATTTTTGCCAATGCTAGTCTGTTTTTGATGTCGTCTTTGCTCCGTCCGTCACTGGTTATTTTAATGCCTAGGTAGCAGAATTCCTTAACTTCATTGACTTCGTGACCATCGACCCTGATATTAAGTTTCTCGCTGTTCTCATTTCTACTACATCTCACTACCTTCGTCTTTCTTCGATTTACTCTCAATCCATTCTCTGTACTCATTAGACTGTTCATTCCATTCAGCAGATCTTGTAATTCTTCTTCACTTTCACTCAGGATAACAATGTCATCAGCGAATCATATCGTTGATATTCTTTCACCTTGAATTTTAATTCCACTCCTGAATCTTTCATTTATTTCCATCATTGCCTCCTCGATGTTCAGATTGAACAGTAGGAGCAAAAGACTACTTTCTTGTCTTACACTCTTTTTAATACGAGCACTTCGTTCTTGGTCGTCCACTCTTATAATATCCCCCTGGCTGTTGTACATATTGTATATGACCCGTCTCTCCCTATAGCTTACCCCTATTTTTCTCAGAATTTCGAACATCTTGCACCATTCTACTTTGTCAAACGCTTTCTCCAGGTCGACAAATCTTGATCTTTCTTTAGTCTTGCTTCCATTATTAACCGCAACGTCAGAATTGCCTCTCTCGTGCCTTTACCTTTTCTTATGCCAAACTGATCATCATCTAGCGCATCTTCGGTTTTCTTTCCCATTTTCTGTATATTATTCTTGTCAGCAACACGGATGCATGAGCTGTTGATTGTGCGATAATTCTCGCACTTGGCAGATCTTGCAGTTTTCGGAATTGTGTGGACGACATTTTCCGAAAGACAGACGGTATGTAACCAGACTCACACATTCTGCACACCAACGTGAATAGTCGTTTTGTTGCCACTTCCCCCAAAGATTTTAGAAACTCTGCTAGAATGTTATGTATCCATTCTACCTTACATGATCGTAAGTCCTCTAGTGCTCCTTTAAATTCTGATTCTAATACTGGGTCCCCTATCTCTTTAAAATCGACTCTTGTTTCTTCTTCTGTCACATCAGACAAATCGGCCCCCTCATAGTGGCTTTCAATGTATTCTTTCCACCTATCCGCTCTGTCCTCAGCATTTAACAGTCGGATTCCCGTTGCACTCTTAATGTTATCACCCTTGCTTTTAATGTCACCAAAGGTTGTTTTGACTTTCCTGTATGCTGAGACAGTCCTACCGACAATCATTTCTTTTTCGATTTCTTGACATTTTTCCGGCAGCGATTTCGTCTTAGCTTCCCTGCACTTACTATTTATTTTATTCCTCAGCGACTTGTATTTCTGTATTCCTGAGTCTTCCGGAACATTTTTTTACTTCCTCCTTTCAATGAGCAATTGAATTCTTTCTTCTGTTACTCATGGTTTATTCGCAGTTACCTTCTTTGTTCCTATGTTTCCCTTCACAACTTCTGTGATGGCCCTTTTTAGGGATGTCCATTCCTTTTCAACTGTACTGCTTACTGAGCTTTTCCTTACTGCTGTATCTATAGCCTTAGAGAACATCAAGCGTATCTCGTCATTCCTTAGTACTTCCGTATCCCACTTCTTTGCGCACTGATTCTTCCTGACTAATGGCTGAAACTTCAGCGACCTGAGTCTATATCTGCTCCTGGGTACGCCTTACAATCAAGAATCTGATTTCGGAATCTCTGTCTGACCGTGATGTAATCTAACTGAAATCTTCCCGTATCACCCGGCCTTTTCGAAGTATGCCTCCTCCTCTTGTGATTACTGAACAGAGTATTCGCTATTACTAGCTGAACTTTATTACAGAACTCAATTAATCTTTCTCCTCTTTCATTGTTTGTCTCCTGTAACCTTTTCTTCCACTCCTTGCCATACAACTGCATTGCAGTTACATTTTCATCTCAATTTACATACAGTATTAGCCTTTCAATATCCTCATACACTTTCTCTATCTCTTCATCTTCAGCTTGCGACATCGGCATGTATACCTGGACTATCGTTGTCGGTGTTGGTTTCCTGTCGATTCTGATAATAACAACCCTGTCACTGTACTGTTCACAGTAACACAGTCTCTGCTCTACCTTCCTGTTCATAACGAATCCTATACCCGTTATACCATTTTCCGCTGCTGTTGATATTACCCTATACTCATCTGACCAGAAACCCTTGTCTCCTTTCCACTCCACTTCACTAACCCCTACTATATCTAGATAGAGCATTTGGTTTCGCTTTTCAGATTTTCTAGTTTCCCTTACACGTTCAAGTTTCTGACGTTCCACGCCCCGACTCGTAGAACGTTGTCATTTCGTTGATTACTCAGTCTTTTTCTCGTGGTAACTCCCCCCTTGGCAGTCCCCTCCCGGAGATTCGAATGGGGAACTATTCCGGAATCTTTTGCGGAAGGAGAGCTCATCATGACATTTGTTCAATTACAGGCCACATGTCCTGTGGATACACGTACGTGTCTTTTGTGGTATCGATAGCAACGATGCCACGGCTTAGTTGCAAGTTCTTAAGTTGGCACTATGACAGACACCGACGACAGCGCCCTCTAGCCGGTGCTGCGGAGATCTAGGAGTTCCGCTACAGATTCTGCCTGCCCATTGCATCGAGAGCAGACGGCCGGAACACTTCGCACCTCAATGCAAAGTTATGAATTGTTCTTGCTAGAGTAAAGGTGAATCTAATTCGCACTGCAATACCGAGAGATTTTTGCCTTTTCCTGTTCCTACTCACTTCCTACAGGAGCAGACCCACCAGCCGCCTTCCAGGCGGGATACAAGATCGTTAATGCAGTACACAGCTGATAATTCGAGATGAAGGCGGTGGCAGTGTCTATCTGCAGCACCATTCAAAAAAGGCGGGAAAAGTATCCCTGGCTCTTCCTGTGCAACGAGCCTGAAAATTCCTTTCTTAGTGTAGGCTTTTCATAGTACAAAGCTAACCAAAGTACGCCATAATAAGCCGAATTACTTCCACATCCGAGGGGATTTTATATAATCTTGCAGTTCTTCTCGCCTCTTTCAGTTCACAAGATGCGCACCCTTTGCCCGCTGCTCACCGACTTCCTCATGCCACAAAGAAGCTTTGCAGGTCGACTGCCAGATCACCTTTTCTGTTCCCCCCTAGCCAGTTTCGTTGCTGCGGAGGGGTTTCCCTCCAAATTTTACGTTATTACAAACCTACATTCCCTACGCATGAACCCGTGCTGTAAATAAAGTTTTAACTTTTACATTCTTTTAAACCACGTTGCTTTTGAAATTACATTTATAGATTAATTACAGTTACATAAATCATCATAAATAATGAATAAAACATTTACATCGATTTTACACGAAAGAGCATGGCTGTACAGAAATGAAGTTAACTAAAAGCAGACAAAGAAGTTAGATAAGACCATTATAAATAATATCGACAAAAGTGTCCCGACAGGCAGGGAACAGACGAGAAGGAATCCAAACTGGAAATATTTGCGAGACGATTTATAATTCCGGCATTTCTCCGATAACCAAGAGAAGCCTCCCGGAAACCTTGGTCGGATTTGAGGATTGCAACTATTTTAATTTACTTCTGGAATATTGTTGTCCATTGTCCCACAAAAAAATCAAAAATTTGTGCATATGTGTCCAGCTACATGTGTGTAGTCTGACAAGGGTGTATCATAATTAAAAGTGAATACTGCCACGAGTGGAAGTATAAAAGTATAAGGTAATGTAAGGTACATTAAAAAAAAGGATAGCTGAAAAGCGTAACACGAAAACGGTTGAAGTACTGGTGCTGCTATTGCCTACGGGAGAGTGCCTACAAGAGTGATGAGGTCGCGAACTCCCCTCTAGAGAGACATGCCCGCTTACCCACGAGACGGTAGAGCGAGCACTACAGACGTCGGTAGTCCACTGCACTCAGTAGTGCTGAAAACAAAGAAATAGAGGCTTCAAAAGAAGGGCAAGGGAGTATAGTGCTTTTTCTGATAGCGGCAGGTGTGCGCGGACAGAAACACCGCAAAGAATGGCGCAGGTCTTCGAAGAGCACTGCATTTCCGTTGCAGTTCCGAAGCGCAGTCCGAACTCTAGAGCAATGGCTGCCACCGTAGCTCGCCGGTCTTCAACGCTGAGGGCATTCACTTGCTGGACAACGGTATCGCTATGCGATTACAGATCGTGCGTCAGAGGCCAAAGACATCTGTGCTTCCTTGAACCACTTGTGCCACGCCCTGACCCTTGCAACAGACATGCTGTGTTCCCTGCACACTTCCGCCATTTTTTGTTGAACTTCTGTGTCGCGCATTCCTTCCCTTGTAAGTAAAAAACTAACTACAGATTCTATTTCTCTGTTTTCAGCACTACAGTGTGCAGTGGGTGGTCTACGTGTGCACGAGCTGTCGTTACGACTGTGTGTACTCGTGTCCCTCTAACGGTGGGTCTGTGACCTCAGCGCTCTTATAGGGACCACACCCGCCCTCGAAGACAACGGTATTACGATTCGTTCAGTGATTTTCATTTTACGGCCTCCGCCTCGTTACTTTTCGAATGCACTTCACTGAAGAAAAAAGTTCCGAAAAATGTGCGTTTGCAAACGAGCCGTTTGCGAGACAGTAGCGAATGTGCGAGTTTAGAACCAAGTAATGACACTTTAAATACCATTGTACTTGAAATGTAAACTTTTCGATTACGTACCCATTTAATTGGGCTCAGAATTTCCCCCTTGGCCTATGGTTGGCAAATGATGGGACACTGGCACATCTTGGTGATAATGTATGACGTAAGGTGCCAATATGATCCAGGAGGGATATGTGGAACGAAGTCTGTACTTTGTTCCAAGATTACCTGTTTTCTTAGAGGTGAAGTTGATACAGCTGAAGAACTGCAGAAGCTAACTGTACTTTCTTTTCAGGATTTGCTATGCGATTCGGCAGCGTTTGAAGGAACTCATAACTCACTACAGAGAAGGGTGCAGTGTTGCATTCGGATAAGGGACAACACGTAGAACACATCGCAAAACAGATAGGGTGTTAGTAAATTCTAACATGTAAGTGCTAAAGCATTGTTGTACGAAGGCTACCGTAAAGTAATGCCTCTGAATTTTTTATGTAAAACATCTTAAAGCTTCTTGAATATAACAAACACCGTACACCTTTATTCTCCATGTCTACATATTTACAGTCCTCTGCCGCTTGAGGACACTGAATTGTGCCGTGTAACAAGGCGGTGTGTGTAACTGTGACGTGCATTAGAAACAGCGTGACGTAGCCGAGTTCCGAATTCTAGGAGTTCGTCCGCTCGTGGAGCACCGTATCTTCAGCATGAAAATGCCAGGCGACACAAAGGCGCTGCGACATCAATAATCCAACGTATTGGGTCCACTGTCGTCGATCATCCTCTACACAGTCCCTACTTGGCCCCATCCGATTTCCACGATTTTCCAGAATTTGATGAATACATTCGAGGAGTTCACTTTGATACTGATGAAGCCGTGCAGTCAGAGGTGAGGTTGTGGCTCCTCCAACGAAGTCAAATATTCTACAATGACTGTGTCAACAAACTGAACTCTCTTAAAAAAAAAAGTGTTCGTCACCAAGGTGATTCCTCGGACCATAACCCTCCTCCTATGACCTGGACCCTTCCGAAGACTGTTCCAGAGTATTTGCTTTCAGAAGTTTCACGCTATACACGACAACGGCCATCTGACCGATGGAGCATAAAATATGATTCATGTGAAAAGTTCTTATGTCAACATTCAGTTGACATCCCGTTGCGGTAGTGGCGTACAAATTCCAGCCCTCGTCGCCGATGAACAGTAGTCAGCATAGGTGCATTGACCAGGCGCCTGCTGCAGTGCATAAGCAGCAACGTGCGCTTAATGGTCGCTGAGGAGACACTGTTGGTAGCCCCTTGGCTCATCTGGCTGCCAGCAGGTCAACAGTTGCAAATGTATTCGCCCGTACACATATACGTAGCCGTCGTTCACCCGTGTTACCTATGGCCCATGGCGTACGAAAGTTGCCTCGGCATCGGGTTTGGGTACCGTCATTTTTCCATGCACGTTATACTTTAACAGCGGCGGCACGAGAACAGTTTACAGACGTAGCCGTTTCGGAAATGCTTCCATCCTTGGCCTGAAAGCTAATGGTTATGTCCTCTTGGCCGTCAGATAAATCACCACTCTGTTTCCGCATTACGACAAGACCGTACTGTCCGCGTCCTCCCGCTACTCTTTATATACCCTCGACTGCTAGTGTTGCGATCTGCCGGCTGTGAGTGGCTATTCCGCCATGGCTACGAACTTAGGCAATGCTCACATTAACGACTCTGTGACGCATATACACTCCTGGAAATGGAAAAAAGAACACATTGGCACCGGTGTGTCAGACCCACCATACTTGCTCCGGACACTGCGAGAGGGCTGTACAAGCAATGATCACACGCACGGCACAGCGGACACACCAGGAACCGCGGTGTTGGCCGTCGAATGGCGCTAGCTGCGCAGCATTTGTGCACCGCCGCCGTCAGTGTCAGCCAGTTTGCCGTGGCATACGAAGCTCCATCGCAGTCTTTAACACTGGTAGCATGCCGCGACAGCGTGGACGTGAACCGTATGTGCAGTTGACGGACTTTGAGCGAGGGCGTATAGTGGGCATGCGGGAGGCCGGGTGGACGTACCGCCGAATTGCTCAACACGTGGGGCGTGAGGTCTCCACAGTACATCGATATTGTCGCCAGTGGTCGGCGGAAGGTGCACGTGCCCGTCGACCTGGGACCGGACCGCAGCGACGCACGGATGCACGCCAAGACCGTAGGATCCTACGCAGTGCCGTAGGGGACCGCACCGCCACTTCCCAGCAAATTAGGGACACTGTTGCTCCTGGGGTATCGGCGAGGACCATTCGCAACTGGGCTACGGTCCCGCACACCGTTACGCCGTCTTCCGCTCACGCCCCAACATCGTGCAGCCCGCCTCCAGTGGTGTCGCGACAGGCGTGAATGGAGGGACGAATGGAGACGTGTCGTCTGCAGCGATGAGAGTCGCTTCTGCCTTGGTGCCAATGATGGTCGTATGCGTGTTTGGCGCCGTGCAGGTTAGCGCCACAATCAGGACTGCATACGACCGAGGCACACAGGGCCAACACCCGGCATCATGGTGTGGGGAGCGATCTCCTACACTGGCCGTACACCACTGGTGATCGTCGAGGGGACACTGAATAGTACACGGTACATCCAAACCGTCATCGAACCCATCGTTCTACCATTCCTAGACCGGCAAGGGAACTTGCTGTTCCAACAGGACAATGCACGTCCGCATGTATCCCGTGCCACCCAACGTGCTCTAGAAGGTGTAAGTCAACTACCCTCGCCAGCAAGATCTCCGGATCTGTCCCCCATTGAGCATGTTTGGGACTGGATGAAGCGTCGTCTCACGCGGTCTGCACGTCCAGCACGAACGCTGGTCCAACTGAGGCGCCAGGTGGAAATGGCATGGCAAGCCGTTCCACAGGACTACATCCAGCATCTCTACGATCGTCTCCATGGGAGAATAGCAGCCTGCATTGCTGCGAAAGGTGGATATACACTGTACTAGTGCCGACATTGTGCATGCTCTGTTGCCTGTGTCTATGTGCCTGTGGTTCTGTCAGTGTGATCATGTGATGTATCTGACCCCAGGAATGTGTCAATAAAGTTTCCCCTTCCTGAGACAATGAATTCACGGTGTTCTTATTTCAATTTCCAGGAGTGTAATTATGAACATTGAAGTGGTCACATTGACGTCTCTGGGCCGCATATAATTATGTACATTGAAATGGTCACATTAACGTCTTTGGACCGCATTTAATTATGTACATTGAAATGGTCACATTAACGTCTGTGGGCCGTATATAATTATGTACATTGAAGAGTCAAAGGAAATGGTACAGCTGACTAATATCGTGTAGGGCCCCCGCGAGCACGCAGCAGTGCCGCAACACGGCGTGGCATGGACTCGACTAATGTCTGAAGTAGTGCTGGAGGGAACTGACACCATGAATCCTGCAGGGCTATCCACAAATCCGTAAGCGTACGATGGAATGGAGTTGTCTTCTGAATAGCACATTGCAAAGCATCCCAGACATGCTCAATAACGCTCACGTCTCGGGAGTTTGGTGGTCAGCGGAAGTGCTTAACTGAGAAGAGTATTTCCGGAGCCACTCCGTAGCAATTTTGGACGTGTGGAGTGTCGCATTGCCCTGCTGGAATGGCCCAGGTCCGTCAGAATGCATAATGAACATGAATGGATGCAGGTGATCAGATAGGATGCTTACGTCCTTGTCACATATCACACTTATCAAAACTAGACATAGTTGTCTCACTGGGAATTCCGAGATCGTTCATTAAGTAAAATATGGAGTTTCAGTCTTCGATCGCTATTCTTTATTTTCAATTACCGGTTTCGGGCTAGCTGCCCATCTTCAGATCTGTTAGACAATTTTAAAAATATAATTAATAAGAGAGATACATTTAGTGAAAAAATATCTTAGTTTACATAAAGAAATTTTGGAACGTATTAAATGCCAACATACCATATGTTGTAGTTACAGAGTAACTTGTCCGTACAGAACACACAGTTCACTGTCACAAGTAAAGTAAATTTCAATCTGTTAAAACATTATATCGCAGTATTTAAGAGTAACCTGATTGGTAACAGTAAAAAGTGCCCTCTACCTACAACAATTGTGCATCTGTTATTATTTCGCCGTATATATTATTGGCGAATTTTCTTTTTAATAAAACAATTTTTAAGGTAATAACATATGAATAATCTTTTTGAGTGGACCATGAAACGAAAAATTTTTACATTAATTTAAAATTTCTTTATAAAGAAACATAAAATATAATTAAAATGTAGATATTCTTCCGAAAATGTGCGTTTACTCTTCTTTGTTTTTGATTGGTGGTGGAGTGGATTTCCCTCCGTCAGAACGTATACAACGCCACGCCGAGTCGTCTTGCGCCGCGCCCAATTCACCTCGCCGCCAGTACGCTGAGGGCCGTTCCGCTGTAGCTGCTTCTTACTGGTGCGTGCTGTTGCATTCAAGAGTAAGCCTAAAACAGGTCTTTAAAAATCTTATAATAATTCCTGTGCATAAAATCACTTTGCTCATTAAGTAGTAGGCCTGGGGTTTTTCTTTGATGTGCGTATATTTCAGTCTCTTCGAGCACGTTGAGATAGAGACTTTTTGGAGCTTTATGTAGCACATCCATTTGTTCATTTATATTACTAACTTCGTGTCTACTCTCTTTTACATGTGTTCCAAATGCTGTTCGATTGCTATGACTGCAATGTTCCCTGTATCGAATTTCAAAATTCCGCCCTGTTTGTCCTATATAATAACTGTCACATTCAGCACATTTAATCTTATATACTCCGGAATTATTGTATTTCATTTGTTTCGTCGTTGCTGGTTTATGTCTTAATCTATGTGCCATTTGCCCTTCGTTCTGAAATGCCACTGCGATGTTTTTTGGAAAGCATTTAGCAATTCTTTCCGACACACGCCCTTTGTATGTCAGGGTGACAAACTTCTTCTTAACTTTAATTTTCCTAGAATCGCTACTGATGCCCGCGGATTTGTTTTTGATTTTGTTAAACATACGTGTAACATCTTGTGTCCTGTATCCGTTAGCTGCTGCTACTTGCTTAATAATACCCAGTTCTTTCTGCAACTCATCTTCCTGTAGTGGCTATCTGAGGGCTCTGTTGCACATTGTATGAAAGTACGCTCTTTTATGCCGGGTGGTGCGACGTCGCTACTATGATGTTGTCGGAGAAAGTGTCTTTCCTATAGACGCCGAAAACGTGCCTGCCTCCCTCTTTTCTGACAGTCAAATCTAAATAGTTAATCGCCCCATTGTTTTCCATTTCTAGTGTGAATTGAATTTTTGGATGCTGCTCGTTTAAAACTTTAGTCATTTCCTCTACGTCTTCTTTTTCCCCTTTGAATAATAAAATAGTGTTGTCAACATACCGTCTGTAATAAATTAACTTCTCCTTAATTTCTGGAAAAGAGCTAAAAACTTTGTTCTCAAAGTCATTCATAAAAATTTCAGCTAAAATGCCTGATAGACTGTTACCCATAGCTAAACCTTCACCTTGAATAAAAACTTTATCGTTAAAGATAAAACTATTAAAACTCAGTGTGAACTCTAGCATATCTACGAGTTCGACGATTTCACCCATGCTCATTGACTTATTCTTTATCAGGTTTTTCCTTATAATTTGCAAAGTTTCTGGTATTGGTATATTAGTGTAGAGGTTCACGACGTCCAATGAGGCTAGGACTGCATCCTCTGGGATTGCAATGTCCTTCACTTCGTTCGCAAAACACACACTATTTTTTACGTTGTAAACTTGCTCGTATTTATACGCAGATTTTAACTTACGGTACAAAGCCTTATTCAAGAGCTCATTAACGGCTTCCTTCCCATTGCAAATAACACGCATTGGTTTATTCTCCTTGTGCAATTTTATTTGCGCTCTTGCTTCTGGTGTTCTTGGATTCATCTTTACTAATCTAGCTTTTTCATTTGGAGTGAATAAAAATTGTATTGCTTCTATCCTTGCCTTTAAATCTGTCTGAAACTTCTTTGTTAAATCTTTTTTGACTTCTTTAATTCCATTTTCCTGAAAAAACCGCATTGTCTTTTCTATATATTCCTTTTCGTAAATGACAATTGAGGTACTGCCCTTATCTGACTTAATCACGATTGCGTTGTTAGAATCCAGTTTTAAGTTAATTTCTTTCACTAACCTCATCTCACTATATTTACCGTTATGTAAAGTTTTCTGGCATTCAATTGCCTCTTTGGCTTTGATGGCGATACATGTCTCCTGGAATTTAGTTAACTTACCATCCCTACATGCTACCTTAACTTCTGCGATCATTCTCTTGATGTCTCGATCTTGCAAGTTCGTTCGCGGATTATGCTTAAACCCCTTATCCAAAAGCTTCTGCTCTTCTTTAGAAAAGACAATATCTGTTAGGTTAACGGTTCTGTCATAAAACTTATATACATACTGTATTTTATCTGTTTCCCTCTCTGCCTTTGCTATTGCTCTACAAAGATTAGTAATTTTTTTATTGTGTCTTTTTATGATTTCGTCCCTATGTACCTGGATTCTTGCTTCAATCTCATATTCAACTTGTCTAAACTGCAGTGGCGACAATAGGTTACCTAACTTCATATGTAAATCGTACGTAAGCTTATTGAGTTTGTCTTTCTCGATGTACCCTGATTTGATCTCCTGTCTTATCCATGACTGTTCTGCTCTCCTCTTAACTTTTGTGGCTGAGATACTGCTGTTATTTATCTTTACCCTTGCGTACTTCGGCACAACACCTAATTGCAAACATAAAATATAATTAAAATGTAGATATTCTTCCGAAAATGTGCGTTTACTCTTCTTTGTTTTTGATTGGTGGTGGAGTGGATTTCCCTCCGTCAGAACGTATACAACGCCAATTTTATGTTTCTTTATAAAGAAATTTTAAATTAATGTAAAAATTTTTCGTTTCATGGTCCACTCAAAAAGATTATTCATATGTTATTACCTTAAAAATTGTTTTATTAAAAAGAATATTCGCCAATAATATATACGGCGAAATAATAACAGATGCACAATTGTTATACGTAGAGGGCACTTTTTACTGTTACCAACCAGGTTACTCTTAAATACTGCGATATAATGTTTTAACAGATTGAAATTTACTTTACTTGTGACAGTGAACTGTGTGTTCTGTACGGACAAGTTACTCTGTAACTACAACATATGGTATGTTGGCATTTAATACGTTCCAAAATTTCTTTTTGTAAACTAAGATATTTTTTCACTAAATGTATCTCTCTTATTAATTATATTTTTAAAATTGTCTAACAGATCTGAAGATGGGCAGCTAGCCCGAAACCGGTAATTGAAAATAAAGAATAGCGATCGAAGACTGAAACTCCATATTTTACCTATCACACTTGCATCCAGACATATCAGGGGTCCCATATCATTCCAACTGCACACGCCCCACACCATTACAGAGCCTCCACCATCTTGAAAAGTCCCCTGCTGACATGCAGGGTCCATGGATTCACGAGGTTGTCTCCATACCCATACACGTCCATCCGCTGGACACAATTTGAAACGAGACTCGTCCGACCACGCAACATGTTTGTAGCAACGAACAGTCCAATTGTCGGTGCTAACTGGCCCAGGCGAGGCGCAAAGCTCTGTGTTGAGTTCGTTGACTGGGTCGCATTGAAATCTGCAGCAATTTGCGAAAGGGTTGCACTTCTGTCGCGCTGAAGGATTCTCTTCAGTCGTCGCTGGTCCTGTTCTTCCAGGATCTTACTCCGGCCTTAGCGATGTCGGAGATTTGGTGTTTTACCGGATTCCTGATATTTACGGTACACTCGTGAAATGGTCATACGGTAAAATCTCCACTTCATCGCTACCTCGGAGATGCTGTGCCCATCGCCTGTGCCCCGACTATAACACAACGTTCAAACTCGCTTAAATCTTGATAACCTGCCACTGTAGCAACAGTAACTGATCTAACAAACACTTGTTGTCTTATATAGGCGTTGCCAGCTGCAGCGCCACATTCTTTCTGTTTACATATCATAGTATTTCATTACGCATGCCTACATCAGTTTCTTCGACTCTTCAGTGTATAATTATTGTACGTACAAGAAGGCTGCCTAAGCGACTACAGGCAGATTTGTATCCGTTTATTACTATCTTCAAGACCAGAGTGAGCAGACAGATGAACCACTGAGAAGAAAGATACTGTGGAAAAACTGAAAGGCGGGCAGCGATTTAAATTCCAGCAGCACGGTGATTTGGGAGATGGCGACAACTTACAGAAATTCTCCGATTCACAGTTTAATATTCTTTTGTGGGATCTAAAATTTAAAAACCTCTCCCACACCGGCCTGATTTAGCTTCACTGATCAGAATAGTAAAAACATGCGTATGTTAAGGGAATTTTCATTCACAAAGCAGGCTTATCACATTCACACAGTTCAATATTGTCCTATCCTGATTAAATTGAGCTTAACTTAAATTCCATAAGGCAGTGAAGCTATTTCGAAGTCTCGGTGCGACGAAAATTGTCAGTCGATCTCCTGAAAACATTTGTAATAATTATTAACTTTCGGTGATCACATGGGGAAGACCGGAGATCTGCTGGTAAGACCGTGTTAGCCTATTTATTTGAAGTAACTGGATATCTTGAGCATACAAAACGGCAGGTTCGTCCAGTGTAAATCAGACGTTCCCCACTGATTCCGTGCAACACAGCGTAGTAAGCAGACACTGTCAATAATACTCAGTTAAATAATACGCGAACACACTTACTTTAGTTTAGTTCATGTATTAAATTCCTTCTCATACATAATCTCATCAAGATGGCGACTAGCTCAACAATACATACATATACATCCTCCTTCTTTCACGACTAATCGGCAAGCATTCCTTCATTCTTTTCATAAGAGAAAACATAGATAGCAGAGAAGCTATTCCATGGAGTAAATGGACGCTCCATGGAGTAAATGGACGCTTGAAACTACTTTGCATTGATAATCGGTAAGATAAGAAGAGATATTTCGAGATATGTACTGAGTTATATAATTTATAAAATTTCTGAAAATATCGCGGAGAGACCGCTGCAAGAGACATTACAACAGGTATTAAAGTTTTTAGGGATATTGTAAGTCGCACTTCGGTAGGCGCTGCGGTGGAAGTAGGGCGGCCCGAGAGAGACATCAGGTTGACCGCGGAGGCGGTGTCCGGTGAGGCCGGGGTCGCCCGTGCTGTCCTCTATGGGTGCCCACGCCGTCGGCGCCGTGGAGGCAATCCGGTCCTTCGCCGCGGGAGCAGAAGGCGAGGCGCACGCTGACGTGGCGCCGAAAGCGGGAAGAAAAGAACCAGAGGTCCTCGGAAAAAGGACGCCAGCGGCCGGCAGCCGGGCTAAATATGGGCCACGACGGCGGTGGCGGCACCAGCGGCGACAAAGGCCCACAAGCCCGGGGCGGGCGAGCGAACGACCGGCCGCGTTCCTGCCCACTGGTCGTGCGACCCCTGCCTGCCCCCTCCCCCCCCCCCACCACCAACCAAAAAATGCTTGCCGCCTGGGTCGCGCTGCTTTTTTGTGACCGCAAACATCCCCGTCCCGTCCCGCCCGAAGCGTTTAGTAATTGCGGCGAGTTCTGAATTTTTAAACGCTGTTCATTTCTCGAAAATAGAGCCCGTGTCCTTTTCTATTCCCTTCGCTTGCGTGCCATTCCTCTGACTGGAATGTTCTCTACAACTCCAAGGACTTATACGTGACAGCAGGGCAGTTGATGGATAGGAGGGGGTGGCGGGGAGGGGAGAAAGCGTCAGGCAAAGAAAACATCCTGTCCTTCATTGTTCAAACTGAAACGCCCTTGTTCTCGCTCCAGTCTGTAAGTAGTCGTTACGAGAGGTACAAATGTAGACCTGAGACTTCAAGGTTCCCAGATATGTGAGTGGCTCGAAGATATCTAAGTAATGGAACCCAGTACACTGTCGTCGACGGCGAGTCTTCATCAGAGACAAGGTTAGTGTCAAGAGAGCCCCGAGGAAGATTGATAGGTCCATTTTTATTCTCTAACTGAGGTTACAGAAGTCAAAATTCAAATGGCTCTAAGCACTATGGGACTTAACATCTGAGGTCATCAGTCCCCTGGACTTAGAACTACTTAAACCTAACTAACCTAAGGACATCACACACATCCACGCCCGAGGCAAGATTCGAACCTGCGCGGATCCGGACTGAAGCGCCTAGAACCGCTCGCCTACAGCGGCCAGCTACAGAAGTCTTGGCATAGCGATTTGCACATAAACAAATGGTGATAATATCACCTACACAAGATATGAAAGGGCAGTGCATTGACGTAGCTGTCATTTGTACTTACGTGATTCATGTCAAAAGGTTTCCCACGTGATTGTTGCCGCACGACGGGAATTAACAGACTTTGGATGCGGAATGGTAGTTGGGGCTAGGTACACGGGACATTCCACTCCGGAAATCGATAGGGAATTCAATATTCGGAAATCCACAGTGTCGAGAAGGTGTTGAAAATATCAAATTTCAGACACTAACTCTCACCACGGACTCGCAGTGGCCGATGGCCTTCACTTAACGAGTGAGAGCAGTAGAGATTGAGTAGAGTTGTCAGTACTAGCAGAAAAGCAGCACTGCGTGAAACGAGCTACGAGAATTAATTTGCTAACAGTACGATATCGCCTACAGCGCCTCTCCTGGGCTCGTGACCATATCGGATCCTAGACTACTGGAAAACTGTGATCTGGTCAGATGAACCGCGAATTTCAGTTGGTAAGAGCTGATGGTAGAGTTCGAATGTGGCGCAGACCCCACGAAGCTATGGGTCCAAGTTATCAACAAGGCATCGGGCAAGCAGGTGATGGCTCCACAGTGGTGTGGGCTGTGTTTACATTAAATGGACTGGATCCTCTGGGCCTACTGAACCAATCATTGGCTGCAAATGTTTACATTCGTCTAATTGGAGATCGTCTACATCTATATCTACTACTATACTCTGCAAACCGCTGTGAGGTGCATGCCAGAGGGGACGTCCCATTGTACCAGTTAATAGGGTTTCTTCACATTTCATTCATCTCTTATCCTCATGATCCCTGTGAGAGCGATGCGCAGGGGATTGTAATATATTACTAGCGTCATCATTTAAAGCCGGTTCTTTAAAATTTTTAGTAGACTTTCCCCTGTAGTTTACGCCTATCTTCAAGAGATTTCTAGTTTAGTTCCTTCAGTGAGATACTCTCCCATGGATTAAACAAACCAGTGACCATTCGTGCTGTCCTTCTTTCCTTATATTCAATACCCCCTCTCAGTTCTATTTGGTAAGGATCTCACCCACTTGAGAAATATTCTAGAACTCGTCGCATGGGTGATTTGTAAGCAATGTCTTTGTGGACTGATTGCACATCATTACTACTCTACCAACAAACCAAAGTCTACCACTGATTTACCCTCACCTGATTCTATCTGATCATCCCACTTCACATCCCTACAGGTATTTGTATGAGTTGGCCGATTTCAACAGCGGCTTATTGATATTACAGTCATAGAATATTACCTTTTTTTCGTTTTGTGAAGTGCAAATTTTCACATTTCTGAACATTTAAAGCGATTTGCTAATCTTTGCACCACTTTGAAATCTTATCAAGATCTGACTCAAACTTATGCAGCTTCTTTCAGACAGTACTTCCTCATAGGTAACTGCACTATCTGTAAAATGTCTGAGCTTAGTGTTAATATTGTTTCCAAGGTCATTAATACACAACAGGAACAGCAAAAGTCCCACACACTGCCCTGGGGCACATCTGAAGTTACTTCTACGTCTGAAGACGACTGTCCATCCACGATAAAATGCTGCGTCCTCCCTACCAAATAGTTCTCAATCCAGTCACGATTTTCCCTTGTTACTCCTTATGATTGTACGTTTGACATTAAGCATAGGTGTAGTACTCAGTTAAATGCTTTTTGAAAATCGAGAAACGATGCATCTATCTGAGTGCCTTCACCCATACTTTCAGTATGTCATACGAGAAAAGTGCGAGCTGTCTTTCACATGATCGATGTTTCCGGTATCCATACTGGTCGGCATGGAGTACGTCAATTTGTTCAAGGTACTTCATTATATTTGAGCTCAGAATATGTTCTAAGGATATTGGACCGTTGTTTTGTGGATCACTTCTTCTACTTTTCTTGTAGGCAGATGTGACCTGTGCGTTTTTCCAAGACCTGGGCACGGTGTTTTTGTTCAAGGGATTATGGTTAGAAGAAGGACTAACTCAGCCGCAAATTCAGTATGGAATCAGACATGGATTTCATCGGGCACTGGAGCTCTGTTCAATTTTAACAATTTCAGCTATTTCTCAGTACCACCGACACTAATACTTACATCATTCACCTTTTCATTGATAGGAAATTTAAATTCGGGCAGTTCTCTTGGTTGTTTTTTTTTGTTTGTTTTTTGTTTTTGGTCCTTATTTCTTCGAATTTCATGTTTCTTAACCACACCCCTTAGTTCTTTCCTTACGTTTTAAGAAAATTTTGAAGCTCTGTTTCGTTGAAATCGAAGACGAGCAACCGATGCAGCAGTGGCAGTCCCGTATGCAGCCATTCATGGACTTCATATTTTCAAACATGTCATTGGACCACAATTGGTTTGAAGAACGTTCTGGACAATTCGAGCAGTTTACTTGGCCACTCAAATAACCCTACATGAATCCCATAGAACATTTATGAGAAATACTCGAGATCTTAGTTTGTGGACAACATCCTACACCGGCAATACTTGCGCAGTTATGGACTGCTGTAGACGCAACATGGGTCTGTATTTCTGCTGGGGACTTCGAACGACTTGTTGAGTCCATGCTACATAGAGTTGCTGCACTACTCAGGGCAAAATGAGGTCCAACAAGATATTAGCAGGTATCTCATGACTCAGTCTATATACGCTAGAGTGGTCCTTATTTCTCGAATCTCACGTTTCTTCACACTCACCTCGTAGTTCTTTCTTTGTGTTTTAAGAAGAATATTAAACTCTGTTGCGTTGAAAACGAAGACGAGCAATCCACACCGCAGTGGCCTGGAAGATACGACACGGCACTACGTGCTGTTTATCAATGCTCATACGCGTATTTGACTGCTGAATGTCAGTTTAAGATTTTTCATAGCATTTTTGGCACAAAGGCAGGAAATGTTTGAACCTCAAGATCAAGGAATGATGTCTAATAAATATGACCAATTTCTTTAACATGTCCAAACTTTTGAGTGAAGGGTAATCGTCATTCAGCTGCGAGCTAAAATTTCATTCTGGAAACACCCCTCAGGCTGTGGCTAAGCCATGTCCCTGCAGTATTCTTTCTTTCTAGTGTTACCTCGCAATTTTGTCAGGAGAACTGTGAACTTTCGAATGATGGAGATGAGGTACTGTTGGAACTAAATCTGTGAGGGCATATCATGAGTCGTACTTAGGTAGCTCAGTCGGTAGTGGACTTGCCTGCAAGGGCAAACGTCCCGAGTTCGAATCAACAAAACGTAGCGAGGTTACACAGCTTCCCGGCCACTGTGGCATGGGTTCTTCGTCTTCAGTTTGAACAACACAGGTCTTAAAATTCTTCTTAAAACAAAAGGAAAAGAACTGAGGGGTGGGCGGGGGGGGGGGGTGTACGTGAAGAAAGATGAAATTCGAATAAAAGAGGTATCACCCTAATATGCGTAAATGAATTGACGGGCAGAGTTAGGAGCAGCTGACTGCTAAACAGCAGCCAATGACGTGGTGCTATACGGAGGGAAAGAGTCGTTGTTGAGTGACTGTTGGTATATACAAGATGACTTTGACAAAGGGCATCTTGCTCTAAATGTAGCAAAATGTAAGCTAATGCGGATGAGTAGGAAAAACAATCTTGTAACATTAGAATACAGCATTAGTAGGGTGCTATGTAACACAGTTACATCGATTAAATATCTAGGCCTGTCGTTGCAAAGCGAAATGAAATGGAATTAGTACCTCAGGTTGGTTGTAGGGAAGGCGTATCTTCGACTTCGTTTCAATGGGAGAATTCTAGGAAACTGTAGCTCATCGATGTAGGAGACGGCTTGCAGAATGCTGATGCGACCCACGCTTGAGTATTGCTCGTATACATGGGATGTACGCCAGGCCGTTAAAGGAAGACATAGAAGCAATTCAGAGGTATGCTGCTGGATTTGCTGTCGGTAGGTTCGATCAGCGCGCAAGTATCACGGACATCCTTGGGGAACCCAAATGGGAATCCCTGCAGGGAAGGCTACGCTCTTCTCGCAAGGCACTTTTGCGGAAATTTAGAGAAGCGGCATTTAACAGCGATTGCAGAACAATTCAACTGCCGACAATGTACATTTCGCGTAAGTAGCAAGAAGATAATATGCCAGAAATTAGGGTTCGTACGGAGACTTTCAATCATTTTCATCCCGCTCTTTTCGCGAGTGGAAAAGGAAAGAAAATGATTAATGAAAACCACCACAGATTTTTACAAATTTATTGCGCTACTACCGGTTCAGTTTGTTTGAAATCATCAGGATGCCAAGTTGTGCTGAAGTGAAGATATGATGACCTGGTTGTCATATGTAATTGCAGCCAGCATCCAAGAACACTGATGGTAAATATTCTGCCGACCATTTGGCGGAAGCATGGCGAGCTGATGTGGAAAATCCATCCGATCACGCCATAATAGCTCGTAATATTTTACAATAGTGAGTTTATTGTGTACTGCATGCCGTATGGGCTCGCCATACTGCCGCCAAGCTGTCAGCAGAATATTTACGATCAGTATTTCTGGATGTTGTCTTAAACATTATCTACGATAACCAGACAACCTATGTCTTCAGCACAGCTCGGCAACCCGAAAAAACGAAACCGGTCGTAACACAATAAATGTTTAAAAAATTACCGTCTAATCAGCGTCTTATCCGAAATCACCAATTGTAAAGGAGAAAAAGTAGTGTAGTGAAGTGTTTCTTTTGTTCCCAACAAAATGATTTAAAAGTTGATATTACGTAGGTGTTTAACTGTGTTGTAGCTGAAATTTTCATGGCTGCTTACAAGTCGCCTTTCATCTTTCAAAACAATAAACATAATTCATTCCTTCAGGTCCAAACCTGCACCCCCTCCCCACTCCACCCCACCCCCCACCCCCACCCCACCGCTCGCCCTACAAATTATTGTATGGGCGACCTTGGAAACCACTCTGCATCCAAAAGGAGACTAAAGCGTTATCATCGGCGTTGCTTCCTTCTCTATGCTATTCTAATCCCTTTCTGTTTTTGTTTTCTTCTTTCCATCCCAACCGCTAATCTTATCCTATCATCTCTCGCTCTTCTTCTGACCAGACGATTTCTTGTCCACAAATTCCTTCTGTACTAATGTCATACGTAAATCATAATGTTAACTCACTGAGGATGTTAGATGTAAGAGAGGGCTTGAAGACCCTAATCTATGCAGGTGAAATAAATGCATCCATACACATCTCGTGTGTGTTTGGAGCTTAGTCACCCTGTCAACACATTAAAACCACCAAAGTAAAATCTTGGGGAAAATGTTGGACAAATCATAAACCCTTGAAAATCCAACCACATTCGTTTGAACGTTATCTAAAATACAGGGCAGATCTGTCGGAAAATCCGCCGCGGCCCTCTGGGCTGAAAATAAAAAACAATCCAATAAAGTGTGTGCAGACAGTGATCTCTTCGCCCCAAGCACCACAGATTGGAGGGTCCTCTCACCAGGACAAGAACGTATGCGTCATAGGGCTGTGGCTTACGTGAAGATGAGTAAGAAGGATCTCGTCCTGTCGACGTGGCTGTAAGGAGGTATACCGCGTTGTGGGCTTGATTAGATGGAGCTTATTATCCGTCACTTCCAGCCACTCATCCTCCGACAGACGCAAGACTGGATCTCAACAGCGAGGCTATAGCATGCAGGGGGATGACACACTGAAATAACTGAAGAGCACAACACGCCTCCTTGGCTGCTAGATCCGTCCTTTCGTTCCCCACGATATTCACGTGCCCTGGTGCTCACCAGAAAGACACCGCCTTCCGCAGTCGTTGCAGTTAGAGGACATACTGGATATTTTGGGCTATTTTATCTGCTGAGCGCAGAAGGTGTAGAGACTGAAGGGTACTCAGAGAATCAGAACAGACAATAAATTTAGTACTGGCAGAGCGTCTCACCTGCTCCAGTGCCTGAAAAATAGCATACAATTCTCAATCGAAGACAGTAAAGCCTTGAGGCAGTCAGCATCCTCCTCTTTGGACCCATCCGTAAAGACAGCTACATAGTTGGGGCGTTCATATAAAATGATAGAAAATATCGCATTAAAAACAGAAGCAGTCTATCCTGTACTGCACCAGATCTAAAATAAAACTGGGTCTCTGCAGTAACCATTGTGACAGACAGTTAAACCCCGGATTTGTGGTTGGACATGCTTCACACTGAGTGACTGCAAAACACACTGCACGCAGATTCCAAATGCTATTGTTGCTCGTGGGCAATTGGAGGAGAGGCATTTCAGAGGCGGACAAGCAACGTACTGTATGCTTGTGAAGCTGGAGCTGTGAGGAAGTTGCCTGTCTGACACACCATGAGGATCTGCCGCCAGATGGTGAGTGGTGGTTCCCCTGTCTCAGCACAGAGATTGGGCATGGGGCTGGTCCTGTAAGCACCTGTGGACAGTCTAACCTCCTCATTGCGGATAGTTTCAATAATCTTCAGGTAAGAAGGCCTCGCTTTCCCATACACTCTGCAGCCATAGTCTATCTGTGAACCCACAAAAGCCCCTTAAAAGTGGAGCAGACACATCCTGTCTGCTCCCCAAGACCACGATAATTTAGCACTGGCAGAGCGTCTCAGGACTGAAGACCACAACAACAACGTGACAGGAACGATTAAAATGAACACACACACACTTATCTGCAGAAAACTGAAAACCCATGTTTGTAGCCCATTCCTCTAACCTCTGCACTGTAATTTGCAACTGACAGGTCACTGTTGCAACACTGGAGGAGGAACAGAAAACAGTAAAATCGTCCACAAATAAAGAGGACTGTGCAGGGCTCTGTACCATAGACATGACAGTGTATCACTTACAACACTGCCCTGAGGGACACCATTCTCCTGCTCAAAACGATCCTACAGCACGTCACCAACTCGAGACCTAAAAACGGGCTTAGACGCTGAAAGTTTACCGTCTGACCTCCTTGCCTAGGGACGCCAGACGAAAGTTGATGTCAAGCCCTGAATCAAAATTGCGCGACGGATAACTGGGGAGACGAGCTTGAGGGCGCTACCTAGACAGTGTGTTCTTTTTGTACGTTACTAGGCAAGGGGCTGGAGGGCTCACATGCTGAAGTGTGGGTCCCTGCATTCTGTAGCTTTTATTTTAAATAAATTCATTTAACTTGACTTCTTTGTGATTTTTAAGGTATGTTAAAGATTGATGACAGTTGATTTCCTATTTATTTTAAGCATTATCACACGACTTTATACCGATAGCAGCAATTGTTTCAGTTTACAGATATTACAAATTTTCAACTTATAGCTCGGGTATATTATATACTACTCTGCACGCACATTTCTGCAGGTAAGACGTAATTGCGTTGGCCAAATGTACACTCCTGGAAATTGAAATAAGAACACCGTGAATTCATTGTCCCAGGAAGGGGAAACTTTATTGACACATTCCTGGGGTCAGATATATCACATGATCACACTGACAGAACCACAGGCACATAGACACAGGCAACAGAGCATGCACAATGTCGGCACTAGTACAGTGTATATCCACCTTTCGTAGCAATGCAGGCTGCTATTCTCCCATGGAGACGATCGTAGAGATGCTGGATGTAGTCCTGTGGAACGGCTTGCCATGCCATTTCCACCTGGCTCCTCAGTTGGACCAGCGTTCGTGCTGGACGTGTAGACCGCGTGAGACGACGCTTCATCCAGTCCCAAACATGCTCAATGGGGGACAGATCCGGAGATCTTGCTGGCCAGGGTAGTTGACTTACACCTTCTAGAGCACGTTGGGTGGCACGGGATACATGCGGACGTGCATTGTCCTGTTGGAACAGCAAGTTCCCTTGCCAGTCTAGGAATGGTAGAACGATGGGTTCGATGACGGTTTGGATGTACCGTGCACTATTCAGTGTCCCCTCGACGATCACCAGTGGTGTACGGCCAGTGTAGGAGATCGCTCCCCACACCATGATGCCGGGTGTTGGCCCTGTGTGCCTCGGTCGTATGCAGTCCTGATTGTGGCGCTCAACTGCACGGCGCCAAACACGCATACGACCATCATTGGCACCAAGGCAGAAGCGACTCTCATCGCTGAAGACGACACGTCTCCATTCGTCCCTCCATTCACGCCTGTCGCGACACCACTGGAGGCGGGCTGCACGATGTTGGGGCGTGAGCGGAAGACGGCCTAACGGTGTGCGGGACCGTAGCCCAGCTTCATGGAGACGGTTGCGAATGGTCCTCGCCGATACCCCAGGAGCAACAGTGTCCCTAATTTGCTGGGAAGTGGCGGTGCGGTCCCCTACGGCACTGCGTAGGATCCTACGGTCTTGGCGTGCATCCGTGCGTCGCTGCGGTCCGGTCCCAGGTCGACGGGCACGTGCACCTTCCGCCGACCACTGGCGACAACATCGATGTACTGTGGAGACCTCACGCCCCACGTGTTGAGCAATTCGGCGGTACGTCCACCCGGCCTCCCGCATGCCCACTATACGCCCTCGCTCAAAGTCCGTCAACTGCACATACGGTTCACGTCCACGCTGTCGCGGCATGCTACCAGTGTTAAAGACTGCGATGGAGCTCCGTATGCCACGGCAAACTGGCTGACACTGACGGCGGCGGTGCACAAATGCTGCGCAGCTAGCGCCATTCGACGGCCAACACCGCGGTTCCTGGTGTGTCCGCTGTGCCGTGCGTGTGATCATTGCTTGTACAGCCCTCTCGCAGTGTCCGGAGCAAGTATGGTGGGCCTGACACACCGGTGTCAATGTGTTCTTTTTTCCATTTCCAGGAGTGTATATCAGCAAAGTCTCCCAACATTTTACATAGGACATCCACTATGTGAGGAGGATAACGGGCAAACTGGGGACCAGATACATTATCACAGGTGGTCAAATTTCCTAAATTAACGAAATCATTCATTTCCTTACACAATCCGAAGCTGGAAATAAAAGAATTAGTACAAATATTCAAATACCTCTCTCCCATGCGTGAACATTGAGACAGACGCACTGAGGGCACGTCGGCTCACTTACCCGTCTTCTGTAAGACCCCAAGAATATGGCGGGCACCCGGAGGTCTTCCTGGGCCCCGGTGGAGGGGGTGGTCGAACCACTTGACCGTGACCAACCTCTTACCCCAAATCCTGTGACACCGGAAAGTCTTTGACTTTTACCTGCCTGTGCTGTCTCTCTGATCCCCTAGCCAGGAGTAAGGTTGGCACTACTATACTACAGAACTACTTCTACATCTACATCTACATCTACATCCATACTCCGCAAGCCACCTGACGGTGTGTGGCGGAGGGTACCTTGAGTACCTCTATCGGTTCTCTCTTCTATTCCACTCTCGTATTGTTCGTGGAAAGAAGGATTGTTGGTATGCCTCTGTGTGGGCTCTAATCTCTCTGATTTTATCCTCATGGTCTCTTCGCGAGATATACGTAGGAGGGAGCAATATACTGCTTGACTCTTCGGTGAAGGTATGTTCTCGAAACTTTGACAAAAGCCTGTACCGAGCTACTTAGCGTCTCTCCTGCAGAGTCTTCCACTGGAGTTTATCTATCATCTCCGTAACGCTTTCGCGATTACTGAATGATCCTGTAACGAAGCGCGCTGCTCTCCGTTGGATCTTCTCTATATATTCTATCAACCCTATCTGGTACGGATCCCACACTGCTGAGCAGTATTCAAGCAGTGGGCGAACAAGCGTACTGTAACCTTCTTCCTTTGTTTTCGGATTGCATTTCCTTAGGATTCTTCCAATGAATCTCAGTCTGGCATCTGCTTTACCGACGATCAACTTTATATGATCATTCCATTTTAAATCACTCCTAATGCATACTCCCAGATAATTTATGTAATTAACTGCTTCCAGTTGCTGACCTGCTATTTTGTAGCTAAATGATAAAGGATCTATCTTTCTGTGTATTCGCAGCACATTACACTTGTCTACATTGAGATTCAATTGCCATTCCCAGCACCATGCGTCAATTCGTTGCAGATCCTCCTGCATTTCAGTACAATTTTCCATTGTTACAGCCTCTCGATACACCACAGCATCATCTGCAAAAAGCCTCAGTGAACTTCCGATGTCATCCACCAGGTCATTTATGTATATTGTGAATAGCAACGGTCCTATGACACTCCCCTGCGGCACACCTGAAATTACTCTTACTTCGGAAGACTTCTCTCCATTGAGAAAGACATGCTGCCTCCTGTTATCTAGGAACTCCTCAATCCAATCACACAATTGGTCTGATAGTCCATATGCTCTTACTTTGTTCATTAAACGACTGTGGGGAACTGTATCGAACGCCTTGCGGAAGTCAAGAAACACGGCATCTACCTGTGAACCCGTGTCTATGGCCTCTGAGTCTCGTGGACGAATAGCGCGAGCTGGGTTTCACACTATCGTCTTTTTCGAAACCCATGCTGATTCCTACAGGGTAGATTTCTTCCCAACAAAGACTTGGCCACGCTTTACGGAAAGGTGTGAGGAGGATTAGGAAAGTTCATGTGCAGATTCACATCCACGTACAAGAAAGGCATAATACACGACACATATAAATACGTATTATGAAGCCTGACACATTTCTTTCCACCCGTCCACATGGGTTCTGTTGCACCCGCGGCCGGCCGCGTCGTGTAATAAAATTGGCTGCGGAGCCGCCTCTGTTTCTATTTCCTGGTGCGAGCGAGCAGCGAAACCTGCTGCTTATAGAGCGGAAACTACTGTACCGTTTCAACACGAAGGACCATATAAAAATGTGGAGATGGCCACAAAAGCCTCAAGAATATTGTGTTATTGATATCGAAGAATATAAAGAGATCATGATGTTTACGGAGAAAGCCTGTCAAACTGCCGCCTCTAGAAGGGTCATGTTGTTGAAGTGGACTGAAATTTCCAGAATACAGCTGAGAGGTACTAAGGAGCTGTCTGGTCTCTAACAACCCTCCAAGGCTTTCTTTACAGATCTTGTTAACGTGATGCTCGGGTAACTACTGGTACATCTGCAGTCCTTTCCTGGGTTGAGGAGAGGATCAGAACTGCCTCTCTCCACGAGTTGGGGAAGTTCCCTGTCTCCCATATAAGATTAAAATATTCGAGGAGGATTTCGCTTGACGGCACTGGCAAATGTCGAAGCATGCTGTACCTGATTTGGTCGCGATAAGGTGCTGTGTCACGAGTATCAGACGTTGCCGATTCCAGCTCCCACATGGAAAAAGGGCAGTTGGAAGACTAAGAATTGGTTGATCTGAAGTCCAAATAGTTCTCTTTATAGTCACACGGTAATAGCGAGACGATGGATCGTTGCTTGGAGTGGCAGTAGTTTGTGCAAAATTCTTTGCCAGCGTCTGAGCAATGTCTCTGGGCATTGTTTGGAGAATCCCTGTTTCAGCACTGCTGCTATTGGCAAATGACTGTTTTTGCCTTAAATGTTCCTGATGGCTTCCCATACTTTTGTAGAACAAGTGGAGCGGTTGATGGAGTTCGGGAATGCTTGCCATGACCTTTTCTTGCACCCCTTAATTACATGTCGAGCCTTGGCCCTTTTGATACCAAGTTCTATGAGGTTCTCTGTTGTTGGGCGCTACATAAACTGCTGAAGACCTGCACACCTGGCCCAGACTGCTGAATGATACTCACTGGTCCAACAAGGTACATGTTGCCTCCTAAGATGACCTTAGAACTTTGCGATGGATACGTCAGTGGCATGAAGGACCACTCTTGTAATGTGGTCCACCCATTCCTGGGCATTGTCACAGTGTTCAAAGCGGGTAGCTGCCTGAACAGCATTCAGTTAGCCATGCTAATCATCCAATTTGTTGGCTTCTTTCATCCAGTAGGTGAATGCAGAGTGGGACGTGGTCACTGTAATGAACGTCGTCAGTGACTTCCCACTGAACAGAGTCTTAGAGGACTGCAGAAGGAAAAGACAGGTCGACAGCTGAGAATGGCCCAGCAGCAGTACAAAACTGGGTGGGAGTACCTGTGTTGAACATGCACAGCTCGTGGGATGTGATGAGGCTCTCCAGAAACCAACCCTGAGGGCAAGTGGACATCGGTCCCGACAGAACATGATGGGCACTGAAGTCTTCCTGTAAGAGAAATGGTCAAGTGAGTTGTTCTGTAAGATCTGTGAGAGCCTCAGAGTCTATTGCATCTTGCAGAGGTAGATATAGGAAGCAAAGAGTAATTCTCAGACACACATAAATTTCAATGAGGCCAGTAGCCTGGGGTGAGAGCAGAGGAGTGGTGTGCATTAAGTGGTGTGTATTATGGACAAACATAGCGACCCATTCCTTGGCCCTTTCCCCTGTCACTCATCCTTACATTAGAGCTTATAGTTTCGTAGTTTCCGGCAAACTCAAGCACAGAGGGCGTTCCTGTGCTAGGATCTTAATTTCCTCCACCTGTGTCCTGAACCCATTTAAGTTACACTGTAAGATGTGAGCCGCCTCTCACGGGGGGTAGCACTTCCATTCTGACTTGCTGCCAGGAAAGGGGGTCCACAATGCGTGGAGGTTCAATCTTGGAGCGAGATGATTTCTCCAGTCCGACATCTAGGTCCATCACCTTTAAAGAAGATTCGAGAGAGGCGTGACGTAGGATGACGTCGACATTGTTGGACTGTGTACTACCCATCTCCATCAATGTACGATTGTATGCTATCGACTTAGATTTTTTCGCCTGAAGCAGTTTCGGAGCCACAACCACGGATGCGGTGGTGTCAGTGCTGGAGGATGGACAAAATTTCTCTGCCTTGTGATGACTAGGTGTTGTGTGATGTCCTTAGGTTAGTTAGGTTTAAGTAGTTATAAGTTCTAGGGGACTGATGACCATAGATGTTAAGTCCCATAGTGCTCAGAGCCATTTGAACCATTTGATGGACAAGAGTTGATCTTTGGAGGTGCAGGAAGTTCCACAGCGTCAGCAATCAAGACCTTTTGAGAAGATCGGGAGGGAGTGGCAGGCTTCAAAGATACTACAGCAGCACCATTGGCAAATGCAGCAACTAGTTCTGACACTAGCAATCTCCGTTTCCATAGCAGCAATGGTTTTCTGGACTGGCTGTTTGGGAAGAGTAGCAAAGGAGGCAGCGGATCCGGATGGCGGCATGGCCTTGTATATCTTTCTTGGAATGCACTTTGTCGCTTTTATCTCCTAGATCTTCCATTCTTCAAAGAAGACACTGCAATCCCTATTCCAGACAGGGTGATCCCCAGAGAAGATGATACACTTCAGAGGAGATGAACAGCCAGCTCCATCATGGGAGGTCTTACCACATTTGCCACAAGTGGCTTTCCCCTTACAACAAAGAGTAGTATGCCCAAAGTTCTGCGTTTAAAACAGTGCATCAGGTTTAGGAATTAAGACTGTAGTCTCAGATTCAGAAAACCTGCCTTGTGATGCTCTGGAAACTTGATGCTGTTAAATGTAAGAATGTGCTTTACTACACTGACCTTTTGGCTTGATTTGAAAGACTACAGGTGACTAAAAGCTAACACCCTGACAGCAATCAACTTAACCTGTAAACCTTCTACTGTCTACCTGGTCATGCATCTGCTAAATTGATTCTGCCCTCTGACAGTGGCTGTTGTTGCTAGCTTGCACTAGAGATTATCACTTTTATCAGAATCTTAAATAAAATTTGAAAACTGGGAATTTTTTTTTGAAATGATAGCACTATCATTATTGTAGTCAATTATTGGTGAGTCATTAATGTGTCAACACAGCAATAAATTTCTACAAAAAATGACGAGAGTTTATTAATCATAAAGTTGGACAGACAACACAAACTAAGCGAGAGACAAATAATCCATAAAGTGTTGGGAACACAAATAGAAGAAACAAATAATTAACGCTCCACTGTGTGGCATTTGGTTGGCAAAGACTAAGGATCATCTGTTTAATCTATTTACCCTGGCTCAAAACATGGATAACACAAACTGAAATCATTTAACTCTGAACAGATTTCGAAGAATTTATTGCACACGGAAGCTACCCTATTTTGGTGGAGCTGAGAACAAGTGGCGAGACAATGATTCTGTTTGCCCAAAAAATCCATAGCAGCAATACCAATCTCTTTGTTGATGCATAGTGCTATATCAGATGACGGCCGTGGCGCAAGCGTCCGCAGAGTAGCGATGTGCAATACCATTAATTCATTATCGTGGGCATGAAATATGCAAAGTCGCAGGCAGACAATCTGTTAGACAGAACGCAATTACTCTGTAATGGAGCTCTGAAATCCCAGGAGATGGATGGGCGGGTGAGCAGCAGACGAACAAGGGTAGGCACAGGAGGAGATTGATGGAGAGAGGAGGGTGGAGGTAGGGGACGAGAGGGTGGAGAAGGAGATGATAGAATGAAGGGCGGAGAAATAGAAAAGGAAATGGACTGATAGAACAGGAATAAATACATATCCGGCTAATGCTGGATACTCAGCTAGTAAATAAGTAAATAAATATTTCAGACGCTATTTGCCTTTCATATTAATATCTTCAGTGTATTTAATCTATGACAATAATTTTTTATATGCTATACTTACAGATTAGAAAACAGTTCATATTATAATTATTACTTACAAGTAATCTTTTGTCTGACCAACAGCAGCCGGAGAAAACCATTAAGTGGCAGGCGTTCCCAAAACAACGAAGACTTGATTTCTGAGGTGAAACATATGCTTTAAAATACACAATGCAGCCTTTTACAGCCTTGGTATCCGTCAGTTCATACACTAATGGGGAAATTCAGGGACGTAACTGGGCTCAGGACGTTGGAGGAATAACTTAGAGCGCCCGAAGACAAAGATACGCGAGGGTCCCAAAAGAAAGAAACAGAAACTTAAAATGGAAAATAAACACTACATCTACTGAAGTATATGTCTATAGCATGTACACGGTCAACAGCCATTTCTTGGAATGAATAAGTTCCGAAAATTGTCCAGAGTTAAAGTCATTTGAGCCATCTACTCCGTTTACCCAGGACGAAGATCAGTCTGCATTAGAAGTCGAACGTCATAGAATGGAAGGGAGTAGATAAGAGAAGTTGTTGCTCTGAAGGCACAATGGAGCGCCCTTCAACTGTATACCAAAATAATCAAGAGATCAGCACCTACAGTGTACTATGTTCACCATAGCATGTCACTATTTAAATATTGTCCTTAAGACTCTGTAGAACTAACCAAGAAAGTTGTTTTAAATAGTTGAAAACATCAAGGAATTCACGAACATAGCATGTTATGGTGACCATATGTAAAAACTTCTTCAGTAAAGCAAAAGTCATAAGACACAACTTATTGGTCTGTGAATTACAGCAGCACCGAAGCAATTAAAGAAGTACTCTGGGGTGACAAATGTCATGGGATAACGATAGTAAAGGGGCAAAACCGCATTGAGTACGTGTTTGTAGTGCGGTTTGCCTACATCAGGGGAAGGTATGCACTAAGGGCAATGCTATTGTTCTATGATTGACAGGTCATTAACCTATTGTTCTCCTTTGATTGACAGGTCCTTAACTTATTGTCCTGATAAGTGGATCCTCCATTTTGGTTGACATGTTATTAACTTATTGTTCAACCACCCCCTCCCCCTTCCACTCCCCATCCCCCTCAGTAAACCTCCAATCCACCGCCTCCCCCTTGCTGCTAGAGGTACACTTTCAGGTCTCAGTTACTGGAATAGACACTCTCACTTTTACCAATTTGATTGACTACTTAATTAAATTGATCAATTAAGCAACCCCTCTCCATCTAATAAATTCCCCTTACCACCCTGTTGTTGTTGTTGTGGTCTTCAGTCCTGAGACTGGTTTGATGCAGCTCTCCATGCTACTCTATCCTGTGCAAGCTTCTTCATCTCCCAGTACCTACTGCAACCTACATCCTTCTGAATCTGCTTAGTGTATTCATCTCTTGGTCTCCCCCTACGATTTTTACCCTCCACGCTGCCCTCCAATACTAAATTGGTGATGCCTTGATGCCTCAGAACATGTCCTACCAACCGATCCCTTCTTCTGGTCAAGTTGTGCCACAAACTTCTCTTCTCCCCAATCCTGTTCAATACTTCCTCATTAGTTATGTGATCTACCCACCTAATCTTCAGCATTCTTCTGTAGCACCACATTTCGAAAGCTTCTATTCTCTTCTTGTCCAAACTATTTACCGTCCATGTTTCACTTCCATACATGGCTACACTCCATACAAATACTTTCAGAAATGACTTCCCATATCGGAAATTGGTGAGAAAAAGATTCAGTTGATCAGTCATTTGGAGGGAATTCGATTGCAGTGTATATGATAATGTTTAAACAATTTAGACACTGTATAGAATATTGTTTAATTACTTATGGCAGTGCATGGAATATAGTTTATTTATTTAGTTAAAGAATTTGTCCAGAAATCAATTGCAGTGTATGGAATATTGTTTAAACGATTTAGGCAATGTGTAGAATATTGTTTATTTGAACAATTTATGGGATTCAAGGCAGTGTATGGAAATAGATTATTTATTTATTTAAAAAAATTTCCAGAATATCGAACCCTCCCCACCACACCATCGCCCCCCTCTCCCCATACTACCCTCCCCCTCATCTACCTGGAAATTGGCGGCTCTGCAGTGGGGAGGGAGGACCTCACAAAGGGAAATTCAAGGGTATATTGTTTATTTATTAAAAAAATCGGTTCTGGGGGTTGGATTTATCTTGCTCATCATTCTTTGCTATTTTGAAAGATGCAGGTCTTGTAAGAAGTAACTAAATCAACAGTCTTTCTTTTATCCAATCATGCAAGTAATGCCGTAATGAAATACATATCACACGCAATTACACAGTTAAAAATCTTTCGATTGCGAAGCACGCACCGCCCGCCGTCCGCTGTCCCCTGTCCACTGGACCACACAGGACACAAGGATGAGGTGGAGGCATCTGTTTCATACAGCTGAAAGGTTCTCAGTGTTACACTGATGTCACACATCTATATAAATAAAAGACAAGTCCACCTCTCGGATATAGTAAAGTGCCCTAGAAATAGTTAACGGTTGCTTTTGTAGGGGCTTTCGTGATGTGTCAGCTTGTCTGCATGGAAATTCTTGTCCTGACATGACCTGTTTACGAAAATATCCCAGAATAACGCCGAGTTAACCCTTCTGATAATCTTAATGTGGCACCCCATTCATCACGTGTTACCCTTCCTGGAAGTCGTTAAGTCCTGCTTTCAACAAACATCTCCAAAACGCAAACGTTCTCACCACTCTGTAGAGGCTCCATTGCCCAAGCATAAAGGACGTCTTGTGAATAAATGGGGTATTCTGACTGGCTCTCACTGAATTTACTCACCAAGTTACTGAAGTTGCTGGTGTGGAAGTACTGTCTGCCACTTTTTTCTGCAGATGAGACTTTGAGAGACAAAACTATTTTGTACTGATCGCCATATCGCGCTGACAGTTAAACCCCACAAAGGTCAGCAGATCGTCAGATACAACCCACATACTCACAGTGCCGCAATGCAGCGCCGACAGAGGGATGTGCCACCGTGAACACAGTCCACGACTGCAGCTGCAGAAGAGCATGTCAGCAAGAGAGAGGCCAGCAGGCGGTGAATGACCCGACACCCCAGGAGGACCTGAGTGGTAGGAGTTTGAACTCTATCAGTGCTCCCAACGCAAACACACATCGTATTGAATCTTCTCAAATTTTTGCAGAATATACATGTGACACACGCAGTTCTGATGGTGACTCAATGCAAACTTGGTGTTAGTTCACTATTAAACTATCCAGGGGGAGTCATGAGCCAAATCGCCATAAGCCAGAAGCTTTCACAGCCCCTCTGAACCAGTGTACTAAGGATGGACAAGCCCCAGTTTGGAACAAAGACATCCACTGATATGCTGTTTGCGGCTGTGACCTGCTTGCTTGCTGCTGTGCTTTCTGCAGCCATCTCCAGACTCACAAGATTATTGGAAACCAGACACATATTTATCAATGTAACTACAATTAAATATTAGGATTGCTGCCGCTGTATGACACCAAGCAATGTATTGGAAATGTCTTCTCTTGAGGTCTGTGGTTCTGGAGCGAGTCTCACTATCTACAGCGCACGTAATTTTCCGTGTAAGAGAAAAGTCCTTCAATCCTCTTAAAGTTATCGATGTGCTGAATCTACACCTCCCTCATCATAGGACACACAGTAGCGACCACCAGACACTCTTACATATATCGCTCAGACTGGTGCACAAAGGCTATCTCGCTTCCCCTCAGTACAAAAGCGTCACTGTTTCCGGCCCCTACCTGCTTGCTTGCTAGCTTTCTACACCCATCTCCAGACTCTAGGATTACAAGAACAAATGTACTTTCACATGGATTGGCAGAATATTATACTTCTCGACATCAAGCACTTGGCAGTACGCTACCGATTGCTTGCACAGGATAATTCCAATGATATAGACTGTAAATTATTTCTCTAGAAACCAGAAACTTTAGAGAGACGCAGCATGCTGTAAACCATTGAGTAACTAGAAAATTATCCCGTCTGCGAAGACCTTTACGTGAAAACTCGAAAAAGATAGAGGGAAATGATATTTCCACTCGCGAATACCGATGTCACTGATATAAAAGATTCCAAATCATCCTTATAATTTACAAAATCAACTAAGGTGTTTTTCATGTCTAGAGAACCAGCAAACGTGTCTTCCACCCCTCTTTCGCCTGCTAGATGCGCACACCACAGTCGATGTTCTATCAACTAAATAAAGGCGCGAAATGTGCAGAAGCAGTCAAACGGACAATTTACGTGAAAGGGAATAATGGTTCAGTGCTAACCCATGTGCATATTGAATCTTGTCAAATGAAAGGCGATCACGAAAGCTGTCCAACACACACTAAGTATTAGTTCGCTATTCGGCCACCTAGAGAACGACATGGTAAAGTCAGCTATATTCCTGCATCCCAACAAGTCTCTCCATTCAGACAGCACCAAACGTAAGCCGGAAACGTGAGTCATTCCTGCCACAGGCCACCGGCGCTGGGCGCCACGCACCCCCAGACAGAATCATTCTAGGAAACAGATCACATATATATTTTATCACTGTACTTTCAGTGAAATATTACGATTGTGGTCCCACAATCAGCGAAGTATCGGAAATAACATCCTGCTCACGGATGTGTCTCTATGTGTACCATTCTTACACACACACACACACACGTACTTTATAAGCCTGATGCTCAAGACAAACATATTACGCATCCCTACCACTAAGTATAATACTTCGCCGATAACTGATTGCTGGCGATACGAAACAATATTGAGCGAAAATCAGCGATGGGTGGACATGTCTCATAACTTTTTTCTGCGAGGAGACCACTGTATGTTTGAAACCGAAGCGTAATCGGATTAAAGGTTCCAGATGTAAAAAAAAATAAAAAATAAAATAAAATAAAATAAAATAAAAAAGGATCGCAACGACCATGTTACTGTCACGAGCGGTCTTGGTTCTACAGGTGCTCACAAGTATCTATATTGAAAGCTATACTGGCCTTATAAATCGAGGTATGGCATTATCTTTGAATGAAGTAGTTTTTCCAGACAAATATCGTGACACTGAAAATAGACAGTGATTTCTGGAGTGTATATTATCAGACCAACAGTACAGTTACACGTCAACGACGGTGCAACATCGCAATAAAATCACCGAATTTACAAAGTGATTTGGCTAAGGAATTCAGTAAGAAGTCGGTATTTGCAACTTCCTCATGCCACCATTAGATATTTCTCCAGTATTTGTAACACATTCTGTCTTGATGCCATGTAGGAGGTTCCGCGATATATTCATTGGGTTATAGGCGATGGTTGATTCAGAAGGATCACATACAGTAGATGCTGTGCTGATTGATGTCGTAAGAAATGTACTCAGGTTTTTCAGATCTCTAGTGTTACTCTCTCCAGTAGAAATGATGTCTGGTATGTGGAATCAAGTCCTTCCATTCAACCACATACCTGCGTTGAATACTTTGAAGAAGTCTTTTAATGATTACAGCCATTAGCGAATCATACTTCTTTCACTCTCATATCTCGAAACGGGTTCCTTTTTCGAACCTATCTGCTACAATAAAATTATACACTCCTGGAAATGGAAAAAAGAACACATTGACACCGGTGTCTCAGACCCACCATACTTGCTCCGGACACTGCGATAGGGCTGTACAAGCGATGATCACACGCACGGCACAGCGGACACACCAGGAACCGCGGTGTTGGCCGTCGAATGGCGCTAGCTGCGCAGCATTTGTGCACCGCCGCCGTCAGTGTCAGCCAGTTTGCCGTGGCATACGGAGCTCCATCGCAGTCTTTAACACTGGTAGCATGCCGAGCCAGCGTGGACGTGAACCGTATGTGCAGCTGACGGACTTTGAACGAGGGCGTATAGTGGGCATGCGGGAGGCCGGGTGGACGTACCGCCGAATTGCTCAACACGTGGGGCGTGAGGTCTCCACAGTACATCGATGTTGTCGCCAGTGGTCGGCGGAAGGTGCACGTGCCCGTCGACCTGGGACCGGACCGCAGCGACGCACGGATGCACGCCAAGACCGTAGGATCCGACGCAGTGCCGTAGGGAACCGCACCGCCACTTCCCAGCAAATTAGGGACACTGTTGCTCCTGGGGTATCGGCGAGGACCATTCGCAACCGCCTCCATGAAGCTGGGCTACGGTCCCGCACACCGTTAGGCCGTCTTCCGCTCACGCCCCAACATCGTGCAGCCCGCCTCCAGTGGTGTCGCGACAGGCGTGAATGGAGGGACGAATGGAGACGTGTCGTCTTCAGCGATGAGAGTCGCTTCTGCCTTGGTGCCAATGATGGTCGTATGCGTATTTGGCGCCGTGCAGGTGAGCGCCACAATCAGGACTGCATACGACCGAGGCACACAGGGCCAACACCCGGCATCATGGTGTGGGGAGCGATCTCCTACACTGGCCGTACACCACTGGTGATCGTCGAGGGGACACTGAATAGTGCACGGTACATCCAAACCGTCATCGAACCCATCGCTCTACCATTCCTAGACCGGCAAGGGAACTTGCTGTTCCTACAGGACAATGCACGTCCGCATGTATCCCGTGCCACCCAACGTGCTCTAGAAGATGTAAGTCAACTACCCTGGCCAGCAAGATCTCCGGATCTGTCACCCATTGAGCATGTTTGGGACTGGATGAAGCGTCGTCTCACGCGGTCTGCACGTCCAGCACGAACGCTGGTCCAACTGAGGCGCCAGGTGGAAATGGCATGGCAAGCCGTTCCACAGGACTACATCCAGCATCTCTACGATCGTCTCCATAGGAGAATAGCAGCCTGCATTGCTGCGAAAGGTGGATATACACTGTACTAGTGCCGACATTGTGCATGCTCTGTTGCCTGTGTCTATGTGCCTGTGGTTCTGTCAGTGTGATCATGTGATGTATCTGACCCCAGGAATGTGTCAATAAAGTTTCCCCTTCCTGGGACAATGAATTCACGGTGTTCTTATTTCAATTTCCAGGAGTGTAGATAGTCCCTATGCATCTTGCAACTACCCCTCAGACTTTACACTGATACCTTGGAGCTTTGCGCATGTGATCGTTCCAATTTAAGTCGGAACTGGGCAGAAGTCGGAGAGAGCTATATCTACCACATTCTACAGCCCCTGTAGAAGCAGGCTAAGCTGAGTTAGTGCGACAGGACCGTGTTTTGAGCATTTGATTTAAATGCGAGCATGTTGTCATAGCTCCGCCAACTGGCCTCTCTCTGGCTGACATGCTTATTGCAGCTGTGATCATGGGCCGCGTTTACAGCGGCAGTTTCATCAGTCGGCGCTGCACAGTGGCGAGGTGAGTACGTGGGATGTGTTTGACGATCTGTTGACCACTTTTGAGGGGTTTAAATGTCAGTGAAATGTGACGATCTGTACAAAATAGTTTTGTCGCTGAAAGTCTCGTCTGCAGAGAAAGTGGCGGATAGTGTATCCATACCGGCAGCATCAGTAATTTGGTGGGTAAATTCAGTAATAGCTAATCAGAATACTGCATTTATTCACAAGATGTCCTTTGTGCTGGGTCATAGGAGCCTCTACAGAGTGGTGAGAACATCTGCGTTTTGGTGGGGTTGGGTTGGTTTGGGGATGGAGACCAGACAGCGTTGTCATCGGTCTCATTGGATTAGGGAAGGATTGGGAAGGAAGCCAGCCATGCTCTTTCAGAGGAACCATCCCGGCATTTGCCTGGAGTGATTTAGGGAAATCACGGAAAACCTAAATCATAATGGCCGGACGCGGGATCTGCGTTTTGGAGATGTTTGTTGAAACGAAGGGCAACATGTAATTGACGGGGTGCCACATTAGGACCATCAGGAGGAATACATTCGGCGTTATTCTGGGCTATTTTCGTAAATTGGTCCTGTCAGAACAACAATTTCCATGCAGACAAGATGAGACATCACGCAAGCTCCCACAAAAGCGAGCGTTAACTATTACTGGGGCACTTTACTATTTCCGAGAGGTGAACTTGGCTCTTATATACATAGACGTGTGGCATCAGTATAACATTGAGAACCTTTCAGCTGCATCTGCTAAGGTGAAACTCTATGCAAACATCTATCTCGGCACTGGACCGGCAGGTACACCTCGGCCACGGTGCTTAGGTGAACACGTATTTCCACAGTTGTCATGTATGAAAGATATGCCACCACCTCATCCTTGTGGGGCCCGAACTGTCACCTGCGAATGGTTCAGCAGCTGACACCCACGTCGTCACTTCCTCGGTTGCCTCCAGAGCATCCAGACTGCTGGGAGCGTGTGTGGTCCCATGAACAGGGAATGGCGGGTGGTACGTGCTTCGCGATCGAAAGATTTTTAACTGTGTAATTGCGTGTAATGTGTGTTTCATTACGGCGTTTCTTGCGTGAATGGAATAAAAATCGATTTAGTTACTTCTTACAAGACCTGCATCTTTCAAAAAGCAGAGAACGATGAGCAAGAAAAATCCAACCCCCCAAACTGATTTTTTTATAAATAAATAATATACCTTTGAATTTCCCTGTAAGAGATTCTTCCTCTCCACAATAGAGCCGCCAGTTTCCAGGTAGATGAGGGGGAGGGCAGTATGGGGAGAGGGGGGCTATATTCCGCACACAGGCATAAATAATTAAACAATATTCTATACACTGCAATCGAATTCCCTCCAAATGACCGATCAACTGAATCTTTTTCCCACCAGTTTCCTGGAGAGCGAGTGGGAGGGGTTTTTATCAGAAGGGGGGGAGTTAATTAATTGATCCATTTAATTAAGTAGTCATTCAAATTGATAAGAGTGAGAGAGGCTATTTCCGTAACTGAAACCCAAAAGTGTACCTGTAGCAACGAAGGGTTTGGGTTGGTGATTTCCTGAGGCGGTGGGGGATGGGGAGGGGGAGGGGGTGGTTGAACAATAGGTTAAGGACCTGTCAACCAAAAGGGAGGATCGTCTTAGCAGAACAGTAGGTTAAGTACCTGTCAATCAAAGAACAATAGGCTTCCCCCTGAGTGCATACCTGCCCCTGAAGTTGGCAACCTGCACTACAAAAACGTGCTCGTGCCTGCCTTGTCCCCCTATCAACGATATGCACGTATACAGATGGCAGCAGAATCGCCCACACAAGGTATAAACGGGCAGTGTATTGACGGAGTTAGCATTTCTACTCAGGTGGTTCGTGTGAAAAGGTTTTCAAAGTGATTATGGCCGCAGACTTTGAATGCAGAGTGGTAGCTGAAGTTAGATACGTGAGCATTTAGTTTCTGAAATCATTAGAGAATGCAATATTTCGAGATCCAGAGTGTCAAGAGAGTGCCAAGAATATCACATTTCAGGCATTGCCTCTCACCATGGACGAAGCATTGGCCTATGACAGAGTGTAACGGCATCCTCATAGAGGTGTCAGTGCTAACAGACAAGCAACACAGCGTGAAATAACCGCAGAAATCAGTGAAGGACGTACGACGACAATACCTATTAGGACAGTGCGACGAAATTTGGTGTTAACGGACTACGGCAGCGCACGAAAAATGCAATTGCGTTTGGTAGCAGCACGAATCACTAGCAGCGACTCTCCTGAACTTGTGAGCATGTCGGTTAGACTCCAGACGACCTGGTCAGGTGAGCCTCGATGTCAGCTGGTAAGATGGTAGGTTTCGAGTGTGGCGCAGAACTCATGAAACCATGGGCCAAGTTGTCAACGAGGTACTAGGCAAGCTGATGGTGGCTGCACAATGTTGTGGGCTGTGTTTACAATGAATGGAGTCGGTCCTCTGGATGTTCGATTACTTTGAGACCATTTGGAGCGATTCATTGACATTATGCTCAAAATAACTATGGTATGTTTATGGATGGTAATGCGCCATCTCACTGGCCACAGTTGTTCGCAGTTGGTTTGAAGAACACTCTGGACAGTTCGAGCAAATGGTTTGGCCTCCCCTACCGTCTGACATGAATCCCATCGAACATTTATGGGATATAGTCGAGATGTCAGTTCGTTTACAAAATCCTGCGCTGGCAACACTTTTGCGCTTATGGATGGTTATAGGGGCAGCACTGCTCAGTATTTCTGTAGGGGACTTCCAACGACTTGCTGAATCCAGGCCATGTCGAGCGGCTGCACAACGCCGAACAAAAGCGGGTACGATACGATATTAGGAGGTATCGTATGGCTTTTGTCACCTCAGTGTATTTGTTGGCTTTCTTAAACCTCTGACAAACTTGGTGTTCACGTAATGGACGAAATGTAGCAATATTAGTATTTAGAAACTTGAATCCTACAGTTTTGTTACCCTTTTACCAACGCAGAAGTAAAAAGATCAGTAAAGGACTAATTTTTTTCAACTCTGAGATTATGGATGTTGTAGCTGCACGTGATGGTTATGGACGTTGTAGCTGCACGTCAGAAAGTATCATTCGACAAGTTGTTGAAGTTTTCGCCATCGCTAGATGATGGCATTAACTGTTAACTCCCTAACAGCTCCCTTACGAGACTCGGACTTGGCAGTGACAACTTCTGTTCACTCGTCTCTCTTTCTACTGGCGCTGCGGCTACAGGGGCGTGATTCTCGCAGGCCACGTGAATGATGTTCCTTCTGCCGATGTCCATAGCACTTCTGGTAGCAGCTGCTGCAAACACTTCGTCTGTGATATCGCGGTATACCACAGCTTCTACCCCTGTGACCTCCCTTCCCACGCCAACCTCCCTTGGATCCACCCATGGCAAGCCCTTTCGTAGATCACACATGATATTGTACTACACATCGTGAATCATCTAAATATTGCTAAATGGAAAAGTGCTATTTATGTGCGGTTTTCACAGAATGGACTGGTAGTCAGGGGCTTGTACTGCTAGCCAATAAACAGATTGTAATAATACTTAGAAAGTGTATTTTTGTGAAAATATACAATTTTTTTAAACGAAACAATTCATGCAGACATTCACGAACTATAAAAGTAGGGTAAATTAAAATGCCAGTGGGGTATGTTGCGGGATTCTAGTGCGAGTCGTTTACGATCTACCGTATTTTGAAAACTTCCTACACTAACATTTGTTCAATACCTGCGGTAGCGCACCACTAAAGAACAACGTAAGTTCGTACAAAAGTTACGTGGATTCTGATCGCTTACGAAACATCACAGGTTGTGTTCAGAACGACACTGCTTGTCTGGTATGGACCTTCTGCCTCACACGTGCTAGCATTTCAGCAGAGGTGTCCAAGCAAAGTGTAGTACGAGGCGTGTTCGCGAAGTAAGGTCCGATTTGGCGCGAAATGGAAACCACTGTGAAAAATCCGATGGAACTTCGCACAGATGTGTTGGTCAGTGCCTTTAATGTGCCTGTCGATCGCTTCACGTCGCTCTTTTTAGTTCAGAGCGCAGAGTGGTCATGTAGAAATTCCTCAAACAACAGTGTCTCCTGCCAAGCATGTTGATCAGGTGAGATATTTCGTCTGAAGCTATGCAGCCCACATAACATAATTGTATTGCATTTCTTTCTTCAAGAAAATTCTAAGCTGCATTCTGCAGGGGAAATAAGACGCCCCTGCAGCGTTTTCGATGGGAAGTGCTTGATCACCCACAATACAGCCCTTAATTGGCTCCCTCTGATGTTCATCTCTGCTCACATGAACCGCTGGAAACAAAGACAACATTTTGGCACAAACCACGAAAGGCAGACCAGCCAAGAGAATTGGTGGAAAGAACAGGCGGCTGCTTTCTGCGACGATGCTACTGGAAAGCTTTTACAACGCTACGACAAATGTCTTAATTCGGAGTGACCACTATTAAGAGAGGTAGCTGGAAGATGTGGTTAACTGTTGTGAACAAAAAAAATTTTTATTTTCGCTGTGGTTTTCATTCTGTGACCGGTCGTACCTTACGTTCCGAACAGCCTTTGTAATATGTCGTTGCATATCATTGAGTATAGTTCGTATGTCCTTGTAGACAGCTTATCCCACAGAAAAAAGTCTGCAGTGTCAAATCCGTGGAACGAGCCGGCCAGGGTACAGATCCTCTGCAACCAATCCAACGATTTGAAGCAATTCGTGCACTATGAGCTGGACAGACGTCATGTTGGTACCAGAGGTTCCTCCTAGACTGCAGGGAACGTCTTTAAGCATCCGTGGAAGATGGTCCGTCAGGAGGCTGCAATACTTGTGGGCGTCATGAAACATGGGCCTCTGAGCTAATGGTTCACTAACCTACACCATACTGACGTTCCTCCCAACGAAGTCAACGGGGATTGTCAACATACCAATAGCGCATGTTTCGGCGGTTTACCTGACCATAATTGGTAAATATGGCTTTCTCCCTAAACGAGATACATGTATTCTAAGCCCATGTACAGAAGTTAACATGATTCTCACAAGCGTATCCGTGCAGCTCTTGATGGAAAGAGATGTGATGGGGATGGAACCTCTTTTGATGGAGAATGCGCAGAACACTTGCCTGGCTCATTCCTCTTCCTTGTGCGATTCCGCGGGAGCGGATCACCTGCAACTGCAGCAAGGACACTGATTTCACCCTCCTCTGTCTCCTTCTGTTACGCTGTCTAGGTGTTACACTACTTCTTTCATGTAACTGATTGAAGAGGTTGGTAAATAATTACTGAGATAGCCGACGTCTATTTTGATATCTTTCCACCTACACCGTACAAGAACGAATTGTATTCTTCCTACATTTTCCATACACGAAGAGCATATCGGCTTTTTCTCCACTGGTAAATTGCATCATTCTCTCACGACCTATTGCTTGGACTGACACACACTAACTGAGTTCCAAATGGCATTGCACTCAAGGAACACACAAGCACACTGCACGCAAACACAACAATAGCGTGCTTGTCAACTAAGCGGGATAAATAACCCAAAGAAGCGTCAGTGTGGAAACTTTTCAAAATAGGATATCTCATAAACTACTCGCACTAGAATCTTGCAACAAACACCATTGGCGTTCCAATTTACACTACATTTAGGTTGTTAATTCCAGTAGGTGTTATTCCATTTAAGAATATGTACGTTTGTATAAAAATACACTTTCTAAGTATTATTGCAGTCCAATCATACAATGTAGGCTTTCACGGCCGATGTTGTCTTCAGTTAAAACTTCCGGGCTAAGAGGCCGTGGTCGATGTATAAAATTTCCACCTAACATTTCGTCTACATCTGCGGGAGACATCTACTGAGATCGTCGGGCTACTGCCACTGAGGCTGCTGGTACTCTCGCATTTATAGAGCGCATAGAGGGCACCACCATTCGTCACGTGATGCCGACGGTATGCCTGTCTTTGGAAGGCGTCATCATTCTCGATTAAGAGCAATCGATTGTTATGCTGCTGGAGCAACGTCGACATCCATTTTTTGTCCAACTTTAAAACTTCCCCTTTTGTATTAAAATTATTATGGTTATTGTGAATCTCTATTGCTTCTTTATAGATACCCACATAATAATGGGATGTTCGTGCTAGAACGCTTGTCTCATTAAATTTAATATCGTGGTTCCCACTCCAAAAACATGCTCAGCTACGGCCGATTTTTCGATGTGTCCTAAGCGACAGTTTCTTTTATGTTCGGCTAAGTAGGTGTTTACACTTCTTTTCGTTGTTCCAGTATATACTTGTACACAACTGCATGGAATTTCGTATATCCTAGGTGTTGCTAGGGGGTGTCGGAAGTCTTTTGCAGTTCTTAAATATTCCTTAATTCTCTTGGTGGGTCTGAAGATTGTTTAGATCCCATACCTGGCCAGAACTTTCCCGATACGGTCCGTGACTTTATTAATGAACGGTAGGAAAACTTTTCCAGTAGGTAACCGTTGCTGCTCTTGACTTCTGGCTTCTTTTCTTCTTTGATGAAGGGCTCGATCAATTTCCTTGCTGGTATATCCGATTTTCATGAAGGCTGGCCGTAAGTGATTTAATTCAGAATGAGATTTTCCCTCTGCAGCGGAGTGTGCGCTGATATGAAACTTCCTGGCAGATTAAAACTGTGTGCCCGACCGAGACTCGAACTCGGGAACTTTGCCTTTCGCGGGCAAGTGATCTACCAACGGAGCTAGCGAAGCACGACTCACGTCCGGTCCTCACAGCTTTATTTCTGCCAGCATCTCGTCTCCTACCTTCCAAACTTTACAGAAGCTCTCCTGCGAACCATGCAGAACTAGCACTCCTGAAAGAAAGGATATTGCGGAGACATGGCTTAGCCACAGCCTGGGCGATGTTTCCAGAATGAGATTTTCACTCTGCAGCGGAGTGTGCGCTGATATGAAATCTCATTCTGGAAACATCTCCCAGGCTGTGGCTAAGCCATGTCTCCGCAATATCCTTTCTTTCAGGAGTGCTAGTTCTGCATGGTTCGCAGGAGAGCTTCTGTAAAGTTTGGAAGGTAGGAGACGAGATACTGGCAGAAGCAAAGCTGTGAGAACTGGGCGTAAGTCGTGCTAGGGTAGCTCAGTTGGTAGAGCACTTGCCCGCGAAAGGCAAAGGTCCAGAGTTCGAGTCTTGGTCGGGCACTCAGTTTTAATCTGCCAGGAAGTTTAATTTAATTCACTTTGCAAGTTAGCCGGCTCGCAGATTTTGCTGGCTCTGTGCACCAAGGTTTTCATGACATCACTTTTTTGCCTAGGACGATGGTTTGATTCCTTGTGGAGGTATCGATCCCTGTGAGTATTCTTTCTATTTACCTTGTTGCTCAGCGTCCCATCCACCCGTTTAACTACCGACACATCCAGGAAATTGAGTTGACCGTTGTTATTAACTGGAGATTATTGCAGTCTGTTTATTGACTAACAATACGTGCCCCTGACTACGAATCCACTCCGTGAAACCCACACGTCAAAAGCACTTCTCGTTTCCGCAACGTTTCCGGTGCAAGTTTTAGGTTAATCACGATGTATTTTGGTATTTTTCCAGTGAAGAGAGTAGGCTTGAAACAGTAAATCATATTACTGGTCATCTGAAGCGTGCCCTACATAGAGCAACGGTTCGCCGGCGGCTGTTTAGGATCGCCACACTAGAAGAAGTGGCGGCAGCGGGGCGCCGTAGTCGTTGGCCGGTAGGAAGGCGTCCCGTCGGCTGTCGCCGCATTAGAATTCAGCGGGTGGGCGCCGCGCCGTGTTGGCGGCGGCCTGCCCTTGTTCTCATTCCGCCCCGGAAATAAATCACCCGCGCTGCCCTGCCCTGCCCTGCCTGCCGACGCCGCCGACCCTGCGCGCCCTGGAAACCCCGCTGCGCCGGGGCGCGCCGCCCGCAACCTGCCGTGTGCCTTCCCAGCAAGGACGTCTGCTGTGTTTGTCGTCTCCCGTGAAGTGGCTCCGTACTCTACCCTCGTCATCCTAACCACAGGCTAACATATATCTACATGTACATCTACATCCATACTCCGCAAGCCACCTGACGGTGTGTGGCGGAGGGTACTTTGAGTACCTCTGTCGGTTCTCCCTTCTATTACAGTCTCGTATTGTTCGTGGAAAGAAGGATTGTCGGTATGCCTCTGTGTGGACTCTAATCTCTCTGATTTTATCCTCATGGTCTCTTCGCGAGATATACGTAGGAGGGAGCAACATACTGCTTGACTCCTCGGTGAAGGTATGTTCTCGAAACTTCAACAAAAGCCCGTACCGAGCTACTGAGTGTCTCTCCTGCAAAGTCTTCCACTGGAGTTTGTCTATCTTCTCCGCAACGCTTTCGCGATTACTAAATGATCCTGTAACGAAGGGCGCTGCTCTCCGTTGGATCTTCTCTATATCTTCTATCAACCCTATCTGGTACGGATACCACACTGCTGAGCAGTATTCAAGCAATGGGCGAACAAGCGTACTGTAACCTACTTCCTTTGTTTTCGGATTCAATTTCCTTAGGCTCCTTCCAATGAATCTCAGTCTGGCATCTGCTTTACCGACGATCAACTTTATATGATCATTCCATTTTAAATCACTCCTAATGCGTACTCCCAGATAATTTATGGAATTAACTGCTTCCAGTTGCTGACGTGCTATATTGTAGCTAAATGATAAAGGATCTTTCTTTCTATGTATTCGCAGCACGTTACACTTGTCTACATTGAGATTCAATTGCCATTCCCTGCACCATGCGTCAATTCGTTGCAGATCCTCCTGCATTTAAGTACAATTTCCCATTGTTACAACCTCTCGATATACTACAGCATCATCCTCAAAAAGCCTCAGAGAACTTCCGGTGTTATCCACTAGGTCATTTATGTATATTGTGAATAGCAGCGGTCCTACGATGCTCCCGTGCGGCACACCCGAAATCACTCTCACTTCCGAATACTTCTCTCTATCGAGAATGACATGCTGCGTTCTGTTATCTAGGAACTCTTCAATCCAATCACACAATTGGTCTGATAGTTGATATGCTCTTACTTTGTTGATTAAAGGACTGTGGGGAACTGTATCAAATCCCATGCGGAAGTCAAGAAACACGACATCTACCTGGGAACCCGTGTCTATGGCCCACTGAGTCTCGTGGACAAATAGCGCGAGCTGGGTTTCACACGATCGTCTTTTTGGAAACCCATGCTGATTCCTACGGAGTAGATTTCTAGTCTCCAGAAAAGTCATTATACTCGAACATAATACGTGTTCCAAAATTCTACAACTCATACAGTCAACACACTCTCTGCTGTGAAAATTGTTACCTTCTGACAGTAGATGCGACACAAGCGCCCCAAGCGACGAGAAAGCAGTCGTAAGATTAGACTTCGTTTTTAATTACTTTTCTAGTTAACTATCGAAAATATTACTACATTTTTTCGTTCCAAGCAGTAATAAATTGTTAACGGACATGAATGATCATGAAATACGTGTAAAAACAGCTGAATATCCGTGTTTCAATGGCATAAGTAATTAGTTACTGATAAAGAAATACTTTGAATATCTGTTTAATTGCATCTTTCTCCGCTGAAAACCAGAAAATATAAACTCCAATTTTATGTACGAGAAGAATATATTTCTTTTGTTGTCTGTTCTTATTATGACGCACTTTCCTCCTAGAAGCGCAGCTATTTTTTACGGAACCTAATGTTTCGCATCATCTTACATTTCACTTGACTTTCTAATCCATAACTTTTTCATATTTTTTTCTTTTTCTTTTTTTTTTTTTTTTTTTTTTTTTTGGCAATAGAAATGTAGATGATGAACGAGTATTCATAGGACAAATATATTATACTAGAACTGACATGTGATTACATCTTCATGCAATTTGGGTGCATAGATCCTGAGAAATCAGTACCCAGAACAACCACCTCTGGCCGTAATAACGGCCTTAATACGTCTGGGCATTGAGTCAGACAGACCTTGGATGGCGTGTACAGGTACAGCTGCCCATGCAGCTTCAACACGATACCACAGTTCATCAATAGTAGTGACTGGCGTATTGGTGAGAGATCTGGACAATGTGCTGGCCAGGGCGGCAGTCGAACATTTTCTGTATCCAGAAAGGCCCGTACAGGACCGGCAACATGCGGTCGTGCATTATCCTCCTGAAATGTAGGGTTTCGCAGGGATCGAATGAAGGGTAGAGCCAAGGGTCGTAACACATCTAAAATGTAACGTCCACTGTTCAAAGTGCCGTCAATGCGAACAAGAGGTGACCGAGACTTGTAACCAATGGCATCCCATACCATCACGCAGGGTGATACTCCAGTATGGCGTGACAAATACACGCTTCCAATGTACGTTCGCCGCGTTGTCGCCAAACACGAATGCGACCATCATGATGCTGTAAACAGAACCTGGATTCATCCGAAAAAATGACGTTTTGCCATTCGTGCACCCAGGTTCGTCGTTGAGTACACCATCGCAGGCGCTTCTGTCTGTGACGCAGCGTCAAGGGTAACCGCAGCAATGGTCTCCGAGCTGACAGTCCATGTTGCTGCAAACGTCGTCGAACTGTTCGTGCAGATGGTTATTATCTTGCACACGTCCCCATCTGATGACTCATGGATCGAGACGTGGCTGCACGATCCGTTACATCCATGCGGATAAGATGCCTGTAATCTCGACTGCTAGTGATACGAGGCCGTTGGGATCCAGCACGGCGTTCCGTATTACCCTCCTGAACCCACCGATTCCATATTCTGCTAACAGTCATGGGATCTTGACCAACGCGAGCAGAAATGTCGCGATACGATAAACCGCAATCGCGATAGGATACAATCCGACCTTTATCAACGTCGGAAACGTGATGGTACGCATTTCTCCTCCTTACACGAGGCATCACAACAACGTTTCACCAGGCAACGCCGGTCAACTGCTGATGTGTATGAGAAATCGGTTGGAAAATTTCCTCATGTCAGCACGTTGTAGGTGTCGTCACCGGCGCCAACCTTGTGTGAATGCTCTGAAAAGCTAATCATTTGAATATCATAGCATCTTCTTCCTGTCGGTTAAATTTCGCGTCTGTAGCACGTCATCTCCGTGGTGTAGCAATTTCAATGGCCAGTAGTGTATAATAACTTTTGATTCAAAAGCGAATGTGTTCAAAGTTCTCGCCTTTTGTGGTCAGATGCAGCAACAACTGTGAGATTGGTTTCTTCTCTGTTTGGAAACAGTTTATTGCTTTTGTTACTTTATTTTCACATCTGTGTGGCTTTTCATTCAGCTATAGTGGTAGCTTATCTGCTACGTTAAATAATGTAGGTATTGCATTGCTTACACATTTTCTATATTCCACATTCACTGATTTGACTGGAAGTGTAATGAAGAAAACTTCACGTTTTTATGTAGATGTACGACGCCTTTCTGCAAAAGGTCAGCTCCTCTCCTGTTTACTAGCAACTTTTTGATTCTTAAAGGACACGACATTCCCTGATAAATATCTGTCATTTACAAGAAAACCGTAAGCAAATTGTTCTGGAGCCGCCGTAGCAGCGAATAATTTACCCTTCTTCTGGTCAGGGCGGCAACCCCCGATGCGTCTGGCGACTGAACACATCGACGGCAGCTTCAAATTGTTCAAATGGCTCTGAGCACTATGGGACTTAACATCTATGGTCATCAGTCCCCTAGATCTTAGAACTACTTAAACCTAACTAACCTAAGGACAGCACACAACACCCAGCCATCACGAGGCAGAGAAAATCCCTGACCCCGCCGGGAATCGAACCCGGGAACCCTGTCGTGGTCGACGGCAGCAATATGGTATTAATGGCGCGCGCTCGGAAAATGCAAATATGCTGTCTCGCGTTCAGCTAGTTCGGAACGCAGGTACTTCTCCATGAGCCTCTGAAACCCCAGCGGATTTCAGTGTGCAGGTGGACCTTTTTGCTGGTCTGCCAAAAAAATTTGACTCCGTCTCACGACTATCTGTGACGGAATATGTCAAATGTTTAGACAGCCGACTCAAAACAAATAAGTACACTCACACATCACTTGTTGTGCACGTGTTGCTAGAAGCAGTACCTCTGTCGGTTCAGATGGTGACTGGCACAGACTCAAAGGGGCCCAGTAGCAAAGGACACAAGTCTCACCATTTAGGTGAAGACCTGCAGTTATTTACCACCAAAGCGCCTGTACAAGAGTGTTCACTTCTCTTTCTCTCAGCTTTCCTCACCAGCTCGGTAGCATAGCACATTTACATCTTAGACTACTCCCACTTTAGCACAAACCAATCACGAGCTAGAGGGCCACATTCGAAACTGAGAGACTGCCCATTGCTCTGCATACACAGATTTGACCAACCAGAGACTTCAAATTAATTGGGAGAAAAGGAAAAAAGGTTCAGCTTCTCAGCCTCTGTCTCACGCGTTTACGCCATGTCTTTTGATAAAAACATGACCTGGATGGAACCACAGCCCTCCATGAGAAGATCGTTATCTGCCATGATGCATCCATTTCGAACTTTCCAAAAAACGGCTATAAAGCCGCTAATAATCTCGTGCTTTCACAAATATGTTTTGCAACAGAGTCTGGATGTCTGGGCGCCAGTGACACGTCCCACGGAAATTCGCAGAAAGCTCACATTCGCATCAAAGGCTTCCTGCCTAACAAGGGCCCATCTTCTGCTTTACTGCCGGTCTTCAATGCTCTGCCCACTGCAGCAGCGACTCCTCGGCGCTAGTCAGCAAGCTGGACGCGGCCGCCGACCGACCGGCGCCATCCAAAGTGTTATTTTATTTTATTTTTATTTACACGTCAAGTTCCGTAGGAGCAAATCTCCAAGGTCATGGAACGTGTCAGTACATGAACTTACAACATGAACGTATAACAGATAAAAATAAATGTTCATGAACCTGCAAGAAAATCAGTCCATAAGTTTAAACAAACGCTATCAGCTATACAATGAGAATCAGCTTAATTTTTCAAGGAACTCCTCGACAGACTAGAAGGAGTGACCCATGAGGAAACTCTTCAGTTTCAATTTGAAAGCGCGTGGATTACTGCTAAGATTTTTGAATTCGACTGGCAGCTTATTGAAAATGGATGCAGCAGTATACTGCACACCTTTTTGCACAAGAGTTAAGGAAGTCCGATCCAAATGGAGGTTTGATTTCTGCCGAGTATTAACGAGTGAAAGCTGCTAATTGTTGGAAATAAACTAATATTGGTAACAAGAAACGACAATAAGGAATATACATATTGAGAGGCCATTGTCAAAATACCCAGACTCGTGAACAGAGGTCGACAAGAGGTTCGTGAACTCACACCACTTATTGCCCGAACCGCCCGTTTCTGAGCCAAAAATATCCTTTTAGAATGGGAAGAGTTACCCCAAAACATAATACCATACGACATAAGTGAATGAAAATAAGCAAAGTAGACTAATTTACGTGTCGAAGTATCACTCACTTTCGATACCGTTCGAATAGCGAAAATGGCAGTATTAAGTCTTTGAACAAGATCCTGAACGTGGGCTTTCCACGACAGCTTACTATCTATCTGAACACCTAGGAATTTGAACTGTTCAGTTTCACTAATCATATGCCCGTTCTGTGAGATTAAAACGTCAGGTTTTGTTGTATTGTGTGATAGAAACTGTAAAAACTGAGTCTTACTGTGATTTAACGTTAGTTTATTTTCTACAAGCCATGAACTGAGGTCATGTACTGCACTACTTGAACCCGAGTCAATGTTGCACACAATATCCTTTACTACCAAGCTAGTGTCATCAGCAAACAGAAATATTTTAGAGTTACCTATAATATTAGAGGGCATATCATTTATATAAATAAGGAACAGGAGCGGCCCCAACACTGATCCCTGGGGCACCCCCCACTTGAGAGTACCCCACTCAGATCCCACATCACAGCCGTTATCAACATTGTGAATAATGACATTTTGCTGCCTGTTGCTAAAGTAAGAGGTGAACCAATTGTGAGCTACTCCCCTTATTCCGTAATGGTCCGACTTCTGGAGTAATACTGTGAGATCAACACAGTCAAATGCCTTTGTTAAATCAAAAAATACGCCAAGCGTTCGAAACTTTTTGTTTAGCCCATCTAGTACCTCACAGAGAAAAGAGAATATAGCATTTTCAGTTGTCAAACGACTTCTAAAGCCGAACTGTACATTTGATAGCAAATCGTGTGATATAAAATGATCAATTAACCTTACATACACAGCCTTTTCGATAACTTTTGCAAACACTGATGGCATAAAAATAGGTCTAAAATTATCTACATTATCCCTTTCCGCCTTTTTATAAAGCGGCTTTACTACTTAGTACTTTGATCGCTCAGGAAACTGACCATTCCTAAAGGAAAAATTACAAATATGGCTAAATACACGGCTAACATGTGCAGCACAGTACTTTAGTATTCTACTAGATACTCCATCATAACCATGAGAGTCCTTAGTCTTCAGTGATTTAATTATTGACTCAATCTCCCTCTTGTCTGTATCACAGAGGAGTATTTCAGACGTCAATCTCGGAAAGGCATTTGCTAAGAAATTTATATGATTTACTGTAGAAACTAAATTTTTATTTAATTCACCAGCAATACTCAGAATATGGTTGTTAAATACTGTACATATATCTGATTTATCAGTAACAGAAATATTATTACTGGGAACTGACTTTATATCATCAACCTTGAGCTGCTGACCAGACACTTCCTTCACAACTGACCATATGGCTTTAATTTTATCCTGAATGAGACAAACGAAGTCGGCAGTCCGCAAATGTTTTCACCGAGGTTCCGCAGAAAAAACGCTCCCCTCGGCTCTCAGCCGCTGTTACTGCAGTCGTTTAAAACGGCAGCCTCTTCCTTCGAATGTAGGTAATGCTTATGGCTATTCCTTCACTAGAGCACACAAGCAATAGCACTAACTACTGCCAACCATTTCATCATATGAATGAAGTCAGATCATATCCAGGTATAGCAACCAAGTAATAAAGATAAACTTCCCTAAGAACATTACGCAGCATAACACAATATTAGACGTGAGAATGCCCTGCAATCTCTCAGTACTTTTGTTATCTGATTTGAACCTTTTTCGGTGAGCCTGTTTTGCCATATGTCACCGTTTTCGATTAGTATCTGTTTTTGTGGACGAGGCATACGTTTCTGGATTGGGATAGTGGACTACCCAACGACATCACTGGACCCCAGAGTGGTACATCTTTTAAGACATCCTAGTTCTGCAAATATAATAATTCCAATCCCAAAGAAAGCAGGAGTTGACAGATGTGAAAATTACCGAACTATCAGTTTAATAAGTCACGGCTGCAAAATACTAACGGTAATTCTTTACAGACGAATGGAAAAACTGATAGAAGCCGACCTCGGGGAAGATCAGTTTGGATTCCGTAGAAATGTTGGAACACGTGAGGCAATAATGACCCTACGCCTTATCTTAGAAGAAAGATTAAGGAAAGGGAAACCTACGAGTCTAGCATTTGTAGACTTAGAGAAAGATTTTGACAATGTTGACTGGAATACTCTCTTTCAAATTCTAAAGATGGCAGGGGTAAAATACAGGGAGCGAAGACTATTTACAATTTGTACAGAAACCAGATGGCAGTTATAAGAGTCGAGGGGCATGAAAGGGAAGCAGTGGTTGGGAAGGGAGTGAGACAGGGCTGTAGCCTATCCCCGATGTTATTCAATCTGTATATTGAACAAGCAATAAAGGAAACAAAAGAAAAGTTCGGAGTAGGTATTAAAATCCATGGAGAAGAAATAACAACTTTGAGGTTCGCCGGTGACATTGTAATTCTGTCAGAGACAGCAAAGCACTTGAAGAGCAGTTGAAAGGAATGGACAGTGTCTTGAAAGGAGGGTATAAGATGAACATCAACAAAAGCAAAACGAGGATAATGGAATGTAGACGAATTAAGTCAGGTGATGCTGAGCGAATTAAATTAGGAAATGAGATACTTAAAGTAAGTAGTAAAGTAGTTTTGCTATTTGGGGAGCAAAATAACTGATGATGGTCGAAGTAGAGAGGATATAAAATGTAGACTGGCAATGGCAAGGAAAGCGTTTCTGAAGAAGAAAAATTTGTTAACATCGAGTATAGATGTGTCAGGAAGTCGTTTCTGAAAGTATTTGTACGGAGTGTAGCTATGTATGGAAGTGAAACATGGACGATAAACAGTTTGGACAAGAAGAGAATAGAAGCTTTCGAAATGTGGTGCTACAGAAGAATCCTGAAGATTAGATGGGTAGATCACATAACTAATGAGGAGGTATTGAATAGAATTGGGGAGAAGAGGAGTTTGTGGCACAACTTGACAAGAAGAAGGGACCGGTTGGTACGACATGTTCTGAGGCATCAAGGGATCACAAATTTAGCATTGGAGGGTAGTGTGGAGGTTAAAAATCATAGAGGGAGACCAAGAGATGAATACACTAAGCAGATTCAGAAGGATGTAGGCTGCAGTACTTACTGGGAGATGAAGAAGCTTGCGCAGGATAGAGTAGCATGGAGAGCTGCATCAAACCAGTCTCAGGACTGAAGATCACAACAACAACAGTTCTGTGTACAGCATCACGGCAGACGTGTAAGTGCCTGGAGGTTCCGAGGAAAACGAACATTGCCAGAGTGCTTATTTCATCGGTGCCAGCACCTGGTGTGATGATCTTTCAGTAAGATAACCCAAGACTCCTAGATGCCATTGCTCCTCTGACCTACCCCAGTACAAATGGTATTTGACTATTGCACTGGTCAGCACTTTCTCCAGATCTCTGACATACTGAAAACATCTGGTCGTGGGTTGTGGAGAAACTGACAGGCTACTACTCGTAATCCAGTATGGTAAATGAACTGTGGTGTAGAGTTTAAGCTGTTTGAAACAGTGTAGTTGCAGGAAAAACGAGTCAACTGAGGGGGTGGAAAGCTACGCAAAATATCTTGTTTCACAAAAAAGTAGTGGAAAGGCGAGTCAAGTGAGGGGGTGGAAAGCTACGCAGAATATATTGTCGTGGGAATTCTTTCTGTGGAACGATGTGCCATCGTGGTTAAGTCATTCAGTTGAAATTTGAGAGGACTACTGCTCAAAAGTGAGGTCCTTAAAATAATATTAACATCGTCTGTTTTTGCCACAGTGATTTGGGTTGGCTTTTGGGATGGTTCCCCGTCACTCTCTCCCGCTTCCTTCTCTCTCTGACAAGGGGGCAGCGCCTATTCATATATACAGATTTTGTTCAGATTTAAGGCACATGCAAGGCTTGACTAAAAATGAAAGTGACAGAAATAACAGATCCAGATGGCCAAACGTTTAAGAAAATAGCACTTTTGATGCGCGCCGGGAGGAACATGAGTTATTTATGTTAGCATAGATTCCAGGCCTCCCATGGGCCTGAAGCTCGCCATTGTTGGGGCGGCTTGCTTGCCTCAGCGATACAGACACCCGTATCATGGATGCAACCACATCGGTGTCCGAACAATCGTATGGTTCCTGAAGATAGGCAGCAGCCTTTTCAGAGTTGCAGGACCAACAGTCTGGATGATTGATGATCTGGCTTTGTAAAATCAACCAAAACGGTCTTGCTGTGCTCGTACTGCGCATGGCTGAAAGCAAGGGGACACAACAGTCGTAATTTTTCACGAGGGCATGCAGTTGTATTATATGGTTAAATGATAATGGCATCCTCTTGGGTAATATATTCCAGATGTAAAATAGTACCCATTCGGATCTATAGGCTGGGACTACGGTCCGAAGCGTGAAATCTTAGATCCCTTAATCAGGCAGATAAGTTACAGAATTTGAAAAAGGAAACGGATAGGTTGAAATCAGATAGAGTGGGAATTAGTGAAATTCGATGGCAGCAGGAATGGGACTTCTGGTCAGTGGAATGTATGATTATAAATACAAAATCAAGTAGGAGAAATGCAGGAGTAGGTTTAATAATGAATAAGAAAATAGGAATTAGAGTAAGATTCTATGGCAGCAAAGTGAACGCATTATTGAATCAAGACAGACACCAAGCCCATATCAACCACAGCAGTACAAGTTTATATGCCATCTAGCTCTGTAGCTGATGAAGTGACTGAAGAAATGTATGTTGAGCTAAATGAAATTGTTTAGACAGTTAAGGGAGACGAACATTTACTTGTAATGTGGGACTGGAAATCGAAAACAGGAAAGGGGGAATTATATAGTAGGAAAAAGAAGGGGAGGAAATATTGTAGGTGGATGTGGACCGGGGGAAAGGGACGAAAGAGGATACTGCCTGGTAGAATTCTGCACAGATTGTAATTTAATCATAACTAACACTTGGTTTGAGAATCATGAAAGAAAGCTGTATACGTGGAAGAGCGCTGCATACACCAGAAGATTTCAGATTGATTATACAATGATAAAACAGAGATTTCGGAATCAGATTTTGAATTGTAAGACATTTCCAAGAGCAAATGTGGACTATGACGACAATTTATTGGTTATGACCTGTAAATTAAAACCCAAGAAACTGCAAAAAGGAAGGAAATTAAGGACATGGGACTTGAATAAGTTGAAAGAACCAGAGATTGTTACGAGTGTCAGCGCGAGCATTCGGGAACGATTTAGTAGAACAGGGAAAAGGATTACAGTAGAAGACGAATGAGGGCTTTGAGAGGTGAAACAGTGAAGGCAGCTGAGAAAAAGGTAAAAAGACAAGGCCTAGCAGAAATCTTTCGATAACACAGGAGACTCTGAATTTAAATGACGAAAGGAGAAAACATAATGACGCAAAAAGATTAACAGAAAGTGTACAACGGCTAAGTAGGAATGGGTAGAGGATAAATGAAAGGATGTAGAAGCGTGTATCACCAAGATAAAGATTGATGCTGCCTACAAGAAAATTAAAGAGACCCTTGGAGAAAAGAGAACCACGTGTATGAATATCAAGAGTTCAGATGGAAAACTAGTCATAAAGAAAGAAGGGAAAGTTTAAAAGTAAAAGGAAAGGGTCTACACAAGCGGGATGAAATTAAAGGCAATATTATAGAAAGGGAAGAGTACGTAAATCAAGATGAGATGGGATGTGATACTCCGATAAGAATTTGACAGAGCACTGAAAAACCTGAGTCGAAACAAGGTCCTGGGAGTAGACGACATTCCGTCAGAGCTACGAAAAGCCTTGGGAGAGACAGTCATGATAAAATTCTTTCATCTAGAATGCAACATGTATGAGACAGGCGAAATACTCTCAGACTTCCACAAAAATGTAATAATTCCAGTTCCAAAGGAACCGAACTATCAGTTTAATAAGTAATGGCTGCAAAATACTAACACAAATTCTACACAGAAGAAGAGAAAAGCTGGTAGAAGCCGACCACGGGGAATATCAGTTTAGATTTCGCAGAAATACGCGAGGCAATACTGACCCTACGACTTCTCATAGAAAATAGGTAAGGAAAGGCTATCCTACGTTTATAGCATTTGTAGACTTAGAGAAAGCTTTTGGCAATGTTGAATATTCTCTCTGAAATTCTGAAGGTAGCAGGGGTAAAATACAGGTGGGCGAAAGACTATTTACATCTTGTACAGAAACCAGGCGGTAGTTATAAGAGTCGAGGGGCATGAAAAAGAAGCAGTGATTGAGAAGATGGTGAGACAGGTTTCTAGCCTGTCCCCTATGTTATTCAATTCGTACGTTGAGCGAGCAATACAGAAAATCAAAGAAAAATTTGGAGGAGGAATTAAAATTCATCTAGAAGAAATAAAAACCTGTCGGTTTGCAGGTGACGTAATTGTGTTACAGACAGCAGAGGATTTGGAAGAGCCGTTGAACAGAATGGACAGTGTCTTGAAAGTTGGATAGAAGATGGACATCAATAAAAGAAAAGTAAGGATGATAGGAAATTGGAAATTTGTGGTAAGGTCTTATGGAACGAAACTGCTGAGGTCACCGGTCCCTAAGCCTTCACACTACTTAAGCTAACTTAAACTAACTTGCACTATGGACAACAGATACACCCATGCCCGAGGTAGGACTCGAACCTCTGACGTAGGGAGCCGCACGGACCGTGACAAGACTCCTTATACCACGCGGCTACCCCGTGCGGCAAAGATAATAGAAAGCAGTCGCATGATACCAGGTGATTCTGAGGGAATTAGTTTAGAAAACGAGACACTTAAAGAAGTAGGTGAGTTTTGTTATTTGGGCAGCAAAATAACCGATGACGGCCGAGGGAGAGAGGACACAAAATGTAGACTGGCAATGGCTAGAAAAGCGTTGCTGCAGAAGAGAAATTTGTAATTTAGATTTAAGCGTTAGGAAGTCTTTGCTGAAAGTATTTGTATGGCGTACAGCCATGTACGAAAGTGAAACATGGACGATAAAGAGTTTAGACACTAAGAGAATAGAACCTTTTGAAATGTGGTGCTACAGAAGAATATAGGAGAAAAGAAATTTGAGGCACAACCTGACTAGAAGAAGGGATCAGTTGATAGGACATATTCTGAGACATCAAGGGATCACCATTTTAGTACTGGAGGGAAGTGTGGGGGTAAAAAATCGTACATGGAGATCAAGAGATGAATACAGTAAGCAGATTTAAAGGGATATAGGTTCCAGCAGTTCGTCGGAGATGAACAGGCTTGTACATGATAGAGTAGCGTGGAGAGCTGCATCAAACGATTATTCGGATTGAGGACCACAAAAATGGATCCCAGGCACAGGTTGGTACAACGAAAACAGTTGCAGGCGGTTAAGACGAGAGTCGTGGTATTGAGTATCTCTGCGGAAACAATTTCTTCCTTTTTTAATTTGTTTTTGCGTTAGTGATAATGCAAATAATCCTAAATAATGTTCAGTGTATTGTGTTTGTCAATATTTTCTTAACATGCACTTAAAGAAAAGGCAAAGGTAAATTTGTAGTTGCAAATAAATTTCGTGGAAGGAATTGTAAGACATAAACGAGAACTCTGTGTATAAAATTAGATTCTTTCATTATTTTACAGTTGATGATTTACGTGTGTTGGGTGACACTCACCGTAAAACAGGGCAATCTACTGTTGGCGTGCAGATGCCGACGGCTACTCCATGGTCAAAGAGACTAACGTAAAGTCCTGTGCGGTGTAATTAAATCTCTTCATGGAAAGTTATGTACAGAGTCCTCGTGGTAGTCGTACTTGCAACCCTTTCTTGGAAATTGTTTTCAATCGCAGTTTTTCTTCCTTCGTTTTACATGAAGATATCAATAAATACAATATATTGAGCTTTATTTCGGTTCATTTGCGGAGAAAGCAACGTAAAAATTCAAAGTAGAACAAGTTTCCTCGTAGTGACTCGACCCCACGAACCCTGTATTTCTGTACTGCAGTGTTTTCGATGCGCCAACCGCAGACTAGAAACAACGCTACGATAAACGGCTCATGTCTCACTAGACCAGCGCCAAAAATGATATTTTTCCTACGCCTGGCCATCCGGAGGTCCCAATTCTGTCACTCCAGTTCTGTCGAAGCCAAGATGTAGGCTACCATAAATCTGGAAGAAATCGGTTATGACGAGTAGGTGCGTGCCCATTGTGAGTATAACTTAAATACATAGTGTTTGTGAACTGTTCTTCTCATAACGCCGGCCAGGATGGCAGAGCGGTTCTAGGCGCTACAGTCTGGAACCACGCGGTCGCTTCGATCGCAGGTTCGAATCCTGCCTCGGGCATGGGTGTGTGTGATGTCCTTAGGTTTAAGTAGTTCTAAGTTCTGGGGGACTGATGACCTCAGATGTTAAGTCCCATAGTGATCAGAGACATTTGAACCACTTTTTTCTTCTCATAACTTAGTTATTATGATGAATGTGAACTGTCATTTAAAACGGAAATTTAGAACAGAAACTAAAGGTTATCATAACACCCTCTTAGTGCAATGCGCACAGAATGCTGAATGAAAAACACAGAATCTTTCACAGACCACAAAATGTTAGTCCGCAGCTCGTGCTCGTGCGGTAGCGTTCTCGCTTCCCGCGCCCGGGTTCCCGGGTTCGATTCCGGGCGGGGTCAGGGATTTTCTCTGCCTCGTGATGACTGGGTGTTGTGTGATGTTCTTAGGTTAGTTAGGTTTAAGTAGTTCTAAGTTCTAGGGGACTGATGACCATAGATGTTAAGTCCCATAGTGCTCAGAGCCATTTGAACAAAATGTTACTTGAAATAATAATAATATTAATTTACTTTGCTTTTCAACTGTGAAGAAGTTCGTTAAAAAATTATGAGCAGCAACAATCAGGATAGGATATTGGACAAAAGGGATACTAATATGCTCCAACAGAAGATAATTTTACAAAGAAGTCACAGTACTGAAGGCTTTCGTGGTTCTTAAATAGGTAGCAGTTACAAAACAGTTCTCACTGTGACTGTTTCATACAGCTGTCGAGGCAGCTCACGAATCATTTGCATGACGCCAACTGGCAGAGAATGACGCGGCCGGTTGATATCACATGGTCCTCAAGGCATATATATTCCTTTGTACTTCACTGTTGTGGGTACACAGGGTGGCAGGTATTCGCCAAACCCAAACTCATCCATCGGATTGCCATAAAGTACAGTGTGATTCGTCACTCCAAATCATACGTTTCTGGTCATTCAATGTCCACTGACATCGCTCTTTATACCATCTCAAGTGTCGCCATTGAGTATAAAAATGTGTGGCTTATGAGGAAGTGCTCGAACATTGTACCCTATCCTCCGTGCTAACGGGACTGCTGGTAGCACGTTGGGACTTTCTCCGATTTCATGCGATTTTTTTACCATCACCCTCCGCGATGCATGACGGTCCCTCTCGTCGTTACACGAGAAATTTCTAGTGCTGGTGTAGCTACGGTTGTTTCTTCCCGTTTCCATTTCACGGTCACGTGAGCAACCGCCAACTTGGGCAGCTTCAGAAGGGTTGAGAAGTCCCTGACAGTCTTCCTACTCCGGTGACAACCGGTGGTCAAAGTTCGACGTCACTGAGATCTCCATTCGGGTATGCGGGTATGAAGACCTGCCTATTAGCCAGTGCTTCATCTGTAATGGTCGAAGTTTTAACGAAGCTCTGAATCCTGTTCCTGGGCAGACTAGAATGAGCCGGCTCAGACAGTGACTCACCCACGCCCCGCCCCTCGCGGCTGGGATGAAATGCCTCGACCAGAAGCTGGCGGCACGCGACGCATGTCTGGCGACCGGACACACACGCGGACGTGCTTGAGCCGCGCGAACCGTGAAATCATCACTGCTTCCAGCGTCCTGTTTGTGGCGGTCCAGTTTTACCGACGCCGAACCGGATCCTGGCACGCCACCACGACGGCCCACACGATAGCACTTGCCGTTTAATGGCACTTAGCCACCCATAAAGCGGCACATCTGACATCTGGTGCAAGCTATGGCCCGAATGATGTCCGTCCTTGGGAGGTGTCGTAATTCCGGCTGTGGTCTGGTTGCGGAGGTGCGAAGGGTCTCGAATGCATATTCCTAGATTGACGAAAGAAAGGTGCTCCACATCGTCGCGCATTATCGGCTGATAACCAGTTCTACAGCTGCATATCAAATGTAGTAGGGCTTGAACGCTACATCTACTTTTACATTTATATTCCGCAAGCCACCCAACGGTGTGTGGCGGAGGGCACTTTACGTGCCACTGTCATTACCTCCCTTTCCTGTTCCAGTCGCGTATGGTTCGCGGGAAGAACGACTGCCGGAAAGCCTCCGTGCGCGCTCGAATCTCTCTAAATTTTACATTCGTCACCTCCTCGGGAGTTATAAGTAGGGGGAAGCAATATATTCGATACCTCATCCAGAAACGCACCCTCTCGAAACCTGGACAGCAAGCTACACTAAGATGCAGAGCGCCTCTCTTGCAGAGTCTGCCACTTGAGTTTGCTAAACATCTCCGTAACGCTATCACGCATGCCAAATAACCCTGTGACGAAACGCCCCTCTCTTCTTTGGATCTTCTTTATCTCCTCCGTCAACCCGACCTGGTACGGATCCCACACTGATGAGCAATACTCAAGTATAGGTCGAACGAGTGTTTTGTAAGCCACCTCCTGTGTTGGTGGACTACATTTTCTAAGTACTCTCCCAATGAATCTCAACCTGGTTCCCGCCTTACCAACAATTAATTTTATATGATCATTCCACTTCAAATCGTTCCGCACGCATACTCCCAGATATTTTACAGAAGTAACTGCTACCATTGTTTGTTCCGCTATCTTAAAATCATACAATAAAGGATCCTTCTTTCTATATATTCGCAATACATTACATTTGTCTATGTTAAGGGTCAGTTGCCACTCCCTGCACCAAGTGCCTATCCGCTGCAGATCTTCCTGCATTTCGCTGCATTTTTCTAATGCCGCATGGAACTTACCACACTATCTACTAGGTCATTTATATATATTGTGAAAGGGTGTCTATAAAGTTCTCTGATTTCATCCTTACGTTTTGACCAAATAGGTTACATGTGATAGCTTCAGTACCTTTTCCTCTCCTCCAGTAGTCCTCTGTCTCTTTCCCATCTCATTTTTCCTTTCCTCTGATCATTTCATGTGTGCCCTTTCTTTCCTCCTGCCTTAGAATCCTTACCAATTTGACACTTCCTTCTGAACTTTTTACTGCTTACTTGCTTTTACGTTGTACATTTCAAAGCCTTTATTTTTCACTTTTCGGATCAAGTTTGTTGTTACCTTCTCTTGCTGCTTTTCCTTAGATGTACCTGAAGATTTGTTTTCTCAGCCTGTTGTCATTCGTACTGTGTAAATGTTTGAAAACAACAGTGTTCTTTTCCTTATTGTTTCTGTTATTCTATTCTTTGTTTTGATATATTTCAAGAATGCTTTAAATTCCAACCTTCTGTGCTTCTTATTGTATCTAAAACTGTACTGGTGATTCTTGGCTCTAAAAATTCTAGGTCATCTAAATTATAATCCATTCGCTCGTATAGACTCATTGTGGCTACACTCTTGTGTTGTAACGCATTATTATTGCAATTCTTGAGATACACGAATGGCTTAATGGTTCAAATGGCTCTGAGCACTATGGGACTCAACTTCTGAGGTCATTAGTCCCCTAGAACTTAGAACTAGTTAAACCTAACTAACCTAATGACATCACAAACATCCATACCCGAGGCAGGAATCGAACCTGCGACCGTAGCGGTCTTGCGGTTCCAGACTGCAGCGCCTTTAACCGCACGGCCACTTCGGCCGGCTGAGATGCACGTTTCATTGTAAATAGCTTCTAGTTGTTCCATAAGACCTTTTCATCCCACTTATGACGAACATTTTCACTCGTATTTTATAACACACTGTTGAATGGGGCCGGAGATAAACAATCGCCTTCTCCTACACCAGTATTTACACTACCTGGCAAGAAACGCGAAACACCTGCGAGGGAGCAAATAACTGAAATGAGTCCACTTATTGAGATGGGATGTGATATTATTTCAGTGATTACAAAATCGAATCAAATTTACAAAGAACTATACAGTATGGGCCCTTATCACTACGACGTTGTACCCTTTCTAGCCTGGATGCATGCAGTGATTTGGCTGGAAAGGGTGTCACAAACCCTTTACATCCTTTCCTGAGGGAAGCTGGCCCGCAACTATTGCAACTGGTCCTCGATATGCAGGATATTGGCACTGGGGCAGCTTTGACGTCCGAGACCCTCAGCATTACGCAACTAGCTCCTAGAGACACATGACATGTGTGGCGAACATGGTCCTGTTGAAAAATGGCACATCAGTAGTAGGATGAGGTGCAATAACGTGTGGACGCACGATAACCGTAACGTGTAGCTCTACTACACTGGGCATAAGAAAGTCCGACGCGATATTAAGAGGTGTCGCATGACTTTAGTTACCTCGGTGTATGAGGATTCGACGCTACCGAATGTGCGGAAAGGTCTTTAAATTTCAGCTTTATTAAGCTTCTACGAGTATAGTGACAACAACTATGCAACTTGTGATCTAATTTCATAATCGATTGCCGGCCGCTGTGGCCGAGCGGTTCTAGGCGCTTCAGGCCGAAACCGCGCTGCTGCTACGGTCACAGGTTCGAATCCTGCCTCGGGCATGGACGTGTGTGATGTCCTTAGGTTATTTAGGTTTAAGTCCAGGGGACTGATGACCTCAGATGTTAAGTCCCATAGTGCTTACAGCCATTTGAATCATTTTTTTCATAATCGATTATCCAAGAAATGCCAATAGCGACACCCAACATAGATCTGAACCTAACCAAAAATTTTATATAATGTGACTCGCGTATTTATGAGAGAAGTATAATAATGCTGATCGCTTGCTGGTTCCATTGATACAAGACAATACTTACCGAACAGTATAATCGTATTACTGTAAGAAGTCCATATTTCGATTGTGGAAACCAGTTAAACACATTATCCCACATTTGCCCCCCATAAACCGAGGATCGATCGTCATTAAAGACCTTAGATGGATAACAGGTTTCATGGGGACCAACTCATACGGCAAAATGAAAAATATCTGTCGCTTATGGACAAAGAAGTCTGTTGTGTAATACACTCATTCTGTTAAACAGGTTTTGAATAGCAGAATTTATTCAGCACATGACGGAGGTCAAAACACTGCGAGGTGCCAGGGCTAGCAGTGTATGTAACACTCAATTCTTCTAGAATCTACATATGTACATGATGCTCTAAGCCCCCCCTATTCTAACTCCAACTTTTGCTGTTGCACAAGGATAAAAAAAATACGCGAACTGACTCTAATCAACCCTGCCAGTGGAGTAGAAGAGAGTTTGGCACCTGCAATAATTTAATTTGATAAATAAGTTAAATAAACGAAGGTTTCATTATCATAGTGAGGAATGATGGGGTTGCTCTACCGATTAACAGAATGAAAGTTCTGTCCAAAATAACAATATGATTTATTAAGACTAAACACAAAATAATAAACAAAAACACATGAAACATTTACAATACATCAAATTGGCTCAAATTGGATACTCAAACAAACGCTGTGAATGTGAAGTTGTCCCTAAACTAGATTGTGAGGATTATGACGAAGTGGTATGTGCAGCCAATTCCTTCCAACTCAAATCTTAGAGAAAACGCATAGCCAACCCAACATTAATTGCTGCTACTCAAGACAGAACAAAGTTAGGACAAGACGAACAGGCGCGCTCTGCTGAGCTCTGATTATCACCTAGGAAAATCCCTATCTGCCGGTGCTGCGGACATACATTACCAAACTGTCTTCTTGACTCCCAGGACACGATCTGGCGTACTGGAGCCGTTGGCTGGTTGCTTCGACGTCCTCGACCGAAAGGCGAGAGCCGACTACCCACAAGAGCACCCGTACAAAACCGAACACAGAACATTCCCGCCCCACGACAGTGGCCGTGGTTAAACGTTCCAATCAGCAACTCGAAAACCGGCGGAAAATTCCACTCCATTGCCGGAACGCTACCATTCCATCAATGGAGATTCTTGGCGCCAATTTCTGCGCCGATCTTGCTACGTCACGGAGCTATGCCCTGAGCAAGCCAATCACAGTTACTATTTTGCAGAAAGCGCGGGAATTTTCCCGCCACAGCTGACTGGGTACACAAGTCATTCCCACGCCTCGCTGGTAGCCCGCCAGAAAGTGTTTTCGCTAAGTTTCTGCGAAGTAACGGAACCTCTAGCCCAGCCACTACTTCAGGCCCTGCGGGCATGCCTCTTGACAATGTCGGCGTCTGGAAAGCATTCACTCGACTCCCTCACACCTATCGGCTTACCCTTTCAAAGTCAACTGAGCCCGCCTGTCACTGGACCACCCGGGTGTCGAGAGACGCTGCGTGGGAAGTGCGCGTGTGAAGGAATAGCAACTTTCCACCGCATGCAATTATAGAGGAGAATCGTAAGATATAAATATGAGAGGGGGCTCATGCCACCTCTCAACACCATTATTTCCACATCCAACTATAATCCAGACGTATCACCTGAATTGATGTTACTAAAATATTAATCGGAATCTAAAATCTTCCGTAACTTTGAACATATTACCGACTCGCAAAATGTGAGAGTAATTTTGGAATTGAAAGTAGTTTTTACGGGTTCGCCGCCGGATGACGTTGTCCAAATTCCACAATATTTCCTGCAGCAACTGCCCAACATCTTCAGGTTGTTGAACCTGAAGGTGTCGGACAGTTGCTCCCAGAAAATATTTTCCTCAAAAAAGAACGCACCGCACAATTTTTCACGAGAAATGACACAAAAAACGTTCGCTTTTGGCGGATCTATGACAAAACACCGACGAAAAGTACGCTGGGCCAAAGTCACTGACTCACTGTTTGCGTACTGCAGCTCACAAGACGCCTTACTTCCGACTGACTGCAAACTGAGTTGACGCATTGACTGACATCCAACGAAGATTTCCTGAAACTCTAATCCACTCCCATTCAAACAACAGACATTTCCTTGCCGGCACGTCCAATGTTTCATAATTACTACCGTCCAAAATCATGTCATTCATTTTGAATCAACCTCTATATTGTCCAAAATCAGGTCATTCTTTTTGAAACACCCTCCACTTTGAAACACATTTAGTATGCAACAGAAAAATTCTTGTAAATTAGCACTAATACAAAATAAGAAAAGGCTGATATTCCGACAGGATCATTCTGCTATTATGTATATTGTGACATCCCTTAAACTGGTGGGTACAGTTAAGTCTTTAAATACATTTTATGTAGAAGCCAAGCGTCATTTGAGAGCGAGTTAATATTATGGTAGGTCAAGAAGATCTACAAAGTTTTCTGTTCATGTGAAATCCAACAGAAGAGTGTTTAAAGATACTGAATGATAGTCATGTGTGACTTCGACCAGCTGCTTAGACAACAAAACCTGAAATATGGAAATGTGTTTTATCTATCAATATTTACCTTGCACATAGGTGAAAAACCCGGCAACACGAGTGGTGTTCGAGACTGGAATGAACAGCAGCCACAAAGTCGATGATAAAATCCACACGTTGTATTGGTGGAGTGTCGCGCGGGATTAGCCGAGCGGATTCAGGCGCTGCAGTCATGGACTGTGCGGCTGGTCCCGGCGGAGGTTCGAGTCCTCCCTCGGGCATGGGTGTGTATGTTTGTCCTTAGGATAATTTAGGTTAAGTGGTGTGTAAGCTTAGGGACTGATGACCTTATCAGTTAAGTCCCATAAGATTTCACACACATTTAAACATTTTTTTGATTTGTGGAGTAGGCCCTGCTGGTGGTATAACGAAAGGGGGCTCTGGTTCTTCAATCGACCCCAAGCACAGGTAAAATCAAAAACTATTATATTAATACAGTTACTACTTTTTTTAATTTTTTATACACCGCATTCATTGCGTTGGGCTTCTGACTGTGGTTATATCGTGAACGGTTGTGTTGAAATTGTGACCAGTCGAGTTCTATTGTTTCTTTATTTTCCCACGACCCGCCTTCCAAGCTACTGTAGACTCATTATCGCAAGCTGTGTATTTACAGGCACTTTATATTTTATGCGAAGTACAGCTAGTCACTGTTATTTCTCCGCAATATCTTTCAAGAACGCTGCTCCGGACCGTTAAACAGTTTTAATCTGCCGGGAAGTTTTCATCAAACAGCGCACATTTTGTTAACTAACGTGATTGAAAAACTAGTAAACAAAGTCACACCAAAAATCGATGTAAGCATGTAGAAGGGAAACAGTATGAAATTTTCTTGAGCCTTGTTCAGGAAAGAAGGCGCAAAAAGGATGTCTTGACCAAATAGCTTATGAATGAAAAATGAGTTTTCCGCTCTTGCCTATTATGCCAACCAAAATCTGATAGCTCTGGTTCGTTCACTCAATGTCATAACATAATGATTAGCCAAAAGTAATAACAATGTCTTAGTGAAAGAATTTTAGTACTTGAATGTTCTATACTTTAGCGTGTTTTATGGTGATGGGATTTTTTTTAAACACTGCTTTAAAGTACCGTAACGAAAGATTGTCTTCATGCCTAGCTCATTTTACGTCCAAAGATGTGTGATGTCTCGGCAGCAGCAGCCCCGGGGTGCAGATGGAAAACGAAAGAAGGCTGCGGTCAGGCAGGCATTAAAACGCATTAAAACTCCGGAGCAGCAGTAATGTTGCTACGTTTCGCGTTTGTTTCACCTTTTAACGCCACCCTGGGTGGTCGCTTCCCCACGGCGCCGCTACGGCGCATTCGCGGCCGTAATGCGCCGCGCGTCCGCTGCGAGGGCAGAAGTCAGTTGGCCGAGCGCGCGGTTGCGGCGGCCGGACCGCGGCAGAATGCCGGCTCGTGTTGGCAAGCGCAGTGCGCATGCGCGCGGAGCGTGTCCAGCGGGCGCAGTCACGCGCGGGGCTCGCGCCCAGAATCCGGTTGGCCCTCCCCCTCCCCCCACCACGGGCTCGGCGCGACGCGGAGGCGCGGGGCCGTGAGAAACTGCCCCGGCCGGCGGTTCCCAGGCCCGTGACGTCACGCTACGTGCCACCGCTGGGCGCGCGCCACGCCGCCCGCGCCGACGCGAAAACATCCGCCGGGCGTGCGAGCCGCTACGGACATTTCCAAAGACATCGCGTCGGCGAGGTTCAGTGGTAAGCGAAAGAGGACCTTCCCGATTACGGAACACTTGGCGTTGTACGGCAATCAAAACACAAAACTGAAAGAGTAGCTACTGCGGCCCTACAGTTTTTCAGGAGGGAGTACTTTTAGTAACCACTGTCCAGCAAGGACGGCATTATGAAAACTTTGACTGATAATTAAATACAAATAAAACAGTTTCCCGTGTCTTTCACTTGCTTACCATTCCACTATGCATTCAACTGCTTCACCCCATCATCTCCATGTGGAGAATTCACTTTCCTCATGCTAGTACAGGCGACAAATGCCTCCGTTTTGTTGCAGATAAAACAGATTTCACAGTAACAACACTACTGAAATTATCGTAGATTATACAAGAGTAATGCGTAAATATAAGTAATGTAAAAAAAAGCCGTCCGGTGTGGCCGAGCGTTTTTAGGCCCTTCAGTCTGGAACTGCGCGACCGCTACAGTCGCAGGTTCGAATCCTACCTCGGGCATGGATGTGTGTGATGTCCTTAGCTTAGTAGGTTTAACTAGTTCTAAGTTCTAGGGGACTGATGACCTCAGAAGTTAAGTCCCATAGTGCTCAGATCCATTTGAACCTTTTTTTTATTGTAAAAAAAAGATGCTTTGTATTGATTGCTATCTGTTGTGTGTCCTTTTCATTATGAATGAGGTGTCACGTTATACAAATATGGTATACACATCAGACATGTGACTATATTTACGTTTTGGACCCTGATAAATGCAACTGCTTGAGCTTGGCTACCGTATTTAATTTAATGAACGTTATAATCAATTATTATAGCGAATACTTACATACCAGAGATGGATGTCACGTTTGTGTGTGTGTGTGTGTTGTCTTAATAAATATGCCCAAATTTCTGATATGAATAACATCTTCAAGTAAAGCAACAGATTATCACCTCAAGTACATACAAAAAATAACAGGCCGCTGCATATTTTTGGCTTCATTTTTCTTTATAGTGTGTAAGTGGGCTGTTTAGGTTTTTATATTGGTAATGCCACGTAGCGCTCTGTATGAAAATCACTGGTTGTGCTGTGTGCAGTCTGTGGCTAGTTTTCATTGTTGTCTGCCAGTCTAGTGTTGGGCAGGTGGCTGTTAACAGGGCGTAGCGTTGCGCAGTTGGAGGTGAGCCGCCAGCAGTGGTGGATGTGGGAAGTGACATGGCGGAGATCTGGACAGAGACAATAAATTTGTAATATTGGATATCATGGACTGATATGGATATTCTGACTTTTGAACACTAATAAGATCCAGTAAATAATAATTTTATGATATACTTCCAAAAAAATGAGGGAGCACAAAAACACATTTCCCTTCACAGGTACTGCATACATAATTTTCTTTTCAAGTACTTGGTAATTTTTTGCAGAATAAGTTTTTGTGGTGCATCCCATTAGTTACATAGACATTAAGATGTGAATAGACATTTCCCTTATATGCATTGTTGTCTTTAGTGTACTATTTTTTCTGCCTCAGGTTTGTCATACTCAGGTATAAGTTATTGCATTTGCTGCTGCTGTTTGCCAGGCATAGTGCTACTGAATTTCACTTTGTATTACTCTGTTAAGACAGTTTTACTACGGATTTCTTTTTCTTGTTTTCTGCACATTGCCTTATATTAGTTGTAATATTGCAATTGCTCTGCTAGTTTATATATACTGCTCTTGCTTTGCCAATTTCCATTTTTTTGTCATTGCTGTTTGTGTTAATTTGTTATGTGTTGCTGCATTGCCTTGTCCCTTAGTTTATGCATCTGAGCTCAGTAGATTTAAGTTAGCTTAAGAGGGGGTAGACTTTATAAGAGAATGAGTTGCGATGAATTGGAAGAAATGCATATCGAAGTTTTACGAAAAAGTACAGAAAGCATGTATAGATAGCAATTTTTGAAATAATGAAGAACGAAGGGAGATCTCCAAGAAGTAAAGAAAGTTTTGTTTGCAAGATACTGCAGTAAAACAAACCCTGTCCTTTCCTTTTCTGTTATTCCGCTATGTGTTTGTGTACTCTTGTACATTTGTGTTTTTCCTGTCTTTATGTCTTTAGCTGATACGAGTTATGTTGTGGAATTTTTCTAATAATATGTTATTTTCTTTGTAAAGATGTTAGACATTATTAATTCTGTTCTGTTTTAATGCTCATATGTGCAATTAATGTTTCAAAAACTATTCTCATTATGTAATTTATTTATTTATGTCATAATTCCTGTAACACTGATGTATATGTTATTTCTATTCTTTTGTAAAGCCTGTGTTACTACAAATGTTATCTGTACTGTTATGTTCTTTAATAATGTGTTTTGTACCTTTGTAACTGTATTCTTATGTTGTAAATTTATAATTGTATAGACACCAGTTCTTCAAATTAAGTTTCATTTCAGTGCGCACGTTTCTGTTGGTCATAATATATGCACAGTATGCGAGAAGTTGGGACTGTTAGTGCTTGCACGTGTGTTAATAATTCAGCAAGGAACTGGTTAACAGCATTGCTGGTTCTAAGGACAATCCCAAAAAGTTTGTGAGTGCACAGTTAGTGGTTATGGACTTGCTATATTATCCGCAAGACACTTCAATGGTGATTGTGCATCCACACAGTCACAACAGATGGCTGCTGGCCGGCTCTACAATGGCTATACTGGGTCTGCATCTTTGATGGCCCACCAATACCATCATCTCTACAAGGACTACAGTGGGTCTGCATCTTTGATGACGCACAAATACCATTATTTCTACAAGGACTACAGTGGGTCTATACCTTCGATGGCCCACCAATACCATTATTTCTACAAGGACTGCAGTGGGTCTGCACCTCTGGTGGCCCACCAGTACCATAACATCTACTAGGACTACAGTGGGTCTGCTCTGTGATGACCTACCTACCAATATTCTTCAAAATTTCGACTGACTCTGCTGTGGGTTTGCTCTGTTGTGGCCCATTACCTGTTTGCATGTCAAGAGTCAGCACTGTCTTTCCGTTGGAAGGACAACACTACTTATTCAAGACTGCACGGAAATCGACTACTTCCGTGTGCATTCTCTTTTACTGCTCAGACTTTGAGGAAAAAAAACACTGCAATTTTACTGTGATGAACGATCAGGACTGTGTTTTTGGACTGTGAAAAAATTTTAGCTTTTGACCAAGTGTGTAGATTTGATTTCTTTGTTATTGTAATTATGAAAAACTTTTTCAAATATGTATTGGCCAGTGCCCAAAACAATTTGTAAAATTTTTTGTGGGGAGCATGGGGGCTATGTAAGTGGGCTGTTTAGGTTTTCTTATTGGTAACTCCACGTAGCGCTCTGTATGAAAATCACTGGCTGTGCTGTGTGCAGTCTGTGGCTAGTTTGCATTGTTGTCTGCCATTGTAGTGTTGAGCAGTTGGCTGTTAACAGCGCGTAGCGTTGCGCAGTTGGAGGTGAGCCGCCAGCAGTGGTGGATGTGGGGAGAGAGATGGCAGAGTTTTGAGAGCGGATGATCTGGACGTGTGTCCATCAGAGACAGTACATTTGTAAGACTGGATGTCATGAACTGCTATATATATTATGACTTTTGAACACTATTAAGGTAAATACATTGTTTGTTCTCTATCAAAATCTTTCATTTGCTAACTATGTCTATCAGTAGTTAGTGCCTTCAGTAGTTTGAATCTTTTATTTAGCAGGCAGTAGTGGCGCTCGCTGTATTGCAGTAGCTCGAGTAACGAAGATTTTTGTGAGGTAAGTGATTTGTGAAAGGTATAGTTTAATGTTAGTCAGGGCCATTCTTTTGTAGGGATTATTGAAAGTCAGATTGCGTTGCGCTAAAAACATTGTGTGTCAGTTTAAGCACAGTCGTGTATAATTTTTCTAAGGGGACTTTTCAAGTGTACTCTACCATAATTTACCTTTTTTCAGCTTTGGCAGTGTTGTTTCTCAAACAATATGTCTATCAAAGCAAAAGACAAAACGTAGCCCGTTTTTCACATGGACTTCTGGTGTGAAAAAGCCTCTGCGTCGTGCATAACACCAAGAATGTAAACACATAATTATCCACCGAAAGACGCAGGTGTGAACAACCTAAATGCATACTGATAAAGTAAACGAGTAACTGAAGCAGAAAAATGTTTTATTTGTAAATATTTCCAGGGTTTCTTTTTAAGTAAACTAATTGACCCCTTTCTTGTATGGAGTCATCTGAACGGAGCGATGAAGTTGTTCTAAATGCCTTATCCGAAAATTATCTTAAACAGCTATTCGTGAAAATAACATATTAGCTCTCCTGGTTACCAGTGAACCCGAACTTATCGTCCCAGTTAGCGCAGATCAGGGCATCAGTGATCATAAAGCCATTAAAGCATCACCCAATAAGCCTGTAAATATAAAGGAAGGTAGGAAGATATTTCTGCACAGCAGGAGCGACAAGAAACACATTTCAGATTACCTGAACTGTGGACATGAAAATATCATCTCCAGCACTTACACTGTTGAGCATTAATGGTCAAATATCTAGAGAATTGAACAATTCACCTTCGACAGGTATGTCTCGAGGATGGTGAGGGATGGGAGAACATCCCCCTCCCCCCTCCCCCATACCCCAGCCGTGTTCGCCTGCAGTTAAACATGTAGTTACACGGGGTGTTCAAGAAGTCTCTCCGCAGTGCTGTGTGATTGTTAGCCGCGCGTGCTGTATGCCGCAGTGAATGTACTGAAATGAAACTCAGTGTAATAGAAGTTATTAATTTATTGAATATTCATTTTTACTTACAAATTTTCACATTAAATGTTGAAAGGGTCCCCCCAGTTGTTGAATAAAAAAATGCTCAAATGTGTGTGAAATCTTATGGGACTTAACTGCTAAGGTCATCAGTCCCTAAGCTTACACACTACTTAACCTAAATTATCCTAAGGACAAACACACACACCCATGTCCGAGGGAGGACTCGAACCTCCGCCGGGATCAGCCGCACACTCCATGACTGCAGCGCCTTAGCCCCTCGGCTAATCCCGCGTGGCTGTTGTTAAATACACAATTCAATTCGTTTAACCACGTTTCCAAACACAAGCAGTGACATTTCTTCTGTAACAGAAGCAGTGAAAGTGCATATTGCTGCCTGCCGGTGTGGCCGTGCGGTTCTAGGCGCTACTGTCTGGAGCCGAACGGGTTCGAATCCTGCCTCGGGCATGGATGTGTGTCATGTCCTTAGGTTAGTTAGGTTTAATTAGTTCGAAGTTCTAGACGACTGATGACCTCAGAAATTAAGTCGCATAGTGCTCAGAGCCATTTTTCGTGGATATTGCAGTTTTCAATTCATCGATGAAATTTCGACCGTTTTTATAGACAGTTGCTTTCGCTGTACTCCAGAAGAAAAAGTCAGGTGGTGTTAGATTAGGCGATCGTGGAGATTATGCGATCACCAAAATCATCAGCAAGCAGTGACACTGAAACACGAGCTGTATGCGCGGTTGTACCATTTGTTGAAAATAAACGTTCAGTATTTTACTTAACACATGTTCTCCTATAAATGGTTACAGAATATCACTGCCGTATCGTTGTGCGTTTATTGTTTCGTTGAAAAATATGGGATCGATAATCATACGGCACTGCGGAGAGACTTTTTGAACACCCCGTATTTTGCAAGAAGACAAACTCTGTGAAATATAAATTTTAAGTACAATCTATAATCGTTTGCATTTGGACAGCTTCTTCTGTTCTGCAGACGTTTAGTAACGCATTAATAGCTTACGCAGTACAGCAGAACATAACGCTTGTTTTGTTGTTAAATTTGTGTTTCACTTATAGTGAGAGTAATTCGGATTTATTATATTGAAGCCACAACTACACTTCAGAATGTGTAAACGACCTGCATGCTATATACACAAACAGATAGCGTATTGCGACTCTTCAAGCTTTCCTGGCAGACATGTACCACCTGAAGATTTCAGACACTTGCTCTGAGGAAATATTGTGGAATTTGCACAACGTCATCCGCAAACCCGTGAAGACTATTTACAGATAGTATATTCGTGGCCTCAACTGGCTCATTCCACGTAATTTCGTTACAAATCGTGTAAATTATCTATGGAACTTGCAACTAATTAACTAATTAAAAATCCCATTTAAGAACTCTGTATATCAGTAACTTTCGCTTGGCTATATGTGGCTATGATTTATTATTATTATTATTATCATTATTATTATTATACTTAAGGTTGTACAGTTGTCCACACATTCGATATTTCGCAGCAATCAGTCTATAGTTTTCTCTTCTAGTAACAACAATTCTGCTTTGAATTACGCTCCTCGGGACATTTAACTCCTTATTTTATGAGACAATAAGAAAAAATTGTGTATGTTATGTATGAATCTTAAGGCCTCGCTACTTACACAATGTGTCCCGTTTGTCTTGACCATCCAAGTAAGTTTTCGTGCAGAAGCAAAATAAGAAAGAATAACGTATCACGCAAATATTGTTTAGTTTGCTGGGGGACATTAACTAGAGCGGTTACCTTACAAGGGCCGGAGAAAAGAGAATTACTTTGTCCCTTCGCCAGATGTTAACAACAATATTTTAGAATATCTTAAATTTTAGTGACTTCAATAATAAAAGAAGCGGCTTAAAGCACAAGAGGACATTCAAGACCGGCCAAAAGGTAAATAGTTCTTAAACAGTAGTGTCAATAGAACACCCTCGGAAGAAGTGGTTCTGTGGGTCCCGCAGCACACATCAAGACAAACATCATACACAAATAATGATAGCTGACGGCAAAAGTTTTCGTATTGTTATAGTTTCCTGGCGATGTAGTGTACACTGCTCAACGTGTTGCGCAAGTCTATTTTAAGCAGTTGTGAGCGTGTGGGTGCTATTCTGTCGTTCTGGGCAACGGATTAATCTGAGATGTACCCTTTACCCTGTGCTTCTTGTAAGATGCAATTTCCACCCCCACACTACTACAGAAGTCAGACAGACGCTCCTAACGTTCTAAAGACAAATGCCTGGAAAAGTTTCAGCAATAAATATCTTCTGGAGTCGTCCACTGTAAGGAAATACACAAAAATTCATAAAATTTCTCATGTAACTAGTGGGATACTTGGGTACTGGAGTAGTGCTAGTTAGTGTAAGAAAAACATGAAACTAACGAAAATTATTATTTATTTTGCAAAAATTCTGAGAAGTCACAATGACACTTTTAGTTATGAACTGAACAAGTTAATTCCGAGTTCTTTTCGGAATGTGAAGTTACCTCTTAAGGATAGGATTCGCTAATGAAATTTCCATACAGAGTTGAAGATTTGAAGATCGTTATTGACTTGGCAGAATGACTGAGAGAGCCACACCTACTCAACTTGAATAATTATCCGTTAGAATGTTGCTAGGTACGGTCGAGGCTGTAGCGTGTAAAATGCAGTGAAGTGTACTGTTGTGGAGGAAATATGGGGCTCGCAAGAGCTGTAGCGCACAATACCGTAAGCTGCGATGACTGCTGTCTGTGCCGCTCGCTGCTGACAAAAAAGATAACTCTCGTTCTATCTGGATTGACCTTTACCAATCAAACTCTCCCTATGCCTTGATGAAGTCAAGGACTCCTATTCACCCCTAGTCTAACTATTGGCGTGGTACACCGGTCAGATAACCAGTCCACCGCGATGCCACTCAAAAATTCGCTCGCAGACGTTTAACTATAACCCTGTCCGTTCACACCGCACCGCACAATAAGTGTGGCGGCCAACACAGTGAACAACGCTTGATAGCAAGGACTCAATAGAGAGTTGCACTCCGATTTGCTCTCGACAGAGGTGCTCTCCCAGTGAAGTACTGAGGAGACACTTGTTCCTCACTCTTTGAGTACACGTACGAGCGCACACGCTCTCGTTACGTGTTCTCGCACTAAGAGCGACAACGGAACGGCCCCTCTCCACGCCAGACGTGAAGGGGTATATCTTTCGGTCTCTTCCATTACTCCTTCAGCTCAAGGCGTCAGAATATCGTCTGCTATTCAGCATTGCTCTTCTAAAACGGGAGATGACGTTTCGTTTAAGGCGAACAATCCGGAAAACTGTAACATCGGCATTTGGCGTTTGCTGTGTCCCTGTGAAAACCTCTGAAACTGCCTGCTATGTTTGTAAATAATGCGTAGGCTGGGCGCTCCCACACAAGGTAGCGGAATTTGCTTTTAAGCCGAACACAGAGTCGTTCTCCCCTTTCACTCGGGCAAACGCTGTCCGCCCCACGGGCGGTCGAGATTGACTCGTCCTCTGAAGTGACCGGCCTCCCGGCGTGCGGTTGCCTCTCTCGAACTAAAAGCTCCTGTGACCGTCGTGTCTGGAATGTATGTGTGTACGCCAGCTTCGAGTATTTCAACCACAGTACGCTTACTTGTTATTTGCATATCGTTTACATGAATTCATACAACATTGACTTTATCTTATCGAGTTTGGGTTCGAATGAAGCGTCTTGATGTGCGTAATATGATTGTGAGGGCGGAATATGTAAGCAATGAAGGTCAGGAGACCACGACGTCTTACAGAGTGTACCAGCAAACTGTAACTGATGGCGGTTACTGTGAAACATACTTATTTAGAAGCACTGTATTCGCCATAACATTGAGTGCCGGGAGAGCAGGAGTCACTGACGGTCGAAGATTTCGGATCGCAAGGTAGTAGTGATTGGATGACTGCTGACAGCAGGAGGATGGTTTTAAGTACTTTAATATTGCTGTGCCAGCTTTCAGTCACGATATGTTCCCGTTTCCAGACAAGATCAGAGAAGGATATTCTTATAGTGAATATAATAAATTATGCCAGAAGCAGATTATGATCGTACGGTAGCTGAAACAATTAACGGATGCAGTAAATGTGTATGCTTAAAGGACAATGTATGGACGAGGTGACATAAAGCTTATGACCGCTAAAATAAGACGGAAGATCCTCTTATTTGCGGAGGATAATGTTCTATCAACAAAGCGTAGGACACTTAAATCTCAGTTTATAATGGGATCTAAACCAAAAGTTGTAGAACTAAGTAAAATCAGGTGCTACTTCACACAAACGCAAGTTTACTCAAACATCAACATCGCAGTGTGTAAACTGACCGGTGAAGAGGATTTGGCTCCAAAAATTTTTATACTGTTCTCAACATCAGATGAGGTACATATTATTCGGTCGACTTTACCGCTTCCTTGACCGAAGCTGTAATAATTTGCCGCTAGAGGGCTCTGCATTGTGGCGTGTAACATAGCTGTGTGTAACGTAACTATGTCAGTGCGTTAGAAACAGAGTGTCACATAAAATAGATGAGACTGGATATTGTCAACAATTTCTTCTGCGTTTTGAGTGTGAGGATGATGGGTTCCTTAACGACATTTTGACAGGTGATTAAATCTGAGTTCACCATTTCGAACCAGAAAACAAAATATCATCAATTGAGTTCGGACACAAAGAATCACTGCAGCCAAAAACGTTCAAGACCATGCAACCAGCAGGCGAAGTTGTGCTCACAGTGTTCTGGGATGTTTAAGGTGTGGCACATATGGAATGGACGCCTAAAGGTATCACCATAAACTCTGCGAGGTACTGCGAGACCCTCAGAAAACTAAAAGCGTGAATTCGAAGAGTCGTCCACACATGGAGCACCGTCTCTTTCAGCATGACAATGCCAAGCCACACACGACATCTGCAACAATCCTACGCCTTGGGCGTACCGTCATCGACCATTGTCCTTACAGTCACCACGTTGACCCTTATGACTTTTATCCGTTTGCAACGCTTAAGCAACACCTACGAGGACTTCACTTTGACAGTGATGAAGCGGTGCAAGCAGAGACGAGGTTGTGGCCCAGTCAACGATGTCAAACATTCTACAGTGATTTACGAGGGTAACTCCAAAAGAAATGCACACTAGTTTTGTAAAAATACAGTTTTCATTCTGCATGTGTGAAAGTTTTACAGTGTGTAGATACATCCTTCCCGCTTGTTTTCAAACTTGGTTCAACCTGTTCCCATGAGTGGCGCCGTCACAGCATGTCGCCAAGGTGGCTGCTACACATGACGTTCGTCAGAAGCAACGTGCTGTCATAGAATTCCTGTGCTGTGGAAACGAGGCAGTGGGAAACATCCACAAGAGGTTGAAAAAGGCGTATGGAGTTGCTGCTAGCGATCGCTGTACAGTTAGTCGGTGGGCAAGCAGGTTACGTGATGAAAGCGGGCACGGCAATATTGAGGATTGGCCTCGCAGCGGCAGGCCTCGTACTGCACACACTCCAGACAATGTGCAGAGAGTTAACGCATTGGTGCCGCGCGGGATTACCCGAAAAAAAGCGGTCTAAGGCGCTGCAGTCATGGACTGTGCGGCTGGTCCCGGCGGAGGTTCGAGTCCTCCGTCGGGCATGGGTGTGTGTGTCTGTCCTTAGGATAATTTAGGTTAAGTAGTGTGTAAGCTTAGGGACTGATGACCTTAGCAGCTAAGTCTCATAAGATTTCACACACATTTGAACATTTTTTAACGAATTGGTGACTGCTGACTGACGCATCACAGTGAACGAATTGTCACGCTACGTTTGGATAGGGGAAGGAAGTGTTTGCAGAATACTGAAAGTGTTGGCGTTAAAAAAGGTTTGTGCCAGGTGGGTTCCCAGGATTTTGACAGTGGTTCACAAGGAAACAAGAAAAACGGTATGCAGCGAACTTTTGGAACAGTACGAGAATGGAGGAGATGAATTTCTTGGAAGAATTGTGACAGGTGGTGAAACATGGCTCTATCATTTTTCACCAGAGACGAAGAGGCAATCAATGGAGTGGCATCATGCAAATTCACCCAAGAAAAAAAAAATTGAAAACCGTATCTTCTGCTGGAAAAGTTTTGGCCACGGTGTTTTTCGATTCCGAAGGACTCTTGCTTGTGGACATCGTGCCAAGTGGAACCACCATAAAATTCCGATGCATATGTGACGACACTGAAGAAACTTCAAGCTCGACTGAGTCGTGTTCGACCACATCGGCAAAAGCAGGATGTTTTGCTGTTGCGCGACAATGCACGGCCACATGTCAAACAAAAAACTATGGAAGCGATCACAAAACTCGGATCGGACAACACTGAAACACCCGCCTTACAGTCCTGACCTGGCTCCATGTAACTATCATCTCTTTGAGAAACTGACTCTCTTCGTGGAACAAGGTTTGAAGATGATGACTCCCTTGTGCACACTGCCAAGCAGTGGCTCCAACAGGTTGGTCCAGAATTTTACCGTGCGGGTATACAGGCGCTGGTTCCAAGACGGCGTAAGGCAGTTGAGAGGGTTGGAAATTATGTGGAGAAACGAAAATATTGTTCCTAAAGGATGTATCTACACACTGCAAAACTTTCAAACATGTAGAATAAAAGATGGATTTAAAAAAAAATAGTGTGCATTTCTTTTGGAGTGACCCTCGTATTTAAGACTGAACAGTCGACACCGCAATAATATTTCATTTTTAACCGGTTTCGGCTTATCTCGTAACCGGTTAATAAAGAAATATTATTGCGATCTCGACTGCTCAGTTTTAAATAAAGAATCAGGTCGCTACCCTCCGTGGATTATGTTGTCAAAATTTATGGTTTCTATAACAAACTGGTCTCCCGTTGAGAGAAATATGTTCGTCGCCAGGACGACTAAGTTGAGAAATAAATACGTAAATATGAAGAATAAATATGCAGAATTTTAATAAAGTTAGTTTTGTTTTAGCTTTAAGAGTTTTCACATAAAATATTCGGAGACATTACTTTTCAGCACGCCGTCTTAGTATGTAAATAGGCCTTCCACAGTCTAGCTTCCACATAACAAATTGCTGAAGACCAGTTTCGAACAGCATTCATTATCAAGTTTATTACAAATTCGAATGAAAAACGTTTGGCGGAAACCTTGATAATGGATTTTTCGGTAGTATTCTTCTGAGTTGATGTCTGTTGTACAAGCATAAGCTGTTATCACAACGACACGACAATCTCAAAAAAAGCAACATCACCTAGCCCGATCACGGTTGGGACTTCACCATTTTTGGCAGAGGCGAATCCTCATGTTTCCATTGCTTATTTTTCCACGTCTTTTTGGCTCAAAGTGCTACATCCTGCACTCGAAGACGGTGATGTAGTCCGTTGATGCCTCTGTACGACTGGTATTTTCGGTGGGTGTGATCAGTCGCGGAACCCAGAGTGTGGCAACCTCCGTCAAGTTCAAAATGTGGAAATCTTATCCGTGATCGGTTTTCACTTTTTTCACTATCAGTTGTGATACACCACTCCGCTCCTCTTGCACTTTCCGATTCGTCACAGAGCGATGGTCTTCCGTGACCACACTGGAACCTAAACGCTGTGTCATACTTTAGTGGGTTGTTGTCGTACGCTTCCACCAACTCACAATGGATTCTTCTTAGTATTTGTGAAAGAAGTTATTCCGCTTTAGGCTGTTAAAATATTATTTACAGCGATTTTAATTCCGACACGTGATCATTTTCAAGCTTTCTGAAAGCAGTCACACACCAAATACCGGTGTAATGTATGTAGTTACGAAATTAACAAAAATTGAAAAATTAAAATGTTGTAATCCACTAAACAATATAAAGCTGTGACATGTTACATAAGAGCAGTTGCATGTGGTGTGAATTTACCTACCTTTGCGTACACCATGTGAGTACACTTACAGAACTGGGTGAAATGAACATATAACCACTTAAATTGGAATCTCATGTAGCAGGCCTGATAAATGGATAATAAAAGTGCCAAAGATGTAAGCATGCAGAGAATATGAGCTATGGAATGCAAAGATGCTATTGTATATAGTCGATATAATGTAGTATGTGGCACATGTGCGCAGGAAATAGAAAAGTGACAGAAATATGTGTTTACTAAAAACGCAATCCACAAATGAAACTGATAATGTAGATTAATAGCAAATAAAAAGATGAAGTGACCAAGTCAGAATAAAACAATAACTACAAAATATATGTGCAGAAGAGGGTCTAAAATCTCAGATACGTACAGGGTGGTTCATTGACAGTGACCGGGCCAAATAACTCACGAAATTAGCATCAAACGAAAAAATAAGAACAAATCTGTTCGAGCATGACGGGGGAAAACAGATGGCGCTATGGATGGCTCACTTGATGGCGCTGCCATAGGTCAAATTGATAGAAACTACATTTTTAAATAGGTACCCTCATTTTTTATTACATAATCATATAGTACGTAAATAAATGTGAATGTTTGATTTGGGATATTTATTTCGCTTTGTGACGGATGGCGCTGTAAGTTTCCAACGCTAATAATATGCTTCACCCATTTCGATGAATAGTTGGTAACGAAGTGATTTTTTAAATAAAACAGAAAAAGTAGTTACGTTTGGATTTTATTTCTGTTGTTCCAATGTGATACATTTACTTTTGTGTCCTTGTCATAAATTATGGTAAAGCATGCTGTTACTGCGTAGCAACCTTAATAACCTCATTAATATAATAAATGCTCAAAATGATGTCCTTCAACTTCAATGCATAGTCCTATGGCGATACGCGTAACGAAATCCCTCTCAATAACGAGTAGATCGCCTTCAGTAATTGTCGCACATGCATTGACAACGCGCTGACGCATTTTCTCAGGCGTTGTCGGTGGATCACGATAGCAAATATCTTCCAATTTTCCTCAAGTAAGAAGTCCGGAGATGTAAGGTCCGGTGGACGTGCAGGCCATGGTATGGTGCTTCTACATCCAATCCACCTGTCATTAAATATTCTCTTTAATACCGCTTCAACTGCACGCGTAGTATGTGCCAGACATTCATCATGTTGAAAGTACATCGCCGTTCTCTCATGAAAAGAAACATCTTGTGGTAGAATCGGTAAAACCTTAATTAAGAAATCGGCGTACACTGCACTATTTAGATTGCCATCGATAAAATAAGGCACAATTAGATGTCCTCTCCTAATTCCACACCATACATTAACCCGCCAGGATCGCTGATGCTCCACTTGTCGCAGCCATAGTGGATTTTCTGTTGCCCAGTAGTGTATTTTATGACGGTTTACGTTACCTCTGTTTGCGAATGTCGCTTCGTCACTAAACATAACTCTTGAAAGAAACCTGTTATCCTCTCGTAATTTATTTTGTGGCCGGTGGCAAAAATTTACACGGCGTTCAAAATCATCGCTATGCAATTCCTTGAGCATAGAAATATGGTGAGGGTGAAATGTATGATGATGTAGAATTTTCAAATCCGACGTTTTTGAAATTCCCGATTCACGCTCAATTTGTCTGGTACTGATGTGCGGATTAGCCTCAACTGTAGCTAAAACACTTATTTGGGCATCTTCATTTGTTGCAGTTCTTCGTTGCGTCTTCTTCTTTGGCTGAACGCTTCTGGTTTCTTTAAATACATTAACCCTCCGACGAAATGTCCGGACACTTGGATGCTGTCTGTCAGGATAACGATCAACATACATAGCACAAGCTTGTTGTTCATTTTGATCACAATAGCCATAAATAAACACCATACCTACCTTTTCTGCGACTGTTAAACGTTCCATCTTAACAATATTATGTCTTCCACGTAATTATGAGGACTGGGAAAGAGTATTACCGTACATAATTTAAGTAATGAATTGCACACAATGCTATCGGTTGCCTTGCTACATTTGTGAGAATATTACAGCACCATCCATCGCAAAGCGAAACAAATGTTCCAAATCAAAAAATTCCTATTTATTTACGTACTATACGAATATGTAATAAAAATGGGGGCACTTGTTTTAAAAAAATGCAGTTTCTATCAATCTGACCTATAGCAGCGCCTACTAGTGGGGTGTCCATAGCGCCATCTGTTTTCCCCTGTCACGCTGAAACAGATTTTTTCTTCTTACTTTTTCGTTTGATGCAAATTTCGTGAGTTACTTGGCGCAGTCACTGTCAATGGACCACGCTTTATATGAAAGCAGCGAACCCCACATATTTCTATCACTTCTCACTTTCCTCGTTTCTGTGTACCTGTGTCAAAAACCACATGATATCGACTACATATATTAGCATCTTTGCAATGCATAGCTCATACTCTTTGTATGTTTGTATCTTTTCTGATCCATTTGCCACGCCCGCTACACGAGATTTGAATTTAAATGTTGATATCATTATTTCACCAGCTTTCTAACGACTATTCGCATGGCGTATGGGACAGCGGATAAATTCAGGTGACCACATGAAGTTGCACCAACACAGCATGTCACAGCTTCATATTATTGAGTAAACTGCAACACCCTACCTAAGTAGCTTTCAAATTTTCATTTTTCGACGTTTTTTAATTTCATGATTATGTACATTATATCTGAGGGCTGACTGTTTTCAGAATGCTGGAAAATGGCCACGTGCCGAACTGCAATCGCAATAAATACAGTTTTAACACATTAAACAGAAATGCCTTCATTTAAATATTTCATGAAGGTTGTGGACACAGTCGTCATCAAATTTCTTGTTAAAGTTCTTGCTGCACAGAGTTCATGACAGGCATCTTATTATCAAAAGGTCACAGCCTCTGTAGAAAAATAAACAAAAGACATTTGCGTACTGCAACTACTTTTAATCTTTAGGTTAACAATTGGCAGAACTTTTGGTGAATACCACACGTACACAATTTTAAAATATAATGCATGCTTATCATCAAGGATTATTAAAATTCAATAGATGTGGTACTCATCGTGAAACAATCCGAGGTAAATAAGCATAGAGTTGATAACCTCAAGGATAGAACTATTTCGTGATAATAAAATGAGTTTTTAGCAGCTTGTGGTTTGACAGTAATAACTGGTAGCATTCAATCGTTTTGTGTCCTATACACAACTCAACACAACGTTTCGAGGGACAGTTCTCCCGTCATTAGCTCTCGAGGTTAAAACACTAAAACATTTACGTACACATTTATGACGCTCTTAAAATAAAACAGAATAAAAACAAATTGGTCTTTCAGTACTCGTCTTACATTAAAACCCTCGGTTCCTGTCACTAGGCATCTCATCTCTCACCGCATTGCGCGCACCAGGCCACAACCTCCTAGAGGCTACAATGGCGTCATTTTGATGATTCTCCATGTGTTTCAATTACACGAGCTGAATCTGATGACCCGATGACAGTGGCACTGTCTCTTGAAACGCGCTGTCCAGTTCGTTTAGGACGGTCTAGAGCTAACAGTTATTATTGCTAAAATATATCAAGCACTGTCGCACATCCTGGAAGTGGATACCATTAAATAGCTTGTGGTTGTTTTACAACAAAACGTGAGCTTGTACTTTTGCAGCATTGTTAGATTTCAATTTCAGGAAACAAATAACCGCAAACTACATTACTTTGCCAATGGACAGCGAAACATTGTTTTGGCGTGCTACGAAACTGCGGAAAGAGGACTGCAATTTGTCCCTTGCACCTGCTATCCAAGAAGAAGAAAGAAAAGAAAGAAAGGTTAGGAGTACAAGGTCGGGTTAAGGAAAGAAGTCGGCCGAGTTCTTCTAAAGCAGTCATCCCGACATTAGCCTTAGGCGATTTAAGGAAGATGGCCGGACGCGGACATGAACCGTCATCTCACCGAATGCGAGCCCCATGCATTGACCACTGCGCTACCTCGCTCTGTCACCTTCAAGCAAACAGAACATTGATTACGTGACCTTATTTTCATTTTGTGGTTCGCCGGCAGCGGTGGCCGAGCGGTTCTAGGCGCTTCAGTCCGGAACCGCGCGACTGCTACGGTCGCAGGTTCGAATCCTGCCTCGGGCACGGATGTGCGTGATGTCCTTAGGTTAGTTAGGTTTAAGTAGTTCTAAGTTCTAGGGGCCTGATGACCTCAGATGTTAAGTCCCATAGTGCTCAGAGCCTTTTGAGTCATTTTGTGGTTTGGTGAAGAAACCAGCTTCCACCACAGTGACGAATCGGGCCAGCTACGTGCAGGTGGTGCGCCAATGGACTGACACCGTCAGTGAGCTGGGAGCAGGCAGTTGCAGGTACAAGTATTCTCGGAATGTGTGTACGTTCCCACTTAGAGCCCCTCCACACGCGCGGTGTTAAGTCCGAATTTCTGTGACGTGTCGCGGCGAGGACGGTACGTGCTCCGACTGTCCGCTTTAAAGCACAGCGGCAAAGAGAAGAGTGGGGGGAGGGGTTGCCGAGAGGAGAGGCAGCCGCCAGCCGCCAGCCGCGCCGACGTGACGCTGCGGCGCGTGGGCGGAAGCAAGGTGGGCCCGCGGCAGCACGGGACCCGGGCCGCGCTCGCGCATCGCGGGCGGCCCACGCGCTAGGCGCAGGCATCTGGACCCGCCGACCTACACGTTCGCTCTTTTCAAACTTCACCAGAGTCACTAAGTGCTTCTATCGTCTGCAACGTTTCTGCCTCTTCCAGCCATCATTACTTTATTGTCAAGCAAACCATCATACGTACTGTTGAAGGCAGCTGATGTCATTAGGAAGTAACGTTCAGTGTATGCGACCTGGGAATGCAACATGTAATGAGACAGTAAATAGGAGACACTGACGCACAATTATTTTTCTATCTCCTTTTTCTCATTTTGTTGTATAATTTATTTTTGAGTATTTCAGTATAGGCGGCAATGTGCTACACTGGTGTAGCAGTTACTTTCAGATAACGTTGCTGACAAGTAACACATTTCGACGAAACTTCCCAGTACTTACACGGACATAACTATCGTATTATACTACAGAGGTAACTGAAAGAAATACGCAAGGAGACGAACAGAAATGATACTTCTACTCAAGGACAATAACTACACTAAAGTCGCTGCGATTCATGATAGTCACTGGACACTACAAAACATGAGATACTGTTCTTAACATAGTCCGTGATCACCACGGACGGAATTGCAACGTCTGCAACGTGTCCCATTGCTGACGACAAGGTTGCTAATGAGTTTTTGTGGTAGGGCTTTCCATTCCTCCACCAACGCTCGTTGGATGCTTGTTGGTGCCTGTGGACACGCTGCAATACGTCTTTCCAGCGCGTCCCACACGTGCTCTATGAGACTTAAGTTGGGGGAACGGCCAGGCCACTCCATTCGCCGAATATCCTCTCGCTTCAATAGTTCCCCAATCTCTACTGTTAGAAACAGTAGCGCATCGTCATCCGAATGAACGCCTAAAAAAGACACACGTGCGAAAGGAGCACAGTGGAAGAATAACCTTGACCGGTTACTGTGCCGTGTTTGCAGATCAGTACGGATCAGTACTCCCATGCAGCATCATACCCCACCCCTCCACACCGTAGCACCTGGACCTACAAAACGATCAAATTCGACACTGCTGTGGTTACTCTCGTGCGACGATAGGTGGGAACACGCGGTGCAGCCAGGAACCTTACCGAACTTGATCGTTTTCGTAATCCAAGAGTTACGATGTGCGGAGATAATGATGCATGGGCATACCGACCTACAAATCTTTGGATTGGTATACTCAATGATCAGCGTTACTATGATACGTTCACATGTGCGTCTTTTGAAGGGTGCATTCGACCCTGATTTTATTTTTGTAGCTAACAATGTGCGACCGCAGGTGGAGGTGTTTTTGGGACGAGAAGATGTTTGGCGAATGCACTCTCTCGGCCGTACCCCCGCACTTGAGGGGAGGGGCGCACCATATCTCACCAAGTGGGAACGGGGCGTCCAAATTTTTCAAAAAGTCCTGACGTAATTAATGGACGTCACCGAAGACAGAACGCCTGTATTACTAATCAGATCATTGGATTGTCATCATGGCAGCAGGAAGAGGAGAGTTTCCTTGAATGCCGGCCATGAGGCCTCGTGAAAATGAATTCTGCTTCCTCGCATCCCCACTGGCTGGCTCACATCAAAGCTCGCACGGCCCGTCAAGACAAAACTTGCAGTTTCCACCCAAGGACGAACTACTCTGCTATATGGATGCCATGGAGGGATGTCGTCCTGACGTCAAGAACTTGAAGCTGTTTTGTACCATGTCAGTTGCGCCACACATTAGCTTCTGGTGGAAGTGTTTTGGTCAAAAACGCCAGCGCCCGTCATTTATGGTTGTGCTAATCATTCTGATTAGTCTCGAGTGTAAATGTATCACATTTCCTTCATAGGAGGAGTCGATAAAGCGATACTTTTTTATATACATGAATTTTGATTGCGCTGTTTACTTTTACAGTAGTGGTTTTATTTCTGTCATTTCCCATCAGTCCAAAAAATTGTTCAAATGGCTCTACGTGTACACCTTCCATTCTATAGGCCACGCCAATCGTCTCAGCAATTCTATACCACTTTTTATGCCATGTGTTTGTTGCCCGTTTCTATCGGTATTGTAAATAAAATAGCTTTGATCACTTTTGCCATAATAACGCAATAATTCAAAGCTGTGGAATTTTATGAATAAAAATTACTCATTTTTTAAAAAAAATCCTTTATTTATTTAAAAATCAAAAATTGTAGCACTGTTACTGTAGCTATATGATATTTACGGGTTGAAGATCTCTAAGGCTATAGATACAACAATAACGAATAGCTCAGTAGACAGTACAGTTGAAGATGAATGGACATCTCTAAAAAGGGCCGTCACAGAAGCAGGGAAGGAAAACGTAGGTACAAAGAAGGTAACTGCGAAGAAACCTGCCGTCGAGCAGCATCTGTGAAGCAATGGTTTTGTGGCCATTAACATTCCTAAAATGGACTCGTCTGCCCAGAGTAGGGATGGGAAAACCGATACTGGTATTTTAGCTTTAGATAACCGTTAGTTTTCGACATTTGTTTAGTTTCGGTTATAACAACTTTTTTATTTTTTACTTTTTTTTTCATCCGTATTCTGACTGGTATGATGCGGCCCGCCACGAATTCCTCTTCTGTGCTAACCTCTTCATCTCAGAGTAGCACTTGCAACCTTCGTCCTCCATTATTTACTGGATGTATTCCAACCTCTGTCTTCCTCTACAGTTTCTGCCCTCTACAGCTCCCTCTAGTACCATGGAAGACATTCCTTCATGTCTTAACAGATATCCTATCGCCATGTCCCTTCTCCTTATCAGTGTTTTCCACATATTCCTTTCCTCTCCGATTCTGCGCAGAACCTCCTCATTCCTTACCTTATCAGTCCACGTAATTTTCAACATTCGTCTGTAGCACCACATCTCAAATGCTTCGATTCTCTTCTGTTCCGATTCCACAGTTCATGTTTCACTACTATACAATGCTGTAACCAGATGTACATTCTCAGAAATTTTTCATTCAATTTAAGGAATGCCCTTTTTGCAACTGCTAGTCTGCTCTTGATGTCCTCCTTACTCCGTTCGTCATTATTTTACTGCCTGCGTAGAAGAATTCCTTAACGTGACCTACTTCGTGACCATCAATCATGATGTAAAGTTTCTTCCTGTTCTCATTTCTACTACTTCTCATTACATTCTTCTTTCTTCGATTTATTCTCGATCCATACTTTGTACTCATTACACTGTTCATTCCGTTCAGCAGATCATGTAATTCTTCTTCACTTTCACTTAAGATAGCAATGTCATCAGCGAATCGTATCATTGATATCCTTTCACCTTGAATTTTAATTTCACTACTGAACCTTTCTTTTATTTCCATCATTGCTTTCTCGATGTACAGATTGAACAGTAGGGGAGAAAGGTTACACCGTTGTATTACACCTTTTTAATATGAGCACTTCGTCCTTGGTCGTCCACTCTTATTATTCCCTCTAGGCTGTTGCAAGTAATGTATGTGACCCATCTGTCCCTGTAGCTTACTCATGCTTTTTTCAGAATTTCGAACATCTTGCACCATTTTATTTTGTCGAACGCTTTTATCAGGTCGACAAATCGTATGAACGTGTCTTGATTTTTCTTTAGTCTTGCTTCCATTATTAACCGCAACGTCAGAATTGCCTCTCTCGTGACTTTACCTTTCCTAAAGTCAAACTGATCGTCATCTAGCGCATCCTCAATTTTCTTTCCATTCTTCTGTATATTATTCTTATAAGTAAATTGGATGCATGAGCTGTTAAGCTAATTGTGCGATAATTCTCGCACTTGTCAGCTCTTGCCGTCTTCGGAATTGCGTGGACGATATTTTTCCGGAAGTCAGATGGCATGTCACCAGACTCATACATTCTACACACCTACGTGAATATTCGTTTAGTTGCCACTTCCCCCAATGACTTTAGAAATTCTGATGGAATGTTATCTATCCCTTCTGCCATATTTGATCTCAAGTCCTCGGAAGCTCTTTTAAATTCTGATTCTAACAGCAGGTCCTCTATCTCTTCTGAATCGACTCCTGCTTCTTCTTCTATGACATCAGACAAATCTTCCCCCTCATAGAGGCTTTCAATGTATTCTTTCCACTTATCCTCTCTCTCCACTGCATTTCCGATAGCCATTTCTTTTTCGACAACTTCACATTTTTCCTGCAGCCATTTCGTCTTAGCTTCATTGCATTTCCTATTTCTTTCATTCCTCAGCGACTTGTATTTCTGTATTGCTGATTTTCCCGGAACATTTTTGAACTTCCTCCTTTCATCGATCAATTGAAGTATTTCTTCTGTTTCCCAAGGTTTCTTAGCAGTTACCTTCTTTGTACCTACGTTTTCCTTCCCAACTTCTGTGATGGCCCTTTTCAGAGATGTCCATTCATCTTCAACTGTACTGGCTACTGAGCTATTCGTTATTGCTGTATCTATAGCCTTAGAGAACTTCAAACCCGTAAATGTCAGTTAGCTATAGTAACAGTGCTACAATTTTTGATTTTTAAATAAAGTTTTTTTTTAAAAAAAACGAGTACTTTTTATTCATAAAATTCCGCAGCTTTGAATTATTGCGTTATTGCAGGAAATGGCAAAAGCGATCAAAGCTATTTTATTTACAACACCGACAGAAACGGGGAACAAACACATGGCATAAGAAGTGGTACAGAATTGCTGAGACGATACCGTGCCTGATACCGTGTGGCGTGGCCTATAGAATAGAAGGTGTACACCTTCCCCCTCTGGTTTATATGGTAGTTTGTAGCTGTTGCGCGACGATCCTTAGTTGCATTACAGAATGGTACTATCCCTAGCTGGATATATCTTACGAAGTGCGCTATCGCCGGCCGCTGTGGTCTAGCGGTTCTAGGAGCTTCAGTCCGGAACCGCGCGACTGCTACGGTAGCAGATTCGAATCCTGCCTCGGGCATGGATGTGTGTGATGTCCTTAGGTTAGTTAGGTTTAAGTAGTTCTAAGTCTAGAGGACCGATGACCTCAGATGTTAAGTCCTATAGTGCTCAGAGGCCTTTGAACCATTTAAAGTGTGGTATCATTGAAGTAAAATGTCCCATTTGCTTTAGAAGTCACAACAAATCTACGACATCATATATCGAGAAACTCAATACTTGGAAATTCATTCGCAGTTCACAAGAAATAGAAAGTAGCTCATATTTTGCCCGTGTCGACACAATATTCGTTTGTCTGCTTGTAGCTCCTGCATGGGTGGGGTCAATTTTTTTATTTTCAAATGGGAACTCCCCCCCCCTGCCCCCGCAATACTTTTATTGTACATTCAGATTACACCCAAAAAATACTTACGGTTATTAAAACAGTTGCTTTCCATTCGTGATGATGGCGCTCTAATCGACAAATATCAAGTATGTCTGTTTTTGCAATGAAGAACCGACGCATTTGATTCTGTATTTCATTTACGATGTGAATGTAAACTTTTATATTCTAACAGTTGATATTTATGTTCGAAATTTACGTAAGTGTTGCAAATTTGACTGTACAGTACAATCTCTACGTTTAGAGTGATCCAGGAACTTCGACGGTTTCTATTCCCATCGGTGTGCTTGATTTCGGTTAGTCCCTTTGTCTCTCACCACTGGAGTGCTTCATTTCGGTGAGTATCCACGGTAGATGCACCTATCACTTCATGGACATTTTACCGTATCACAATGGTTGTGCTTTGTATTCTGCCGGTTGCCGTGAACTGATCGCTGCATCAAGCAGAAATCTGCGGATACTAGTCTTTGAACGCTGGCCCCTATTTTGACGGAAACCGATGTTGGAATCTTCCTACACGTCGGTCAGGGGGCTTGGAGATGGCGTAATAAACCGCCGGTACTGGTAGCCCATTAAAATAACTATTTCGAAATTAGCCGGCTGCAAGGTGTTTGGTTTGATATTAGCTACAAAGAAGCTAGATCACAAAACCCTCTTTCCAGTGATAGCTGAATATTGCTCGTTTGGTTTGATATTAGCTACAAAGAAGCTAGATCACAAAACCCTCTTTGCAGTGATAGCTGAATATTGCTCGTCAGGGGTGTAAAGCTAGCTCGCCTCCACGTGGTGCACCCCGGGTAACGCTAAATGAGCTAGCACATAATAGCAGTCAGACAAACCGTGAAAGGTTCTCCTGACTATGCAAGTAGACACAAAAAACGTCCTCCTAAGGATATGCCAACAAGGAAACTTGGACCTACGGTCCGAATCTGCCATCTCAACATAGAGAGCATAAGCTATTCTAAGTGCCAATACTTATCAAAACTACTGAAGAAAGACAACATTGATCTGATCGCCATTCAGGAAACACATTGTAGTACTGAAGTACAACTGCGGAAAAGGGGCAAAATACCCGGATTTGAATTACTTGGTGCCACTTACCACCATACCCATGGTGTTGCAACCTACATCAGACATGATATAGAAAATGCCTCCCTTATCTCCACGTCGTCAGGTGATGGAATCCATAATGTCACAGTAAAAATTGGGAGCGTAACCGTTACAAATATTTATAAACCTCCAACCACTCCATGGCCAAGATCAGTAATTCAGGCTCAACCTCACCCAGCAATCTATCTGGGAGACTTCAATAGCCACCACGAACAGTGGAAATATAAGGAGTGTGATGCTAATGGTGAAACCTTGGTGAAATGGGCTGAAAATGAAAATCTTAACCTTATCTTTGACGCGAAAGACCGTTACACATTCAGATCAGCTGCCTGGGAGCAGGAATACAACCTGGATCTATGCTTCACCTCAACTGACGGAAATAACCAACCACTACCAGCTACCCGTAAAGTCCTGTGCGACTTTCCTCATAGCCAGCACCGACCAGTCATTATTGAAATTGGCAGCCAAATCCCACTGGTGACTTCCATGCCTTGCCCCAGATGGAATTTCAAGAACGCAAATTGGGAAAAGTACTCTCGAGACCTTGATAAATGTCTAGGATGGATTCCACCTACCCATAAAAACTATAGAAGATTCTTCGGAGCAGTAATAAGCACTGCCAAGAAGCACATCCCTAGGGGATACCGACGAGAGTATGTCCCAGGGTGGTCCAAAAACAGTGACGAGCTCTACCAGCGCTTCCTCAAGACGGGCGACAAAGAACTGGCCGATGACCTTCTCCACAGTCTTGATACTGCAAGACAACGTAAATGGACAGAAGCAATGGAGAGCCTGAATTTCCAGACTTCAAGCCGACAAGCATGGACCCTGTTAAGGAAATTAGGAAGTGGAGCACCTATTCAAAGACAGACAGCAAACGTCTCCCCAAACTCCATGGCATCTCATATAGTGGCCACGTCCAGAGCACCTAGTGACAGAGCACACACGATCAAGATAAAACGAGAACTCAGGAATCTGAGGAATAAGGCGACAGAAACTGAATACGCTCTCCCTTTCTCACTCGAAGAAATAGAAACAGCACTCAAAGAGGTCAAGCCAGGGAAAGCACCAGAACTCGACAGCATTAACCCAGAACTCCTGATACACTGCGGTAAATACACAAAACTCTGGCTGGCGAGATTCCTCACCGACATCATCCAAACCGGTAATGTGCCTAGTGACCTCAAAAGATCGAAAATAATAGCCATCTTAAAACCAGGGAAACCAACAAACTCACCGAAGAGCTACAGGCCCATAGCACTACTGTCAGTAATATATAAATTGTTAGAAAGGCTCATCTACAATAGAATCTGCCATAAAATACTCAATGCTATACCAATCGAACAAGCAGGTTTCAGACCAAACCGCAGCTGTGTCGATCAAGTTCTCTCACTCACGACGTACATTGAAGCTGGGTTCCAAAGAAAGCTTAAAACCACTGCAGCATTCATAGACCTGTCAGCTGCCTACGACACAGTCTGGAGAGAAGGCATGATTTATAAGTTCCTCCGCATAATCCCATGTAAACTAACAGCTCGCCTACTAAACAACATGCTGAATGACAGAACGATCCAAGTCACCATGGGTTCAGATAATAGTTCACCGAGGAAATTAAAAAATGGCCTACCTCAAGGATCGGTGCTTGCACCACTCCTCTTCAATCTCTACATTGCAGACATACCGGAAACAACTTCAAAGAAGTTTGGCTACGCCGATGACTGGGTCCTTGCAACGAGAAGTCAGTCATTTGAAGGGGCAGAGGAGACCCTAACAGCTGACTTGGAGAAGATGGGAGAATATTTCCGAAAATGGCACCTGCAACCTAACGCCAACAAAATAGAAGTATCATGTTTTCACCTAAACAATAAAGCGGCTAAGAGGGAGCTCAGAATAAAATTCGAGACCACATGGCTTACCCACAATAAAACCCCAAAGTACCTAGGTGTGACCCTCGATAGAACACTCTCTTTCAAAGGTCACCTAATGAAAACAGCAGAGAAACTAAAAACAAGGAATAACATTATACAGAAGCTCTGTGGAACGACATGGGGAGCGGCAGCTACTACGTTACGGACATCAGCCTTAAGTCTCGTCTTCTCAGCTGCCGAATATTGTGCGCCGGTATGGCTAAACAGCCCCCACACCCATAGAATCGATGCACAGCTCAGTAACACAATGAGAATGATCGCTGGTGTAATAAAGACTACACCCGTGGAATGGCTCACAGTACTAAGCCACATACCACCCCCTAACCTACGCCGCACAAACGCTCTTATAAGAGAGTACAAAAAGATAATGAGCAATCGGAATCTACCCATCCATGAGAATTTTGAAGATGCCACCCAAAGCCGCCTCCGCTCCAGAAGGTCACCCATCAGAACCGCAATAGCCACATCTGCAACAGAGGAAGAATTCAACATAACCAGCGCCTGGCACCAAGAATGGTCCTTAAAGAACATCAGCAAACTTCCATGTATCTCCCAGAAGCCTCCAGGTTTTGACTTATCACGCAAAACCTGGGCAACTTTAAACAGAATTAGAACTAAACATGGCAGATGCGCCTATTCCCTCTACCAGTGGGGCATGACAGAATCGCCGCTATGTCAATGTGGAGAAAATCAAACTATCCAGCACATAATAGAAGACTGTCCCAGGACAGCCTATGATGGGACTCCAGAAGATTTCCTGATGGCGACTCCAGAATCAATTGCATATATTAACTCATTAGATGTTTGTTTGTAATTACTTTCAAACTACTATAACTTTGTATAACTACTGTAACATGTGTATTATGTGTAATTTTGTATAATTTTGTATAATTCTGTATAACTATTGTAATAACTGTAAGAATATCTAATGCCAAATTATTACAATTTTGCATATTGATTGTAATAACAATTGTGTCTAAATGCCATACGCTAAATAAATAAAATTGCTCGTCATTACGGGCCACGCAGCAGATGCTGATAGAAGAGTGAGTTACGTCCTCAGTTGACCACAAACTTCGCGGAAAACTACCTGTAATTCCAGTGCTAAATACTGCAAGAGAAGCGGTGTGCATCATGAGGTGGTTTACCTTCCAGCTTACGAGGTACAGATGTAGATATGTTACAAGTAAATGTCGTGTGAGACCGCTACGGTCGCAGGTTCGAATCCTGCCTCGGGCATGGATGTGTGTGATGTCCTTAGGTTAGTTAGGTTTAAGTAGTTCTAAGTTCTAAGGGACTGATGACCACAGATGTTAAGTCCCATAGTGCTCAGAGCCATTTGAACCATTTGAAATGTCGTGTGACTAGGGCCTCCCGTCCGGTAGACCGTTCGCCGGGTGCAAGTCTTTCGATTCGAAGCCACTTCGGCGACTTGCGCGTTGATGGGGATGAAATGATGATGATTAGGAGAACACAACACACAGTCCCTGGGCAGAGAAAATCTCGAACCCAGCCGGATATCGAGCCCGGGCCCTTAGGATTGACATTCTGTCGCGCTGATCACTCAGATACCGGGGGCGGTCTATGTTACAAGTGAACACTATATACAACACATACATTTTTAATAAGCGATCAGTCTTCTGTGGTCTCATCTTCTGTGCCAACCTCTTTTTCTCAGAGGAGCACTTACACTCGACGTGTTTGGAATTATTTGTTGCACACATTCTAAACTCGGTCATCCCCTACAATTCCCTAAGTCCACTGTTTCTGATGTGATAATGAAGTGGAAACATGAAGGGACACGTACAGCACAAAAGTGCGCTGACAGAGACCGTCGACATTTGAAGAGGCTCGTAGTTAGTAATAGGCAGACATCTAACCAGACCATCACACGGGTATTCCAAACTGTATCAGGATCTACTTCAAGTACTATGACAGTTAGGCGGGAGGTGCGAAAACTTGGATTTTGTGGACAAGCGGCTGCTCATAAGCCACACATCACGCCGGTAAATGCCAAACGACGCCTCGTTGGGTGTAAGGAGCGTCAACATTGGACGCTTGAACAGTGGAAAAACGTTGTGTGGAGTGACAAATCACGGTGCACAACGTGCGATCCGATGACAGGGTGTGAGTACGGCGAATTCCCGGTGAACGTCACATGTCAGCGTGTGTAGTGCCCACAGTAAAATTCGGAGGCGGTGGTGTTATGGTGTAGTCGTGTTTGCACCCCTCGTTGTTTTCGTGGCACTATCACAGCGTAGGCCTAAATTGATGTTTTAAGCACCTTCTTGCTTCCCACTGTTGAAGAGCCATTCGGGGACGGCGATTGCATCTTTCAACACGATTGAACACCTGTTCATAATGCACGTCCTATGACAGAGTGGTTACACGACAATAACATGGCTGTAATGGACTGGCCTGCATAGGGTTCTGACGTGAATCCTGTAGAACCTTTGGGATGTTTTTGAACGCCGGCTTCGTGCCAGGCCTCACCGACTGACATCGATACCTTTCCTCGGTGCAGCACTCCGCGAAGAATGGTCTGCCATTGCCCAAGAAATCTTCCAGCACCTGACTGAACGTATGCCTGCGAGAATGGAAGTTGTCATCAAGGCTAAGGGTGGGCCAACACCAACCTGAATTCCAGCAGTACCGATGGAGGGCGCCACGAACTTTAAGTCACTTTCAGCCAAGTGTCCGGATACTTTTGATCACGTAGTGTACATATACTGTAAACTGACTCTTTCACTTCGATAAACGAATCAAATGTTCCTTAGGAACATGTAACTAAATTCGTACCTAACTAACTTCTTTTCAATGTATTACACATATTCTGTTCCTCGTCAATTCTGCGGAGAACCTCGCCTTGATTCCGTGGTAACAGAATTCCTTCACTCCGCCAGCTCCTGCTTTCCAGTAGTCTCATTTCTGCTACTCCTCATTACTGTCGAATGTCTTTCATATACTTTGTTTGTATTCACTATCATTACTGTCGTATGTGTTTGATATAAACTGTTCAATCCGTTAGACAGGTCCTGTAAAACCATCTCACTCTCTTGAAATATAGCAGTGTCATCGGCCGATGTAACCATCGATACCTTTCACCGGAAATTTTTTAGTCCGTTTCCGTCACTGTTTCTTCGATGTACCACTTCAGCAGTAGGGGAGAAATACAGCATGCCTGTTCCACACTATTTTTAGCCGAGCACTTCGTTCTTACACTACCATTCTTATGTTTCCCTTTTGGTTCTTTTGCGCCTTGTAGAGGTGTTGGACATAAATCTAGAAACGCCGCGAGAAACGCGTGCTTGAACATACGAGCAGCTGCTAGCCAAGCCTGCAGGATTCGTTGTTGTCTTCCATCACGAGTTGCACCTGTTCAGTGTCCTCAATACAAGCGTCAGTCGTGATGAGAACAGTGTACCGTGTAGTTGTGAGTGCATCATGTTCAACAACGTGATTTCTAACGTGGACAAATATTTAGAGCTGTTATAGTGAACCTTTCGTAACCAACGGAGCCCAAGTGTGTGCTATCGAAGATTTGTACTGCATACACAAAAAGTAGAAAACATCATCCGCTAAGTTGCAACGTGGACGAAAATGTGTGCTAATTAATCATGACAGACGGCCATTGAAGAGTATTGTGACGAAATATAAGAGGACGACAAGTGCAAATAGTCACTGTGCAACTGAATGTCGCTCTCGCGAAACCTGACACCATAAAAATAACACAAATGGAAATCCACAAGCGGGGGTTCAAATGGTTCAAATGGCTCTGAGCACTATGGGACTTAACATCTATGGTCATCAGTCCCATAGAACTTAGAACTACTAAACCTAACTAACCTAAGGACATCACACACATCCATGCCCGAGGCAGGATTCGAACCTGCGACCGTAGCGGTCACGCGGTTCCAGACTGAAGCGCCTAGAACAGCTCGGCCACTCCGGCCGGCAAGAAATGCTCACTGTAATTTGTCTACTATATGCTAAAGTATCTGTATTACCATTTGGGTTGTTTGACCTTGTTGTTCCACGCATGCATACTTAACTTACGAAGACGGATGGTTTGAGAATGGACTCAAGTCCAGAACCAGTTAATAAAGGAGACTTCCTAATGCAACTTACGACGGTATTCCAACTATTTCTTTCGATGGACGGGGACTTACTAATGCAATGTAGTCCAACCATTTGTTTCTGTTGTTGGTTGGCAGGAGAGCCAACACTGGTTCACTAGAGGAAGCCGAAAGGCACCCGTTTTAGCTCACGCAGGCGGGCGTGAGGTCTGGAACAGGACAAGGAAATTAGACTTTAGAGAAAAGGACGTAGCTGGTGGAATACTTCTTTAATCCATTAATGATGAGCGTCGCTCTTGACGGTACATGTTTTACAGTATCAATAGTAACTGGTAATGGTGCCTTGCTAGGTCGTAGCAAATGACGTAGCTGAAGGCTATGCTAACTATCGTCTCGGCAACTGAGAGTGTATTTTGTCAGTGAACCATCGCTAGCAAAGTCGGTTGTACCACTGGGGCGAGTGCTAGGAAGTCCCTCTAGACCTGGCGTGTGGCGGCGCTCGGTCTGCAATCACTGATAGTGGCGACACGCAGGTCCGACGTATACTAACGGACCGCGGCCGATTTAAAGGCTACCACCTAGCAAGTGTGGTGTCTGGCGGTGACACCACAGCTTCGATGGAAGAAAGTCATCTTATTTGACACTGATCCCAACTTTATTTCCCAAGAGTGAAACATGGTGGGGGTCCGATGATAAAATGGGCAACCATATCGTGGTATTTCATGGGCCCCATAATTACTCTACAAGGCCGTTTTACTCCCAAGGGTTATGTTACTATTTTGGCTGATCAGGTCAATCCCATGCTAGAATGTTTGCTTCCCGATGGGGATGCTGTGTTCCGAGACGACAGAGCCCGTTTCTACAAAACTCGCATCATCCAGCACTGGTTTTGTGACAACGAGGGTCAATTGTCGCATTTCCCGTGGACGCCACAGTCACCAGGACTCTGTGTTGGCGAACCTTTTGGTCTACTTTGGAGAGAAACGCGTGTGTGATCGCTGTCCACCTGAACTTGCCACTATTTTTCAGGAAGATTGGTATAAGACTCCGCTGAAAACCGTTCAGGACCTGGAAGCTATTTCGAATGTCACCAGCTTTACTATACCGTCTTAGGCATCGTAAAATGTTATGTTGTAGGTGCTTTTGTGCTTCTGTATATTACCCGTCTATACCTAACCCTTATATTCGTGTTTCGGAGAATTTCGAATATTTTTCACTATTTTGAGTGGTCTAAGGTTGTATCAAGGTTGATAAATACTAAGACGTTGTCTTATTTTTCTTTACAGTCCATTAACAAGCACAGTCTCAGAACCGAACCTCCGGCACCATGGCTTACATAAACTAGGGGCATTGAGTAAGTAATCGAACATATTTTTTCTGAAAGCACGTTGGTTTTATTCAGGGTTCCAGTACACGATATTATTCCCTACTCTTTCGGCTACAAAACCCTATTTTTTAACATAATCTCCGTTCAATGCCCACGGTCATGGCCATGCGACACCTTACTAGGAGGCCTGTATGCCCACATGGTACCACCCTACTGATCGATATCGCAACCAACGTCTTGCCGCATCAATAAACTCCCAGTCATCCACGTACTGCTTCCCGCAGTGTGTCCGCACGTTCCAACATTGTAGGAGTCACAGCTGCGTGCGGACAGCGGACCTGATGACAAACGTCTCGCCCAGCGACTCACCACGCTTTTGTTCACTGCTAAGTCTCCGTTGACATTCTGCAAGCGCCCGTGAATTTCCGTGATGCTCCGGTTATCCACCAAAAGAAACCCAATGAGAGTTCTTTGCTTGGAATCCAGCTGGTGATTGGTTTCGGACTTGCGTCCATTCTCAAACCATCCGTCTTCGTTAGTTAAGTATGCATGCGTGGAACAGCTATATCAAACAATCCAAATGGTAATACAGATACTTTAGCATAAAGTATACAAGTTACAGTGAGCATTGGCTTCGGAGCCATGTTATCCTGTTACGGGAATTTGCGTCAGTGATGAGTGACGCCATTTTGAAGACTACATATAGCACCTTCACCTATTGGAATTTCATGAAACTATAGGTACTGAAACGGGAACGTTACATAATGTCCCACAGTAAATTCGAAATTTTTTCGACAGAAATTGAGCGAGAAGAAATAAGTGTTGCTTTACTTGTTGAACGGGCCTCGCACTTACGGATTTCATTACTCTATATATAACATCATCCACGAACAGCCTCAATGAGCTTTATTAATTCACCAAGCATATTAGGCGCTCCTTGTGTGGCATGCCTCGACCGGCCAATCAACCACAGACGTTGAGAGCAGTGATTTCGAGTGGAAAGGAGTCAGCGTCTCGAAGTCTCCACATAGCTGCTACGGCGCTGTCAGCAGCTGACTGAGAGAGAGCAGTGGAGAGGAGGCCCGTTTGCACGGCAGCAAGTGGCCGTGTGTTTGCGGCACGGTCTGTATAGCCGGCGCATTCCAGGCGGGCCGCCGGGTCAGCTCCAGCCGCCGCCGCCGCCTCCGCCGCCCTCGCTTCCTTTGTACGCTCCCACACCGGCAGGTGCCCAGCTCATACCTGCATTACCGGCTTCCTACCACTGCCCCCTCACTTAGAGCAGTCCTGAAGTGCACACATCTCCATAGGTGGAATATCCGTGTCGGATAGTACTTTGCGTGTTTAGGCGCGACTGACAGTATTACCATCCTTGAGTGCAGTTGAACTGCAAGGACAGGACAGTAACTCCAAAACAAGTTATAGGATGGATGTAAACTGAAGTAAAACAGTGGTAATAAATTGTAATCGAATTAAAGCGGGTGACGCCTAAGGAACCAGATACGGAACTGAGACACGTTTTGGGCAACATAAAGGCAGGACTAAAGAGTATACAAAATGCACATTAGACAAAGCGAGGTAAAAAAAAAAAAGAGTTGCGAAGCACCCAAAAGACCTGGTTTGATGTCGACGTATCTTGGTACGTGTACATTCCATAGGCAGGTATCAAAATGATTAGTTTTGCAAAACTCTGTGACAAGTAGAACGGACCACCAGAGTGAATCATCATTGTTACTAGGCCTGGTAGGCTACATAAGGGTTTTGAGCACCATCGCTATTGAGTCACCACTGTCACAGATAAGAAGACGCTGTGTACTCACGTGAAACTGTTTTCAGCACCCGACGGAGTTCGAGTGAGTACTCATTGTGGGTCTCCATATGGTTGGCTGGTCGAATCACGCAATATCCAGATTTGTGGCACATTCAGATGCGACAGTGACCCAATTTTGGAGTGAAGGGCACGTGAGAGCAAGAAAACTCGTGATCAAGGCTCCGGTCACCATACTGGGCACCATATACATTGTAACCTTTTCACACCTGTGTCTGCCAGCCGAGAATAAGTAATGGCTTCCCTGCAACACCGTGTCCTCCTCCACCGTTAGTTGGGAATTACCGTCCCATGCGTGGGCTGCAGTTAACTCCACAACACAAACGACTGCATTTGGAGTGGAGCTGATGAGTGGCACTGCTGCGTATTCACCATTGAATCATGGTTCTGCACTACCCCGGTGAGTACGATGGCGACCTGGGTAGAGGTCCATTCTTCCAATGTTCTGTGTACCTCATGACGCCACGGTGTGGCGAGCTACAATGTCTGACCTCAGTTTACAGCTGGTAGTGATTGAGAGAACTAAAACGGTTCAAATGGCTCTGAGCACTATGGGACTTAACATCATCCCCTACAACTCAGAACTACTTAAACCTAACTAACCTAAGGACATCACACACATCCACGGCCTAGGCAGGATTCGAACCTGCGACCATTGCAATCTCGAGGTCCAGACTGAAGCGCCTAGAACCGCTCGGCCATAACGGCTGGCGATTGAGGGAACTCGATCGGCTCCTGCGTGTTATCTCTCAATATCTTGGCGACAGTTTTCAACAGCACAATGCCCGTCCGCACGCGGGTGTGTCTCTATGAACTATCTGCATGATGTTTCGGTACTCAACTGGCTGTCAACATCCCTAGATCTCTGCTTGATAGAACATTTTCTAGACCACTTGGGATTGTCAACTCTGTCCTAGTGTCCATGTCCAGGACAGCAAGAACCAGTCACAATAGTTGTGGGCCACCTCGCCTCTAGAAACGGCACTATGGCTTCATGACAGCCATCCCAACCGAATAAGGGATCTGTGCCAGAGGGAAAGCACCGTCATACTGATTAGCGGGCTCATACTGCCACGTTGTTTGTAAATCTGACTCGATTTAGTAATCACTGATATGTTGTCATGTACTCTCTCAAGTCTGTAAGTTTCATTTCGGTTACTCCCCTTCTCGGTGCTTCACTTTCTTGTCAGGCAGCGTAAATTTAGATTTTACGTAGTTTCCTGTGAAGTCAACGTAGGTTTCACAACGTCGACTCCCTAAGGCGTAGTGGTGCTATTAAATGGCTAGAGATAATCACGGCAACTTACGGCGCACGATCGCCGCTTGTTACAACGAATTCGCGTCAAGATCGCCAACCTTTGTCTACAGACTCTCGACATTCTTCGAAGGACGCACTACGTCAATATTTACGTTTCATCACGCAGACAACACATAGCGCACACACTTCCAATAGCGTTACTGATGGCTCGACGTGTATCAGCGACATTTGGAGCCTACGTCAGTACCGGCTCACCCTTCAAAATCAGTTCCCCCGACAGAAGAGGCCTTGGCCTGCTCCACGTCCACGACAGAGTGGTGGCAATGTTTGTCAGCTCGCACCTCAAGCTGTCATTCGCAGATGGAAACCTGTGAAACTTTCCATGCGGTCCCTAGCTCCGCCCTCCATTTTCCACGCGCTGTGTTATAACTTGTCTATTACGAAAGGATACCGTTTCAGTGCTCACAAAGACGTTCTATCAAAAGCGCGTCTTAAATATAGAGTAATGACATTTTAAGATACAGTTGTAGTCAGTTTATACTATATACGGAGGTCTAGCGGCCCTCTCGTAGCCGTAGCGTAGTTGCTAGCGTCACGAGCTGTGAGCGTAGACGAGTACGGAGGTAGCAGGTCTGCGTCAGCCTCCTTTTAATTTTCTTTTCTGCTTTCGTTTTCTAAAAGGTTCTGAACATTTCTTATTAATTTAATGGGCATATTATTTGCAAAAGTCGATGTTACTTGCATTTATTACAAGTAATGTATCTGCTGCAAATCTTGTTGCAGAGGCTAACGACTGGAATGTTTGTCCAGTGGCAAAAAAAGGTCAACGTGTCTGCCAGTCTGTGCCAGAAAGTAAACACAAGTTGCACACAGTAAGTTTTTGCCACTATGAAACTGTCTGTAAAATGTATGTATTTAACTCTAAACTCCGTCCGAATAGGTCTCGGAAGCTCCAACGGTACTCCCCGACCGCCGTGTCATCCTCAGCCCTTACGCGTCACCGGATGCGGATGTGGATGGGCATGAGGTCAGCACACCGCTCTCCCAGCCGTTGTCAGTTTTCATGACCGGAACCGCTACTTCTCAATCAAGTAGCTCCTCAATTTGCTTTACAAGGGATGAGTGCACCCCGCTTGCCAACAGCACTCGGCAGACCGGACGGTCACCCATCCAAGTACTATCCGAGCCCGACGGAGCTTAACATCGTTGATCTGACGGGAACAGCTGTTACCACTGCGGCAAAGCTGTTGGCGAAATATGTGTATTTACCCCTTGGTTATATGAAGTACCTCATGTTTGTATCTTGCCGGCAAATATCTTTGTCACGGATGGTGAAGAGATTCGAAAAAAAATCTCCTCTTCCACTCAAATAAAGTTACGGAACGAATATCGATTTTGAAATCTACGCTGACAAAAATTATCCGGACACCTGGCTGAAAATGACTTACAAGTTCGTGGCGCTCCCCATCGCTAATGCTAGAATTCAATATGGTATTTGCCAATTGTGGGAAGCTGTAAGATGCTTAAAACATTAATGTAGGCCAGTGCTGTGACAGTGCCACGCAAAACACTGGCTGCAAGCTCCCTCCATGAAAAACACCATTACACCACCGCCTCCGAATTTTACCATTGGCAGTACACACGCTGCCAGATGACATTCACCGGGCGTTCGCCATACCTACACCCCGCCTTCGGATCGCCGCATTATGTACCGTGATTCGTCACTCCACACAACGTTTTTCCTCTGTGCAGTCGTCCAATGTTTAGGCTCCTTACACCAAGCGAGGCGTCGTTTGGCATTTACAGGCGTGATGTGTGGCTTATGAGCAGCCGCTCGATCATGAAATCCAAGTTTTCTCACCTCCCGCCTAACTGTCATAGTACTTTCAGTAGATCCTGATGCAGTTTGGAATTCCTGTGTGATGGTCTGGATAGATGTCTGCCTATTACACATTACGACCCTCTTCAACTGTTGGCGGCTTCTGTCAGTCAACAGACGAAGTCGGCCTGCACGCTTTGTGGTGTACGTGTCCGTTCACGTTTCCAGTTCACTATCACATCGGAAACAGTGGACCTAGGGATGTTTAGGAGTGTGGAAATCTCGTGTACAGAGGTATGACACAAGTGACACCCAATCACCTGACCACGTTCGAAGTCCATGAGTTCCACAGAGCACCCCATTCTGCCCTCTCACGATGTCTAATTGCTACTGAGGTCGCTAATATGGAGTACCTGGCAGTAGGTAAGCAGCACAATGCACCTAACATGAACAACGTATGTTTTTGGAAAGACACTCTAATTAAATTTTACAAAACTGTTGCAGTTACCACACTGCTCTATGGAAGTGAGACATGGGTGATCACCAAGAAGCAAGAACGCCGGATTCGAGCACAAGAAATGAAATTCCTTAGAGGTGTTAAAGGTTGCACAAGAAAAGACAGGCTAAGAAATCAAGATATTAAAGAAGAACTGAAAATGTTTAGACTTAATGATAAAATTCGAGATTACAAAAGAAAATGGAGCGGACATCTACAAAGAATGGAGAGTGAGAGAGTTCCCTTGAAGGCAAGAAATTATAAGTGGCATGCGAGAAGAGACAGAGAAAAACACAGAAAGAGATGAGTACCGTAACAGGCAATCCCTGCTTAATACCTGAAGAGAAGATGAAGATGATGATGACAGTTCTGGCCACCAGGGTCAGGTCTGGTGTAGTGAACGCAAGAAAGACGTGTAAAAATGTTTCCATATGTAACGGCTTAGGAACGAGACATGAGCGGAAAGGGTCAAATAAGTGAGAAAGGCATAATTGTGATTTCGTTATTAACCACCGCCTACACAATTTGAGCAGCGGAGACGTCGATGAGGTGCTGTACAGCACCAGATTTGCACCTGGTGGCCAAAATTGGGACTACTTCTTCCAATGTAAATCGGCTGTGCATTAACGCATTAGCACATCTATCAAGTTTCGCTGCCACACGATAATTACAGCGCATGCTGGACGTCAGTGAGTAGCTGCACTTTAGTTATAACCACCCAGTATGTTACATCAGAGTAATGGTAGTCGATGTAACATCGAGAATATGGATATTATGCACGCGCAAACTGACATTACAGACTATAATTTACCATATTCGATTGAAAACCCAAAATGGGATGAAGAATCAATTGAGTTAAGGAATAACTCCTGGTACTGTGTATCTAGATCGCTGAACAACATTGCCTTGTGTTCCTCTACCGGCAGCTCGGCGAGTCCAGAATATTTTTCTCGGTTTTCTTCGCTCTTCTTCGACAATCACTAATAGAAGACAGCAGTTTTACGTGTGTACATTTACGTAAGGTAACTGTGTGAGTTACGCGCCCGATGAAGCCGGGAAATGCCGCTTGAGAGCGCTAAGATTGAAAATCACAATGAGGACCACGTTCCGTGTGAAGTAGCAGGTCGTTGCAGAGCGTGCAACAGCCACTACTGCCACCATGTCTCTCGTGCTTTGCGTTGCAAAACACGTCCCGTGTGAGGACAGCTTACGAGTGTGCGGATTCTACCCGCGGCCACTTGAGCGAGATCGCGAGAAGCTCCAAGGGCGGGTACCTAGGGGACGTTTCACTGTTCCATGTACCCGTTGTTTGAGCTCCCAATGGAACTGTTCTCAAATACATGCAAAGCTCTCGTCTTTGACAAGTGCAGTGAGCAGAAACACACTTTGCGTTACACTAATCACTTTCGTGAAAGGGTTAATTAATTGCCAGATCCACTTGTAAGTTTGTTGGCTTCGTATCTGTCTAGGGGACGGCCATACACATGTCGCCTTATTTTATTAATGTTCAGTTAACTTATCGTAATTTGATAGCATTCCCAGCGGCATTATGGTTTGTGAAATTAATGTTCTCAACACAAGTTGCGTACCGTTCTGTAATGAAAATGTTTATTGTACCGTTGCTTGACATTGTGAGTACAATGAGACATTTCTTAATCCTGGAACATCACGTACCTGTTCAAAGTTCAAAAAAATTGGTTGTGGATAACTTTTCTAATTCAACGAACCAAAGCTGAAATTTCACAGCTCTCTAAAAACGAATCTGCGATTCAGAATTAAAGTTCCGAACCTATAAAGAACGTTTACAAGTCAAACATCGGTCTGTAACTCAGAGTTAAAGTCCACGTGCGTAACTGTCGAAAACTTTTCTAAATTCCTGCACTCCTGCGGAAACTCTACAAATCCCTAAGCTCGTCTCCCGAAGAATCTGCAACACTGTAGTCACGACTGACACGCTGCTCATGACTCGTCCTCACACACCGACCTTCCAAAGTTAGATGGCCCAGGCCACCATGGCCGCTGCCATGTCGTTGCAAAAGCTACAAAATTGCACAAACTGTACACATAACTTTAAAAACAACACAGATAAACAGTATACATGACTCTCACCTGCTCACTGGCACCTTTGAGCTGTTAAAAAATAACAGATGCAGTGCCTTTTTAGGCTATCCAAAGATCTAGGATAGTGTCTTTCGTTGGTTGCGCTTGAACATTGTAACGAATAAAAATTACATTAGACTTATCGCTACGACAGTTATTATACGTGAATTAGGGCTAGAATTTCTCCAGCATCTCCGTGATGACATTAGCTTTTTTTGCTCAGGTAGTTGGTTTTTGAATTATTTGTCTCTTATTCGGTGAGACGGGTAAAATTAGCATTATTTTCTACTATCTGCAATAAACCTAATTAGAATTAAACGTATACGCGTACTTACTGGAGTCTAATACTGCCGTTATACATACTTTTCCATAATTTACTCTGCAGTAAAATACATTTTTTAATCCCCATAATCAGGCAATTCTGTGCTCGAAACGTAATTCGCAAATATTTTCCCTCAATTTAAGGCCTATATTTGATATTAATTGCTTTATGTTGATCGAGAACGTGATCCTTATATAGAGTGTCTCAAACCTTTTGGGTCAAATTGAAACATGCGCCGTTGCCATGCATGCATTGAGTGTGACGGGTTCACTTTGAACAATTACTATGAGCTACGTTGTTGTTATGCGGTGAACGCTATGTATGTCCGTAGCACAATAAATATACATTTCCGACTATTGGCTCCTTACCTCAATATCATCGGGTATGGACCCAGTATCATCTGTATGAACCAAAATGTTTCAGACACCCCGTATGTTCTAGACTGCTACGTAAATCCTAGTTCTTTCGCCTTCAGTTGTTATTTTGTTTCCAAGGTAGCATAATTTCTTCACTTCCCCTTCTTGTTGGTCCCCATCTAGGCGCGCAGTCCGGAACCGCGCGACTGCTACGGTCGCAGGTTCGAATCCTGCCTCGGGCATGGATGTGTGTGATGTCCTTAGGTTAGTTAGGTTTAAGTAGTTCTGAGCTCTAGGGGACTGATGACCACAGCTGTTAAGTCCCATAGTGCTCAGAGCCATTTGAACCATTTTGTTGGTCCCCAGTTTTGATGTTAAGTTTATGGTTAATTACATGTATGCTGCTCTCCGTTATTTTGGTCTTTGATTTATTGCCAAACCTGATCATGTGCTCTTAGACTATACATTCTATTTCACAGGTTTTGTAATTTCTCCTCAGTTTCACTCGGGATAGCAACATTATAATAAGATATCAAACAGTTTCCATTTGACAGAGTTGTTGCAGTGCATATGCGACGTAGCGCCGTTCCGATACGAGTATAGGAGCATTGACTCATAGTCAGGGGATTAGTGTGGTATTCGTGTCTTTCCGAAGTGCATGTAGTAAATGCGGAAACGTGAACTACTGTATTGTGCTGTTGTTGCCAAACGTGTACAAACAGGGGCAACATGCTGATATTCGTTTCTTGGCTGCAAAGGACAGACACTGGTAGACATTCATTGGAGAATGAAGATGTGTATGGGACAGCACTGTCAAAAACTTCAGGTGTGCCAACGGGTGGTGCTGCTTCGTATAACGTACGTTCGCATACTGCAAATGTCGTCACGTACAAGTTACGCCAACTCAAGTGGAAAACAGTCTAGTACCCGCCCTATAGTTCTGATCTCTCCCCAAGCGAGTATCACGCGTTCGGTCCCTTAAGAAAGGCCTTGAAGGGCCGACAACTCCCGACGGACGAGGATGTGCAGTAGGCAGCTACGGGCTTCTCACAATAGGACACGATGTTTTACCAAACGAGTTTGTGCAGCCTGATACGTCACTGAGATGACTACCTCAATGTTCACAGCGATTTTACCTGATTGGCATACCGACTCTGGACTGTACGGTCTTCGAACGGAGACTATGTAATTGCCCCTTACATCAGCGATTCTTATCTCTGCCTTTCGCCCATTTTACTCGGAGTACTTCTCTGTTGGTATTCCATTCTTACTGTTCGCCCTTGGTTCCTGTACACAAGAGGGGAATTCATTAAAAACTATCATCTCGAAAACATAAAGTAATGTAATTAATATTTTGTTTGTTTGTAGGTACATGTTTGCGGTTCTGAAATCCTCGCACCACGATACCGTAGTACGCCGCTACAGAAGTGATAATAAAGTAGCGCAGCCCTCTGATTAAGTGGAGTATCGTGCGATAATTCGTTTTCGAGGCAGAGGAGATGTAGCGCCTGCGCCAAGCCAATCTAGACAACTAAAGAATTTACCTTGGCTGGCTTGACACGGCTGTCACATTTCCGCCGTGCCGAAAACTAATTAACGCCCGATGCTCCACTTGATCAAATGGCTGCGCTGCTTTATTTTGGCTTGTGTACCGGGGATTTCAGAACTACAGACACGTGCCTAAAAACAAATAAATAATTAACTGCGTTACTTGAATTTTTGGACGTGATACTTACAAGGGGCAGTCAAATGAAAACTGAGCACTCGCTACAATAGGGCCATGTAATGGTTCCATTCAAAAGTAACCACCGCACCCGTTAAGACCATTATCCCACTGGGAGACGAGATGGTCAGTTCCTCTTTCGTAGAGCGCCGTCCGCTGCAGAAGGATCCACCACCCTCTCGTCCGACTAAAACCGACGTCCACGCATATCTTTCTTCAGGTAGCCAAAGCTGTGAACATTTTGGTTGTACGGAGGATGTTGCACTGTTCTCCAACCAAATCGATGAAGCATAGCCTTCGTCAGATTGGCAGTGTGAAAGCGGGAGTTACCTTGCAACAGGACGATTCCGTCCGACAGCATTCCTCTGCATTTTACTTTAAGGCGCGTCGCAGTTTCTGCAAAGTGTCTTCATAGTGCATCGCACTGATCGTGATTTCACGCTCGAGGAAATCGACATCAGAGGGCCCCTGGAGTACAGGAACGTCATCATGACCTTACGGGAACTCGTGCGAACCGCTTTGGATTTGTTTCCACTTGTAGCTTTGCCGTTTTTCCCTAGGGCTGTCGAAATGCTATCGGACGGGATCATCTTGCTGCGCGATAACGGCTGCCACCAACCTGCCAAACGGACGAATACTCACTTCAACAATTTGGTTGGGAAACATTGAAACAGTCGGGATCTTTGACCGTGTGATTTTCAACTCTTTGGTGACATGTGTAGACTTCTGTTTCAGTCGGACGAGGAAGTACAAGAGTGGGTGTGACTCTGGACCTTAAGCGGCTGACCGTGTTCTACTAAAAAGAAATTGATCACCTCGTGTCCCACAGGGATAAGTTTCTTAACGCGTATGGTGATACACTGAATGGAACCATTCCACGGTTTTGTTGTGGCGCTTGTTCGGTTTTCATTTGACTGCCACTTATAAAACGACACGATTACTCCTCGTATTCGATACTATCCTCGTTTTTTTTCATGTAGCTGGTACCTGTTTTTCTGAGAATTTCTAACAAATGGTTGAAATGGCTCTGAGCGCTATGGCACCTAACTTCTAAGGTCATCGGTCCCCTAGAACTTAAAACTACTTAAACCTAACTAACCTAAGGACATCACATACATCCATGCCCGAGTTAGGATTCCAACCTGCGACCGTAGCGGTCTCGCGGTTCTAGACTGTAGCGCCTAGAACCGCTCGGACAATCTGGCTGGCAATTTCTAACATCTTGCAGTGATTTCCCCAAATCGCTTCAGGCAAATGCCGGGATGGTTCCTTTGAAAGGGCCAGCCGACTTCCTGCCCCAACCTTTCCTAATCCGATGGGACCGATTATAACAATACTCCCTTACAACTGGACCTTTAGTTCTGTCAAGGGGAAAAGCTATCTATAACACTAACGTGCCTTGAAACGCTCTAATGTTACTCATTCGTGTGTCTAATGGAAAAGGATATCAGACTATAATTTGGGAGTAAACGGAAGTGGTAAAATTATAAGTAAATGAAAGAAATGAACGTTCGCCAGTATAATTAGGCACATTAATTTGGAAGTATATATTTGAGAAAAGTGGATATTAGTTATTGAAGTTACTTTTGTTGAGATTTCCCTGTGAACAGCAAACAGGATACAAACTGACACAGTGCACTCTGTACTGAGTGTAGCGGCAGTTACCAATAACACACACACCAGTAAATTATGGGGAGCAAAACTGCACCGAGCTCATACTAATGACAGCCATATTCATTATGATTACTTAATCAAGATACTGAAACATCACTGCATGAAGTGCAGAACTAATTTTGAACATGGCCGGCCGGTGTGGCCGAGCGGTTCTAGGCACGTTAGTCTGCAGCCGCGCGACCGCTACAGTTGCAGGTTCGAATCCTGCCTCGGGCAGGGATGTGTGTGATGTCCTTAGGTTAGTTAGGTTTAAGTAGTTCTAAGTTCTAGGGGACTGATGACCTCAGATGTTAAGTCCCATAGTGCTCAGGGCCATTTTTTTTGAACATGAGGAGCTTCTATCTTGACTGACATGAATAACACAAATAAAGAAGAATATTATCTTAAATACACTGTTTGAGCTTCTCTGCACATAGCAGTTTTCCTTAGTAACGGTGACAGTTAATTTTCTTTAATAGGAGGACAATATGATGGGGACCCATAAAATAGTTTCACTAGCTAAGATTCTTTGATTATTGCAAAAATAAAAGCTATCTTTAAAAGCTAATCATTAACTTAAATTACTTTGAAAGGTAATAAAATGCAACCCTGGGTTCAATTAACTTCAAAAGAAACCATTCATGATGGATACCAAAAGTACTCTATCTTAGAAAATGTGCATAACTTCACTTCTAACAGCACTACCGCAAATCGGTTCATTAGAGATTTATATGTACTTGTACTTCAGTCATCTGTGAAGCAGGTATTCTTGGCAAAAATATTTACACAATCTTGCACTGTAATCCTACAAAACTATATTTTATAATAAACTAAGGATACTTCAGCAAAAGCCTATCCAACTTCACTTTTGTGGCTTTAGCTTTTAAGTAATTAAGGTTTTCACCTTCGTATTGATTGATCTTTAAACTTTTGTACTTAAGCTTCCTACCTTAACAGTTTCACTTGGCATAGTCCACAAACAAAGCATCAAAATTTTTCCCTAACTTTTGCTACTCTTTTACTTTAAACAAAAAATCAATTTTAAATACATGAATAGCAGAATTGTTCACTTAAATCAGAATACTCGCTTTTAGTAGCATTTAGGTGAGGATCCGGCGTAGATTCGTGATCATATGGTTTCGAACACGAATTGACGTTTTACGTGATTATTATTGAAACAACCCACAAATTAACTGGTCGATGCCTATATACATTACGTAACTGAATGTATGAAGTCTAAGAACCAGTGGCGAAGATTAGTGGCAGACGAAATGGCGGCTATCTGTACTCACGGCTCTTGATGTGCGAATGCTTCATAAAATCTCTTCTTGGCGTCGGATTTTCAACATATTAGAACCATTCCATTATTCTGTGAATACCAGATAATAACCAGATCCAAATCCGAGGCAGATCCCTTCTAATGCAGCTTCCAGTTAGCACCGTCGAGGTGTACCATGCAAAGGCTAGCCATATACTGTGTGGCGTTCACACAAAGGAGCCGCTCTGTTCGACCGCCAAACCCACCTTTTACATCGCGTCATGCCACTTTCGTTGAATAGGGACTTCCTTACAGCGTTTACAAGTATAAGTGCCCTAAGCATGAACCAACTTTTAACAAACACACTTCTTTCATAAACATTTTCATATTATAATAATTTAAAATTTCAACATATTCTTTTGCTTTGTTCATACATACATTACAAAACTCTAATTTTCTTGCCATACGTCAAGGAGTTCAAACAATACAGAATGCACACTTCATAAATTGCAGATACACAGTTACTTAAAAATAAACCTACTCCTAATCGATATAAATGTTACACGATGACCACGCTGTTTGGTCTCCTCGCCAAATCAACCAACCAACCTGACATCTTGCAGCGTTTTACTTGTTACAATGCTCCCAGGGAAGACGAGAACTTAGGTTCTCCAGCGAGACACAAATTTCTAAAGTTTGGTCATCAATAACATATCCACCTTCACTATTTACAACAGTCTGCTAAAGCTGGGGTACCTTTCCGAGTCCGCGACTGTACAAGTCACGTAGTTTTGAGGAGAAGAAATCGTCCGAGCGAATATTCATTCAGAAAAGAAGTTCCTTGTAGGTTGTTGCACCATATACAAAATATTGTATTTTGTGGTTGGGCACAGGGGTTTGTTTGAGGAGTTGCTGCTTTGTTTGGGCTCAACCATTCCTTTCTTTCCGTTATGTTGGCGCAAAGACACCGTTTCTTATCACCAGTAAAGATACAGGATAGGAATGGTCGGTGTTGTTCACGAGCCAGTTGATGACGATATGGCCACTCGCTGATTTTTGCGATTTTAGTTTAGAGTGTACGACACCGATACATCCAATTTTTGAACCATCCTCAATGCATGCAAATTTTAGACAACGATGGAATGATCACAGTTCATCACATTTCCCCGTCTCGAGTGCACTGAGGTGGACCTTTCTACATCTGCATCTACATCCATACTCAGCAAGCCAACTGACGGTGTGTGGCGAAGGGTACCTTGAGTACCTCTATCGGCTCTCTCTTCTATTCCAGTCTCGTATTGTTTGTGGAAAGAAAGATTGTCGGTATGCCTCTGTTTGGGCTCCTATCTTTCTGATATTATCCTCACGGTCTCTTCGCGAGATATACGTAGGAGGGAGCGATATACTGTTTGACTCCTCGGTGAAGGTATGTTCTCGAAACTTCAACAAAAGCCCGTAGCGAGCTACTGAGCGTCTCTCTTGCAGAGTCTTGCACTGGAGATTGTCTATCATCTCCGTAACGCTTTCGCGACTACTAAACGAATCCATAATCACCTTTGTCGGGTTAATGGGTTCAAACGATCTTCACAGAGCCTGAAGGTCTTCCTGAACGTCGAGAGTCACTGATGTCAAAATAATCCTCCTTAAATTGGGAAAACCATTTTCTCGCAGTGCTCTGTCTATTGGCTGCCTCCGTTCCTGTCACCCATCTTTTTTTCCTTTTTCTTTTTTTTTTTTTTTTGTCATCAGTCTACTGACTGGTTTGATGCGGCCCGCCACGAATTCCTTTCCTGTGCTAACCTCTTAATCTCAGAGTAGCACTTGCAACTTACATCCTCAATTATTTGCTTGACGTATTCCAATCTCTGTCTTCCTCTACAGTTTCTGCCCTCTACAGCTCCCTCTAGTACCATGGAAGTCATTCTCTCATGTCTTAGCAGATGTCCTATCATCCTGTCCCTTCTCCTTATCAGTGTTTTCCACATATTCCTTTCCTCTCCGATTCTGTGTAGAACCTCCTCATTCCTTACCTTACCTAATTTTCAACATTCGTCTATAGTACCACATCTCAAATGCTTCTATTCTCTTCTGTTCCGGTTTTCCCACAGTCCATGTTTTACTACCATACAATGTTGTACTCCAGACGTATATCCTCAGAAATTTCTTCCTCAAATTAAGGCCGGTATTTGATATTAGTAGACTTCTCTCGGCCAGAAATGCCATAGCGAGTCTGCTTTTGATGTCCTCCTTGCTCCGTCCGTCATTGGTTATTTTACTCCCTAGGTAGCAGAATTCCTTAACTTCATTGACTTCGTGACCATCAATCCTGATGTTACGTTTCTCACTGTTCTCATTTCTACTACTTCTCATTAACTTCGTCTTTCTCCGATTTACTCTCAAACCATACTGTGTACTCATTAGACTGTTCATTCCGTTCAGCAGATCATTTAATTCCTCTTCACTTTCACTCAGGATAGCAATGTCATCAGCGAATCGTATCATTGATATCCTTTCACCTTGAATTTTAATTCCACTCCTGAACCTTTCTTTTATTTCCATCATTGCTTCCTCGATGTACAGATTGAAGAGTAGGGGCGAAAGGCTACAGCCTTGTCTTACACCCTTCTTAATACGAGCACCTCGTTCTTGATCGTCCACTCTTATTATTCCCTCTTGGTTGTTGTACATATTGTATATGACCCGTCTCTCCCTATAGCTTAGCCCTACTTTTTTCAGAATCTCGAACAGCTTGCACCATTTTATATTGTCGAACGCTTTTTCCAGGTTGATAAATCCTAAGAAAGTGTCTTGATTTTTCTTTAGCCTTGCTTCCATTATTAGCCGTAACGTCAGAATTGCCTCTCTCGTCCCTTTACTTTTCCTAAAGCCAAACTGATCGTCACCTAGCGCATTCTCAATTTTCTTTTCCATTCTTCTGTATATTATTCTTGTAAGCAGCTTCGATGCATGAGCTGTTAAGCTGATTGTGCGATAATTCTCGCACTTGTCAGCTCTTGCCGTCTTCGGAATTGTGTGGGTGATGCTTTTCCGAAAGTCAGATGGTGTATCGCCAGACTCATATATTCTACACACCAACGTGAATAGTCGTTTTGTTGCCACTTCCCCCAATGATTTTAGAAATTATGATGGAATGTTATCTATCCCTTCTGCCTTATTTGACCGTAAGTCCTCCAAAGCTCTTTTAAATTCCGTTTCTAATATTGGATCCCCTATCTCTTCTAAATCGACTCCTATTTCTTCTTCTATCACATCAGACAAATTTTCACCCTCATAGAGGCTTTCAATGTATTCTTTCCACCTATCTGCTCTCTCCTCTGCATTTAACAGTGGAATTCCCGTTGCACTCTTAACGTTACCACCGTTGCTTTTAATGTCACCAAAGGTTGTTTTGACTTTCTTGTATGCTGAGTCTGTCCTTCCGACTATCATATCCTTTTCGATGTCTTCACATTTCTCCTGCAGCCATTTCGTCTTAGCTTCCCTGCACTTCCTATTTATTTCATTCCTCAGCGACTTGTATTTCTGTATTCCTGATTTTGCCGGAACATGTTTGTACTTCCTCCTTTCATCAATCAACTGAAGTATTTCTTCTGTTACCCATGGTTTCTTCGCAGCTACCTTCTTTGTACCTATGTTTTCCTTCCCAACATCTGTGATGGCCCTTTTTAGAGATGTCCATTCCTCTTCAACTGTACTGCCTACTGCGCTGTTCCTTATTGCTGTATCTATAGCGTTAGAGAACTTCAAACGTATCTCGTCATTCCTTAGTACTTCCGTATCCCACTTCCTTGCGTATTGATTCTTCCTGACTAATGTGTTGAACTTCAGCCTACTCTTCATCACTACTATATTGTGATCTGAGTCTATATCTGCTCCTGGGTACGACTTACAATCCAGTATCTGATTTCGGAATCTCTGTCTGACCATGATGTAATCTAACGGTCTCAAACAGATAAACATGTCGAAAAAGTTCCGATTTCTGCATTTGCACTCCATTTTCTAGCGTCCACAGCTCCACTCAGTATGTCCACATGACAAAATGACTATATGTAACTAAAATAGCAACAAAAATGGTTCAAATGGCTCTGAGCAGTATGGGACTTAACATCTGAAGTCATCAGTCCCCTAGAACTTAGAACTACTTAAACCTAACTAACCTAAGGACATCACGCACATTCATGCCCGAGGCAGGATTCGAACCTGCGACCGTAGCTGTCTCGCGGTTCCAGACTGTAGCGCCTAAAACCGGTCGGCCACTCCTCCGGCAAAATAGCAACAGTGACCTACAAACAACCAATTACAATCGTTAAATAAACCCATAACAACGGGGATACCAGCACGCTAAACAAAAACGCTGCGAACTTATGCACCAGCCTAATAGTCCTACTGCAAAAAATACCAAACAAAGGGTACTTGAGGCGGCAGCAGCCAGCGCCACACGGCGGGGCAGATTTCTACACGGGCGCGGGGTATAAGGCAAGGACTGTTAATTGATAGACGCGCCAGGTTCGGCGCTGGCGGTCCTTATACGGACTGGTGGCGGGGCAGTTGGGTCCCAAAGAGGCTTTTAGCCGGCGCCGCGGTGAGCGGCGTCACAGACTCGCGGTTCACGCAGGACGCAGCGCGGCCCAGATGCCGGCCGATAGGCGAGCCGGCAAGGTCGCGGGTCACCTGGATTCCAGCCTCCAGCCGGTACAGTAACGAGCGCATTAAGCCGGAGGGGGAAGGAAGGCGCGCCGTGGCGGCCCGGCTCCCGCACAAAGCCGATCGCTGACGTCAGGCGCGCTAAGCAGGGTTAAGGAGGTACGACGACGCACTCCCCGAAGAATTTTAAAACTTTTCAACATCCTGGTTCTAGCAGATCCGACAGCCACGGCATACTCCACGTTCCAAAGGCTAAAAGGATCGGCGGATGTACCGCCACTTACGAAATCCCTCTGCGATGTTTCTTCGAAGAACTTCTGCAGGTAGAACCTGCTCTTAACGGCCAAGACGAGAACAGATGACTGGCGGAGTTAACATCCAGCGTCCCGCCAGCTCCTTTCTGAGGTCGCTGCCTAGCCATCCATTACGTGACTATGTGCTAAACGTCTCGGGATTGACATTCAGGGAAACCTTCGTGGTAACTTTACCCAAACAATCAACAACAACAAAAATTATTTAGTTAACAGCTTTTCGATTTGCAAGATCATCACCAGCCTTCAACTATCGTCATCAAAGAAGTTGAAGTACATTGGTAGACGTACATTTGTAGATACATACATATATATCCAGTGGTCACAAGCCCTGCAAACCACTCGCTGCTTTCACAAACTGCCTCCATTCCTTTCTATTTTGAGGTCCATTCCTGCAGCCAGCTCATTCGCCAGGTCGTCCATGCAGCTTTGCCTTGGTCGTCGTATGTGGCATCTGATGTTTGGTTTCCTGTCAAGAGCTTTCCTCACCTGTCGTTCTACTGGCGTAGGAGCTCCTTCGCCAGGTCGCCCAACCACAGCTGCGTTGGTCGTCCTATGGGGCATCTGGTGTAACGATTTCCTGTCAAGTGCTTTCTTCACCTGTCTTTCTAATGGCATGGAGCTCCTTCGACGGGTCGTCCATTCAGAGCTGCCTTGGTCGTCCTATTGGGCATCAGGTGTTTGGTTTCCTGTCAAGTGCTTTCTTCACCTGTCTTTCTACTGGCGTAGGGGCTCCTTCGCCAGGTTGTCCATCTAGAGCTGCGTTGGTCGTCCTATTGGGCGTCTGGTGTTTCGTTTCCTGTCAAGTGCTTTCTTCACCTGTCTTTCAACTGGCGTAGGGGCTCCTTCGCCAGGTTGTCCATCTAGAGCTGCGTTGGTCGTCCTATTGGGCGTCTGGTGTTTCGTTTCCTGTCAAGTGCTTTCTTCACCTGTCTTTCTACTGGCGTAGGGGCTCCTTCGCCAGGTTGTCCATCTAGAGCTGCGTTGGTCGTCCTATTGGGCGTCTGGTGTTTCGTTTCCTGTCAAGTGCTTTATTCACCTGTCTTTCTACTGGCATAGGAGCTCCATCGACAGGTCATCCATCCAGAGCTGCCTTGGTCGTCCTTTGGGGCTTTGGTGTTTGGTTTCCTGACAAGTGCTTTCTTCACCTGTCTTTCTACTGGCATAGGAGCTCCTTCGACAGGAATTTCATCCAGAGCTGCCTTGGTCGTCCTATTGGGCGTCTGGTGTTTATTTTCCTGTCAAGTGCTTTCTTCACCTGTCTTTCTACTGGCATAGGAGCTCCTTCGACAGGAATTTCATCCAGAGCTGCCTTGGTCGTCCTATGGGGCATCTGGTGTTTGGTTTCCTGTCCAGTGCTTTCCTCACCTGTCTTTCTACTGGCGTAGGTGCTCCTTCGCCAGGACGTCCATCCAGAGTTGCGTTGGTCGTCCTATGGGGCATCTCGTGGTCACCTCCTCCTAGGCAGTCCCCTCCCGCAAATGTAAATGAGGGAATACGCTGGAATGTTTTGCCAATGGAGACGTAATCATGGCACTTTTTTGTAACATGCCAGGTGTCTTGCGGAAACACTGTATGTGTCTGGTGTTTGGTTTCCTGTCAAGTGCTTTCCTCACCTGCCTTTCTACTGGCGTAGGAGCTCCTTCGCCAGGTCGTCCATCCAGAGATGCCTTGGTCGTCGTATGGGGCATCTGGTGTTTGGTTTCCTGTCAAGGGCTTTCTTCACCTGTCTTTCTTCTGGCGTAGGAGCTACCTATGCTGCCCAGTGAAATCTTTCATTCTTCAACTTCTGTAGTATTGTTGGTTGTTGCATCAAGATGTAGATTTCCTTATTCTTCTGCCTTCTCCATTCTCGATCCCCATATCGATCCTCATATCGTCCTCATTACTCTTCTTTTAAATATTATTTTCTTAACAACATGAGCAAAGGTGTAACTCATCTAGAATCAGACACGTAGTCAGGTAAGAGTCATGTTTGACAGTGCAATGGTAATGTAATTAAAGCGTTAAAAGTTGAACAGTAGATAAGTATGAAGAGATAAATCGAGGTAAAATATTAACACTGAACTCGAAAAACAGTGCCTATCCAACAATTGCAATTAAATGAATAATCCAAATAAGAAATAGTTTTAAGGGGTAAAAGTGGAAAGTGACACAGGAACAAAGACAGAATTCACAATTCTGTAGCGGCGTCACCGCGTAAGGTAATTTTAGCCTGAATTTACGCAGTGGATTGCAGCCGTGCCCGTAAGTCAGGTTCGGGATTGTTGATAATAACTTGTTGCAACATGAAATAGCGAAGTACGTCGGTCCGATATGAGTTGCCGAAACGGCGTGCTCAGTAGAACTGTGAGTAACTACACTCCTGGAAATGGAAAAAAGAACACATTGACCCCGGTGTGTCAGACCCACCATACTTGCTCCGGACACTGCGAGAGGGCTGTACAAGCAATGATCACACGCACGGCACAGCGGACACACCAGGAACCGCGGTGTTGGCCGTCGAATGGCGCTAGCTGCGCAGCATTTGTGCACCGCCGCCGTCAGTGATGATGATGTTTGGTTTGTGGGGCGCTCAACAGCGTGGTTATCAGCGCCCGTACAATTACCCAATCTTTGCACAGTCCAATTGCGCCACTTTCCTGGATGATGATGAAATGATGAGGACAACACAAACACCCAGTCATCTCGAGGCAGGTGAAAATCCCTGACCCCGCCGGGAATCGAACCCGGGACCCCGTGCTCGGGAAGCGAGAACGCTACCGCGAGACCACGAGCGGCGGACGCCGCCGCCGTCAGTGTCAGCCAGTTTGCCGTGGCATACGGAGCTCCATCGCAGTCTTTAACACTGGTAGCATGCCGCGACAGCGTGGACGTGAACCGTATGTGCAGTTGACGGACTTTGAGCGAGGGCGTATAGTGGGCATGCGGGAGGCCGGGTGGACGTACCGCCGAATTGCTCAACACGTGGGGCGTGAGGTCTCCACAGTACATCGATGTTGTCGCCAGTGGTCGGCGGAAGGTGCACGTGCCCGTCGACCTGGGACCGGACCGCAGCGACGCACGGATGCACGCCAAGACCGTAGGATCCTACGCAGTGCCGTAGGGGACCGCACCGCCACTTCCCAGCAAATTAGGGACACTGTTGCTCCTGGGGTATCGGCGAGGACCATTCGCAACCGTCTCCATGAAGCTGGGCTACGGTCCCGCACACCGTTAGGCCGTCTTCCGCTCACGCCCCAACATCGTGCAGCCCGCCTCCAGTGGTGTCGCGACAGGCGTGAATGGACGGACGAATGGAGACGTGTCGTCTTCAGCGATGAGAGTCGCTTCTGCCTTGCTGCCAATGATGGTCGTATGCGTGTTTGGCGCCGTGCAGGTGAGCGCCACAATCAGGACTGCACACGACCGAGGCACACAGGGCCAACACCCGGCATCATGGTGTGGGGAGCGATCTCCTACACTGGCCGTACACCACTGGTGATCGTCGAGGGGACACTGAATAGTGCACGGTACATCCAAACCGTCATCGAACCCATCGTTCTACCATTCCTAGACCGGCAAGGGAACTTGCTGTTCCAACAGGACAATGCACGTCCGCATGTATCCCGTGCCACCCAACGTGCTCTAGAAGGTGTAAGTCAACTACCCTGGCCAGCAAGATCTCCGGATCTGTCCCCCATTGAGCATGTTTGGGACTGGATGAAGCGTCGTCTCACGCGGTCTGCACGTCCAGCACGAACGCTGGTCCAACTGAGGCGCCAGGTGGAAATGGCATGGCAAGCCGTTCCACAGGACTACATCCAGCATCTCTGCGATCGTCTCCATGGGAGAATAGCAGTCTGCATTGCTGCGAAAGGTGGATATACACTGTACTAGTGCCGACATTGTGCATGCTCTGTTGCCTGTGTCTATGTGCCTGTGGTTCTGTCAGTGTGATCATGTGATGTATCTGACCCCAGGAATGTGTCAATAAAGTTTCCCCTTCCTGGGACAATGAATTCACGATGTTCTTATTTCAATTTCCAGGAGTGTATTTCCGCAAACCGCCATCGAAACCAGAGCACTAGTCTTGGCCTAACGTGTGTCAGTAGTGACTGGAAGCGGCGTTTTTCAAACATGCATGCACTGCCGAGTCAATCAAGTAATAACAGTGTCTTTAGTCTTTGGAAGACAGTGCTCTGCGACACGGGCGGCAACATGAAGCATCCGACGGAGGACCACAGTTGCAGTCAATGGCGTGGCCACGGTTCCCCTCTCTGAGTTCGCAACGGGCGTGGATCCAAGAGCAGCGGGTCAAACCGGGCTTTCCAGCAGCGCAGTCGACTCCTGCCCGGAGTCAGGGGGTCGCATCCCGGCTGCTGCAGAGGACATCCAGCCAGAAGCGTCAGGCGGGAAGCATCACGCGAGTGACACTTCTCAACGGAGGCCGGCACGTCGTCGAAGAATTTGCTGTTGGGGTAGCGAACCTCGCAGTGGCTGTCGCGACTGAGCCACGTGCAACGGAGCTGCGTCCTCGGCAAATAGAGCTTATCAAACCGCCTAATTCAGCGTGAGAGTGGTGACGGACACCTGTGCCGCCTTGAGCAAAGGAAAATAAAATTTTTGCAGACAGCCGCAGGGACTGCGCCTCGCCCCACACCCCCCCCCCCCCCCCGTGCCTCGGGCGACTTCTACTGTAACGCCGGCCGGAATGGCCAAGCGGTTGTAGGCGCTACAGTCTGGAACCGCGCGACCGCTACGGTCGCAGGTTCGAATCCTGCCTCGGGCATGGATTTGTGTGATGTCCTTAGGTTAGTTAGGTTTAAGTAGTTCTAAGTTCTAGGGGACTGATGACCACAGCAGTTGAGTCCCGTAGCGCTCAGAGCCATTTGAACCATTCTACTCTAACAACAGAATATATGAAGTACATAGGCAAATTTCTTAGTCTAAATTAACTTAGAACAGTTCTTGGCTAATTATACAAAGACATTTTATGTTTAAGTAACATCTGTATACGTAAACCTCTGACGATTGGCAGGTCAAGCTTGGAACACAGTGCAAACTGCTCATTTAAACACAAAATAAATGTGACTATTAACCGAAAAATACAAATAGTCATTCCACACAGTTACGGTTTCTTAACATAGCCTGCATGGCTACAATTAATTTTCAAAAGCCATTTTTTTCGACTTTATCTCGTCATTCACAATGGAAATAGAAGTTGAAAGGTGTATATTTATCGTGAGACATGGATGTTAGTTGGGACTCCCTGCCACTATGAGCGTCTTCTGATGCTTGAACACGTGAGTGATTCATACCCTTAGGCTACCAGAGGCTACTTTGTTGGCAGAGGACAGGCGAGTGGGCGGGTTGGTTGCACAGCGGGTGAGTGTTATGTCGTCGCTGAGTCAGGAGCTCTGATGGCGGACGTGCCGAACAGAGAACGGATTTCTTCGGATTCTCCCTGGCGTGACTAAGGGTAGAGTTGGAGTTTGGAATGATTTTATTGAAAGACGACACGGTTGAAAAAAGGTAACACAAACGGAGTTCTTATTTGCTGCAAGTGCTAGGCGGGTAATTATTGTATTGTAAATTTTTCAGTTTGTTTAACGATATCTGCGTTTTGGTATCCAAGGCAATTTATCTGTCAAGTGTCCAGAATTTTAATTATTATTCGTCACCCTTCATTTTCACTTGAAAGTGTTTTATAGGAAAAGTAAAGAGTAAATTTCGTAACTTAAGTACCGTTTGTATGAAGCAATTTTCTTTGTTCATTGTTCATGATAATGCAAGGGAAGATCATAGTTTCATGTAGGTACGAGTCACTTCTGTGTTATTAAAACGCTCTCAGTGTAATGTAAATTAACCTTTCTTATTCATTCGCAAAACATTTCACTAAAGTTTGTCCTTTCAGTTCCAATGCAAATCGTAACATTACTGCACCGTCAGGACTTGTACTATTGTGTGGGCAGTGAACTCGTTTCTTACGAAAAAATTGCAAAATTTTCATTTGGCAAAGCAACCTAAAACAAACGATAAGGCAATTAATCACGCAGTGATTTATTTCAGAATTCGGCTGTTCGACACTTCATCTTCTTACAACTGAACAAGACAGAGCAGAGCTGAGTTATCCGTTTCGAGGGTAAAAAAATCGTAGAACCTAGAAGTACGGTTTCAGATGAAATTAGGAACTGTATTCGCCTTTTTCTAACTGTGCGCTGTTCTAATATCCAACAATTATACACTGTGTGTGACAGACGAGGATGCCATTATGCGAATGATAATAACCATTCTTTGTATTCGGTTTCCATTTCAAATATATTCAGTTACAGTACTTGGCATCACACACATTGAAAGTAATTTACATAGCTGAAGTTTGCCTTCAAAAGTGGGGTAGCAAAGGTTGTTCTACATCAGCATGTATGGACGACGCTGTAACCGGAAGTTAAAAGCAATTGTTTTCACACTACTATTGAGCGGTTACGGCATACGGGTCGTGCGGTAGCGTTCTCGCTTCTAGCGCCCGGGTTCCCTGGTCCGATTCTCGGCGGGGTCAGGGATTTTCTCTGCCTCGTGATGACTGGGTGTTGTGTGATGTCCTTAGGTTAGTTAGGTTTAAGTAGTTCTAAGTTCTAGGTGACTGATGACCATAGATGTTAAGTCCCATAGTGCTCAGAGCCATTATTTACGGCATACACAGACCCCAATTGACAGGTTTGAGAATATAAGCTACAAAGTCACAGGATTAGTGCTATAAAACCATTAACAAAATCACATGAGAAGTTTTGTAACCAAAAAAGGTTTTGTAGATGGCGTCAAAGTTCAACACATGTTTTATATTCTGTTTCTCTGAGAAACAATAATCAGTGTCACTTTTTGCTTGTTACTTCTTATACCATATATTGTGTTTGCAGAAGAACCAACACTGTGTTATTAGTGGAGGCCGAAATACACGCATTTTAGCTCACGCAGGCTGGCGTGAGGAGGGAAGAGCTATACTGACGTGAGGTCTGGAACATGACAAGGAATGAGAATTCAGAAAGCGGACGTGATTAGTTTGATACTTAACTTTAATCCATTAATGTTGAACGTCGCTCTTGACGGTACATGATTCACAATATTGTCTGTTCAGAATACATTCTTGAAGAATATGGCGTCTTGCTAGGTCGTAGCAAATGACGTAGCTGAAGGCTATGCTAAAATGTCGTCTCTGCAAATGAGAGCGTATTTAGTCAATGAACCATAGCTAGCAAAGTCCGCTGTACAACTGGGGCGAGTGCTAGGGTGTCTCTCTAGGCCGGCCGGTGTGGTCGAGCGGTTCTAGGCGCTTCAGTCTGGAACCGTGCAACCGCTACAGTCGCTGGTTCGAATCCTGCCTTGGGCATGGATGTGTGTGATGGCCTTAGGTCAGTTAGGTTTAAGTAGTTCTAAGTTCTAGGGGAAATGTTAAGTCCCATAGCGCTCAGAGCCATTTGAACCAGTCTCTCTAGACTAGACCTACCGTGTGGCGGCGCTCGGTTTGCAATCACTGATAGTGGCGACACGCGGGTCCGACGTATACTAACGGACCGCGGCCGATTTAAAGGCTACCACCTAGCAAGTGTGGTGTCTGGCGGTGACACCACACCATATAGGATTTATTCAATGGACGTGTTTTAGGATTAATAAATCAGAAACGTAAAAGAGACATCCATTTGAATATTAAATCACTTTAAAAGATTCACATTCCATACACAAAAAATCTGGATTACCCGGGTAGGGGCGAACCAGAGACTACAAGGATGACCAAATGAGACGGAGAATTGTAAAATATACAGTGAGGAAACTTCTATTTACTTTATTTTCAAAATAAGCTACATGTGACAGTTGAAAACCTTCTGCTATACTCATGCGTTATTCGCCGGAAACTGGCCACAGCTTTACATAAGACATACTGTATTTCATATTACATACTTTCAGTTCACTTGTGGGAAATGGTCGACTGTTCCCATTTCTCATTCATTTTTTCCCCGACGACGTTTCTCATTTTCCGGGATGTCTAAACATCGGTAGAGTCAAACGAAATTAGTCCTGTATATTCTAATAACGGATCGACGCATTTCAGTGCCTCGGATTACGTGATGAGACATGTGTCCAAACGAAAATAGTCGTTATAATTATAACAGAAAATTTTAGGCATCCTTTTTTATATTTTAAATCTCCGAACTAGGGCTGGAAATCACCATCCAGATAATCTGTACCTCACTGTAGTAATGAAATACGCTTACATTTCAGTGACAAGCATATTGTCAGAAGCATATTGAGTCGGTAACTGCCAAACGTTTGAGATAAAATATATTTTATGTGATTCCTGTCAAATTTAGTCCTTAGAGCACGACACATCCTGAAACTTCTGGAATCAGACAAAAACTGGCAATGTTGCCCTCTGCTGGATAATTTTTTGCATAAGTCCGTGATACGAACTCCGATTTGATGCTGTAGCTTTCTCTCAGCAGAATCTGTTAACGTCTTTAGTGGAGTCTTGAGGAAGAAAGAGGAGGTTTTAGGTAACACACATCCAAGAGTTGAATCGAGAACGTAGTGAGTCCACATCTGACGCCGAAGTTCACGATCTTCAGGGAACGCCCCAGGTGTCTGCCTTCCTCACGTCCGAACACAGCGATTTTCTGTCGCCCTGTGGGGAACCGAATGGTGCCTCCTAGCTATCTGTCAGCGATATTATCTCGCGCACTCGCTAAGTATGGGATACTGGAACTTGAGGATCCCGTCACGTAGTCGAAAACTGTCGGGTAGCGTAGACTGCGGGGCAAAGAGCAATCAAGCGAAACGCGAATTACCGAGAGCAGCTGGCTCGACAGACCGATTACTACCGGGGAGCCTGTCTAATGGCTGGGACGTTCTCCTCGCCGGATACAGCACGCGCCCCGCGTCCCTGGCGATAGGCTGTGCTACTTGCTGCAGATAAGCATCTTCCCCGATGCGTTCCACTTGCTTCCTGTCCACACAGCACGTCCTATAATTAAATAATTTCTGTAATAGTATGAATCAGTCGCCTGACTGGTCATTACTTCATAATTCTAAGTGATGTAACCGTAAATGACTGGTTGTTGGATAGTAGCGGTTCACGGTTATTCAGAAACTTACACAAATATTTATGAGCATAGATTTTTGGCTTTACAAGTGGGAACGGAAAAATTTAGTTCAAGAAGTAATGGGAAAGAAGAGTGTTTTTTCAGCGAAAGTGGAGGAGATATCGCGAAATTTGTGATTTTTCCATATAAAACTGTTATAAATCTACGGCTGTTTACTGATATTCGTAACTGATAGTTATTGAGTGTAAAAATTGCATTGTGAATCCGAATCTCCTCAAAGCTGAGGTTCATGTATAAGCTTAAAACGGCAGTTCATTTCCCACATAAGAACTTCGATGTAGCGGCGAAAATAGATCCGAAACTGTCAACAAATGACAAGAAAACAAAACCGAATGTGGCAGAAACAATGAAAAATGTGACAAGAAATGGAATTTAGCAGAAAAGCAACAGCGAATATGGCAGAAAAGACACAGAATTTGGGAAAAACAATATCCAATTTGTCCAAAAAAAAAAGACCAAATTTGCCAAAAAGTAACATCAAATTTGGCAAAAACATCAAATTTCGCAAAAATAACACCCAAACTGGCAAATCTAACACTAAATTTGGCAGAAATACTAAAAAAATTCAACAAAAAGAACAGCGATTTGGCAAGCAAAATATCACCGAATGTGGTAAAAAATAACAGCAAATTGGGAAAAAACCGAATATAGCAATAATGACACCGATTTTGGCAAAAAATTACACTGTATTTCGCAATAAACAAGAATGACTTAGGCAAAACTCCCGAAGTTGCCAAAAAGATAACATGAATTCAGAAAAATAATAGTGCCGAATTTGTCCGTAAAATAAAACGGCTTTTGCTGTATATACTTATGGATTTCTGTCTTCAAGAATGCGCTTCATACTCCCTAATTCAAACATACGCTACTTGCCATTACAAATGCAGCACAATGAAGATGGCATGCTGCAACGCCAAACTGGCATGACATGGTTGGATACGCAACTGATTGGCAGTTCTGCGTAACCGCAGAAAGTAGGTAAACGCCAGGGCGGGCTTCTCATTCAGAAATTGCTTCTGAATATTGATTTGTTTGTGAAAATATAGCGTTATGTCTCGTCTAGTAAAGAAAATCTTCTACCAGCGTGTGTCAGCATTTGGCAGACTCGCGCCCTATTGAGACTGCGACTGTGGTTTATTGTCCCACGATATTGCGTTTCGCTTTGGTCGGGAACCTACGACTGTCACGCTAGTACGGAATTTACGGGTTTAGAGGCACACGCTCAACGCTATGCAGCAACTGCGCCTGACAAGCGCCCGGTAGGACAGCCGTATTATAGTCCTGTATCTGTTACAAACAGAACTTCAGTATCAATGGTAACTGGGTTGAGTTATTTTGGGGGAGGAGACCAGACAGCGAGGTCATCGGTCTCATAGAATTAGGGAAGGACGGGGAAGGACGTCGGCCGTGCCCTTTCGAAGGAACCATTCCGGCATTTGCCTGGAGCGATTTAGGGAAATCACGGAAAACCTAAATCAGGATGGCCGGACACGGGATTGAACCGTCGTTCTCCCGAATGCGAGTTCAATGTGCTAGCCACTGCGCCACCCCGCAATGGTAACTGGAAGACGACGAATCTTCTGTTAAAAATGTTCTAATGCATATGACAGAGAACTATCAGTCTCTTCTCAATACTTCACTTTACTGTGAGGCTGATGAAAGAGCCGAAACGGCTGATTTATTGCAACTATGTCTTTTTTAAAAACGATTCTGACTGGTCTGAACCGGCCAGCCCCGAATTCCTCTCCTGTACCAACTTCTTGATCTCAGAGTACCACGTACATACAATGTCCTTAATTATTTGTTACATACATTTCAATATCTGTCATCCCCAACAACTTTTGCTCCTGATGGCTCCATATTGTAACGCCGAAGTGGTTCCTTTGTGTCTTAATACATGCAACATCATCATGTCTCTTTTATTACTGAGTGTTCTCCACATGTTCCGTCCCTCTGATCATTCGATGGGTTTCCTCGTTTCTTATCAGTCCTCTTTACTTTCTGTGCACACATCTCACATCCTTCGATTCTTCTTCATATATTTCCCACAATCCGTGATACACTTCCACGCACTGTTGTGCTCAAGACATACATTCTCAGAAATTTCTTTTTCTAATTAAGTTCTTGGGTAATAGCAAGTCTCTCAAAGCTCATACAATGTCTAATACTGGAGCCCCTGAGCCTTCTTTTACTGAGAACAGCCCTTTTTACCTGTACCACTCTGCTTCTTATATATTTATTTGCTTCGTCCATCATACCTTATTTTGCTTCGAAAGTAGCAAAATGCTTTCGCCTACCACGTGGTCCACAATTTTGGTATGATATTTGTCGTGATTTGTCCTACCCCTTATTAGGTTGTCTTTTTGTTTACTTTTAATCCATATTCTATGTTCATTAGACTACTCATTCCATTCAAAAGGTCCTGCAATTCTTTATCTCATAACACAGTCATCATCAAATCATATCACTGATATTTTTTTCATGAATTTTGACCCGACTCCGGAACCTTTCTTTCATTTCCATTGTTGTTTCTTCAATGCACAGGTTAAAAGCAGTTGAGTATGAGTTTGCTCTTTTCAGTCTGAGCACTCTCCCCCCGTCTTCCATTCTTATTGCTTCCTCTTGGTTCCTGTACATATTGTATATTATCTATCTTATAACCATTTTTCTGAGAATTTCTAATATGTTGCGCCAGTTTTCCGTTGTCTAACGCATTTATAGGCCGAAAAATAGTATAGATCCGTCGTGATTCCTTTCGCACACTTTACAAGGACACCATTGCTTTAATTTTACAGGAAATTATAGAATAAATTGTATTCTACATTTTCAGTCCAACATTTGACTGCCTTTTGGTTTTGTAGTTGCTGTTTGCTTTGGTTCGGGTACTCAGGTCTCAGCTCATGCACACCGCTTAGGCAAGCACGTCGATAGGTTGTAGACAGCGATGACGCAGCATCGCGCTGCGGTGAGGCGTGGATTAATCCAGTCATCGGGACTTCCACATTGTAAGCTGCGTAGGAGACCGATACGTGAGCAGCACCGCAACCAGATGCAAGCATTTCCAACAGGAGTGATATCTAGAGTCACGGTGTTTCGAGCACAAAACCTTTTTTCTTCTTCGTTTTCCTAACGGCGCTTACAGCGAAGATTTGCAGAAGATTGTCCAACAGCTGAGTGTTTGAATATGGAGGAAGTGATTGATGGTCAGTCAACCCAGCGCGTAGTGTACGATCCGCCTATGAGTGCTTCTCTCACAATAACCACAAGCTTCCTTGGCGTACCATACGGGCAAACTCACATCCCTTAGAGTAGTCTGTAAACATTGCCAAAAGTACCAGTATTTCTCCCAGATTGGTCAGATAGTAAAATAATAACGAATTAAGGATGTGTCCGCCTTTTTGTAAGAAAACATTTCTTGTTTAAGTGTAATACCCAAACATGTTTCACCACAGTTGTGGCATCCTTCTTCTTTTATTTTTCTGAAATATATACATATAGATTATATTTATGTCAGGAAATACGCTACCTCAGATTTTGTCATTGCTGTATTTGGCTTGTCCTGAGTTTTAGCCAGTTTGTATTTATGTGCCAAACATGTTTTTGTTGTTTTGTTTAGTTGGGATGACCTGTGGACATCGGCAAAAAATTTGGTGAATCTTTGATATGAAGAACTATCGTTATTCATCGACTATCTATCGTATTTTGACAGTGTTTACTCACGATTTCTCCTGCTCATATGTGAAGAGGGAACTCAAGACTTACATATTAGGGACGGTATAGCCACCATTGTCGTGCCCCTCGCATCTTTTTCTTTCTCCTCTCCATCATAGCTTCGAATTTTACCATTCTATTTCTCTTCCACTAACCTATCTACCTCTTCTATATCTCTTTCACCCCATTCTATCGTCTTACGTCTCTGCTTGATGAGAATAACTCACAAGCTGCAAGAATATAACGAGAAAATTCCCAACTAGCAATAGGACTGACATTCATAAAAGAAAAAGTATGTTTACTTTCCTATACATAGTCATTACTATTATTATTATTCTTGATTATTATAATTATTTTTTGATTGTTATAATTATCATTGTACTACTTTTAAAATCTCTAATTTTTTTCTGTAACATTAATACTGTATAACATGTTATATGTCCTTAATGTTCTGTAGAAACTGAAATTTGTTGAATCTGAGTATGCCTGGTTAGGTGTAAGAGAGGGCCTGAAGGCCCTAATCTTGCCAGGTAAAATAAATGCATAAATAAATAAATAAATAAATAAATACTGCGTCTTGTTATGTTGCTGTGGCTCGGACGGGAGTTTCACTGCTCAGCTTACATTGCTGGTCCGCTGTCGACTGTCATTTGTTTCACTGTTTTGAGACGTAAACGAATTTTGAATCTGTTCCGTCAGTTTTCATTCTGTTTGTGTGTGTGTGTGTGTGTGTGTGTGTGTGTGTGTGTGTGTTTGTTTGATTTTGTAGCGTGTGTTTTATTTTGTGTTGTCTGATAGTTCGTATGCAGTGTTGAATAGTGTTTTGTTACAAAGTACTGTTTGCTCATTGATTACTTTTCTGCCGTGTGTGATAGCTTTTCGGATTTGGTAATTTTCTTCTGTTGTTAAAGAATGGTAGGATTCGGAGGTCCGTTTCTATGCAACTGGCGTGGTGCTTGTTTTTATGAGTAGATATGCAAATGTGGAATGTGTTCTGTCACTTTTCATTACTCTTAAATGTTCTGAATATCTTCTCCTGCAATTTCTACGAGTCTGTCCGATGTATACTGAAGCAAAGTTTGTGCACGTTATCTGGTACAAACCTGATTTGTTGAATTTGTCTGCAGTGGTAGTGGGCATTTTTTAAGTCTTTCCTGAAGTGTTTTGTTTGTTTTATATGCCACGTATTCCGTGTTTTCTCATAATCTTTCCTATTATGTATGTTATTTTGCTGTGAAATGTCGGGGTGTTCCATGTTTTCTTGTCGTTTGTGGTTTCTTCGTATTGTCTGCTTTGTTTGTTCTCTGTTGTGTGTTTAGTACTGGGTTTTTGTGCAGTAATGCTTTTTTGTGTGTTCGATATCAGTTGTGTTTTAATATTATGGTTCATTTTGTCAAGAGAGTATGTTTTGTAACCTTTTTCTGCGACAGCCTGTCTTATTATGTTTAGTTCTTGTACGTAGTTATCTTTGTCCATTGGAATTCTGTTCAGTCTGTGTGGGAGGTGTCTGAGGCCGGCATGTTTCTGTTGTGATGTCTAGGAAAGATCTATTTTTTGTCTGTTTCAGTTTCAACGGTTTTCAACTTACGAGTCCATAGTACATTTTCAGCCACACACCAGTAATCTGACACCGTAGAACACCCGACTTCTGTGCTGCTCATTCATAAATTTGAAGTCGTTCTTCCAAGTCTTGATTATCAGGAAAATACGTATGGGCTCCTCACTTCTCAATGCTGACAGAGATTGTAAACCTCTTCCTGCTGCGTTTTTCCTTCCTACCTGTCCTCACCGGAGCCTTTTCGTTCTTTCCCTTCCCGTTTTTCAATCCCTGCACTCCAGCCCCCGTCACTGACTTCTTCTTCTTTTCCGTTTCCGCCATCCAAATCTGGAAAACAGCTATGTGGGCCCTCTGTATTGACTAACTATTCATGACATCACACTGGGAGAGTGCTACGTACAGAGTGAATGGCTGTCGCGCATTACCTGCTAGGTCACTTTTTAAAATGATTTTCTGATTATTGACATTACATTCCATGATTTCCTATGACTTTGGCTTCGGTGTTTTGTTCAAGCTGTCTAAACACTCCATAATCTGGAATTTTTGGCTCTCGCGAGCAGTAATTCGGAAGTTATTAATATGTTATCGAAAAAAATGGAAATGAGAGTATAGCATCGTTGACCGGGAGGCCCCATTCGGGAAAGTTCGGCCGCCAAGTGCAAGTTTTATTTCAGTCGACGACACATTGGACGACTTTCACGTCGGTATGTTATCGAAATCTGATTGAAAACCAGATTTCTCCGGTTAAAGCAACGATCACCATGATTTGGTATGATCGTCTAGTTAGGCATTGTATTCAGAGTACCGTTTTCTGATTGGAGTTGAAGTTTTTGAGCTATTCGTGTTTGGTACTGTTTTGGTCGTGTAATTGTAAACCGTATTAGTATAATTTTGGTTGGGGGTCAGAGTTATTAATGGTCTTGCGAAATACAAATCAAATGAGGAATAAGTGCCAAGTTTGAGGTCCAGGTATTTTTGAAGGAAATTATGTAAATCGTAAAAGCAGAATTCAGTCAGAAAAATTCTTACGACCACAGTTTTATAGATGGGAAGATATGCTTTACACTGACGAAAAAGCTAGTGGTATCCTATTAAGGAAAAATTCAGGGAGTTAGTAAACACCGGAATTGAACAGCGGGAAGGGATTGAATGCTTCATCAGGCAAACAGTTGATAATTACAAAGTCTTTGTATGTGTACAAATCGAGAAGTGTTTTGGATGTGGTTCACTCTCGTTAAATACACAGTGTACATAAACTAAGTCTAAAAATTTAAGATTGCTTAGACGAAATAAAAAATACATTTTATGCGAGACAGTAGGGATCCATATAAGTTAGTAGAGACACTGGCGTGTGATGAGTATTGTTTCGCTGACCTTCTAACTATATTTTTTGTGACGGTGTGGGAGGGGGGGGGGGGGTGAGGGAGAAGACGGGAGGGTGGGAAGGGGGAGATGGAGCTTTTGGTGTTCAAGTCACCGACTGACACTCCAGAACAGCTGGTTGCCCGTTTGCCCGTTTGTATGTACAATCATTAGCACGCAGACGTCAGTTGTGTATTAGTGTAAATAGAAGACATTTGCAGTGACATATCTGAAACAATACTCATCACACGGCAGTATGAACGCCATCTCTGAATATCAATTGCGTCAAATCCTCGATGGACTGGGGAAACGACACACCTGTGATATTTTTGTCACAAAAATGAGTTTATTTTTATCTCCTCTAAATACTAGAAAATTTTCCGCCTGTGTAAGAGGTAAGGGAATTTAAGCACGAGATTAGTCGGTAGCGAACCTATGCTGAGGCCACTTCGCTCGCATCTCTGGTTTGCTAAATGTGAACAAGCGTCGGTCAGTGAGCGACCTGTTGTAAAAGTACTTTATAAAATTACGGAAATTGTCAGACTCTCTTTCTAAGCTGTTTCATAATAATTCTGTCATACGAACTGCCCCGACGAATTTTAACTTCCATGGATGTGCTGGACTCTGAAGTTAAATCGAGACGGAACTGAAAATAATTGGGATTTGACGTGTTGAAAGGTCTCTGTTAGATTCCTTTCATGTTTAAATTCTTAAATTTATGGAATAAATTCCTCTTCTAAATGTACTGTGGCGTTTCTGACTATCTGGGAGGAGACTGAGCAGTGGAACGTGTTACTTTTACACATAAACAAGAACGATCTGTCACACTACTACAGCACAGTTTATATGTAATTCTTATATGTAATTCTTATATGTAATTCATGTCACACAGTCTCATACGGAACCTACATCCGCTTTCTTTTATATACTGTATATGATAAGATACTGTCATCCCCCTTCCCTTTTGTGTGAGAGGATGAACGAGCATATGTATTTCTAGTTGCATGCTTGAGGGTAGCAGACAAGGCTGTCTGCTAGAGAACAGTAGGACCAACGTCGGAACAGGTAGCTACGCTTCCTAAAAGCAAAGAGGTTTCCATCCTTAGTATGGTCCTGTCCGTCCGTTGTCATGTTGGTATAGGAAGCTGCCCCTCTGGCCACTTCCGTTGGTCTTTGTGAGCCACCTTCGAGAAAGCACGCTCGGCAGTAGGCAGTTGCAGTGTGGCCGTGGCGAGCGTCTGAAGTGGTAAGATCTCCGGCTAAGCGCGTGTCTGTTAAGTCCGTAGGACAACGGATTTCTTAAGTTCAGCCTAACTGAAAATTTAATCACCTTGATTTCAGGTTTAGCTCTAAAATATCTAATGCTATCTTAAAGTGCAGCGGAGTGTAATTCTCGTGTTAAATTCAGATTATTTTGCGGTAGTTGCTTTGTTACTACTTTGTGAGTAAAGTGGAACCACGTGTTGATCAGTAACTCTAACTAAGTTCATCAATCTTAAATGCGAATGCTTGTGTGATTATAACGTCTCGTCTTGACTATACTTTCAATATAGCAACTTTTCTTTATGTTCAGCCCACGTGGGGTGTACTTTGCGAGACCACTACCACGTGCTTATATAACTGTTTGACCCATCAGGTTAATAGTAAGACGTTAGTAACCAGTTCAAGGTTTTTCTTTTGTCAATTGCTTTTCGATCTAATTTAGTTTAATTATCAAAATTATTGTGGAGTTGTACGCTTTGTGTAAACCAAGTTGACCACGTGAAGCATGTGGTGTAATCATCAAAGTAGCCCTCAGCTATTCTTTTTGCGAAGATTTCACAAAGAGTTAATATGAATTTAGTATACCAGTGTGTGGTAATTACATGACGGACAGGATTGTGGTATGAACGTAATTTCTTTGGGTAAAAACTGAATCTGTTGGTTGTGGTTAATTTCTTCTTGCTTATGTTTCAATGTTCTTCGTGTGTTATTTTATGAATGCAGTGTTGTATCCAGTCTCCCAATCTTGGCTCCATATTTTATGTGTTCCGTAAGATTACAATCTCACATTTTTTCAATCGTAAATAAGGCACCAGCTCAGTTATAACTCACGTATAATATGCTGAAATTTCAATGAACAATCTTAAAATAAATTTCCAAGTATAAACTGATTTCTTTCTTTTTATTTAAATTCTCCTTTTATATATATATTTTACCGGTTTTGTATGACTATTAAAAGATTATCATTAATGTTAGTCTGCTAAATATCTGAAGAAACAGTTGCCCAGTAATCCACGGTTAACGTCCCCAGACAGATCACGGCTTTTAACCCACTTTCATTGTCAATTAGCACCGATTTCAGCATACCAAATTAAAGTAACAACATTACAGTGTTCAAATTTGGCATTTTGAAAATTTTCGTATGCATTCCGTCCCGTGCTACAAAAACCGCATGGTAGCACAAACACACTTCGGAAATTTGATAACATTTGTGTTTTAAGATGAGCAAACATTTTAAGAACTTCTACTACTTTTTTTATTCTTTAACTGTTGAAATGACTGGATTTGGTAGATTTTATACTGAATGTTCCAAGAAAGTAATGGTACACTTTCAAGATTAATGCAGGGTGACCCAAAAGTTCGTGAAGATGTGAAAATTCAATACTTCACGTAATAATGTACGTAGACAGGTGAATCTCTTGTGATGTCGGACGATCGCGGTAGTGACTTCAGGTAATCCCACAGCCAATAACCGCATGGGTTGAGGTCTATGGACCTCGGAGGCCAAGCGTGGCGGACGTGGGGACTCAGCACGCGATCCTCACCAAACGATGTGCGCAAGAGATCTTCCACACGTGTAACAAAATGGGCTGGAGCACCGTACTGCATGAGACTCTTACCTTCCAGCGGGTGCTGATCAGCCAGGCTGTGGATAATCTGACTCCCTGTCCCATAACAGCTCGTCCTATGCACGATTCTCATGCGGCGTTACTGACGTGTCGCTGCCCACCACCGTCTGTTGGCCAGTTTCTGTACTGGTTTTGTGTTCATTCTTACCTCTCTACCTACATTGTCCCGTGAAGTTGTTAGTACATTTTCAAATGTTAACGAAAATTTGGTGAGCCTCTGCATGAAGCATTTGATAATTTACTGAGTTTCCCACTACAACCCTTCGTCATTAGTTGCATCCTGTTCAATAAATTTTATTGGAAGCATGTATCTTCTGGCTAGGCATAGTGTTCTGCCATTTATTCCTATGCTGTTGTCGTAAATTAGGAAGCATACGTCGTATGCTTATGGCCAGTTAAAAATGTGAAAATAGATGTTTATAAAAATAAATAAGAACTGCACCCTCGCCACGTCTCTTTCCCAACATGATCTCCTCGCTTGTGTGTATGTGTGGAAATATGTCTCCACTTCGAAGTTATCGATGCAAAGAAATGTAGCCGGAGACGGTTCCTCCCCGATCACCCGTGATGGCCAGACCTGCATTCTTCATTTATTCGTTGCCTGCACTAACAGGTGCGCAGTTACGGATGCACAGACACGTTAATCGCTCCCTGTTCAGTGACAGCCTCCTCCGGTCCCGATAATCACGAAGCACAAGCGCCTGTGACGACCCAGAGCGAAATCTGTGCCGGTAATTACAGGTTGCAGCGGTATTTAGGTCAATCCGAAATGCTGAATATTCACAGAGAACAAAAGCGGATGCGGAAAGCGGCGCATAAAATACGGACAATAATTCAGGATAATAACTCTTTGGCAAGCCTTACGCGCGTTTACGAGTAGGAAATTTCAATATAATGAGGCCGAATGAGTGGCGGAAAAGCCATTTGGGAACACTAATTTTCGTAGCGGCTCGAAGGCCACGGAGAACAAAACAATGGACCAGCAGTAATTAAATGCAGGGCGAGTTAGACTGATTGATGGCGCCCTTCATTAAGTGGGCGTTCCTAATGGCGCTAGCAGCCGGGATTATATCAATTATCGTATGACTGACGAAATCATCTCGGGCGCGTAACCAGCTTCCCCGACGCACCTGTTTGCGGTCCACAAGAATTAAGATTCATCGAGATCATCAGCACTCCATTAGACGCACATAACCGGAAAGTCTTTTGCAGCGTGAAGAAGCATTTAAATTGTCTTTTCCATTTATAATTTTCATTCTTACTTCTTGCTTTCGGGTCGGGGCTAAAAAAATAAGCACGTTATAAGGGCGCAGTTTGGAGCAATTATTTATAACATTTCGTTGGTTCCAGATTTCCGTTAATTCTTCTCACAAAATGGTCGTTTCTGACTCCACAGTCAATTTTATAATTATAAATAAGACCTCCGTTCTAGGTGGCGCGCTGATTACCGCACGCTCCGCCAGTGCGGGAGCCCGGACACACGGATTTAGGTTCTTCGTGGTTTCCACAAATCACTTAAGGAAAATGTCACGATGGTTCCTACGGAAAAGGCTAAAGACTTCGTCCAACTTACACTATACATAATACGACTGCTACACGAATTAGTGCACTTCCGTTGAGTGAAGTGGAGCAGCGGGGAACAGTGCATATTCAGAAGGAGTGAAGTTCAAGTACCTCCTGCTTTAGGTTTTACATTAGCAGGTTCCCGTAAAGAAACTGTGGTGAGGTACTGCTATCACATCCGCGTCCGACTGCCTCTCTCATCCTTGTCCAGCTGAAAGTTGACGACTATTAAACCATATGAAATAAAATCGTAATAACTTCTGAACGGTTTGCGTTAGGACGTTCAAACTGCACGGTTGACCATGGGGTATGATAGGAATTAGTATGCGCATTATGGTTTGGCTTAGCGAAGAAGCCCACTTTCATTTGGGCTGGTTCGACAGTAAGCAAAATTTCCGCATTTGGGGATTGAGAATCCGCAATTCGCATTCGGGAAGCCGCTTCACCCTCAACAGGCGATTGTGTGATGAGCAACGTCCAATCACGGAATAATAGGTGCGATATTCCTTGATGACACAGTGACTACCGAACGGTACGTGAAGGTTCCGGAAGATGATTTCATCCCCATTATCCAAAAGTGACCCTGATTTCGACAAAATGTGGTTCATGCAAGACGGAGCTAGACCCCACCGAAGCAGGAGAGTGTTTGATGTCCTGGAGGAACACCTTGGGGACAGCATTGGCTCTGGTGTACTCTGAGGCCACTGGTACGGGCCTCGATAGGCCACCACATTCTCCGGATCTGAACACATGCGACTCCTTTTGTAGGGAAATATTGCGGGCCAGGTGTACAGAAATAACTAAAACCATTGCTGAGCTGAAAATAGCCATTCAAGAGGTCATCGACAGCATCGATGTTCCGACACTCAGCTGGTCATGCAGAATTTCGTTATTCGTCTGCGCCACGTCATCGCCAATGATGGCAGGCATACCGAACATCTCATAACGTAAAGCTGACAATCTGAAGTGATATTTACATGCTGAATAAAGTTTGTGCAAGTCGTAGTTTGTAACTAGATTACGTTATCTTTCATATAGTTCAATAATTGTCACCCTGTAAGATAAGGCTGCACCTAATTTCCTTGGCGTCGACAATGCATAAGTCTGTGATTTTCCTGTTTAATTCATTCGAAAGATTACAACAGAGGGACGCCAGTTTTCAGCTTAGTACTTTATGCCCAAGCACACCATGGACAGATAATAAAGACACAAACAACTGCTTTTAAGACCTGAACACAGTAGCGAAAACTTACTGCTCTGTATAGAACGCCTTGATAGATTAAAAGTGTGTGCTGCACCGAAACTCGAACCTGGAACCTTGGGTCATGCGGCCAATGCTCTATTTTCTACGTTACCTCCTCTTCTATGTTTCACTGTACTGAAATGGAACAGCCGCGCAGTTGTACAAATGATTATACAAAGGTTAGCCATAATTAAAATTTCCTTCAGACTATTCCTATCGAGCAGATGAAGAAATTTTTTGGAAGGAAGTGGCAATATCAAAGAAAACTTTTGTACAGCCGAGAGTATAGATTTGTAAAAGAACATCAATTAAATTTCTCTTATTTCTAGACTTTTCTGTGTACTGTGCTGATATATTATTCGAACTGGTTTTTTAATAAATAAATTAGAGATATTAAGTAGCATTTAAAATAAAAAAGGCTAAAAAGTCGTTTGTACCATAAGAAAATGAGTATGCGACGATATGAGCGATTTGTTCAGATTTGTTGTAAAAAAAGTGATGGGTCTAATTTTTATAATCAAACTGCATGTATAATAAAATAAAAATGGAAATACGGCATTCCTCATTTTTACGAAAAAATTAAATATTTCTGAAAATTATACTCTCACCGCTATTGAATTTTTATATATACTCTGAAAACAGTCTGCAATTTAAGTCTATTTTCCATGTCATTTCACAAAAACTTTCCATCAAGAGGTAGTGTTGCTGCCTTCATGCGAATCCTAAGTGTCATTTTCGTTTTTCGTTTTTCGTTTTTCGAGTCTCGATGATCGCAACGCAGATATTTCGTACCATATCTGCCTGTCATACGCGATTTCAATTTTTCGGTGATAAAAAAATCAATAAATTTATATATGGCAGTGACATCGAGTTCAGCGAGAAAATATGTCAAATGGCGGATAAGCCAGCAAATGAAATTGTGTTCGGCGTCCAGGAAAAATATCCAGTTCGATCGTAAAACATGGTCGTCACTTATTTATGGCAGTTCTCGTAATGGTAAAGGTTTTTCTAAGAATTCTAAATAGTAATTATTTTCTTCGTAGGTAAACATTCGGTTCAATATTACGTATTTCACATAGCGCTAAGGGGCTCAGTTTAATTTTACATTTCTTAACAAGGGTTCGGTAAGTTTCCGTAACTAATTCGGACATGTCCGAAAGAACAGACACCATATCCATATAAGTAGATAGATTTACATCCACCAGCATCCTTTCCCTACATTTCAAACATCACAGGAGTTCTCCTGGAAGAAAGGAGTGACTTTTCTTAGAGACATATTTTGTTTGCCTGAGACAAGATGAACGGCGGTATAGTCGAAGCTCTTTGCTGAGTGCCAAGTGCGCTCTGGATGTGAATAAGCTGAGTACATGACAACTTTATTTAATTTGCTGTTTCTGGCATTATACAAATACCAATATGATCTCGCTGGGCGTAGTTAGTCCCTACATTTCAGCGACATCGAAACGATCCCAGCAGTAGGTCGATGTTCCGTCCGTAGAGCCTACCATTACATTACAAGTGAGGTGTCAGCTGTGTATCATTGTCGGTTTTTGGGGTCTACGCGAGGTATGCAAGCTAATTGTTTTGACTCTGGACGGCAGATGAGTACAGATTCCGGACTGAATCGCCGCGGCAGCTGATCCCAAACTATTGATCATACGGTGACCGCAACACATGAGTGCCAAAGTCGCAGTCAGAATGTAACACTGTTTTCTATTCGTCAGACAACGCACGTAATGATAAAAGAAATGTTATCATGCGTAAACGTAAGTCCGTTAAGGCGTCAAACATTTCAAAGATTTTCTATCTGTCTCTGATGGGTTTGTAAAAATGAATCATTTCATGAATTTTATCACACAAGCACAATCAGATGTGTGGCAGCACACGTATCTCTCGCAGTGCAGTGCATGGTACTTTTGTGCAGTATGGTAAGTATATTTCTAGTTTTATTTAGTTTATTTAATGAATGAAAATGTTCATAATACGGTCGAAGATAGCAGGTACTGTTCCGCTTGACCTCGAGCTGCAAAGAAATCCGAACCACATTAATAATCATCAAAATAAAATCAGCAGAAGTTAATAATTCAGTAGGAAATATTAGTTAATTACTTTGAACGAACTCACCGTAGCGAATTTATTCGGCGGAATCTTCTAGTAGGAAGCGATATTGGTGCGTCTCAAGATAGTGCGAAAACTAATTACACAAAATAGCTGCCGATATTGTCTGAATTGTAATATCTCATGTTTCAAGCATATCTCGTGATCTCATCCTGTATTCTCTTTTTCTCTCTCATGTTGGGGAACATCTCTATGGAGCAGCGGCAGATATAGTAACACGCGCAATGCATTCTCTACTGAACCCGCATACGAACATCTACCCTCAAATTCTTGTTAGATTAAAACAGTGTGGCGGGCCGAGACTCGTTACCTTTCGTGAGCAGGTGCTCTGGCGACTGAGGTACCCAAGCACGACTCAGGACCCATCCTCACAGCTTGACTTCCGTCAGTACATTGTCTCCTACCTTCCAAACTTCACAGAAGGTAGGAGACGAGCTACTGGCGGAAATAAAGCTGTGAGAAGAGGCCGTGAGTCGTGTTTGAGTAGCTCAGTCGGCAAAGCACTTGCCTGCGAAAGGCAAAGGTCCTGAGTTCCAGTGTCGGTCCACCACACAGTTTTAATCGGACAGCAAGTTTCATATCGACTCACACTCCGCTGCTGAGTAAAAATTTCTTTCTGGAGACATCTACTCTAATCAGACGAGTTGTGCAGTCACGAAAAGAGGCTGTACAGTGTCACCTGTGACCATTAGCAATCGCTTGCCGGGATTTCGGTAAGGCGAACAATAGTGCCGCTTGGTAGTCCTCAACTCGCACTTTATCACTGTGCAGGCCACATCGATAGTGCCATGAAGAACGCAGCGAGGAATATCAGAAGCAGGAGTCGTGTTCAGCGATGTAAGTGAATTTCATCTTGACGCCATTCACGGTCATCTGCGAATGCAGCGTCGACAAAGTGAATACCAGTGCCGAAATGTATCAGATAGCTATATTCAGGACCAGTCGGCACACGTATGTAGGGAGCCATAGCGTAAATACCTAGTATTTGTTGAGGGAATCCTTAACAGTGCATTACTGCCGTAGTGTTACCCATTCCATTCTATCTGGAGACTTGATATTGCAGCAGAACAATGTCCTTGAATGTACTTCAAGTGTTACTCATAGATGCTGACATGAACAACAGACGTGTTCCCCCTCTCACCTCCCCCTAACATGTGAGCACGTGTAGGAAGTGATTGGACGTCTTCTAATTTGGTATATATTACCAGTAACATTTCTTAACAACAGGTGGAAATGAGACGTAATGATCGTATGGCACTATTAACCAGGAGGCCCTGTCTGGGGTAGTTCGGCCGCCTAGAGCAAGTTTTTCTATTTGACGCCACTTCGGCGAATTTCTCGTCGATGATGATGAAATGATGATGATAACGCAACACCCAGCCCCGGAGAGGAGAAAATCTCTGACCCGCCCGGGAATCAAACCCGGGACTGCAGGGCTTAGAGGTCACAAACTGAGGACAGCAGGTGGAAATCTCGGCGATAACATCAGGTTACTCTAAGTTGCACTATGCAGGCCACCATTACCAAGGGTGAGTGCATTATGATTTTAAGAGCGTTCAGGGATGATTGGGAAGAATAAATGTACCAATTTTACGTAAGGGATGCTGGTCCAGAAACGGCCGAGTCGAAAGTTGTAAGTGAAAATTGTACTGATACCTATAACAATGGAATAATGTATCGGTACTGTTGGTGCTAAGATTATTGTATAGGAAACTTTCAGTATGGATCACAGCAAGATAAACATTTTTGGCAAACATGGACACTAAAGTGCATACGTTAAAAGCTATAAGCACTTGTTCATCATTCCTTCTACTCAACAAGTAGTCATAGCTCTTAAGATATGCATTTTAAAGCGCATGTTTACGAGACTTTTTCTTTTGTTTGGTCCATATTACCACCACTAGAAGCTGCTTGCCCTATAGCCTTAGCAACAACTGTACCGATCCGTGCATTTCAGTGTCAGAGGTATCTTTCGACTCGGTTGTTTCTGTTCAAAGGTCCCTTGCCTCAGATTGACACATTGCAGCTTGTGTGTTTGTCGGGAGAGTAGCTGTAGCTATGGTTGGGACTTCAGTCATCACTCCTCTTAAGAGTCCTAATTAACTGTACCAAGTAACTTTGTTCCCTTATCTTCTGTCCCTGGCGTCCGACTTCGTTTCTTACTGCAGGTGTTTCGTCGCCTCGTAAGGAACTGGTTAAAGGAACAGTAGGGCAGCTACGGACCAATGAGAGTCGGTATCATCTGGCAATATCACCTACTCAGAAATGTAACTCTGTTGAAAGTTTCCTTGCGTATCACTCACAATAAAGCAGCCGATAGACGTGCAATGGACTTGCTGTGGGACTAGTCAGAAGAACAGGTCACACAAACAGTAATGTCTTCAACATACAGACCAGTCCCTAGAGACAGAGAGCAAAATGAGTTAATATGTATCGCTATAACAAAGAAGCTAGCCATGGGTCAATAATGCGGTCACAGTAATGGGGGCGGACAGCAGAGCCTAACAGGTTAGATGTCTATTTGCAGCGTCAGTATCTCGCGGTGCAAATATAACGGCAGTACAGATGCAACCATCCTTGTTGCAGAGTGCTTCATAATTATAAACATCACGAGCAACACGCGAATGGTTAACATAAGGCTACTCCCAAGGTAACAGAAAACAAAATGGCGGCAATCGCTGCACCATGAGCCTCGCGATATCGGCACCTTCAGTAACTGCTCTCCGGGTTATTTAAGGATTCGGTCGACGAACAACCATGCGCCGCCGAGGTACACTGAAAGGTTCTTGTAGCCAAAAAAACAGAGGCTGGAGGTTTAACCGTCCCCGCTGGTTTGGCCGACTACAGTTCTTCCCTTCAAGTTGAATGGCCCGAATTAGCGCTGATTTCCAGAACGCGACTTAGCAATCCTCCGTCATCGAGTGGCTCCAACGACGATTCGAAATTGCGGCCAGGGAACCAAGCTAGATTTAGTCATCTTGAGCGTTTTCTGTATTAAATTATCGAGGAATGACAAAATTAATATGCATTCTCCAACCGATGATAATCTATGTAGACAATATCTTGGTAGTGTCTACGGACCTGGGAAAATTAGTTCAGTGGTATTAAGTGAGAAATCAAAATTGACGACTCGTTAACTAATTGCCCTATCGATCTCTGGTATCAATTTACACAGAATTTTATTGGGAGCTCGAATATGTGACCAGAATTAAAGAAGTAATTTTACTATCCTCTGTTCCTTTGTGGTGGGGACTGGTCCGGGTAGACGCTGTGACCTCGCCACGTGCGTTATGTACTTAATAAAGTCATTGTGTTACAACATTTACGCTTCTCCATAATCCCTGAAAGTTTCATCACGGAACCATGCTCTACACTGATTATCCTAGAAAAGCTGACACAATGTGTACAGAGGGGTATGAAGATATTATTATGATCTTGTGTGCGTTATGTAACCATTGCTTCAATACCATTTTCCATTTTCGTGTAGAGTGGGTGAAGAATGTCTAGCATCTTCCAAAAGCACTGTCCAACACTTACTTCTCGCAATTTACTTTGAGAATCCTCATATTACAAATGATCGTCCTATGTAGCCTTGATTGCTAACGCACACTTTTGTGGTGGGCCTCGGCTCTGAGATAGCTGGTTCGCTGGTATTTGGCCAGCAGGAGAGGAGAGCTGGAGGCGTGTAGTTCACCTACTGGTCACCCCAGTTTCAATTTCAGATCTCTAAGCAATGTCTCTAGCGTGGACATATTTCACTGTTGATGGTGATCAGACCGTCGGATGCAGACCTTAAGAACCGTTGGTCACTTTGCTACTGTTCGAGAGGACTAGCCACGGGGGTGTGGCCGAGCGGTTCTAGGCGCTTCAGTCTGGAACCGCGCGACCGTTACGGTCGCAGGTTCGAATCCTGCCTTGGACATGGATGCATGTGATGTTCTTACGTTAGTTAGGTTTAATTAGTTCTAACTCTAGGGGACTGATGACCTCAGATGTTAAGTTCCATAGTGCTCAGAGCCATTTGAACCATTTAGTACCTTCTCCCTTTCCTTCATCCATAACAGTACAAACACAACACCACACTACGCAAGTATTCACCACAGCCATCCACACAGCACGGATACTGCCTTGACAGTACATTATATGTCGAGAGACGCCAACGGCAAACTACCTCCACCGGGAAATTGCCACGGCAGCAATGTGGGATTCCCGCATCTGTCCCGACCGCTAATTTCCAGATCATGGATAACTTACTTGTATATTATGTTGTTCTTGTCATCTTCCATCCGAAGACTGATTCAACAAAGTTCTCCTCGCTAGTCTATACTGTGCAAGAACCTTAATCTCCAAAAAATTGGGCAAGCACAGGCAGAACTCTTGTGCTGTGAGTTCTGTACCAACTCAGTTATGTATGTAGTCAGGTCATCCACTCTGGGAATCGAGGATCTCGAGGATTTTTGCCTATTGTTGACATTCATATTGACAAGATATCGGTCCTGTCGATTCCAAGACTTTCGAGAATGTTTTGATTTCAATTCTGAAGTCGAATAACAAACGACAAAGAAATAGTTTTTCACGTGATATAACTACAAATTCACAATTTTAGGATTTTTTCCTTACTTGTACAATGAAATGTAGCTTTTTGGCAAATTTCATGACTATAGGTCGACTGGAAGTACCCTGTAGATTTTGAAGAATGAGTCTGTGGGTATAAAATTTTGTGGCATAAATTACATTGACGTAGAAGCTAACGTTTATGATACTGCCAAGTGAGCATAGACGTTATTATGTGCCATAAATTTGAATCTGATACTTCCACCCGTTGTTGAGAAAAAGGGTTTTAAGCAGTCTCTCAGACAGACAGACAGACAAACGGACAACAAAGCGAGTCTATAAGGCTTCAGTTTCTACAGAGTCAGGTACGGAGCCGTATAAACTACTTCAACCTACATACATTTGAACCTACTTACTCTATTCATCAGTCGGTCTCCCCCGCCCCACATCTCTCCCCAATTCCAAATTAACAATTCCTAGATGCCCCCAGAATGTGTCAATTATCACTCGATCCTTTCTTTTAGTTTGCACCATAAATTTATTTTCTACCCAATTCAATTCGGTACCCACCCTAGTATTCTTCAGCATTCTTCTGTAGCACCAGCTTTCAAAAGCTTTTATTCTCTTTGTGTCTGAACAGCTTGTAAGATGGCAAGAACTATGCCCCTTACATGAAGTCATTAAAGATCACCTAACTCACGTTGAGCGAACTGTAGGGCTGAACAAAAATGACTGATAAGGCACAATACATCTTGTAGAGGGTATAGTATGGACGTATTGGAATAATTAACGTCGGGTGATGGTTTTAAAGTAATTCACACGACATGAAAACTTTGTGGAAACGAGTCAATTTACTAGACACTAGTTTACCCCAAGGAAGTACTCAGAATTGACCGTGGCCAGCTGGAGAACGGCGAAGGGAAGCGACAATAGGAAGCTTAGGGTGGCTCAAGCTCTGAGAAAGCGGTAATGGGGTGCGGCCTCCAGCTGCCTTAAGATGAGTGACATTGAGTGGGTGGTTAACGTCATGCTGGTGTACCAGGAAGCAGACGGAGAACTTGTATGGCTGTTGATAAATGTCAATCGTCCCGTTTTCAGTGAAATATGCGAGAAAGCCGCGCAAAGCTACGGTGGAGCGGTCAACAGATGTCAAAATATGCGTGTTCGTGACTATAGCAACTTCACGCTGAATTCACTGTCCGCAGAGTCTGAAGTAAATCAGGTGAAGAGCGACAGAATGAAATATGCCAGCCTCCGATGGGAACGTAGGACCAAGGAATTTGAAGTACTCTCCTGGGAGTCAGAATTCCGGAAAACTTGGTGTTTGTGCAGACAGTAACCTTGATGGGTGGCCTGGGAGGAGCTATTTAGGAGAAGTTGAGAAGAAGGGAAATTGGGTGGGAATTTGTTCACTTCCCAGAGCAGGCTTTGGTCAGCGCTGGGAAGCGACGCATAATTAACGTGACTTGCACTGCAATTGGCGTAAGTGATTTTGCTGGAGGGGAAACTGAGGCGAAGAGCGGACTGTGACAAGTCTCCGTAGAGGTCTTCCGTTCCCAGCTTGCCTAGAGTGTAGACATGGCGACCTTGACTCAGCTTGCCTCAGCTTGCCTGAGAAAGAGTGAGCATCTCTGCAGTTTAGGACTTATCAAAAGGAATGATTGAGCTTGGAGATATGAAGTTTTGGTTCAGCTATGTACTGCGCAAGATAGCTAGTTGTGAATAGACGAGTGCAGCCTTGCAGCACCACGAGGTCGGCCAACTTCCACACAACGACGCCGCTCCATCACGCTGAATTCGGTGATATTGCGCCCACTTTGGCCACTAATTAATTTGTTGGATCACGTCGGCAAAGTTTCCACGAGGGTTTCATGGGCCGTGTATTGTAGAATTCTTCTCACACTTCGCATTACGCCTGGGTCAGTCGAAAGGAATTACTTTTGACTTATAGCACTTTACTCCACGCAAACGCAATTTATTACCACTGCCTGTTAGGAGAGTCATGTAATGTTATAATTGAAGGTCGTGAGTTAAAATAAATCTCTGCTAATCGACTGTATCTGTTTTCAATCAAGTAACTGAAATCCCAAGTCACTCTCTTAATTAATTTTATGTTCAACGTTTGCATCTGGTGTTCAATAGCTGAATATAACATCAATGTGCACCCCTTTTAATTAAAAGGGATCAATTCTGAATCAATTAATGTCAACACTGCCACCGCAGTTCAATCAGGAGTCACAGGGCCTTATTACTTTCTTTGCGTTATCTGACATTGCGGCAGTTTTGCACTCTCTATTGATCTGTTAGTCAGTTACCTGGGGTGAACACACACCAAAACCAGGTAAGTGATGGGTGGGGTGTTACTAGCTTATCGTCCACATTTCACTTCTGTACAAAGACTACGGCAAGACAACCACCTTCAGAAAAGACTACCTAACACTCACATCCATATCTGATGTTAACAGTTTCACCTTTACAGGAATACTTTGTTTTACAGAGAGTCTGCATTTTATATTTTCTTTATTTCGGCCATTATCATTGCCACCCGTATAGAAAAACTCATCTGCTCCTTTTCGTGTTTACTTTCCTAATTTAACATCCTCAGCATCACCCAATTTAATTCGACCGCATTCCATTACTATTGATTTGTGATTGTTGATGATAATCTTGTATCCAAGGATTTTATTTTTGAACTGTTCCATTTGGTCCGTGTTTGCATAGAAAAACAGTAATATCAGAAAATTAAGTCCACTTTGATGCAAAACACCTTGTTATTCGTTATTTCTTTATTCTCCGAAACTAGTTTCGGCGACAAATATCACCATCATCAGTGGTTTTTTTTTTTTTTTTTAATCTAACACATGCAGAAAATAGCATGGTTATACAAACACAGTAGCACGTTATTTAATTTTTACTATTCGTTTTTTGAAATATAGTTTTCTATGGACACCTTTATACTACCTTATTTTATTGTATGTTACAGCATGCTTTAAGAAATTAGTATCGCTGTCTGCTACATATTTTCTGTGCGCTTTTTTTTCTGTTGCCGTTTTGCATCAAGGCGGACTCAATTTTCTGAGATTGCTGTTAATCTTGTATCCTCTATTCAAGACATAATCTGTTCCGTTAAACTGTTTCTCCAAATCCTTTGCTGTCTCTGGCAAATTATAAAGTCATGGGAAAACTTTAATTCCTCCTCCAAATGTTTCTTTGGGTACTTTTACTGCTTGCTCACTGTACGGTTTGGATAACACTGGGGACAGGCAAGCACCTTGTTTCACTCTCTTCTCAACTACTGCTTCCCTTTCATGCTCTTCGATTTATAATTGCCATCAACTTTCCGCAAAATATGCATATAACCTTTCGCTCCCTACATTTCATCCCTGTTACCTTCAGAATTTGAAAGCGTGCATTCTGGCCAACATCGTCAAAAGCTTTCTCTAAATCTTTGAATGCTGTAAACGTAGGTTTGCCTCTCCTTAACCTGCCTTCTAAGCTGAGCCGTTGGATAAAATATTGCCTCGCGTGTCCTCCATTTCTTCGGAGCTCGATTTGATGTTCCACGAGGTTAGCTTCTGTCAGTTTTTCCACTATTTAGTAAATAATTCTTGTGAGTACTTTGTAGCCATGACTCCTTAAACTCCTAGCTGAGTAATATTCACATCTGTCAGTGCCTGCTCTCTTTGAAATTGAAATTATCACAGCATTCTTGAAATATGAGGATATTTTGTCTCTCTCAACTCTCTCAAACAATCCTACATACCACGTGGAATAGTTTTGTGATGGCTGACTCTCCCAAGGCTGTCAGCAGATCTGACTAAATGTTATCTACTCCGCTCGGATGTGTCAGTGCTCTGTCAGATTCTTCTCACAGTGTCTTATGCCCCATCTCTTGTTTATCTACTCCGTTGTCTCTCTCCATTGTCTTCAAGTTTGTTCCCTTTGTATAGATTGTCTGTTTATTGATTCAGCCCTTCAGCTTCTATTCTTTGGTAGTACTAGCTAGGCGGTATCTATCTCTTCCCCTGTCATACACGCTGCCACAGCCTTGAATTTGTCCTCTAGCCATTCCTGCTTAACCACTTTACGGTTTCTGCCATTCTCCTTGTTAAGACCTCTTCATTCCCTTTAGGCTGCTCATTTGCCGCATTTTATTTTTTTTAATCTTTCTCCTTTCGTCTAGTAAATTCAGTATGTCGTGTGTTATCTACTAGGCCTTGTCTTTTTACCTGTTTGATCCTTTGCTGTCTTGCCTATTTCAGCTTTCGAAGACCATTCGTCTTTTGTTGTATTCCCTTCACCTGTTTCAATTAAACGTTGCCTAATGTTTCCTCTGAAAGTCTCAGCAATATGTGGTTCTTATTATTATGAAAGACATTAATTTGCCCTGTACCTCCACCACGAAGGTGCATTTCTGACCTTTGGCCATCTAGAAAATTTTGCTCGATCGGTGCTCTGACATTATTATATATATATATATATATATATATATATATATATATATATATATATATAATTTTTTTTTTCTCCACCGTGTATCGCCTAGTGAAATAAATTTGACTCTATGCTGGAGCGTTGCGACGAATGTGTATCTGTCTGCTTCGGTAGTGCGAAGCCCTCTTCTTCTTGTTTATCAGGTGAGATGCGTGCTATGGCTCAGCTTTTGTAATCCAGAAACCACAAAAGCTTCACGCTGCTGTCGGCACGTTAACAAAGTCATTGATGCGTTGAGCAGCAATTGTAGTGTTTACAGACGACACACTCTTCGAACTATCCTACACGGTCCAGTCACATTAATGTGAGCGCCACCTATGTTCGACGTTAACGTGCAATAGTCGCTGACAGACAGCTGGTGGCAACACTAGCAGTGGAGGGTATATCGAGCGTGTCGGGGCGGACGCGGAAAACAGTGCAGCGATTTAAGTGATGTCCAAACGGATCTTTCGGGAAAAAGGTTGAAACATTTCCGGAACAGGTAAGTTTGTTGTAAACTGTTCGTATGCCACCGTTGTTAAAGTATACATTGGATGGCAAAATGGATTGAACCAAAACTTGCGCCGAGGCAACTGTGGTGCATCATGGGCCACAGGTGATTCGAGTGAACGACGGCTGTGTACGAGAGAATAGACGTAAAACTACTGAGCAAATAACAGCTCAACTGAATCAAGGTGTGCCAACAGCATCTCCTCAACGACCGTTCAGAGAACGTTGATGCGTATGGGCCTCCACCACAGGCGCTGGTTCATGCACCTGTGCTGGTCGCTGTTCATTGGCAACGGAGGGTGGTATTTCCACCCCAGTACCGCAACTGGACTTCCGCTGAGGAACGAGAAACGGTCTTTCCAGATGAATCACTTTTTATACTCTATCGGACAGATGGCCGTTGGCGTGTCCAGCGTGAAACATCTGAAAGCAAACACCTTGCAACAATCGTTGGATCTTTATTGTCTGGGGAATATTTTCGTGGCATTCCCTAAGTGATCTCATCATTCTGGAAGGCATAGTGGATCAACACAATGATGTATCCACCATTGGGAACCGTGTCCGCCCCTACATGCAGTTTGTTTTTCCTCAACAGGATGGCATCTACCAGCAGCTCAATGCGACGTGTCACACAGTTCAGAGTGCACGTACGGTTTTAAAGTCAATCGAGAATCTGTGTGACCACCTCGATCGGGCTGTTCGCCCCATTGATCCTCAATTGAGAAACCTGGCGCAGCTGGCCACGGTACTGCAGTCGGCACGGCTCCGCATCCCTGTCGGCACCGTCCAGAACCCCACTGACTCTCTTCCTGCACGACCAGTAGCGGTCCGCGCTACAAAAGGCCGTTATTCAGGCTTTTGGCAGGTTGTGTAGCGTATTGTAGCCGTGGCTACCAGAGTAAAAGTTTGATGGAAAAGTAAGGAGAGACTGCAACCCACTATAGCGAGCCTGGAGGAATGCCGACAGGGTCGTTACAAGATAGTTACGTTAAAGTGACTGTATGGTAAGCGGCGCCGTGTTGACCCCAATCTGGCAACCAGCACTAATGACCAGCTTAGCGGGGAAATGACAAGTGTGATGACTTAGAGTAGAATAGGGTGGAAAACCAATCTCTACAAAATGAGGTTTTCACTCTGCAGCGGAGTGTGCGCTGATATTTAACTTCCTGGCAGATTAAAACTGTGTGCCGGACCGAGACTCGAACTCGGGACCCTTACCTTTCGCGGGCAAGTGCTCTACCAGCTTGGAAGGTAGGAGACGAGATACTGGCAGAAGTGAAGCTGTGAGGACGGGGCGTGAGTCGTGCTTGGGTAGCTCAGACGGTAGAGCACTTGCCCTTGAGAGGCAAAGCTCCCGAGTTCGAGTCTCGGTCCGGCACACACTTTTAATCTGCCAGGAAGTTTCAATCTCTACAAATTTCTCAACCGCTGGAAAATGGCTGCAATAAATCAGTTAGTAATTTTTGCGACACTTTTAGATTGAATTCAGCTTCATTGGGTATCTCTACTGTCTCTGAAACAGCATTAAGGTGATAAACGCATTTCTTAACAACTCGCCTCTCTGGCGGAGTTAACAAGTTGCAGAAGGTGGGTAAGGCGTTACAATTTCCCAAGCCATAATGTGATACAATGTAATGGCAAGGTTTTGGACATGGCTGCGCATCAGCAACTGTGCTTGAAAGAGATTCAATGGATTAGAAATAACAGCCACCCATTTGCAAACTGCAGGTTTATTAAACCTTGACCATGGTTTAGACGGTTTTAAAACCGTCTTGTTTAAAATATGTTGTACGTAAAATCACGTCTATAGTCAATGTGTGAGTCGTTGACTCTGTCAAGTACATGTCATCCATTTAATCACCATTTAAAATACATTATACAAAAGTAACAGTCGTCTACTATAGACTGGCTACAACAACATGTAATATCTTCCAAGTGGCGTACGATATGTTGTTGTATCCAGCGTCAAATATGCAATATTGTAAAAAGTTTTAAGCGCTATAGTAGACCACTGTTAATTTTGTATAATGTAGTTGGAATGGTGATTAAATGGATGACATGTACTTGAGAGAGTCAACGACTCACGCATTGACTATAGGTGACATTTTACGTTCAACATCTTTTAAAGAAGACGGTTTCAAAACAGTCTAAACAACGGTCAAGGTTTAATTAACCTGTATTTGCAACTGGTTGGCTGTTATTTTTGATCCATTAAAGCTCACAATGTAATGTATCATGCAATGTAATTGTTGACTACTAGTTTATTATATGGCCACAGCATTTAAGGTACACAGAGTCTTGATGTTTGTCACCAGAACGTGAAGTTGTAGCATCTTGTTGTACAGCTTGTTTCTAAGGAGTATGCCTACTTACGAGCTTCTTCACTTAACGTAATTTAGCTTCATATGTTTTGCAATATTTTGTCTATTTTTCCCATCTTGTGCTTGGGGACAATACCCAATACGACCAACAGAGGTATAGAACGTATACGGAATAGAGCATCATGAACGATGACAGGTCAGTGTGACCTATGGGAGAACGTCACGGAGGTGCTGCAAAACGAGGACGGGCAGACGCTGGCAACAATCCCGCGAAAGAGTGCTACGGAAATTTCAAGAATTGGAAATCAAGTAATATACTGCAGTTCCCTACATATAACTCCCGTAGGGGCCGCTAATGTGAGGTGAGAGTAACTGCTGAATGCACATGGCCTCCCAACTAATCATTCTTCCAGTGCTCTATACGCGAATGTTATGGGAATGATCCCCAATGCGTGATACACTTCACAGCGTTTGGGAGAGTATCCGCCGCTGTAGATGTACTACATCGCAATGCTTCAGACTGTCTTTTCGTTGGCGTGCCTAATCGAAACTGAAAATATTAATTTTCTTCAGTTCTTTAATTTTCGACCTTCTTTGATCTTATAGTTTGGTAAAAGTTCTTGAGGCCTGTGTTATAGCATTGCAACGTGTCCCTTCACTCTTGTAGCAACACTGCACGCGATCCGAAAACAGCCTGCCATGTAAGCAGGAGATCCCGGGTTCGAGTCCCGGTCCGGGCAGACATTTTCAACACGTCCCCAGTTATGTATATCAACGCCTGTTTGCATCACTGTCATTAATGGTATCTGTTCTTTCGGGAACAAACACTACCTTCACAACGTATCACATTTAAAAACAGTGTAAATATTCAGTGTATCTATGAAGGTTACGGAGCTAAAATGTTAACCGTGAGAAAAAATTTCTATCTCGGACAGTACAATTTAAAACTAATCTTTTTAGCAATTCGACACACGGCCATAGCGTAGCGGCACCTCGAAAGGTTGCCTAAAATGATGTAGTTATCTCTTCTTCAGAAAGCGCTGCTGTTAGCGGCCTTGGTGTAGAACAAACTGTAGCTATTGACCCTTGGAACATCTAACACCACGTTTCCCTAATACTGATATTATTCTGTAACCTCGATTGCTAGCTATAAGATGCATTCAGATACAGCTACCCAAGAACTTTTTAAGAGAAAAAGGTACTACGCTCCAAGTCACTTTATAACGACTTCGATGCGTCAAGACTACATAAAAGTAGGTTAACTTTGTCGCGCGTAGTGAAATTTAGTTATAGCTCGGCGTCGGGTAGTCCGTTGTCCCCACGGTCATATTTTCAATTAATTAACATCTCTCGTAGCAAATCCCAAAGGCCTCCTTACAACCTGCGGTATTTCAGCTCTAATATGCCCGGACAGGCGTAGCCAAGAAATCCTTTCAGGACAGTGGATACCAACGCTCTGATTTCCTGCACATATGCCTCACACGTCACCGATCGAACTTATTTGCCTTCTGGTTCGTCACGGCATTTCCGTAGGCAGTGCTGACGTTTCCTGGCCATTACTTTAGTGTGTTACGTAATACGTTATGTGTCCTCGATCAGTTCTTTCGCAGTTTTCGTGATCGTGACTTCTTCTGTTTAAGCTGCAAACAATTGTTATTGTGCTCCTATTAACATCAAAACTGGTTGGGGCGATCTTAATCTGATTCAGCCATCTTAGCGCCTCGTTCCTAGTAGCAGGTATGCGATAAGCAGCCGACTGGCTCTCAACTTTTTTTCTGGTGTTTCTGTCACATTCCTCTCGTCCCCTGGTATCTGTTGGCTTCTTCATTTCGCCTTATCGTTCAAAAAAATTCCTGTCTGAGCGAGCTGCCTCCTGCACCTCTGCCCCTACGGGCACTGTTAGCCTCGTTGTACATTCAACTGCGTCAAAAAACAATTTGTTTCAGCTCCTTTGAGCTACTTCGTAACGTTTTAGCAACAAAGAAAAAAAGTCCACCGTCGATCGACATCTTTAACGAACTCTACAACTTCATGAAATTTCATTTTCTTGTCATTAACAGAAAATGCCATCAGAAGCTTGCTCTGTAAAAAGCTTGGCATTTACGAATACTTATACAATTAATAGGTAATTAGTTACTGATTTACTTCTTGTATGCTGGACTAAGATATACAAGTTTCAAATTTAAAAATTTTACAAAAGGAAAAGCATATTACAGTTCACAGATCTTACGAAGAAAAATGACGTCATAATTTTAACAAAAAATTATAGATATCACAAATTCTACAAAAAAAAAAAAGTTTTGAAACAGCAGTCCACGTCCACAGATACACATCCGCATTCGATATTTCATTTACAGCTTCGGTTGTGACTTATAGGACAGCGCCACATTTCCCATATGTTCTCTTGGGTCACTGTTGGTCTAAGTGCTTCACGATTAGTATATAAGTGTATTGCATAATTGTAAACTTATTTAAAAACCCAGTAAGTCAGCTAGCGGCTGACGATTATTACTATTATTATTCATTTAGTTATATATTTATTCATTTATTTAATTTATTACTATGTGTAACAGGAAATTATCAAAGAGCTAATTAATTTATTTATAATTATGATTACCATATCCTCCTGCGGAGTGGAAGTTAGCTGGCGTTAATTATTATATTTGGTAAGATTATTTAAAAGTCCTTCAACTGATCTAACATCTGACTTGCACCATTATTCTGAATTTTGATAGAACCAAACCTTTGCTAGTTGTACTGTAAGCACACAAAATATGAAGACTATGATTGCATATGCAACGGCAATCTCCATACATCTCGTGGCTCTGTCCGCCACAACTCTTGAAGTCGCCTGTAAGAAAATTTTTTCCGCTGGAGAGAAACAGCGGATACTGTCGATAGTGCTACGAATCTGTAAACTATTGCTAAAAAAACCTACCTATTAACACAGGTGCAAAGCACATCATAGATGAAACTAAGCATTCAGTGACGCGAGTGTATAAGCAGATTTCGTACCGGACTTACTTCAACAACATGACACAAAGGCTGGCTCTGAGCACTATGAGACTCAACTTCTGAGGTCATTAGTCCCCTAGAACTTAGAACTAGTTAAACCTAACTAACCTAAGGACATCACACACATCCATGCCCGAGGCAGGATTCGAACCTGCGACCGTAGCGGTCTCGCAGTTCCAGACTGCAGCGCCTAGAACCGCACGGCCACTTCGGCCGGCCATGACACAAAGTCTCCGACAATATCAACATGAGTTAAGATACGGAAAAGGAAGTAGAGTCCATTTGTAACTTTAAATCGGTTGAATAGAATAATCAGTATGCATATGAATTGATCGTATGTCGCTATCGGACTACTACAAGTACTTTCATGTCATGAAGTTTATGTAAACTGACATCTCAGCTCTAAGCATGCCATAAATCTGACATAATTTTAAAGACAGTGAAAAAGAGGAGAAGTTGGAGAAGTGTCATGACAGCTAGTATCTGTATGAAATACTTATGCAAACAACGGCAAACATTCATTGACGATATAACAATCAATATGCGTCCCGGTCAGAAATTTGACTACTGGAAAGCAGCGCTGGAGTAAGAAGAAGCATTACTGTAAGGTTTTCTCATTGCTGCCCATTTGCAGTTTCGATATGATATTTCACTTTATAGGAAATTTTTCTTCAATCTATTCCATCGTCGAATGGATAAGGATGTATACAACCACTTTTCAACGAAACAATATCATTAGAATGCTTCGAATTAATCCGAAAAACCAGTGCCTACAGTACAGATACGATGACGTAACTATCATTATTGATTCACTTTTAGTGGCAGCCACCTTCCCTTCTGGAAACGTGAATGGGAAGTGGTTCTCAGATGTGTAATTTCTTATGTTATTTATACATTTTGTAGTCGTATTAACAACAGAAATAATTTAAGTGAAAAATTAGTTGTAAAAGTCATGTAAACAAATTTGATCTTTCTGATAATTTTTAACCATGAATATTAATCTCGTAAATTCATTACAGTGTCGGCCCATTAGTTTTATTTTGCTGTTTTCTGAGTAATTAACAAAATGGTATTATGCAGCGGATGCTATTGTTATATTACAAAATACAAGAGAACAGTACCTCATCCCATCCAAAGATTCAGTTGACACTCCAATGGAGAAATTGTGCAGCAGATGCAGTGTTGCTGTTCTTCTCTAACGCAGATTACTTATGAACCGAAACAACAAAGTTCATAATTTGTGAAAAGCAAAAATCATATTATTGTTTCTGAGGTGTGCCACCACTAAACAGTATTTTCATAACACATATATAGCCTTGAAATAGCAATGAGCATTTATAATGCTCTTCTTCTCCTGATCTTAATGCCAACCTAAGTATAGTTATTTCGACTACATTCAGACAATTACCCAAGTTTACATTAACGTCCGCTCAGTTATTGCATCACTACTTATTCGTCTTAGACTGTAAAACTGTCTTAATAGCAAAGCAGAAAAACTTCTTCCCTCGTTCTCTCTTCATAATAGCGAAGGCCTTCTCCATCATACGTCTGTTTCCGTCACTTTTGTTGATTATCCATACAGAGTTGATACGAATCCTTGATATGTCATCCTGAAAGGGCTTCCACCATTAAATTCTAGGTCTTCCTCTTCCTCGCGTTTAATTTATTTTTTTTTGGGCATGATCTATTAATTACACCCCGACATTCTTACTATATGACGAGCCAAGTTCAAATATCTCCTCTGTATATTGTGGTGGCGTCATTGACTTTGATCAACTCTTTGGGATCATATTTTATGATGGATCCAAAAATGTTTCTGTTTCAATTTATAACACTTGTTCTGCATCCTGCTTACAAAAAAATTAAAGTTTCACAGCTAAGTAGTAGCAGTGGCATTACAGTGGATTGATATAAGCGCATCTTTATCTACATCTATTGTACTGTACTTAGTGAAGACACCTACTAAACACTTTAAGCGATCAACTCTAAGAAGATGGCAGCGTCAGTTCATTCATTTCAAAAATACAAAAAAGTATTTCCTCTTGAGCTTAAAAGGAAACTTGCAGCATCACTAATACTCTTCATTGTAGTGATCCTGTTGTTCAAGACTTCGTATGGGATCTCACGCCGGCTGCAATTGAATTTAATTGCTTCAAAGCTTGTGTACATTCGAGACGTCTGCTGATTCGACCATATAACTCCAGCCTACAAATATTTACCACTTCCGATAAGCGTACAGACTGTGTGTCACTCTCTCATCTTCCCAAGTATTGCACTTCCCCTTTATATGCACCTTTAACATTACCATCTGAACAGCGCAGCATAAACATTCGGTCTCAACAAAGTACAATCCACTGTAGACCACATAACACAGCTATCTCGTCAAAATCATTTTCTGTATCAGGCACTCGACTTCGGAACGTTCTTCCTCAAAATATCAGAGAAATTGCATTCTTTTCAGACTTGGTCCACTTTCCATCACTATATCTACATCTCCCAAACATTTATAGGCTGATTGTTTTTGTCAAACCCTGTCCCCCATCACTTATCCCTCCCCTTGTTACACAATCCTCTATTAAAAGTCTTTTTCTGAATAATCATTGTCGTTTTAAATCTTCTCGTCTTTCATTATCTCTGATTGTACTAAGCACGCCTTCAGATTTGCTAAACCAATCAATATCATTATCATTTTTAATGACTTTCATTATTCTTATTATTGTTATTATTATTATTATTATAAATGTCAATTAATATTACTATTCACTGATTTTATTTGTGTTGTTAGATACAACTGTTCTCATAATAATTTGTCAGATTTACATAACTGTATCAGAGGGATACATGGAAATTGGGAATATTTTTGTAATGTTTTTGGGTGTGTGTTGCCCTGATCTGATGAAAAAAAAAAAAACTCGAGACCCTAGTCCGGTCAGTCTAAACAAAATAATAAACAAATAAATTCTGCTGAAGCTTAATCCGCCAACAGCAAAGGGTACATAAATTAGGTTTTTCTTATCACGAGGTACTCATCCTCAAAAACATGGAGACTTGTTTTTATATTTTGTTGGCGACAAAGACCAGCTTCTTACAGGTAGCACAGTGTCTACGGCCGGGCTACTTGCTTACAATATTCAGTGATACACAAAAACCTTTTTTCATTTACTAGGACATCTATGTAAACCATGTCAAAATCCATATAGTGCTCCTTGAGATCAGCCATTACAAATAGACAGAAAGACACACCGCAGAACTTTAATGTTTAAGAAGTACAGATAATTGTTTTGCAGCGTTCTGATTACTTCTGTTATCGAACTGCTTACTAACGTTATGTCGTTCGTAAAGGTGAGTTCCATAACGTTGACATTCTGCAGTTAGATCCCTTTCTTAGGTTAGTTAGGTTTAAGTAGTTCTAAGTTCTAGGGGACTGATGACCATAGATGTTAAGTCCCATAGTGCTCAGAGCCATTTGAACCATTTTTTAGATTCCTTTCTGTTTCCTCCGCCTGTGTCTCAGCTCGGCAAAATGTTTCTTTCACATACATTTTAAGTAGTCTGATTATTTTCAAGGTTATTTAAAATCATATCACAACGTTTGATAGTGTCTGTCGGTTTATGCTGTCATGGGCCTTTTTTGGTGTCATAGCTAACAATATGTGGAAGTCCATACTAAATTCTCATGTCTTCTCCGTTATTACCTCAGAGAGAACAGATGATCGAGCGTAGATTAGTTTATACGGAGCTACAATTCATATTCCCCAGCCAGTCGGAAGATATGAAAGACGGTTTCATTCAAATTCTTCCTTTGTTTTACGTACCCGCCCTTGATAAGTTCTGGCTCAAAAGCTCAGAGAAACCACTCATATTTCCAGTTTTAGAAGACAGTTAATGGGGCCAGTCGCTACTGCAATAGCAATTGTTTCATTAAAATAACTACGTTAATCACTCCCTTCTAATTAGCGGCCCAGCACTCCTTCCTATCCCCAGAATCTTTCACCGAAACTCTCTTCTCTTCTTGCTTAGGTGTGAAATCAACGGCTTCAAGACTGCAGCGATCCACTGTTTAAGAATTCGTATAAACGAAAACAATCATCGGACGAAAATTTGTTATTTAATCACTACGATCATCATCTGATTGGTCTCCTCAAACTTCGTGAAAGAAGCAAATAAAAATTTTAGCCATGTTTGGCACCGACACCGGTAATTTAATTAAATAAAAGAATTTGCGAACAAAGACTGTTTTAGTTTCTACGGATTCTTTCGTCTTTCTTGGTATTTACTAGCACCTGAATTCCCATCCTATATCTCCTGTCAAGTGTTTTTGTTACTGGCATGATAGTTCTTACTGTTGTTGTTGTTGTTGTTGTTGTGGTCTTCAGTCCTGAGACTGGTTTGATGCAGCTCTCCATGCTACTCTATCCTGTGCAAGCCTCTTCATCTCCCAGTACCTACTGCAACCTACATCCTTCTGAATCTGCTTAGTGTATTCATCTCTTGGTCTTCCTCTACGATTTTTACCCTCCACGCTGCCCTCCAATGCTAAATTTGTGATCCCTCGATGCCTCAGAACATGTCCTACCAACCGATCCCTTCTTCTAGTCAAGTTGTGCCACAAACTTCTCTTCTCCCCAATCCTATTCAATACCTCCTCATTAGTTACGTGATCTACCCACCTTATCTTCAGCATTCTTCTGTAGCACCACATTTCGAAAGCTTCTATTCTCTTCTTGTCCAAACTAGTTATCGTCCATGTTTCACTTCCATACATGGCTACACTCCATACAAATACTTTCAGAAACGACTTCCTGACACCTAAATCTATATTCGATGTTAACAAATTTCTCTTCTTGAGAAACGCTTTCCTTGCCATTGCCAGTCTACATTTTATATCCTCTCTACTTCGACCATCATCGGTTATTTTACTCCCTAAATAGCAAAACTCCTTTACTACTTTAAGTGTCTCATTTCCTAATCTAATTCCCTCAGCATCACCCGACTTAATTTGACTACATTCCATTATCCTCGTTTTGCTTTTGTTGATGTTCATCTTATATCCTCCTTTCAAGACACTATCCATTCCATTCAACTGCTCTTCCAAGTCCTTTGCTGTCTCTGACAGAATTACAATGTCATCGGCGAACCTCAAAGTTTTTACTTCTTCTCCATGAATTTTAATACCTACTCCGAATTTCTCTTTTGTTTCCTTCACTGCTTGCTCAGTATACAGATTGAATAACATCGGGGAGAGGCTACAACCCTGTCTCACTCCTTTCCCAACCACTGCTTCCCTTTCATGCCCCTCGACTCTTATAACTGCCATCTAGTTTCTGTACAAATTGTAAATAGCCTTTCGCTCCCTATATTTTACCCCTGCTACCTTCAGAATTTGAAAGAGAGTATTCCAGTCAACATTGTCAAAAGCTTTCTCTAAGTCTACAAATGCTAGAAACGTAGGTTTGCCTTTTCTTAATCTTTCTTCCAAGATAAGTCGTAAGGTCAGTATTGCCTCACGTGTTCCAACATTTCTACGGAATCCAAACTGATCTTCCCCGAGGTCAGCTTCTATCAGTTTTTCCATTCGTCTGTAAAGAATTCGCGTTAGTATTTTGCAGCTGTGACTTATTAAACTGATAGTTCGGTAACTTTCACATCTGTCAACACCTGCTTTCTTTGGGATTGGAATTATTATATTCTTCTTAAAGTCTGAGGGTATTTCGCCTGTCTCATACATCGTGCTCACCAGATGGTAGAGTTTTGTCATGACTGGCTCTCCTGAGGCCATCAGTAGTTCTAATGGAATGTTGTCTACTCCCGGGGCCTTGTTTTGACTCAGGTCTTTCAGTGCTCTGTCAAACTCTTCACGCAGTATCTTATCTCCCATTTCATCTTCATCTACATCCTCTTCCATTTCCATAATATTGTTCTCAAGTACATCGCCCTTGTATAAATCCTCTATATACTCCTTCCACCTTTCTGCTTTCCCTTCTTTGCTTAGAACTGGGTTGCCATCTGAGCTCTTGATATTCATACAAGTGGTTCTCTTCTCTCGAAAGGTCTCTTTAATTTTCCTGTAGGCAGTATCTATCTTACCCCTAGTGAGACATCCTTACATTTGTCCTGTAGCCATCCCTGCTTAGCCATTTTGCACTTCCTGTCGATTTCATTTTTGAGACGTTTATATTCCTTTTTGCCTGCTTCATTTACTGCATTTTTATATTTTCTCCTTTCATCAATTAAATTCAATATCTCTTCTGTTACCCAAGGATTTCTATTAGCCCGCGTCTTTTTACCTACTTGATCGTCTGCTGCCTTCACCACTTCATCCCTCAGCCAAAATCCAAAAAAGGTATGATGATCAAAACTTGTTGTTTCGCACTAAATCGTTAACGCTGAAGACAAAAATTACCACAAAAATCTTAGAAGTAAACAAAGAAGTAAAGCTCGTTTGGAGGGCGGTGGGTAAGGGTCATTGTATCAGTTAATGAAAAGCATCATTTTAATCTTCTTCTAATTACCTTCGTAGTCCCACGGCTGAAAAAGTACCATCGTATTCAGGAAATATATCGGGTTTACTGTTTCTGCTTGTAACCTAATAAAACGACAGAGAAGTAACAAGCAACGAGAACGGAAATGTACAGCCTGCGGTATTGGTGCCTCCATCGGTTGCTTGAAGCACAGTTTCTTCTGTGTGTTGGTGGTTCACTTAAACACTGTTTCTGTCAGCCGGCACAGTCCCTGTCACTTCAACTCAACGCACACAATGCAATAAACATGACACATACAAGCTCCAGCAATGTTCTAATCCTTGTTCAGCGTAACAAATCCAGTCGATTTAAGACAGCAGAACGAGGGGAGCAAGTGATAGGTTCACCTGTTCTTAATCCTTCGCCCAGAGCAAAGGGCACTGTACCTGAAGAGCCAGAGAAACTGGTAGCCTTGCCTACTTTCGTGTAGGGTCCCTGCTAGCACGCAGAAGTGTCGCGACACGACGTGGCATGGACTCGACTAATGTCTGAAGTACTGTTGGAGGGAACTGACACCATGAATCCTGCAGGGCTGTCCACAAATCCGTAAGAGTACGAGGATGTGGATATCTCTTCTGAACAGCACATTGCAAGGCATCCCAGACATGCTCAATAATGTTTATGTCTGGGGAGCTGGTGGCCGGCGGAAGTGTTTACCCACAGAGAAGTGTTCCTTGAGCCACTCTGTTGCAATTCTGCACATGTGAGGTGTCGCAATGGCCTGCTGGAATTGTCGTAATGCACATGAATGGATGCAGGTGACCAGGCAGGATGCTAACCTGTCAGAGTAGTGTCTAGACGTGTGAGGGGTTCCATATCACTCCAACATCACACGCTCTTCACCATTACAGAGCCTCCACCAACTTGAACAGTCCCCTGCTGACATGCAGGGTACATGGATTCATGATTTTCTCTCCATACCCGTACAAGTCCAACCGCTCGATACAATTTGAAGCGATAGTTGTCCGACCAGGCAACATGTTTCCAGTCACCAACAGTTCAATGTCGGTGTTGACAGGTCCATGTGAGGCGTAAGGCTTTGTGTCGTGCAGTCATCAAGGATGCACGAGTCGGTCTTCGGCTCCGAAAGCCCATATCGATGATCTTTCGCAAGCCGTTACTTGTTGGTGGCACAGTATCTAAATCTGCAGCAGTTTAGGAAGGGCCACACTTCTGTCACGTTGAACGATTCATTAGTCGTTGGTCCCGTTCTTGCAGGACGTTTTCCGGCCGCAGCTACGTCGGAGATTTGTTGTTTTACCGGATTCCTGATATTCAGGGCACACTCGTGAAATGGTCGCGCGGGAAAATCGCAGCTTCATCGGTACCTCGGAAATGCTGTGTCCCATCGCTCGTGCATCGACTATAACACCACGTTCTAACTCTCTTAAATCTTGATAAACTGCCATTGTAGCAGCAGTAACCGATCTAAGAACTGCGCCAAACACTTGTCTTATGTAGGCGTTGTCGACCGCAGCGCTGTATTCTGCCTATTTACATATCTCTGTATTTGGATTTGCATGCCTTTCTTTGGCGCTTCAGCGTAGTAATCTCTGGAATCCATGCTGAAATGTGAAAGAACGACATCGTACATTAAGTACAACCGCTGATTGCTAGTGACGTGTCACTCAAGCACTCAGACAATGTGTTAGGTAAACAACGTTTTGCTAGTGGTAACTGAAACACTAAAAGGCATTTACTTTATCTTCCTTCCTTCATCAGCTCTTTACGTCCGCCAGTCACGCATAATGCGCAGATTCATAAACTTCCTTCATTCTGGGTTGATGGCAACTAGATCGTTAGTGCGCTAACGTCTTTGATGCGAGCATGATATAGGGTGGAGTCTTCCATCGTAAGCACTAAAAGGCGATCCATTCACTCATTTATTTCCAAGGTCTGGTTGTGTCTGCGTCACGCACTATGCAAAGCCGCAGAGTGACAAAGACTGGCTACTATCAAGCAGAAAGCTGATGCACCTTGTTCGGTTTGTTTTTTCAGTCGGACATTTTTCATCCTAACCTTTATTTGTATAATCTTCTTGCTCGAGATATTTTATTTGCCAAGATCTCGGTAATTACTTGTAAGGACTATTAATTTCGGAAAATTTTAACTTCACATCTTCAAAAGAAAATGTTCAAATGTGTGTGAATTTCTAAGGGACCAAACTGCTGAGGTCATCGGTCTCTAGACTTACACACTGCTTAAAATAACTTATGCTAAGAACAACATACACACCCATGCCCGAGGAAGGACTCGAACTCCGGCGGGAGGTTCACATCTTCAGATCATCGACATTTATCAAACATTGTACCACTTTATGCCGTGCACTATCATCTGGTAATGAACATATAGAGGTTCAGCTCACTGGAACGGAGGCACCAGTGTAGCGTTATAAGTCAGTTAATTGTGTTGAACACCAGAGTTACTGATAAAATACATTTGGCACATTAGGTACACAGCTGGCAACATGGACGAAGCTAGTAATACCTTATACACCAGATGTATTCTATCAGTAACTTTTGTGTTTCCCACAATTATGTTTTTATTACCTGATTCATGACGCTACAGTGGTTACTTTGTTCCAGTGAGCTGAAATTCTATAAGTTCATGATTAGACGACAGTGCACTACATAGATTAGCACAATGATTGATGTACGTTGACGACCTGAAGATGTGCAATTAAAATCTGCCGAAACTAGTAGTCCATGAATGTAATTACTGAGATCCGGGCAAATAAAACTTCTCTAACAGGAAGATTATATTTTTCATAATAACAAATCGCTATCCTGTTGATAATGACAGTATTTATTAAAATTTTCTTAAGTTTTTAGATTTGAAGGACAGGATATTACACACTTGTTAATTTGGGGACAGATAGAGCAACATTGTATAAGAGAGGGGGGAAATCCGTGCACCTCAGCTTTTCTAGGGCTTAAGGACTATAGTCTTTAAGCCGCACGATCCATGTCGAAGCAATGTAAGTGTTACACGGAATTTGTGTAAAGATTTTTTTTTCAAGCGTGTTATTTCTTCAGATTGATCGAACACGTGGCCTATACTCTAGAACTCTGTGATGGGCTTCCTCAGTCACTATTTTTCTTTGTAAAATTAGTATGTGTCATAGTTCGTTCTGTTATTTTAATCCTTCCAGATAGATACTTTTTCTCACTTATAGATATTTTTCTTTGGGTCTGTTCCACCACCCTTGGCTGTGCGCATGATTTAGAATAGCATTAATAGATGTGTACACTGAGTAGATTTCAGTGTGTTTTGTCCACGTGGAATAAGGCCCGACAGTACATTTACGCACGTGGTTGGGGCCACAGAACACAAAGTCCCATTTTAATGCCACACGAAATGCCTAAAATTGCTGTAAGTGTAATAAACTTAATGAATTCTCCAAATTTACCAACGGCCTTGCTGCAGGGTTAACACTGTGCCCGTCAGATCACCGAAGTTAAGCGCTGTTGGGCTTGGCCAGCAGTTGGAACGGTGACCGTCCGGGTCTGCGGAGCGCTGTTGGCAAGTGGGGTGCACTCACCCTTTGTGAGGCCACGTGCGGACCCACTTGACTGAGAAGTGGCTGCTTCGGTCACGAAAGCTGACAACGGCCAGGGGAGCGGCGTACTGACCACGTGCCCCTCCGTATCTGCATCCAGTGACGCTTGTCTGTTGAGGATGACACGGCGGTCGGTCGGTGCCATTGGGCATTCCGAGGCCTGTTCGGACGGAGTTTTCAATAAATATGCAACTATGACAGAACCTAATAACTTTCTCATAACTCTGTCTCAAGTTGACTACGTTTCCTTACACGAGGAATTTGATTCCTAAATAAAGCTCATCGTTGTGTTGTAAATACATACCACCCATTTCATTCGAGAAATTCTTTACACCTTCAATTTTGAACATACGGACACTCTTCTAACCCGGTAGCGGTGTGTCATGAAGGCTAGACGCTCGACATTATCCAGATATTGACCGCATCTTATTCCGTTTTTAGACTGAAGTCGTATTATTCAGAGAAGAAACCCTCACAGATTTAGATGCATGCACGGCTTGCATTGTTCTGAACTGGATGACGGACTGGAGCGCTTTTGCCACGGACGTCCTCGGCCCAGATCCTCGCCGCCCACGCCCTGGCGTTCGCTGGCGTTTCGTGGGCGACGGTAAACCCCCACTGCTCTGCTGAGTGTCACCATAAAAAAAACTTTACGTGGCGAGGAGGTAGTTAAGAACGTCGCAGTTAGGCGTCGGAAAATAAAACCGCGCTCCGTTTTTATCGCCTCCCTGACTCCTGCCTCGACGCGTTTCCCTTCTGTCTCACTTTTCGCTCCTTGCGGCCACCTCCACTGTCATTCCTCCGCCGCCCACATCTCCACCAAAGCTGCCGTGGCGCCATTGTTAACAGCCAAACCGATTCGGGACGCGGCGCTCCTGAAAAGGCTGTTCATTGCGCTTTAACCAGATTGAAACACGCCCCGTTAAGGGCAAATGACCAATTGTCTCCTGCCGCGTTACGAGCGGACGTGCACGTCCGTATTATCGCGCCGACTTTTTCATCATCTACCAAACAGTTAAAAAGGAGTCCTCCTTTGTCCCTCTCTTCGTGAGGAGTGTTCGCTAACCACCCCCCCTCCCCCTCTTGCTTTCTGTCTCTGTTTCTCCTCCGCGTGCTCTGTCAAGACAGTAGCAGACAATATGCAATAAGCTTTCTGCCCATCATATCTCCACAGCGGCGTCGTCGTCTCGGAGACGCAATAACTGTGATATTATCTTCAGCGCGGATGGACTAATCAACATCGTTCCTTGCTGAAATGGGCCCTGCGAAGGAGACACGAGAAGAAAAAGGAAAAATGACGGGTAGGACAAAGACGCCTACACACTTCACCCCTCCCTCCTCCTCGCACCTCCCCCCCCCCCCCCCCTGTCAGCCCTTCCACTTGCGGGCGAATACATGGTAGATAATGAAGGTTTTTAAACGGTTTGGGAGTAAAATGGCTATTACAATAATTTCGAGCATCCGTCTCTTGCAGATTCCCATTCGCTAAAAGTATGCACGATAGAGCAACAAGTCGAATAATGCCTTCACTGGTGGCCAATCTGTCGGCATTCCGCAGTCGCATTTTAATTGCCTCCTAATGGCGGGAGGCGGGTCCGGCGCCCCCTCCGGCCTTACTAATGACCGCCACTGCTGCCGTCGCCGCTGTCGAGCTCGGAGGAATCATAATAAAAGGGCCAAACAAAAAGCAGCAACGAGAAAGGGAATATCTCGCCGGAGAGAAAACCGGATAAAAGAATCCTTATTCGCCTTCCTTTTTGTCGAGCTGTTGATTATCGGATATAAAGAACTGGGGCAATGTTTAAGAGGGGGAGATGCGAGGCTCGAGCTCTGCGCAGGTCCACTCCCTTCCTTGCTCTCTCCTTCTCTGTCCTTTTCTCTCCCGTATCCCCTCGGCGCTGTCTTCTCTCGTAGCTGTCTATTTGTTCCGGTCGGAGGGCGGCTGGGACAGGGGGAGCCGTGTGGCCTTGGGCAGCCGGGCTGCACAGGGCAGCGCTCACGATCCGCTCCCAGCTAGTCGGGTCCGCCGTGGCGCTCACAGCGAGCACATCAGGTGCACTCCGAAGCCACCGCAGCAACGCCGGCCCCCGAAATGCCAGGCTACCGAGGATACTGAACGACGGACCGTTCTTGATTTTTTTGTTTACCAGGTTGACACAATAGGATGAACATCTTACAAACTCATTCCAAGATCTTTCTTGTAACTTGTCAATAATGCACGTTATCTGGCCTTCACATCTTTGAGAGTTCAGCATTTTCTCCATCTTCTGGCAACTGTATTTGTATTTCCTGAAATAATCGGCAACCGCTGACACGAACGAAATTTCATTCCTTTGCTTGTTACAGGCACCTAGCGTCCTTCTTCAGAAGATTATACACTACTCGCCATTAAAATTGCTACACCACGAAGATGACGTGCTACAGACGCGAAATTTAGCCGACAGGAAGAAGATGCTGTGATATGCAAATGATTAGCTTTTCAGAGCATTTGCACAAGGTTGGCGCCGGTGGCGAAACCTACAACGTGCTGACATGAGGAAAGTTTCCAACCAATTTCTCATACACAAACAGCAGTTGAACGGCGTTGCCTGGTGAAACGTTGTTGTGATGCCTCGTGTAAGGAGGAGAAATGCGTACCATCACGTTTCCGACTTTGATAAAGGTCGGATTGTAGACTATCGCGATTGCGTTTTATCGTACCGCGAAATTGCTGCTCGCGTTGGTCGAGATCCAGTGACTGTTAGCAGAATATGGAATCGGTGGGTTCAGGAGGTTAATACGGAACGCCGTGCTGGATACCAACGACCTCGTATCACTAGCAGTCGAGATGACAGGCATCTTATCTGCATGGCTGTAACGGATCGTGCAGTCACGTCTCGATCCCCGAGTCAACAGATGGGGACGTTTGCAAGACAACAACCATCTGCACGAATAGTTCGACGACGTTTGCAGTAGCATGGACTATCAACTCGGAGACCATGGCTGCGGTTACCCTTGACGCTGCAGCACGGACGGGAGCGCCTGCGATTGTGTACTCAACGACGAACCTGGGTGCACGAATGGCAAAACGTCATTTTTTCGGATGAATCCAGGTTCTGTTTACGGCATCATGATGGTCGCATCCGTGTTTGGCGACATCGCGGTGAACGCACATTGGAAGCCATATTGGCGTATCACCCGGCGTGATGATATGGGGTGCCATTGGTTACACGTCTCGGTCATCTCTTTGAACAGTGGACGTTACATTTCAGATGTGTTTCGACCCGTGGCCCTACCCTCTATTCGATCCCTGAGAAAACCTACATTTCAGCAGGATAATCGACGACCGCATGTTGCCGGTCCTGTACGGGCCTTTCTGGATATAGAAAATGTTCGACTGTTGCCCTGGCTACCACATTCCCCAGATCTCTCGCCAATTGAAAACGTCTGGTCAATGGTGGCCGAGCAACTGGCTCGTCACAATACACCAGTCACTACTCTTGATGAACTGTGGTATCGTCTTGAAGCTGCATGGGCAGCAGTACCTGTACACGCCATCCAAGCTCTGTTTGACTCAATGCCCAGGCGTATCAAGGCTATTATTACGGCCAGAGGTGGTTTCTCTGGGTACTGATTTCTCAGGATCTATGCACCCAAATTGCGTGAAAATGTAATCAGATGTCAGTTCTAGTATAATATACTTGTTCAATGAATATCCGTTAATCATCTGCATTTCTTCTTGGTGTATCAATTTTAATGCCCAGTAGTGTACACTGCAATGACAAAGTCATGTCGGGCGACCTGTGTGGTCAAATTATTTGCACGAATTGTTCAGAACATTCTTCGTACCAATCACGAACAACTTAAGCCCGATGACATGGCGCGTTGTCATCCATCGTTGTTTGGGAACAGGAAGTCAATGAATGACTGCAAATGGCCTCAAACTAGCCGAACATAACTATTTGTTATGATCCATCAAGGAAAAGGTCATCAGCTGGTTAATTAATTGTCAATGTCAATGAATTTCTCGAGTTGCTTTGTAACTGAGATGTTATTTTATTTTATTTTGACTACCAGTTTCGGCATTCCATTATGACATCTCCGGTCCCCACTGTATGAGAGTATGGGGCCTGAAGGTGGCATAGTGGAATGCGGAAGCTGGTAGTCAAAATAAAATAAAATAACATTTCAGTTACACGGCTGTTGGCGAATTTCATTGATATTGACAAAAATCATTTCCAGTCAATGATAGCCGCGCGGGATTAGCCGAGCGGTTTAAGGCGCTGCAGTCATGGTCTGTGCGGCTGATCCCGGCGGAGGTTCGAGTCCTCCCTCGGGCATGGGTGTGTGTGTTTGTCGTTAGGATAATTTAGGTTAAGTAGTGTGTAAGCTTAGGGACTGATGACCTTAGCAGTTAAGTCCCATAAGATTTCACAGATTTGAACAATTAGTCAATGATCTGTTCACGTGGTCCAGAGGACCCGTCCATCCCATGAAAACAGAGCTCACACCATTAAGAAGCCACCGCCAGCTTGCATAGTGCCTCGTTGACAACTTGGGTCCGTGGCGTCTGCGCCACAGTCGAACCCTACCATGAGCTCTTTCCTACTGACATTGGGACTCATCTGAGCCGGCCGGGGTCGTCTAGCGGTTCTAGGCGCTCAGTCCGGAACCGCGCGACTGCTACGGTCGCAGGTTCGAATCCTGCCTCGGGCATGGATGTGTGTAATGTCCTTAGGTTAGTTAGGTTTAAGTAGTTCTAAGTTCTAGGGGACTGATGACCATAGATGTTTAGTCCCATAGTGCTCAGAGCCATTTGAACCATTTTTGACTCATCTGACCAGGCTACGGTTTCCCGGTCGTGTACGATCCAACGAGCTCAGGAGTGGCGGTGGAGCGATAACGTCCTATTGGTAGCGGCACGCGCGTCGGTCGTCTGCCACCATAGTTCACTAATACCAAATTTCGCAGCATTGTCCTAACTGATACATTTGTCGTGCGTCCCACATTGATTTCTGGGGTTATTTCATGCAGTGTCGCTTGTCTGTTAGCACTGACAATTCTACGAAAACGCACTGTACTCTGTCGGCAGTGAAGGCCGTCGGCCACTGCACTGTCCCTGGTGAGAGGTAATGCCTGAAACTTGGCGTTCTCGGCACGCTCTTGAAACTGTGCATCTCAGAATATTGAGTTCTCTAACAATTTCTGAAACAGAATGTCCCATTCGTCTACTACTATCCCGTTTTCAGAGTCTGTTAATTCCCGCTGTGCGGTCATAATCACGTCGGGCATTATTTAACGTCAATCACCTCAGTACAATGACAGCTCCACCAATACACTGCCCTTTTATACCCTGTGTACGCGATACAGAGGCCATTTGTATATGCATGTCCCTATCCCATGACTTTTTTGTCATCTCACTGTGATTATTGCAGTGTTAACGAGTATCAAAAACAAGCAGGTGTTTGCAACATTTTACTGTGGTCACGTGTCTCTTGTGCCTGTACGCTCGCTAGTAATGCGATACTTGCAATCTTCTGAAGAAGGCCACTATGTGACTGGAACCGGTATAGCAATAATATTTTTTTGTGAAACTGGTTGCTGCTTATTTCAACATATCTTTGAAAGTATCTTCAAAACTATCCTCCATGGTTTCGAGGCAGCGTCACTGTCCTGTAAAGTAAAAACTCGTCTTTCAAATTACTTTGAGGGAGGAGGGACCTCTCAAATTCTCATTTCTGTACCTAAGTGCTAGAGATAAGTATCCTAGAGAATATAAAAGTTTTCTCAGTATGGCATCGCGACATAAAGTAAAAAGCTGCTGCAGAAGCCAACGTTTCGGGCGGCCAGTAGACCCAGAACAAGGTCGCCAGAACCGTGGTCGACGTTACCGTACTCAGAAAATTTTTATGTCGACTGACTCTGGCCGCGGAAGCCTACGCAGTTATACCCTACAGAAATTCCTCTGTACGAATGGGTGGACAAATATCTCTACAGAAAGGAAATAACATCTACATCTTCATGATTACTCTGCAGTTCACAATTTAGTGCCTGTAAGAGAGTTCCTCGAACCTCCTTCGGATTATTACTCTCCTGTTCCACTCTCTAACAGAGAGTCGGAGAAATATACACTTAAATGTTTCTATACGAGTTTTGATTTCTCTTATTTTATTATGATAGTCATTTCTCCATATCTATGCTGTTGTTGTGGTCTTCAGTCCTGAGACTGGTTTGATGCAGCTCTCCATGCTACTCTATCCTGTGCAAGCTTCTTCATCTCCCAGTATCTACTGCAACCTACATCCTTCTGAATCTGCTTAGTGTATTGATCTCTTGGTCTCCCTCTACGATTTTTACCCTCCACACTGCCCTCCAATGCTAAATTTGTGATCCCTTGATGCCTCAAAACATGTCCTACCAACCGATCCCTTCTTCTAGTCAAGTTGTGCCACAAACTTCTCTTCTCCCCAATCCTATTCAATACCTCCTCATTAGTTACGTGATCTACCCACCTTATCTTCAGCATTCTTCTGTAGCACCACATTTCGAAAGCTTCTATTCTCTTCTTGTCCAAACTAGTTATCGTCCATGTTTCACTTCCATACATGGCTACACTCCATACAAATACTTCAGAAATGACTTCCTGACACTTAAATCTATACTCGATGTTAACAAATTTCTCTTCTTCAGAAATGCTTTCCTTGCCATTGCCAGTCTACATTTTATATCCTCTCTACTTCGACCATCATCGGTTATTTTACTCCCTAAATAGCAAAACTCCTTTACTACTTTAAATGTCTCATTTCCTAATCTAATTCCCTCAGCATCACCCGACTTAATTTGACTACATTCCATTATCCTCGTTTTGCTTTTGTTGATGTTCATCTTATATCCTCCTTTCAAGACACTGTTCATTCCGTTCAACTGCTCTTCCAAGTCCTTTGCTGTCTTTGACAGAATTACAATGTCATCGGTGAACCTCAAAGTTTTTACTTCTTCTCCATGAATTTTAATACCTACTCCGAATTTTTCTTTTGTTTCCTTTACTGCTTGCTCAATATACAGATTGAATAACATCGGGGAGAGGCTACAACCCTGTCTTACTCCTTTCCCAACCACTGCTTCCCTTTCATGCCCCTCGACTCTTATAACTGCCATCTGGTTTCTGTACAAACTATAAATAGCCTTTCGCTCCCTGTATTTTACCCCTGCCACCTTCAGAATTTGAAAGAGAGTATTCCAGTTAACATTGTCATATCTATGCTAGCGACAGTAAAATTCAGGGTGTATCAAAAAGATCCATCCGATTTTTAAAATCATAACTATTGTGTTAATTTAGATACGTGCGTGAACAACGTAGTGTTGGAAGGAGCAAACTCTCGAGTTTTTACATTGTTCCCGCTAGGTAGAAGCAGTGTGCGCCCACTTCAGTTCCAGTAAAAATCGTGTCCGGGCAACAGAAAGCGTTTTGTGTACTACGTTTTGCGCAGTGCGGATCAGCAAAAATTGTTCAGCATGACTTTCGTACTAGGTACGGTGTGGATCCTCCTACAGCACAGAGCATTAGACGATAGCGGGAACAATTCTGACAAACAGGTTGTTTGTGCAAAGGCAAATCGACGGGCCGTCCCCGAGTGTCCGACACAAACAGCAAACGCATCCGCCATAGTTTCACAAGGAGTCCGCAGGAACCCGTTCGCCGTGCAGCTGCACAGCTCAACATGTCCCTGATGTCCGTCTGGCGCGTGTTGCCTCGACCTTTACACATGAAACCATACAAAATTCACCTAGTGCAAGCTCTTCGTTAAGATGACAGACAACAAAGTGTGGAGTACTGTAATTTCGTTCTTGACAAGAAGGAGGATGACAGTTTTCTTCCACGCTTAGTGTTTAGTGACGAGGCAACAGTCGATTTAAATGGGAAGGTGAACCTTCATAATGTGAGAATATAGAGTACGGAACAAGCACATGAAGTTGTACAACACGTGAGGAACTCTCCGAAATTTAATGTGTTTTGTGCAGTTTTTCTTTGCCGAGAATACTATTACAGGAAGTACGTATCTCGATACGCTTGAGAACTTTCTTTTCCCACAGCTGGAGACTGATTGGAACGACTTCATTTACCAACAGGATGGGGCACCGCCACACTGGCATCTGGAAGCGCAGGAATTTTTAAATCAAAGGATTACTCAACGGTGGATAGATCGCACTGGACCAAACGATTCAGACTCTCAGTACTCGCCTCTTAAGGGCACCGGACCTGACTTTTTCTGATTATTTGTTGTGGGGGTTTATAAAATACTGTGTTTATGTGCCTCCATTACCAACAACAATGAATGAACAGAGACATCGCATAACAGCAGATGTCGAAGCTGTGTAATGTTGTAACTTTAATTTGCTATGCTGAAGTGTAATATTGGTCAATAAAAGCGGTTTAAAACTGTGATCTGTCTGGGGACGTTAACCGTGGATTACTGGGCAACTGTTTCATCAGATATTTAGTCTAGGTTTACCAAGCAGACAAAACCGGTAATATATATATATATAAAGGAGAATTTAAATAAAAGGAAAGAAATCAGTTTATATTTGGAAATTTATTTTAAGATTGTTCATTGAAATTTCAGCATATTATACGTGAGTTATAACTGAGCTGGTGCCTTATTTACGATTAAAGAATGTGAGATTGTAATCTTACGGAACACATAAAATATGGAGCCAAGATTTGGAAAACTGCATACAACACTCCATTCATAAAATAACACACGAAGAACATTGAAACATAAGCAAGAAGAAATTAACCACAACCAACAGATTCAGTTTTTACCCAAAGAAATTACGTTCATACCACAATCCTGTCCGTCATGTAATTACCACACACTGGTATACTAAATTCATATTAACTCTTTGTGAAGTCTTCGCAAAAAGAATAGCTGAGGGCTACTTTGATGATTACACCACATGCTCCACGTGGTCAACTTGGTTTACACAAAGCGTACAACTCCACAATAATTTTGATAATTAAAATACATTAGATCGAAAAGCAATTGACAAAAGAAAAACCTTGAACTGGTTACTAACGTCTTACTATTAACCTGATGGGTCAAACAGTTATATAAGCACGTGGTACTGGTCTCGCAAAGTACACCCCACGTGGGTTGAACATAAAGAAAAGTTGCTATATTGAAAATATAGTCAAGACGAGACGTTATAATCACACAAGCATTCGCATTTAAGATTGATGAACTTAGTTAGAGTTACTGATCAACACGTGGTTCCACTTTACTCACAAAGTAGTAACAAAGCAACTACCGCAAAATAATCTGAATTTAACACGAGAATTACGCTCCGGTGCACTTTAAGATAGCATTAGATATTTTAGAGCTAAACCTGAAATCAAGGTGATTAAATTTTCACTTAGGCTGAACTTAAGAAATCCATTGTCCTACGGACTTAACAGACACGCGCTTAGCCGGAGATCTTACCACTTCAGACGCTCGCCACGGCCACACAGCAACTGCAACTTCCGAGCGTGCTTCCTGAGGGGTGGCTCACAAAGACCAACGGAAGTGGCCAGAGGGGCAGCTTCCTATACCAACATGACAACGGACGGACAGGACCATACTAAGAATAGAAACCTCTTTGCTTTTAGGAAGCGTAGCTACCTGTTCCGACGTTGGTCCTACTGTTCTCTACCAGACAGCCTTGTCTGCTACCCTCAAGCATGCAACTAGAAATACATATGCTCATTCATCCTCTCACACAAAAGGGAAGGGGGATGACAGTATCTTATCATATACAGTATATAAAAGAAAGCGGATGTAGGTTCCGTATGAGACTGTGTGACATGAATTACATATAAGAATTACATATAAACTGTGCTTTAAAGTGTAGTAGTGTGACAGATCGTTCTTGTTTATGTGTAAAAGTAACACGTTCCACTGCTCAGTCTCCTCCCAGATAGTCAGAAACGCCACAGTACATTTAGAAGAGGAATTTATTCCATAAATGGCAACAGATTTAAGAAATTACACATGAAAGGAATCCAACAGAGACCTTTCAGCTGTTAACTCTAGAAATACTCGCTGCAGTGTGGGAACAATCTGAATACCGCATAGACATATGCCGTGCATCTCCAGCGGGCATATTAAACACCTATGAAACGGTATGAAAAAAAAAACTTTTTGAGTTTCCCTTTCATCAAAAAACAAAATTCATTGTATATGTTTATTAGTTTCAGAAATATAGTCGTGACAAATCGGATGGTTCCATTTTGATACATCCTGTGTTGTCAGATTCAGAAAAGAAAGTTGGTTATTGACATTCCTTGAAAGGATCACGCCGCAACGAAACACACCTTTGTTTTAATGACTCTTTTATCATATCCGTGACACTATATCCCCCATTTCACCATAATACAAAACGAGCTGTCCTTCTTTGAATTTTTTCGATGTCCTCCGTCAATCCTATATGATGCGTGTCCTACTCCGCGCAGCAATACTCCAGAAGAGGAAGGACAAACGTAGTGTAGGCAATCTCTTTAGTATAATTGTAGCGTTTCTAAGTGTTCTGCCAATAAATCATTTCTGTTCGCTTTTTCCACATGAAGAAGATGAAGTTTCAACAGTTCATAGATGACATCAAGGATGGGGAAAGGATTAGTTGTGTTTTTCTCAAAGACATCATCCGAAGATTCGCCTTAATCGATATAGGGAAACAAGGAAAATTTAATTCAGGATAGCCAGACGGGTTTCAAAAAGGTCCTCTCACTTGCGAGCCAACTGACATGACAACGGCACCACCTCGCCTAGTGCTTATTGAAGCGTTCCCAGATCGTCGCCTCGTAGCGATGCCGATTAGAGAACGTCGGTGACGACCATCCACGGAGCACAATTTTCGTCTCCCGCTAGTATTCACTTCATCAACCACGCGGGTGCCTAGAAGTCTATGAAAAAACACCTTCAGAACGACTTCCTAATGCTTAAATTTATATTCGAAAGTAATAGATATTCTCTTTTCCGAAAAGCTCTTCTTACTACTCCCTGCCTGCATTTTATACCCTCTCTGCTTTGATCATCATTATTTATTTTGCTTCGCAAATAACAAAACTCATCAATTACTTTTAGTGTCTCATTTCGTTATCTATTTCCTTGAGCATCACCTGACTTTATTCGTCTGTGTTCCGTTACTCTTGTTTTGATTTGGTTCGTTTTCATCTTATAAACTCTTTTCAAGACACTATCCATTCCACTCAACATTTCTTCCAAGGCCTTTGCCGTCTCTGATAGAATTACGGTGTCATCATCAAACCTCGAAATTCTTATGTTTCCTCACTGAACATTCCACATTTCCACTAGGGGTTTTTGTTCAGTGCACAGGTTAAATAATGTTAGGGATAGAGTCCAACCCTATCTCACTTCCTTCTCAACTACCGCTTTTCTTTCGTGTCCTTTAATTATTAAAACTGCTGTCTGGTTTCTTTCGCACCCTATATTTTATCCTTGTCACTTTCAGAATTTCAGAGAACATTATCCAGTCAACACTGTCAACAGCTCTCTCTCAGTCTACAAATTCTGTAAACGTAGGTTCGGCTTCCTTTAACATAGCTACATATCTATGGAACTCAAACTGATCTTTCCTGAACTCGGTTTTACCAGCTTTTCCACTCTTTTGAAAACAATTCGTGGCAGTATTTTGTAGCCATGACTTATTAAAATGATAATACGGTAACACTCACACTTGTGTGCACCTGCAATTTTTTAAATTTTTAATTTTTTTTATTTTTTTATTTATTTGGCGCCGTCCTTACAGTTATTACCTTAAGTTCATGCAACGCGCGGGCACTCTAGCCTATGGCGCACGCTCTTGACTTCTTGGTCAGCTGATATTTTCGCATCTTTACTATTAGGCTGTTCGAGGGGATGTCATCTGGGTCGCATGACATCGAGTTCCTGTATAACGGCGGGTTTTCTGAACCGGGTCCATCGTTTTTACTGTTCCTTCTTCTGGTAAGCACTGTTAATTTATTTCTAGGTTTTGCTTTTCCTACAATGGAGATTCAACATTGGACCTATCATTGAATTCCACCATTTATCCTTCGAACCAGCTGACAGTTACACCATGACGTTATAACTTTGAGTGAGTTGTTTCTGTCTGATCCTATTTAACTTGCTATTTAACTGCATGTAGTTCTCGTGGTTTCGTTGGTTATCACACAGTATTTTATTGTAGATCTTACCAATTAATCGGTGTGGGATCTCTACGTTGCAGCTTTTGAAGCTACTAGGTGGTTATAATTGAAGTGTAGCTTCCCACGGAAGACCATTGTGGGCTGTAGTTATTGTATGGCAGCAAAACATGGCAGATACTCTAATGTGTTGCTGCGGAGCCGATTAAAACTGGTTAAAATTAGTTCCAGTTTTGGCCATCAGGTGCAAATCTGGCGCTGTCAATGCAAGAAATAAGTATAGAAATGTTTCCATATGTAATGGAGTACGAATGTGACAGTGACAGAAAAGGTCAAACAAGTAAGAAAGGCGTAATGTTGATTTTATTATTAACCGCCCCTTACACAGTTTCTTCAGTATGAGAACCGAAGACGTCGACGAGATGCGGCATCCGTAAAACGACGTCATCAACAGCTGCTCGCAGCAGTTCCGATAAAGTCTGAGCAACGCGTTCCTGTGTATTGAGCACATCAGTAGAGATCGAATGGCTCCCTTGTAAACGCGTTCTGTTAGCTATCTCCAGAGTCATAAGTCACATGCATTCAGATCACGTGATCTTGCAGGCCATGAATCTGGAAAACCTATGGAGAAACGCGTGCGTGGAAGTTAGTTGGTTAGTTACATTTTGGCTGTGCCGAGTGGCCGCGTAGTTAGAACCAGGTTGAATGCGTGTCTCTTATTTGGTCTGCCGGCCGCGGTAGCCGAGCGCTTCTAGGCGCTTCAGTCCGGAACCGCGCTGCTGCTACGGTCGCAGGTTCGAATCCTGCCTCGGGCATGGTTGTGTGTGATGTTCTTAGGTTAGTTAGGTTTAAGTAGTTCTAAGTCTAGGGGACTGCTGACCTCACATGTTAAGTGCCATAGTGCTTAGAGCCATTTGAACCATTTTGTGCCAGCAACGAAAGAGCGAATTCAGAACGTTGCTGCGGATCATGGCGTGTCAGCTGGTGCACCGTATGGATCTTGTACGGGTACCAGTGTTTCGGTTGTGTTGACCATAGCATGAATGATTCTCTTGATTCTGCGCTACAAGGCGCACGTGCTGTATAGTCAGTTACAGCAAAAGCAACGTCGTCAGTAACTTCCACCGGCATAGGACACCTTCCTCTTCCACGTGCCACACCAAGTTCACCCATATTTTGGAATTTCATTATCATCTTATTTAAACCTTTTAATGACATGAGGTCTCCTCGGAGCTTTCAGCGAGCTTGCGCTCCGTCTCTAACGACCTCGTTGTCGACGGGACGTTAAACACTATTCTCCTCCTCCGGAGCTTTCAGTTGGCGATACTCTTTCAATGTAATTGCTGCCGCTCGCATAAAACATTTTCAATAACAGCGCACGATCTCACTTCTCGATAGTCATACTGTTCACTCAGGTTATGACTTCTCAAATGGCAGCCTGGTGTCATACCGTCATACAGACAGTGTACTGAGCCAGAAATGCACCTAGGGACCAAAAATGGAACTAATTTTTTACAGCGTAAATCGGTTCTATATTAACGCTTTAGCACAGCTACCAAATTTCGTTGCCATACAATAATTACAGCCCACGCTAGACCTTCTTGAGTATCTTTAATTATAACTGCCCGTTTTTTCGACATCCCGCCTCCTTAGCGGTTTCGTTTTCATTTAAAACTGACGACGAATTTTAGGTCCTCCATGTATACCCAGTATTGTTCATCATATGACATGAGGTGTGTGAGGGCCTTCTATTATTGCTACATTTAAGATTATGCGCTTATACAAGAGGGAAATACAATGGTTACGTATTTATACCTAGATATTCATCTGACGATATGGTTGTAATGCCTGGAAACCGGTCGTGAGTCCAATAAAGAGGATCTTCATGTAGCTGAAGTGGTTTCTAATTTCGAAGATTCATATCCGCAGCTGGGGTTGCCCTGACTGTACAGTCTTTCGAATATCAGTCAACCATCCTTTTACACGTACTATAGTGTCCATCACGTTCTATGGCCGTATGCCAGCGTTGTGTAAGAGCCTGTATTCCTTGTTGGTAAAAGCTCTTATCCTGTGGTCGTAGCCACGTTTTCACTGCATGAATTAAGTTCTGGTAAAAATGTGTCCTATGTAGAGAATCCTAAAGTAACTCAAACAGATGGAAGCCAGGTTTTCGCTATAGGATGAATGAGGCAACAAAATCCAACATATCGATGTGTTCCCAGGTTCTGAAGTTGATTGCACTGTCAAGTTGCAAAAAGATTTCTCTGGATTCTCTTCAGAGCACACACGTCGGAAACGGTTCTTGCATTTCTTAAGAGTCTTCACAGATGTCTCAGACTTAATGGTTGACCCTTTCGGCAACCGTCAACAAGAAAGACACCATCACTATCTCAGGAAACTATGATTTGACTACTCTGATGTACTTCTTTGCCGTTGAATGCGCGTGATGTGACTCCAGTGACTGTTCTTTTTTCTTTTTTTTTCAGTCCAAAAATATACGCCGGGCTGTGTGGCCGAGCGGTTCTAGGCGCTTCAGTGCGGAACCCATGCTGCTGCTGCGGTCGCAGGTTCGAATCCTGCCTCGGGCATGGATGTGTGTGATGTCATTAGGTTAGTTAGGTTTAGGTAGCTTTAAGTCTAGGAGACTGATGACCTCAGATGTTAAGTCCCATAGTGTTTAGAGCCATTTGAACAAAAAAGGAACACCCAGTTTTGTCACATATAACGATCCGCGACAGAGTGTCCTCTCTATTGCCGTGAAGCTGCTACATTTCAAATGATATGTCTTCTCTTTCAATGTGGTCTGTTGTGAGCATTCGTTTGAATCACCTTGAGAACGCCTTTGAGTATACAAGCGCCTCACTCACTGCACATGCAGTTCTAATGCTCATCAATTGTAGAGACAATTGTCGACTCACGCGCCGGTCTGCACGAATAACGCCATCTGTGCGATTCGCCGCGTCGGGAGCAGTGGCTGTGACAGGAAGCTCTGAACGTAGCTAATGATGGAGACCAGTTTCTGCACTTTCTGACGCTTGAGCCTTCCTTGCCCATCGTCCACCAGTACTCCTACCAACTCCATTATTACTATACGCTGCATACAAAGGTTTATGGATATTCCTCGCACTTTCTTTTACTGCAACCAAGACTTCAGTTGTAATTTATTACTTCTTTTCTAGTATCTGTATTCCCAAAACATTTGGCACACAGTACTCACATATGCCGCTGAAGGGGAGAACAAAATGATATCATTGTAAGACATATAGCTCAGGAGAGACGAGGTCATAAACATTGAGCTGTGTGGAAACGAAACTGCAGGGTGAAATTCGCTAGAGATACAGGTAAAATATGTGTATAAATATGTCTGTACTACGTTAAATATATGTGACATGTGAGTGCGTGGACAAAGCCATGGGTTAAGAGCTCCTCCTAAGTAGCTGGGTCGATTTCATCAGAACTTGGTAAAGATACTACTTACCATATGGAAAAAAATACTGTGGGATTAAGAACCGCTAACCTTCCTTAGGGGTAATAGTGATAACGTGCAGAGAGATTGGAGTAGGAAGAATGGATACAGATAGGATGAGGAGGAGATGGACGCAAGTAGGGTGAGGAGAAAATAGACAGAGAGAGGTGGAGCGAGGAACTGACATAATGGGAAGAGGAGGAGATGGCAGATAAAGCAGTAGACAGAGAAAGGAAAGAGGAGATGAACAGAGGCAAGGAGGGGGAAGAGACGAACAGAGAGAGGGGGAAAGGGGAGATGGACAGAGAAAGGGTGGAGGAAGAGATGGACAGAAAAAGTGATGTGGAGATGTAGAAGGAGGAGGAGGAGGAGCATATGTACAGAGAGAGGGGCAAGAGGAGATGGAAAGGGTGTATGATATTACTTCAGTGATTGCAATATCGATTCAAATTTACCAAGATCTTGGCAGAATGAACCTACTTATCAGTATCACGCTGCGGTTTCTATGGGCTGAAAGCTTGCAGCGTCTGGGTTGCAACGGTGTTGTATCCTCTCCTGAGGCAAACTGGCCCACAACTGATGTAATTGATCCTTGATATCCTGGGACGATGTTGAGGTAGCCCCACACCTGTTTTACCGTGGACGGATCTTGGACTCTTGCTGGCAATGGCTAACTCACCATCAAACAGACACGTTATACTGACATGCTGTGTGTGGATGACACGGATAGAAATCGGAACTGTATGGAGTATGTGTAAAAAATTCAAACAGAAACGTCCGCAGCGTACTCGAAACAAAGTTTACAACATCTGGATTGGCCCATACTGTAGAATTTTCGTTAGGAAGTCCTTTTGTTTTCGGTCACCAGTCTGGTTTGATGCGGCCCGCCACGAATTCCTCTCCTATGCTCACCTCTTCATTTAGTAGCACTTTCAACCTGCGTCCTCAATTATTTGCTCTATGTATTCCAGTATCTGTCTGCCTCTACAGTTTTTTCCCTCTACAGCTCCCTCTAGTACCATGGAAGTCATTCCCTCATGTCTTAACAGATGTCCTTTCATCCTGTCCCTTCTCCTTATCAGTGTTTTCCACATGTTCCTTTCCTCTCCGATTCTGCTCAGAACCTCCTCATTCCTTACCATATCAGACCACCTTATTTTCAACATTCGTCTGTAGCACCATACCTCAAATGCTTAGATTCTTTTCTGTTCTGGTTCTCCCACAGTCCATGTTTCACTACCATACATCATTTCTACTACTTCCCATTACCTTCTTCGTCTTTCTTCGATTTACTCTCAATCCATACTCTGTACTAATTAGACTGTTCATTCCGTTCAGCAGATCATGTAATTCTTCTTTACTTTAATTAAAGATTGCAATGTCATCAGTGAATCTTATCATTTATGTCCTTCCACCTTGAATTATAAGTCAACTCCTGAACCTTTCTTTTATTTCCATCATTACTTCCTCGATGTACAGATTGAACAGTAGGGGGCAAAAGACTGCATCCTTGTCTTACACCATTTTTAATACTAGCCTTCGTTCTTGGTCGTCCACTCTTATATTATTCCTTCTTGGCTGTTGTACATATTCTATATGGCCCGTCTCTCCCTATGGTTTACTCATACTTTTTTTCAGAATATCGAACATCTTGCACCATTTTACATTGTCGAGCGCTTTTTCCAGATCGCCAAACCCTATGAACGTGTGTTGATTTTTCTTTAGTCTTGCTTCCATTATTAACCGCAACGTCAGAATTGCCTCTCTCGTGCCTTTATGTTTACTAAAGTGAAACTGATCGTCATGTAGTGCATTGTGTGTTTGCTTTTCCATTCTTCTGTAAATTGTTCTTGTAAGCAACTTGGATGCATGAGCTGTTAAGCTGATTGTGCGATAATTCTCGCACTTGTCAGCTTTTGCCGTCTTCGGAACTGTGTAGATGATGCTTTTCCGAAAGTCAGATGGTATGTCTCCAGACTCATACATTCTACACACCAGCGTGAGCAGTCGTTTTGTTGCTACTTCGCACAATGATTTTAGAAATTCTGATGGAATGTTATCTATCCCTTCTGCCTTATTTAATCTTAAGTTATCCAAACCTCTTTTAAATTCTGATTTTAATATCGGATCCTCTATCTCTTCTAAATCTACTCCTATTTCTTCTTCTACCACATCAGACGTTCTTCCCCTCATAGAGGCTTTCAATATATTCTTTCCACCTATCAGCTTTCTCCTCTGAACTTAACAGTGGAATTTGTTTTGCACTATTAATGTTATCACCCTTGCTTTGAATGTCAACGAAGGTCGTTTTGACTTTCCTGTATGCTGTGTCTGTCCTTCCTACAATCCTTTCTTTCTCGATGTCTTCGCATTTTTCCTGCAGCCATTTCCTCTTAGCTTCGCTGCACTTCCTCTTTATTTCATTGCTGAGCGACTTGTATTTCTGTATTCCTGAGTTTCCCGGAAAATTTTGGTACTTCCTCCTTTCGTCGATCAAATGAAGTATTTCTTCTGTTTCTCGTGGCTTCTTCACAGTTGGCTTCTTTGTACTTACGTTTCTCTTTCCAACTTCTGTGACTGCCCTTTTTGTAGCTGTCCTTCCTCTTCAACTGTGCTGCCTACTAAGCTATTCCTTTTTGCTGTATCTATAGTCTTAGAGAACTTCAAGAGTATCTCTTCGTTCCTTAGTACTTCTTTATCCCACTTCCTTTGCGCACTGATTCTTTCTGACTAATGTCTGAAATTTGAGCCTAATCTTCATCACTACTATGTTGTGATGTGAGTCTATATCTGCTCCTGGGTACACCTCACAATCCAGTATCTGATTTCGGAATCTCTGTCTGACCATGAAGTAGTATAACTGAAATCTTCCGTATCACTCGGGCTTTTTCAAGTATACGTCCTCCTCTTGTGATTCTTGAACAGAGTATTCGCTATTACTAGCTGAAACTTGTTACAGAACTCAGTCTTTCTCATCTCTCATTCCTTGTCCCAAGCCCATATTCTCCTGTACCCTTTTCTTCTACTCCTGTCCCTACAGCAGCTTTCCTGTCCCCCATGTCTATTAGATTTTCATTCCCCTTTAGATACTCTATTACCCTTTCAATATCCTCATACACTTACTCCATCTCTTCATCTTCAGCTTGCGACGTCGGCATGTGTACATGAATTATTGTTATCGGTGTTGGTTTGCTTTCGATTCTGATAAGAACAATCCTGTCAATGAACTGTTCACAGTAACACAGTCTCTGCTTCACCTTACCATTCATAACGAATCCTACTCCCGTTGTACCATTTTCTGCTGCTCTTGATATTACCCTATACTCATCTCACCAGAAATACTTGTCTTCTTTCCACTTTAACTCACTGGCCCCTACCACATCTAGATTGAGTCTTTCCATTTCTTTTTTCAGATTTTCTAGTTTCCCTACCATGTTCAAGCTTCTGACATTCCACGCCCCGACTCGTAGAACGTTGATTATTCAATCTTTTTCTCATGGTAACCTCCCCCTTGGCAGTCCCCTCCCGGAGATCCGAATGAGGAACTATCCCGGAATCTTTTGCTAAAGGAGAGATCATCATGACACTTCTTCAATTACAGGCCACATTTCCTGTGGATACACTTTACGTGTCTTTAATGCAGTGGTTTCCATTACCTTCTGCATCCTCATGCCGTTGATCTTTGCTGATTCTTCCGTCTTCGTGGGCAGTTTATCACCCATAGGACAAGAGAGTGGAAGTCCTTACACATCTATAAAGTTTCTATCTTTCCCTATGCGAGGCATATTTGTAACTTATCCTTATCTATTTTATTGGGTGTTTTTTAGGGCTGCCACTGTATTGTATTATTTTTATGAGATACTACATATTGCAACTGTCACTTACTTCCAATATTTTTTTTTTTTCACGTCGCGTTTCGGCAGCACGCTGCCATCATCAGGTGATTTTACAGTTACTTTTACACTTCCATAATCATTAAGTTGTGATGCTTTCGTTACCGCGCTCTGTGTGCCAGACGATGAAACTACCAACAAAAATGTGTCTTTTTCGATGCATAACCTCAAAGAGACACATATGACCTCATTTCACGTAAATTGCAATATAAAAGTAATAGTAAAATCACCCGATAGTTTCAGAATATTGCTGAAACGCGTGGTGCTAATAAAATATTAGTAACAAGTTACTGTCGCGATATACATTATTTCATAAAAATTAAATATTTTTGGAGTCTGGATAACGGACATTGGTGTCGTCGATTTGTTTCGGATGAAGGTGCGCACGCCTGGGTGCAACCATGGCTCCGTAGGCAACTGCAAACATTTTACCGTGAAGGCATTGGCCCTCTTGCCGCACAGTGGGGTAATTGTGTTAAAAGTTAAGGTGATTAAATTTTAATTAATAAATATTTTGCTTATTTTTTTCATCTGAGTCGTTTTGGGTATGCTACCTCTTATACGTGTACGTAGTTACGTTGACAAGCGACCACGTATTCTATCTCATTCGCATTTTTTGACAGCCAGTGTAAAAATTGGGACACTGATAACTGAACACACCTCGTAGAAGTCTGAACAGTGTATGTCAGTGTTTCAGCGCGGCTTCAGCGTCCGCGGTGAGTAACACTGGGCAAGGTGAACAGCGCAGGCGGATCAGGTAGCCGGGCTGGGCGCGCTACGCAACAGCGCGGCGCAGCCTGCCTCCGCTGTGGGAAGCGGAGCTGGCTGCGGCGAGGTCGCGCGTGACGGGACGGTAGCCCGGCCGTGGGCGGCGGGGGCGGCGCCGGTGGGCGGCGCGGCGCCACACGCCGGGCACGGCGCGCCGCGGGCCGCCACGACGAGCGCCGCCCACTGGACGTTGCCCCGGGCGGACGGCCCCAAATTCAACTGCGTCCACTCTCGACAGTACTACACCCTTGTAAAAACTCCCAAACCTTTTTGTTACTCTATAGCTTGTTCTAAAACGAACTGTCTTTTCTCTTTCTGCTTAAGACAAAACGTTCCTTCAACTCGTCCTCGGAGATTGCTGTCACACGAAGGCACCGCGTCCGGAATCGACACACACATAGTTATCTGTGTCTACATTATTCGATCAAAGCAATCCAGTAACGGTGACTGAAGAAAACTTCACAAGCCAAGATCGCTGAAGAAACATTTCATTGGATGACCAGTTCCTACAGAGCTATGCTGTCATCATCGAATCTTATGCTTTAAAATTTTGTACAACATTTTTTAAAGTATAAGATCCGATGATTACACTATAGCTCTGTCTGAACTGGTCATTCGATAAAATGCTTTGTTACCAATCTTGGATTGTGACGTTTTCTTCAGTTATCATACACAGTCGTCCCAGACTTACCGTGTCAGGAATAAGTATCCACAAACTGTTGTGTAAAGCGGAATTGACCTCTACATGACACGGCAAGTGGACCTATCGGCATAAAACGAGGCTGGTAGTACTGTGTAGTTAGTAGAGAAGAGCAACAAATCCGTGAGCGACTTTTCAACCCTTCTAAAGTTTCCCGCGTCGACCGCTGCTGGACTGACAGAGAAATGAAAACGCGAAAGAACAACCACAGCTAAACCAACACCTGGTAGAACTCTCGTACTGATGGACTGGGAACATTGAGCATTGTGGAGGGTGACTAACAAATCGCATGAAATCAGCGCAAGGACTCACTCGTGAACTCCAAAGTGCTGGAAGCAATCCAGCTACAACAGTGACTGTGCGCAGCGAGTTAAAAAGAATTCTGTACAAACGTCGAGCAACTTCCCGTAAGCCACACGTTTCTACAGTCAATGCTAAGCGACGCTTGATGTGCAAGCAGCGACGCCACTGGACAGTGAACAACCGGAAACGAGTGATAAGGAATGATTAATCACAATATTCTCTGTGATAATCCGACGGAAAGACCTCGGTTTGGTGAATCCCTGGACAACGTCTTATCCGATCATTGTAGGCCAATATTGAGCTGTGGAGGAGGTGGTGTTTCGTCGTTGGGTGTGGTCCCCTCACAAACACTTAAGAAGAGAACGATATGGGCACATTTTATAGCATTGTGTGCTATGTACGACAGAGGAACAGTTCGGAAGTGATGTTCCCATCTGTGAGACAATGGTTATAGACAGCAACACTCTTAAAATTGACGATCCTGCCCAGAGTTCCGAACTGAACCCAATAGAACACCTTTGCGGTGAGTTGTAAGTCCATTTCGCTACAGACTCAGCATATAGCATTATCTGGAGGTACCGCAGTCACTGTACAACAGTTCCCTAGACCAGTGTAAAGACCGAGTAGTCGAATGGCACATGGACTGCCCTAGAGTAATTAAAAGAATTACGAAAGACTGTCCTCAAGGGTCGATCTGCGGCCTCATCTTTTGGGACTTCTGGATGGTGATGATAAGTGAGGCGGAATTGTCGCCTATGCAGATGACAAGTTAGTTGTAGCCACTGCAAACAACAGAGTAGAGCTCAGGATGGCAGAAAGAACAAATACACATTACTCAGAATCATTCTGAAGGAATCCTTCTGTTCAAATAGGGGACACAAACATCAAATGGGAACATATAACACGCAATCTTGGGGTATACATAGTTGACAAATTGAATTTCCACCAACACGTAAGGCTAACAACAGACAAAGCGGAAAAAGTACTACACAAACTGGAGAGGCTAAATTCAAAACAGTACAGACTATCTCTTCCAATCATATGGCAATCCCACTGTGCGCTCTTCAGATCACTACTCAGCTTCGCAGCCAACACGTAGGCTCTGTACAGACTGGTCACCAAAAAAGCATCATTCAAACTAGGACTAGGCTATCAGGGGTCTTCGGCTCCACCTCAGTTGATTTACTGTGTGTGATGCTCGGAATATTCCCGACTGATATCAGAATCAAACACAGAGCTTCAAGGTACTGGTTAAAGATAAGGAGACAATAACTGGTGTATTGATACAGACGACAGATCATCTTAAAAGTTGGCGTTTGCATACTTGGCATGGTGAGCAGAATTTAAGCGATAAGGGACGTAGACTGTATGACTTCTCCCTGAAATAAAGGAGCGGTTGAAAATGCAACTCATCGATCGCAGCCGCGGTAAGGTACATTTCTTAACTGGACACGCACCTCATCCCTCACACCTAAATCGCGTGAGTCTGAGGCAGACACCTACATGCACATGCAGAAAAGAAGATTCCCCAGCACATCCCGTCTTCTTCTGCGGGCAGTACGGGAATAATACACATACACTACACTTAGACTAACAGAAACAAGAATGAATATATAGACAGCAATAAGAGACCAAGAGCAATGGGCACGATTAAATACGTTAATAGCTGGTATTTCAAAATCAACACATGAAAAATACCTGCGGACATGACTTAACAGGCATGCCATATGTAACGCAACAACGCTCTCCAGAGTGTGGACAGCGACATCCACAGTTACAGCGACAACAGTGCGCTGGAAAGGACGAGCTGGAGGAGGAAGTTGGGATGTAACAGTAAATTAGACACCTAGAATCCTGAATCGTACAGAAGACGCATAATGCATTGATTATTGTACACCAGTCAAATAATATTTAATGACAGTGAATACTAGGGTAAATATAGTGTGACGTGCTGCGATTCTAGCCAAGGACGCACCAGTTGTTGTAAATGGATGAATACCTAATGCTAATGGGTAGGATTAACAACACCATTTCGCTACTACTAACAATTTACGTTCATCGTCAAGTGCCGTTCCCTCCACCAATCATACATTCCCTGCAGGTCATTCTGCATTTCGCTACGGTGTTCTGACGTTGCAAAGTTCCTATAGACTAAAGTAATGTCTTCGAAAAGAATCATAGAGCTTCCGAGGTTATCCGTTAGATCATTTATATATACTGGAAACAGTAGCAGCGCTAAAACACTCCCAAAAATTATTTCTACAGCTGTCGATTTCATCTCGTTAAGAATAGCGTATTAAGTTCAACCTCTTAGAAAGCCCTGAATCAAAACACAAATATGCTCTGATGCAAGGTAAGGTTTCATGTGCAATGTGCGGCGTTCGGGACTAATTATACTATTGGAAAGGTGGTAATAAAAAGGGTACATTTATTTAGAAAATAAAAGGTTACGGGACAACATGGACTTGGGACAAGGAATGGGAGAGGAGAAAGATTAATTGAGTTCAGTAACAAATTTCATCTAGTACAGAGAATGCTCTTTTCAAGAATAACAAGACGAGGTGGTATACTTGGAAAACACCGGATAATACGGGAAGATTTTTGTTAGATTACATCATGGTCAGACAGAGATTCCAAAATGAGATACTGGAGTGTAAGGAGTACCCAGGAGCAGATATAGACTCAGGTTACAATGTAGTAGTGATGAAGAGTAGACTGAAGTTTAAGAGATTAATCAGGAAGAATCAGTACACAAACAACTGGGATACGGGAGTACTAAGGAGTGACGAGATACGCTTGAGGTTCTCTAAGACTGTAGAAACAGAAATAAGGAATAGCTCAGTACGCAATACAGTTGAAGAGGAATGAACATCTCTAAAAAGGGCAGTCACGGAAGTTGGAAAGAGAAACGAGGATACAAGGAAGGTAACTGTGAAGAAACAACAAGTAACAGAAGAAATACTTCGGTTGATTGATGAAGGAAGGAAGTACAGAAATGTTCAGGGTTGGGGTTGGGTTGTTTGGGAGCAGGAGACCAAACAGCGACGTAATCGGTCTCAAATGTTCAAGGAAACACAGAAATACAGAAATATAAGTCGCTCTGTAATGAAATAAATAGGAAGTACAGACAAGCTTAGACGAAATGGCAGCATAAAATGTGCAGAAATGGAAAAAGAAAGACTGTCGGAAGGACTGACTCAGCATATAGAAAAGTCAAAACAAATTGGGGTAAAAACAAATAGGGGTAAGACTTGTCTAATGTGATAGAAGAAGAAACAGGGGTCGATTTAGAGGAGATAGGGGATCCAGTATTAGAATCAGAATTTAAATGAGCTGTGGAGGACTTAAGATCAAATAAGGCAGAAAAGACAGACAACATTCCATCAGAAATTCTAAAATCATTTGGGGAAGTGACAACAAAGCGACTATTCAGATTGGTGTGTAGAATCTATTAATCTGGCGACATACCATCTGACTTTCGGAAAATATCGTCCACACAATTCCGAAAACTGCAAGAGCTGCCAAGTGCGAGAATTATCGCACAATCAGCTTACCAGCTCATGCATCCAAGTTGCTTACAAGAATAATATACAGAAAAATGGAAAAGAAATCTGAGGATGTGCTAGATGACGATTGCTTTGGCTTTAGGAAACATATTGGCACAAGAGAGAAAATTCTGACATTGCGGCTGATAATGAAAGCATGACTAAAGAAAAATAAAGAGACGTTAATATGATTTGTCGACCTGGAAAAAGCGTTCGACAACATAAAATGGTGCAAGATGTTCGAAATTCTAAGAAAAATAGAGGTAAGCTATAGGGAGAGACGGGTAATGTACAATATGTGTAAGAACCTAGAGGGAATAATAAGAGTGGAAGACCAAGAACGAATCGCTCAGATTAAAAAGGGTGTAAGGTAGGGCTGTGCTCTTTCGCCCCTATTGTTCAGCCTGTACATCAAAGAAGCAATGATGGAAATAAAAGAAAGGTTCAGGAGTTGAATTAAAATTCAAGATGAAAGAATATCAATGATACGATTCGCTGATGAAATTGCTATCCTAAGTGAAGAAGAGTAACGTGATCTGTTGAATGGAATGAACAACGTAATGAGTACAGAATATGGATTGAGAGTAAATCGAAGAAAGACGAACGTAATGAAAAGTAGCTGAAATGAGAACAGCGAGAAAGCTATCATCGGGATTGATGGTCACGAAATAGATGAAGTTGAAGAATGCTGCTACCTAGGAAGCAAAATATCTAATGACGCATGGAGCAAGAAAGATATCAAAAGCAGACTAGCACTGGCAAAAAGGACATTTCTGGCCAAGAGAAGTCTACTAGTATCAAACATAGGCCTAAATTTGAGTAATAAATTTCTGAGAATGTGGATCTGGAGCACAGCATTGTATGGAAGTGAAATATGGACTGTGTGAAAGCCGGAACAGAAGAGGATCGAGGCATCTGAGATGTGGTGCTACAGACAATTGTTGAAAATCAGGTGGACTGATAAGGAATGAGGACGTTCTGCGCAGAATCGGAGAAGAAAGGAATATGTGGAAAAAACTGAGAAGAAGAGGGGGCAGGAAGATAGGACATCTGTTAAAACATGAGGGAATGACTTCCATGGTACTAGAGGGAGCTGTAGAGGGCAAAAACTGCAGAGGAAGATAAAGCTTGAAATACATCCAACAAATAATTGAGGACTTAGGTTGCAAGTGCTACTCAGAGATGAAGAGGTTAGCACAAGAGAGGAATTCGTGTGGGCCACATCACACCAGTCAGAAGACTGGTGACCCCACCCCCCTCCAAAAAAAAGAAAAAAACACCGAACAAAAATTTATTTATCACATTAATGCTGTTTCACCAAGAATTAATATTGTAGATAGTATTACACAGAACTATTCACACTACAGTCATAGCGCTGCTGGTATAGAAAAAATAAGAAAATGAAAAAGAAGAGAAAGAAGTTAACATACTGCGTAAATATGAATGAAAGTGTTATAAACATACTGTAGAAAACATAAACGTCCTTTATGTGCTACTATCTTGTCTGTATTTTACACACGTTCAAGGTTTCAAGGCTGCCTCGGAAATCCTTTTCAGTCCCTTGTCGTGACTTCGACCGCAAGTAAGTGCGCTTTATCTAATTTGCTTATCCTCTCTGCGTGTTACGTGTTTCTGCATTGCCCGATCCTTCGTGTGGGCTCCTGTTATCCTAATTCTTATATGACGTTCTACGCGCTACTTACATAACACTGTAGAAAAAATCCATTACATACTGATAACATTTACATATAAATCAACGTGCATCTTTGGAAAAAAGTCAATCAAGGAAGTTACGATACTATATTTTTGAAACTCTTTGTGCAGTTATGTTCATTTATGAACATGTGGGACTCTTTGAATACTGTACAAGTCCTGAGAGGGACTTGCCTCCTAATGTCTGCCATAAGTGAACAAACTAATACTACGTTCTCTGGAGTTACGCCCTGTTCAGTTAAGGCAAGTTGAAATAGAGAGAGACAATTTCTCTCCTTCACATCGCCTCTGTTTTACCATAGGTGACGTGTCACTGATCTCATTTGTACTAAGATTGCAGTACACGCCAGGTGCCCATTTGCTTCCACCGCCCTGAGTGGAATGCATAAGTTCTAATAAATGTTCACCAACCTGCAGTCTTCTACAGTTGTCGTTCCCTGCTCAGAAAACAGCACGTAGGTCGTGAATCCGTTATCTTAAGGCTGTAAGAAACTCTTAGCGAGGAACTGAGATTACGTGAATAATTAATTTTTCAATTATTTTGTTTATACTGGAAGCCACACGTTTTTTATCAGCAGAACACGAGATACTGCACAATACATTCCAGTTTAGAGTCACAAATAAATTCCATTGTTCAGCAAAATAATGAGCTGCATATTTCCGTAATTATTATCACACTGTTCTCAACTATACAGTATATCCAAATAATCATACACTGCTAATAAAGTCTTGAACTGATGCCGACCGTGACGGAAAAAATTCCTGCCCTCCGAGACTGCTAGTCCAGCTCTCAAATTTACAAACCATAGGTTGCTAATAAAGTTCTGAATTACACCGACCGCGGCAGACGACATGTCTGGCCTCCGACATGGCCGAACCAGCACTGATCGTACAGCCAAACACTCCATCCGCCGTCCAAGTTAGGCGCGATCCGAAGATCACAGAAGTGATTCGTCTACCTTTTCGTTTAGCAGTTGCTTATTATTCTGCTAGTTATTAATATTTGTGAAATAATGGAATTATAGCACGCTACTGAGAGATGTTTTAACATGGAATGCAAGTAAATACGCTGTTTAGTTTTTCTGGTATTGATAACAGAAGATTATCATTTTGGCGCACACCTTCCGAACGCAGCATCCAATAGCGGAGGAGGACCACAATTTAGGCGGTTTTTCTCACGATATCCGTACCGAACAAACCATCGGTATCTCACATCACATTACGTCATCTTGCTACTGCTGCCTTCGCAACTGCTCTAAGAAGAGCTTGAATATGATGCTGCAAAGCTAGAAATATTACACAGTCACATAATTCTGACTGTCATTTCCCAGTTTTAAATAAATATTCCTGGTAGGGGCTATGACCACTAATAAAACGTATCATATCCTTACTTGAGGTTTTTCAACTGTAGTATTTCCCTGATACCAGGTAATGTTCCATTAACTACCCTAACTTTTGTAAGTTCGACCCACACAAGCATGTTGCCAGACATTTATCTTCCAGCTTCTTGGGTTGCGTTTGTTCGTTGTTCCATAACTTGTAACTTCGTACGCCCTGTTAATATCTTCTAGCCGTAGCCACTACGAGGCAGACTTACGGAGAGTATTGTAGGGTCCAGTCACGTTAATGTAACCAGCGGCAACGTTCGACGTAAACGTGCTATAACCATTCACAGACGGCAGGACGGCAGGTGGCAATTCTAGCAGCGGAAGGTATACAAACCGTGTCGGGTGGGCGGGAGCGGGGAGGACGCGCCAAACAGTCCAGTCTTTGTTGTAGTGCGGAAACGGAGCGACTTACAAGAGGTTCAAAAGGAAATGATCACTGGCTTTCGGTCAAAGGTGAAAACATTTCCGAAACGGCTAGGTTTGTAGATTGTTCTAGGCGCTACAATCTGGAACTGCGCGATCGCTACGGTCGCAGGGCGAGTAGACGTGCAACTGTTGAGCAGGTGACCACCCGGGTGAACGAACCAAGAGGCTGCCAGCAGTGTGTCCTCAACGACCGTTCGCTGAATGTTGCTGTGTATGGGCCTCCGCAGTAGGCGCCTGGTTCGTGCACCCATGCTGAGTGCTTTTCAATGTGTACGCCAGTACAGAAACTGGACGTCCACTGAATGATGACAGGTAGCTTTTTCAGATTAATCACGTTTTACGATCCATTGGACAAATGGCCGTTGGCGTGTACTGCGTGAAGCGTCTGAAAACAAACAATTTGCAAGAACCTTCGGAAGGGATCAACAGAAGTAAGCACTTCTCCTTGGGAACCATGTCCACCGCTACATGCAGTTTGTTTTTCATTGGCACGCTGGTCACATTAACGTGACTGGACAGTGTGTAACCCATAGTTTTATAGATCCTGTTTATGTCTTTTCGCCGTAGCATTACGACGTCGCCTTATGGGGTGCATTACAACTAACGCCGAAAGCAGACACGGTTGAAACTGCACGGTAATAGAGGCAAAAACGCAAGTCGGCCAACGGGATAATTGGGAATCTGTGATAAGTAGCCACTACTGTCAATGTGTAACATTGTCGTACCTAGTAGAAATGTATTTCAAGTGTAAGCTTTTCAATGAAGTCCACATATAACGCCGCTGACCCGTCGCTTTTGCCCTGCCTTAACAATGGCACTTTACATGTTACAATGTGCTTATACTTGGCACTCGCACCTGTTAAAGCATATGTTCCACATGTCGTCCTCGCGATTGGCTGCAACACTGCACTCGTCTCGTCTGCAGTGTTACGAATTTTTTCACACACTCCCAGATCAGCTCGTTAAGATTGACGAGGCTACAGCCCGCGCCATTTTCTCGGATCGAGAGCCATCAACAGACATAGGTTTTTCTCTTACTTGCGTTCGTATTCGAGATAATGGTGATTGATTCCGAACGTATTTGTTCATTTTCAAACCATTATCTGAGTCGTTCTGATGTAATTCACACTCGTCAGCACCTGTCTTCTTTGTAACTAGAATTATTACATTCTTCTTAAAGTCTGACGGCATTTCGGCTCTCAAGTGTCTCGCACACCAGTTAGAATAGTTTTGTGAAGAATAACTTTTTTTTTTAAATGGTTCTGAGCACTATGGGACTCAACATCTTAGGTCATAAGTCCCCTAGAACTTAGAACTACTTAAACCTAACTAACCTAAGGACATCACACACACCCATGCCCAAGGCAGGATTCGAACCTGCGACCGTAGCAGTCCCGCGGTTCCGGACTGCAGCGCCAGAACCGCTAGACCACCGCGGCCAGAATCGGTACCTTTTATCAAATGTCCCTTTGGTTACAAAAGCGTACAGGTGCAAATATACTATCGTGAAAAGTACTGGCCCCGTAACATTCCTCTGGAGTGCGCCCGAAATTACTTTTACGTCTGAAGATTTCTCTCCTTTCCTATGATACGCTGTTTCTATTTGCTAGAAACTCTTCAGTCCAATGAACAGTAGTCTAACATGTTCATTAGGTGGCAGTGCGGAACTGTATCCAACGGAAGTCAGTGAACACGGCATTTACGTGGGCGCCTGTATCTACTGCCATCTGCATCTCGTGGGCGAACAGAGCCACCTAGTTTCGCAAGATGGTTGTTTATGGAATCCACGTTGGTTCCTGCAGAAATTTTGGGCCTCCAAAAATGTCATAATGACAGAGCATATTCCAAAATTCCACAACAGGCCGACGTCAGAGATATGGGACTATAGTTTTATCCGTCTGCTGGACGACGATTTTTGAAAACAGGAGAGACCTGTGGTTTTTTCTGTCATCAGGATCACTTAGTTCCCCCAAAGACCTATGTTGCACTGCTGCTAGAAGAGGGGCAGTTTCTTTCACGTACTTATGCAGAATCATCTTGGTATTCTGTCAGGTCCAGTGCCCTTCCCTTTGTTGAGCGAGTTCAATTGCTGTTTCATATAACTTGCACCCCAGTTGTTGGACTACTTTTGTTTTGAGATCACTGGCTGTCCCCAAGAGTCTCAATAATTCTGAAGAAACTTTGTCTACTCCAGGTGCCGAAATGGATACCTCTCATGAAACGACCCTTTCGTTACAGCAGAATGCAGATGTAGATGTAGAAGTAAGAGGATCGAGAACTGTAGTGCCCCTTTAAGGGTACACAGTCCCGCGAGCCGCTGTCTGTTTGAATGCCGGACATTTGCCACGCCGGACATTTGCCACACTTGCCCATTCGCCAGGTAGCTTGAGTAGCGATCCCTCAGGTAAGGGACGCCTTCCCAGCACTACATCTGTCCGATTTCAAACCGCCGTCTCCACATCTTACTCGATACAACCAGTACGTAAGGGACCTTCTTCTTCAACATCTTGGCCAAATACAGAGCTTCTTTTCCGAAATCGAAATATTTATAACTTTTGGGAAACGAAAGCAATACCGACGATTATGTCAGTATGTAATTAGTTCTGCCAAGTATAATTATAGATTCCTCTGTCTGTACGGTAGCTCCTTTCACGCTTACTGATTGCGAGAGAAACAGTCCATCGGCGTGGGAGCAACAAGAAAGGAACGATGTAACGAGAATGCGAATGTACGCTAATCATTTCTTTTCGAGCTCTGTATTTGTGCCTACTTTAACAACTGCATACCCAAAAGACAATAGGGAAAGAATAAATGGGTATGTGAATGTTTGAAAAGAAGAACGACATACTCCATATTAATTTACTCTCTAAAAACATTAGTTAATAAAGTGTAGCGGGACATTGTTCAAAACATAACTGAAAACACGTTCACTAAATAGAGATAAGAACATCTATGATTGACATGGCATCTAAAGTCGACTTACAATTTTAAAATGTTAGAAATAAGGAAATGAAGTAATACAGAATGCTACGCTTGTAACGTACGTTGTTGTTCTACATTGTTTAGCTCTGGTATTTATAGGGTCACAGAGAAAGCATCTTAGGTTCTGGAGGGAAAAGACGTAATTGTAAGTATCTGCACTGCAACAGAAACAAGAAGGACAAATTAAGGAAAAATAATGTAAGCTCACAATCGACTTTGAAGCAGATAGTTCCTGTGATTTAGTATGGGCAGAGGTTATATTCGACAACCGGCATAAATTAATAACTGGCTCCTTCTACCGACCCCCTGTCTCAGATGAAACTGTTGCTGAACAGTTCAAAGAAAACTTGAGTCTCATCACCCTACTCATACAATTATAGTTGTCAGTTACTTCAATCTACCTTATGCATGTTGACAAAAATACATTTTCATACCCTACTGTAAATAGAAAACAACTTCCGTAATTGTTCTAAATGATTTTTTAAATTATTTTTAACAGTTAGTTGACGAGGCCATTCAAATTGTAAATGGTTACGAAAACACACTTGACCTCTTAGCCACAAATAATCCTGAGCATCACGACGGATACAGGGATTAGTGAACACGCATTCGTAGCGAGGCTCACTTACGTAACAAAGAAATTCACCAAAACTAAACGCGAAAAATATCAGTTTATAAAAGCAGCTAAAATTTCGGGTAACGTCTTTCTAAGAGATAGTCTCCAATCCTGCCAAACTATGTAAATAAAGACCATATGTGGCTCAAGTTCAAAGAAATAGTATCAACAGCACTCGAGATATTCATACCAAATAAATTAATAAGAGACGGAACTGATCCCCCATGGTACACAAAACACGACAGAAAGCTGTTGCAGGAACACCGCAAAAGGCACGTATAATTTAGACGAACGCAAAATCTCCAAAATTGATGAAGTTTTACTGAGGCTCGAAATTTGGTGCGGATTTCAATGCCAGATGCATTTAATAGTTTCCACAACAGAACTCGCTCCAGAAATGTGGCGGAAAATACAAAGAGATACTGGTCCTACGTTAAGTAAACCAGCGGAAAGGCTCAGTAAGTACCTTTACTGCGTGACAGCGACGGTAATGTTACTGATGACAGTGTCACTAAAGTGGAGTTAGTAAATGCATTTTCCGAAATTCCTTCACCAAAGAGGACGAAATAAATATTCCAGAATACGAAATGAGAACAGCTGCAAACATAATTTAGAAGTAGATATCCCTGGTGTTGCAAAGCAACTGAAATTACTCTGTCAGTGACAGAGGAAATGATCAAATATATTTTCATAAAGTCTCTAAAGTATAAGAGAAGTAGGTCTAATACATTTGTTTCTGATGTTCTTTAGTAACACTTAATTTTCAGTAGTAAGCTCCTTGCTTTTACTGACCTCTTTAAAGATAATCAACAATTTAGTAAGAAATTTTAATTTTTGAAGGACTGTATCTAAATGTACTTAAGTAGGTTTACATGTACTATAAATGTTTGCAGCTAAACTTAAATAAAAAATATTTGAGGTGCCAAAATTGTCAACCTTAGGATCAGATCAGTTTTGGGATGTCAATTTTAGGTGCAATTCAGAGGTTCAGTTCCCATTTTCTTTTACAAAAGCGTATACTATCAGTTTAACAAACCATGATATTTTAGGCGATAGTTGCGATTCTGAAGCTTCAGAAAATTATTTTAGAACTCACAATTGTTTAATAGTATTGCCATAATACTGTAAGGTAGAAAAAAGTTATCTTAACGTGACAACAATAGGGATACTTTTGTGAGGCTTGAAACACTTTTTAATTTTTACATTAAAGGCTGATTCGCATCACACTTTGCACAGGCTTTGGACCGTGGAAATGATAAATGACCATCTATCATTCTGGCTTGTGTAAAATAAGCCTAAACACGCTGAACTAATGTACACTCTATTTACAATTAAAACTTAATATTAGCTCCTATAATGCCGCTTCAGTGTTTTAATAATTTTGTCTCAGTAATCTGCGAGAACTCAGTGGTCTTCATAGTGTTTTAATATATCATTTTTAACGTATTCTAGTCCAGTTTCTGAATATGGGCAATGGCTTTCAAGCAAGGCCTAATGTTGCCAGTCTCTTCATAATTCTTTACGATTCTCTCTATCCTGTAGTCCAGCTTCAAGTAGTTCTTCTTCCTCTTCTTACCTTCAAGATTCATTTCCAATTTCATGTACATGCAGTTTGTGAGCTCTGCTTCCTTTTTCAAGCACTCCACCAAATAATTGATTCTAGGGTGAGGGTTTCCAATAATACTATTTATTTTGTTGTGCCACCCTTCAACAGCATTCGTCGTTCGGTGCCTTTTTCCGTAAAAGTCCCACATTTCTATTGCGGTATCCTCATTCTCTAGTCAGTTATCCACAAAGTAGTAAAAAAATTGAGAGAACCTTCCGTTGTCAGGAGCTTCTGCATGAATCTCAATCCATCCATTGCTTACGTCCTCCAGTTTTACAACTGCCAGCGCTGCACACATGTTGACGTGAAGTCTTAAATCCTCTTTCTAGCTGTACTCCTCAGTTAGACCGAGAACTCGAATTCTTCTCCATAAACTCTTCTTCATATGGAAATAGAATCCATTTATTTCAGTTGTGGGAAAAACTTGACGAATGGCCAATATCGCAGCTGCCTCAAAGTCCACCTTTACTTGTTTACGACACCACTCGCAGACTGCCTGTTTTATCAGACGAAACAGACGAACATATGTGTCTTTCTTCTTATTAGGGAGCAGTGCAAATACAGTAGGAAGAATGTTTGTTTCTTTAATCGGGCCTCCTAAGTCTATCTGTATGGTGTAGATCTGTGCAAACTGCTTGCTGCATCTCTTAAATGTTCCATCCATAAAAAAAAATGGGAACATGTTTTTAAACTTTCTTTTCCTTTGCTTCCACTAAAAATCATTATTCTCACCTCTAATCTATAGTCTTCCAGAAGAAAACTGCCATCTCCCATTTTTAATAGATCTTCATGAAGATCAATTTCATAAGAGTTCTAAGAACCTAAGCCTAAGGCTCTTGTTGGTTCCCCCGCTCTTGACTCCATCGACGAGGCATGGTTCTTTTCATAGATTCTGAATTAGGCATCACTGTAACAAAGTCATAAACTTTATTACGCAGATTTCGCATTTCATCCGCGTGTATCTCCGATAACTGTGTAGTTTCTTCTCGAGACTTTCTCTTCGCCCTTTCCACTTGCTTTCTCACTTTCAGAGCGGCATCGTCAGGTGGTCCACAGAGATGTTCTAATACGTTCAACACTTCTCCGTTCCTCGAAAGCAGCTTTCCCTTGCAATGATCCGCTTTTCAGCGTAAGCACATCCATGTAACAACACCTTCTTTAGATTGCCTCTGTTTAAGATACGCGTAACCTTTGCAATGAGCAGGAGGCCTGCTCTTGTTCGTTGTAATAACTTCCATACTGATGGTCACGTTAGAACTTCGAAAGCAAACTGGGAGGCGGGTGATGAGGAGGAGGAGGAGGAGGGGGGGGGGGGGGAGAGCAAGGGACCCAACCCTTCGGAGCAGGTAAAGTCGTGGCAAATGTCCGGCGTGGCAACTGTCTGTTTGGCAGGTCGGCTTCTGCCTCAGCCGCGCTGCCGGCCTCGTGTCGCAGGCGCCTCGCTCCCCCCCCCCCCCCCCCCCCCCCCACTTCTACTGCTCGTCTGGCGGGCGGCGCGCGTGCGGCCTTGCGCGGTTGCGCGTGGGAGCAGCGAGGCACGGTCAGGGCCGGCCCAGCAGCGCAAGCAAGCACACGCGCCGCCACATGACTCACGGCGGCGGCTACAAGTATGCGCGCCCTTGTCGCGGGACCCTGCCGCATACTAATCCCGCCCACCGCCGCCGCCTGCCTCTGCCGCGACCGTCCCCAGCGGCGAGGTCGTATGGCAGTAGTATCCGTAGAGTGAGCGCCGTGTACTGCGCATATCGCCACCGTCCAACTGTGACTGTTCTTCCTTACAACGTCGTTTGTTTATATTTTTCAGAGAGACCGAAACTTTAATGACGTGACCGCTTGGTCCTAAAGAACAGACACTACATGAAATCCACAGCTGTGAGACGTATTACGTAAATTGAAGGTGGAGGAGGAGAAAGGTAAAGAAAAGGAAGGAATTAATGAAGTCAGTGGCGCCGAGTGCAAATGTGTGCCGGAAGGGGATTCGAATCCCGGATCTGCTGCTTACTACCCACATGCGTTTTTCTTTTCTTTTTTTCAAATTGAACGAGAAAAAGAAAATGATACCGTGGTTTTTTTAACAAAAATGAAAAAAAGGAGAAAGGATTTTGGAAGGTTTGTTTTTCTGCTTTTTTTATTTTATTTTATTTTCATACAAATGGATAAAAGGAAAGCCGTTCCTCTTTGGGTACATAAACAGAATAATAGGAAGTCGTCCCGTTACGACAGAGGATGCTCCATACTATAGCCCGCTGCGAACTTTTCGATGATTGTCGTCTCTTTGCTGTGTTGTTTCCGTTGTTTGTTCAATCTCATAAAAAAAAGGAACTGGGAAGAGGTGCTATGGTTATCTTCTCATGTCATCGATAATCCAGCTGCGAGGCGGATTATAGAATGCGCTCCAAAGAAAATTAGAATAATATTGCCTATAAAATGGCTCTGAGCACTACGGGACTTAACTGCTGTGGTCATCAGTCCCCTAGACTTAGAACTACTTAAACCTAACTAACCTAAGGACATTACACACATCCATGCCCGAGGCAGGATTCGAACCTGCGACCGTAGCGGTCGCGCAGTTCCAGACTGAAGCGCCTAGAACTGCTCGGCCACTCCGGCCGGCATATTGCCTATATTTAGGGTTCTTGACGATCGCACAATGTCGTTTGTTGAGGTATTACCAAAAATCGGGTACTGTCTTTTCGCCATTACCGAATAGGTAGTGAACAGCGTGGCCGCTAATCCACGTTACAGAGTTCGTTTTTGCTCTTGGGAAATACATCTCATCGGGGAAAAGAAGTGATCGGGTAGTTATCCTGTCGGGAGTATTGAGTGTGAGAAAAGCCAATATATGACGCACCAAATACCAAACGTCTTTTGCCGACCCGCATTCGAAACGATGTTCATCAGTGTCAATCACTTGGCATGTGGCACACAAGGGTGAATCGGCGATGTAGGCGGGACTGGCACAACTGTTTCTCATCATCAGTTACGTACCATGCAGATTGCACGTCAGTATCAAGGGTGATGGCATTCCCCGCCTGCCACACAGCGCGCCACTTTGTAGTGCGGTGTTTGCTTTCAGTCACATTCGGCATCCTGTTCATTTCCATGGCAGCATATATCGCCCTCGTCATCATCAAGCGTGTGAGTAGTAGTGCGGTGCGGATGTACCTTAATTCAAGAAAGAATTGGCTAATGTAGAAGAAAGGTGCTGGGGTGTCCAATATCATCGCAGGGGTGCCTCCAGTAAGAGACTTGTGAGGCACGTCGGACTTCGTCGCCACAGTTGCAGGTGATGCGTTAACCACTGTGCCATGCGGACACAGCGTTTATCCCACGTGCGCGGACTGTCTCTGCACGCAACCCGGACGACTCACATTTCAACCTTGTGCCGCCTGTCCGCAATTCCCGTCCATGTTCTCAACGTTCACTACTTTTAGATTTCCACTAGAGGTCGAACGTATATGTGCGTCCGCACTGAAGGTTTTGAAATCATTGCCCATTGAAGCGAATCGATTATATGAATTTGTGGTTTCTGTTCTTTCGGACAAGAAGCTTCCCAGAAAACAACATGAGGTCCTCTGCGATAACGGTGGACTGTGCTTCGCCTCAGCCGGGAACAACTGCCACCTCCTCACTCCGCCCGCATCTCGTGGTCGTGCGGTAGCGTTCTCGCTTCCCACGTCCGGGTTCCCGGGTTCGATTCCCGGCGGGGTCAGGGATTTTCTCTGCCTCGTGATGGCTGGGTGTTGTGTGCTGTCCTTAGGTTAGTTAGGTTTAAGTAGTTCTAAGTTCTAGGGGACTGATGACCATAGATGTTAAGTCCCATAGTGCTCAGAGCCACCTCCTCACTCCGTTGTAGCTCTGCAAAAGTTTTGCTTCTGACCCCAGTTTTGCTTCATTCACCTATTATCCAGTTTAAAACGTAAATAAACCCTACTCCTTTTAACAACAATGTGCAATCAATAATCCAAATAAAGTAATAGATCATAATATGGCTGCCTGCTCAGTCACACATTACTGCAACTGCAAAACTGATTTAAAAATAAAAGTGGTGTGCCATACTACATTAATATAATTACTACATTATTCATGTATCTCATGTTTATGTTGTTGCCTGTTTATGGCATTGTATTTACACAATACCATATAAGAAACACTCATACAACTTGCCACCACATTTTCCCAATTTAAATGTAATTAATGCCCACTGAATATGGTATGCTCACAATGTAACGTTTACTCTTTGTAATATAAATACTTGTAATGCTACCTTGATTCTTTGGGAAAAAACACTTTATTCAACTATATTTGATTGAAAATTTCAGTGCGCCATGTGATGTTAATACAATTGTTACTGTCATATTATTCATTTTATGTCACCTCTATTTTGCTCCCTGTTTATAGCACAGTATTTAACATACAAGTAGCATTCACACAAGCTGGTCACTACAATTGTCAACTTCATCTGTAATATTATATGCTCATAATGTAAGGTCTATCTTTGTGTTTTAATTTCCATTATGTTATGTCTATTCTTTAAAAACAGTCATACTGTGAAACCAAAGCAATCTGTGTATTGTAACGCCTCTGAGAGAGAACGTCTCTGAGACTGTTGTATGTGTACATCTGCAATCTCTATGATATCTTCACATGTGGCAAATACTTTTTGGTGTGTTTGTTCGTGTGTGTGGTGCTTTGCACAATATGGTGATGTACAAATTATATAAGTGCTGCATATATTTTGGAATATTTGAAAAATACAATCCTGCAACGTCGCAACAAAATCGCCGGAATTTTCGATGTAAGTACCATAACTACTTAACCTCACATATTTATTTACTCTGTATTTTATCGTTTGGAGTTTACTTATATTCACATAGGGCACTTATAACACTGTTTTCTACCGTAGGGCATCAACACACCAAGAATATTTCGCCACAGTGGAAGAATAAAAATCGAAAACTGACGATTATGTAAAGTGTATCTTGCAAATCACGTGAACAGCCGTCTGATGATGAAGTTGCCAGTTTAAAACCGGTTACGACGCAATTTACCTAAATAAATAGCAGTATTAACAGTGGCTGGTTGCTGTCTTCTTCTTTGTAAGAATCAACCCACATTAATTGTACACAGCCACGGTCTCACTATATCAGTTTTAGACAAAACATCATTATGAGATGTTTACTGATACTACAGAGAGTTCATAAACACAGGTTTAAATAAGGATTGAGGGTCAAGGTTGTGCTTATGCGTATCATTTTATTAAAACATGCATTACAGTTCTATTAAAATGATATCAAAGTCATTCATACATTACGACGACAGTCCGTACTGGACTAACATTATCACTTTCTTCCATAAAGTTGTTGAGGTTGGGCTGTTCAAGTGGGAGTGGCATCTCGCATCAGATCTGATCCTTTAATAAATGAAAGCTGCTAAGCATATGTTTTTGGTTGGCAAAGCAAACCGTGCATAGAGACAAAATACATGCATGTTGCTCGTCGTTGCTGGACCCATATCCCACCCCCCATGGCCCTGGGCTATACATGTCACAGCACAAGCAAAACAGTGTAATCGAATTGGAAGTCCAGTCACAAGTAGAAGGTATGATCAGAAGATTAGGAGAGAGGGATTGTTGTCTGTATGGCTATAGTTTTAATGACTTTCAAAGTGGAGATTAATTACACGAACTGTAATACTGACAAATGTTTTGTAGAGCGTCTAACGATATAATTCTGTGCTGCTCTGCTAGATAACTGAAATTAATTCACAAGTCATGTTGCTGGTTTCGGATAGTAGTCAGACTAGGAAGCATGCTTCAATATGCACTTGCAGCTATGGCTGGCAGAAGCATCACCTTTACAGATGTGTTTCTAACCTAACGCTCTATCGCTACGACAGATAACTGTATATATGAAAATGTGTTACGCATCCGTCACAGTACGTTAATGCCAGTATGGTGTTGTAAATAAATATCTATTACCCATCAAATAATTACGTATCAGTTTAAGGAATTTAGTCGGATTTTCAGGTTGTTTGGGAACGTATGTACAACACATAATCATTTACCAGTCGTAAGTATAACTATTCTCAAGACGGGATGTAAGAGGTTCTATGATCCTCAACGTATGATAGAAGAAAAATACATTGGAAGACCAAAGTTCGAGAAGTTCGCGGATGTAGTGGAGACTCAATTGCAAGATTACAGATTACTGCGTGAAAATATATCTCTAGCCTTACAAACTGCTGTGTATTTATTCTAGAAAGTTGATCATGTGACCACGATGCCAATTCCAGTCATGATTCCTAAAAAAAATTTATCATCATCATCATTTAAGACTGATTATGCCTTTCAGCGTTCAGTCTGGAGCATAGCCCCCCTTATACAGTTCCTCCATGATCCCCTATTCAGTGCTAACATTGGTGCCTCTTCTGATGTTAAACCCATTACTTCAAAATCATTCTTAACCGAATCCAGGTACCTTCTCCTCGGTCTGCCCCGACTCCTCCTACCCTCTACTGCTGAATCCATGAGTCTCTTGGGTAACCTTGCTTCTCCCATGCGTGTAACATGACCCCACCATCTAAGCCTGTTCGCCCTGACTGCTGCATCTATAGAGTTCATTCCCAGTTTTTCTTTGATTTCCTCATTGTGGACACCCTCCTGCCATTGTTCCCATCTACTAGTACCTGCAATCATCCTAGCTACTTTCATATCCATAAACTCAACCTTGTTGATAAGATAACCTGAATCCACCCAGCTTTCGCTCCCATACAACAAAGTTGGTCGAAAGATTGAACGGTGCACAGATAACTTAGTCTTGGTACTGACTTCCTTCTTGCAGAAGAAAGTAGATCGTAGCTGAGCGCTCACTGCATTAGCTTTGCTACACCTCGCTTCCAGTTCTTTCACTATGTTGCCATCCTGTGAGAATATGCATCCTAAGTACTTGAAACCGTCCACCTGTTCTAACTCTGTTCCTCCTATTTGGCACTCAATCCGTTTATATTTCTTTCCCACTGACATTACTTCCGTTTTGGAGATGCTAATCTTCATACTATAGTCCTTACATTTCTGATCTAGCTCTGAAATATTACTTTGCAAACTTTCAATCGAATCTGCCATCACAACTAAGTCATCTGCATATGCAAGACTGCTTATTTTGTGTTCACATATCTTAATCTCACCCAGCCAGTCTATTGTTTTCAACATATGATCCATAAATAATATGAACAACAGTGGAGACAGGTTGCAGCCTTGTCTTACCCGTGAAACTACTCTGAACCATGAACTCAATTTACCGTCAACTCTAACTGCTGCCTGACTATCCATGTAAAGACCTTTAATTGCTTGTAAAAGTTTGCCTCCTATTCCATAATCTTGTAGAACAGACAATAACTTCCTCCTAGGAACCCGGTCATATGCCTTTTCTAGATCTATAAAGCATAGATACAATTCCCTGTTTCACTCATAACACTTCTCCATTATTTGCCGTAAGCTAAAGATCTGGTCCTGACAACCTCTAAGGGGCCTAAACCCACACTGATTTTCATCTAATTGGTCCTCAACTAATACTCGCACTTTCCTTTCAACAATACCTGAGAAGATATTACCCACAACGCTGATTAAAGAGATACCTCTGTAGTTGTTACAATCTTTTCTGTTTCCATGTTTAAAGATTGGTGTGATTACTGCTTTTGTCCAGTCTGATGGAACGTGTCTCGACTCCCAGGCCATTTCAATTATCCTGTGTAGCCATTTAAGACCTGACATTCCACTATATTTGATGAGTTCGGACTTAATTTCATCCACCCCAGCCGCTTTATTGCACTGCAATCTATTGACCATTTTTGCCACTTCCTCAAATGTGATCCTATTTCCATCATCATTCCTATCCCATTCTACCTCGAAATCTGAATCATTACTGATCGCATTTTCACCTACATTGAGCAACTCATCAAAATATTCCCTCCATCTGCCCAAGGCATCCACAGGATTCACCAGCAGTTTTCCTGACCTGTCCAAAATACTTGTCATTTCCTTCTTACCTCCCTTTCGAAGACTGCTAATTACGCTCCAGAATGGTTTTCCAGCAGCTTGACCCATAGTCTCCAACCTGTTTCCAAAGTCTTCCCAAGTATTCTTCTTGGATGCTGCAATTATCTGTTTGGCTTTGCTTCCTTCTTCAACATAACTTTCTCTGTCTACCTGAGTTCTAGTATTTTTGATACGCCTTCTTTTTCCTTTTACAGGCTGCCTTGACTATGTCATTCCACCAAGCTGTTTGCTTCATCCTACTTTTACACACTACTGTTCCAAGACATTCTTTAGCCACTTCTAGTACTGTGTCCCTGTACCTTGCCCATTCCTTTTCCAATGACTGTAATTGACTACATTCAACTAACTGGTACCTTTCTGAGATCGCTGTTATGTACTTGTGCCTGATTTCCTTATCCTGAAGTTTCTCCACTCTTATCCTCCTACATATGGACCTGACCTCCTGCACTTTCGGCCTCACAAACCCAATTTCACTGCAGATTAAATAATGATCAGTGTCATCAAAGAATCCCCTGAATACACGTGTGTCCCTCACAGCCTTCCTGAATTCCTGATCTGTTATTATATAGTCAATGACAGATCTGGTTCCCCTGCCTTCCCAAGTATACCGGTGAATGTTCTTATGTTTAAAAAAGGAGTTTGTGATTACTAAGCCCATACTGGCACATAAATCCAAGAGTTGTTTCCCGTTCCTGTTGGCCTCCATATCCTCTCCAAATTTACCCATAACCTTTTCATACCCTTCTGTTCGATTTCCAATCCTGGCGTTAAAATCACCCATGAGCAGAACACTGTCCTTGTCCTTTACTCTCACAACTACATCACTGAGAGCCTCATAAAAACTATCCATCTTATCTTGATCTGTCCCTTCACAATGCGAATATACTGACACAATCCTAATTTTCTTGCTAGACACTGTCAAATCTATCCACATCAGTCGTTCGTTTACATACCTTATTGCAACTACGCTGGGTTCCATTTCTTTCCTAATGTAAAGCCCTACACCCAATTGTGCTATTCCTGCTTTGACTCCTGACAGGTAGACCTTGTATTCTCCCACTTCCTCTTCTTTCTCACCCCTTACCCGAATGTCACTAACAGCTAAAACGTCCAGCCCCATCTTACTTGCAGCCTCTGCCAGCTCTACCTTCTTCCCCGAGTAGCCCCCATTGATATTAATAGCTCCCCATCTCATTACCCTTTGTTTGCCAAGTCGTATCTTAGGTTTGTCAGTTAGAGGTGGGACTCCGTCACCTCCAAAGGTCCGAGGCATTTTGCTCTGATTGTTGCCAGCATCATATTTAAAGTACCAGGGAAGCAGGTTGCTAGCCTTACTTGCCCCGAGTCCCATAGGGTTTTACACCTAACGGCTGAGGGACTAACCGGTGGGATTGGTAGTCTTTGCCGTATGAGCACAAAGGTGACCACGGCTCAGAATATGTCCGAGATGCCCAGCCTTATTCCAAAGTAGCTGTATCCCGACTTTCGGGACCACTTACTTGACCACTTATACGTTGCCCGTGGTTCATGAACTAGGACATGACTACAGGAACCCACACCATGAACCACAAAAAAATTTATATATATATATATATATATTGACAATATGGCTGCCGGCCGAGGTGGCCGAATGGTTCTAGGTGCTAAAGTCTGGAAGCGTGTGACCGCTACGGTCGCAGGTTCGAGTCCTGCCTCGTGCATGGATGTGTGTGGTGTCCGTAGGTTAGTTAGGTTTAAGTAGTTCTAAGTTCTAGGGGACTGCTGACCTCAGAAGTTAAGTCCCATAGTGCTCAGAGCCATTTTTTGACAATATGGCTAAAAGTAACACATTGGCGTAATTTACTGTTTTGTGATGTTTTCGATTTGTACAGCTCTAACACTCCTACAGATACCATAATGTTTGTAAGTGTGTCTCAGCTCCACAACGTTGTGCTAATGGCAGTATACTATCATAAAAATATCGATGATTACCCGTCATGTCACATCCAAACTAGAATTATTTATCACTTACATACGTCAGGCTAAGCGATTTGCCCGCCAGCCTGTGACTCTTAGCAGGATCCATTAGCAGATGAGGTATACAGCCTTCCTCTCTCGGAAGCGTCAGACACAGAACTTGACTCTTAAATTAGCAGATTTGTGTTGTTTAATGTTGTCCAAACTCTAGGCCGTTGTATGCTTATAAGCTTGTCACGTGATCATGACGTTTGCCCCTAAATTTTTAGAGTACACATACTCTGCAGACGCCTTGTGTCATTCGCAAAAAAAAAAAAAACAGATCGAGAACTTTTTTTACTGTGGAGATGTGAAGCCAGTACAGAATTTACATATGCATATGGCCGAACAAATATTAAAGCCTCGCGTGTACACGTTGTAAACTCTTGGCATATTTAAAGGTGGGCGAAACCCTATGTCACTGTATGCTTGTAAGGTGGTCACGTGATCACGACGACACACTAATATTTTTAGAATGCTTCCATATTCCGCAAGTCAGAGGCGAAGGGTACCTTATGCCACGTACATATAGAGTCAGGGAAGAAGAAGGGAGTGCCTGTATGCCTCCGTACTAGCACTACTTTCTCTTATCTTACACTAAATCTATGGTGCCTATTAATGTCAGTTCCCAATAGCGTTTATGAAAAAACTAAAAATGAAAAAATTGAGTTCTCGTTGCTCGAAACTACCGGTAACGAGTCCAGCGTTACGTTATTGGTTTTAGGGAAAGTCTTCTGCTATATTAGTATAGAATGTGTTACAGCATTTCCACGAGCAACAAAAGATTCATTGCTACGAAGTGTGGCCAATGACGCTACAAACCATATGCAGGTTGACTATAACGTTTTTATTTCGATCTTTGTTTTCCATCTTCGTAGGAAGCAGAGTGTGCAACTGTCTTGTGACACATCAGTCGCAGTTTACCACTGCATACATAACCAAAACACATATTTAATTATGCCATCACGATGGTCAGCATGACACAAATTACTGCTTACCTGTCTCAGAACGTTTTCTCTTAATACAGTCGACTTAATAAATTCCTGTCGGGCGGGAAAACTCTGCTACCATTAGTAATATGTCATTATTGGTAATATTCTCAGTACTAAGAGTGATGTGTAATAAGAAAAAATGTTTAGAATGTTTTGCGGGTGCCTGCGTTCGGCGTCAAACGGCAGCTGTCTGTACTCGTGAGGAGCTGCGGCGACCTGAACTCCCGCGGCCGCCTCTCGTGGACTGAATCGCTGCGGTGCGGCGCCGCCAGCAGCGCCGGCTGTGTCGCCGCCTGGAAGGGTCAGCATCGCTTCGGTCTCCCTGCTGCACGACGTTCGCCGTTCCGGCGCAGCTGGTCCACTTGGTCAGTATCAACTGAAATAAAACAGCCCTCGGTCACTATTTTTAACGAATTAACAGGGTTTCAACACTAGTAGGAGTGTCTTCCTCAGAATTTAAATCAAAGAATGGTCTATAACATGGTCACAGAATAATAACTAAAAACAGGTTGCAACCTGTAACAGCGTAAGTAACGAGCAGCCCTTAGTGGCTCGCCATCAAAATTTTTTATCTTAAATATCTTTGTGACTAATACCCTTTTGGAATATTTATTATTTTATAAATGACATATAAGTAATGCCAGTCTTTCACGATGATTCTGCACTTATACTCTGTATCATACGTTTTTAGTCACAATTCTGTGACCATATTATAGACCATTCTTTGATTTACATTCTGAGGAAGACACTGCTACGTGTTGAAACCCGGTTAATTCGTTAAAAATAGTGACCGATGGCTGCTTTCTTTCAATTGTAACTATTCACGGTCTCTGAACGTGCAGCCATGTACAAAATTTTGGTCAGTATCGGTAACCGTGACGGTCACCATCACACTTTTCACTGGTGCGCATGGTCAAGAAAGCTTGTTGCTGAGGTTTAAATTTGATGGGCGCCGCTAAACGACGTGGCTGATTTGTCTGTGCGGCCGCAGTGGTTGTTAAGACACGCAGAGAAGGCCGACGTTATCATGAAGCAAGTAACGTTGACTGGGTTGATGATACTAGAAATTACTATGGAAGAACACATTTTGATAACTGTGAATGGTGTCGAGATGTAATATTTCCCCATTTGGTAAACTAGATAGTAGTGTTACCCGAGAGCCGATGGCCTTGCCTCCCGTCATATCACCGAAGTTAAGCGCTGCCGGGCTGGGATAGCTCTTGGATGGGTGACCATCCGGTTTGCCGAACGCTGTTAGCAAGCGGAATGCACACAGCTCTTGTGAGACAAACTGAGGAGCTACTTGGTTCAGAAGTAGCGGCTCCGGCTCGTAAAATGACATATCGCCGAGAGAGCGGTCGGCTGACCACATGACTCTCCATATCCGTTACCAGTGACGCCTGTGTATGAGGATGACATGGCGGCCGGTCGGTACGGTTTGGCTTTCATGGCCTGGCGGAGTTTAGGTTTAGTGTTACTCGTGTTACTTGCAGAATCGTTATCCAAACACGTCCTCATAAATTGAGTATATGACTAAGAACTGTTCAGTTAAGCCGGCTAGTGTCGCCGAGCGGTTCTAGGCGCTTCAGTCTGGAACAGCGCGACCGCTACGGTCACAGGTTCGAATTCTGCCTCGGGCATGGATGTGTGTGATGTCCTTAGGTTAGTTAGGTTTAAGTAGTTCTAAGTTCTAGGAGACCGATGACCTCAGATTTTAAGTCCAATATGCTCAGAGCCATTTTTTTGTTCAGTTAAATTTTTTGCGTTGTAAAAGAGGTGCATTCTTAAAATTATTTATGTTTTTTCTGGCTTTAAAACCTAAGTCACAAATTTATACCAGGCTTTAATTTGGTTGGATGTAACCGTTTCAAATTCTGCCTTGGTATAACTGTGTGAGAAACTCTCCCTTATTATTGATACTACTGTGTAAGATTTTCAAATTCATTATTACTACTAGCATTAGCATTCTTATCGTATGGGGGATAGTTACAATAAACTTGCTGGCAATGTTGAGATTGTAAAATTCTAACACAGAAATTGTCGGTGGGGATTTTTAAAATCATTTTAACGAAATGTTTGTTGGCTTTTAATATTGTAATAACGGATGTTGTCTTAAATGAATGTCACACCCAGTTGATCTTAACTCTTCCACTCAATGGAACTGCAACAATCATCTCCTCTAAAGAATTTGACATTCTACAATGAATGCGAGGGACTTCTCTTTCTTTTCTTCTTTGGTCCGATCGGTCACGAAACTGAAACCACAGTAAAAATCAAAAATGTTTCATTTGCAACATTTAACATTTAGCTACAACTTTCATCTACTCCTACTTCTATGCATACTCTCTGCTCTGACCTCGACATTTGTCGTAGCGTTGTAGCAACTTTCCAATACCCTTTGCTCTCCGCCAATTCTCTACACTTGGGTGCAGCGCAGCTCGTTGTCTGTGTCACGTGAGCACAGCCACGAAAACCAAGGAGAACGAAGTCTGGGATGTTTGGTAGGTGATCAAGATACTTCCTATCGAAAGTGTTACCTGAGCGTCTTTGTTGCAGCTGCAGTGTGCTCAAGCGTAGTCATGAAGAAAGAATGTGCATAATGACAACAATCCTATTCGCATGTTCTCAGTTGCCCATGCCAGGTTTTCTCGAATCGCATGATCCACTCGCTTCAGATGACTGTTCTTCGAAACGGCGATGATTTCAACGAACTGAGATAACTGCTTCTGGAAGATGAGAAAGTTATTTCGCATGATCGCTGTAGAAACACTCAGATATCACATCAGGTCCAGTTGTCTCTGTGTTGACAAGCGATTTCAGGTAATATCGCATATGGTCATACCCCCTTTGTACAATTATTGAAAGGAAGTCTTTTACTTTTCCACGAAATTTAAAACGACATATATTCCACTGCTAAATAAAATATATACAATTAAAATATTTCTTCATGTTTCTACGTTAGTTGATGCGTGCCTGAAAGCTATTTAGGAAGAACCGACCCAGCATATCATATTAACACCCTTCAAAATGAGTGACAATTGCTGGGTTCAAAATAATGACAGGATTCAAGTGTTGTAGTAAATAACGTGATGTCATACGTTGTTCGAACGATTAGTCTAGCGATGAATACGGCGTGGGTGTGGTCAGAGGTTTAACAGTGCTAACCTGTGTCCAAGGCCAACTTCAGTTTTGTATCCTGTACAGTAGGATAGCGGACAGCGTCATTAGAGCATAACACGAACATTTGACATGCCCAAGCGACACGTTTGACAGTATTTTGCCTAGCTGGTCGAGGTCGAGAGGGGTCGCATCGTGGGGTTGCGGGGGGATAGGTATTGTGCACTACATCGATCCAGTGCCCGTTGTTGGTGGCAATGGATACAGGAAGGCACGATATGTAGGATCTGGACGACCGACGTGCATCACAAGGAGAGTGCACTGAAGGATTATTCCCCATGTGTGAGCAGATCCGAAAGGGGCCATCTAGCGCGCTGTCCTGCCTTTCATGAAACATCCTGTAAGTGCTAGTACCATTGGCGGGCGACTGCCTCACGCAGGGCTCACCGCAGGTCAACCGTTATGACTGCGGCCATTCGCACCCTCACAGAGTCATGCCCGACCCGCCTGCTGTCGGCAACGAGGGTCGTGCAGCCAATCAGACTCATTGCAGGTCGTCTTTAGTGACGAGTCCAGCTTCTGTTATGGAGGCGAATACCATCGGGCCTGTGGCTGGAGGCGCAGCGGAGAGCGGCACGAAAATCGGTTTGTGGTCTCCCGTTACAAGCCCAGCCAGACTGATGAAACGGTGCGTGGCGGCGGGAGAGGGGGGGGGGGCATCATCCTCCGGCCTAATCACCGTTGGTGCTCCTAATAGGCTCCGCGACAGCCGCAAGATGCTGTTGATGGACGCCCACACCCCTGCCCTATTTCTTCAGAATAACTCTCGTCCTTATACAGCTGCCACTTCTAAAGCGTACCTAATCAGCTCCATGCCTCACGTCTTGAGTCTTGTATTCACAGCCGTGGGTGCCTGATGCCATACTAGGATGTGTGTTTTTAGCTGTGTAGCAGAATACATGTTAGTCCTCCCGACTTGAGAGTGCAATCATTTTGTATGTGTGATACCATCTAACTGCTTGCCAACAATGATTGCAATCCGCTTTGTCCTTCCGGGTGCAGCTCTTTGTGTGATGACGAGTGTGGTTACATTTTATAGTACAAGACAACAAAAAATATCCTGCACCATCAAAGATACACAGGGTGAACATTAATAAAACCGACAAACTGCGAGGACGGATGCCTGACTGGAACTGAGGGAAAAGAGATCCTATGAACATGTGTCCGGAAATACATTGTTGCCACTGGAGATGGTGCTAACGCCTGAAAGTTCCTCTGACCACGTGCCGTGTGTTCCTTGTGTGTTGCAAGCTGTGTGATTGACGCAGTCTACTGTAATCAGCAGAATGGTCCGGTGTTCATACCAGGAACGAGCCGAGATGGTGTTTGTGTACGGCCAAGCGGACTGAATCGTTCGAGAGGCCAAAACAAGTGCCCTCACAGACACCAACCACATCAAGCAACATTTCAAGCCGTTTTTTTTGGACATTTGTGTGATAATGGGCCCTTTCAGACAGACGAACGAGCAGGGAGGCAGAGAACTGTGAGTACATGAGATCTGGTGGCCTAGGTTCTACAGGTTATTGAGACGAATCCCAGTACAGCACCAGGCAAGTTGTCCGCCAACACGATGTAAGGCAGAGTACGATTATACAGGGTGTTTCAAAAAGAATATACGTATTACAAAGTATTATTTTGTCTAAACTATCGATCGCTACGCTTCGGCTGGGCTATTGGAGAAACGAACACATAGTTTAGTTTATATTAATAGCCGGTAGATGTCAGTTGTCTTCTGTTTTGCTTGGTAACCATCAAATGTTTAAAATGGCTACTCCGCAGCAGAAATAATTTTGTGTTCTCGAGTTTGCGAAGTGCAATTCCATGATTACAGTGCAAAGACGTTTCAGGTTAAGTACCAAATTGATCCTCCGAATGGGTGGAACATTCGCAGATGGTATAGACAGTTTCTAGATGCGGATGTGTATGTAAAGGGAAGAGTCCTGGCCGCCCTCGTGTTCCTGAAGAAAGTGTTGCACAAATTCAAACTGTTTTCCAACGTATGTTATAAAACTGGTTGTTTCCGAGACTGCATGAAGACAACTTCAATTTTCAACAAGACTGGGCACCCCCTCACTGGAGTCGCCAAGTGAGTGGATATCTGAATAAAACTCCACCGAACCGTTGTATTGGTCGTCAAGGAGCTGGCAACGTATCATGCCACAGCTGTGCTCCACGGTCACCGCTGACTTCCTGTGGGGTTTCGTTAAAGGCAACGTTTATGTACCACCACTCCCACAGAACCTGGAACAGTTGAAGAACCGGATCCATACTGCCGTAACATCAGTGACGAAGGACATGCTTGCCCGAGTATGGGAGGAATTTGAGTATCTATGTGATAGTGTTCGTATCGCTGATGGAGGACATACTGAACATCTGTAATCTGAATTTGAGAGATCCGTAAGTATGTGTGTAAAGTTTCATATTCGTATGTCTTAAATTTTAACACATATATGCATTCGAAATACGTATATTCTTTTTGAAACACCCTGTATTTAGCCTCCATGGCAGCCATTACTATTTCTATCACCTGAGATACCATGGAGGCCACTTTGAACGTCTGTTGTAACGTGGATACGATGCAGCTCTGTTTTGTGTTCTGGGACGATTTGTTGTTGGCCGCATGCAGTGACCGTGCGGTTTGAGGCACCATATTACGGACTGCGCGGCCCCTCCCACCGGAGGTTCGAGTCCTCCCTCGGGCATGGGTGTGTGTGTTGTCCCTAGCATAAGTTAGTTTAAGTAGCGTGTATGTCTAGGGATTTTTTTCCACCGTTTCCAGTCAGGAATTTGTCCCTACAGTTTACCGGTTTTGTTAATGTTCACACTGTATACGAAGAATGAAAAGAAGCGAAAAAAAAAACAGTTAACAATCTCTTCACAGTGTATTTGTGTGACGCAAGGAGGACGCGTGAAATAGTTCTTATCTTGTGGGCCATCTTTTGGGGAGTAGCCTTAACTCAGTCGCAACTGAGTACCGCGCAGTCCGGCGCTCTAGTGCGCACGGCAATGTTGCCTGTGTTCTGGAAGTCACTGCAGAAACTCTGCACGAAATAAACAGAGATAAGTATATCCACGAGGTGGCAGGTTCCGAGAATTTACTGATGTGGAGCTCGTGTAATAAGCCGAAGCAACGAAACGCAGACAGTTCTCACAGTACTCGCGAGTTACGAGCGGCTGCCGCTTCCTGCGGCAGTCTGAGACCGGGGCCGCGGCCGCAGCCGCCCAGTGGGTTCGTGACGGCGTGCTGGCGGCGAGGGTCACGGCCAGCCCCGTGACCCGGAGGCCGCGTCTGGCACGCCACACTCTTCTTCCTCCTCCCCCTCCCCCCCCCCCCCCCCCCCCCGCGATGCGCGCGCCTGACTCACGACGCACCACCTGCCCGCTGCCGGTCACGCGCGCGCTCCACACACGACAGCTCAAGTCCGGGCCCGGCCCGCCCGCCCGCCCGCTTCACAGTACTTGGCAGGCGCTATTGTGTTGTCAGCGCTGTCTAACCGGACGGGAATCAGAGAAACGGAGCACCCATACGACTCCTCGACAGCCCGCTGACTCTCGAGCAGTGCTACCCACACCTAAGATACTATCGCCGGCGGTAACTCACAAGGGCTGACAAGAGACAAGCAGCCTACTCTCGTACACACGTGCTAGCCGTGTCCAGTTTCTGTGCAGTATTGATTATTTTCGCCAGTGACTGTTCACAGGATTCTACGGGATTGTGGAGCTTACTAGGTAGAGCTGCGCTCTACCAGAACTTCGGCTCTGTAGTTTTGGTACACTACGCAAATGGCGTAGTAAATGATAGGATGACCGATAGTATTGGTGGGGAAAGAAACATAAATGAATGCATAAGAGAGAAATTGGGAGCCGACGACTTCTTTTTTCGTCTGTGCCAATAAAATTCAACAACAGCCGTATACTTCAAGATATTATTTTATATTATTCTGAAAGCAACCAGTTTCGGCATCTCATTATGGCATCCTCAGGCCCCATACCCTTCTATCCAAATAAACGAAGCGTATGGCGCCTCAAGATGGCATAATGAAATTCCGAAACTGGTTACTTTCAGTATAAAATAAAACAACATCTTAAAGGATACGGTTGTTGGAGAATTTTATTGACACTGACAATTACTTACCAGCCGATGTCCCCTGGCAATGGTGGACCAACGGAGACTTCTTTTTCTTCGCACATAATTGGAACTGGGCAAATTCATTGTTACTTCATTGTGTATTATACCGGGTGATCAAAAAGTCAGTATGGATTTGAGAACCTAATAAATCACAGAATAACGTAAATAGAGAGGTACAAATTGACACACATGCTTGGAATGACATGGGATTTTATTAGAACCAAAAAAATACAAACGTTCAAAAAATGTCCGACACATGGCGCTTCATCTGATCAGAATAGCAATAATTAGTGTAACAAAGTAAGACAAAGCAAAGATGATGTTCTTCACAGGAAATGCTCAATATGTCCACCGTCATCCGTCAACAACAGCTGTAGTCGAGGAATAATGTTGTGAACACCACTGTAAAGCATGTAAGGAGTTACGGTGAGGCATTGGCGTCGGATGTTGTCTTTCAGCATCCCTAGAGATGACGGTCGATCGCGATACACTTGCGACTTCAGGTAACCCCAAAGCCAAGTATCGCACGGACTGACGTCTGGGGACCTGGTAGGCCAAGCATGACGAAAGTGGCGGCTGAGCTCACGATCATCACCAAACGACGCGCGCAAGAGATCTTTCACGCGTCTAGCAATATGGGGTAGAGCGCCATCTTTCATAAACATCGTACGTTCCAGCAGGTGTTTATCAGCCAGGCTGGGGATGATGCGATTCTGTAACATATCGGCGTACCTCTCACCCGTCACGGTAGCACTTTTGCTGTCCATCGCCATCTGTCGGACATTTTGTGAACTTTGTTTTGTTCTAATAAAGCCCCATGTCATTCCAAGTATGTGTGTCAATTTTTACCTCTCTATCAACATTATTCCGTGGTTTATTAAGTTTTCAAATTTATACTGACTTTTTGATCACTCTGTATGTCCTTACAGAATGTATATTGCGTTTTATAAGTAATAGTTGATCGCGTATGTTATTCGCTTTTATGTAACCAAAGCAATTACTTTTGAGGCCAGTACAGTTTACAATCACAAACATAAAAAATATGTAGAATTATTGTCGTTATTTTGTACCCAGTGGAACGTTCATCACCATGGTCAAAGGCAAGAATTTCGTGTTGTTAATGATAAACGCGAAATCTGTTTATGAATAACAGAAGCTTGTTTTCTACTTGTTCGACGAAGTACTGGAGCGATGTTTGATATTTTTTCCATTTCTTAATTCTTTACTTTCCCTTCTTGAAAAAATCGCGTTTGCTAGAGATGAATGATAAATCAGTACTGTTTCCTTTAGTTTTACTAGAGCATCCTTGTGCTTCACGTTTCGATCAGTAACCTGTGTTAAACATTGACAGTTTCAGTTTTGTTATAAATACTGGTCATTCTTAAGTGACACAAGAGGATAGCTTTGTAGAGAAAAAGTATTTCGTAGGCTACCCAACGTTTCATATATAATCACTCAGCTTCTAGATGGTTCACCGCTTCCGGTTTTCAGAAGAATCAAGTAACGCACTGATCACATACATAAAGAAAGCGATCGTTATGAGGTAATGCCCAATAATATGCAACACACCTAACGTACAGACCTTATCCGACCAAAGCCACTGACATAACTACCCTAGTGTATGCTTACTTCCGACAGTCTACGTTAGCTTTACAGCTCTGCTACGAGGGCTGTGAGGAAAGCGGAGCAGGTAATTTCAGGAAAGGTAGCGGCTGCCTCCGATGTCAAATAATTACTTTACTGACAAGTTGAACACCGGCGAATGTCCTCAATCTTGCTGCCCCTCTGACGAACATCAATCTACCGTCCTCCGATTTCAGGATCCTGAAACAGGACGAAGGAGAATGGGCGCCTTTCACAAAGCCATTAAGGTCAATACTGCATCAATGAGATGTAAATCATTTGCAGTTTCGCTGCAGTTTCTTCGAAGCACAGCAAAACTGTATGTCGTGAAAATCTTGTGGAAAAGAAGATGACTCTTTCAACAGGTGCTTCTGTTTTACTACGTCATGAAGCTACTAATATTTATTTTACATTTGATACTAACGTGTATATATGAAATTTGGTGTACTATCTGTGTTCACATTACTATTCCGATCTCCGGATACATGCTCTGCGATCTCTGTTGAATTCTTTTTATACTGTATTTGTTATTTAGTTGACATCATATCATGATTTCTTAGCTTTAACTATTGTCCCTATGTGGACAATAATGATTTAAGATTAAGTTATAAACAAGTTATGATAAGCTTTTCTGTATATATGATTTTATTTTGATTGCAACTTTTTAGCAGTCAAAAATAAAAAGAAATACTTTACTGGCAATTGACATGAACAACCTGGGTTCAAACCCTGGTGACAACTGCGAATTTTCTGGAGTATTGAAGTACAGGATTAAGATACGCTCCGTATCATAAAGCTAATTGCGTAGCTGCTCAATGAAATAAATAACGACACTCACATTTGTATGCACAAGTGTCACTTATGGCTAGACTACCATTGTGCACAACAAACATGTTACGAACGACGTACATGTGACCAGCTCATACTGCCACGTGAGGTCTAAAGGCTTGCTTTTGGTACTCAGAAAAGTTTTTAGATTTTGTGGCATAGCTTGTTTGCGACTGTACTGTTTGCATACGCAATGATACGAATAATTAAGTAATTTACTGGATTCGCTCGGAACTGAAGATCGTCATAGTTGATTACCGATTACTAAATTTTTGTGATCCATAATGGGATTTACAACAAAACTTATGTTTGAATGTCATGTGCATGCGTATGTGGCACCTATGAAGAGAATATCTTTTACACAGGAAACATATGTGACACAGTTGTGTATTAGGACACGCAATCCCAAGAATACTTCGATAGGCACAAATAGGAAGTCCAAGTAAAATGGTGAGCGATATTACAAAAACATAGTGCCGACGCTTTACAATAAGCGAGAGAAATGAAGAAAGGTAAATTGTTTAAAATTTCAAAAGTAATCGCCTTAACCGTTAACACATTTATCCGCTAGTGAGAGAAGACGGTCAGTGCCTTCATGGCAAAATGTTTGCGGTTGCCAACGGAACCATGACTGAACCTAGGTGTGCACCGTCCGAATCAATTTGAAGGCCACGAACGTCTTTGTTCAAGGCGCCAAACATATGGAAATCACATAGGGAGAGATCGGCACTGAATAGGGGATTTGTAAGGGCTTCCCAGTGAAATTTCTGCAGCTTATTTGAAACAATCTCCGCAATGTGTGAAATGTGTGAAAGAGATCCTCTTGACTTTACCGGAGCTGTCGTGCCTGTTGTTGCAGGCTCGCAGCTACACACATCAAAAAAAGTTTTGCGTCGCTCCTGTTCCCAGAACTCCTGAACTGTGGATATTGTATCACAGACACACAGACTGTTCAGACATGTCACTAAACCCACCTACAGATGTAAACAACCTTGCATGAGTAGCACCTATTAGACGGAGGAGGTCCGACAGCCAATCTGTTCCAGTCATTCCACCAAGAAGGAGGTACACGGCTTGTGTTGTCTGTACTTCAACCATGCCTAGACGGTCAATACCGCGGTTCGATCGCATCCGCATTGTTACTTTGTGCCAGAAAGGGCTCTCAACAAGGGAAGTGTCCAGGCGTCTCGGAGTGAACCAAAGCGATGTCGTTCGGACATGGAGGAAATACAGAGACAGGAACTGTCGATGACACGCCTCGCTCAGGCTGCCCAAGGGCTACTACTACAGTGGATGAAAACTACCTGCGGATTATGGTACGGAGGAACCCTGACAGCAACGCCACCATGTTGAGTAATGCTTTTCGTGCAGCCACAGGACGTCGTGTTACGACTCAAACTAAGCGCAATAGGCTGCATGATGCGCAACTTCACTCCCGACGTCCATGGTGAGGTGCATCTCTGCAACCACGACACCATGCAGCGCGGTACAGATGGGCCCAACAACATGCCGAATGGACAGCTCAGGACTGGCACCACGTTCTCTTCACCGAGGAGTGTCGCATATGCCTTCAACCACACAATCGTTGGAGACGTGTTTGGAGGCAACCTGGTGAGGCTGGACGCCTTAGACACATTGTCCTGCGAGTACAGCAAGGTGGAGGAGGTTGCCTGCTGTTTTGGGGTGGCATTATTTGGGGCCGACGTGGTCATGGAAGGCGCCGTAACGGCTGTACGATAGGAGAATGCCATCCTCCTATCGATAGTGCAACCATATCGGCAGCATATTGACGAGGCATTCGTTTTTCATGGACGACAGTTCGCGCCCCCATCGTGCACATCTTGTGTATGACCTCCTTCAGAATAACGAGATCGCTCGACGAGAGTGGTCAGCATGTTCTCCAGACATGAACCCTATCGCACATGCCTGGGACAGATTGAGAAGGGCTGTTTATGGACGACCTGACCCACCAACCACTCTGAGGGATCTATTCCGAATCTTCATTGAGGAGTGGGACAGTCTGGACCAACAGTAACTTGCTGGACTTGTGGATAGTACCCCACTATGAATACAGGCATGTATGAATGCAAGGGGACGTGTTACTGGGTATCAGAGGTACCGGTGTGTACAGCAATTTGGACCGCCACCTCTGTAGGTCTCGCTGTATGGTGGTACAACATGCAGTGTGTTGTTTCCATGAGATAAAAAAAGGCATAAATGATGTTTAAGTCGATCTCTATTACAATTTCCTGTACAGGTTCCGGTATTCTCGGAACAGAGGTGATGCAAAACTTTTTTTTGATTTGTGTAGATAGCACCACAATTAGGTTACTCTCAGACGTCTTTACGTTACGAACTTTATTGTATTACCGATCCCGTCGTGACGTGCAATCACACCAGTACCTGGATGTATAAGATAATATTTGTTTCTTGCATGTACTCTTTTGACTATTAAAATTACACTGTGAAGATGTCATTTAACAATCTACCAATTGCCATGAAGTGCACTAAAAGCTTCGATATGCACATAATTAGCATTTTACTATAACAACAAAAGCAAGTAGGAGTAATGCCACCTTTATTCTGTATATAAGAAACGATTACGTAGCCTATTTCTCAGTCAGAAATTGCATTCGAATATTAGTTTTTGTTCCTCGTGTAACAAGATGAAACGTCTACCATCACGTGAAGGAATTCAACACATCAGTGGGACGATTGTGTCCTATCGATAGTGCAATTTATCGTCCTGCGATATTGCTGTTCGCATTAGTTGGGATCCCAGGAGTGTAACGTGAATACAGAAGCTATCGGTTCAGGAGAGCCCCTCTCGGTTTCATAAAGGATCTCAATGGTCCTGTGTGGCTAGTGCGTGAGAGGAGAAATACATTTTTCACTCGATGGAACAGCATCATACAGCCAAGTTACATATCACGAGTCAGGAAATGGGTTTATTTGCAGTAAGACTTCCATACGGACATCATTCATTTATTTATTTGCCACCATATGTACGCTTTGCCACAACGACAGTCACGGTGTAATGGGTTCTTATTCAATATGAGAAGTTGATGACGAATATATTTTATGATATCCTGACCGTTTTCTATCTCGTAAACACGACAACTGTGTGTGATGCTTGATACAATATTGTTGTTAAGACTCTCAGTCTCTTTCAGGTTAGCAAATTTTAATTTTTTGCCAGTTTCACTTAGTCGTAAATCTACCAGGTACTAAATACTGTGACTGTATGTCATTGATTTCTAATATATATGCAAATTCGCCTGATTTGAGGAAGAATGAGGTGGAGAAAGGAAGATTCCTTTCCATAATAACTTCCAGAGATTGTCCCAAACTTCAGTTATTGGTTTTCTTCATTGCCCAGACAACCAGCGACGATGTTTAAAGAATCGCTCAATCTCCTTGTTCGCTCAATCTCCTTCTAATCAACGAAGCAATTGCATTTGGAAATAACAGTTTTCAACATTGATAGGCCATAGGATTAATTCTCATATAAGTTAGCTTCCTACTTTTCATTAACATATAGTTTGCAGAATGCTTGAAACACCGAAATATCATACCATCTATGCATTATAAGACCAAAGATATACTTTTGACTTTAAACACTCCTCACAGTTACATAATTGAGATATATATATATATATATATATATATATATATATATATATATATATATATAAAGTTAATTTATATTGTGCATTAAATACAACTGGAATTATTTTTCACTTTGGTAAGTATGGTAATAAGCGACTTTCAGTGAGTATCCGATATTTACTTAAAACAAGGTCCCAATGTTTATTCATACCAATGATATAGCCTACAGTGGCTAGACAAGAAATAAAATGTTTTAGCTCATATCATATAAGTTAATTGATTCAAGAATGGACAAGAAGAGACGTGCAGAACATATATTGTTCTGAGTCCTTCCATTTCATCGTTAGTTGATTCTTTCATATTTATCGTTATGCTGCGTACGATTCTGTTGAGATTCCCCTCTGGCGGCGTGTCTGGTCTTATCGATCTTCGAGTCGTTGTTTCCTGTTGCCTTGTGTAAGTGAATAAGATCTTTGGGGGGATGGCCGGTTGGTTGCCTAGCGGTGACGAGTCGGTCGGTCGGTTTTTAAAATCGGGAATTCGAGAATGTCGAATGATGAGACCGCGGCGTGGCTTGGCGGTGGAGAGTTGGCTGTTATTCCGAGAAGCCGCGTGGTCTATCCTGGCAGTGCGAGACGAGTGGGACGAGTTGACGGGACAATGCCGTAAGCTCTTGCTGTGAATACCCGGGGGCCACGGCTGTGGTTCCGAGTCACTTCTTGGTGGGAGCGGCAACGACTGTCTTTAAATTTTTCGTCTGGAGGCGGGAATGTTGGACTAGTAACTCGCCTAATCTGAGGAGTGGTATTTCGCCGCCGTGGATGCAGAGAAGACGAGGGCTCCTGTGACAGAGCGCGTGGCTGCGTGACTGTGCCCAGTTGGGTACGCTGGCGACGTGTACACGGTCGGGTGTGAGGAACCTTTGCATTGGATTTCACCTGCTGTTTTTCTGATAAACTGCAAGTTAAGTTGGTTAAAGTTTTAGATGTTAATTGAAGAATTTTGATTTGTGCAACCAGCGTCTTTTCTGCCTTGTGGCCTCATGCGTTCGGGTTTCCTGTTCCTGTCGCCGGTGTAATTATAGACAGTGATCTTTTGGCTTCTTATTAGTACTGCCTGGGAGGAAGTGTATTTTTGGGCAAGGATTATGGTTCCTGATTTGATTCCTCCTCCTCCCCTGGACTCGCGTGAGGTCGATGTGATTGCTGAATGTGAGGCGTTGTGGGTCTGTTTGTCCGGTTCTAGCCTGAGCATCCTTCGGGAGACAATTGTGGCCGCCCTTACACCCGGTCGCTTAATTCTTTCTATCCCAGGACATTTTGGTGGCAGGACATGGTATTAAAGTTGTTAGTTATTGTAAAATGTTAAATGGTTGTATTTTACTGTTTTTTGGCCACTGTTTAAAAAGTTTAAGTTTGCCTTTCATTGCAGGGTTTTTAAAATTAAGTGGCTTTAAAATTGTTAGTTATTATAAAAGGTGAATGACTGTATCTTTACTTTGATTGTTTTAATCTACTTGGCATCCTTTGAAAATGCTAGTTCTGCCTCCCTGTTAGCGAGCCCTTGTAATTTAATATCTTGTTGTGCCAAAGTTTAAAAGAAGTTGGCTCCCTAAATGTTCGGTAGCGAAATTGCATGCAAATTGGTGTTTTTTTGTTCATTACTTGGAAAGTTTTAATTTTGTTATTAAATGCTTTATCAAAGGCTGTTTTAAGTAAAATAGCTTGGCCATTAACTGTAAAGTAAATTGTTTTGGAAAGGCACTCATGCCTACTAGCTTTTTTGGATCAGTTACTGGTCAAGTGATAAAGAAATGATTTTTAATGCTTGAAGTAATCAATAAAGGAATTGTAAATTGCAACTCGACAGTAACCAACTAATTTTGGCCCCGTTTCCCAACTGGGGGTTTTCCTTAACCGTAACACCCGTCTCAAAGATAATAACCAGGAGACCCCTGCGAGACTTTAGCTGTTTGAAAGTTTCAAATAATGGCAGCATTTGGAATATGTCTAGTCACTGGAAGAGATTTAAATGATAACAGTATTTGGAATAAGTGTAGTCGTTGTTATAAGTGTAGTTGCAGGACTGAAGAAAATCCATTTTTAAAAGTGAAATAATATTCATGAATTTATGATACATCCTTGTATATACATTTCCATGCACATAATTTGGAAAAAAATTTCTGTACAGAGCATTACAGTACTTCGGAGTAAACTGTATTTGACGTAAGATTGTAATTATCGTGTACTTTTTGTTTTTCATCTTCTTCAAGGCACAATATCAGAGATAATGGAGTAACGCAGTGATCACTGTTATTGTGTATGATAATTCTGCATGCAAATTATCCAATTAATAAATGTTTTAAAAGAAATAAAATGGTATCTCTTATTCGCGATTAATAAGTTAACCTCGCAAGACATAGATATGAACCTGGGCAACGATGATTCCCTTTTACCTTTTTTTTTGATGGGAGGGGGGTGGTTCATCAGTCTTTTTACTGGATTGATGCGGCCCGCCACGCTTTCCTCTCCTGTGCCAACCTCTTGTAGTTTCTCGTGAGCTTTCTCAACATGAATTTAAATTGCACAAATTCTACACAAAATTTTGGGAATTCGTGGTGAGTTCTTATGGGACCAAACTGTTGAAGTCATCGGTCCCTAAGCTTACACACTACTTTATCTAACTTAAACTAACTTACGCTCAGATCAACACATACACACACCCATGCCCGAGGGAGGACTCAAACCTCCGATGGGGGTGGGGGTGGGGGTGAGGAGGGAAAGCATGGATTCTACGGAATGTGTCAAGACAGAATAACTAGTATCAGCTACTATGGCAAAGCAGCACACAAATTTTAGACCTGCACTTCTCTGGTTAAGGAGCTACTCATTTCAAAACATAATTTCGGGCAGTTGATAGATTGACGTTACAAATGAAACTACGAAAAGTTTAATTTTAGTAAGGCCAACTAGTATTGTATTCTGTTCAGTGTGGTACATACATAAACAATGTTTACATATTAATAAAGCTTGGAAAATATTTCTGGAAAAATTAGATTTCAGCTTGAGGAGTATTGAGAAGAAACGTTGTTAGATTTGAAGACAGATGAAGCAATCAGTTGGTGGTGAACTCTACATAGAGGAAGTAGCCCATGATGATAACGCAAATCCCGACATGTCCTTCTCAGCTTCGCCCTGCTACACATTCAGAAGTAACAGGAATTTAGCTTCCATCGAAGCTGCCTACACAGACAAGTGTAAAGTTTCATCACCTGTACTGTAGGAGAACCATATCCCACAGACTATCAGTCACAAGCCCCTGTCTTGTTGTCTGATACATTTTTTTTTTCTGCTGTAACACATCCAAGCGGTGTATGACTACAACTTTATACACCACCATTCATTTTGTTTCTCCACAACGACTTTGAGGTCTGTGTCAGGTTCTGAACTGACATTCACATGCTTTGATCCATTGGCTCTCAGCTTCTCACAGAAAACTGAACATCATGCAGTGTAAATCATGTTGCTGCTGATCTCATAATACACACTTTGGACGATTGAAAAAGAAGGCAGTCACAACATAAGCAAACTGAAAGAGATTTGTGGCGTTGTGGAGCGTTTCTAAACAGCTGTCCAAAGGTGATTGCTGACTTCTACGTTTAAACTCGTCTTTCACAGTGATGGAGTAGCAGATGGGTTGGTGTCCAATTTCGACTGACTCCTCATACTGCAGTCAGGTAAGAGATCACAGTTTCAGTGCCAGTCATCCCTGGAAGGTGTTGCCCCTCCACCAAGACCCTTTCTTCGTCTCAAACAAGTAATGCCAGTAATGTGGTAATCAACAACATACCAGTGGATGGATGGGATGGAGAAGACACCATCAATGTACTGTCACAACCACCAAAGTTGATAGTGAGATCAATTTTATCAATTTTCAATGCCCCCCAATGATGTGGCAACACACTTCCCTATTTCTGTATCATCCCTAAAACCTCCCCTCCACTACTTTATGAGTACCATTGTGAATGCTGATAGATAACTGTAGTATGTCCACAAGTGCACAAAATCTCTCCAGATGCACACATGTCGAGGAGGTTAGCAACCTTTATCGGTGTTTAGTAGATTTGAAAGTGTTGTGATGATATAACAGATGGTTAAGAAGAAATGTGTGGTTTTCATGCATGATGGATCTCCAGGCGGGGTTTGAAGCGTTTTACATGAATCAACTACACTATCAATTCTATTGTTCTAAGGTTTGGGGTCAGTGCTAAAAAGCTGCTTGTAAGACAGAACATAAATGTATGCACTGCTAAGGCTGCATTTAACACACACTATACTATTAAAGCCAGGTGGTTTCTGCCCTATTAGTCATGTGGGAAAAATGCTGTTAATACTGTAATGTAAGAAATATATTTCCAGCGCATGACATGCATGTTCCTTGCAAGTTTCTCTATGATAAACTGTGGTGACAAACTATAAAATGAAAAAAAACAACTACTGCCTTGCACACCATAAAAAACATCGATTCTTTGTTATACACGCACAATATAGCTATCCAGAGGTGTATAGCACCCACTGTTCACATCCAATCATGGTTCAGGAATTATACTATTCTCGCATCAGCCCTATAACATGATCACTAGTAACAGAGAATGCCTCTTACAAGGAAGGAGACATACACATAGCAGCAGTGTTTGACTAGTGAAATTACACGTGACGCTGCCACTAACTCCTTAAACAGGACATCTGTCAAGCAGATATATACATGGGAATTGCAGTACCTCACAAACACCTGTCACTAACTTAGATTCACCACAGTTATGAAAGTGAAACCTCGATTTTATGCACAAGATATGGCAGGAGATTGGAGTATGTCGGACAAATCTTCGTTCGTCTAGAGGAAAATGCCGGAACAGAATGGACACGTTTCATCATCATCACACATGAGATGGAAGTCCGCTGATGGCTGAGAGGTTTGCTGTTAACGATCGCAAGTAGATAGTGCTGGAAGTCACACACAGAACATGCAGTTGTATATGAGTCGAACGCAGGGTATGCCACACAACTGCTGCACCAGCACAGAACAACGGGAAAAATTGTTAAATGATTTCCAGTAACATCTCCCTCTCTCTCCAGAATGCATCATCAGTCTCCCATTAAACCATGCCTCGTTACAACTTCATCTCAACCGATCACTCCATCAACTTTTGTCATCCTTTAAGGCAGATGCAAGTCAATTTAGAGGCAGATGATTTTCTTCTATACAGGAAGGCATCAAAGACAGCAGTCAGCTCGCATGTATCACTATTATCTTAATAGCCAAACAGTAGAATATTGCCATACAGCAACTGTTTGTTAGCTGACACCTCAAGGTTGTGATTGGTTGTGATTGGCGGAGAGTGTAGAGAAGCACATTGTAAAAACTGTTTGTTAGGGCTTAAAACACCTAATCCGTCCCGCACAAGGTCAAGCACGCGATCCATTCTGTAGCTGTATATTGCAGTCTCACAGCTCATAATACAACGCTCATTAGCTAAGCACATGTTATAAAAATCTAAAATGTAGTTGCTGACAACTTTGGGGACACACCTGGGTTTGGGGTCCGACATATTACTCGACATTTGTTTGTCATCCACGTTAAAACAGTCTATTCCAGCCGTCTCTTATCGCTATCGACGAAAAAGACTGTTTCCCTGCTGGGCAGGAAATGAACGCACTGACCCGTGTGCCAAGAATGTGAACAATTGGCACCCTCTACAATAATTCTTCCGAACTGATAACAATCGACAGTTCTCAATTAATGCAAAGGAAACTTTCTACTGGAATTTCCACAACACGTACTTCACACTCCATGGTCTCTAACTATGCATACCGTGTAACGAAACTTACAGTTAATTCACTATTCATACTGCAATTACTGTACACTTGGAGATGACATCTTTCATTTTTTATTGTAGTGTGTGAAGTATGGGACTTAATGGGTATAAGTGAAGATATATTTGTGTTACCTTAATGCGCATACACATAAGTGTGTTGGTTTTTTTTCTTTTTTAACTTTTCAACATGATGTTTTCTACACAGTTGTAGCTACACGACTAAGTGGACTACTATACCTGTCAATATAGACTAACCGTTTTGCGTTCACGCCTCCACACTTCAACATCCGACTGCTGACCAGGGGAAAATAAACATTTAATGGTTTTGTCTTGCCACATGTGCTTGGAGGTACTAACCAACCTAAAAATTGCTCTAATTGTTAGTCTGCAAATGACGTAAATACTGATACACTGTTGTTCAGTACACCGTCCTGTCACCAATAGAAATACCTGCACTTACTCCTGTACAATAAAACACAGAATCCCTCGCTACTGCCCACTATTGTTCCCTAGATACTCTATATGAAGAACTCAATATTGTTGAGTACTGCTCACTTTGATTAGTTCTAAGTTCTTTTAACGATAAAACCTGTAAATACAATTATAAATCTTCAAAGATATGTCTTATGCTTCTCTCCTGACTAGTTCCTTAGTGTGTTAGTTTATAGAAAGGAGCTTTTATAACGTAATATCCAATGTCTTTATACACATGAAAACAAATTTAAAGATTGAGATTTTCACTCTGCAGCAGAGTGTGCGCTGATATGAAACTTCCTGGCAGATTAAAACTGTATGCCGGACCGAGACTCGAACTCGGGACCGGGTGAACAGTAGAGCAAATGCTAAAAAGAGGACAAAGAAGAAACCATAACCGAAGGAAAAACCGTAACCAAAGAGACTACCAAAGGAATTATCGAAAAGAAGCAGCCTAAGAAACGAAAAGCGTCTACCACTGACACCATATCCGACTCGTTGCTGGATATCCAATTGCAAGACGATGCTGACGATGCGGATGATGAAGAGTGTTGTAAGATGGCAAGAACTATGCCCCTTACATTAAGTCATTAAAGATCACCTAACTCACGTTGAGCGAACAGTAGGGCTGAACAAATTGACTGACAAGGCACAATGCATCTTGTAGAGGGTATAGTATGGATGTAGTGGAATAATTAATGTCGGGTGATGGTTTTAAAGTAATTCACATGACATGAAAACTTTGTGGAAACGAGTCGATTTACTGGACGCTAGTTTACCCCAGTGAAGTATTTAGAATTGACTGTGACCGGATGGGGAACGGTGAAGGGAACCGACAATAGGCAGCTTAGGGTGGCTCAAGGTCTGAGAAAGCAGTAACGCAGCGCGGCCTCCAGCCCCCTTAAGATGAGTGACAGTGAGTGGGTGGTTGACCCCATGCTGGTGTACCAGGAAACAGATGGAGAACTTTACGCCTGTTGATAAATGTCCATATTCCCGTTTCCTGTGAAACATTCGAGAAAGCTGCGCAAAGCTATGGTGGAGCGGTCAACAGATGTCAAAATATGCATGTTCGTGACTATAACAACTTCACGGTGAATTCATGGTCCACAGAGCCTGAAGTAAATCAGGTGAAGAGCGACAGCATGAAATATGCCGGCCTCTGATGGGAACCGTAGGACCAAGGAATGTGAAGTACTCTCCTGGGAGCCAGAATTCTGGAAAACTTGGTGTTTGTGCAGACGCTAACCTTGATGGGTGGCCTGGGAGGAGCTATATAGCAGAAGTTGAGAAGAAGGGAAATTGGATGGGAATTTATTCACTTCCCAGACCAGGCTTTGGTCGATGCTGGGAAGCGACGCATAATTAACGCGACTTGCGCTGCAATTGGTGTAAGTGATTTTGCTGGAGGGGAAACCGAGGTGAAGAGCGGACTGTGACAAGTCTCCATAGAGGCCTTCCGTTCCCAGCTTGCCTAGAGTGCGGACGTGGCGTTCTTGACTCAGCTTGCCTGAGAAAGAGTGAGCATCTCTGCTGTTTAGGACTTAGCAAAGGGAACGATTGAGCTTGGAGATAGGAAGTTTTGGTTCAGCTATGTACTGAGCAAGATAGCTAGGAGTGAATAGACGAGCGCAGCCTTGCAGCAGCATGAGGTCGGCCAACTTCCACACAACGACGCCACTCCGCCACGCTTAATTCGGTGATATTGCGCCCGCTCCGGCCACTGATTAATTTGTTGGATCACGTCGGCAAAGTTTCCACGAGGGTTTCATGGGCCGTGTATTGTAGAATTCTTCTCACACTTCGCATAACGCCTGGGTCAGTCGAAAGGAATTTCTTTTGACTTATCGCGCTTAACTCCACACAAACGCAATTTATTACCACTGCCTGTTAGGAGAGTCATGTAATGTGATGATTGAAGGTCGTAAGTTAAAATAAATCTGTGCTAATCGACTGCATCTGTTTTCAATCAAGTAACTGAAATCCCAAGTCACTTTCTTAATTAATTTTATGTTCAACATTTGCATCTGGTGTTCAATAGCTGAATATAACATCAATGTGCACCCCTTTTAATTAAAAGGGATCAATTCTGAATCAATTAATGTCAACACTGCCATTGCAGTTCAATCAGGAGTCACAGGGCCTTATTACTTTCTTTGCGTTATCCGACATTGCGGCAGTTTTGCACTCTCTATTGATCTGTTAGTCAATTACTTGGGGTGAACACACACCAAAACCAGATAAGTGACGAGTGGGGTGTTACAGTGTGTTGTGTAGGGTGCGGTGAACTGTACAGTTGCACTAATTGGATCAAATGTATTAGCTGCCAATGTTGGCTGCATGAAGACTGTTCAAAATATGAATCTATGTGTGACGTATGTGGCAAAAATCAGGGAAAATAAGTTCACCATTTCACCCAAAGGGCATTCGTCATTTCACCCATATACACGGGTGAAATGGTGAAATTGATAAAGATAAGTATTGTTTTTTTTAACTTTTGTAATGCCTTAAAGAGGATGCGGTACTGTTAATGTGTTACTTATGTATTTTGTGAAAGGAGAGTGTTTTTATTTTGTTTAAATAAACAATTTCTTGTCTTCTACGAGGCCCAATTTTTTGTTCATCATATCACCCTGATTTACCCTACGCGATAAGTCACACTAATCTGAAGACTGTAAATTCAACTAAATACATAGGGATTACAATTACAAATAACCGAAATTGGAACAATCATACAGATAATGTGGTGGGTAGAGCAAAACAAAGGCTGCGATACATTGGCAGAACACTTAGAAGGTGCAACAGTTCTACTAAAGGCTTCTTACACCACGCTTTCCTAGAGTACTGCCGTGTGGTGTGGGATCTGCGTCAGGTGGGGACTGACGGATGACATCGAAAATGTTCAAAGAAGGGCAGCTCGTTTTGTGTTATCGTAAAATAGGGGAGATAGTGCCACAAACATGATACGTGAATTGGAGTGGCAATCATTAAAACAAAGGCGTTTTTCGTTGCGACAGGATCTCCGCGTGAAATTTCAATCACCAGTTTTCACCTCTGATTGCGAAAACATTCTGTTCGCACCCACTTACATACGGAGAAATGATCCTCACGATAAAACAAGAGAAATCAGGACTAGCATAGAAAAATTTAAGTGCTCGTTTTTCCCGCGCGACGTTCGAGAGTAAAACGGTAGAGAGACAGCTTCAAGGTGGTTCGTTTAACCTTCTGCCAGGCACTTTATTGTGTATTGTGAATAGCAGAGTAATCTCGTAGATGCAGAAAATATCCTTTTGATTAATTACACAGAAAACACAACAAATATAGTATGTCATTTATCTTTAATATTTTTGTTCGGATCTTTTGACCACACCGCACTGAATATGCTTATTACTTTTTAATGTATGTTATTATAGCCATCCAAATAGATTGCTAAATGGCAATGGCGTCACGTATATGTAATTACGGAACAAATCGTTATTATGACTTGTCAGTCACATAGACGAAATAGAACTAACTTACCTCTCTGCTGTCGCTCTCGTTTCCGGAAACAGGAAGACAGATGCAAGTCCAGAGAGCACAAAATGTTTTGTAATATATCTATTTCGACATTTCCCACTCTGGAGGCGCCAAAACAAGTGAAATATTATAAGAGAACACTTCTGATTTTTGCTTCTGAAGAGAAAATCACGTACGTCAACCATATTTGTAAGACAGGTACAATACTGTGAAAGAACTAGAATAAAGAGGAATTTTTGTTTCACGTTTCAGCTGTGACTATGAAATAGAAGTAAATACTCTTTTTATATGATAACCTTCGTTAGAGCTGTATTTAACGAGTACTGTCCACACTAAGACTCACAAGCATTTTTTTTTTCTTGTAAGGGAAGAATGTGTCCGCTTCTCTACGTAACTCTTGTCCCCTCTTTACTCTTATTACCGTGCGTCATCCCGCTCCATCTAAGCAACAAAGCGAGTCTCAAAAAAGGAAGAGAGGGCAAGACTGTCTACAGCGAAATTGAATATCAATTGATTCCCTCTGCGATGATATCACATCGTAAAAAACGCAGCGTCACCCGCCGCCGCCCACCATTGTTCCCTCGTCAGCTCGACGTCCTGCCAGCAACAGTGCTCTGACGTCATAATCTCGCCGCCGGTCATTCACGAGGACTCGATAATTCTTGTGCGTGCGGTATTACGGTCCCTCCCACGCTGTTCATGTTCACGGAGCGGGGGAGTCATCCATCTACCGCCACTGTGAGATCCGTATCTGTATACCCACCAGTAAATGCCAGACTCTTTAAGGAATCGAACTCCCACATATAAAGCAGCTTTAAATGTCTCATTACTTTGCAAATCAGTCATTGTGTTGAATATTTGACTTTAATCATGTAAAAGAGAAAAAGTTTAGGGAAGGTTTAAAATTATTCTTAAAGTTTCCTCGCAAATGCTAACTGCTATCATTATGAAACAATGGATGTATTATAAAGTGGGTAATGTGCTGCATTTTAAGTAAAAGATCATTTTTCACGCATCAGAATTTATATGACGTCACATCTCCTGCACTATTTGTCGTTCAGTGAACAATTTTGCAGGTTCATTCAGTGGTATACGAGTATATGGATACTGGCTGCAAACTGTGTTGCGAATGCAGTTAACAGTAAAGACACCGCGCGGGATTAGCCGAGCGGTCTCAGGCGCTGCAGTCGTGGGCTGTGCGGCTGGTCCCGGTGGAGGTTCGAGTCCTCTCTCGGGCATGGGTGTGTGTGTCTGTCCTTAGGATAATTTAGGTTAAGTATTGTGTAAGCTTTGTGACTGATGACCTTAGCAGTTAAGTCCCATAAGATTTCACACAAAAAATGGTTCAAATGGCTCTGAGCACTATGGGACTCAACTTCTGAGGTCATTAGTCCCCTAGAACTTAGAACTAGTTAAACCTAACTAACCTAAGGACATCACAAACATCCATGCCCAAGGCAGGATTCGAACCTGCGACCGTAGCGGTCTTGCGGTTCCAGACTGCAGCGCCTTTAACCGCACGGCCACTTCGGCCGGCATTTCACACACATTTGAACAATAAAGACGTAATAAATTAAGATGTCGCGCCTGATGCTGAAGTTTGAATGAACAGCGAAAATGTTATAAACGATAAACTTTTTTCCTTTCATTATATAGTGGTGTGGGGGGAGGGGGGAAGAGGTTCAGTGAGTTTCGCAAAGGTTTAAAGTTATATGTTAAGTTTTTTGGAAGTCACTAAGTGCTCTCATTCTCAAATACCGGATTAAAATAGCCGGGGTAAGCGCACACAGTCTGGTACCCTGCCTCAGGACACAGTTTTTAACTGTAATATTGTCTTATTGTGTTATACTTTTAACATAAGATTACAGCTTGTATTTTAATGGCTGTATCATGACAGCACATTGCATTTTTTGAATTGGGAAATAATTACGCGAAATACTGAAAACCAAATTCTTGTTGCCCCTGAAAACCGTTAGAAAGGCAACCTGAAACTGGTCCATTGTTCCGGCACAGCGGTTTAATAATAGAAAGGGAACACTGTAAAACCGACAAAATGCAGGGACAGATTTCTGACTAGAAAAGGAGGAAAAAATGTCCTATGAACATGTCTCCGGAAATTGACGACAGCAAATCGTCCCAGAACACAGTACAGAGGAGCATCGCATCCACATGACAACAGATGCTCAAAGTGGTCCACATGGATGTGATATGGATAGTAGAGGTTGTCACACAGGAAACACATAATCTTACTTTCGCTTACATCCACGTTGGCGAGCCACTTGCCTGAAGCTTGTGCTAAGGTTCGTCTCAATATCCCGTAGAACCTGGTCTTCCAAATATGTTGTATGCACGGCCTGCCGCCTCCCTGTACATTCGTCTGCCTGAAAGGACCCATGGACACAGAAACTCCCAAAAAAAGGGCTTGAAATGTTGTGTGATGTGGTTGGCCTCTGTGAAGGTACTTGCTTTGGTATAGCCGTGCTGCCTCTCGACCGTTTCCATCCACTTGGCCGTACACAAACACTATCTCGGCTTGTTCCCGCACATGAATACCGAACTATTCTGCTGCGGTTCTAGGCACTTCAGTCCGGAACCGCGCGACCGCTACGGTCGCATGTTCGAATCCTGCTTCGGGCATGGATGTGTGTGATGTCCTTAGGTTAGTTAGGTTTAAGTAGTTCTAAGTTCTAGGGGACTGATGACCACAGATGTTGAGTCCCATAGTGCTCAGAGCCATTTGAACCATATTCTGCTGCTTACAGTACGCTGCGTCAACCACATAGCTTGCAGTACACAAGGAACACAACACGGCACGTGGTCACAGGAACTGTCGTTTGTCAGGGGCGTCTATCGTGGCAACGATGCATTTCCGGCCACATGTCCATTGGACCTTTTTTCTCCATTTCCAGTCAGGAATCCGTCCTTGCCGTTTGTTGGTTGTATTAATGTTCACCCTGTATAGACTCAGCAGGCCACAAAACGACGAATGGCGGAGGGGTCTTAGGTCTACATTTCCCTTACTCTTACACTTGCTAACAAAGCTAGGCGATAATGTTTACGTGTATAGTTCAGTTATCTACATATTCCATGGATTATAAATGCTATCTCTCACTAAGATCAGAAATGAGTCAGTTACACAAATGTAGTATAGTTTCTGAGAGAAAAATACGGCAATACGCCGGACATTTAAATGAGTGTCTAGAGCTATTTTTTTCTGTTTATGTACAGTGATGTATATGTAACTAGAGTCCGTGATCTCTCCCTTAAACAGACATTGACACATGTATATCCAAATACCCGCTCACAAACTCTCTCTCTCTCTCTCTCTCTCTCTCTCACACACACACACACACACACACACACACACGCACACGCACACACACATACACACCATATTATCACTCATCAGAAATTCTTCTGTTAAGTGGAAGGAGTTGTCAAGCAGACATGATTTCAGTTTATGTTCGAAATTAATTTTACACCTATTAAATTCTTCACATCATTGGGTAGGTAGTCAAAGAATTGTTATGGCTGAATACCTCACTTATTTCTGTGCCACCATAAGACTGAGTGATGGATGATGTAAGTTATTTCTTCTTCTAGTATTATATTAGTGACTGAACTGATTGTTATTAAGAAACTTCATATGGCAGTAAGTGTATCATGAGGCTGTTTTCAGTACGCCCAGCTGTTTAAAGAATTGTCTACAAGGGGCCATAGAGCAAGCACCACGCACTATCATAAATACAAGCTTCTCTGCACACAAACTCTTGTTTTATCAATGATGAGTTATCCATGAATATGATGCAGATCTTCTGATATTTTCATTGCCAAAATTTGATATTATCTGTAATGTAAAAATTTCTGAGCTTTGACTTTTAAGAAAATGTGAAATATGGCACTGTACCAGCCCAAACTTGTCTTATTGTGTCCTGATCACATGCCTCTACCACTAGCACTAGTTGTTTTTTCGTGTAGTTTCACAGGAAATTATATTGTTTCATAGTGATATTTTATGGCAAAGATTCCATCTTACAGGAGCTATATTGCTACTGTCGTTTTCTTTCCTGATTGACATAAGATAGTAGTCTTTTGTTTTGTCGATGCCTTACAATATGGGGGCATTATATATATTTCAAGGAGCTGCAACACCCTATCTGAACTGAAAATTTACCTCTGAGTAAATGGGTGAGTTCTTAATAAAAATGCTGCCTTTAGCATTTTTTATTTGTGTTAGCAAATGTAGAAAACTTCATAGATGGTTCTCAGAAAAGAGTAAATTTTTGTTCCCTGAAAGGGAAAACAGTCCATAGAACAAGACAGGCAGTTGTTAAAAACGTTAGACGAAAAATTTAGTGTGTGTAATGAAAAGCAATGTAAGCAGTTTTCTAAATGACGTGGAAAGGAAAGCAGAGAATCGCAGTATAAAAGAGATAATTAGTCAGCAGCTAACGTAGTGTTCACGTGTTGACGCAACCACGTCGTCAGTTACGATTGGAGTGGGCACGGGACCATCGTGATTCGACAGTCAGTCAATGGAAATGTGTCAGCTCTTCGGGTGAATCACGTTTTTGCAGCACACACAAACACCGTCATCGAAGTGAGCGGCGGCTCGAAACATGCAGCGCGGTACGGACACACGCTGATGGGAGCAGTATTGTGCTGAGGGAGACATTCTCCTACGCTTGCAATGGATCTGTGGTAGTAATATGAGACACGCTGATAGCTGCGAACCACCTTAATCCCGTCATGCTTGATGTCTTCCCCGACGGGATGTCATTTTCCAGTAGTATAATTTCCGTGTCTCGAAGCCAGAACTGTGCTACAGTGGTTTTAGTAGCATTATAGTGAACTCAGGTTGATGTCTCGGCAACCAAATTCACCTGGAGTAAATGCTGTGGAAACCATCTGGGTCGCAATCGGGCGCCACAACAGCGTACGCAAATCAGCGAACCGTTGTTACCGCGAATTACGCGATCTGTGTGCGTGGGCAACTAATGACACATACTTCCAAAAAAACTACCAACGAAGTGTCGAGTCCCTGATACTCAAAGATGTACACTCCTGGAAATGGAAAAAAGAACACATTGACACCGGTGTGTCAGACCCACCATACTTGCACCGGACACTGCGAGAGGGCTGTACAAGCAATGATCACACGCACGGCACAGCGGATACACCAGGAACCGCGGTGTTGGACGTCGAATGGCGCTAGCTGCGCAGCATTTGTGCACCGGCGCCGTCAGTGTCAGCTAGTTTGTCGTGGCATACGGAGCTCCATCGCAGTCTTTAACACTGGTAGCATGCCGCGACAGCGTGGACGTCAACCGTATGTGCAGTTGACGGACTTTGAGCGAGGGCGTATAGTGGGCATGCGGGAGGCCGGGTGGACATACCGCCGAATTGCTCAACACGTGGGGCGTGAGGTCTCCACAGTACATCGATGTTGTCGCCAGTGGTCGGCGGAAGGTGCACGTGCCCGTCGACCTGGGACCGGACCGCAGCGACGCACGGATGCACGCCAAGACCGTAGGATCCTACGCAGTGCCGTAGGGGACCGCACCGCCACTTCCCAGCAAATTAGGGACACTGTTGCTCCTGGGGTATCGGCGAGGACCATTCGCAACCGTCTCCATGAAGCTGGGCTACGGTCCCGCACACCGTTAGGCCGTCTTCCGCTCACGCCCCAACATCGTGCAGCCCGCCTCCAGTGGTGTCGCGACAGGCGTGAATGGAGGGACGAATGGAGACGTGTCGTCTTCAGCGATGAGAGTCGCTTCTGCCTTGGTGCCAATGATGGTCGTATGCGTGTTTGGCGCCGTGCAGGTGAGCGCCACAATCAGGACTGCATACGACCGAGGCACACAGGGCCAACACCCGGCATCATGGTGTGGGGAGCGATCTTCTACACTGGCCGTACACCACTGGTGATCGTCGAGGGGACACTGAATAGTGCACGGTACATCCAAACCGTCATCGAACCCATCATTCTACCATTCCTAGACCGGCAAGGGAACTTGCTGTTCCAACAGGACAATGCACGTCCGCATGTATCCCGTGCCACCCAACGTGCTCTAGAAGGTGTAAGTCAACTACCCTGGCCAGCAAGATCTCCGGATCTGTCCCCCATTGAGCATGTTTGGGACTGGATGAAGCGTCGTCTCACGCGGTCTGCACGTCCAGCACGAACGCTGGTCCAACTGAGGCGCCAGGTGGAAATGGCATGGCAAGCCGTTCCACAGGACTACATCCAGCATCTCTACGATCGTCTCCATGGGAGAATAGCAGCCTGCATTGCCGCGAAATGTGGATATACACTGTACTAGTGCCGACATTGTGCATGCTCTGTTGCCTGTGTCTATGTGCCTGTGGTTCTGTCAGTGTGATCATGTGATGTATCTGACCCCAGGAATGTGTCAATAAAGTTTCCCCTTCCTGGGACAATGAATTCACGGTGTTCTTATTTCAATTTGCAGGAGTGTATTTCATTCCAAAAATCGACAAACAAGTTGGTAAACAGGTGGTCATAATGTTTTGGCTCATCATCTACGGAAAGATGTACAAGGAAAGCGAAACTACCATTAGGCACTAAATGATTAGGCGTTCACGACTCTTCACAGAACGTGGGGTTCGGAGAATTGTGTGTGAAGTAGGACAGATGCTGATCTGTGCTATCCCTGTCAAAAGAGCACAAAACTGGTGCACGCATCAGAGTTTCGGAGCACACCATTCGTCGTAAACTGTTGAACATGGGGCACCACTGCAAACTACCCCTACGTGTTAACATTTTGACCCAGAGATATCGTCAGTTATAATTTCAGCGGATACGGGACCATCGGGATCCGACTGTCGACCAACGAAAATGTGTCGGCTGTTGGAATGAATCACATTTTTGCTACACTAGGTCGATGGTCGTCTCCACAAACACCGTCATCGAGGGGAACGGCGGGTCAAAATGTGCAGCGCGCGACTGACGCAGGCTGGTGGTAGCAGTGTTATGCAATGGGAGACACTCTACTGCACTTGCATTGGATCTACATCTACATCTACATTTATACTCCGCAAGCCACCCAACGGTGTGTGGCGGAGGGCACTTTACGTGCCACTGTCATTGTCTCCCTTTCCTATTCCAGTCGCGTATCGTTCGCGGGAAGAACGACTGTCTGAAAGCCTCCGTGCGCGCTCTAATCTCTCTAATTTTACATTCGTGATCTCCTCGGGAGGTATAAGTAGGGGGAAGCAATATATTCGATACCTCATCTAGAAACGCACCCTCTCGAAACCTGGCGAGCAAGCTACACCGCGATGCAGAGCGCCTCTCTTGCAGAGTCTGCCACTTGAGTTTGTTAAACATCTCCGTAACGCTATCACGTTTACCAAATAACCCTGTGACGAAACGCGCCACTCTTCTTTGGATCTTCTCTATCTCCTCCGTCAACCCGATCTGGTACGGATCCCACACTGATGAGCAATACTCAAGTATAGGTCGAACGAGTGTTTTGTAAGCCACCTCCTTTGTTGATGGACTACATTTTCTAAGGACTCCCCCAATGAATCTCAACCTGGTACGCGCCTTACCAACAATTAATTTTATATGATCATTCCACTTCAAATCGTTCCGCACGCATACTCCAAGATATTTTACAGAAGTAACTGCTACCAGTGTTTGTTCCGCTATCATATAATCATACAATAAAGAATCCTTCTTTCTATGTATTCGCAATACGTTACATTTGTCTATGTTAAGGGTCAGTTGCCACTCCCTGCACCAAGTGCCTATCCGCTGCAGATCTTCCTGCATTTCGCTACAATTTTCTAATGCTGCAACTTCCCTGTATACTACAGCATCATCCGCGAAAAGCCGCATGGAACTTCCGACACTATCTACTAGGTCATTTATATATATTGTGAAAAGCAATGGTCCCATAACACTCCCCTGTGGCACGCCAGAGGTTACTTTAATGTCTGTAGACGTCTCTCCGTTGATAACAACATGCTGTGTTCTGTTTGCTAAAAACTCTTCAATCCAGCCACACAGCTGGTCTGATATTCCGTAGGCTCTTACTTTGTTTATCAGGCGACAGTGCGGAACTGTATCGAACGCCTTCCGGAAGTCAAGAAAAATAGCATCTACCTGGGAGCCTGTATCTGTGGTAGTAATCGAAGACACGCTGACACCCGCGAATCACCTGCATCCCTTCATGCCTCGTGTCTTCCCCGACGACGATGTCAACTTTCAGCTGCATAACTGTCCGTGTCTCGGAGCCAGAATCGTACTACAGTGGTTTGAGGAGCATTATTGCGAGCCGACCGATGTGGCCGAGCGGTTCTAGGCGCTTCAGTGTGGAACTGCGCGACCGCTACGGTCGCAGGTTCGAATCCTGCTTCGAGCATGGATGACTGTGATGACCTTAGTTAGTTAGGTTTAAGTAGTTCTAAGTTCTAGTGGACTGATGACCTTATATGTTAAGTCCCACAGTGCTCAGAGCCATTTTGAACCATTATTGAGAACTCAAGTTGATGTCTCGGCGACGAAATTTGCCTGATGTAAATCCTATGGAACCGATCTTGGTCACTATCGGGTGCCATCACGGCGTATGCACAATTACATGACCTGTGCATAGACATCTAATCCCACATACCTCCAGAAACCTAACCAACAAAGTGTCGGGTCCCTGATACGCAGCATCAGTGATGTATTTCGTTCCAAAGACGGACAAACAAGCTAGTAAGCAGGTGGTCTTAATGTTTTGGCTCATCAGTGTACACTCCCAGCATTTCGCGCGTTCACTGCTCCTATGTGAATAGACCAAATAATTTCACTGAGCTCGTGTTTATATGGTGGAGTTATTTTCAGTTTATTAAGAGAGAATTTATTTCCTGTTGTTAAGTGAACTATTATGTGCAAAGCTAAACATTGGAGCTGTCAGCTACCTACCGCACTGAAAATCTTGCCCCAAGTGTAGCCTGCTGTCGCCAGGTAATCGGCAATGTCCATTTGATTGTCAACACTATCTGTCTCTGGAATACTGTTCACAGCTTGAGGGTATCAAAAAATGGCTCTGAGCACTACGGCACTTAACATCTGAGGTCATCAGTCCACTAGAACTTATAACTACTCAAACCTAACTAACCTAAGGACATCACACACATCCATGCCCGAGGCAAGAATCGAAACTGCCACCGAAGCGGTCGCGCGGTTCCAGACTGAAGCGCCTAGAACCACTCGGCCACACCGGCTGGCTTGAGGGTATCAATCTCATCAATTGAGCCTCAGCTCTCCCGACATCTGAAGAGTCCCAGAGGCTTAAAATGGCTTCCTCTGTAGCAGAAGCAGGTCAGCTAGGTGTTAAAGAACTTTAGATATTTCAGCACAAGTCGAAGAATACATTACAGCATATTACTGTTCTATATTTAAATATCATAGTCCTATTCAAACAGACATATTGACAAGCATCTTACAAGATATGCTGTGGATGTGTTGTAAGTGGGTCGACTAGGAGCAGCACACTCTGCAAGTGCCAGCAGTTCCTGACTTGAAGAAATTTGTGCAGTCCACCAGTAACACAATGGTGAGAGAGGTGCAGTAACTTTCTGATCATTCTATAACTCCCAACAAAGTGAGTAAAACATGGTTACACGGCACCACAATATAATGCCAACGATAGACAGCAGCAGGGTGCCACATTTACGAATCCAATGCCTTCCCCAGCAACACTACATAGGTCACTGACAATATCACAGTTACAGATTAAGCACTTCTCAGTAACTCTTTAGAGTAACGCATTTACATAAAAGCTCAGTTAACAACTGCAAATAAGTACTCATTTTAATTCACTGAAAATAATTCCACTATATAAGCGCGAGCACAGTGATGTTATTTTGTACAGTGACGTGAGAGAATTGGACAAAACGCGATGGGAAGACATACTCTGTCTGTAAACAGACAATTGAGCATCGCTCGTAGAGGAGGAAACCTCTTTTCCCGTAAGTAAGCTACAGCTACCGTTCAAATGGTTCAAATGGCTCTGAGCACTATGGGACTTGACATCTGAGGTCATCAGTCCCCTAGAACTTAGAACTACTTAAACCTAACTAACCTAAGGACATCACACACATCCATGCCCGAGGCAGGATTCGAACCTGCGACCGTAGCTGTCGCGCGGTTCCAGACTGAAGCGCCTAGAAACGCTCGGCCACACCGGCCGGCTACAGCTACCGTACAGGATTACTAGGATTCAATTTTCTTTTAGCGTTGTCGAACACTGTACAGAAATTTAAGTAGATTCTGTATGTGTGCGTTCCTTGGGTTAGTGTTATTCATGTCTGTATTCCATGAAATTTCAACATTCTTCGGTGGTCGCCAGTGATTCATAAGGCGAGCTGTGGAAGAAACACCCAAAACAACCGAAAAGTTGGAAAAGTACTACTTTGTTGGCATTACCTACTCTAAGCTTGGTGACTGAAAGTTAGGTCACCAGCAAGTGTTACTGTGCGAAGTGGCGCAGTGGTAGGACACTAAATTGGCATTGTGAAGACAGTGTTTCCTGTTCCGGCGTTAGAGCAGAGAGGGCTGTGAGACGACGTCAGCCATTGTAAGCCGACCGACCCCTCTCTAGGACGACACCGAGACAGCAGCGGCCTCTCGGCGAAGAGAACGTAAGCTCCACGCCGCCTGGCCGCAGCCGAGTTGGAGACGAGCCGTTCTACGAACGCTGCAGCAGCGGCAAAAGAACTACACTCCTGGAAATTGAAATAAGAACACCGTGAATTCATTGTCCCAGGAAGCGGAAACTTTATTGACACATTCCTGGGGTCAGATACATCACATGATCACACTGACAGAACCACAGGCACATAGACACAGGCAACAGAGCATGCACAATGTCGGCACTAGTACAGTGTATATCCACCTTTCGCAGCAATGCAGGCTGCTATTCTCCCATGGAGACGATCGTAGAGATGCTGGATGTAGTCCTGTGGAACGGCTTGCCATGCCATTTCCACCTGGCGCCTCAGTTGGACCAGCGTTCGTGCTGGACGTGCAGACCGCGTGAGACGACGCTTCATCCAGTCCCAAACATGCTCAATGGGGGACAGATCCGGAGATCTTGCTGGCCAGGGTAGTTGACTTACACCTTCTAGAGCACGTTGGGTGGCACGGGATACATGCGGACGTGCATTGTCCTGTTGGAACAGCAAGTTCCCTTGCCGGTCTAGGAATGGTAGAACGATGGGTTCGATGACGGTTTGGATGTACCGTGCACTATTCAGTGTCCCCTCGACGATCACCAGTGGTTTACGGCCAGTGTAGGAGATCGCTCCCCACACCATGATGCCGGATGTTGGCCCTGTGTGCCTCGGTCGTATGCAGTCCTGATTGGGGCGCTCACCTGCACGGCGCCAAACACGCATACGACCATCATTGGCACCAAGGCAGAAGCGACTCTCATCGCTGAAGACGACACGTCTCCATTCGTCCCTCCATTCACGCCTGTCGCGACACCACTGGAGGCGGGCTGCACGATGTTGGGGCGTGAGCGGAAGACGGCCTAACGGTGTGCGGGACCGTAGCCCAGCTTCATGGAGACGGTTGCGAATGGTCCTCGCCGATACCCCAGGAGCAACAGTGTCCCTAATTTGCTGGGAAGTGGCGGTGCGGTTCCCTACGGCACTGCGTAGGATCCTACGGTCTTGGCGTGCATCCGTGCGTCGCTGCGGTCCGGTCCCAGGTCGACGGGCACGTGCACCTTCCGCCGACCACTGGCGACAACATCGATGTACTGTGGAGACCTCACGCCTCACGTGTTGAGCAATTCGGCGGTACGTCCACCCGGCCTCCCGCATGCCCACTATACGCCCTCGCTCAAAGTCCGTCAACTGCACATACGGTTGACGTCCACGCTGTCGCGGCATGCTACCAGTGTTAAAGACTGCGATGGAGCTCCGTATGCCACGGCAAACTGGCTGACACTGACGGCGGCGGTGCACAAATGCTGCGCAGCTAGCGCCATTCGCTGGCCAACAGCGCGGTTCCTGGTGTGTCCGCTGTGCCGTGCGTGTGATCATTGCTTGTACAGCCCTCTCGCAGTGTCCGGAGCAAGTATGGTGGGTCTGACACACCGGTGTCAATGTGTTCTTTTTTCCATTTCCAGGAGTGTATATTGCTTCGCTTATATTAGGAATTGTATATACTGAAGAGATTTCTTATTTATCTGTCGCCCACTGATTGCGACACTTCTGTATTTCACGAAGTTAAGTATTGTAATCATTTTCTTTTTTAATAAACTTTATTAATACGAATTGCTTGAATTGTTGCCTAGCGATCCGAGAAAGCAGCACCCCATATTCGACGGGTAGGCAGGACACAACATTGCCAATCCCTCCCTGTCCGACCATCCTGAAATAGGTTTTCAGTTATTTCTATAACTCACATAACGCTCACCCTTCTCCAGTCTGATATTATGCTCCGTCTCTAATGACCACAGGAAGTTGACCTTCATTCCACCAAATGTTAGTCGTAGATGATCCATTGTGATACTTGGTAGAATGGGTTTCTTATCGATGGAGAGGTGGAAATCAGAATGGAGGAATCGTCGACTGGTGGGGCCAGAGATGCTTGTTTTGCAACCTTTTTCAGTGTGTTACAGCAGCCGACCAGGCAGTTCATATAGAACTGGAAGGAGGCATACGCAACCTGTGAAGGAGGCCTATGTGACTTCAGCGTAATGGAGTACACCGATGTAAGAAATTAGAGGTTTGGGAACAGCTGCTGTGCGTAGCACATACAGGATAGCGGTCAGTAGAGACTCCTGAGAGATACCTGCATAGAAGTTGCAGGAACTGGAGTCCTTGATTGTGGCATACAAAGGACAAATTTTGAAGAAGGATGTTACTTTGCAGAAGTAATAGGCAGGGAGCACGTAGGTTTGTAACATGCAGAGCAGACCAGAATGCTGGACGAACCTGGACGAGGTTTTTTGTACATCAAGGAACATAAAAGTATGCCACCACACTTTCGCTGAGAAGTACAGAAATGAAAACTTTTTTTGAGAAACACGCGGAACAGTGTGAATATGCTGTATACGGATACTGTGGAACGAACTTTTCGAAACTGGTCCCACTGGATTATTTTGAAACTACCTTCACCACCGCGGTAAACGGCGAAGGAATCGCCTCTTCCGTTTGATGTCACACGTGTACTGTAAGCAGTAGAACCCTGTCACGGGCCTCTCAGCGCTACAGACCAGTTGGAATAAAATTAGCAGACAAATGGTTCTCTAAAGAATCGAACTCGCATGTACACAACAGCTTCAAACGTTTGATTACAAATGACTGAATGTGTCCAGTACTTGCTTTAAGCATGTAAACGAGAAAAAAGTTTATGCAAGGTTTGAAAATGTGCTTAATGTTTCTTAGAAGTCACTAAGGTCTCTCATTATATAGTATTGGGTGAATATAAACAGAGAAATTCGCCCTGCAGCTTAAGCAAATGCCAGTTCATCGTGCATCTCAATGCTTTTGACGTCGTATCTCCTGAAATACACTGCGCAACAGACTTACAGGACCGCTTTTTCGAAACCTCATAATTGTCTCCCGTTTGGACGCGTAAGTTTTAAATTTGGCTCCTATGTGCCTACAACCTTCCTGTGTAATGATGCACGACCGTGGCGCCCTGCTACGTCAGACTCGGTTTCGACGCCGCTTCAAACAGCGAGGTGTCGCAGATGCCAAAAAGAGCCGCCACAGATCATGTGGGAATAAGGTGGGTTAATAATGTCACACTGGCACCAAATTTCACTACAATACCGAAAAATGCAGCCGTGGACATGTCACTTGATCATAAGGACGTCACACCCCTCTTACCAACATTTCACCCCTTCGTTTGAAGGTCAGAATTGCGATGTCCAGCGGTAAAATCACATCGTTTTCTTATGAGTGGCGGAGGAAAACATTCCAGACACACTGCCGCTCAGAACCTGCACGGGAAGCCCTCAAGGGGTGGCATAAAGGGCGTCAATGAAACCAGCCCTTTCCCTGGACCGTTGATTCCCACGCGCTTCACGGTCGGAAACGACACTTCCCAGTATGATGAGCGACAGAAAGAGGTTCTTTACTACCTGCTGCTGGAAACCTCGGACATTTCAACCCTTCTTTACGGATATTGTGGTGCTGTATCGCCGTCGAAAGCGATCACACCCTTTTGGATTCAGAAAGACTGCAATTTTTGTCTGGTGTGCAGGTTCCAACTATTAGGGCCGTTCAAAATCATTCGACGGAACTAGAACGTGTTCCAAAGCAGGTAAGGGTGTTCATGCTTATTCAGCGCTCTTATTTTGGATCCTTCTGTGCCCTGATCACATGGGGACATGCACTGACACATGTGTGAATAAAACAACAATGGGTCCATCTAACTCCCTCGCTGCCACCCACCGCCTTTTTTGAGAACCATAAAAATGTACCTCCATAGACAGAACACATACGAGAGTACTAAGGCCTGCAGGCAGGCTACACTGCTGCTCTTTCGTCGCTACAGTCGTGTGACACGTCCACAGCTGCCTTGGACAAAACTGTGGTGAAATTTATTAACCCACCTTATTCCTCACATGAACTTACGAGCTGTGTGGCCCGTCATCGCATGTGTCGACATCGTGCTGTCTGACTCGTCCTCGAACTTGTGGATGACGTCACGGGGCGCCATGTTTTCACACAATTACAGAGGGAGGTTGTATGCAGCCTTTGAGCAAATTTCAAACTTAAGCGTCGCAAATGCTAGGAACTACGGGGTTTCGAAAACGTGATTCTTTACGTCTGTTGCATAGTGTACGTATGTATTGCACAATGACATAAATTTCCAGGTACATTCAGTGATATAGGTGGGCAGGTGCCACCGAGGGTTTTGTATGGAGGGTTATCCCGACCGTTTTGGAGACTTTCCCGACTGTGGATCGCTACTGTTCGGTCAATTAACAACTCAACTTACACTGTTAGATTGAATGCACCCAGTATCAGTGCTGCCACCAACGAAAAATTCTTTGCAGTACCAGGAGACAAATCCAGATACTCTGCATCGCAGCGACCTACGCTAACCACTCACCTATGGAGGCGGACGAAATATTTAACAATATTCCATCAGTATTTACAGCACTTGCAGACTAATAATTGTAGCTATGACAAGTCGAATGTTTTTAGGTTCGATGGTACCTCCAAGTGCCGTACACGTAGCAAGAGCAAGCCATTAGTGCTTAGTTTCTCCTGGTCAGCAGATTAGATGATGAAATGTCAACACGTGGAAGCAAAACGGTTGGTCTCTACTGAGATGTAGGGTCTACTTAGTGATGCAGTTACGACTGTGCAGAAAACATCAGTTAGTAAATGATGTGACATATTAGTAGAAACACTGTTTGACGCAGAGGAAAAATAGCCAACACACTGATGTATGTACCTATTAAGGAACCACTTATAAAAATAACTGCACTTATACCTGCTACACGCTTTATGTAAAAACTGTACATAAAGTGCACTGTGAATAGAGTACATAGAGCAGAAGTAACCAAACTGGTATAATCATGCGTATTCAAATAAAGAGATGTGTAAAGAGGCAGAAAACGGTGGTTGGCAACGCCTACATAGGACAACAAGTGTCTGACGCAGCTGCTTCATCGGTTACTGCTGCTACAATGGCAGGTTATAAAGATTTAAGTGAGTTTTAACTTGGTGTTATAGCCGGTGCACGAGCGATGGGACACAGCATCTCCGACGTAGCGATGAAGTGGGGATTTTCCCCGTACAACCATTTCACAAGTGTACCTTGAATACCAGGAATGTAGTAAAACATCAAATTTCCGACATCGCTGCGGACGGAAAAAGATCCTGCAAGAACTGGACTAACAACGACTGACGATAATCGTCCAACGTGACAGATGTGCAACCCTTCCTAAAACTGCTGCAGAATTCAATGCTGGACCACCAACAAGTGTCAGCGTGCTAATCATTCAACGAAACATCACCGATACGCCAGAATGAAATTTTCACTCTGCAGCGAAGAGTGCACTTATATGAAACTACCTGGCAGATTAACTGTGTGCTGGACCGAGACTCGAACACAGAAGCTTTGCCATTGGCGGGCAATTGCTCTACCAACTAAGCTATCCAAGCACGACCCACGACTTGTCCTCACAGCTTTAATTCTCCCAGTACATCGTCTCCTAACTTCCAAACCTCGCAGAAGCTCTCCTGCAGGCCTTGCAGAAATGCAAAGGTCCTGAGTTCGAGTCTCGGTCCGGCACACAGTTTTGATCTGCTAGAAAGTTTAATATCAGCGCACATTCCGCTTGAGAGTGAAAATTTTGTTCTGGAAACATCCCCCAGGTTGTGGCTAAGCCACGTCTCCGCAATATCCTTTCTTCCAGGAGTTCTAGTTCTGCGAGGTCTGCAGTATAGCTTCTGTGTAGTTTCGAAGGTAGGAGATGAGGTACAGGCGGAATTAAAGCTATGAGGACGGATCGTCAGTCGTGCTTGGGTAGCTCAATTGGTAGAGCACTTGTCTGCGAAAGGCAAAGGTCCCGAGGTCGAGTCTCGGTCCGGCACATAGTTTTGATCTGCCAGGAAGTTTCATTATCGATATGGGATTTCGGAGCCGAAGGCCCAGTCGTGTACCCTTGATGACTGCACGACACAAAGCTTTACGTCTCGCATGTTCCCACCAATATAGACATTGGACTGTTGCCTGGTAGGACGAGTCTCGTTTCAAATTGTACCGAGCGGATGGACGTGTACGGATATGGAGATAACCTCATGAATCCATGAAGCCTGCATGTCATCAGGGGACTGTTGAAGCTGGTGGAAGCACTGTAATGGTGTGTGGCGTGTGCAGTTTGAGTGATATGGAACCCCTGATACTTCTAGATACCACTCTTACTGGTGACACGTATGTAAGCATCCTGTCTGACCGCGTGCATCCATTCATGTCCATTGTGCACTCCGGCGTAATGGGCAATTCCAGCAGGAAAATGCGACACCCCACACGTCCAATATTGCTACAGAGTGGCTCCAGGAACACTCTTCAGAGTTTAAACACTTCCGCTGGCCACCAGTCTCTCCAGACATGAACATTATTGAGCATATCTGGGATGCCTTGCAACGTGCTGTTCAGAAGAGATTTCCACTCATTTCCGTCCATTCTTCAGCATTCATCGTATCAGTTCCCTCCAGCATTACTTCAGGCATTAGTCGAGTCCATGCCACGTCGTGTTGCAGCACTTCTGCGTGCTCGCGGGGGGCCTACACGATATTAGGCAAGTGTACCAGTTTCATTGGCTCTACAGTGTAAATCAAAACGGCATGCCTGATGCTTCCATTTTACTCCATGAACAATGGAAATGTATGAGGTGCGCTCAAGTCAGAATACCTCCGATCGTTTTCTCAGGTCTGGAAACAGATAGAAACAAACGATTTGTTTTGAAATACTTGTGCAATCGTTATGAATGCGTGACAGAGATGGGAACACCGTATGGCACACCGAACTCTAGCGGCTCCGCGAGAGTCAGGAGTTTTTTGGTACTTAAAATGGCGAAACGTGTCCTTAGGTGTGTGCCACCAGTACTGATGGACGACACCAAGGCTACGCAGATATATGTTGTCAGGCAATGTCGACACATGATGAGGGTATGAATGGGACTTTCTTTTCATTGAATCTGACAATGGACGACACATGGACGAGAGTTTCCTATGGTTAAACCAGACTCCTAAAGAAGCGTTCGCGTAGACCATGGAACCGTGACGTTGACGTCTTAATAAATGTGTAAGGTTGCAGGACAGAAGATTTGACCTCTTAATGAGTAGATTACGATAGCGTTTTAAATTTTTATATACGGTCATTACTTTAGCAAAATGTTAAAAATCAAATTTTTGTTGTGTTTGAAATACTTATCTGTCACAAATTTTCGATAATGTCCATACAGGCCAAACACAGCTTTCAGTTCCTTCTTACTTCTTGGTGAAGGCAAATAGCAAATCAGTCAGGCAGTAGCAACCGGCCGAGACACAAGCAGCCACTGGGAGGCAACCGATTTTGTGACGTTTTACAAGTTGCTGACCAGGACTGAATTGTTTCATCTGCGTGCTTTGATAGTTTAGCTTCCTAAGTTTCTGCGTGTTAATTTAATATGTAATAGACACAGTTCTCGCGTTTTCGTTTGCGTTGGAAAGTAAAACGGTTTTGTGATGTATTACATATTCCTACATCTACATATATACTCCGCTAGCCACCAAGAGGTGTGTCGCGGAGGGCACAATTCGCGCCAAAGTCATATCCCCCCCCCCCCTCTCTTCCACTCGCGGATCTCGTGAGGGAAAAAATACTGTTTGAACGCCTCAGAACGAGTTCTTATTTCCCTTATCTTTGATTCGTGATCATTGCGCGATTTGAAAGTTGGTGGTAATAATTTGTGCTCTACATCCTCGGTGAAGATCGGATTTCGGAATTTAGTGAGCAGCCCCTTCTGTTTAACGCGCCGTCTATCTACAAGTGTGTACCACTTCAAACTTTCTATGAGATTTGTAACACTCTCGCTATGGCTAAATGTACCAGTCACGAATCTTGCAGCTCTTCTTTGGACCTTCTCAGTCTCTTGAATCAGACCCAACTGGTAAGGGTCCCATACAGCCGAACAATACTCCAAGACTGGACGAACTAACGCATTGTAAGCTATTTCGTTTGTTGAAGGACTGCATCGCTTCAGGATTCTACCAATAAACTGCAATCTAGAGTACGCCTTACCCGTTACTTGTGTAATCTGATCATTCCATCTGAGATCATTTTGAATAGTCACACCCAGATACTTGATGGATGTTACCGCTTCCAAAGACTGGGCATTTGTTTTGTACCCGTACATTAATGGGGATATTCGCCTTCTTACACGCAGTAGGTTACACTTACTAATATTGAGAGATAACACCACGCATTTATTTTATGCAAATCCTCATCGATTGTTCACAACTTTCGTGTGATACTACTTTCCTGTAGACTACAGCATCATCGGCAAACAGTCTAAGGTCGCTGTCAGTACCATCAACCAGATCGTTTATGTAAATCGTAAAAATCAGAGGAAGCGGAGGACCTATTACGTTGCCCTGGGGCACACCTGAAGTTACGCTTGTTTCTGTCGAAGTCACCCCGCTCAGGACGACATGCTGCTCCCTGTCTGTTAGAAAAATTTCTGTCCAACCGCATATGTCATCGGATAGACCGTAAGCGTGCACTTTTTGAAGCAAGCGGCAGTGCGGAACTGAGTCGAACGCCTTTCGAAAGTCGAGAAATATGGCATCAACCTGGGAGACAGTATCTAGAGTCTGTTGTGTATCACGCACAAAGAGGGCCAGCTGTGTCTCGCATAACCGCTGTTTCCTAAAACCGTGCTGGTTTCTGCAGATGAGCTTCTCAGAGTCTAGAAAGGTCATTATGTCTGAACACAAAATATGTTCCGTGATTCTACAACAAATCGATGTCAGTGAAATTGGTCGGTAATTATGTGCATCCGATTTTCTACCCTTCTTATAGATTGCTATGACCTGGGCCAGTCAGGAGCACTATGGGACTTAACATCTGAGGTCATCAGTCCCCTAGAACTTAGAACTACTTAAACCTAACTAACCTAAGGACATCACACACATCCATGCCTCAGGCAGGATTCGAACCTGCGACCGTAGCAGTTGCGCAGTTCCAGACTGAAGCACCTAGAACCGTTCGGCCACCACGGCCGGCAATTATTGAGTCTCACCTGAGTGCTTTGATAGTTCAGTTTTTGTATCTCGGGTATTAAACTAATTTATTGGACGCAGTTATTGCGTTTTCCTTCGTGTCTACAGCAGAGTTTCGTAACCCGTGTCGATAGTCGTTCGTTCGTCTGTTTTGAAAGCTAGTGACCGCATGTAGGCGCTAGTCGACTAGTCCAGCAGCAGCAGCCGGCAAGACACAAGGAGTAACAGACAAGTAACCGAATTGTATAGTTTGATCTGTGTGCACTGGTAATTTAGTTTCTTGAGTTTCTGCGTGTTAATTTAATATTTAATAGACACAGTTCTCGCGTTTTCGTTTGCATCGCAAAGTAAACTGATTTTTTGACATTTTACAAGTTCCTCATCAGGAGCGAATAATTTACTCTCACCTGAGTACTTTGGTACTCAGTTTTTGAGTATCTGCGTATTAATCGAATTTATTGGACACAGTTCTTGAGGTTTCCTCCGTGTTCACAATAGAGTTTGAAAGGTCTCTGTTGGATTCCTTTCATGTTTAATTTCTTAAATCTGTTGCCATTTATGGAATAAATTCCTCTTCTAAATGTACTGTGGCGTTTCTGACTATCTGGGAGGAGACTGAGCAGTGGAACGTGTTACTTTTACACATAAACAAGAACGATCTGTCACACTACTACACTTTAAAGCACAGTTTATATGTAATTCTTATATGTAATTCAGGTCACACAGTCTCATACGAAACCTACATCCGCTTTCTTTTATATACTGTATATGATAAGATACTGTCATCCCCCTTCCCTTTTGTGTGAGAGGATGAATGAGCATATGTATTTCTAGTTGCATGCTTGAGGGTAGCAGACAAGGCTGTCTGCTAGAGAACAGTAGGACCAACGTCGGAACAGGTAGCTACGCTTCCTAAAAGCAAAGAGGTTTCTATTCTTAGTATGGTCCTGTCCGTCCGTTGTCATGTTGGTATAGGAAGCTGCCCCTCTGACCACTTCCGTTGGTCTTTGTGAGCCACCCCTCAGGAAGCACGCTCGGAAGTTGGGCAGTTGCTGTGTGGCCGTGGCGAGCGTCTGAAGTGGTAAGATCTCCGGCTAAGCGCGTGTCTGTTAAGTCCGTAGGACAATGGATTTCTTAAGTTCAGCCTAACTGAAAATTTAATCACTTTGATTTCAGGTTTAGCTCTAAAATATCTAATGCTATCTTAAAGTGCAGCGGAGTGTAATTCTCGTGTTAAATTCAGATTATTTTGCGGTAGTTGCTTTGTTACTACTTTGTGAGTAAAGTGGAACCACGTGTTGATCCGTAACTCTAACTAAGTTCATCAATTTTAAATACGAATGATTGTGTGATTATAACGTCTCGTCTTGACTATATTTTCAATATAGCAACTTTTCTTTATGTTCAGCCCACGTGGGGTGTACTTTGCGAGACCACTACCACGTGCTTATATAACTGTTTGACCCATCAGGTTAATAGTAAGACGTTAGTAACCAGTTCAAGGTTTTTCTTTGGTCAATTGCTTTTCGATCTAATTATCAAAATTATTGTGGAGTTGTACGCTTTGTGTAAACCAAGTTGACCACGTGAAGCATGTGGTGTAATCATCAAAGTAGCCCTCAGCTATTCTTTTTGCGAAGATTTCACAAAGATTTAATATGAATTTAGTATACCAGTGTGTGGTAATTACATGACGGACAGGATTGTGGTATGTACGTAATTTCTTTGGGTAAAAACTGAATCTGTTGGTTGTGGTTAATTTCTTCTTGCTTATGTTTCAATGTTCTTCGTGTGTTATTTTATGAATGCAGTGTTGTATCCAGTCTCCCAATCTTGGCTCCATATTTTATGTGTTCCGTAAGATTATAATCTCACATCTCTTCAATCGTAAATAAGGCACCAGCTCAGTTATAACTCACGTATAATATGCTGAAATTTCAATGAACAATCTTAAAATAAATTTCCAAGTATAAACTGATTTCTTTCTTTTTATTTAAATTCTCCTTTTTATATATATATTTTACCGGTTTTGTATGACTATTAAAAGATTATCATTAATGTTAGTCTGCTAAATATCTGATGAAACAGTTGCCCAGTAATCCACGGTTAACGTCCCCAGACAGATCACGGCTTTTAACCCACTTTCATTGTCTATTAGCACCGAATTCAGTATACCAAAATTAAAGTTACAACGTTACACATTCAGCATACCAAATTAAAGTTACAACGTTACAAGTTCCGTAGCGTGTGTCGTTTGTCCTTGTTTGTCTGTGTGGTGAAGTTTTCCAGGGTCTTAAATATGGATAGGGACTGTGGTTGCTGCGTGCGGATGCGAGCCGAGTTGATGACGCTTCACTGTCAGCTCCAGGTTGTGATGGCTTCGGTTGCAAACTTTGAAGGTTCCAGGTGCTCTTCGTGGCTGACACTGTCCCTCAGCCAGATGCAGTCGCTTGTGCTCTTTCAGAGGGAACCTCTCAACCTCATGATTCGGGAAGTCACAGGTTGTGGGATTATTGGTAAGTGGGAACTCCAGTGTTAGGTGCGTTATGGGACTGCTTGTGGACGTGGATGCTGAGGAGAAGAAAGCCAATGTGCACTCCGTGTGCGTACTGGGTGGTGCCACTCCTGACGTGGAAAGGGTCCTTCTGCATGCCATGAAGAGCACAGGGAGCAGCCACCTGCAAATGGTGGCTCACGTCGGTACCAATGATATGTGTCACTCTGGATTGGAATAGATTCTCCCTAGCTTTGAACGGCTATCGGAAGTGGTAAAGACTGTCAGTCTTGCTTGTGAAATGAAATCAGAGCTCACAATTTGCAGCATAGTCGACAGGACCGATTGCGGACCTTTGGTACAGAGACGTTTAGAGTATCTGAATCAGAGGTTCAGACTGTTCTGCGACAGTGTAGGCTGCAGATTACTTGACTTGCGCCATAAGGTTCTGCTGAATAGGTCAGAAGTCCACTACAAGCAAGAGGCGGCTAGAGGGGTAGCAGGGCTGTGTGTGGCGTGGACTGGGTTTTTTTTTAGGTCAGAGGGTCACGGGGAAATACAAAAAGGGCTTCTGTCTAAACCAGTGCAGGTCGAATATAGGGATAACGTAGGAACTATCGGTATAACAGTCATAAATTGTCGTAGCTGTGTTGGGAAACTACCAGGGCTCCAAAAGCTAATAGGAAGCACTGGTGCTCAAATAGTTATAGGCACTGAAACCACCCGAAATTTTTGTGAAGAACCTAACGGTGCTATGAAAGGACGCTGTTGACGGGGTGTGTTTGTTGCTGCTTATCTTGTAGCGAAATTGAAGTAGATAGTTGCTGTGAGTTATTATGGGCAGATGTCACTCTTGGCAAACGGAATAAAATAATAATAGGATCCTTTCACCGACCTCCCAACTGGGTTGATACATTTGCTGAAAGGTTCAATGAAAACTTGAGTTTAATTTCAAACACATAATCGACTGATACAATTATAGTTGAAGGTTACTTTAATTTATCCTCGAAATGTTGGCGAAAGTACATGTTTAAATCCCGAGGTGTGCATAAAACATCATCCGAAATTGTGCCAGCGTTCTCTGCAAATGACCTCTTAGCAACATATAATTCTGAGCTAATAAAGAGCATCAAAATGGATACAGGAATTAGTGAATACAGAGTTTTGGTACAGAGATTGTATATTGTAACCCCCAAATCCTCCAAAAAATAAACGGAAGATATATCTATTCATAAAAGTAGATGAAAATTGACTTGACGCCTTCCTGAGAGACAACCTCCATGCCTTCCAAATTAACAATGTAAGTGTAGACTAGATGTGGCTTGAATTCAATGAAATAGTATCGACAGTAATTGAGATATCTATACCAAATAAATTAACAAACGACGGAGATAAGCCCCTTTCGTACACAAAACAGGTCAGAACACTGTAGCAGAAACAACGAAAAAAGCATGCCAAATTTAAACAGACGCAAAGTCTCCAAGACTGGGGAGCTTTTACAGAAGCTCGAAATTTAGCGTGGCCTTCAAAGCGAGATGCTTATAATAGTTTCCACAACGAAACTTTGTCTCGAAACCTGGCAGAAAATCCAGACAGATTCTGGTCGTGTGTAAAGTACGCTAGCGGCAACGTACAATCAAGCCTTCTCTGCGCCATAGCGATGGAAATACTGTTGACTACGGTGCCGCGAAAGCAGAGTTACACAACACAGCCTTTTGAAATTCCTTCACGAAAGAAGAGGAAGTAAGTATTTCAGAATTCTAACCAAGAACACGTACAGACATAACTTAGAAGTAGATATCCTCGAAGTAGTGAAGCAACTCAGATCACTTAATAAAATCAAGTCTTCTGGTTCAGACTGTAAACCAATTAGTTTCCTTTCAGAGTATCCTGATGCCATAGATCCATACCTAAAAATCATATACAACCGCTCGCTCGACGAAAGATCTGTAACCAACGACTGGAAAGTTGCATAGGGCACACCAATATTCAAGAAAGGTAGTACGAGTAATCCACTAAATTACAATCCCATATCGTTAACGTCGATATGTAGCAGGATTCTGGAACATATATTATGTTCGAACATTATGAATTACATCTAAGAGAACAGTCTATTGACACACAGTCAACATGGATTTAGTAAACATCGTTCTTGTGAAACGCAACTAGCTCTTTACACACACGAAGTACTGAGTGCTATTAACAAGGACTTTTAATTGATTCCGTATTACTAGTTTTTTTGACACTGTACAAGCGGCTTGTAGTGAAATTGCGTTTTCATGGAATATCGCCTCAGTTATGTGACTGGGTTCGTGATTTCCTGCCAGAGAGGTCACAGTTCGTAGTAACGAGCGGAAAGTCATCGTGTAAAACCGAAGTTATTTCTTTCTTTCCACTAGGTAGTGTTATAGCGCCTCTGCTGTTCCCTATATAAATAAACGATTTAAGAGACAATCTGAGCAGCTGCCTTAGCTTATTTTCAGGTTATTTTCAGATAATGCTGTCGTTTATCCTCAAATAAACTCATGAGAAGATCAAAACAAATTGCAAAACGATTTAAAAAACATTTTTTGTGTTGCGAAAATTGTCAATTGACCCTAAATAATGAAACTTGTGAGGACTTCCACAATCACCGCTACGCTCGCTAAATGCCAAATGGGGCCTGCCTCTGTGTCTGGAGTTCGAGGCGTCGAGTTGCAAAGTAGCTCCGGGTATCTTATTAGATTGCATGTATAAAGGATTTCGAAAACCTCTACAGGCATACATTTTCAGGAAAACTCTAAGCGTTTCTTGATTTACTTGTCGATAGTTGTGAATATGTTTGTTGTAATAATTAACTGTAATTAAAAATAGTAAGTACACATGTAACATGAAATTCAATAAAACTTCATGCTGATACATGTGTTTTTTTTAAATTAAATTACCTGTCAAGTATTATATAAATTAAATAATACGGACAGTGATGAAAGAAATATTGATTAAAAATTAATTTTATATCTTCAATTTATAAATTAAAAATTAAGTTTGAGCGGGAATCGAACCTTTGCCTCACACACGTTTGTCTTACAATGCTTGAACGGTAATCACTTCTTTTTCTATTTTGTTCGTTATTGTTTGTTGGAATTGGTCGTAGGGGACGTCGCATGACATCCGTTGAAGTTCGTTGTTGATCCCTTCGCTCGGTTTCTTTGTTACAAAGACGAGCCAGCTTTCTGACTGAACACACTTTTTTTAATAAAAACATTTATTAAAGAAACAATGTTACATATTCTAAATACATACTAAGTACATGTACTAACCATGTACACATATTATACATGAAATGATTTAAACAAAAAAAGTTTGATCGTTGCAATTATGCTGATGTTAAAGAAACACAACAGAAAATTGTGTTACTGAGTAAATCACGAGAAAGAAATATGTTATACATCAAGAAAAGTTATTTTTAATACATTTAGAGACTTCAAATAAATAAAATCTGTACTTTGAATTACATGAGCTCCATTCTTTATAGAAGCATAAATAGCTCTTTATGAAGGATATCAGCAAGTTTGTGGGATAATTTTAATATATTAATGTAGGCCTACACAAGGAGATCGTCTCTGTGAGAGGCAGGTTAAGGGTAGAAACTGATCTTTAACCTCCTCAGCTTAGTCAGACTAGCTATGAGCATTTCACACAAATGTATGGAAGTCACCAAATACAGAATATGGGAGATTTATGCCCATCGCACATAAAAACAATTTAATAATCATATTAGACAATTTCTGAAATACTTGAGAATGACGGAAAGGAGATATTAGCCTCCCAACAGCACTTTCTGGACATTAATTGAATGTTAAGTATCTGAAGTGATCAGACCTATATAATACGTCTTTCACTGCAAAACTGACTTACACATCACAGTGCAAAAACGAACAGGGCAATGTGCTAGCCGTTGAATATTACAATATATCAGATAGAATCTTATGGTTTTAATCAATCGATAAGGACATTTCCATAAAAACTGTCAATTTCCAGATTTCTAATATAAGCCAATAATGCAGCTTTAAGGTTTTTTTCTTTATTGACACTATTAGACACAGAGTCTGACTGTCACATAAGTTCTGTACATTAGCTTATAAAATTTCAAAAACTACTCTCTGAAGAAGAAAAAACACACACCAGAAATATACTGTAAAACTTTAAATATTATCATTAAGGTAACTACAATACATCACTGTCAACACAGTCTTCTTTTCTATATTAACCAATGCCCATTTATTCAAATATAATTTTTAGCATATTACCAAACTTTTTCTTGTGATTCGAATACCTTCTACTTTTGTGGAATTCACACAGCATTTGTACATTGAACGCTATGGTGCTATCGGATCCAAATTTGTTAAGGACGTAAGTAACAAATTCCCCAGCTAGCAGTAAACAGCGTTATTTTTAGCCTCTGGGATACAGCATGCTTCAGGCCTGTGTATCAATGACACCGATATATGCTCCGGGGATGTCCTTGTAAACAGAGCTATTTGCTCCCGGATTCACTTCCAACTATTCATGTGACTACCGCAACTATATCTATGAATTATTGTGTCAACAAGATGGCATTGTTGACGTAAATTTGTTTCACTGAGTCCGATTGCGTACGGTCTTCCATTGGTGCTAACTACGTTGTTAACTGTCTTGTACCATGACGTTTTTATATTAGACGTAAGCACATTAGAACTAATGTTTTTCCAAATCTCAGTCCACTCAATGTTTGGAAACTGTCGTTTTCTATTTTGTTCCTTCCTTCACTTTTCTTTCGTTTCCACATTATGGCTCTTGATGTTATGTGTCGTGACTGCCTGAGTTCGACACTTACATAACTAAACTCAACATAGAAAGTCCTCACATGCTGTAAACGAATGTTGATATTCTGCACATCAATCGGGGGAAGCAGGCTTCGAGGTCTAATGATCCCGAGAAGATGGCTGGTTATGCTCTCTCGCCAGTCTCTTCTTAAATTAACTTGCCTTTTGATAAATAGTGCACAGTCTTTATCCGTTATATCAGTTAATCCTGAAACGTCCTCTTAGAAAAATTAATGAATTACTGCGCCAAAATTGTTGAGGCTTTCGTGGCCACTTGTTGACAAACTGCCTATTGGCTTCCGTCTCGGGTTCTTCGGCCGACGTTCATCTAATGATTTTTCTGACGTTTCGCCAGCACGACAAGCCACTCGTGCTGGCGAAACGTCAGAAAAATCATTAGATGAACGTCGGCCGAAGAACCCGAGACGGAAGCCAATAGGCAGTTTGTCAATTACTGCGCCGATAAACCTCTTACATTATTTGATTTTCAAACAGCTGAGCAGAACTGAACGTACTCAGACATTTCTCTCTTTACTTATTCTGATCAACACTAAACTGACACACAATATTTTTAGCGCAACGCAATCTGACTTTCAAAAATTCCTACAAAAGAATGGCCCTGACTAACAATAACCTATCCCTTTCATGAGTCACTTACCTCACAAAAATCTTCGTTACTCGAACTACTGCAATATAGCGAACGCCAATACTGCCAGCTAAATAAAAGATTCTAACTACTGAAGGCACTAACTACTGGTAGGCATACTTAGCAAATGAAAGATTTTGATAGAGAACAAACAATGTATTTACCTTAATAGTGTTCAAAAGTACTCTCTCTGATGGACACACGTCCAGATCATCCGCTCTCAAAACTCCGTCATCTCACTCCTCACATCCGCCACTGCTGGCGGCTCACCTCCAATTGCGCAACGCTACGCACTGTTCACATCCAACTGTCCAACACTACAATAGTGAATATTCCAACAATGCCAACCAGCCACAGACAGCACACAGCACAGCCAGTGATTTTCATACAGAGCACTACGTGGAGTTACCAATATAAAAACCTTAACAGCCTACTTACAATCTTAGTTCATTATTTTTAGGATCTTAAGTGACTGCTTTAGCAGGTACTCCGAACACTTCACCTCTCCACAAAAAGTTGGTGATTTTGGAAATTATTCTCCTCGCTATCATTCTCGGTATTGGAAACAGCTGGGCAGTATAATAAGCCTTAGCAAGGATGCATGAGTTGATATACTTTGTTCTTTGAACTTGGTTCATATATCGAGTTAAATTCTCTATACTGGCTCCTTGCACTTTATCTGCTGCAACTTTCCAATTTAAAGCCGTCATTTTCATGGGGCTTGCTGTCAGGGTGATCCCATGTGTTTTATGTCGTCGGACTAATTTTGCCCACTCAACGTTGATATTATCAAAACCTCTGCGATTTAACATCTAACATTTTTTTTTTCGTTTGCATTGGCTCCAGATGCTCTACAGTACGAATCAATCACTGTTGCTAGCGTGGTTACCTCGTCATTATTCCTTATAATGACCCCTATATCGTCAGCACAAGTTCTTATAACTGTGTTATGTCCTGATAATGTTAAGCTTTTTAATGTAGCATGGACATGTCGGAGAAAAGGTTCCAGCGAAATGGCGAAGAGCGACATGGACAGAGAATTTCCTTAAGGAACACTTCGTTTTATTTGCATCGGCCTGGATTGTTGACAATTCATCGCTATTTTAGCATTTATTCCCGTTACTATGTTCTGAATCAACTGTATGACCCTATCGTTGAAACCTGTTTTCTTCCATGTCTGTAGAAGATATTTATGATTTACTACATCGAACGCTTTGTAAAAATATAAAAAAAATAAAGCACACTTTATGTTTGTTACAGCGGTTATTTCAATGATATCCCTGAATTCTGCTACATTTTTAAAAATGGCTCTGCCTTGCGCACCACTTGTTTACTGTTCTAGCTATTAATTTATAGTCAGAATTCAGCAGTGAAATTGGACGAAAGTTATTTAAACCTTTGCTTCCATCATTTTTTGGCACTAGAACAATTTTACTCTCCTTAAACTCAGCCGGAATCATTTTACCCTGAATAACCTCATTTACAACGTCCGTGATTTTCGCACCTACTATTGGCCAGTACCGGACGTAAAACTCTGCTGGCAGACCATTCGGTCATGAGGATTATTTGGTGTTGAGGCGCACAGAGTCTCATAGCCGTCCTCTTCACTGACAACCTCGAGAAAATTTTCGTTGTCATCTTCTGTCAGCTGTGGGGCTTGGACGTCAAGGAATTCTTCCAAGGAAGCATCACTACTTTCATATAGAGAATATAGCTCGCAATAATAGCGATAAATGTCGTCCATGATACCCTGCTGGGTTCTGAGAATTGTACCGTGTTGTATTCGAATTTCATCAATAAAAGTCCTTCTTCCGTCATTCGTATGCTTCACTAAATGATACAGGGAAGTAGTTTCATCTTCTGACACCGAATTTGCCTTCGATTTTATTTTCGACCCTTCCATTTGATTTCTCTTGATATTAAGTAACTTGACTTTGACTTTTTTGATGTCTGCTATCCGAAGTGAGGAACCTGCTGGGACTTGATTATACAGACCTCTCAAAACGGAATAGTAATATTCTATAGTGCATTTCATTTCTCTTGCGCTCTGGACACTGTATTGAATAAGAACCTTCCTTCAACTCTGGCTTCGCCATTTTAGCCCATCAGTCGATAGCAGTTGGCATATCTACTACAAGCACGCAGGCATATTGCCCATGTTTCTTTAATCAGGTCTTCTAAATCATGATTTACTAACAAGGAAGTGTTCAAATTCACTGATTCTTGTATCGGCGAACTGCCTGTCTCGTTAGATTTGTGCAAGTTAAGACCCTTGGGTGGTCTGAAAAGTTCGTAAGAATGGTCTCTACTTCTGTCTCTTGTATCGGCGAACTGCCTGTCTCGTTAAATTTGTGCAAGATAAGACACTTGGATGGTCTGAAAAGTTCGTAAGAATGGTCTCTACTTCTGTCACGGAAGTTTCAAGATTTTTAGAAATATATAATCTATCAATCCTGCTACGTGATGTTGCCGTGACATAAGTGAACGCAACAATGGAGGGGTATTTGATTTCCCATATTTCCTTTAATTCTAAACCAGTAACTAGTTGCTTTAGTTCACTTGAGAAATTAAAATTAGGTAACTGATCTTTTCGATTTAAAACACAATTAAAATCACCCAAATAATAACTGTCTTGGAGTTTTCCTTAATATCAGGTCATCTTTGAAGAAACGTGCCCTGTCAGTTTGGTGAGAACTTCCTGAAGTGGCATACAAGCTGATGATAGTCACATCATAGATATTTAGTCCTATTCCCCTGATGGATTCCAGTCGTTCCACCTCATATACTGGAATCCATTCCCTCACCAAAACAGCTGTTCCAACAGTTGTTTCGGGAGACACATTTATGTAAACAACAAAACCGGGAATTACTGAATCCGAAATTAGAACATGAACTAATTTAGTTTCCGGTGTTTTGGTTCAGTTAAGCTACAACAGTTTTCCCGGAAGGCTGAAAATGGAATAACACTTCAATCAGTTTATTAGTTACTGCCCAGTTTTTTTCTAGTTCTGACTTTTTATCTTATACCGCAAGCAGACTGATTTCCTGCTAAACTTTCTGATTTTTCCTCCAGTGATTCGTGTAGGACCGTTTCGGACCGAACATTCTTTGGGCTTGGGTCGCTCTTTCCGGATATTGCCTTCCCTTAGTTACGAGCTACATTCTCATTTGGTTGCGTCGGTATATTACTTCGCGGCTCATCTGGACCAGCTGCAGACGCTTTCGCGATTTCTGTTGCCGGCGCCTGCCCTGAGGTTTTCACCGTGATTTCAGTTTGGCCGCCACTTCCTCGTTCCTTATTAATATCACTTACTTCCTGCTCGAGGGAAAGAAATGGAGACTGCAGTTTTACAACCTCTCCTTGAATTTGTTTATTAACAGATAGCTGCTGATCTTTGCAATCGGCTACTGCATCTGTTGTTTCTTGCAAATTAATACTGATTACATCCCCTTCATTATCTGATACCGTATGTGTATTATCTTTCTGTTCATCAGTTTCCATTCGCATTTTGCCTTCAGGTTCCTTTGCTTCCTCATAGCACTGTTTTTGCTTGCGGAGTGGGGAGTTGGTCAGGACAGCTCGCCCTCTGAACAATTATCAGTTGTCTCCAGATGTCGTTTTTTCGGTTTCATTTCAGTTTCACGAGTAGTGGTAACAGGGCTTCCCTTTGTTGTTTACGGGGAAAATTGACTGTTATCGTGAAGGGAGACATCAGTTTTGGCCGCTGCGTTAACATCCCCAACCAGTTGATCCGGGCTGTTCTTTGGTAGCAGTTCATTTAAGGTAAGCTTCTGACGCTGTGTCAAATTACTTTTAAGAACAACAGTTCGCCGCGGATATTCCTGTCTGAAGTGGCCAGTTTCGTTGTATATATATATGACATGTGCCTTTCTGACCTGTAAAAATAATTTGTGTCTTATACATACAAACAGTTATGTGAGACGGAATATTCGTCTTAACGCCCATCTCTACGCAGTGGACCCCGTTGAAACACTGCAGTTTAAAGCGAGGCGACCATGTTTCATTTGCAATTGATTTAATGTCACCGTAATTTGAAAGAGCTTCCTTAATCTTGTCATTTTCAGTTTCAATGGGAAGATTCAAGACACGAACGGTTTTGTGATGAATTTCCGCTCTATGGATGTAAATCTTACTTTTATAACCATTTCTACGCACAAAATCTATTTCATAACACTTTATCAACAGTCGCAGCACTGATTAACTTGACAGAAACACAGTATTTTTCCTGATCCAGTTGCCAGGTATGGACAGTTTCAGAATTGAGAATTTGTGTAATCCAGTCATCTATTTCCAGGGATGTCGGTTGAACAGGACGGGATTCCTTGTCAAAAGCAAATACCAGAGTATTCTTCCTGAGGTTTGTAGCCATGGTAAATCGAGCGACGCAATTTCGGTTAAACAACCGAAATTCCAATTAGCAGCAGCAACACCAGAAAGAGCGATCAGATCACAAGGAATATGAACGAACACAGAGATTAACAGACAGACAGCACTCGGCGAAGCACAAGTACAGTGATGTAAACACGGAAGTGCAGCGCAGCAGTTAATTGCTGCCACTCGCTAGCGCGGTTGAAACGGAACTGAGACTGAGCTAGCGTGTCGGTTGCCACTTGACAACAATTAACTCTAACGTCCATTACCTACGCACAGATACATCAGTTACATAGTAACGCGTAAAACTCCTCTTGCGATTATCCCGGAATTGCCAGAGTGGTCCACCTTATTACTTGCGCATTATGTTGTTTTAATGGCCTACTAAAGGTGTACAAAGTTTGAAGTAATTCTGTGATCCCAACACTCTGGCAGAGCGTTTTGTATTATAGCGAAATAGGTACAGGGTTTGGGGTGGACACCACTAAAACAAAGGCGTGTTTCGCTGCGGCGGAATCTTCATACGAAATTTCAATCACCGACCTCCTCTTCGGATTGCGAAAGTGTTTCGTTGACGCCGACCTGTATCACAAGAAACGATAATCGTAATAAAATTAGGGAAATCAGAGCTCGCACGAAAAGATATAGGTGCTCGTTTCTTCGGCGCGATGTTCCATAATGGAATAATAGAGAATTATTGTGAAGGTGGTTTGTCGAAAGCTCTGTCAGGCACTGAAGTGTGATTTGCAGACTACCAATATAGATGAAGATGTAGATAACACTAAATTTTTCCAGAGCAAGGTGTATAGCCTCTTTATTAATTTCCTGACCCAAAAAGGCAATTTTCTTTTTACCAAATTGAGATTTACTTAATTTTAATTTCATTCCTCCTTTCAAGACTTCATGCAAAATTTTGCAATGCTCGAATCTGTCGGTATTAGCTATAACCATGTTGTTGTTCTTGTGGTCTTCAGTCCTGAGACTGGTTTGATGCAGCTCTACATGCTACTCTATCCTGTGCAAGCTTCTTCATCTCCCAGTACCTTCTGCAGCCTACATCCTTCTGAATCTGCTTAGTGCAATCATCTCTTGGTCACCCTCTTCTATTTTTACCCTCCACGCTGCCCTCCAAAACTAAATTGGTGATCCCTCGATGTCTCAGAACATGTCCTACCAACCGATCCCTTCTTCTAGTCAAGTTGTGCCACAAGCTCCTCTTCTCCCCAATTCTGTTCAATACCTCCTCATTAGTTATGTGATCTACCCATCTAATCTTCATCATTCTTCTGTAGCACCACATTTCGAAAGCTTCTATTCTCTTCTTGTCTAAACTACATATTTATCCTCCACGTTTCACTTCCATACATGGCTACACTCCATACAAATACTTTCAGAAACGACTTCCTGACATTTAAATCTATACTCGATGTTAACAAATTTTTCTTCTTCAGAAACGCTTTCTTTGCCAATGCCAGTCTACATTTTATATCCTCTCTACTTCGACCATCTTCAGTTATTTTGCTCCCCAAATAGCAAAACTCCTTTACTACTTTAAGTGTCTCATTTCCTAATCTAATTCCCTCACCATCACCCGACCTAATTCGACTACATTCCATTGTCCTCGATTTGCTTTTGTTGATGTTCTTCTTATACCCTCCTTTCAAGACACTGTCCATTCCTTTCAACTGCTCTCCAAGTGCTTTGCTGTCTCTGACAGAATTACAATGTAATCGGCGAACCTCAAAAATTTTTATTTCTTCTCCATGGATTTTAGTACATACTCCGAAGTTTTCTTTTGTTTCCTTTACTGCCTGCTCAATATACAGATTGAATAACATTGGGGATAGGCTACAACCCTGTCTCACTCCCTTTCATGCCCCTCGACTCTTATAATTGCCATCTAGTTTCTGTACAAATTGCAAATAGCCTTTCGCTCCCTGTGTTTTACCCCTGCCACATTCAGAGTTTGAAAGAGAGTATTCCAATCAACATTGTCAAAAGCTTTCTCTAAGTCTACAAATGCTAGAAACGTAGGTTTGCCTTTCCTTAATCTTTCTTCTAAGATAAGTCGTAGAGTCAGTATTGCCTCACGTGTTCCAACATTTCTACGGAATCCAAACTGATCTTCCCCGAGGTCGGCTTCCATCAGTTTTTCCATTCGTCTGTAAAGAATTCGGTTAGTATTTTGCAGCTGTGACTTATTAGACTGATAGTTCGGTAATTTTCGCATCTGCTAACACCTGCTTTCTTTGGAATTGGAATTATTATCTTTTTCTTGAAGTCTGAGGGTATTTCGCCTGTCTCATAAATCTTGCACACCAGATGGTATAGTTTTGTCAGGACTGGCTCTCCCAAGGCTGTCAGTAGTTCTAATGGAATGTTGTCTACTCCAGGGGACTTGTTTCGATTCAGGTCTTTCAGTGCTCTGTCAAACTCTTCACGCAATATCATATCTCTCACTTCATCTATATCCTCTTCCATTTCCATAACATTGTCTTCAAGTACATCGCTGTTGTATAGACCCTCTATATACTCCTTCCACCTTTCTGCTTTCCCTTCTTTGCTTAGAACTGGGTTTCCATCAAAGCTCTTGATATTCATGCAAGTGGTTCTGCTTTCTCCAAACGTCTCTTTAATTTTCCTGTGGGCAGTATCTATCTTACCCCTAGCGAGATAAGCCTCTACATCCTTACATTTGTCCTCTAGCCATCCCGGCTTAGCCATTTTGCACTTCCTGTCGATCTCATTTTTGAGACGTATGTATTCCTTGTTGCCTGCTTCATTTACTGCACTTTTACATTTTCTCCATTCATCAATTAAATTCAATATTTCTCCTATTACCCAAGGGTTTCTACTAGCCCTCGTCTTTTTACCTATCTGATCCTCTGCTGCCTTCACTATTACATCCCTCAAAGCTACCCATTCTTCTTCTACTGTATTTCTTTCCCCCATTCCTGTCAATTGTTCCCTTATGCTCTCCCTGAAACCCTGTAAAACCTCTGGTTCTTTCAGTTTATCCAGGTCCCATCTCCTTAAATTCCCAGTATTTTGCAGTTTCTTCAGTTTTAATCTACAGTTCATAACCAATAGATTGTGGTCGGAGTCCACATCTGCCCCTGGAAATATCTTACAATTTAAAACCTGGTTCTTAAATCTCTGTCTTACCATTATATAATCTATCTGATATCTTCTAGTATCTCCAGGGTTCTTCCACGTATACAACCTACTTTCATGATTCTTGAACCAAGTGTTAGCTATGATTAAGTTATGCTCTGCGCAAAATTCTACCAGGCGGCTTATTCTTTCATTTCTTAGCTCCATTCCATATTCACCAACGATGTTACCTTCTCTCCCTTTTGCCATTCTCGAATTCCAGTCACCCATGACTATTAAATTTTCGTCTCCCTTCACTACCTGTATAATTTCTTTTATCTCATCATACATTTAATCAATTTCTTCGTCATCTGCAGAGCTAGTTGGCATATAAACTTGTACTACTGTAGTAGGTATGGGCTTCGTGTCTATCTTGGCCACAATAATGCGTTCACTATGCTGTTTGTAGTAGCTTACCCTCACTCCTATTTTTTATTCATTATTAAACTTACTCCTGCATTATCCCTATTTGATTTTGTATTTATAACCCTGTATTCACCTGACCAAAAGTCTTGTTCCTTCTGCCACCGAACTTCACTAATTCCCACTATATCTAACTTTAACCTGTCCATTTCCCTTTTTAAATTTTCTAACCTACCTGCTCGATTAAGGGATCTTACATTCCACGCTCGTATCCGTAGAACGCCAGTTTTCTTTGTCCTGATAACGACGTCCTCTTGAGTAGTCCCCGCCCGGAGATCCGAATGGGGGACTATTTTACCTCCTGAATATTTTACCCAAGAGGACGCCATCATCATTTAACCATACAGTAAAGCTGCATGCCCTCGGGAAAATATATCATCAACATAAACAGTTACTTAGTTAATTAATTCATCCCCTAACGGTTTATCAATTGCCCTAATGAACACACAAATTGATATGTTTAATCTGAAAGGTACTACACAATACTGATAGCAATTACCCTCATGTAAAAAGTCTGTACAAGACCTAGGCTGATATGCCAATACCCTCAAGTTAAATCAAAAGAAATCAAATATCTACAGCCATGGAATTTTTGTAAAATTTTATTTGTGTGTCCTGATCTGTCACTCTCTGTCACCATAATTTCATTCAATTTCCTGGCATCCGGGACAACCTTGACACCACCATTCGTGTTTCTTACAAGCACCAGTGGAGTACTGTACCCACTATCTGATCTTTCGATAATCCCCCATCTTCCTAATCTCCATTCTTGATGCTTCTCTACCAGCAAATGGTGTACATAACATGGTTTCTTAAAAAATATTTCGTGTCCTTTAAATTTTAATTTACATTCAAAGTCGTTTACTAGTACAGGCTTGCCTGAAAACGCCTGATCGTGTTTGTGAATAGCCGTTATTCCTTCAACTTCTTCTACTTTCTTCTATTTTTATTCTCTTCAGATTCTACAGTCTCTTTCAGTAGCTAACTACTTTAATGGAACTTCTCACTCATTTCCAAAAAAGAAATTTCATATACACTATCATACTTAAAGCAAAATTTACCATTGTCAGAATCACTTTTTACATTCAGTTCACAAATTTTCAATCCTCAAAAGGATATCGTTTGTGAGATCAGGTATCATGAAAAAATTACACTCTAATTGTTATCCAGCATGTTCTGTCAGTAATATCGCTTCTTTAATACTCTTTGGTATTTTACCAGCTGCATTTATAAGTCGATTATCAGATACAGGCACTACTACTAATCCTTCTTTAGCTTTAATAGATGCAAAGAATACGTGTTACAGGTTGTTCAATTCACTATCACTGTCCAGCAAACACTTAACAAATATGATTTGCACGTTAGTCACAACTATAGAATGCCATACCTCATTAGTACTTACCCCCTGTTTTTCCTCGTATAATAGATCTTCGTTAATGTTACTTCTACAGAAACTATCACCTTGATCACCAGATCCATGAGTATTATCAGTTACAGTCAAGTGACAGACAGCTTGTTCTTCTTCATTATTTCATTCACCATTAGCTTTTAAATTTTCTTCCTTCCCACCTTGTCCACTTTAATCCTTTCTTTACTTATCATATTACCTTCCTCATCAAATGCAAATTCGAATAACTCCTCATCTTCATTACTACTTGACTGACTTCTAGGTTCATCGTTATGTGAACTGTCACTTGAACCAGAACCACTTTCAAAAACGTGGTTAATCAATTGTTTCCCATCTCCATAATTAACCCAGAATTAAAGACACTTAAAATTATTTATGTTACCTAAATGGCTACCGTCTGGTATGATACCCTAGTCATTCACTATGGTTTTCTATATGCTGAAAGTTATAACACTCGTCTCCTCATGTGCTGGATCCTCTTTATGCCAGCTTCTTCCGTTACTTTACTATCGTCATTACTTGGAACAACTTCACTGATAACAAAACGACTTATATTCTCTACTTACCTTATTATTGTCATCCACAAGTACACTTCCTGGACATAAATTACTGTTATTTACAAGTGGCTCTCTCCAGTGTCCTGACCAGGTTCTAGCTGTGACCTTAGTCTAAACGGCCAGAATCATCCTACTCATGATTCCTCACATTCCTATCTCTGGAATTCCTTCTACTGCCATTATTTATTCAGTTATTTCTTTGACAGCCGTTCCTTCTGCCTAGGTCTGACCTGCTCTTCCTATTTACATGACACACCCTCCTGTTCTGGTTTCTCTCACCAAAAGTCTCCTGTCCTCGACAGGAGGTTTTACCCTTCTTACCTTTTCCCTGTAACTCAAAAATTCATTAATACTGCTTCTAGGGGGAGACACCAACAACTTTCTAGTCTTTTGTTTTAACTTATTTTCTAAACCCATCATTAAGCTTTCACGGGCAAATTTCGTCTCCAAATATTTTAATTTGTTAACCCACTACTGACAAAGCCCTTTAATTGTGCCTCTCCTATAATCATTTCTTTCATCCCACCAAAAATCACTTATTACTGTTTGTTGTTTATCAATAGAACACTATTCTCTCAAAAAAAATTAGCTGAATTTTTCCCATGAACTGCAATATTCAGCCACCTCTGCTGCCCAGCCATATGAGTCTCCTATTGGAAATCTCCTCACAAAAGACAATTTCTTATCTCTCCATACATCAGGGAAGCTATTAAATTCTCTAAGGAAATCAAGATAGTGCACTGTGCCATATGTTTAAAAAGCATTAAATTTCATATGACTCACAAACGAATTTACACTAGACACAGCACACCCATGTATGACGTCGACCAGTAACTCGTAGTCTGATTGGCCGTTACACCTTTCAGGCGAAACAAGCGCTGTTTCATTGTAAGTGGTACTGAGTCGAGCGGGTGTGCTGGGGCTTACGCCTGTTCACTGCTGTCAGCGCCAAGTCATTATAACACGCCTGTGTTTAACATACAAAGGAATACACCACAGTCTAAGACTGATATTAAAAGTTTGAATAACTTCTGCAAACTTCGTCAGGGTATTTTTCGGTGTATTAATGTTAATACTGTAAGGTCTCAGAATGAATCAAATGAATATATTAGACAAAACATGCGATCTTAAAAAAAGTGGCATTGATTAATAAGAGTAGAAAGCTAAAAACTCGTCAGAATATGCAAATGTATGTCACAATGATAACTTTCATGTCTCAACTTGATTAGAGAAAAATTTCGGTTAAAATCGGCGTTTTTACGAAAAGTTAAAAAACATTAGACTGAAAGATGAAAATTCATTTGTATCCTCAGTTACATGTACGAACCTTGTATACGTGACACCAATAAGTTACCTCTATCAGTTTTCATGTTATTTATTAAAAAGCTAATTTGGAACAAAAAGTTCTTGTTCATAAAAGATTAGGTATCATTTGTGTTTGTAATAGACAGTTCTCTTTACGCGACTCGCGTACATTCATGTACCAAGTTTCAAGACTTTATTGTATATATTAATGGTTACAAGGAATCTTAAAGAGACAGTTCAGAGGTCATGTTCTACTGTCGGTTTTGTTCTACAATTCTATGTCGTGGTTGAAATGTTCCGGGGTAACATCAAGCGCCGGCACGTCGCCCTGAACTTCGCACCTAGATATTAAACTGTCCACGTCAGTCTAATGCCCTTGTGCGTTGTGCCTCGGATGATGTCAGAGCTCAGAAGATTTGAAAGCGTTTTCCGTAAAAGTAAGTAGTGAACTGCAAGGACTGTACACCGTCCTAGATCGCTTAGTTTACACAGGAGTAACTATTTGTGAGCCACCCTCAATGTTAACAAAACCTCTTGCCAAGTAGCGAGATTATTTTCAACTTATCATTCGAGCAATTAACTTTGGAGACTACAAATCAGGGTAAAATGTAAAATCTGTGTGGCTAGGGCCTCCCGTCGGTTACACCGTTCGCCTGGTGCAAGTCTTTCGAGTTGACGCCACTTCGGCGACTTGCGTGTCGATGGGGATGAAATGATGATGATAAGGACAACACAACACCCAGTCCCTTAGCGGAGAAAATCTCCGACCCAGCCAGAAATCGAACCCGGGCCGTTAGGTATGACATTCCGTCGCTCTGACCACTCAGCTACCAAGGGCGGCCACAAGTCAGGGTGATAGACCATTTTACTTGGAACTTCCCGTAAAGGTCACCTCTGAACTGTCAATATGCTGTTTCCGATAGGGATATCATTATTACTATTACTATTATTAATATTAATAGGACTAATATTATATTTTGTGAGTTTGAACTTTTAAATAATACATCAATCAGTTAGCACTCAAAATTTTCATTTTGGCCTCAAATGCCTGTTCTCTAGATTTCCACCATATTCCTCGCGAAAAGAGCATCGTCTTTCTTCCAGTAATTCCCATTTGGTTTCATGAAGCATTTCCGTAATACCTGCGTGATGATCAAACCTACAGGTAACAAATCTAGCAGCACGCCTCTGAATTACTTCAATGTCTTCCTTTAATCCGACCTGGTGCGAATCCCAAACACTCCACTAGTGCTCAAGAATGGGTCGCACTAGCCTTCTATACGCCATCTTTTATAGATGAGCTGCACTTCCCCAAAATTCTGCCAACAAAACGAAGTCGAACATTTGCCTACCCTATTTAATATCGCTTTTGAACGTTAAGCCTAGGTATTTAATCAATGTGACTGTGTCAAACAGCACGCAGCTAATGCTGTGTTCGCACGTTACAGGATGGATTTTCCCACTCATCCGCATTAATTTAATCCTGCTACATGTAGAGCAGGCTTCATCAGCCCCGATTATAAATTCTGTCAAAGTCATCTTCTTTTTTCCTACAGTCACTCAACGATGACACCTTTCCGCACACCACAGCGTCATCAGCAAACAGTCGTAAATTGTTTCTCACCTTGTGCGGCAAATCATTCATGTTTGTGTAGAATAAGAGCGACCCTACAACAGTTTCCTCAGGCACCCCTGACGAAACCCTCGTCTCTGATGAACACTCGCCGCGGGGGCAAGATGTACTGTGTTCTGCCACTTAGAAAGTCTTCGAACCACTCACATATCTGGGAACCTAAACCCTATGCTCAGACGTTCGTGAACAGTCTGCAGTAGGGGCACCGTGCCTAACGCTTTCGGAAGTATATGAATATGGAATCTGTATGTTGCCCTCCTTCCATGGGTTCTGGGAGTATGAGAGTCTTTTGCAGAGCATATGGAAGATAAAGAAATAGTTCTGCGATGGTAAGAACTGGCTGCAGGTAGAAGTAATATGTTACCTCACATTTCCTTATATTTCTAATCAATTCTCATCATGTGCAAAGAATTGAAGAAATGAGGAAGATATTTTTGCTGTATCATTCCACTATACTGCACTGTCTGTGACACATGATTGTAGAATAGATATTTGAAATACGCCTGACATTTTTAAGAAGAAACAGATGTACCGGTCTCAGAAAACTTTGGAACTGGAAAATGGCGAAGTGAAAATTGACTGATAATTTCAAATATAATAACAAATATTCGACATGAGAATTTACTTCATTTTAGAAGTATCAGTAACAGGTAAGTATAGGAGAAGCAGATGACAATGGTCTGTCAGCAAATACACCTTCGTCAATCGCTTGGAATGGTTTTGAATAATTAGGGTAATTCTGAATCACCATGATAAGACAAGGTAAATCAGCTTGAATTCCCCGTTTTTTTCGTTTCTTTTCAGTTAATCTCGGTAAATTACCGTTACTGTGAAAGAATCAAGCGAACTTATGAACTATATTGTCGTAGTTCTTCAGTTTTTTCAATCTATGTTATTCATTTCCCGAATCCAGCTGTCCATCAAATTTCCAATGTTGTTCAACAGCAATAACAATGACACTAGCTCACCGCACGCGCAGAAGCAGTGCTTCTGAATATCGAACGTGTGCCCTACCCGACACGAAGCGTACAGAATTCTATAACATAGTTTTGTATTACACTCCTGTTAGGGCTCAAGGTTCTCCATACTATATACGGTTGATCTTATCCATGGGCTGGCTCTTCACAGCAGGCGGCACATAACTTTACTGTTAGTTTCATTTACTGCATATATCACTCTGATTATCATATTCGACCTGATTAATAGATCGTCTTCAGACGTAAGGATAGTGTTGCAGAGCACAGATTGTCCTGAGAGTATGAAGATGTAACAATAAATCACGAAGTTAAATCCCATATTTTTGGTCAAACTGCACTTTGTAACTCTAGTTTTAGATATGAAGATGATTTGTTCATGAAATGGAAATTCTATCCTCAAAATAATACACTCCTGGAAATTGAAATAAGAACACCGTGAATTCATTGTCCCAGGAAGGGGAAACTTTATTGACACATTCCTGGGGTCAGATACATCACATGATCACACTGACAAAACCACAGGCACATAGACACAGGCAACAGAGCATGCACAATGTCGGCACTAGTACAGTGTATATCCACCTTTCGCAGCAATGCAGGCTGCTATTCTCCCATGGAGACGATCGTAGAGATGCTGGATGTAGTCCTGTGGAACGGCTTGCCATGCCATTTCCACCTGGCGCCTCAGTTGGACCAGCGTTCGTGCTGGACGTGCAGACCGCGTGAGACGACGCTTCATCCAGTCCCAAACATGCTCAATGGGGGACAGATCCGGAGATCTTGCTGGCCAGGGTAGTTGACTTACACCTTCTAGAGCACGTTGGGTGGCACGGGATACATGCGGACGTGCATTGTCCTGTTGGAACAGCAAGTTCCCTTGCCGGTCTAGGAATGGTAGAACGATGGGTTCGATGACGGTTTGGATGTACCGTGCACTATTCAGTGTCCCCTCGACGATCACCAGTGGTGTACGGCCAGTGTAGGAGATCGCTCCCCACACCATGATGCCGGGTGTTGGCCCTGTGTGCCTCGGTCGTATGCAGTCCTGATTGTGGCGCTCACCTGCACGGCGCCAAACACGCACACGACCATCATTGGCACCAAGGCAGAAGCGACTCTCATCGCTGAAGACGACACGTCTCCATTCGTCCCTCCATTCACGCCTGTCGCGACACCACTGGAGGCGGGCTGCACGATGTTGGGGCGTGAGCGGAAGACGGCCTAACGGTGTGCGGGACCGTAGCCCAGCTTCATGGAGACGGTTGCGAATGGTCCTCGCCGATACCCCAGGAGCAACAGTGTCCCTAATTTGCTGGGAAGTGGCGGTGCGGTCCCCTACGGCACTGCGTAGGATCCTACGGTCTTGGCGTGCATCCGTGCGTCGCTGCGGTCCGGTCCCAGAACGACGGGCACGTGCACCTTCCGCCGACCACTGGCGACAACATCAATGTACTGTGGAGACCTCACGCCCCACGTGTTGAGCAATTCGGCGGTACGTCCACCCGGCCTCCCGAATGCCCACTATACGCCCTCGCTCAAAGTCCGTCAACTGCACATACGGTTCACGTCCACGCTGTCGCGGCATGCTACCAGTGTTAAAGACTGCGATGGAGCTCCGTATGCCACGGCAAACTGGCTGACACTGACGGCGGCGGTGCACAAATGCTGCGCAGCTAGCGCCATTCGACGGCCAACACCGCGGTTCCTGGTGTGTCCGCTGTGCCGTGCGTGTGATCATTGCTTGTACAGCCCTCTCGCAGTGTCCGGAGCAAGTATGGTGGGTCTGACACACCGGTGTCAATGTGTTCTTTTTTCCATTTCCAGGAGTGTAAATACAGTGGTCCAGACGGCGTTTCCTTTTACCATATAATGCTCTTCTTTGCTTTGCTGGTCATGCTCTCCCTGGCATCTCCAATTATTAATACTGAAATTAAGTTGTAGTTACCGGCCCCTGTTTATCTTCCCTTTCTAATGTAGAGACTCCTCTACTTTAAATTCCGTCCGGAAAGACCCGCTTCATACGAAATACGACAACAAGAACGGAGTACGGGTGCGTAAATTACGACTAACTTCCTTGGCATCTGATCACAGGCATTGATTTGCAGACTTTATTCAGATCTCTATTGTCTCAAAGTTTACATCTACTGTACATATTGAGCCTTACTCTGCAAACCTCTGTGAAGTTAATAGTACTCGCAATATAGAGCGGATGGGAAAAGTCCGACCGCTTGAGTGCCTTATCCTCGTGGTCTCTACGGAATATATATATATTGGCCACGACATCTCGTAGATGATTGTTGCAGTGTCTGTGTGTTTATGGGTTGCATTTTTTCATATGACTTGTCAAGCAAATGGCAGCTCGGCGTCTCTTGCCGCAATTGTCATAAGTGTATCTGGCTGCTGAGGCAGGAGCAGTGGTAGCACTGCGAAGCTTTTTCTGCCTTAATCTGTCTAACAAGCCTTCATCATGCTTCGACATTCCAGATGATATATCATCACGCCACTCTGGTCTCATGCTAGCCCGTGCCTCCCATCTGTTTGTGTCGATTCCAAAGCTCTCCATATCTCGTTTACAGGAGTCCTTGAACCTCAATACAGAACGTCCTACAGGTCTTTTGGCTATAGAGATCTCTCCAAGCATCACCTCATGTGGTAATCTGTCAGGATCCATACGGTGGACGTGTCCCAGCCAGCGGAGTCGTCTCTGCTTCAAGATAGCTGAAATACTGTTGTAGTTAGTTTTAGATAGCACTGCTTCGTTGGTCACTCGGTCCTTCCACGTTACTCCGAGAATGGATCCCAGCACCGCATGTGGAAAGCATTAAGGCGACGTTCTTGTTTGGCATAGGTAGTCCATGTTTCCGATGCATGTAAAAGGATGCTGAGGACGCAAGTTTGATATACAAGAATTTTGGTGGTCAAAGAGAGTTTGTTGTTTTTCCAAACACGTGTAGAGAGTTTGCCAAAAGTTGTCGCAGCTCTTCCAATGCGAGCATCAATTTCCTTGTCAACAGACATGTTTGATTCTATAGCAGATCCAAGATAGCAGAAGTTATCTACGACTTGCAGAATAGTACCATCTAGTGTGATATTCGGCTTTGTGTTAGCACCCTGAACCATAATTACGGTCATACTGCTGTTTACACTCATCGAGAATAGGTGGCATGCGTGGCTAAATCTTGATACTAGCTCTTGCAGCTCTTCTCAGGAGTTCGCAACAATTGCAGCATCATCAGCATACAGGAGTTCACGAGCGACTATCTCGTAGCGCTTTGTCTTACTCTTCAGAAGACTGACATTGAAAAGCCTTCCATCTTTCCTAGTATGTAGATGTACTCCAACATTGCAATTATCGAAAGCCACTTGGAGTAGACGCGAGAGGAAAATTCCAAAAAGTGTAGGTGCCAACACATAGCCTTGTCTTACGCCACAGTTCGTACTGAATGGTTTGGATGTACTGCCATCGAAGATTACAGAGCCACGCATATTGTCATAAAAAGATCTTATTAAAGACAGCAAAGTTGGGGGACATCCAATTTTTTCCAGTATGCTGTAGAGTCCCTCCCTACTGACGGAGTCAAAGGCTTTGTTGAGGTCAACAAAAGCCACATATAATGGCACTCTGTGTTCGCCGCACTTCTCTTGTAGTTGGCGCAAGGTGAATATCATGTCACTTGTGGATCTGCCAGTTCGAAATCCACACTGTGACTCAGGGTAGACCCGAGCAGCCAAGGTTTCCAGGCTCTTCAGGATTATCCTTGCATACGCCTTTCCAGCAATGCTCAAGAGAGATATTTCTCTATAGTTGTTACAATTACCTCTGTCGCCTTTTCCCTTATAGATTGTTACTATATTTGCATCTCGCATGTCTTGAGGTACTGTGCCTTCTTTCCAGCACTGCAGTAGGATTTGATACAATATCGGCAAAACGCAGTCAAGTTTGATGATTTCTGCTGGTAAGTTATCACGGCCTGTAAGACTGTAGCATATACATACCTTTCTTACTAGGCAATGGCGATTTCCTTCTAGCGCCTGCCTGTAAGACTGTAGCATATACCTACCTTCCTCACTAGGCAATGGCGATTTCCTTCTAGCGCCTGCCAGTTCAGGTTTCGCAAAATTATGGTCTTGATTAGTCGTACTGCCCATCTTTGTATACGCTCGATATCCTCTGTTCGTCCTATTTCGTACGTAACCACACAGTCGAGCAGTATTTTAGGTTAGATGGCGCCTGTGTTCTGCAAGCAACCTCCTGTATGGCTTGATCGCTTTTTCCTAGTGTCCCATCAATGAAACCCAGCCTGCCACCTGCATCACACAGAATGAGATGTGGTGGTACCAGAACACCACCAACCTTCCACCTGCGCAATTCCGCTAGCGTGATCCCGAGTGACGCCAGGAGGGTGTTTAGAAACGCGGGCAGTGTCCGCTCGGCGTGCGCGCTGGCCACCTGACGCGGCCCCTTCTCAGCTTCGGAGCCGCTCAGCACGTGCCACCACAGAGCGGGACACGTGTGCCGAGCGCCAGCCGGCCGCGGGGCAAAGCAGGCACCTGCCGCTGCGATCCAGCACGTGCGCCATTCCGCCAACTGTGCCTCGTAAAGCTTCCACTTCACAGCGCCGTCCTTTACTACCGCACCCTCAGCCGCTCGTTACTAGTTATTGTCAGGAAGACGTGTCTTAACAGCGTGTCTTAATGTAGCGCCTGCGGCTTCACCTTTTTTCTGAGCTCGGCACTTCCAATTGAATTTGCATCTCTGATTCCGGCTCGCGTTCCAATAGTATTGAAATTAAGAGTAAACCGAAGATGAAGCTACAAAAGTAGGATAAAATGGAAACTGTGGTATTTGTCGCCGCATTCGACCAGCAACGTAGTGAACATGTGTCAGCCGAAGTAAACAACATAGCTTGTAATGTCATAACCTTGACCATATTTTGAAACGTAAATTACACAGGCAAGTTTTTTTAAGAGAATTTACTTGAGAAAAATGGTTATCTACAAGAATACGAATCGATCGTAAAAAGAATTCTACAGCTATAACGGATACCGAAACATGCTAAGAACTCTTCTTCTTTTCCTTCTTCTTCTTCTGCCTTTCACTGATTCGGCCTATAGAGCTGTTCTGGCCTCAGTTTCATCTTTTAACTGGCCGTCCTGTATCTCTAAATCCTTTGGGTTCTATGGGAGGCCCTCTTTGCAATACTTGGTTCTTCTATACGTTCCAGATGTTCCTCCCCGTTTTGTTTGTATTCTTATTTACTGTAAAAATATTCGATTCTTGTCAATGTTTTCATTAGGAATCCTGTCCAATTTGGCGCAACCTCTGACTGCCCATAAAAAATTCATTTCAGCCGCATAAACATGTCTAGAAGCTTTTCTTTTCATAACCCAGGGTTCATTAGCATATAGCAGAGCACGTACAGCCGTCAACTCACAGAATTTCATTTTTGTCTCTCTTCGTATATTTTTCAAAGTTCCGCTTCTGCACATATACTCCGTGACCTCTGTAATTTAGTATCAACGTTAATTTAGTATCAACGTCATTATCTTCGTTCAAAGTTGTATAGCTTCCTGGGGAATTCAAATGCTGAACTAGTTCAAAAATCTGTTCTTTAATTACAATTTTTTTTCGTACTGTGTATTTCCCATGGAATGTCATTGTCTTTGTTCTGTTTACTGATGTCTTAAAAATTATAACCCTTCTCAGTTAAATCTAAAAGATGTATTGGTTTTTGTAGTTAGTATTCATTATTTACCATGTCGTCAGCACATATTATATGCATTCATGTTTACATGGATCCCATCTGGCGCTCTTTCTTTCGATTTTCAAACTGAATCATCTATATGAATATTAAGAAATGTCTCACATCTCATGTCCCTTTTTGTAGTCAATTTGTACCACAAATTTATTTTTCTCGAATTAGGTTCACTAATGCATCAAGGCTTATTCAGTCTACCCCTCCAATGTTCAACATTCTTCCGTAGCACCACATTTCAAAAGCTTCTATTCTCTTCTTATCGTTCATGTTTCTCGTCCTTACACGGGTACACGGCACTTCAGAAAAGATTAGCCAACATTTAAATTTAGATGTTAACAAAGTCATCTTATTCAGAAATGCTTTCCTTGCTACAGTCAGTCTTTACTTTATATCCTCTCTGCTTAGAACATCATCAATTATCTTGCGGCCCAAATAGCAAAATTTATCGAGTACTGTTAGTGATTCATTTACTAAATTAAATCTGTCAGCTTCGGCTAAATGAATTCTACTGCATTCCATTAACCTTGTTTACTTACAAGCACTTTTCAAGACACCAGCCACCGAATTCAATTGATATTGCAAGTCCTTTGCAGCCCCTGACAAAATTACAATGACATCGGCAAGCCTGAATTTTTTTATTCCTTCTCAATGAACTTTAATACCTTTTCCAAATTTCTCCTTGGTTTCCTTTGCTGCTTGCTCAGTATAAATACGGATAAGTCGGCCACTTATTATACACTCATGCTCATAAATTAAGGATAATACTGATGCATGGTGAAACAACGCTCTGGTGGGCGGTTTGCGGGTTTAAATCACATCGGGGTATGACCATGCGGTGCATTTAACCTGCGGTCGTCGCACGGTGGCGCTGGCAGCAGTCCACATACGCAGAGGTGTGTTGGTGCATGTCAGAGTACGGTGCAGCGAGTAAGTGTGCAGACGTTTTCAGACGTGCTAATGGTGACTGTGTGTTGAAAATGGCTCAAAGAACACATATTGATGACGTTATGAGGGATAGAATACTAGGGCGACTGGAGGCTGGTCAAACACAACAGGTCGTAGCACGGGCCCTTCGTGTGCCACAAAATGTGATCTCAAGATTATAGTAACGATTCCAGCAGACAGGAAACGTGTCCAGGCGCTACAGTACGGGAAATCCACAGTGTACAACACCACAAGAAGACCGATATCTCTCCATCAGTGCTCGCAGACGGCCTTTCTCGGAACCTTACCGCCGCCACTGGAACAGTTGTCTCCAGACACACAGTCTACAGACGACTGAACAGACATGGTTTATTCACCCGGATACCTGCAAGGTGCATTCCACTGGCCTCTGGTTACAGGAGAGCCCGTAATGCCTGGTGTCAAGAACACAGTACATGGTCAATGGAACAGTGGTCCCAGGTTATGTTCACGGACAAGTCCAGGTATACTCTGAACAGTGATTCTCTATGGGTTTTCATCTGGCGTGAACTATTAACCAGATACCAACCCCTTGAGGTCTTGGTTTGATGGTGTGGGGTGGGATTATGATTGGTGCACGTACATCCCTGCACGTCTTTGACAGAGGAACTGTAACAGATCAGGTGTATCGGGACGTCATTTTGCACCAGTATGTCCACCTTTTCAGGAGTGCAATGGGTCCCACCTTCCCCCTAATGGATAATAACGCACGGCCCCACCGAGCTGCCATCGTGGAGGAGTACTTTGAAACAGAAGATATCAGGGGAATGGAGTGGCCTGCCTGTTCTCCAGACATAAACACCATCGAACACGCCTAGGATGCTCTCGGTCGACGAATAGCTGCATGTCTTCAAACGCCTACGACACGTCAGGAGCTCCGACAGGCACTGGTGCAAGAATGGGAGACTACACCCCAGCAGGTGATCGATCACCAGATCCAGAGTATGCTAATCCGTTGTGCCGCCTGTGTACGTGTGCTGTGTCGTGTGTGTTCCCTATGTGCCTATTCTATTAGCGCCAGTTTTGTGTAGTGCCACGTTCTGTGGCACCACATTAGGCAATTATCGTTAATTTATTAGCATGAGTGTAGTTCCAAGAAGAGACAGTATTTCTCATACAAAAGAGAGATTAAAAATATAATTTCTGTCTAGACCAACGAAAATATGACAAGGAATAGTGCTGCAGAGAAATGCAGTCCAGATTACTCGCCAAGTAGTGAGATCACAGCACCTTTGAGGTCAAAATTAATTGTGATACCGTCGTCGCCTTTCACCATTCGCGTAATGGTTAATGTCAAGTAGCTGACCAAAAGCATTACGGTCTCCGTAACTTCCTCGCCTCATTCACTTTGTTGGTGTCCGGCACTGAAGAGCCACTGGATTGTGCCCATCTGACTTCAGCTTGTGCTATCGTGGTACTTACTAGGGTTTAAGAAATGGATATTGTGCATCTATTCCTGTTACTGTACATGTGTGTGTTAATCTTTAAAATGTCGTGCTTTAGGTGAGTTTCAGTTTTTTGGGCAGCGCTTCCGGGGGCCACGGCCTAAATTTTGGATGAGAAAATGGGGCGAATTTTGTGACTGTTCATGTAATTTTTGTGAATTGTTTTGGATAACGGGGTAGGTGGCGATTTAACCTAACGGTTCTCCAATGTGTGTTGAGACATATCGGGCAGCTTCTGTTATTATTCAGAAGACGTTACTATTAAACGTTTGGTGGTACGAAAGGTTGATGTTTGACGCCACACACCACGTTTGTGGACCGTACATGACAATCGGACATGTAAGCTGGCGCCAGAGAAGCCCTTGACCTTAAAGGGAGGCTACAGCTCAAATAAGAGCTCTCAAAATTTGTTTGTGCTGTATGTGCGTATTCCAGGTGAGTCGACGATCAATATTTTGCCCTAAACGTGTCACACAGAATTCTTCTTATGGAGCAGCCGCAACCGTACAGGTCCAGTTTGAAAAATGAGGAAAGCGCAGGACAGTTAGTTTAACCCACAATATTTTATTGTGTACGTGTCCAGTTTCGAAACACTTAAAGTTCCATCTGATGTAAAAAATCACTTAATCATTTGAAGTCATCCTCACCCCAGTATTGTCATGGAACCAAAGGTTCCGTGTCAAAACAGTAAGAGAGACAAAAATTCCATAACAACCATTAAATAGTGTCCCTGTTTCTGTTCCCTGCCGCACAGTACGGGGGAGTGGTTGTTATGGAATTTTTGTCCCTTTTACTCTTTTGACAAGGAACCTTTGGTTCCATGATAATATTGGGGTGTGGATGATCTCAGATAACTAAGTGATTTTATTTTTTTACACGAGATGATGGAACTTTGAGTGTTCCGAAACCCGTAGTGAACACAATAAAAGATTGTGGATTAAGCAACTGCCCTGCAGTTTCTTCAGTTTTCATAATAAACTAAATGCATCGGTCACGCTAATTCTGCTTGTCAATGGAGAGTTGGAAATTAGGCTGTTTGTGCTTGATCATGAAGTAAATGAGTGGCAATTTCACCTGATTAATTTTGATTTTCCATATATTATATGACAGAGCAATTATGCAAGTGTTGTAATTTTCAGAGGATGACGGTTCCTACACAGGGTGGTCATAAAAGTCTGAAAAGCTTGTAAGGGTGTTGCAGGGTATGTTGTGCTGAGAGATAACGGTTCAGAAAAAAATTCAGTATGTTGCTCCGTTTCCAAGTTAATTAGCATTGAAGTTAGCCAATCAGCCCGTTGCGCGCGCAGACTAAAGTGGCCCGCCAGAGGCAGTGTTCTTCGTTTCGTTTTGCTAAATCTTCACTAACTGTACCTGGCGGGCCGCTTGAATTTGCGTGTGCATTGGTCTGATAGGCTAACTTAAATGCTAATTAACTCGGAAGCCGCGTAAGGTATTATTTTTTTCTTCACAGTCATTTCTCAGCACAAACTACCCTGCAACACCCTTACATGCTTTTCAGACTGTTTCCGACCACCCTGTACGTCGCAGCGCCGTCGACGTACAGTGCCGTGTCACTTGGCGACCTGTTTTGGTATATCGTACAGGTAAACAGTGTGCAAATCAGATTCAGACACTGATACTTGCAATACTATAATACTGCCTCAGTTGATTGTGTCTGGTTGAAAAGAGTATCTACTATCACTCGCGAAGATCTGCCACTTTGCGAGAAAGGAGTTCGTAACCCGAATTAAAGTACTAAAGAATTTGATCAAGTTTGTAAATTAGGCCATCGCGCCAGACTCCGTCAAATGGACGTTTTACGTCCAGCAATACTGCTTCCGCTGTTTCTCTCTTTTCCCTGACCAAATAGATACGCTCAATGAAATGTAGGGAGTGCTGGATTGTGGAATGCTTGGCGTAGAATCCGAACTGCTCAGGTATCTGGATGCTATTGTCTAAGAGGAATTTACGGAGAGGATGGGGATTTTCGTTCAAGGATTTTAGTAAAGTCTGTTAGGAGGGAGACAGGACAACAGTTTTCTGGAACATGTAGATATTTATTAGGTTTCGGAAGGGTAATATTTACGAATATTTCCGGGTCGAGGGAACTAGGTTAGTTTCATAAGAGCATTGTAAATGCTTGTCAGATAGATTATAGAAAGTGCAGGAAGTTATTTAAGGCGAGAAGTGCTGGTGCTGTCTCGACTAGGGCATTTTTGATTCCTTTCGCGCTTAGTCAGGGTACATACTGTCGCCTCAATGTCTTTCCATTAAATCGCCTATTATCTGATTTGTAGCCATGAAATTTACTTTCATTCACAAACATAACGTTTGTGCAGCATCAAATCTTTTTCTGCAGCTGGCGTCTGTAATACTGATTCTTTTTCTTTCAGCTCTGGCTTGATTTTCTTCGCGTCGTCCTCATAAAATTATCCTGACACATGGAAGAAGGTTCCGCGCAGCTGAAGACCACCACAGCGGGATTATGGGTGCTGTAACTGCCCTCTCCTTTGTTTATTGTGAAAAGGTTCATTAAATTTGATGGCTATCAGACGATTGCAAACTGGTTTCGGTACAAGAGTTACGCAGTTGTGCCTAGACCGAACTGAGCACAGTGTACTATACAAAGCCACTCTGCATTCAAGAGGCGATGGCAATTAAAGCTTTCGTGTTCACTCTCAGCATATCCTAACTGACTCCATCCTGAACGACAGCGAACCAGTATTTCTGTCACACTTCTGCACTATCCATGTTTAACTCGCCCCTGTCTATTTTAGTTTTCTTTCTTCCGTCTATCTCATTCGTTTACCTTACCTTATTGTTTATCGTTTATTCCGAGCCAAGTAAACTTTTTCTCCAGGAATGATCCCCACTGTAATGTCGCCGTATAAGTTTTTAATCACGTTCGACAAGAGGAGGATGAGGAGGAGATTAGTGTTTAACGTCCCGTCGACAACGAGGTCGTTAGAGACGGAGCACAAGCTCGGATTAGGGAAGGATGGGGAAGGAAATCGGCGGTGCCCTTTCGAAGGAACCATCCCAGCATTTGCCTGAAGTGATCTAGGGAAATCACAGAAAACCTAAATCAGGATGGCCGGACGCGGGATTGAACCGTCGTCCTCCCGAATGCGAGTCCAGTGTGCTAACAACTGCTCGCTCGGTTAACAAGAACATGATCAGTAAAATATTTCACACAATGGTTTTCGACTTTTCCCACGTACCGTGATCTAGCGGTAGCGTTCTCGCTTCCCGCGCACGGAGTCCCTGGTTCGATTCCCGTCGAAGTCAGGGATTTTTCCTGCCTCGAGGTGGCTGGTGTTACTGTGTCGCCTTTATCATCATCATCACCCCCAATACGGTCGGAGGAAGGCAATGGCAAACCACCTACGCTAGGACCTTGCCCAGTGCGGCAGTGCGGGTCTCCAGCATCGTCCCCTACGCTCAAAAAAATGGTCCAAATGGCTCTGAGCACTATGGGACTTAACGTCTGAGGTCATCAGTCCCCTAGAACTTAAACCTAACTAACCTAAGGACATCACACACATCCATGCCCGAGGCAGGATTCGAAACTGCGACCATAGCGGTCGCGCGTTTCCAGACTGAAGCACCTAGAATCGCTCGGCCACAACAGCCGGCCACTATGCTCCGCGGAGCATGGGACCTCATCATCATCATCATCACCGTACGCTTTACATTCATTGCTGTATTATTATTAGTAGTAGTAGTATTAAACCAGTGCCAACATGCCTCGGAAGGCCCAACGGTACCGACCGACCGCCGTGTCATCCTCGGTCGATAGGCGTTACTCATCGCGGATGTGGATGAGCATGTGGTCAGCACACAGCTCTACCGGTCGTTGTCAGTTTTCGTGACCGGTGCCACCACTTTTCAACCACCACTTTTCAGTCAAGTAGCTCCTCGGCCTCATAACAGCTGAGTGCACTCCGCTTGCCAACAGCGCTCGGCAGACCCGTATGGCCCACCTGTCTAGTGCTAGCCAAGCCTGATAGCGCTTAACTTGGGTAAGCTGATGAGAGCCGATGTTACAACTACGGCAAGGCCGTTGGCATTATTAATATTAGCTCTTATTATTATTATTATTATTTATTATCATCATTTACTGTACGTGTACTACAAATCTCTGCTTATATGTATGACATGTCCTGGAAGTGTTAATCTGAACAGGTGAAATTGAGAGGCACCCACGTGCCTTGCTCATACTGTGGCATCAAGCAGTCAGGCCTGCAAGATGAGTGGTCTGCCATGCGTGTGGATTCATTCTTATTTATCGAGTAACATGAACTCTCGTACTCACAATTAAGTTACAAATTATCCTCCTGTATGAATAATACGCAACGGAAACGCACATCTGACTATCAGTGATTTACTGAACTCCGACTGTTCACTACGCACTGGCAATACCACATTTTCTTTATGTCTTTTATTTATCGGCTTTTATCAACACGTGGCCACCGCACTGAATATGAATGGCGCACACATTATAAATTCGGGACATCATGACAACATACAATTCGAAGGAAAAGTCCACCAATCTTTTTCTTTTCACTATCTTATTTACTCCGATAAATTCTATAACCTAAACACACAAATTCTATAACCTACAACAATAACACGTGAAAAATTCCGCCCAGTGGGCATGGCTTTACATTGGTGAATCTCTATATTATGGTCTCGTAATTATTTAACGCTACAGTGCACTTTCTGGATAGGATGGTGGATCTTTTATTATTTCTCACACTTCGACTCTCACGTCATCATCACGAAACTATCCTCCAGACCGAGCGGTACAGAAGGAACAAGCATAACCCACTAATCTTTTGAAACTACCTTGCTACTCTCCCATGCAAACCACACATACCCAAATTACAAGACATACACCAAATTACGACATGGAATACAAACACTAAATAGTCACAACACTATCACTTTCAGCTTTCCCACTTCAATTAGTATTTATCCCAGTTTCACACGACACTGCCCCACTTTGTAATTCTACTTTCCTACTATGAACTCTGGAGATATTTGCACGTCTTCCTGTGCAATGCAAGCCAAGTGGCGTTGCTGGACAGACGGCCGACTCACCTTGCTTCTCTCTCAGAGTTTGAATCTAGCGTCACACGGAATCATATCACGCAAAGTAATATTAATAACGTATTCATCACACACGCGAGTCCTCAACTGATACCATGGACGAGTACTTCTCTTTATCCTTTGTCTCATACACAGTTTGAGACTCACACAGTACTCACCACGTGGAAGTACTCGTCTCTAATTTCAAGTCCTGCACACGCCATTTCTTAAATATTTCAGCTTATGGTACACACGCTATTTCTTAAATATTTCAACTTATTGTACACACGCTAGTAATTCAGCTTAACTTAAGCACACGGAAGTATTTCAACTTATTGCTACACGTGGTTTCATTGTGACCGTTGGTCACTTCCGAAGATTACTACAATCCCATTAATATTACCTGCCTGACATTTAATTCTCCCCACAAAAGTTCCTGAAATAGAGAAATTATTATTTCAAACTACTCTTAAATATTCCACATGCATACCATGTCTCCACTCTTTCCTCATTACGGAGCACAACTAAAACAGGTCATCACAGCACAAGATCCAGCGGCAGAGTGCTGAAATATGGCCGTTCTCCAGGTCATCTCGCACCTATGTCGAGGTGGGGGAAGCACCTTGCTACCGTATTGGTCAGCCACATTTCAGGCACTCAAAGCTCTGGTAAATTTCATCTCTTTGGCTCCACCAAAGGTGGCCAAAGGATCGTCTCAAAGATGATCATATATTCACATTCACTATCTCGGCTAGCAGACGACCATACATTCATTCATTTCACAGATCTCACCAAACTGGATGTACGGATTTACTTTGTGGGAGTGCACATGTGATCAATTAAATAAATAAATTGTCATTCTTTCCCACACTGGTATCCGGCTTCGCTGTATTAATTGAAATTGAGTTATTTTACAAAAATAATGTGTTGTTCTGACAAAAATAATGAAGTATGTTGTACCTATTTTCAATGTCGGGCGGTACTGTACCCTTTCAAAATAACTGGATAAATAAATTAAGTAAATACATAACAAAGTGCTGTCATGGTAACATCTGTGAAAATGTTGAGAGTACTGTATACTCCGATGTTTTCATAGGCAACTGCAAATATAAAAATGTTGCACATTACAAAACACTTCTCTCTGTCTCACTCTCACTCTCTCTCTCTCTCTCTCTCTCTCTCTGTCTGTCACACGCGCACACACACACACACACACACACACACACAAACACACACACACACATGTGAGCGCGTGAAGTGCGAGGAACGCTACTATTGCGTAAAAAGAAGCCCCACCGGCGAATATGAAGAACGGCTGTCCAGTCGCATTTCCCAGCGCGTTCCCTTAGCAGGTGGCTGCTGCGATTTGCATAGCCGGCAGCAGGTAGCCGCTGCGGCAGGTAGGCGGAGACGCGGCGAGCAATCAACATTCCGCCGCGGTGCCAGTCCCACGCGGACGGCCGCACTCCACACTAACGCGGCTACTAAATGAGCGCAGGTGGCTGTGTGAATGCGGACGCAATCGTGGGCCAGTTTTGCGACGGCAGAGTTTGTCAGTGGCTAGCGAGAATGTGGTATCGGCAATTTTTACTTTTTTCTTAATTTACGGATATGCAAACACAATGACACGCCTTGATTTATTATGCGTGTTGCACTCAGTAGTTAGATTTTGTACAGAGATACGTTTTTGTTGGTGACCGCGGTTATCGAGTTATTCGGGATAAACTGCATTAAAGGTCACTTTAGTACGTTTTTCTTGAATAATTCGGAAACTACGGCCTCTAGCGAAAACATATCCCAGTAAAAAATTTAACAATCTCCTGCAAAAAGGTGCTGTTCACTCTTTCTGTAGGACTAATACACTGAACGGCCAAAGAAACTGGTACACGGGCCTAATATCGCCCTCCGCCACACACCGTTGGGTGGCTTGCGGAGTATAAATGTAGATGTGTTACAGAACACAGCATGTTGTTATCAACGGAGAGACGTCTACAGACGTTAAAGTAACCTCTGGCGCGCCACAGGGGAGTGTTATGGGACCATTGCTTTTCACAATATATGTAAATGACCTAGTAGATAGTGTCGGAAGTTCCATGCGACTTTTCGCGGATGATGCTGTAGTATACAGAGAAGTTGCAGCATTAGAAAATTGTAGCGAAATGCAGGAAGATCTGCAGCGGATAGGCACTTGGTGCAGGGAGTGGCAACTGACCCTTAACATAGACAAATGTAATGTATTGCGAATACATAGAAAGAAGGATCCTTTACTGTATGATTATATGATAGCGGAACAAACACTGGTAGCAGTTACTTCTGTAAAATATCTGGGAGTATGCGTGCGGAACGATTTGAAGTGGAATGATCATATAAAATTAATTGTTGGTAAGGCGGGTACCAGGTTGAGATTCATTGGGAGAGTCCTTAGAAAATGTAGTCCATCAACAAAGGAGGTGGCTTACAAAACACTCGTTCGACCTATACTTGAGTATTGCTCATCAGTGTGGGATCCGCACCAGATCGGGTTGACGGAGGAGATAGAGAAGATCCAAAGAAGAGCGGCGCGTTTCGTCACAGGGTTATTTGGAAACCGTGATAGCGTTACGGAGATGTTTAACAAACTCAAGTGGCAGACTCTGCAAGAGAGGCGCTCTGCATCGCGGTGTAGCTTGCTCGCCAGGTTTCGAGAGGGTGCGTTTCTGGATGAGGTATCGAATATATTGCTTCCCCCTACTTATACCTCCCGAGGAGATCACGAATGTAAAATTAGAGAGATTAGAGCGCGCACAGAGGCTTTCAGACAGTCGTTCTTCCCGCGAACCATACGCGACTGGAACAGGAAAGGGAGGTAATGACAGTGGCACGTAAAGTGCCCTCCGCCACACACCGTTGGGTGGCTTGCGGAGTATAAATGTAGATGTAGATGTAGATGTAGACGCATGGACTCGACTAATTTCTGAAGTATTGCTGAAAAGAACTGACCCCTCGAGTCCTGCAGAACTGTCCATAAACCATTAGGAGTACGAGGAGGTGGAGTTCTGTTCTGAACAGCACGTTGTACGGCATACCAGATAAGCTTATTAATGTTCATGCCCGGGGAGTTTGCTGACCAGCGGAAGTGTTTAAACTCAGAATAGTGTTCCTGGACTCTGTAGTAATTCTGCACGTGTGGGGTGTCGCATTGTCCTGCTGGAATTGCCCAAGTCCGTCGGAATGCACAATGGACATGCATGGATGCAGGTGATCAGACAGGATGCTTGCGTACGTGTTACCTGTCAGAGTCGTATCTAGAAATATCACGGGTCCCATATCACTTCAACTGCACACGCTCCACACCATTACAGAGCCTCCACCACCTTGAACAATCTCCTGCTGCGATGCAGGGTCCATGGACTCATGAAGTTGTCTCCATACCCGTACGCGTCCATCCGCTCGATATAATTGGAAACGATACTCGTCCGACCAGGCAACACATTTCCAGTCATCAACAGTCAAATGTCGGTGCTGAATGGCTCAGGCGAGGCGTTAAGATTTATGTCGTGCAGTCATCACGGGTACACGAGTGGGCCTTCGGCTCCCAATGCCCATATCGATGATGGTTTGTTGAATGGTTCGCACGCTGACATTTGTTGATGGTTCAGCATTGAAATCTGCAGCTGTTTGTGGAAGGGCTGCACTTCTGTCACGTTGAACGATTCTCTTCAGTCGTCGTTGGTCCCGTTCTTGCAGTGATGTCGGAGACTTGATGTTTTATGGACTCCTGAATATTCACGGTACACTTGTGAAATGGTCGTACGGGAAAATCTGGTTCATTGCTGTCTCGGAGATGCTATGTCCCATCGCTCGTGCGCCAACTATAACACCACGTTCAAACTCACTTAAACCTTCATAGCCGCGCGGGGTAGCCGTGCGGTTCACGCTGCTCTCCCCGTCGGAGGTTCGAGTCCTCCCTTGGGCATGTGTGTGTGTGTTTTACTTAGCGTAAGTTAGTTTAAGTTGGATTAAGCAATGTGTAAGCCTAGGGACCGATGACCTCAACAGTTTGGTCCTATAGCACTTAACACATATTTCCAAATAAACCTTCATAACATGGTAATGCAGAAGCAGTAACCGATCTAACAACTGCGCCAGACACTTATGTCTTATATAGGCGTCGCCGACCGCAGCGCCGTATTCTGCCTGTGTACATATATCTGTATTTGAATACGCATGTCTAGACTAATTTCTTTGGCGCTTCAATAAGTCTGTGCGTAGCGAGCGAGAGTATGAAAATCTTGCGGTGGTATTTGAAAGAGTTGCGGGTTGCATAAAAGCCAGAGCCAGGGACAGCTGATTCAACCTGTTCAAATGGTTCAAATGGCTCTGAGCACTATGGGACTTAACTTCTGAGGTCATCAGACCCCTAGAACTTAGAACTACTTAAACCTAACTAACCTAAGGACATCACAGGCAAGATTCGAACCTGCGACCCTAGCGGTCGCGCGGTTCCACACTGTAGCGCCTAGAACCGCTCGGCCACACCGGCCGGCCGAATCAACCTGTATAAGAACTGTAACTAGGCTGTTTAGGTTTTTATGTTTGTAACGCCACTTGCGTTGGTGGCCAGCGGAAGTGTTTAAACTCAGAATAGTGTTCCTGGACTCTGTAGTAATTCTGCACGTGTGGGATGTCGCATTGTCCTGCTGGAATTGCCCAAGTCCGTCGGAATGCACAATGGACATGCATGGATGCAGGTGATCAGACAGGATGCTTGCGTACGTGTTACCTGTCAGAGTCGTATCTAGAAATATCACGGGTCCCATATCACTTCAACTGCACACGCCCCACACCATTACAGAGCCTCCACCACCTTGAACAATCACTGACTGTGCTGTGTGCAGTCTGTGGGTGGTTTGCATTGTTGGAATATTTGCTATTGTAGTGTTGGGCAGATGGATGGAACAGCGCGTAGCGTTGTGCAGTTGGAGGTGAGCCGCCAGCAGTGGTGGATGTGGGGAAAGAGATGGCGGAGTTTTGAGAGCGGATGATCTGGACGTGTGTCCATCAGAAAGAGTAAATTCGTAAGACTGGATGTCATGAACTGATATATGTATTATGATATTTGAACACTACTAAGGTAAATACATTGTTTGTTCTCTATCAAAATCTTTCATTTGCTAAGTATGCCTATCAGTAGTTAGTGCCTTCAGTAGTTAGAATCTTTTACTTAGCTGGCAGTATTTGCGCTCGCTATATTGTAGTAGTTCGAGTAACGAAGATTTTTGTGAGGTAAGTGATTTATGAAAGGTACAGGTTATTTTTAGTCGGGGCCATTCTTTTGTAGTGATTATTGAAAGTCAGATTGCGTTGCGCTAAAAATATTGTGTGTCAGTTTAGTGATGATCAGAATATATAGAGAGAGAAATGTTTGAGTACGTTCAGTTTTGCTCAGCTGTTTGAAAATCAAATAACGTAAGAGGTTTATCAGCACAGCAATTTATAATTTTCCAAAGGAGACGTTTCAGATCGAAAAAATTGTGGCAAGAGGCTGTCCTTAGCTGTGGGCTGTGCTGCACGCAGCGGACGCATATCCAAAGAAGGTGAGTGAACTATGTCCCTGGCTTTCTGATCCGCCACCGCCCACCCAATAAAGAACATTTCACTAAAGGAGTTTGTATTTTTACGTATATCAGTTCCCAAATTTGCCAGCCAGCTTTCACAGAAGAAATTGAAATAACTCTGTTACAAACGACTTTCATGTACTTAAAAACATGTAAGTTGCGAAGCATTATATGACAAAGACTCTCTAGTTAATGGTTTCGTCTGGTTACGTTCGGTTTAGCATTGTAAAGCAAGTCTTCAGTTTAGAATTTTGAATGTGAAATCATATTGCTTGATGCTGATGCTTCGTGTTCGTTTGGACAGTGTGGACTGCCGCTCATTCACTCTCCTTCTGCTCTCTGCTCTGACTTTCCTCTTAACACTGTGAACATCGTTCTGCCTGCGGCCGATCTGTAATGCACAGACATTTGTCTTCTGATAATGAAATGGTCATTTTGAGGTTACGGTGCCCAGGATTTTTGGTGAGACTATTGCTTGATCGTACTGCATTGGTGCAGTTATGCGATACATGATTTTTCGCCTTCATTTACGGAACGAACATTTTAAATGTGTACTCGCGTGAGCAGTGGTAGCTATTTGTTCCATTCGCCTAAGGGTCAGTATCTATTTCTCATTGAATCATCCGAGCATTCCAGTTGTTTTGCCACTCTCTTAGTAATATAACGGGGGCTGCCATGAATATTGGGTTATTTTCCTGTCCTTTGTAAATGTGTGGACCTGTACAGCCACGTAGTCCGTCGTCGGAAATCTCTACATGATAAAAATGTGCTTTTATGCCCTCTTTCTGAGTGATGACTGAGTTCGAGTGCAAGGCTCTCCTGAAATACACTCCTGGAAATTGAAATAAGAACACCGTGAATTCATTGTCCCAGGAAGGGGAAACTTTATTGACACATTCCTGGGGTCAGATACATCACATGATCACACTGACAGAACCACAGGCACATAGACACAGGCAACAGAGCATGCACAATGTCGGCACTAGTACAGTGTATATCCACCTTTCGCAGCAATGCAGGCTGCTATTCTCCCATGGAGACGACCGTAGAGATGCTGGATGTAGTCCTGTGGAACGGCTTGCCATGCCATTTCCACCTGGCGCCTCAGTTGGACCAGCGTTCGTGCTGGACGTGCAGACCGCGTGAGACGACGCTTCATCCAGTCCCAAACATGCTCAATGGGGGACAGATCCGGAGATCTTGCTGGCCAGGGTAGTTGACTTACACCTTCTAGAGCACGTTGGGTGGCACGGGATACATGCGGACGTGCATTGTCCTGTTGGAACAGCAAGTTCCCTTGCCGGTCTAGGAATGGTAGAACGATGGGTTCGATGACGGTTTGGATGTACCGTGCACTATTCAGTGTCCCCTCGACGATCACCAGTGGTGTACGGCCAGTGTAGGAGATCGCTCCCCACACCATGATGCCGGGTGTTGGCCCTGTGTGCCTCGGTCGTATGCAGTCCTGATTGTGGCGCTCACCTGCACGGCGCCAAACACGCATACGACCATCATTGGCACCAAGGCAGAAGCGACTCTCATCGCTGAAGACGACACGTCTCCATTCGTCCCTCCATTCACGCCTGTCGCGACACCACTGGAGGCGGGCTGCACGATGTTGGGGCGTGAGCGGAAGACGGCCTAACGGTGTGCGGGACCGTAGCCCAGCTTCATGGAGACGGTTGCGAATGGTCCTCGCCGATGCCCCAGGAGCAACAGTGTCCCTAATTTGCTGGGAAGTGGCGGTGCGGTCCCCTACGGCACTGCGTAGGATCCTACGGTCTTGGCGTGCATCCGTGCGTCGCTGCGGTCCGGTCCCAGGTCGACGGGCACGTGCACCTTCCGCCGACCACTGGCGACAACATCGATGTACTGTGGAGACCTCACGCCCCACGTGTTGAGCAATTCGGCGCTACGTCCACCCGGCCTCCCGCATACCCACTATACGCCCTCGCTCAAAGTCCGTCAACTGCACATACGGTTCACGTCCACGCTGTCGCGGCATGCTACCAGTGTTAAAGACTGCGATGGAGCTCCGTATGCCACGGCAAACTGGCTGACACTGACGGCGGCGGTGCACAAATGCTGCGCAGCTAGCGCCATTCGACGGCCAACACCGCGGTTCCTGGTGTGTCCGCTGTGCCGTGCGTGTGATCATTGCTTGTACAGCCCTCTCGCAGTGTCCGGAGCAAGTATGGTGGGTCTGACACACCGGTGTCAATGTGTTCTTTTTTCCATTTCCAGGAGTGTATTTTCTTCAAAAAATCAATTCAGTTTTCTTCATCTATGCAAGACGTCCGCGTGCAGTTTGTTTCAAATATATTTGAACTAACCTATACTCAAGAAACAAAATATTTCTGGAAACTGCTTCCAGCAGCCACACTATTTTCCTATTCATATGCAATTTTTAGATAGCTATTAGGTCTATAACTACGCTTCCGCCGTTTTGCAACAGATGTCAGTAGCGACAAGGTGTGCAGCTGGTAAGTCGTAAGTGTCATACTATAAGCTTTGGCATTTGTAAACTTAACGCCATCAAAATATTAGTCGATTTTTGATTACATCGTAAAGTTATTCTAGATTGAGCTAATAAGTCCACTTCTCGTCATTTGCGGGAAGTTTTAGTTTTCTGCAGTAGCATGAAGAAATCTGCTGCTGAGGGACATCAAATGCTACCTAAGAACTATGGTGAGGCACTTAGTAGTGAAAGAACTTGCAGAGTATGGTTTCAGCCTTTCAGAAACGGTGATTTTGATATAGAAGATCAGCAAGGCGGTGGAAGAGAGAAGGTTCTCGAAGCCACTGAAACCAATGGAAACCATCACAGGAGATAGTTATCCAAAGAAATTGATGCGTTTTAGACGATCACTGAATTACAAACGGCCACAACACACAGATACACATGGAAAGGTGATATTGGAGCATGACAGTGCTCGACCCATGACGCAAAACCCGTCAAAACATACTTGGAAGCGTTGAAATAGGTAGTCCTATTCCACCAGCACTTTTCTCCAGCCATTTCTCTCACTATCACCTTTTTCGATTAATGGCACACGACTTGGCTGAACAGCACTTCCGGTCACATGAGAAAGTGCAAAACTGTTTCGATTCATGCATCTCCACAAAAGACGCCCAGTTCTTCCGCCATGCGATTCGTATCCTACCAAAAGACTGGAGAAAGTAGAGGCCAGCGAAGGCCAATATTTTGACTAGTAAATGTTTTCTAAGGTTTTCACAATAATCTCGAACTTCGGGAAAAATGGCTGAAACAAGGTTGTTGGTGTAATAAGTGCGAATCACAGTGCTCATCCAGACACGTGCCGCAATGAAGAACGCCTAGAGACCTTGCTTTTAAATGATTTATTTTCCATTCGTTACCGATCAGAGCATACCATATGCAGTCATACCTGTATTCACTGTATCTTTCCTATAAGAAGCGAAAGAGATACACTGATAGGTTCTGTTAGTATTGTTAGATGGCTTAATTGTTGTTTATCTTCATTTAGCTTATGTGAAGACCGCTTTATTGTTTCGTTACGCTGTGAAAGCTGGTCTACCACCTAATACTTCACTAAAGCTTGTCAGGTCACGATGTTGTTCATTTATGCGTCAAATTGCATACGGGGGAAAGTATTTTCAGGGCAGAAGAATGGGTACATAATTTGCTATGTACTCACAGGATAAAGTTAGAAGGTACGAGTAGCATTAAAACTAATAGTATGGAAAATGGCAATGATTCTGGAAAATTTCGAGCTAAAACAGGAGACATTCCTGTTCATTGCCTGAGCGTCTGCCCACGTGGATGACCTTGCGGCTTGCCCAGCTGCAGAGAACATTCCAGCCAGCATTAGGGCTCCATTCGTAGGCTGACATTATCCGTTGCTAGCAACAAACCCAGCAATGTTTCTGAGTTCTCAAGCAGGCTCCGTAAAGTTCAGAACGCCATGACAAGACAGAGAAACAAACCGTCCATGTGGCGTCTAGTTGTATGGCTATGTGTGTGTGTGGGGGGGGGGGGTGAGGGGGGGAGAGGGGGAGGGGGTACTGAGAAACAGCGATCTCCGTTGGATCTACACGTGTCCCGCAGTAGGACCAAATATGGCTAAGGTGAGATGTTCACTCAGAAAAACGATCTGCACACTCTTCGAGTGCGCAGATGGAGGTTTAAGCATTAAAAGAGGCTTTTCTTTCAAATTAAAAGCTAACGAACATATAAAATAACATACACCTTTCGATTCCAGAATTTCAGCTACAGCTTTTGATTTTGAGGCTTTTTTCTCACGTCTGATTTCGAAGGTATGCTCTAGTGGTATGCCGCCCTCCACCTGTCGCAAATATAGCCTTTTCGGTGTTTCGGGAGGGCATGGTCTGCTCCGAGGTGCCCTTCTGAGTGACCCTGTTTACACCGATTCCTCATCCTATGCACTGCTGATAGTTGAGGTTAGTGCAGAGTGTCTCTTCGGGCACATCTGGAAACTGACAGTGCCCAAGGAAGCAATGTTTTGCGCTCGCTGTGAATTAACTGCTAATGAATTCGGCAGATGTATGGTTTCGGTGTGTACCTTAACAAATACGTACGTGCTGCCAATTATAATATGAGATGTGAAAGAGATGACCGTTATTTGGCTGTAAGAGCAAGACATTACCGCCTATTACTGCATGGAAACGGGCATCTGACCTCGCAGCGTCACTGGACGTGTTGTATCGAGGCAAATGGTATACAGAAGGCTTCGGCAGAGTGGCCTTTATTGTCGTAGACATGCTGTATGTGTACTTCTGAAGCGTCTTCACAAAAGGGGGCGTTTAGAGTGGAGTCGTCAACATGCCACCCAGACGGTCAAACAGTGGGATGAGTCCAAATTTGATACTCAACGGATTTTCATCTGGACGGAACGTGGAACACGATTTCGGAATCCAGATATTGGGAAAGAGACCAATATAGAAGAGGAGCCCTTAGGGTGTCAGCAGGGATTATGTTGACCACTCGGAAACCTCTTCGTGAAATTGTAAGTTTAACTGCTGTCGGATACCGTGACGAGATTTTGCGACCTCATGTGCGGTTTTTGCTCAGTGGTGTGGCCCACACTTAGTACTGATGGGTGATAATGCTCGATCTCTCAGAGCACAGGTGGTTGATGTTTTCTTAGAAACAGAGAAGATATGACACGCATGGCGTGGTCTGCTCGCTCTCTCGATTTCAATCCCAAAGAGCATGTCTGGGTTGCTCTAGGCATCATCAGCATCCACCAACCGCATTCAGAGCATTCCCTGTCGTTGCCAGGCCTGTATTGCTGCCAGATCTTGTCAAATCCATACTGAGCACATTAACCAGTTGCTGGAACGTGTGTGCAAATCCGATAAGTTGGAAGAAAAACGAAGAACATTCCTATCTACCATTATGCATGTTGCAGTTGTTTAAGTTTTCTGCGCTCTGTGTTCTTTACATTGTTTCTGTTTTACTATTACCTGTTTATACTGTTTTGTGGCAAAATAAACGCAACCTCTCAAAATTTCCATCTTTTGCTTTAATTTTGGACACCAGTGTATGTTTTGCCGATCTCCAAATTACATTTATTGTAGAATCCGACATTGTGTACTTCATATTCATACATTTTTTTGTACTCTACATTTTTTCTTGAGCATAAATAATTTATGGTATGAAGTTCATTCTACATATAAGCATACCGATAGAAATGATTAGATGATGTGCTAAACTCAAGTAAAGTAAAACCATAACAGGATGCTTCGTTTTATGGAAATTCCTAGTTGTTGGTTGTCAATGGCAGAGTCATTTTAATCATTTGTTGGCATGAGAATTACATTGTGGAATCAACATCAGGCAACCACATACACACATGCTATGTGTTACAAACAACATGGGAGTTAACATAAAAGCCTGCGCCATTTAAATATTAACTTCATCAAATATATGGTGACTTAAACATATCTAATTGTCATTTTTATGAAAAATGCACGCCTTCTTTTTTCTAATTACATAATGTACTCATAAAATCCAGTTGTCATTACAAATATAAATTCTTAACTATCAATCTTTTATAGAAGATCGTTAACAAATATCGTTTAAATTAAAAGAAACATTATAACTTAGTCTTTGTCTCATCTTTATAACTTTACACTTTACGGATATGCTCATGGCACTCTGATCGTTGTTTAAAAGTTTAACCTGTCTGATAATTGGACCCAGGCTGGCCACACTGCAGGAGAACCTTCTACCACAGAACCACACTCCCCCTCCGAAATAATATTATCTTAGTGCATTAAAGGCAATTTTCCCGAAATTCTTGAGAGTCACTTCGAATTGCTTGAATTTGGATTCTGAACGTCAGGTATCGTAAGTACAAGATATAGACAATTCGATTGCCGTGTGGTATCCTCGTCAGTGAAACACTGATACTGCTGAATGCATCTAGGATTTCATATCATATTTCTTGTGACGTTGTCAAAAATGTAAGAGGTTCTTGCTGTTACATACACTTCTTAAATCTTTTTGGAATTATTATTCTTCAAATGTCACTGTATTGGAGACCAGCCCACGGCAGGTAAGTCTGGCGAGGGATGGTACAATATATACTCTGCACTGGGTGTAATGGTTATAGCTCCTATACAAAATCGTCAGAGCCTCGTCGGCTAAGCAGGATACACCCTAGTAAGAGTGATCGACATTGGAAGAGGCTAAAAAATTCGTATGACCACCTCATTAGGGCATCATGTGTTTCTCTGACCAGTACTATCTTGGTAGTTACGCTTAAGTGTTGTCATTATATTGAAATAATCTATACATCTTATTGATAATATTAGGACTTGTAATGTAAATGCAACAATATGTAACGTAGCTATAACCAATATGTAACGTATATGCAATATTTCCTATGTTCGTCAGTGAAAATGGATTCGATAAGCACTCTGAGCTATCAGTAAACGAAATCTAACTTGCATAACACAGTGTGCATGTTGTATGAGTGTCAGTTTCACTGTCATTTAAGCCCTCAACAGATCGTTACATGTAAAACTTAAAACTAAGATTTGGATAAGCTATCTGACTGCGTACTTGAATAAGAATTTACAAATGATACAGAATCTGGCTTGTGTAATGAAATTTACTGGATTAGGGTACATGACATGTTGTGGTGTGTCAGTGTCTCTCTTTTGGCCCTATGTTTTACACTCATCTTCTTTAGATAACTGCCTTTTTCCACGTCGTTTACAGCAATGCGCGGCAGCTTGCAGCAACAGCGGCTAAAGCTTATTGTTGCTAAGACTGAATTTAATATAAAGGAGTTTGCTTGGGTAATGTTAACTGCTAAATAACTTTTGAGGAGGGATTTCATTCATTAAGTCTATTTAAAACTTCAGAATCATAATGAACAAGTATTAATAATCACAGTGACAATGACATATGACTCAATAATGGCTGCGTGCCAGGTTAACAAATTATTTCAGTTTCAAAGGTACATAAACATTTAGTAACCACATAATATTATTTAGACGTGGAGCATTATTATTTGGAGGATAAGGAGACTTCTTTAACTAACAAGGAAAACATGGGATTATTGCGGACTTGGACTAACAATCACGAGCCTAACCCTGTAATTGCTTTTGCGCTATGCTTGCGAACTTTACCTTGAATTCCATCTTCAAGCGTAGTTAAGCCATCTAAATCCCTCCTGGCTACATAAATGAAATTAGGCTTTGAGTGTGGTAAGATCTGCCATCACCGATGAGAGGGCAGTGTGACACGTCTTCTCTTTCCGAGCTCTCGACCGACATTACTATTTCCACTCTCGCAAATAGACCTCGTTTCACAACAATGCTTAGAATCGCGCTCCCAAGTTTCGCTCTCAGATTGTTACTATCGATATCTGAGCGCTTACACAATGCAGAGAATAGCTTTAGGTTGACTATATTGTTTTCAATGCAATGGAGAGTTCTGACAAAGTCCTTACAGTTCTAGCCATCTATGAAAGGTTGAAAATGGAATGATAGCAAGATACGTATATTCAGGAGGAGGAAGGGTAGGGGAGACGTGGGATGTCGAGTACCGATCTTGACACAAGAACCATGCTTCACAGCATCAGAAACCTAAATTGCATTTTTACCATCAAATGGTAGGGTCAGATCGGATGAATAGGGACAGTAACTGAACAGGAACAATTTTAGAATATTGATTGCCCATCAGAAGTGAACTGCATATAAGAAGTTGCTACCGTCTCCGGATTATCGTCTGTGTTGACGTATCAGAAAACCGACTAACATAGTGTCAGGCTACTGTCCTGTTCTGAATTTCTCACAACATATAACAGTTGCTGAAACTATGAGGTACGGTACTTCTCCTGATCATGGAAAATGGTTTCAGTGCTACCAACATCTAAAAACTAAAAACACTGCATTCTGGGTGCATATGCACACTAAATTGAAGCAGAGTAGGGATAGCCCATTTTGCTGATTTATTTTTTACTGTTCTCTCGCAGATGAGTAACAATAAAAGTGGTTGGACTGAGGATGATTTGCACAAAGCTGTTACTGCATTCCACCAAAGGAGGAGACTTACTCACGCTGCAGAACTACACCATTGGCCATTAAAATTGCTACACCAAGAACAAATGCACATGATAAACGGGTATTCATTGGACAAATATATTATACTAGAACTGACATGTGATTACATTTTCATGCAGTTTGGGTGCATAGACCCTGAAAAATCAGTACCCGGAACAACCACATCTAGCCGTAATAACGGCCTTGATAAGCCTGGGCATTGAATCAAACAGAGCTTGGATAGCGTGTACAGATACAGCTGCCCATGCAGCTACAACACGATACCACAGTTTATCAAGAGTAGTGACTGGCGTATTGTGGCGAGCCAGTTGCTCAGCCACCATTGACCAGACGTTTTCAATTGGTGAGAGAGATCTGGAGAATGTGCTGGCCAGGGCAGCAGTCGAACCTTTTCTGTATCCACAAAGGCCCGTACAGGACCTGCAACATGCGGTCATGCATTATCCTGCTGAAATGTAGGGTTTCGCAGGGATCGAATGAATGGTAGAGCCACGGGTCGTAACACATCTGATGTGTAACGTCCACCGTTCAAAGTGCCGTCAATGCGAACGAGAGGTGACCGAGACGTGTAACCAATGGCACCCCATACCATCACGACGGGTGATACGCCAGTATGGCGATGACGAACACACGCTTCCAATGTGCGTTCACCGCGATGTCGCCAAACACCGATGCGACCATCATGCTGCTGTAAATAGAACCTGGATTCATCCGAAAAAATGACGTTTTGCCATTATTGCACCCAGGTTCGTCGTTGAGTATACCATCGCAGGCGCTCCTGTCTGTGATGCAGCGTCAAAGGTAACCGCAGCATGGTCTCCGAGCTGATAGTCCATGCTGCTGCAAACGTCGTCGAACTGTTCGTGTAGATGTTTGTTGTCTTGCAAACGTCCCCATATGTTGACTCAGGGATCGAGACGTGGCTGCACGATCCGTTACAGCCATGCGGATAAGATGCTTGTCATCTCGACTGCTAGTGATACGAGGCCGTTGGGATCCAGCACGGCGTTCCGTATTACCCTCCTGAATCCACCGATTCCATATTCAGCTACCAGTCATTGGATCTCGACCAAGGCGAGCAGCAATGTCGCGATACGATAAACCGCAATCGCGATAGGCTACAATCCGACCTTTATCAAAAGTCGGAAACGTGATGGTACGCATTTCTCTTCCTTACACGAGGTATCACAACAACGTTTCACTAGATCTGCTGTTTGTGTATGAGAAATCGGTTGGAAACTTTCCTCATGTCAGCACGTTGTAGGTGTCGCCAGCGGCGCCAACCTTGTGTGAATTCCCTGAAAAGCTAATCATTTGCATATCAAAGCATCTTCTTCCTGTCGGTTAAATTTCGCGTCTGTAGCACGTAATCTTCGTGGTGTAGCAATTTTAATGGCCAGTAGTGTATTTGGTGTGTCTCGCTCATGTCGTCACCGTCGTCTACGAAGTGGTAATGATGACCATCTGAAGATGTGTGGATAACATACGTTTCCGTGGAACAAGAAAATAAATTAATAGAGCTGATGCTTAAGCTGTCGCTTTGTGGGTTCGGTCTGGATTCTGACGTTGTAAGAAAAGCTGTTTCTTTGCAGAGCAAAATGGAATCGAACACAAATTTTGAAAACAACGTCAAATGACAGACCTGATTAGCTTTTTGCTCTTCGTAAGCGCAATCCTGAAATAACATTCAGAAAGGCTGAAAGTCTCTCTTGCAAGGGCCTTAGGAATCATGAAGTTCAGCAATATTTTACTTTGCGGGGTAAAACCATCGAAGAACTTAATTTTTTTGACAAGTAAAAATTGATTTATAACCGTGATGAATCAGGCTGTCAAACGAACAATAACCCAAATAAGAAAATATTTGCAGCGAAAGGTTGCAAAGCTGTCCATTCGCAGACTTGTGAAGAGAGGGGTGAATTTCTTACCATTCATGTGTGCACGAATGCTGTAGGAAATTTTATTCCACCAATGGCTGTGTTTAAAGGCTAAATGTTTCTTCCTGAATTTTCTGACGGTTTTCCTATTGGCTCATTGGTACCAATGGCAGATCGGATTAACGAAGATGCCTTTTTGAAATGGTTGCATCATTTTCCAGGTCATTGGACTCCAGGAAGATGGATAAACTTCCCATAAAAGTTGACAGGCATTGCAGTTTTGCGAGGAAAATGACGTACACACGATTTGTTTACCTGCTTACAAAATTCGTCGACTTTGGCTATTAGAGAGCTCTTTTTTCAAGCCGATGAAGTCATATTATGACAATGAGTGTAATACTTTTATGAGACACAACCAAGGGGGATTGAAAATTAACAATTTATCGTTTGGAAACGTATACAAAGCTGTCAGGATGAAAGCAGCGGCGGCGTCAGTTGCTGGGAGGGGATTCAGATCAGTTGGGTTTATCCATTCAGTGCTAGTGTTCTCTCTGAACATGATTTTCTTCCTGGCTGCATGACAACATAGGAAGCTGCTGAACATGTTGCTGTGCCCGGTCATGGTCATGTTCCCAGAACATGAGAACCAGACAGAATCCAAGTCACCCTTGGTTCTTTCCATGGTCTTCTTCCATCTTCGAAAAAAATAAAGGACCGCATTCCTTAGAGAAAGAAGCAACAAGCAGTTCTCTTAACATCTCCTAAAGATCATTGTTGCAGAAAGGAAAAAAAAAATGAAGATTTGAAACGGAACGTGGAGAAAAAAGGGGGAGAAGGCTGCTTCCAGAATTATAATCTTCATAACCAGAGAAAGAAAGCATAAGGTGTGGATTCTGTTGTATGAAATAGAGACCCCGTATCATCAAAACTGGGAGGCTGTATTCAGTGCCAAGATAGGGGAAGGGAGTGGTACCTAGACATGGCTTAAAGTCAAAACATCTGCACTTGACAATGGCCTAAGGCCGAAATTGCAATAGTGGAAATAAAAAGTTTAACAATCACTGGCGTAAAGATGATGTCTTTAAAGAAAGTTCGTTAACAATTGGTTGCTTTTTACTTATGGTGATTTCCGCTTGATTTCTCGCTACACTGGGAAATGCTGTCGGCTAGAATTTTTTTTTATTTTCTACGTTAGAAACTGATACTTGTAGTTTAAGTATTAGCTGCTCTGCAGAACTATGCATTTCTCACGTTTTACAGCACACTTTTTCGCACATTACTGTTTTCTGTTTATTTTTGTAGTTCTAATTATGCATTGTGGTTTCTGTTTTGTAGTGTTGCCGTCAGAACACTGATACTAGTTTGTCTTTGACCTGTACTCCTTTTTCTGGTTCTTTTCTTTAATTTAATTATGTGTGTGTAATTCTGGTTAATTATGTTGCTGTGTGTCTGTGTGTTTATATACTGTGTAAGAGTGGTGAAGGAGTAGCATTTTTTATGGGGGAGGGAGAAGCCATGATGAGTGGACATAAGTGTGTAGTAGTGTGATGGAGTGTGAGTTAGAGGAGAAGGTGAGGAGCAAGAAATGAAATGAAAGTGAGAGAGGTGGTGGTGGGGATTGGGAGGGAGAGGATGAAGGATGGAAAAAGTTCTTTTCTTTTTCACACAATTTCTTCAATTGTTTTGTGTAGTTTTTGGTTTCCAGTATTTATTTGGTCATTGAACAACTGTTTATTTTGTGTTAATGCTTTGTCTATGTGGAAATTTTCTTGAAAGGGGAGGAGGTGTCTGTCTCTACTGATTCTTATGATGTTCATATCTTTTTCAGTATTGTTTGGTCTTTGCTATTCTTGTTTCAGATGATCTGCAAATGTTGAATGGTTTGTACCATATTTAAATGCTCTGACGTGTTCTTTATATCTTTTGTGGAATGTCCTGCTAGTCATTGCAGTGCATATTTTTCACAATCTCTGCATCTGAGCTTAGAGAACTGAGGTTGTTGGTATCTGTCTGGCTTTGATTTCAATTTTGCAATGTCCTTCCGTATTGAGTTTTTTGTTTTGTAAGCAATGTTTATGCCTTGTTTTTTGAATGCGTTACCTATTCTACATACGAATTTGGTCTGGTAGCTCGTTGTATAACATTTTTTGTAGTAGTGCAGGTTTAAATATAGTACTCACTCCTCATTTGCAGATCATCTGAAACAAGAATAGCAAAGACCAAACAATACTGAAAAAGATATGAACATCATAAGAATCAGTAGAGACAGACACCTCCTCCCCTTTCAAGAAAATTTCCACATAGACAAAGCATTAACACAAAATAAACAGTTGTTCAATGACCAAATAAATACTGGAAACCAATAACTACGCAAAACAATTGAAGACATTGTGTGAAAAAGAAAAGAACTTTTTCCATCCTTCATCCTCTCCCACCCAATCCCCACCACCACCTCTCTCACTTTCATTTCATTTCTTGCTCCTCACCTTCTCCTCCAACTCACACTCCATCACACTACTACACACTTATGTCCACTCATCATGGCTTCTCCTCCCCCATAAAAAATGCTACTCCTTCACCACTCTTACACAGTATATAAACACACAGACACACAGCAACATAATTAACCAGAATTACACACATATAATTAAATTAAATAAAAGAACCAGAAAAAGGAGTATCGGTCAAAGACAAACTAGTATCAGTGTTCTGACGGCAACACTACAAAACAGAAACCACAACGCATAATTGGAACTACAAAAATAAACTGAAAACAGTAGTGTGCGAAAAAGTATGCTGTGTAAAACGTGAGAAATGCTTAGTTCTGCAGCACTACAAGTACCAGCGTCTAACGGAGAGAAACTCCAAAGATGTGCTAGCAGGCGGCATTTCCCGGTTTAGCAAGAAACGAAGCGGAAATCACCGTACGTAAAAAGCAAACAAGTGTTAACGAATTGCTTTCCAATCTTACAAACAGATCAGTTTATAATTATATTTAATTACAGACAACTGAAGATGCTTTACTGCGGTAAAGGAAAACACATCTGGTGAAACAAACACACATTTTGTTGTAGTTGCAGCGACGGAACGAAAATATCCTCAGGAATTGTAAAGTAGCTACTGGCAATACAGCCAAACAAATGATGAACATTATGCTAAAGAATGAACAGGAAACTCCACGGTTTCTACTAACAATAAAATAAGTCATTTAAATTTTCAGATTTTTGTCCCTATTCACCCGGGTTTACCTTATCTAACGACCCATTTGCTAAAACAATAACGACGCCTGCCTTTGCATTTGACCGCACCCTTTACATCATTACAACTGACTGAGTATTCTACCTTCCCATCATACCTTTAATCTTGATATTTTCACGGTGTTGGAAATTGAAGACAGACTGCTCTAACGTTGCGGTGAATAACTACTATTCTCTAACTACTTCTTGTCTCTGTCTCCGCTGTGTTGGTTGTTTCCAATTTTATTTGCTGTCGATTTCGTGCAACTAGACTCATCTTCAGACATCTGAGTCCTGTGTTCGATGTATGTGTGTTTACAACAGAAGAGCGTCTACACCCTACAAACTCACAGCAATTCATGTACGTACGTGTGTGACTGTTCTTGAGAATATGAACGAGAAGAACACTTATACTAATGCTGGGAATTCGCAGTAGAAGGTATGATTGTCATATGCAGAAGAGCGAGGAGAGGGAGGGAGGGACGATATAAAAGATACCAGTGAGACAGGTAAGTACAGGTAAAGTAGGACGCTTAAGATCTGAATAACTGTGTGAGTAAAAGCCGTGCTCCGCGGAGAGCCGCTGCTAATCAGCGACAGGGCTGTGCGTCTTACGGTAGGAGAAGACGACTTGGCCCATTGAGTCAGCCGACAAGACCGGCCGGGGCAGCGCAGCACGTAGGAGGCAGCGGCGCGCCTCGGCTAACCCGGCACGTGGCGCCGTAACACGTCCGCCGACGGCTTACAAGGGAGCGCCCGCATACTAATGACGTCACCGCGCGCGGCGAATCGCGATGGGCGGCGCTGCGGTGTTTCCAAATCCACCGCGCCAGGGCTTCGGCAGGCGGGTGGGAAGGGGGGGGGGGGGGGACGCCCTCTAAAATTCGTAACGGCCGGCTCAGCTTTCTCTCCGGTCCTGGGGGCGGTCCCGAATTATCAACGCCGTCCGCCTTCCTAGACGGCGTCTCCATTAACGCTTCCAGACACGAACCAATTATGCACCAGATCTGCAACCGGCAGCGCTAACAACTTCTGATCACATTGTTGCCTATTACTCAGTCCAAACGTACGTCCCCAGATTTATACAGCGTGGAGCAAAGCATGTCCTATTTCGCAAGCTTCTACATGAAGGAAGACAGAGTATTTGAATAAACAGTAACGAACGCATCGAATCTAAAAGTTTACCTTGGCGACAGTTCTGAGTTGCTGGTTCATGTGCTTGGTGGTTCATGCGCTCGCCGGCTCATGTATTTGCATGTGGCCAGTTGCACACATGGCCGATTTTTTTCGCCGCGGTCAATTGCCCGTTGTCGCTCACAGAAATCGAGAGCTCACACACACGACGGTAACATCTCCAACACTGCCGTACGTGTCAGCCGATTATTAGCAGTGTAATTTCAACATCAAACCATTTAAATTAATTTTTCTGTGTTATTAGATTGTTTATTGCTTTCAAGTCCACAGTGTTGTTTGACATGAACAGTGAGCAAATTGCAGGTTTAGTGTTATTATGTCGACGAATGAAAAGGAGGAGAAAAATCAACTAATCTGGCTGTAGCCACTTAGTATAAGAAGAAGGAAGGATGGAACTTTCCACACTATGAAGAATTGGGGCAAGAGGATTCGAAGTTCTTCACTTACTTCAGAATGACAGATTCTATGGGCAGCTGAAAGAGATCATTGGCAGTTGAAAGAGATCATTCAGTGCAAAAATACCAAAATGTAGAAATGCTACCAATAACACATGAGATAACAGTGAGATAATCGGGCAACAGTATTTATTGATACAATTCTATAAAAACATGCGAAGTACCTATATTAGCAGACTTCAGTACACACAAATACGCCTTATTCCGAACAAGGGCACTAAATGCCCGAAACCGCTCAAGAAATTAAATTTCTTAGATGCAACTGGTTGCTTATTATTTAACTATAGACGACTACAGATGCTGAAGATGGACAAAATATTAAATCGCGAAGAATTTGTCAATACTCACCTCCTATATGGATCGACTGACATTATGTTAATATCTTCTGGTAAACCTTCCGGGATGTAAGGTCGTGGTCCATGAAACTCTTCAGCTCCTAACGTTTCGTCCAGAGCTGCGCTGGACATCTTCAGAGGGGTGTTTCTCCTCCGGTGAGTCTTGCCGACCGACGGGTCGGACGTCTAAGAGCGACTTATGTAGCGTAGAAAGTGGGCGTGACCAGAGTTACACCTGATATGCAGAGGTAATCTTTGTCAGAGATAAAACTTAACTATCGATCGTAATCTCGTCACGGATAAAACTGTCTAGCAATTCTGTAGTGCTACTGTCCAAATATTACTAAGTTTCATGGTCTCTTCTTTCCGATTAAAATTATCCCTATTTTTATATATTTCAATTGCTGCTCTACAAAGCCGTGGGTAATACACTCCTGGAAATGGAAAAAAGAACACATTGACACCGGTGTGTCAGACCCACCATACTTGCTCCGGACACTGCGAGAGGGCTGTACAAGCAATGATCACACGCACGGCACAGCGGACACACCAGGAACCGCGGTGTTGGCCGTCGAATGGCGCTAGCTGCGCAGCATTTGTGCACCGCCGCCGTCAGTGTCAGCCAGTTTGCCGTGGCATACGGAGCTCCATCGCAGTCTTTAACACTGGTAGCATGCCGCGACAGCGTGGACGTGAACCGTATGTGCAGTTGACGGACTTTGAGCGAGGGCGTATAGTGGGCATGCGGGAGGCCGGGTGGACGTACCGCCGAATTGCTCAACACGTGGGGCGTGAGGTCTCCACAGTACATCGATGTTGTCGCCAGTGGTCGGCGGAAGGTGCACGTGCCCGTCGACCTGGGACCGGACCGCAGCGACGCACGGATGCACGCCAAGACCGTAGGATCCTACGCAGTGCCGTAGGGGACCGCACCGCCACTTCCCAGCAAATTACGGACACTGTTGCTCCTGGGGTATCGGCGAGGACCATTCGCAACCGTCTCCATGAAGCTGGGCTACGGTCCCGCACACCGTTAGGCCGTCTTCCGCTCACGCCCCAACATCGTGCAGCCCGCCTCCAGTGGTGTCGCGACAGGCGTGAATGGAGGGACGAATGGAGACGTGTCGTCTTCAGCGATGAGAGTCGCTTCTGCCTTGGTGCCAATGATGGTCGTATGCGTGTTTGGCGCCGTGCAGGTGAGCGCCACAATCAGGACTGCATACGACCGAGGCACACAGGGCCAACACCCGGCATCATGGTGTGGGGAGCGATCTCCTACACTGGCCGTACACCACTGGTGATCGTCGAGGGGACACTGAATAGTGCACGGTACATCCAAACCGTCATCGAACCCATCGTACTACCATTCCTAGACCGGCAAGGGAACTTGCTGTTCCAACAGGACAATGCACGTTCGCATGTATTCCGTGCCACCCAACGTGCTCTAGAAGGTGTAAGTCAACTACCCTGGCCAGCAAGATCTCCGGATCTGTCCCCCATTGAGCATGTTTGGGACTGGATGAAGCGTCGTCTCACGCGGTCTGCACGTCCAGCACGAACGCTGGTCCAACTGAGGCGCCAGATGGAAATGGCATGGCAAGCCGTTCCACAGGACTACATCCAGCATCTCTACGATCGTCTCCATGGGAGAATAGCAGCCTGCATTGCTGCGAAAGGTGGATATACACTGTACTAGTGCCGACATTGTGCATGCTCTGTTGCCTGTGTCTATGTGCCTGTGGTTCTGTCAGTGTGATCATGTGATGTATCTGACCCCAGGAATGTGTCAATAAAGTTCCCCTTCCTGGGACAATGAATTCACGGTGTTCTTATTTCAATTTCCAGGAGTGTAGTTCGTCGTCGTAGATAAAATTTTTGTTTCGGAAAACTTCACTTGATGATTTCCTGACTGAAAAGCGTGTTCTGCTACAGCCGATTTATCTGTTTTTCCTAATCAGCAAAGACTTCTGTGTTCTTTTATCCGTGTATACTATGATGACATTATGTTAAGTTGTTCCCGGAGCTACGGCAACCACATCACAACACTTTCGCATCTAAGACTTGTCAAATTTCCCTACATATGAAAGGTTGTGAAGGTATTTTCACAGAAAAGGTAATTGGCATAACAAACCGAATAAATCATAATTACATTATTGCCGGCCGCGGTGGTCTAGCGGTTCTGGCGCTGCAGTCCGGAACCGCGGGACTGCTACGGTCGCAGGTTCGAATCCTGCCTCGGGCATGGGTGTGTGTGCTGTCCTTAGGTTAGTTTGGTTTAAGTAGTTCTAAGTTCTAGGGGACTTATGACCTAAGATGATGAGTCTCATAGTGCTCAGAGCCATTTGAGCCAATTACATTATTATTCCGTAATGATCGACAAAATGCTCAGAAAAGATCAACAAACTCCAAACTTTTGTCGGTAGAGTTGAGATTCATTCTGCTTACCATGTGTATCATAGTTAATCAGGAAAACTGTGCATGTGAAATTATATGCTAATAGAAGCAAAACCGTTCCAGTGGACCTAGGGCCTTCAACGAGTCAAGATACCTGTCAGTACGTAGTTACAACCCACCACTGGCTTCAGTACAATGAATTGTCCTAGTCAATGTCATTCTAGTTGAACGGTGATCTCTTCTATTAAATCTCCAACTAAATGGTCTCAAATTAAACAGATATTTCCAGAATGAGATTTTCACTCTGCAGCGGAGTGTGCGCTGATATGAAACTTCCTGGCAGATTAAAACTGTGTGCCGGACCGAGACTCAAACTCGGGACCTTTGCCTTTCGCGGGCAAGTGCTCTACCAACTGAGCTACCCAAGCACGACTTACGCCCGTTCCTCACAGCTTTACTTCTGCCAGTATCTCGTCTCCTACCTTCCAAACTTTACAGAAGCTCTCCTGCGAACCTTGCAGAACTAGCACTCCTGAAAGAAAGGATATTGCGGAGACATGGCTTTGCCACAGCCTAGGGAATGTTTCCAGAATGAGATATTCACTCTACAGCGGAGTGTGCGCTGATATGAAGGTTCGCAGGAGAGCTTCTTTTGTGAATGAGTTACATTTCCTTCAGATTTTTCAAGTGATTCTCAATTCGAATCTGCTATTCCTGCAAATAATTTTGGTTGGTATTTTCAATTTATGTCAATCTGGGAAGTTACTCCGACATTCTTACGTCTGTTATTTACGTATAGAAGCAGCTGAAAGTCCCTACATCAGTACTCGCTCATTGGCAAGTCTTCCTTCATTTCGCTACACTATTTTGGTGTTACAAACTTCCTGTATGCAACAGCATTTTATACGAACAGCTTAAGAGAAAAACTTTCAGTACATAAGAGTGCATTCTTCATCTATTGATTTCGCAACGAAAGGTGATAGAGGCCAGCCAATTGGAAAGCCATCATGGAAGAAGTACCTTGTTGTTCAGCAGCGACGGAACAATCTCAACAAATGATTCTCAAAACGTTGCCCTAGCAGACACAGTGTCTCTTAGAGAGATACCCTAGTGAACAATAAAAACGGCATCAAACCTTAACAATAATTTTGTTGTTCTTGAGATCTCCTCAAACTATGCTGCAATTCTGATTTGTGGTTGCAGTGACTCACTTGGGTTTTGCCAGTGCCTACATTGGTGATCCAGTGACACTAACTATGTGTCTGCTTCTGCCTCATCACTATGGAAGCGAAGCTGTCTAAGATGTTCTTTAAGCTTCGGAAAAAAGATAAAAATGGGATGGGGCCAAGTCGTGACTGTATGAAGGACAGTCGATGATAGTGAACCCAGCGTGTCGCAGCGCTCGTGTGTAGTATGACACTGTCATGCTGAAGGAGTGGTGCTCCATTCGTGGACGAACTCTTCTAATTCGAATCTCGATTACAGCACAGACATACACTCCTGGAAATGGAAAAAAAGAACACATTGACACCGGTGTGTCAGACCCACCATACATGCTCCGGACACTGCGAGAGGGCTGTACAAGCAATGATCACACGCACGGCACAGCGGACACACCAGGAACCGCGGTGTTGGCCGTCGAATGGCGTTAGCTGCGCAGCATTTGTGCACCGCCGCCGTCAGTGTCAGCCAGTTTGCCGTGGCATACGGAGCTCCATCGCAGTCTTTAACACTGGTAGCATGCCGCGACAGCGTGGACGTGAACCGTATGTGCAGTTGACGGACTTTGAGCGAGGGCGTATAGTGGGCATGCGGGAGGCCGGGTGGACGTACCGCCGAATTGCTCAACACGTGGGGCGTGAGGTCTCCACAGTACATCGATGTTGTCGCCAGTGGTCGGCGGAAGGTGCACGTGCCCGTCGACCTGGGACCGGACCGCAGCGACGCACGGATGCACGCCAAGACCGTAGGATCCTACGCAGTGCCGTAGGGGACCGCACCGCCACTTCCCAGCAAATTACGGACACTGTTGCTCCTGGGGTATCGGCGAGGACCATTCGCAACCGTCTCCATGAAGCTGGGCTACGGTCCCGCACACCGTTAGGCCGTCTTCCGCTCACGCCCCAACATCGTGCAGCCCGCCTCCAGTGGTGTCGCGACAGGCGTGAATGGAGGGACGAATGGAGACGTGTCGTCTTCAGCGATGAGAGTCGCTTCTGCCTTGGTGCCAATGATGGTCGTATGCGTGTTTGGCGCCGTGCAGGTGAGCGCCACAATCAGGACTGCATACGACCGAGGCACACAGGGCCAACACCCGGCATCATGGTGTGGGGAGCGATCTCCTACACTGGCCGTACACCACTGGTGATCGTCGAGGGGACACTGAATAGTGCACGGTACATCCAAACCGTCATCGAACCCATCGTTCTACCATTCCTAGACCGGCAAGGGAACTTGCTGTTCCAACAGGACAATGCACGTCCGCATGTATCCCATGCCACCCAACGTGCTCTAGAAGGTGTAAGTCAACTACCCTGGCCAGCAAGATCTCCGGATCTGTCCCCCATTGAGCATGTTTGGGACTGGATGAAGCGTCGTCTCACGCGGTCTGCACGTCCAGCACGAACGCTGGTCCAACTGAGGCGCCAGGTGGAAATGGCATGGCAAGCCGTTCCACAGGACTACATCCAGCATCTCTACGATCGTCTCCATGGGAGAATAGCAGCCTGCATTGCTGCGAAAGGTGGATATACACTGTACTAGTGCCGACATTGTGCATGCTCTGTTGCCTGTGTCTATGTGCCTGTGGTTCTGTCAGTGTGATCATTTGATGTATCTGACCCCAGGAATGTGTCAATAAAGTTTCCCCTTCCTGTGACAATGAATTCGCGGTGTTCTTATTTCAATTTCCAGGAGTGTAGTTACGTTACACACACCGTCGCGTTACACGCTACAAATTGGAGCCTTCTAGCGGTAGAGGGTTGCAAGTATGTAGATTGAAGAATAAAGATTCGTTTTATTTAAAAAGCTCTGAGAGTTTAAAAAAAAATGAGATTCCGAGGCATAAATTTTCAGCACGCCCTCGTATTTCGTGGAGCTTTTAGGTAACTGGAAGTAGTGTTTGCTGAAAGAGATGGACTTGCTGAGGTGAGATTGAGGCATGATCTGTAGATCACGATGACAACGGAACAGCGACCCCTTGTATACAGTGATGGACTGATGACGTTAAAGTCGATGAACAGCTTACAAACATCAGGTAAGGAGATCGTCAAACAAATGGACTTCAGTAAGGGGGAAGAAAACTGTAATAGTGAAATGGACGGTTAGATTTTAATGAAGGTGACATATGGAAGTTTGGGTCTGGCCGTGCGTCGTGTCCGGACAGCCAAATGGTGGACGACTGTTGATGGCTTTCGGCTCCTTCGTCAGCTCGGGGATGTTATTCAAGGTGCAGTATGAATCCCTTGCACTGCCACGAGATCGTGGCGGGGTGGGACTCATCCACGTGCCGACTCGTGTCAAGGCACTATACGTCAGCTCCCAACTCAAACTTTGGCATCGTTGCCCGCAGAGCCTTACTAGCCTCCTGCTTCACAACTTTGCACCGGCCTCCTTGTCCGCCCCAGTACTGATATCGACCATTCTAACGCCCTTTTATTACATCCAACGATTTTTCCTGGAGTTCAGTTATATCTACCGGTCCTTACCACTTACACGTTTGTACCTCACGAAAACAGTCTCCGAATTGTTACAACAGTGCCGCCCGTCCAACCCCATCGAACGTAAGTATCCACAGTACGTGTGGCGACACATATGGAAGGCGATCCATGCGCGTTTTCTCGAATCAGACGTTCAATCAGCGTGGTACATCACCGTGAATGGCAAACAAGTTAACCGAGATCGTCTGCACCGCATCCATCTCGCCGATTCATCCCTCTGCACCCACTGTGGCGTGGATGACACGGATGTCCACCGGTTCCACTGTGGCACAGCGCTAGACGTCTGGACACTTGCGCGACGAATTTTGGCGTTTCTTACTCGCCAGACACCGGCTCAGATCGACGTCCACATGCTTTTGTACCCCGATAAGACTTTCTACCCCTCCGCCAAAACTAACTCTGTGAATTGGATCTGTGGCCACACGATCCGCTATCTTTTTACTTCAGGCGACAAATCTACGCTAGGATATTGGACTTATCTCAACGAACGACACTGCGTCCTGATACGCAACCCACGCTATAAACAATATTTTTCTAATTTCTTACGGAGCACTTTCGATGACCCACCTAGTAGCTGGAACGTCCACGCCCTGAGAAGCTGAAAACTGTATAAAACGAACCGAACTGAATAGATCTGCCACCCAGAACTCACACCTACGCCATGAGAAGACACGTTTGGACGAGCTGGCATGCTGTAGGCGGACACTTCAGGAGCTCCTGTAAGAACTGGACTTTAACTACAAGTCGCATGACGACTTAAAAAGCTTTTCCTTATTTCTTCCTCATAGTTTGTTCTTAAAGAAAAAAGAACTTTGATTTTGACTTTGAGAAACTTTTTTTTTTTGTTCCAAAGGATTGCTTCTTCGCCAACTAGACGAAGGAGACTCATTTTTGTTTACTGGAAGGAGAAACCAGTATAATCGGAGTCTTTGTTTTCTTTCGAAAAAAAAAACTTTTCCTTATTTATTCCTCACAATTTGTTCTTAAAGGAAAAAGAAATATTGAGTTTGGCTTTAAAAAAAAATGGTAAGGTGAGAAATCCGGGTTCCAGTCCCGGTACGGCACAAATTTTCATTGTCGTCATTTCATTCTACAGCTGATGGTTGTCCATATTCGCAATTGCGAATTTATGCAGGATGGCGATCCACCCCGTATTGCTGCAGGTGTGAGAGATCTCTTGCGCAGGTCTTTTGGTGAGGATTGCGTACTGAGCTGCCACTTCCGTCACGCTTGGCCTCTCAAGCCCCCACACCGTAAAACGTGTGATTATTGGTTGTGGGGTTGCCTGAAGCCGCAGGTCTACCAAGACCGTCCGTGGCAGTTTCTCACCATACCTACTGATATACTGTAAAGTGCTGTTTACAACATTGTTCCTCGATTACATGAATGATGGCAGACATGTTGAGCATCTGTGGTAAAGAATATCGTCTTTGTTAAAAATCAGCTGCTATGCTAATCAATGTTTTGTATACATGTATAATACGAAGCGCTGTCTGTTGGTCATTTTGTGCACCCCTTTTTTGGTTTCAATAAACTACTTGCCATTTCAACCATCTGTGTCAAGTTTTACCTCCCACTCTACATTATTCCGCCAATTATTGGATTTTCACATGTTAACAGACTTTTGTGTCACTCTGTATATGCAGTAATGTGTACTTGTTTCTTGCCCAGACATGAAAATAAAATTTTAGAGTAAGCACAGAGACTACATTAAACTGAATGTCTAGTACCCTAAAAGGACCGTTTCAGTGGTCTACCTATTACTGTTGGTGGAATGGAGAATTTTCTTCTCCTTTTTTGCTGACGTGAAAGCCATAGGTTAGATTTCCAGTGATCACCTCGAATTTTTTCTGGAGTCGACAGATCTGATACGGGTATTCTGAACCTCGTAATGTTAACTGGCAGCTTTTGTGAATTAATAAGCGCTAATCCTTGCATTAGACTTCGGACCATACAACATTTAATGCATTAAGTTCCGAGCGCACAGGTGTAATTACTACATTTCATCTACTGATATTTCGTATGTTCTTTGGCTATCTCCTGAGTGAGCCAACGGACTGATTGCACAGCCGATGTCTTCACCTCTTGAATCATTGTGCTGCCGTCGTGGTGCTCGATGCTACAGACGCAAACAGCTCAGAGATTTTAACAGAGCGGCAGTGTAGGAAAGAATCCAATGCCACAACGGGAACATTTCAAGTACCGGTACTTACAAACTTCGATGGAAACAGACCGTTGCTATTCTTTTTTTAATTTTTTTTTAATTCAGTGGCTTTCGGGACGTGCCAACATAGCCTTCTCCACAGTGGAACGTCAGTTATCACGATACGAACGTAAGGAATCTCCGACCCGGACGGGAATGGAGCTCGTGTAGAAAACTGCTGCCCTGACCGCACAGCTACAGGCTGCGGTATCTTCGAAGCCCAATAAAATCGAAGGCCTGATTTAAGGTGAGGTATAATACATTCATAAAATTTTTCAATAGAAAGTGGCACTTCAGTACCCAACGAGCTCTCTCGATCGACACCAGCAAGCTCAGTCACGTAAGTCAAAGCAACTTAGGCTGCATTTATACAATAGCACGTTCTGGTTGCCGTGGTTTGAATGTCAGAAAAAAAACCAAAGAAATAAAATACGTAGCTAACTGTATACACTTGCTTTAGGTGAAAGGATCGAATGATCTCTAGATAACTATCTGAGACACTGAACCCTATCTGAGACACTGAACCCTGTTTCGGGAGTAGTAGTCTAATACCTCGACGGGACTTTCGTAGCAAGTATCTAACGGCTGGATCTAATACTTACTTCTCTTTTTACAAATTTTTTGGGAGCTACGGAAAATCCGTCTCAGGCTGGGTGGACTAATCCTACTTTCAATTTCAAGTTAAATATCGTGACAACTGTACTATCTCTACTAGAATAAGTGTTAGTACAATAAAAGAAGTAATAGGCTTTGAATTAGCGTATGCAAGACCCCTTGAAATTCCGCGAATAACATCAGATTGTCTTGCCCTGAGGAGGATAAGCCGATTAAGAGGCTGAGGCGATTAAACGGGACCACTTGCTGAGTGCAGCTGAAATTTAACGCGACGGAATACGAGAGGCACCGGTGAGGTTGGAACTGCTTACTTTAGGGCCGCAAGCCAGCATACGGCTACGAGCGCAAGAACCGAGATAGTGTGCGTTAAATAACAATGGAACAAAGGAGCTACCGCTGTTCGTGCTGTTTACATCTGCTTGCTGTTTGCTGCCTGGACGAACACGAGACCGTCCCGAGTACGTACCTGCCACAACAGAGGGAACAAGCGCGAAACATCGCTTATCGTCGTTGACTGGTGAAAGACATTATTTTCAATCTTAAAATCTTCACGCTCCGGGCTCACGTCTGGTACGATATTCTAGGTTTTATCAAAATTAGTTTACAAGGACTCGAGTTTAAAAAAAATGGTTCAAATGGCTCTTAGCACTATGGGACTGAACATCTGTGGTCATCAGTCCCCTAGAACTTAGAACTACTTAAACCTAACTAACCTAAGGACATCACACACACCCATGCCCGTGGCAGTATTCGAACCTGCGACCACAGCGGTCGCGTGGTTCCAGACTAAAGCGCCTAGAACCGCTCGGCCACACCGGCCGGCCACTCGAGGTTCCTGGAGGAAGTAAAAAAAAATTTAAAAAAAGAAAAAACATCTCATGGCCATGTTGCTACAACTTACGGATGAGTGGTGAGAATGTTCTAAGCAGGTGTTCAAACAGTCTTACTATGCACTGTGCACTGTGTTAAGACTTTCAAACCATCTCCCGTCCACACAGATGCACGACAAGACCTTGGTTATTCATGATTTCGTAATAACAGCATGAATTTTCACTCTGCAACAGAATATGTGCAGATTTGATATTTTCTGGCAGACTAAAACTGTGTGCCAAACAGGGACTTTGCCCTTCGTGGGCAAGTGCACTGCCGACTGAGCTATCCAAGCAAGACTCACGACCCGCCCTCATAGCTTTACTTTCGCCACTACCTCTTCTCCTATGTTCCAAACTTCACATGCGTTCACCTGATTACCTTGCGAGAGCAGTGCTCCTGGAAGAAAGGAGAGTGCAGGGACATGGCTTAGCTACACCCTGGTGCGTTGTTTCCATAATGAATTTTCACTCTCGAATGAAAAACAACGTCCCAGGCTGTTGATTAGGCCATGTCCCCGCAATATCCGTTCTTTCGGGAGCACTCTTTCCAAATTTATTGAAGTTTGGAACACAGGAGATGAAATAGCGGCGCAAGTAAAGCTGTGAGGGCAGGTCGTGAGTCATGCTTGAATAGCTCATTTGATAGATCACTTGCCGGTCGGTGTCGTCGAGCGGTTCTAGGCGCTTCAGTCTGGAACCGCGCTACCGCTACGGTCGCAGGTTCGAATCCTGCCTCGGGCATGGTTGTGTGTGATGTCCTTAGGTTAGTTAGGTTTAAGTAGTTCTAAGTTCTAGGGGGCTGATGACCTCAGATGTTAAGTCCCATAGTGCTCAGAGCTAATTGAACCATTTTGGTAGATCTCTTGCCCGCAGAAGGCAAAGGTCCCACCTTCGTGTCCCAGTCGGGCACACAGTTTTAATTTGCCAGGGAGTTTTATTGCGTAACACCAAGAAACGATCAGTAATTTTATGAATGTTCGCTGAAACTTCAAATTTACAAGCGACCATCTAAGGGCTTCATATGAAATCCTCTTTGGTATGCAATGGACAAGACTTTCACGCACAACTGTCAATACAAAGACTGCGACAGGTAATCTCTAAGAGAAAGGAAAAAGTGAAATGTTGAGTTACAAATTTGCACCCACACTAATCGCAAACTAGTATATGTCTAACACTGAGAAGTACAGAGTGTTTTATTATTAACAGCAAAAACTGACGCGGATGGAAATATACGATAATGTCAGCAGAAACATTCTACCAAACATGCGGCCACGGATGAGCCCTTTGCGAGATAATTGCCAATATCTGTTTATGAAACTTCCTGGAAGATTAAAACTGTGTGCCGGATCGAGACTCGAACTCGGGACCTTTGCCTTTCGCGGGCAAGTGATCTACCAAAATGGTTCAGTTGGGTCTGAGCACTATGGGACTTAACATCTGAGGTCATCAGTCCCCTAGAACTTAGAACTACTTAAACCTAACTAAGCTAAGGACATCACACACAACCATGCCCGAGGCAGAAGATAACGCTTTAGATCAGAAACAGATTTGCGACTGGCATAAGGGTTTGAGAAGCTGTCGAATATGAAGCGATGGTGACGACCATTCCGGATGCCCGTCAGCTAACATGACACCAGGAAACGTTCAGAATATTAGGTATTGGATTCCTCATGATCGTGAACAAACAACCGAGGACCTCTGTTACATCTTCAGAAAAATATATGGTATTTGTGAACCTGAGAAGATTTTTATATGAAAAGAAGTGCTGCGAAGTTTTTGTGTCACGACTGCTTCAAGACGATCAGAAGCAACTTTGAGTGGAAGTCTGCAGAGAACTTAAACAACTGTTACAAGACGATCCAAAATTTCTTTCAAAGGTTCGTCATTGGAGTTGTAATTTAGATTTGTTATCACCCTGAAAATAATCAGTAGTGGTCACAATACGAGAATCTCTCATCTCAGAAAAACAGCTTGACAAGTCGAGTGTAACATTAAGTCATTTTTTGAACTGTTTTCCCTTTGTTCTATATTTCTCACTGGAGTTCATCCCTCCTGGTCAGACGGCGGATAAAATTTTCTGTTGCTATGTCTTAAAACATTTGAGAGAGGACTTGACGACAAAACCACAAAAAAAAAAAAAAAAAAAAAAATGACTGGGAATTCCATCATGACAATTCACTATAGCATGCGTCCTATATTATTAGGGGAAGTTTTTACTACAAACAAGAAACAGTGATTCCCACTGCCATACTTAACAAGCTTAGCTGCGCGCGATTGCTTCCTCCTTTCCAAAAAGAAAATAAAGGTGGTCGGACGAAGATTTGATACAGGTGGAAGATTCAAGCAGAATCGCTGAGGATATTAAATCCTAACAAAGAAAAAGTGGCAGAAACCGACGTTCACATGTACTATAATTTTTTCCGAAGGTGTAACAGTGGTCCTTGGTTGTCTGTCCACGGTCATGAGGAATCCAGCACCTAATATTATGAACACTTCCTGGTGTGATGTTAGCTGACGGGCAACCGAAATGGTGGTCATCATCACTTGATATTCAACAGCTTTTGAAACTCCTATACCAGTCGAAATCTGTTTCTGATGTAAAGCGGTATCTTAAAATGTTTGCTTCGACATTTAGTTTGTATCAGCAGCGGTTTCCCAAAATTAGGATGCAAATACACCGATCGGAGTAGTCTTATCCAAAGGGACTCCTTTGAAAGAGATGGCGCAGTAGCTACGTGACATGTAATAATTCTAATATATGCTGGAAACTTCCGATACCACTTCGTAACAATCTGACAGATGTCTAAGGGTAGTGACTAGACTGCTCTCCACACAGGCGATGGGATGGTAGCGACTAAGGAATGCCGCCTGTGTTAGCTAACAGAACACCTCTGGTATGCGTATCACACGAAGTTGATATTGACCCGCACCCGGGCTGCCAGCTAGGCAGCTGCGACCACTGGAGGTTATTAGGAGCGCCGAGTTTTTACCGGGCCCCTCTGCGCTGAGTCACCACCTGTTTTCGCTGTGCACGGCCGGCCGGCAGGCAGGGCCTTGGCCAGCAGGTGTAGGGGACTCCATCCCACGCGCCACGCGCGATGGAAATCTGCTTTCAATAAGAGCGTGAGTGACATTCCTGCAGGACCACGTCGTTCGCGAAAATAGTCTGGTTCCCTGTGAGCTCGTGATATCTGGCGTCGTTCCCGACTAATTTCGAAAGCCCAGAGCTCGTTCGGACACGACGTGGGCGTGATGGAGGGTCATTCAAAGGCTGATTTGTGCGAATTCATAAATGGGCGTTGCTGAGGAATGTGGAGACGCAATGTAGCCAGGCGTGGGTCACAGTGATCCAAGATGTCGACTTGTTGTTCGGCAACGGTCCAAGGCAATCAATCCATGTTCGGAGGGGCTAAATGATGTAAGCCTGCAACTCCACGCTCTACAGGCACGCGATCACTTTTAAGCGAATGGAGGAGAACATTCGCAATAAAAATCGTCGAAAGCACACCTAGCTTGTTATCTCAGAGGGCATATAACAAGCTACTGCCGCGCGGGGTAGCCGCGCGGTCTTTGGCGTCCTGTCACGGTTCGCGCGGCTCCTCCCGTCGGAGGTTCGAGTCCCCCTCGGGCATGGGTGTGTGTGTGGTCCTTAGCGTAAGTTAGTTTAAGTTAGATTAAGTAGTGTGTAAGCTTAGGGACCGATGACCTGAGCACTTTGGACCCATTAGATCAGGGGCGGGCAAACGTTGCACGCCGCTCGTGAGCGCACAGCGCTGCACGTGTGCTGCTCGCGTGCAATCGCCGAATGGGGCAGTGGCGACAGCCGGCAGGTTGCGGCAGTGTAGTACAAGGCTAAGCCGCGGACGTTGATGCGAAGCGACCACTACGTAGTGAACGTTGTATTTCAAGAACCGGAAAATGCAGAGTGAATCAAGGAAACGGGGTCGTGGAGATTTGCTATCTTTTAAAAAGTAATGGGAGAATCATTTTTTCTTTGTGCAAAGACGTGAAAATTCGAAATGTTTAATATGTGACAGTATTCTCGCTGGTCAGCGGAAGTTAAGAATTGAAGGCCATTATAATAAATTTCACAAGGACGAGTACATTTTATTGTCGGATTCTGAGCGGATGGGGAAACTGACTGAGCTTAAGAAGAGCGACCTGACGATATTAGATGCATCTGTCCTAGTTGCCGTTGTCACGAGAGATCTGCGACTTTCTCTCGTCATGTCTCTCATCTAACTGATTTAACATTTTATGGAGCACTGTTTTCAATTTTTCAGGACGACAACAATAATAGCCCAGCGGTACGTGCAAGCTATAAAATTGCGCTTAATATAGTGAGAGCTGGAAAACCATTTGCTGAATTAATAAGCCTCGGTTAAGAGCAAACGTAAGTGATCAAAATTTACGTAACTGTTTGCGTTTGTCTGTATGCAGAAATTTTGTTCCAGATATTAAACGTATTGTAAACTCCACCTGTGAAAATTAAATAAAACGTATCGTAGTTAATAGGTACTCTTTCAAACCATGATTTATTTCAAGCACTCCTGCTAACCTTATTCCATCATTCAATAAAGCAAGCTAGAAAAACAAAACGCATTACAGAGGAATGGGTGGACAGACGGTATGGTGGGGAGGGGAGGTAAGCGGGTGGCCAGCTTGCCCCTGTGTGCACGCAGAACACCTGTTAACTGCACGTGTGCAAGTGCACCGCACACATGCAGGATTCCTGCCCGCCCCTGCATTAGATCTTACCACGAATGTCCAAAATTAGGAAAAAATTTAGGTAGGGTGAGACAGACAAAAGTGCCAAGTCACCGTTGATCATCGCTGATTAATGAGGACGCTTTTCGCTGTTGACCATATAAATGACGTGACCATTGAGGGATGACAAAGTGCAAGTATATCCATTACAAAATGTTGACACTGGCTGAGGTGCCAGTCTCCATATTATTTGCTCGTTAAACCATTAGTTGCAATATTTTACGAGCCGATAATACTACTCTCAGCGCTGTAGTGAAAGTAATGGTACAGCACATATCAGTTCCAAAATGGCAAACCGGCTTGGTGAGTTTTCGATGTTCACAGAAAATCAGACAGCATTCAGATATCTCTGAAAGGAATTGAAAAGTTATCTATTACTTTGCATGCACACCATACAGAGAAATTTCTGCTTTTATGTTGGTCACAAACGACAAGATAGAAGAGCGTGAAACTAATCCTTATATACGAGGCCGTGCTGAGAAGCAATGCCTACGAATTTTTTATGCTGTTGTCAAAATATATTTCTCGGTCGACTTCCCCGTTTCGCTGACGCAAGTTCAACCTCTGCTGCTAGAGGTTTCCGAATTGTAGTGTGTAACATAGCGGAGTGTAACGCAACTACGCCGGTGCGTGAAATACAGCCTGCTGTAATCGAGTGATAATTGCATCGACTTCAGTAGTGTGCGGAATTGGGTTGCCCGTGCTCAATAAAAGGAACGGTAGTGCTAACCTCAACTTGTGTGGCAGATCTCCGTGTGGACACGTGTACGGCAAGCGACGACTTATCAGTATCGGGTTGATGGACTCATCAGAGAAAATCGTCGGATAACACACACAGCTCTCAGCTCAGTTGGTGTATACGAAAAGGGTGCACAGGTCATAATTAGAGACCTGCGGTACAGAAAACTATGTGCTCGGTGGGTGTCTCGAATGTTTACTCCTGACATTAGACAGAGGAGATTGAACGTCTGTCAAAAATTTCGTTTGCGTTTTGACCGTGAGGTTGATGGGCATCTTAACAACACCGTGTCAAGGGATGAAAGCTGGATTCACTATTTTTGACTCCGAAAACAAGAGAGCAACAATGGAGTTATGTAACACCAAAGGTTGTTTTGATTTTCCATGAGTTGAGTCAGTCTTTCCGATGACCCTTTTTCTTTCGACTTCATCACATTTTTGCTACCGCCATTTCGCCTTGACTGCCCTGCCTTTCCTATACTTCATTCCTAAGTGATTGATGCTGGTGTATTCCTGTCTTTCCCTGAACACATTTGTACTTCTTCCTTTCGTCGATAAAAAAAAATAGTTCAAATGGCTCTGAGCACTATGGGACTTAACATCTATGGTCATCAGTCCCCTAGAACTTAGAACTACTTAAACCTAACTAACCTAAGGACATCACACAACACCCAGTCATCACGAGGCAGAGAAAATCCCTAACCCCGCCGGGAATCGAACCCGGGAACCCGGGCGTGGGAAGCGAGATTTCGTCGATCAATTGAATTATTTATCTGTTACCCAAGGTCATTTCGCAGTTATCTTCCTTGTACATACGTCTGACTATTCAACATCCTCTTCAGCTGAATGCTTTCCTTATCGCAAATTTGCATTCTTAATAAACTTCAAACGCTTCTCAACATTCCTCGTTATTTCAGTACCCCACTTCCTTCTACTCTGATTCTTCCGTACGAGTCTGTGAAACTACGGTCTACATTACTAAATTACGATCTGAGTCTGCATCTGCTCCTAGATACCCCTTACAATCCATTATTTACTTTTGATATCTTTGTCTGAGCATGATGTATTTCAGCTGGAATCTTTCGGTATCTCCAGGCTTTTTCCAAGTGTTCAGTACCTTCTCTTCTTGAGATTCTGAAACAGAATATTCACTACCACCATTCTAAATTCGCTTCAGAACTCAATTAGTCTTCCTCCTCTCTCATTCCTACTGCATATCCCGTATTCTCCTGTAACCCTTTCCTCTGCTCCATCCTCTACGAAAGCGTTCCAATCCATACTCATACTTTCTCTGTCTCTTCATATTCACCTGCGACGTCGGCTCGTATACCTGAACTAACGTTGTTGGCATTGGGATGCTGTCGAACCTGATGAGAACAACCCTATCGTTGAACTGTTAATAGTAATTGCTCCGCTCTACTTTCCTATTAATATAGAATCCTACTCCTGTTACACGATTTACTGGTGCTGTTGATGTTACCCTATATTCGTTTGACCAGAAAGACGTATCTTTTTTCCACTTGACTGACTCCCACTATTTCTAAGTCGAGACTTTCCATTTTTGTTTTCAGATTTTTCGGCTTTCCTGCTGAGTTCGAACATCTGACATTCCGTACTCAGACCCGCTGACTCGAATTCCTTGCGAAGGTAGTCCATCTTTTTCTCATGGTCATCTCCCCTTGGCATTCGACTCCTAGAGATATGAATGGGGCACTAATCCGGAGTTTTTTTTTTCCAGTGGAGGGGATATCATCATGACACTTTTTCAATTACAGGCCACGTGTCATGTGGATACACATTACGGATCTTTAATGCAGTGATTTCCATTGCCTTCTGCATTCTCATTCCGCTGATAATTGCTGATTCTTCCTCCTTTTAGGGGTAGTTTCCCACCGCTAGGGCAAGAGAGTATTCTGAACCTCTGTCCACTCGTCCGTCATTTGACAAGGCCGTTGGAAGAGCGAGGGTGACTTCATATGCCATAAGTCTGCCGATGATTTTCGTTCAAAATTTGTTTTCTCTGCTCGGCTGACATGAAAAATGTGCGTTTGGCTGAAGTCTCCAATCGGGCAGATGGGTCTTTTTAGTTGAAGCCACTTCGACGGGTTGTGTGTCGATGACACGATGATGAAGACAGCACAACATCCAGTCCCGAACCAGCAAAAAGAACTTCCGACCTGGATGGGAATCGAACCCGGACCCTTCGTGTGGCAGTCAGACGCTCCGACCACCCATCTAGTACACTGGTCTTAATTCAGCTAAATACTTAAGGATCGCAGTTACGAATAACTCAAATTGGAACTATCACATAGAAAATGTCGTGAGAAAAGCAAACCAGAGACTGCGATTTATTGGCAAAACACTTCGAAAATGCAAAAGGTCAACATAGACTGCTTACACTACGTTTATCTGCCATCTTCTGGAGTATTGCTGTGCGATGTATGGTCCGTATTTGATAGTACTGAAGGAGAACATGGGAAAAGTTCAAAGAAGAAGGGAAGCTCGTTTTGTATTATCGCGAAGTAGGGGAGAGAGTGCCACGCATATGATACTTGAATTGGGGTGGCCATCATTAAAACAAAGGCGATTTTCTTTGCAGCAGGATATTCTCTTGAAATTTAAGTCAACTTTGTCCTTAGAGTGTGGAAATGTTTTGTTGGTTTCCACCTACGTAGGGAAAAACGATCATCATAATAAAATAAGAGAAATCAGGGCTCGCGCGAAAAGATTAAGTATTCGTTTCTCCCGCGGTTATTCGAGATTGGAACATCTGCCAGGCATTTAATTGTGAACTGTCCAGTAATCATGTGGATTTAGATGTAGATACGGCAAAACTGAATGTAGACCATAAACAGCACAGCTAAAAAGAGGACGAAAGCTTTTAAATGTCATGCTAATGAATAATACTGAAGAATTGACTGGTAGATTGGGCAACTAGTGAAGAGATGCTGAATTGAATCGGGGAGAAAAGAAAATTATGGCACTACGTAACTAACAGAAGAGGCCGTTTCATAGAACAGATCCTGAGACGCCGGCCGGGGTGGATGAGCGGTTCTAGGCGCTACAGTCTGGAACCACGCGACCGCTACGGTCACAGGTTCGAATCCTGCCTCGGGCATGGATGTGTGTGATGTCCTTAGCTCAGAGCCATTTGAACCACTTTTTGATTCTGAGACGAGTCACCGTTTCAGTCATGGGGTGAAGTGTAGGGGGTAAAAATTGGATAGTAAGGGGTGAATTCAGGAAGCTGGTTCAAGTGAATTTAGGTTGCAGTAGTTAAAGAAGAAGAGGCTTGTACAGGAGAGACTAGCATTGAAAGCTGCATCCAATCAGTCGTTGAATTAAACACCACATCTACAAGTAGTTACACTTCCAGTTACGAGTGCGAACTCAAGTCTCTTCCGACGTGTTGACTACCAGAGAGGGCAGCCACTGGAAGAAATGAAATGATGGATTAATTACTGTATTGACTTCTGCTTTCTTATAGTGTCTCAGCTATTAGATTTTTTATAAACTATTTTCATGTGGAAATACATTTCATTTCTCAGTCCTACGACGATTGCACTACTGCTTAAATTCGAAGCGCATGTTGTCGTGGCTGGATGAAGAAATCAGCTCTTTCTTTGTGCACAGGACGTTGTCTGTATACTGCAGGAGATCTGTATCGCATCAGCGCTCTGAGATTCAAGCCACGGCTGTGCAGGATACGAATGTCGCATTTCATCACTTCGTGAACTGGCCTGCTATAAAATCAAGAATAAAGTGCAGCTTAAGAATAAGACAACGCCGCTGGTCGTGAGGTGTATGCAGATTAGCTATTCGAGAGGTCGAAACCAGAGATTCCGGTTGGCTTCGAGCCTTAGAAAACAGTTTTAATCCAATGTCAGCCGACTTTGGATTGTATGTAAATGCTGCGGGCCTCGTCTACATCTGCCTGCTTGCTCCGCTAAAATTCACTTTCCTGTTACACTTGCAAACGGAGCGAGAAAAAGGGATTGCTTGTACACGTCTGTACGAGCCCTAACGCTTAGTTTACATCGGTGCTTGCACTTGATGAACATTTAGGGCAGTAGAAGGCGTCGGCGGTCTGTTGCAAATGGTGGTTCTCTAAACTTCCTCAGTAACTATTTTATCAAATGATATTATGCCATACAGGAGGGGTACAGCAGCAACCAGCTACAATCTGCTATTGGCTTACGTTACTAAAAAGGCGCCCTTACCTGTTACGAATTTACAGATTCATCGTCAGGCGGTTTGCTTGCTCCTATCAGAACACGTGGTATGTTGGTTTAGAGCCGTGTTAGCGGAAAATAGTCTTCCCTCTAAGTAATCCCATTTGAAATCACGGAGCACTGTCGTAACATTCTGCATTGGCCGAATCGACTGGAGACAAATTTAAACTGCAAGTGTCTGTTTACTCCAATCTGCTGAGCCCCAAACACTTAAGCAATACTTAAAAAGGGATTTCACAGGTGTTACAAGCAGTTTTCTTTATAGAAACGTTGCAGTTTTTTCCAGGACTTTCACGGTAAACAATAATCAGCCATTCGCCTTCTCCACAACTGCCCCTATGTGCTCGATCCATTTCATGTCGTTCGCCTTAGATATTTTATCGACATTATTGTGGGAATCAGCATACCATTTATTCCATATTTGAACATCACGGCAATTTTTCTCCTGGTCGTCCGTTTAACGTAGGTTTATCCGAATTTAAAGAGAACTGACTTTCAGCGCAGCTAATAGAAATTCGATTCAAGTTGTCCTGAATTCCCCTGCAGTCACTCAACGACGATGCTTCCCCAGGACTCAACAGCGTCACCACCAAACAGTCGCAGATTGCTGTCCACTCTATCCGACGGATCCTTTATGCACGTCGTGGTCAACTTGTGGAGTAACTACTGCCGTAAATGAGGTTAAACGTTAAAATCCAGCAGTCACCATTTATCTCTGTTTCTTTATTCAGTTTGCTTGAATAAAGAAGTAAACATTTATAAAATACTTCCTCCTGACTTTTAATTTTCTTTCAGTTTATGATTAGTACAGTCACGTAAGTACAAAATCATGGCAAAGGCCTTGCCGCTGCGGTAACACGGTTTTCGTTAGATCACCGAATTCAAGCGCTGTCGGGCTTGGCTAGCATTTCGATGGGTGACCATTCTGTCTGCCGAGCGCTGTTGGCAAGTGGCGTGCGCTCAGCCTTTGTGAGGCAAACTGAGGATCTACTTGACTGAGAAGTTGCGGCTCTGGTTTCGTAAGCTGACAACTGTCGGGTGAGCGGTGTGCTGGCCACATTACCTCCATGTCCGTATCCAGTGATGCCTCTAGGATGAGGCTGGCACGGCGGTCGTTCAGTACCGGTTCAAATGGTTCAAATGGCTCTGAGCACTATGGGACTTAACATCTATGGTCATCAGTCCCCTAGAACTTAGAACTACTAAAACCTAACTAACCTAAGGACATCACACAACACCGAGCCATCACGAGGCAGAGAAAATCCCTGACCCCGCCGGGAATCGAACCCGGGAACCCGGGCGTGGGAAGCGAGAACGCTACCGCACGACCACGAGATGCGGGCCGTTCAGTACCGTTAGGCCTTCCTAAGCCTGTTCGGACGGAGTTCTTAAGTACAAAATTACTACTACTACCAACATGACATCAGAAAGCTTACCAACGACACAATACGAGTGACAAATTTCAGACGTATTGTTTTGTTTCTCCGGGCTGCTATATTTGCTTGTAATATTGCTAGAGTGTTTCGCAGCATTCGGTATGTATGCTTGAAAGAGACAAATCGTCGAAATCTTGGTCTCAACTTATTTATATGAAAGCCATAAAATTCGATAACACACTAAACACATTCCTTCAACACTGGAGACACGCAACCAAGGGGCCGTTCTGGCAGTCGCTTTAAGTGATCGAGGGAAACCTGAAAGAGAATATATCGCCGGGGATTTGGATTCTATTCTTCCCGAACACTAGACCGGTGTTTTCACTATAATACTGCCCTGCTCGTTAGACTCACGAGGACCGTGGACAGAAAAAGCTTTGTAAAAAGCTGTACCTCGCAAACAGTAGATGTAGGTGAACAGGTAGATTGTAAAGTTACTATTGCTTATGTTATGTGATGAGAAGAGAGGATGATCGCGTGTGTGTGTGTGTGTGTGTGTGTGTGTGTGTGAGTGTGTGTATGTGTTTCCACACGCCTTGCATTCAACAGCAGAGACGAGCGCCACCTGGAGATGCCTCGAATATGAGACTGGTGTCAAATATTTATGAAACTAAGAGCATAAGGAGTACCTTCACAGGTATGCCATTGGCTCGATGGATACTGGACTAATACGGGCAGAGTACAGGGTATCCATAAAAGATTGTCCCAATTTCACTGGTGTATCATAATAATTTAATACAGACTATATGTAAAAAATCATACATGAAATTGATAGTTAACTGACCTAGTTTTTTACAAATGTTCAATATGCCAACCTTTAGTTATACGCCACATAACCAACCTAAAAGGCCATTCCTACCACACTTTGATTAACAAGTCCGGAATAAAGATAGCAATAGCCTTTTCGATTCTATGTCACAAGACTGGCAAATCATTAGATGATGATGGCACATAGACACGATCTTATAAAGCGCCAAAAGAAAAAAATCGCATGGCATTAGGTCAGGTGAACATAGAGCCCAGGGGAAAATAGCTGTGTTGTATTAACCATTAAGGCCTCTCCAGCGGTCAGTGAATTCGACATCCAACCACCTTCGCACAAAGAGACGGCAATGGAGAAGGGCTTCATCTTGTAGCCAAGTGAAATTTTCAGGTTCACCTTCTAATTGAAGATCATATGCTGATGAGTCAATCTGTTACGGCAGCCTCAGCGAAAAAATGTGATCCTTTCTCTTGACGTCGAGACACGTCACAGGAAAATTTTAATTTTGGGGAATATCTTTGATTTTGTACAAGTTATTGAAGATGTTCTGACCCCAACATACGAACATTTTGTGTATTTTATCTTCCCACTTACATGAAAAGTTGCTTCTTCACTGGACACCACACTATTAAGGAAGTCATTTTCCCATTGCAACATTCCACTTGCAGAGTTATGACACACACAATACTCATCTGGCTTTAAAACAGGTACCAACTGTAATCGGCATGTAGGCGTGTGTACACGTTTTTGTAAAGCCTTCCACACTGTGGTCATTGGCAACTGAAGTTCAAGACCCACTTGATGAACAGACTTCTTAGGACTACGAAGGTAAGATAGACAGGATCAACACACTCTTCACACATTTTTGGTTGTCTCGTGCTTTTCCTTTGACGCACACATCCGGTAGTTTCGAGTTGACTGCACCACCGGTGGATGTTTTCACCGCATGATGGATCACAACTAAACTTTAAACGAGACACACATTGAACTGCAACTACAGATCATCCATAGCAAACTGCAGAATACAAAACGCTTTACGCTCAGGAGTCGTGAGTTTGCAAATGTGGAGCTGCAGACGGTAAAACAATAAAGCAGTACTCACACATGTGGTTAAAACTATTCGAGTTACTCTTCAGTCGTGACCTTGAATCAACACCCGACAACGCTCATAATTGATATTATTAAAATTATAATTATGACATCCCTTTACGGACTCCCTGTATAACTGGGCCAGAAAATATTCCATGCCTCTTATTGTAAGCAAACCCAGCTTAGATCATACACATCCGTAAGAGATACTGTAAGTTGGTTTTCCTATCTTAAGTGCATCAGATTTTTTCCTGACCAGTTTTATTTTGACCACCCTCTAGAACGCATTACGTTATGTATTCTTGAAGGATGCATACTAGGACAATATAAATAACGATGTATCTTATAGAATCAACAGCACTACAAAATTGTTCGCTACCAGTGCCGTAGACCGCAAGGATCGTCGTTGCACTATCGTAAGGAAATTGAATATAATTGCAGAATATTTCCAGTTGGTGTAATGAATAGCAACTCGTTTTGAATCTGAATAATTCCAGGATAATCCCTATAACAAAGAAGAGGAAGTGTCACATTACGAGATTCAGGCCTAGCTTCTTGAACATGTCACGCGGTATGTGTAACTCCATCTACTTCTTTTCACCTTCTCTCACCATCCTCGAATTATTGCCCGCACCTTAACAACAGGTTGGTGGTTCTTATGCCCACAGTATTTATTTCCAGATAGCAAGTAATACTTGTACCAAGTTTGGCTGAAATCGATCCAGGGATCTAGGTGGAGCTTTGCATGAGTATGCATATCTCACAAATATTTCACATATATTTAATGTACGTCATACATAGTTGAAAAGGCATTTCATGTACATCTATAGCGGATTTCGCCCGTTTCGAAGCATCACAGTGTTTGGCTGGCCGGTGTGGCCGAGCGGTTCTAGGCGCTTCAGTCTGGAACCGCGCGATCGCTACGGTCGCAGGTTCGAATACTGGCTCTGGCATGGATGTGTGTGATGTCCTTAGGTTAATTAGGTTTAAGTAGTTCTAAGTTTTAGGTGACTGATGACCTCAGATGTTAAGTGCCATAGTGCTCAGAGCCATTTGAACCATCACATATCTCATGGACAATGTGTCGTACGATGATATAATTTTGCAGGTGGTGTATTTCGATACTGACTATGAAATAAGTCGCGAATTTGTAGTAAAGATGTAATAAATGAAGAGTCAGTTTTCCGCGAATCTCAGCGTTTATGATTTTATCAAAAAAAAAATGGTTCAAATGGCTCTGAGTACTATGGGACTTAACATGTGTGGTCATCAGTCCCCTAGAACGTAGAACTACTTAAACCTAACTAACCTAATGACATCACACACATCCATGCCCGAGGCAGGATTCGAACCTGCGACCGTAGCAGTCGCGCGGTTGCGGACTGAGCGCCTAGAACCGCTAGACCACCGCGGCCGGCTATGATTTTATCTCCTGAACTGTGTCTCCTACAATTATGTAATTTTATAGGTGCATTCAGTGGCATACGTGGATTCTGTTTGCGAAATGTGTTGCGAATCGAGTCAGCAGCAGAGAAGTAACAAAATGAAACGTCATGCATGAAGCGGCAACGTGTATGACATAGTAACTCCTGTACTATGTGTCGTACAGTGATATAATTTTGTCGGGACATTCAGTAGTATATGTGCATACTGTGTGCAACAGTGTCGTGAAAAAATTCATAATTTAAAACGTCGTGTCTGATGCGTCAGTTTTACTGCACGAACAGTGTAAATGTAGTAAGCAATAAACTTTTTCCCTTTCATCATTTTGTTAAAAAGTATCGAAAAGATTTGAAATTGTGTGTAAATTTTGTTGCAAGTCACGAAGTACTCTCATTCTTAAATACTGAATGATTAAAATCTGTAAACTCGCGCGTCGTGAACTACTCTGCTTTTTCACCCTCACCCCCGGCCCTTTGATAGGTACATGGTTCTTACCCCCACAGTGATTATTCCCACACCGTAGGTAAGATGTGTACCAAGTTTGGATGAAATCGGTTCAGTGGTTTCGGAGGAGATGTGGATCATACATACATACAAGCAGACATACAAACATTCATATAGATATACACCGATTTTTATAATCTGTATAAATGTATTTTCTACACCTGGCTAGGGTAGAAACTTCAGGCCTTCTCTTATGAATAACCAGGCGTACTTAGTGAGTAAACATAACAATTTGTGTGATACAGGGACAATAAATAATCATACTGATAATACCAATAATAACAATTACAGTACGTTTAGTCTTTGAGCAAGTGGCCTATAGTTTGCCATTAGATGGCAGTCAGTTGCCAGCCAAGGAGCAATAGATTTTCTTGCGTTGTTCGTGCGAAGTACGTATGTCATAGCGATCGGTTTGTTTACCAGTAACTTCACGAATTTTTCCATCTGTTGTGAGTTCCTTGGCTTTTTGGAGTCCGCTATTAGATCTAGAGGTAGCGTCTTTGACTAGTAATCGAAACATCTTCTGTCCCTGGTTCGAAAAACGCCACCGCTTAAATTTTGTTTAAACATCAGCATTGGCGGCCAAAGACTTCCGGCATAAGAAGTCACCCTATTTCTGCTAACGGTCTTGTCATAGAGGACTGACAGGTGGTCAGAGGTTCAGGGCACTCTCTTGTCCTTGGTGTGGGAAACTGCCACTAAAGACAGAAGAATCAGCAATGATCAAAGGCATGAGGATGCAGAAGGAAATGGAAACCACTGCATTAAAGACTCATAACGTGTAGACACAGGACATGTGGTCTGTAATTGAAAAGGTGTCATGATGATCTATCTCTCCATTGGTAAAGAATTCTGGAGTAGAACTCCGGGAGAGGACTGCTAAGGTGAAGGTGACCATGAGTAAAAGACTGAATAACCAGTGAAAGGATAACGTTCTACGAGTCGGAACGTGAAATGTCAGAAGCTTGAACATGGTAGGGAAGCTAGAAAATCTGAAAAGGAAATACGAAGGCTCAATCTAGATATAGTGGTAGTCAGTGATGTGAAATGGAAAGAAGACAAACAATTCTGGTCACATGAGCATAGGGTAATATCAACAGCAGCAGAAAATGGTATAACGGGCGTAGAATTCGTTATGGACAGGAAGGTAGGGCAGAGAGTGCAGAGAATACGTTACTGTGAACAGTTCAGTGATAGGGTTGTTCCTGTTAGAATTGACAGCAAACCAACACCGACAAAGATAGTTCAGGTATACATGCCGACGTCGCAAGCTGAAGATGAAGAGACAGAGAAAGTGTATGAGGATACTGGAAGGGTAATACAGTAGGTAAAGGGAGATGAAAATCTAATAGTCATGGGGGACAGGAATGCAGTCGTAGGGTAAGGAATAGACGAAAAAGTTACGGGAGAATATAGACTTGGGACAAGAAATGAGAGAGGAGAAAGACTAATTGAGTTCTGTAATAAATTTCCGGTAGTAATATGAAATACTGTGTTGAAGAATCACAAGGAGAGGAGGTATAATTAGAAAAGAGCGGGTAACACGGGAAGATTTCAGTTAGATTACATCAAGCTCAGGCAAGGATTCTGAAACCAGATACTGGATTGCAAGGTACCCAGGAGCAGATATAGACTCAGATCACAGTATAGTAGTTATGAAGGGTAGCCTGAAATGTAAGAGATTAGTCAGGAAGAATCAATACACAAAGAAGAGGAATACGGAAGTACTAAGGAATGAAGAGATACGCTTCAAGTTCTGTAAGGCTACAGATACAGCAATAAGGAATAGCTCAGAAGGCAGTTCAGTTGAAGAGAAATGGGCACATCCAAAAAGGGGAATCACAGAAGCTGGACAGGAAAACATAGGTACAAAGAAGGTAACTTCGAAGAAACATGGGTAACAGATGAAATACATCAGAAAGAAGGAAGTATAAAAATATTCAGGGAAATTCAGGAATACAAAACTGTAAGTCGCTGAGGAATGAAATAAACAGGAAGTGCACGGAAACTAAGAGAAATGGCTACATTAAAAATGTGAAGAAATCGAAAAAGAAATTATTACCGGAAGGACTGTCTCAGCATATTTTGGAAAATAGAACCAATCTTCGGTCAAATTAAAAGCAATGTTAGTAATATTACGAGTGAAACAGGAAATTTTACTCTTACATACAGTGGAGAGAGCGGACAGGTGGAAAGAATACATTGAAAGCCTCTATGAGGGAGAAGATTTGTCTGATGTGATAAAAGAAGATTGAGGAGTCGATGTAGAAGAGATAGGGTATCCAGTACTAGAATCAGAATTTAAGAGAGCTTTGGTGGACTTAAGACCAATAAGGCAGAAGGGATAGATAACATTCCATCAGAATTTCCAAAACCAATGGGGAAAGTGGCAATAAACAACACTTCACGTTGGTGTGTAGAATGTTTGTGTCTGGTAACAAACCATACAACTTTCGGAAAAATATCATTCACACAATTCCGAAGACTGCAAGAGCTGACAAATGCGAGAATCATCGCATAGTCAGCTTAACAGCTTATGCATCCAAGTTGCTGACAAGAATATTAAATAGAACAATGGAAAAAAACAGTATGTGTTAGATGACGATCAGTTTGCGCTTAGGAACGGTAACGGCCCGAGAGACGCAATTCTGACATTGCGGTTGATAATGGAAGCAAGGTTGAAGAAAAATCAAGACACGTTCATAGGATCTGTCGACCTGGAAAAAGCGTTCGACAATGCAAAATGGTGCAAGGTGTTAGAAATTCTGAGAAGAATAGGGGTAAGCTACAGGAAAAGGTGGGTAATATACAGTATGTACAATAACAAAGTGGAAAAAATAAGCCTGGAAGACCAAGAACGAAGTGGTCGGATTAAAAAGGGTGTTAGGCAGAGATGTGGTCTTTCGCCTCTTCTATTCAATCTACACATCGAAGACGCAACGACGGAAATAAAAGAATGTTCAAGGTTAATGGACATCAATTGTAAGATTCGCTGACGACATTGCTATCGTCAGTGATAGTGAAGGAGAATTACAGAAAATGGTGAATGGAATGGACAGTCTAATGAATACACAATATGGATTGAGAGTAAATCGAAGAAAGACGAAAGTAATGAGAAATAACAGAAATGTAAACAGCGAGAAACTTAACATCAAAATTGGTGATCACAAAGTAGATGAAGTTAGGGAATTCTGCTACCTAGGCAGTAAGATAACCCATAACGGTCTGAGCTAGGACGACATAAAGAGCAGACTACCACTGGAAAAGAGGCCATTCCTTGCCAAGAGAAGTTTACTAGTATGAGACATAGAAATTTCTGAGAATGTACGTTTGGAGCATAGCATTGTATTGTGGTGAAACATGGACTGTGGGAAAACCGGATCAGAAGAGAATCGGAAAAGTATTGGAAATGTGTTGCTACAGACGAATGTTGGAAATTAGATGGACCGATAAGGTGTGCAATGAGGAGGTTCTGCACAGAATCGGAGAGGAAAGGAATATATGGAGAACATTGACAAGAAGAAGGGACAGGATGACAGGATATCCGTAAAAATATCAGGATATGACTTCCATAGTACTAGAGGGAGGAGTTGCAGAGGGCAAAAACTGTAGAGGAAGACAGAGATGTGGCTACACCCAGCAAATAATTGAGGAAGTAAGTTGCAAGTGCTACTCTGAGATGAAGAGGTTGGCACAGTCAAAAAATTAATGACACAAAAAAAAAGAAAGAAGTTAGAGCTCACAATCTACCCATTTAATTTTCCTACAAGTTATACGTCGTCTTAAATAAGAAGCAAGTTACAGGGTATATGTTCCAAAGCTGTGTGAGTGAAATGGAAACAGATAGAGAATACCGATACGAAGTTCTCCGCCATGCATGATACATTGAAATTGCTGCCTATTCCATTTTACTACCGTTTTTAAAACGTGCAGAAAATACGCTTTTTAAGTAGAACATGGCCGCGTGTATACGAGATGCTTTACCCATAGTTCTTTCCAAGATTCTCAGACAATACGCTGTCTTTCATGGCATTTAAGTCCCCATCGAACATGCGTAGGAGACTACTGCTCGTCGTCTAGTCCAGTTTATGTTGGCAGAAACACCTCTTGACCAACAGCGACAAATTGTAAAGAAACGTAGAACACTATCTCCCAACCACTCTGTTATTCTGACTTGCGTAAATTCAGGACTCCTTTATATTTACGATATGAACATGATATTGCAGTGCCTGTGTTATTCTGGCTAGGATGCAAAGTTCCTTTGGACGTACATGAGTGTCAAAAGGAACTTTGCGTCGTAACCAGAAAATGTCGTGTGACTGGGTTCAAATGGCTCTGAGCACTATGGGACTTAACTTCTGAGGTCATCAGTCCCCTAGAACTTAGAACTACGTAAACCCAACTAACCTAAGGACATCAGACACATCAGTGCCCGAGGCAGGATTCGAACTTGCGAGCGTAGCGGTCGTGTGACTAGGGCCTCCCGTCGGGTAGACCGTTCGCCGGATGAAAGTCTTTCGATTTGACGCCAGTTCGGCGACTTGCGGGTCGAGTCGTAACCAGAATAACACAGGCACTGCAATATCGTATTTTCCTGCCGATACTGGCCAAACTACTTTCAAGTACAGCGCCTGACCTGCAGGAGAATATACCTTCTTGGATGTACGAGTACAGGTCGTAGCCCAATGGTTGACGACATATGAAAGTTCGGCGGTGGCTCTGAGTCGTGTACGGATAGCTAAATTATAAGACGACCGCTCGCGAGAAGCAGGAAAATCGTGGTTCGAGTCCCCGTCAGGCACAAATTTTCACTGTCGTCATTCCATTCTACACCCGATGGTAGTCATTCGCAACTGCGAATTCATTTGATGTGTTGCTTTACACTTGGCTCACCATTAAAATTACAGTACTCTGAAGGCAGCATGCACCAAAAGTCAAAAAGGTATTATGTTTTCTACATGTGCGTCACCCTTAAGTAATGTGGAACTGTATTGTGTTGGAATGGCTGCGTCTGGAGAGCTCAGTGAGTTCGAATGCTAACTAGTCATTAGACGTTACCTGAGTAATAAATCCAACAGCGACATTTAGACCTATCTAAGCCGGCCGTGGTGGCCAAGCGGTTAAAGGCGCTACAGTCTGGAACCGCGCGGCCGCTGCGGTCGCAGGTTCGAGTCCTGCCTCGGGCATGGATGTGTGTGATGTCCTTAGGTTAGTTAGGTTTAAGTAGTTCTAAGTTCTAGGGGACTGATGACCTTAGATGTTAAGTCCCATAGTGCTCAGAGCCATTTGAACCATTTGAACCTATCTAAAGCTGTCCAAGTCGACTGGTGCGATTGTGAAGTAACGCAAAGGAATAACCACAGCTAAATCAGGACCAGCGAATACTCATGTACAGAAGGACAGATACCATTGAGCATTGCGGAGGTTGATTGCAAAAAAATGTCATCAAATCTGCGAAAGGAATCACTCGCAAGTTTCAAAGTGCAACCAGCAGTTCAGCTAGCACAACGACTGGACCTCAGGAGTGAAAAAGAATGGAATCCAGTGGTCGAGCAGTACCTCATGAGTACCACATTTCTGTAGTCAGTGCTAAGCTACGGTTGAGGTGATGAAAAGATGGACGCCCCTGGACTGTGAAAGACTGGAAACTGGTATTCCGAGTAATGAAGCGCGCCATGCCCTGTAGCAACCCGAGGGAAGGGTTTGGGCTTGGCAGAAGCCTGGAGAACGTCAGTGGCCATCGTGTGTACTGCTAACAGTGAAGTATGGAGGAAGTGACATTACAGTACGGGGGCGTTTTACGCTGTTAGAGTGTGTATCCCTTACTGTACTTAAGAATATACTAAATACGGAAGGATAATGCAGTTTACAGCATTGTGGACTGCATACAGTATAGGAACAGTAAGGAGACAACGATTGTTTTGATCGCCATGACAATGCACCCTGTCTTAAAGTAGCATCTGTCGAGTCAATGGTTTGTAGACAATAACGTTCCTGAAATGAACTGGCTTCCCCAGACTCGCGAACTGAACCTAATGGAACCCCTTTTGGATGATTACTCTGGTTTCGGCTCTTGAGAAGAATGGGCTGCCATTTCTCGACACACATTGGTTCTGAGAACTATGGGACTTAACATCTGTGGTCATCAGTCCCCTAGAACTTAGAACTACTTAAACCTAACTAACCTAAGGACATCACACACATCTATGCCCGAGGTAGGATTCGAACCTGCGACCGTAGCAGTCGCGCAGTTCCGGACTGAGCGCCTGAACCGCTAGACCACCGCGGCCGGCCGACACACATTCAGACATATTTTTGAAAGTGACCTCAGCAAAGCCGTCATAAAGGTAGTGAGTGGATACAACCATATTAATGTCCAATAATAGGTGTCCGGATACTTTTGATCAAATAGTACGAAAGCAGTGGCTTGTAGGGTAGTATATATAGGTGTAGATCTATATTTAGTCGTAGACAATGTACCAGGTGGGTACAATTAACGTGCAGCTACTCACAGAGGTCTACTGTAGGCTGAAATTATAGTATGGCAGCGAAACTTGGTAAATATTGTAATGCCTAAATGTGGAACACTTCCAGTTTTGGACACCAGGTGGAAATCTGCCGCTGTGAATGCAAGAATGGGTATACATATGTTCGCATAAGTAATGGGTTAGGAACGGGACTTTGAAAGGTGGCTACACTGAGCCACAGCGCCAAAAATCGCGCCAGAGAGTATTGTTCCGCCGCCTCCACTGGCAGTGATTATTAAGACGCAGCGACAGGCAGTTCTTGAAGAGAAGTTGTGGTGGACACTGCTTGAAGCTGAAGTCACAGTGAGATGCGGTAGTGGAGAGTGTTGTTCCATGTTTATGCAGTTATTTGATGGGAGAGATAGCAGATGTTGTTCCAATGGAGATATTGTAATGATCTGAGTGCTTTTCGTCAAATAAATTAAGGTAACTAACTACTGTTCTTTATTTTCTTATTATTTGTGTGTCCTGAATAATGCTTCATTACAGGTTCAGTCAACAAAGCATCTGGCGTGTGTTCTTGTATTAGAGTGTAATTCTGGGTTTCTTGCACAATTATAGTAATTCTAATTTTCTATCACGTCAGTATAAATGGTATTTGAAATTTCTTGTCTTGTTGAAGAAGAACCGTGCCAGATGTGTACGTTGAGTCACACTCCCACACACAGAACAGTTATACTTGCGCTTTGGTTTCGTAGCTTTTATAGTTGCTGGAGACTTAATTAATTAATTGTGTTAACGAAAATTTTCATTTCATTCTTTGTCGTTGTTCTATGCAGTGAGATTGCGTAATAATACTAGTCAGGGCCAGCCGTTTACGAGACTTGCGTAATCGGACTTACAGCTACTAAAAAATATTTTCATTAATATTTAATAAAGCCCCCATGCACGTGGCGACCGCTGCTTCGGATCGTCCCTTGGAATCTTCTGATTGTAAAAATAGTAGACAGTAGTATTGTAGTAGTAATTTGTAGTTTAGTAATTGTAGTCTATTTTGCATGTGTAGATTTGGTAATTGTCATTCTTCTAATGGTATTTTGTTTTTTTTAGAATTTGATTTGTTGTCTTGTATACGCGTTTGACGCTTTTGTGCAATTATTTCAATTGTTCGTCAATCGTGTTTGAGGGAAACATTTCGAGTGAATGGTATTGTTGGACATAAGGAGGCATTGTGTGTAATTTTCGTACAGTGACGAGTTTTGTATGTTTTGTAAATGATTACACGATCAATGAAAAAGGCAAAAATGATGAATAGTGAGAATGACGAAATTGTTAACATGGCGAACTCGCCAACACAGGAGAACAGTGTGATGAATAATGAAGTGGAAAACAATGTAATAAGTCGGGAAAATAGTCCGGAACCATTTCAAAATTTTTCTCAATCAGAAGATTCACAGAATACGAGATAAACGACGGAAGATTCTGGAATAGTATCGAACACAGATAGCTTTACAGCCACGACGAACGAAGCTGGTTTTGTGGGAAATGTTAGTGGCGAAAAGAATTTCGAACCGGCTAATATGGAGCAGTTGATGGGTGCAATATTAAATCTGGGATCACAGTTGGAATCTAAATTTAAAACTGAGATGGGAACAATGGCAACTCGGTTAGACTCACAAATGGGAACAATGGAGCAGTTACGATCTGAATTTAAAACACAGATGGGAACAATGGAAACACGGTTAGACTCACTTGGATCACAGATGGGAACTTTGGAAACACGGTTAGATTCACGAATAGGGACATGTTTCAAAAATATGAAAGATGAATTAAAGAAAGAAATTAGAGAAGAAGTACAACCGATTTTGAATGCTCACAATAATAGATTAATTGCAGTAGAGATTAGACAAAAGGAACAGGATAGAGAACAGGAAGAAAGAGATCGCGCGATAGTACAAAAATTTTCAGAATTAAATTTACAACGTGCACAAGATAAGGAAGAAATATTTGAGAGAATCGAGGTATCCGTACCGAATGACAGATTAAATAACCTAACACAACAGTATGAACAGTTAGCTACTAAATGTGTTAATACTGAAACGCGAGTCGCGACACTTACGGAAGACGTAAATAAACAGAAAGAAAAAATAGGTGACTTAGCGGAAAGAGTTGAGGAGATTGCAGATAAATTGACAAGTCTTAGTTTAAATGGGGACAGAGATTCAGATGATACTGCTCCATTGCCATTTTCAGAAACCGAAGAGTACCAGAACATTAACAAACATGTTGAAAATCAGGGAAAATTTAATGATCGTGTTAAAAGGGAATTTGAGGCATTAAGAAAGCAAGTCAAACAAATTGAAGGCGAAATCGTAGGTAAAGACAGTAGAAGAAATTTAGAATCACAGATACCAGAGGGGTTTGAAGAAAATAATTTGTTTCATTTACGGGATGCAACAAGAGATCGCCAGGCGCGCGAACTTGACAATAATCGACATTGGGACTGGGACAGACGCGGTAGGTCTTTGTCGCCACGAGGAGAAAACTTTGACTATAAACATTTTTTAACTGTTCTGAAATTTAAGATCTTTCGCAAATCTAAGAATGACATACATCCATGTTCATGGCTAGCTCAATTCCTGTACGCACTTCCGCCAAATTTGCCACTAAGTCACAAACTGAAATTTATGTGCAGCTATTAAAGTCCTCAGGGGATTCACTACTCTTAAGTGAATATGTGCCGTAGCGAGCATAGGGCCCCGAGCTGTAGTGGTGCTATTTCCCTTTTAGTTTTCTGTACCGCTGCCTACTCTTTTACTATTCTTTGCATCTATCGAAACAACTCTTCAACTATCAATCTATCTAGAGAGCGTGTAAAAAATAACCAGATATGACTATTTTACCCAAAAGTGATTTCGTAAATTACCGTTTGGACTTACTGTATCTTCAGCAGCATTCATTCGTAGTTTAAATGAAATTTTACCTATTTATCTTCGTGACAATATTACTTCTTATGTCGACGACATTCTTTTTGCTAAACGTTCTTGGAGTGAGCACAACAAAATTTTGGATTCATTGTTACGTATCTTTGCAAGAGTTGGCATTACAGTGAACTTAGAAAAATCTGAATTTGGTCGTTCTCAGGTGAAATTTCTCGGTCACATTATTTCTACAGAAGGTATTCTTCCTGATCCAGAAAAATTAGACGCTATTCGTAATTATGCTGTTCCTACCACAAAACGTGATGTTCGTAGTTTCCTTGGTGTCTGTAAATTTCTTAGACGCTTTGTTAGATTGGACAATTTGGCCACACCTCGTTTTTGCGATCTATCTGGAAAGTTCTTTTTAAACGAAAATCGGTCGACAACTCTGTTTGGTTAGTTTGTATTCCTGATGAGTGGGTTAATAAGCTGATTTGGTATACGCATTTCAGTTATGCACACTTTGGTCCCAGAAAATGCTTTCATAAATTACGAGAAAATTGCTACTTCAATAATATGGAAAAACGTATTCGATTTGTTCTTGCCAAATGCAAATTATGTCAAAAGGCTAAGCCGCCGACAGTATCTCACAGAGCACCGTTGTTTCCTATAATTCCAGCAAAATTAAAGGACATGGCTGCAGTTGATTTGTTCGGTCCAGTGGTTCGATCTACTAATGGTTTTGCGTACATTTTCGTAGCAGTGGAGTTGACATCAAAATATGTGTGTTTTACACCGTTACGCAAAGCAACAGCTCGTTCAGTATCTAATGCTTTCATTAACCATTTTCTTAAAGAAGTGGGTCATGTTGATAAGGTTATATCAGATAATGGATCACAGTTTCGTTCTAAAATTTGGCTTCGTACTCTACGGCGTCGTAAAATTAAACCAATTTTCATTTCACTTTTTCATCCTCAATCTAACGCTTCAGAGAGATGGATGAAGGAAATCAATAAATTGTGTCGTCTTTATTGTCATCAGAATCACAGAACTTGGGATCAGTATCTTCATATTTTTCAAAACATTCTGAATGAACTTCCTAACGACTCAACTTCTTTATCGCCTATACTGATATTAAAAAACAAAGCACCGACAAATCGCATTTCTGAAATCGTTCCTTTTCCGCCTACACGGAAACTGCGGCATTCTGAAGTTGTCAACATGGCTCTGCAAAATATTGCATCTGCGGCTGCTAGAAGAGAGAAATCAGCTAAGCGTCCTGGTCGTTTAAAAATTTTGTCAGTTGGTCAGAAAGTGTTAATTAAGTCTCATCGTTTGTCTCACAAAGGAAAAGGCTTGTGTCGCAAATTTTTTTCTGCTTTATAACGGTCCATATAGAATTCGCAAAATTATTCATGATAACACTGTCGAAGTAGAAACTCTTAAATCACGACGCTCTAAGGGAATACATCATATATCTAACGTTAAAATTTTTGTGGAATGATATACTTTTGAAAAATTTTTGTAGAATGACATACTTTTGAGAAACTAACAGTTGTATGTAAACACACGGAGAGTACAACGATACCGCGCTGTGTTTTGGCGGCGGCATATACTCAAAGCAACAGTCAAGTCTGCGCGCCGCACAAGGCAGTCGTTGACCGCAAACAATCACTTCCTACGTCTCGCGCCTACAGCTGATCGAGCGCTCAGTGCGAATGCACTGACAGCCGTAAACAAATACACAGTCTTTCTCCGAATAAAATCAGTATAAAGCTATAATGACTTGATAAATTATGTTACTAACGTCCAGTATTTTTCAGGATACGGTTCTATAAGATATTTAAGAACTTCAGGTAAATTCTGTGTGTCTCCGACGTTAAGACGACTTGCTATCGAGAAAATTTCAGGAAAAATGTCATTTCGAAGAAGAAAGTAATAAACTAAAAAGGTAATTATTAATTGAGTTTATTTTTCAGGTAACATATTTCCACTTAGGTACGTACTTTAGACGTAATTTGCTGCTCGCGATTACGTGATTCATACTTTGTGCTAATTACATGTTCTATGAATTTGCTTGTGAAGCGACGTGCTTGCGTACGTTAACTGATTTTGACAATGATTATTAATGAACTGGATTGTTACTTGTGTATATTATGCATCGCTTGGCTGCACTGCTTTTTCACTGATGTCATATTTTTAATTATGTGCCTGCTGTGCCTATTTATTTAAATTATAATTGTCACCTGATTAATTGTGCTGATGTGGTTAGGTATGTAAGTTATACTTTGTGATTTATCTGCTTGCGCCTTCATGTTTACTTATTAAGATACGATGATAATGACCTGTTTAGTACGTAAGATATATGTTTACTGCTATGCGTATGGATTGCACATTTACACATTTCTGCTTGTTGTCATAACTATACTTTAATTTGGTATATAGCAATGCTGATGTACAGTGTACGGACATGGAGTGTGGGTTACGATGTGGTATGGGTTACGGATTGTTCGCTTGGCGAAGCCTCGTTATAGAAATTGTGCTGCATCCACTTGTTGACATTCTGTTCACTACTGGTATATTTACTCGCTGTTGCTTGTTTTGCTTACGCTCAGTGCTTTATATTTTAACATAAGAAAATGAACTGCAGTAATTCGACGAGCGACATTAGTACAAGAAACATCATAGAAGTCACATGAGCTGGAGGTTTTATGAAAGCTGTATAAATGTATGCCAATAGGAAGGAAGCTAACGACATGACGTACCAACACAGTTATTACACTGCATTTTTGGTGAGCATTTGAAATAGGAAGTGACACTTGACACAAGAAATACTCCACATGTTTGCTTCTGTTTGCCATAATTCTTGAAGTGGTGTACACACTGTGAAAAATTAGGATCATTCACACTCCGTAATCGTACTTAATTACTGAGAGTTATTCGAACTAAGTCTGTTAGAGGTCATGTATGCATTCTTTGTTTGTAATTCATAATGAGTAGAAGATTTTGGTCAGATGGATTACACATAGGTTGTGTGTTGACAGTGTGTCTTCGGATTGTATGGGATGAGGAGGTTTGCATTAGGATTTTATCTGTACTTATTCGAGGAGACTGACTAGAGGAAAGAGTTGTTATGGAAGTGAAATGATACTGGCAATAAGGTTTATATGTATCAACGTATTGAAGAGGTATTATTGAGGTATTGAGATTATATGAAGTTGATTGGAGTTTTGGTGTATAAGAGGTAAAGTAAGTGAGGTGCATATTTTTTTTTTTTTTTGGTTGGTCTATATGGAACAAGGAGGATGAAGATAGCAGACTAGAACACTAAAATGGAAGGAAGATTGTCTACACACACTTTGTTAAATCACTAAGCAGTATGTACTTTTTTTTGGAGAGAGGAAGTTGCATATCTTGGCACACTGACAGTTGTTCAGCAACCGTACATTTTGATCTGGCTTGGCAAACATTGGTCTTGAGATGATGACTATGACGTTGACTTAACTATTATTGACTGTTATACATTGCTGTCACTACTACTTGATACACATGATGAACATGAAATTTTGACAGAAGTGGATTCACACAGTTAACACAATTCAATTACACAGTAGTACTTAATGTGGATGAAAGATGAGTGAGTGTGTTTTGTGTGTTTTCCTTTCCTAATCCTACCTACCTATCTCCTAAATATTATTTTATTTGTTTGTAGTGGCTTGCACTGACACCCATAAATATTATAGGTTTACTGATGTTTGTGTATTTGTAATAGTAATATGACAATTATCTGATATCATTTGTGTGTTTGTTATGATTTGTATGTTTAGTGTAAGAGCATTGTAAAAGCATTTGTATGTGCATTCAAACTATTGTTCATGCTTGAACTGTCTGATTAGTGATGGTGAAATTATGGACTGTTACTTGTACTTTTTCTACATGATTGGTGCCACTAGGACATGTTTAATTTCTGCTAATGAACTGTGTGATCAGTGATAGTGAATATGATGGACTGCTCTCTGCATCTGCTCATCATTGCTGGGTGCAACTGATGGAACTGCCTTTATTGAAATGATGTCACTTGCTGCTCTCTGCACCTACTCAACAATACTGGGTGCACAGATGGAGCTACTTCTATGGAAATAATGTCATTTGTCGGTGTCTGCACCTACTCAACAATGCTGGGTGCCACTGATGAGCTGCTTCTACTGAGAAATGTGACTTGTTGCTGTGTGTACCTCTTCAACATTGCTGGGTACCACAGATGGAACTGCTTCTACTGAAATGATGTTACTTCTTGCTGTCTGCACCTACTCAACATTGCTGGGTGCCACTGATGGACTGATTCTACTGAGATGATGTCACCTGTTGCTGTTTGCACCTACTCAACATTGCTGGGTGCCGTTGATGAACTGCTTCTACTGAGAAATGTGACTTGTTGCTGTGTGTACCTCTTCAACATTGCTGGGTACCACAAATGGAACTGCTTCTACCGAAATGATGTTACTTCTTGCTGTCTGTACCTCTTCAACATTGCTGGGTACCACAGATGGAACTGCTTCTACTGAAATGATGTTACTTCTTGCTGTCTGCACCTACTCAACATTGCTGGGTGCCACTGATGAACTGCTTCTACTGAAATGATATCACCTGTTGGAGTCTGCACCTACTCAACATTGCTGGGTGCCACTGATGGACTGCTTCTACTGAAATGATGTCACCTGTTGGAGTCTGCACCTGTTCCACAATGCTGGGTGCCACTGATGGACTGCTTCTACTGAAATGATGTCACCTGATGGTGTCTGCACCTACTCAACATTGCTGGGTGCTACTGCTGGAACTGTCAACCACTTGTTATGAAAACATTTTATGTGAATATTTGTATAAACTGATTTTTTGTGTATTACTGTTTGTGAAAAGTTATAAGACTCTTACCTGCTCATATTCGTCATTGCTGACGCTATTGATTGAACTGTTTAACCACATAATACTTGTGTAAACTATTATGTAAAGTCACATGTATGAAAGAATTTGTATTGCTTAGTGTATTTTGTATATTAGGCTATTGAAAGGTCAGTGCAAAGCCAAAATTTTATCTAGTTATATGGTATTTACGTATTAATATTATCTTTTATTTTTGTCTGTATTTTTTTTTTGACGAATTTGGTGGTATTTTCACCACCAATGCTGGCAAAAATACCATCAAATTCTAGCCCGTGGAGGAAGGGCATATGAAAGGTGGCTACACTGAGCCACAGCACCAAAAATCGCGCCAGAGAGTATTGTTCCGCCGCCTCCACTGGCAGTGATTATTGAGACGCAGCGACAGGCAGTTCTTGCCGAGAAGTTGTGGTGGACACTGCTTGAAGCTGAAGTCACAGTGAGATGCGGTAGTGGAGAGTGTTGTTCCATGTTTATGCAGTTATTTGATGGGAGAGATAGCAGATGTTGTTCCAATGGAGATATTGTAATGATCTGAGTGCTTTTCGTCAATATAAATTAAGGTAACTAACTACTGTTCTTTATTTTCTTATTATTTGTGTGTCCTGAATAATGCTTCATTACAGGTTCAGTCAACAAAGCATCTGGCGTGTGTTCTTGTATTAGAGTGTAATTCTGGGTTTCTTGCACAATTATAGTAATTCTAATTTTCTATCACGTCAGTATAAATGGTATTTGAAATTTCTTGTCTTGTTGAAGAAGAACCGTGCCAGATGTGTACGTTGAGTCACACTCCCACACACAGAACAGTTATACTTGTGCTTTGGTTTCGTAGGTTTTATAGTTGCTGGGGACTTAATTAATTAATTGTGTTAACGAAAATTTTCATTTCATTCTTTGTCGTTGTTCTATGCAGTCAGATTGCGTAATAATACTAGTCAGGGCCAGCCGTTTACGAGACTTGCGTAATCGGACTTACAGCTACTAAAAAAATATTTTCATTAATATTTAACAAAGCCCCCATGCAACTTGTTCAGATAAGGTCAAACAAGTGAGAAAGGTATAATGTTGATTTTATTATTAACCGACACTTACACAATTTGTTCTACTCGTATATGAGCAACGGAGACGTCGACGGGACGCTGCGTCCGTAAAATGACGTGATAAACAGTTTCTCACTCTTTCTTTTACGGTAGACATCCCCAGAGCCAAAACTCACGTACATTCAGACCAGGTGATCTCGTAGTCCCTGCATCTGGTAAACCTCTGAAGACAACACGATCGTGGAAGGCTCCATTAAGCAGATTTTTCATTGGTCGAGCGACGTGAGCTTATGCCCCATCGCGCATGAAAACAGTGGTTTACACTCAGTTGTGTTCCTCCAAAGCAGGAATCACATCTGTACAAAGACGTCTCAATAACGTTCAGACTTCACGGTACACATGACAGGCCCTCTGAGTGTATTCTCTTCAAGGAAGAATCGACCGAGAATAAAGATGCTTGTAAATCCACACGACACAGTCAGATGCGGTGAGTGAACAACACACGTTTTAACTGTATCCCAAATTCGACAAATCTGTGTAGTCACCGCAACCTATAGTGTAGAATGTGCCTCGTCTCTCCACAAAATAGCGCCCGGCCAAATGTCATCAAGTTCGATCCGTGCCAGAAACGGAAGGGTAAATTCAGAACGTTGCTGCCAGTCATGATGTTTCAGTTGCTGCACCGTCTGGATCTTATACGGGTACCAGTGTAAGATAGACCACAAAACTTTCCATACTCTCGAACACGACATGAACAGTTCTTGTGAGACTGCACGAGCACTAGCGCTACCAGGGGCACGTGCAGCGTGCTCAGTTATAGCAACAGCAACCTCGTCAATGACTTCCAACGGGACAGAACGTCTTCCTCTTGCAGGTGCGACACCAAACTCACGTGCGTTTCGAATTTCATTATCATCACCTTTAAAGCATTTAATGACATCGGGTCTCTCCTCAGACCTTTAAGTCAACATTACTCTTCCAATGTAGCACTGTAATTGTTGCTGTTCTTTTTCACTAATAGCACTTGGTATCTCTTCGCGATAGCAGTATTTTTCACTCACATTGTGGCTTGTAAAATGCCAGCGTGGATGTCACGTAAACAGTGTACAGCACCGAGTTGGCATCTGGTGGTCAGACCTGGAACTAATTTTTCTCCAGCGTAAATCGGTTCCGTATTAACGCATTAGCGTACCTACAAAATTCCGCTGTCATTCGATAATTACAGAACACTGGACCCTTGTAAGTAGCTGCACTTTAACCATAACCATCTGGTACTGACTGATGTGACAATCACTGGCATGACTTTTCACTGCAGTAACTCACTCGTCACATATCTGTATGCAGACTTATTTAGACTACGGAGCACCTGTTGCTGCTGTGGTTAACGATCATCGGAACCTCTGAGTCCATCGACAGCGATTTTCGCTTCTGCGGGAGCTCTGCTGCGCCAACCGGCGCAGACAGTGGTGGGCGTTGGCAGGCGACGCGCGGCCGGCGCCCGGCGCCCGGCGTCCCGTGGGAGCGCGGCGGCCCGCGTGGGAACGCACCCACACTGCCCGGCTGCTGGCGCTCCCACGCCTCTTGTCTCGCCGGCCGTCCAAAGCCGCGAGCTGCGCAACCAGCCCAATTACAGGCACGCAGCCAGCTCTGGCCTACACGCACGAAAGGACTCTGTTTTCTACGTTAGCCATGACATTTCTTCTCCACAAAAATGTAATGCAAATTTCTCGTCTCCGGAGGGAAAAAAGAAGTGGAAAAAAGGGAACTGAAAGAAAGCACAGATAAGTGTGAGAACTTTTAGATGCTCACATGTCACATTTGTTAACTGCTGAGAGTTATTATACACCGCAAAGTCACCAATACTTAATCTTAACTGAAGATATCGACGAAAGATACTTTTTGACAAGTTACGGTACACAAAGGTTTCAGCGTTTTGTTGTTAGATAAAACACTCGTTACTTTTCTTGTACCGCGGTATTTACGCTACTGGCCATTAAAATTGCTGCACCAAGAAGAAATGCAGATGATAAACGAGTATTATTGAACAAATATATTATACTAGAACTGACATGTGCTTACATTTTCACGCCATTTGAGTGCATATATCCTGAGAAATCAGTACCCGGAACAACCACCTCTGGCCGTAATAACGACCTTGTTACGCCTGGGCATTGACTCAAACAGAGCTTGGATGGCATGTACAGATACAGCTGCCCACGCAGCTTCAACACGATACCACAGTTCATCAAGAGTAGTGACTAGCGTATTGGGACGATCCAGTTGCTCGGCCACCATTGACCAGACGTTTTCAGTTGGTGAGAGATCTGGAGAATGCGCTGGCCAGGGCAGCAGTCGAACATTTTCTGTATTCAGAAAGGCCCGTACAGGACCTGCAACATGCGGTCGTGCATAATCCTGCTTAAATGTAGGGTTTCACAGGAATCGAATGAAGGGTAGAGCAACGTGTCGTAAAACATTTGAAATGTAACGACCACTCTTCAAAGTACCGTCAATGCGAGCAAGAGGTGACCGAGACCTGTAACCAATGGCACCCTATACCATCACGCCGGGTGATACGCCAGTATGGCGATGACGAATACACGCTTCCAATGTGCGTTCACCACAATGTCGCCAAACACGGACGCGACCATCATGATGCTGTAAACAGAACCTAGATTCATCCGAAAAAATGACGTTTTGCTATTCGTGCACCTAGGTTCGTCGTTGAGTACACCATCGCAGGCGCTCCCGTTTGTAATGCAGCGTCAAGAGTAACCGCAGCCATGGTATCCAAGCTGATAGTCCATGCTGCTGCAAACGCCGCGAACTGTTCGTGCAGATGGTTGTTGTCTTGTAAACGTCCCCATCTGTTGACTCAGGGATCGAGACGCGGCTGCACGATCCGTTACAGCCATGCGGATAAGACGCCTGTCATCTCGACTGCTAGTGATACGAGGCCGTTGGTATCCAGCACGGCGTTCCGTATTACCCTCCTCAACCCACCGATTCCGTATTCTGCTAACAGTCATTGGATCTCGACCAAGGCGAGCAGCAATGTCGCGATACGATAAACCGCAATCGCGATAGGCTACAATCCGACCTTTATAAAAGTCGGAAACGTGATGGTACGCATTTCTCCTCCTTGCACGAGGCATCACAACAACGTTTCACCAGGCAACGCCGGTCACCTGCTGTTTGTGTATGAGAAATCGGATGGAAACTTTCCTCAGGTCAGCACGTTGTAGGTGTCGCCACCGGCGCCAACCTTGTGTGAATGCTCTGAAAAGCTAATCATTTGCATATCACAGCATCTTCTTCCTGTCGGTTAAATTTCGCGTCTGTAGCACGTCATCTTCGTGGTGTAGCAATTTTCATGGCCAGTAGTGTATTTAATAACAACTTTATAACGTTAGATTGCTCGTGGAAACAGTACAACAATTCACCACATGTCCGGATTCATTTTTGGCAAGAGATATGGAACCCAACAAGAACTACAAGACGGCGCTCTTACGGCTATGTACGGCGCTTTATTCCAGAACGAGCGTCGATTTCCATGGGGGGGGGGGAGGGAGGGGTGTTCGGTAAGTTATGCAAAACACAAAGAATCTGTTGTGGAACGTCGTGGAATATTGCCGCTTTAGCCATCAGTGTAGCGTCTGTAACGGGGGTGCGTTCCAAGCAAAGAGATGTTATTGAGTTCTTTCGACGAAAAACGAGAGCTTCACAGATATTCATAGGCGCTTGGAGAATGTCTACGGAGGCCGCCAGTGAACAAAAGCACAGTGAGTCGTTGGGCGAGAAGTCTGCCATCATCGTAGCAAGGTTGCACAAACCTGTCCTGTATCCCGCGTGCCGGCCGGCTGCACACAGCTGTGACTCCTGCAGTGTTGAAACGTGCGTACGCTCTCATTCGAGGTGATCGACGGATCGAAATCAAACACTTCTCCGCTCTGTTGCCAGTACTGATAGACTCGTCCGCCAGTAGGCGTTCTATAAGTTGTGTACCCGCTGGGTTCCTCACCGCGTAACAGTAGGCCGTAAAGAGCAACGAATACCATCCCAGTCAAGGATTCACTCTGTGGTGAAAGTTCTCCTTAAATAATAAAAATGTGACTGGCCTACTGTTTTGAATAACAAGAGCTGTGCAGAGTTACTAAACACAGCCTTCCGAAATACCTTCACAAAAGAAGACGAAAGAAAATATCCTAGAATTCGAATCCAGAACAGCTGCCAACACGGGTAACGTAGAAGTAAATATCCTCGGAGTAGTTAAGCAACTTGAATCATAAGTGATTCAAGTCAAGCAAGTCTTCTGGTCCAGACTGTATACCAATTAGGTTCCTTGCGGAGTATGCTGATACATTTGCTCCATACTCAACAGTGATATACAACCGTTCTCTCGACGAACGGTCCGTACCTAAGACTGCAAAATTGCACAGGTCACACCAATATTCAAGAAAGGTAGTAGGAATAATCCACTAAATTACAGGCCAATATCGTTAATGTCGATATGCAGCTGGATTTTGGAACAAATATTGTGTTCGAACATTATCAATTACCTCGAAGAAAACGGTCTATTGACACACAGTCAACATGGGTTAGGAAAACATCGTTCCTGTGAAACACAGCTAGCTCTTTATTCACATGAAGTGCTGAGTGCTATTGACAAGGGATTTCAGATCGATTCCGTATTTCTGAATTTCCGGAAAGCTTTTGACACTGTACCACACAAACGGCTCGTAGTGAAATTGCGTGCATATGGAATATCGTCTCAGTTATGTGACTGGATCTGTGATTTCCTGCCAGAGAGGTCACAGTTCGTAGTAATTGACGGAAAGTCATCGAGCAAAACGGAAGTGATTTCTGGCGTTCCCCAAGGTAGTGTTATAGGCCCTTTGCTGTTCCTTATCTATATAAACGATTTGGGAGACAATCTGAGCAGCCGTCTTCGGTTGTTTGCAGATGACGCTGTCGTTTATTGACTAATAAAGTCATCAGAAGATCAAAACAAACCGAAAAACGATTTAGAAGAAATATCGGAATGATGCGAAAAGTAGCAGTTGACCTTAAATAACGAAACGTGTGAGGTCATCCACATGAGCGCTAAAAGGAACTCGTTAAACTTCGGTTACACGTTAAATTAGTCTAATCTAAAAGCCGTAAATTCAACTAAATACGTAGGTATTACAATTACCAACAATTTAAATTGGAAGGAACACACAGAAAATGTTGTGGGAAAGGTTAACCAAAGAATGTGTTTTATTGGCAGGACACTTAGAAAATGTAACAGTCCTACTAAGGAGACTGCCTACACTACGCTTGTCCGTCCTGTTTTAGAATACTGCTGCGCGGTGTGGGATCATTACCAGATAGGACTAACGGAGTACATCGAAAAAGTTCAAAGAATGGCAGCACGTTTTGTATTATCGCGAAATATGGGAGAGAGTGTCACAGAAATGATTCAGGGTTTGGGATGGACATCATTAAAAGAAAGGCGTTTTTCGTTGCGACGGAATCTTCTCACCAAATTCCAATCACCAACTTTCTCCTCCGAATGCGAAAATATTTTGATGACACCGACTTACATAGGGAGGAACGATCACCAAGATAAAATAAGCGAAATCAAAGCTCGTACGGAAAGATATTGCTGTTCATTCTTTCCGCACGCTATACGAGATTGAAATAATAGAGAATTGTGAAGATGGTTCGATGAACCTTCTGCCAAGCACTTCAGTGTGATTTGCAGAGTATCCATAAAGATGTAGAAGTAATAATCAATCGTAACAGAAAAATGAACTGTCGTAATGAGAAGGCCAGCGTTTAATAACGGTAAAATGAATAATCTGAGTGCAACAGTTTTGAACAGTACAAACTGGCTGAACAATATATTTAACATAAAACGTACGATAATTAGTTTTGCAAAACTTATCACTGATCCTAGAACTAAAACTCACACACACCAGAAAAATCTAACTGTCTCTGAATGACATGGGCCCGAATTGAAAAAAAAAATCAAAATATTTAGTCATTATCTCTACTCTACGGAAATCTGGATAACGCGTTGCATTTCTGCTCTGTCTTGCGCGCCGCTATGCTAAAGCTGCAAATGACTATATCTACACAGACACACTCGTGAGGTGCAATGAGTTCTCTTAGATGCAAATCGAAGTATTTTCGGAATACACTTGGTTCCTTTTTAACTTTTGAGAAAACCATGATCAATTAAAAATTGTATGAGAAATGTAGGTGAAAAATGGCGCTGCCATAATAAAAGAGTGACTTCAAAAACATTACCTTGTAATTCCTCTTCACCTAAATAATAGATTCCCTTACACTTCGCCCTTCTCAGGTCAGTCACCATTACAAAATCATCTGAATTAAACACATCGGCAAATTGATAGTTTACATTTGAAACATAACCAACTGCTCCCTAACTTTAACACAGCTAAACTCTGTCTGCAACTTCTCGAGTCCTTCGGCCGTCGTAATTTAATATATTATTATTGTCATTATTATTATTTTTTGATTGTTGCCGACTTACGTGGTGGGCCTTAATAAAAATGATATTCCATTTAATTTTGATTTTACGGTTAAATGCTTTCCTGAAGTTCTCCTTTTTAACAATATTAATCCAAATTATTTGTTACGTTAATGAATGTTAGACTTGCTGCATCTTAAAACATGAGCATAAAAGCTGAACAATGTAATAAACTTTTCATATTAATTTCCTCGGCTAGTCAATTCACTATAAAGCAAAAGATCTTTAGTTATTAATTACAATTGCGGCCCACACACGCGCGGAAGTATTTTTTCTTACCTCCGTTAACCATTGTATTGTAGTCGGAGTCCTGGCTCTGGGTCTCGGCTATGGTACTGAAAATAAGAATCTTAAAGCTAAGTATTTTCTGCAACGTCGGGCGGCTGTGGAGAAAAATTAATATTATGTTAACAGCGGGCGAGTTTTCCGCTTCCGCTAATTTTTCATAAGTTAATATCGCCACGTAATGGCGTCGTTGGCTGCATCGGCCGCTGCGATTGTTGAACTGTAAATTACTTGAATGCAGGTTAATTCAAGGAAGGCGGACATGAAATCGGGATCACTTCTTACAAATTAAAAGTGCACAATAATATTCAATTAATATATTATCTGCTTAATTCATACAAATATGCTTACATTTGTCAGCACTCGAAAGATGTCCGTCTATACACACTCAAGACAAAAGAGGAAGTGAAGACGACTAAAAAATTAACAAAAGAGCGTATCTTGTCGTCCCTTTAGATCACTTTGTTATATTTCTTTGCATTGCATTTCTTTGCATTTCTCGACAGAGAAATTATTGTTTCATGGCTACATGAAAAAAAAATAGATTATTCAATTTATGAATGCTCTTCTTTATAAATATTGTTTTTAAGTCTTTTCGTAATATGGCACTGGGGACGCTATAAACTGCGCCTACGCGCACACCTGAGATGGTAAGATAACCCTGCGATACAGCTTACAACACCGCTGCTCACTCACATGTAACAGCTCTAAAGCAAAGATATGACATTATTGTACAGTCGATTAATACTCAAATGACACCTATCACCGGGAAGCTGCACGTGGACGATGGGGAGGTTATTGGTACAGCAGGATCTCAGCTCCTGCGTCGACCAGTAAGGCGGCGTAAGGTCGTCACATTGAACAGAGATTGTGTTGAAAAACAGGGTTTTTAACCAGAAGAGTGGGGAATAATATGGTGTATTGGAATCATGAATAAAACAATCCTGCTTCAAGAAATAAGTGTTGCATTACTTATTGAACGCTCGCAGTAGTTGTACGATGTCTATAAATGTTCAAAAATGTTCTAACGTTGATTCAAATTAAAAAAGTCGGCGGATTCATATTAATCGAAGTGTCTACAGAGTCGTAAGTGGTAAACTGCCGTGAAAAATCAGTATTCTGACATCATTCCAGCCGGTATTACGACGTATCACAGTTATCCGAGTTAGACTTGTTGTGGAACACTCCCTTCACAGTAAAGCTGAGAAGATTATTTCGTTGCAACAACATGACCATTCTTCCGTTACAATTCCTCCACACCGCGACACACAGTCACACTATCATAGATGTTATCTCAACGAGAAAGATTAACGAAGCAAGAGATATCGGTCTGACGTTGGTAACTAGTTTGCCACAACACAATGTAATATTCTCGGTCTACCCTTCGCGGCGCCAAAGCTGAAATTACGACATAACTTTTACGAACATTAAATGTGCAAACCGTGAATGGATGCTCAGACAGCACCAAGTAGGCAGACAGCCCACAATAGACGGAAAAATCCATGAAGTCATTGGTACACTCACAACTCTTTATGACAAGCACGCCCTCATACGAGCAATGCAAGAAAGAAAATCTCCTGCTCCTTGGATGACTGCCTCGGGTCTAATGACCAATTACAGGCTGCTTCTCACAGACGTTTCAAGTGAAATCCGACACCCCAACAGTACGAGGAATAAAGAAAACTGGGGAACAGGGCGAAGGAATACGTTTCTATAACTGAAGGTTTCTTCTTATTTTCAGCGTCAGCTCACAGAATGAAATAAATCTAGAAAGAGTCCCTAGCCAAAAATCTAATACACAAACTTTCCACTTAAAACATATTACAACAAACACAACAAGAAAAGCAACAATTAGAATTTTTTGTGAAACCACAAGCATTGGACAGTATTAGGATCATCATGATCAAAAATCTGGCAGAGAGCTTAGTAATAATCTTCACAAACATATTTAATTTTTTCTATATGAATGAAACCTCCTAGTCACAATGTGACTACCAACCAATCAGAATTTTATTCGCTCTATCGAAGGCCACGCAATATACAGGTTATTCGTGTGTCTCAATAAAATGGCGCATATTATTCCAAAATAGAGCATCTCTCCTCGTCTAGATTCGTAATATTTACCACGGCATAAATGCAGGGGTGTTATAAAATGTTGACAAATCATCTGCTCGGTATTTTCGCGTTGAATTACTCTGCGTCTGCCGATAGGCGACCCAGGCGACAGGTTTGCAAAGCGGACTGCGGTGGCTGCCGTCGTTGCGCAGCGATTTGAATAAAATTCAACGCATATAATGGTGTTTGCTGCGTCACAAACGGTGTTCATATTGAGCACGTGCAACGTGAGTTAAAAACTTTAAGGGATGCTCAATGCACCGATATTTTCTGGGTATGTTGTAGGTTTCGTGGAGTCGTTTTCTGAAACCCCGCAGTTAATTACGAATAACGCTGTCTTGTTCAGACACAAATTCAGCTTATATGACGAATATGGATCGGATTCTAGTTAACACCGTTTGCACGAACTTTGCACGAATTAGTGTAACTGATGACTTGAAATACACTACTGGCCATTAAAATTGCTACACCAAGAAGAAATGCATATGATAAACGGGTGTTCATTGGACAAATATTTTATACTAATACTGACATGTGATTACATTTTCACGCAGTTTGGGTGCATAGATCCTGAGAAATCAGTACCCGGAACAACCACCTCTGGCCATAATAACGACCTTGTTACGCCTGGGCATTGAGTCAAACAGAGCTTGGATGGCGTGTACAGGTACAGCTGCCCATGCAGCTTCAACACGATACCACAGTTCATCAACAGTAGTGACTGGCGTATTGTGACGAGCCATTTGCTCGGCCACCATTGACCAGACGAATTGGTGAGAGATGTGGAGAATGTGCTGGCCAGGGCAGTAGTCGAACATTTTCTGTATCCAGAAAGGCCCGTACAGGACCTGCAACATGCGGTCGTGCATTATCCTGATGAAATGTAGGGTTTCACAGGGATCGAATGAAGGGTAGAGCAACGGGTCGTAACACATTTGAAATGTAACGTCCACTCTTCAAAGTGCCGTCAGTGCGAACAAGAGGTGAGCAGACGCGTAACCAATGGCACCCCATACCATCACGCCGGGTGATACGCCAGTATGGCAATGACGAACACACGCTTCCAGTGTGAGTTCACCTCGATGTCGCCAAACACAAATGCGACCATCATGATGCTGTAAAGAGAACCTGGATTCATCCGAAAAAATGACGTTTTGCCATTCGTGCACCTAGGTTCGTCGTTGAGTACACCATCGCAGGCGCTCCTGTCTGTGATGCAGCGTCAAGGGTAACTGCAGCCATGATCTCCGAGCTGATATTCAATGCTGCTGCAAACGTAATCGAACTGTTCGTGCAGATGGTTGTTGTCTTGTAAACGTCGCCATCTGTTGACTCAGGGATCGAGACGTGGTTGCACGATTCGTTACAGCCATGCGGATAAGATGCCTGTCATCTCGACTGCTAGTGATACGAGGCCGTTGGGATCCAGCACGGCGTTCCGTATTACCCTCCTGAACCCACCGATTCCATATTCTGCTAACAGTCATTGGATCTCGACCAACGCGAACAGCAATGTCACGATACGATAAACCGCAATCGCGCTAGGTTACAATCCGACCTTTATAAAAGTCGGAAACGTGATGGTACGCATTTCTTCTCCTTACACGAGGCATCACAACAACGTTTCACCAGGCAACGCTGGTCAACTGCTGTTTGTGTATGAGAAATCGGTTGGAAACTTTCTTCATGTCAGCACGTTGTAGGTGTCGCCACCGGCGCCAACCTTGTGTGAATGCTCTGAAAAACTAATCATTTGCATATCACAGCTTCTTCTTCCTATCGGTTAATATTCGCGTCAGTAGCACGTCATCTGCGTGGTGTAGCAATTTTAATGTCTAGTAGCATATTAGGAACTAAGAGATCTAAGATCAATGCAAAAGTAAAGTGAAAAAATGGTTTCGGTTAATTAATGTATTTTGCTCATCAGGTGTCAGTGCGGAACAGTATCGAATGCATCCCCGACGTCACGGATCACGACATGCACTTGGCCGCCGCTGTCTAATGACTTCTGGCTATCGTGGACGAAACGTGTGTACTGAGATCCACACGATTGTTGTTTGCTAAATTCACCTTGATTTTACAGAGGAGATTTTCAGTCTCCAGAAATGACATAAAAGGCGAGCGTCAAAAACGTTGTAAAATCCACGACCGACTGACGTCAGCTGTATAGGCCTATAGTTGCGCACAACTGTTCGATAGCCATTCTTGAAAACGGAAATGTCTTCCACAGTTTTCCAATCACTAAATCACTAGAAACGCTTGGCTTCACCAGATACATACTTTGCATTGCTGCTAGAAGAGGAGCGAGTTCTGTGGCGTTCTCTACATAGACTTGTGTAGGTGTCCCATCAAGTCAAAAAATGGTTCAAATGGCTCTGAGCACTATGGGACTTAACATCTATGGTCATCAGTACCCTAGAACTTAGAACTACTTAAACCTAACTAACCTAATGGCATCACACACATCCATGCCCGAGGCAGGATTCGAACCTGCGACCGTAGCAGTCGCGCGGTTCCGGACTGCGCGCCTAGAACCGCTAGACCACCGCGGCCGGCCCCATCAAGTCCAGTCGCCTTCCTTGGGTTGAGAGATTTTTAATATCCTTTCAATCCCAAGGTCATTTGTTTCAATAGTAGTCATTTTGACGTTTGTAAAATGCCATTATTATCGCGGAGTGTCTAGACAAATGACTTTGATCCGTTTACTGCTTTAACGTAAGACCAAATCTTCCTCAACAAACCATTACAGGTGCAGGTGCTATCTCTGAATACTGAGGACAGTTAGGGTATAATACCTCAGAAACAGTATGCCTGTTACTGAGACGTGAGAAAACACACAGAAGCGCCAAAGAATCTGGTATATGCATAATATTCAGGCTCAGAGACATGTAAACACGCAGCATACGGCGCTTCGATCGACAACGCCTATATAATACAACAAGAGTTTGGCGCAGTTGTTAGATCGGTTACAGCTGCTACAATGGCAGGTTATCAAATTTTAAGTGAGTATGAACGTGGTGTCATAGTCGGCGCACGAGCGATGGGACACAGCATTTCCGAGGCAAGAATGAAGTGGGGATTTTCCTGTACGTCCATTTCACGAGTGTACCGTCAATATCAGGAATCCGGAAAACATCGAATCTCCGACATCGCTGCTGCCGGAAAAAGATCCTTCAAGAACGGAACCAACGACGACTGAAGAGAATCGTTCAACGTGACAAAAGTGCAATCCTGCCGCAGATTGCTGCAGATTTCAGTGCTGTGCCATCAACAAGTGTCGGCGTGCGAACCATTCAACGAAACATGATCGATATGGGCTTTCGGAGCCGGAGGCCCAATCTTGTACGCTTGATGACTGCACGACACAAAGCTTTACGCCTCGCCTGGGCCCGTGAACACCGACATTGGACTGTTGATGACTAGAAACATGTTGCGTGGTCGGACGAGTCTCGTTTCAAATTTTATCGAGCGGATGGACGTGTACAGGGATGGAGACAACCTCACGAAACCATGTACCCTGCATGTCAGCAGGGGACTGTTCAGGCTGGTGGAGGCTCTGTAATGGTGTGGGGCGCGTGCAGTTGAAGTGATATGCGACCTGTGATATTTCTAGATGCAGCTCTGACAGGTGGCACGCACGTAATCATCCTGTCTGAACCCCCACAGCAATTCATGTCCATTGTGCATTCCAACGGACTTGGGCAATTCCAGAGGACAATGGGACACCCCACACGTGCAGAATTGCTACAGAGTGGCGCCAGGAACACCCTTCTGAGTTTAAACACTTTCGCTGGTCACCAGACTCCCCAGAAATGAACATTATTCAGCGTATCTGGGATGTCTTGCAACGTGTTGTTCAGAAGAGAACTCCACCCCCAACCATGCGGGATTCATTGTGTCATTTCCCTCCAGCGCTGCTTCAGACATTAGTCGAATCCATGCCACGTCGTGTTGCGGCACTTCTGCGTGCTCGCGGGGACCGTACACGATATTTGGCACGTGTACCAGTTTCTTTGGCTCTTCAGTGTATTTTTAATAGTATTTAGTTTCTAAGTTAATGTACTTCAATTTTCTTTTTTTTATGTCATTTTCAGGACAGAACTTTAAAACAATAAACGAAGAGCACCCACTTATGACGACATATGTCCACTGAAATACGTTTGGACCGTTGAAACAAAAGTATATACAGCAAGCTCGAAATCAGGGCGTGAGGGATTTACCTCCGTAATGATGACTGTGTTGGTTACGAAGTGAAGCTAAAAAACCAGCATTTTCGACGGTAGAAATTCTACGACTAACAGCATGCCGTTCGTGCAAGGCCGAAAGAGAAAGTCACCACGCGGCTGGACTGATCGCAGCCTTCTCGCAAAAAACGTGAAGAAGACGTAAAATATGAAACTGCCGTTTCGTGCCATTCTTCCCCTTTTCATGTTAAACAATAGCCGGAAAACGGCGTTTGCCTGGAGTGCACGTGCTGTGGCAGACGCTGAGTCCAGAGTTTCCCGTGGTGCCAGCAGACCTGGTGCCAGCGGATCCTCTCGGCGACGGACCACAACGGGCCGGCTGACGCTCACGGACGTGACTGTGATCTTTGGCGGCGTGTCTGTCGGCGGCGAGCTCAAAGAGAATCGCTGACGCCGCCTCGCGCTGTCCGAGGTCGGGTAGCGGGGCGCTGACGGCACCCGGCGACTTGTCGATGGGCCGGGTTTCCTTGCCAGCCGCGCGACTGGAACAGCGGGATCCACTTTCAAGCTGCGCGTGTGTTTACCACAAAACAATGAGAGCTCCGATTGACGCAAGCCGACGTAATGTGATTGCTGCAACCACCAAGAGATCTGACTTCGTGGAATTCGCAAATAAAGCTACGGCCCTGCTCGCCACTACCTCTGCAGTTTTCCCCGCTACTTCCGTGAAGTCGAAAGGACGTCAGCTGTCACCGTCACGTGTGCCAGACGACGTGTGCTACGTCGCTATGAGACGTGATCACACCCTGCCCAGTAAAGGAACATTTCATCATCGAATGTTGATGTATTTGATCCATTCGATGCTCTGCTTTAGAAAAGGTCGCTAGGCTCTCTTTAGCCCGTAAGATAAGATTATCTATTCGCAATCTCAACACGAAATCTGAACCATGTTGCTATCTATTTGCGTTCTCAAGAAACTCGTACTCGATCTCTGCACCGGAAATTTCGAGGCGTGCTTTTTTTGTTTTTTTTTAAGTAAATACCATTTCAAAAAAAAATTAAATTATTAGACTTTTCTTAGTCATTTTATTTTCTCATGTAAGTGTTTACTTTAATTTACTTTTCTACATAGTTTCCACCAATACTAAGGCAATTGCCCTGCCCTAAAACTCGGTTTTCAATACCATCCTCGCAGAAATATGCTGCCTGATTAGGCAAAAATTGCATAAAAGACCCTTCCTGACACTTGAGGGAACTCATCACATAATGTCGACATCGCAAAGCGTCTATTTTCTCTCATTTTTTCACCGACTTTCTGCACCAGATCGTCAGTTATGACTGAAGGTCGTCCACATCGTTCCTCATCATGCACATTCGTACGGCTATCTTTAAAAGCTCTCACTCATTTTCGTACCATCTCATCGCTCCATGTTTTCTCCATACACTTCACTGATCTGACGGTGAATTTCAGCCGCTTTTATAGCTTTAGTATAAAGAAAACGAATCAAAGCGTGTACTTCACAGCTGGAGGAGGCATTTCCCATATAAAAAAAAAAACGTAAACACGCTAAATATAGGTGGGAATTATCTATAAAAATCTATAAAAGTAGACTACAGTACCGGCTCTCATAAAGAAATAAAATTTAAATAAAAGTGTACTTGTTTTATTAGCATTTCAAAATAATACTCACTTAAAAATCAAGCCTCGTATTTACTGCTGACAGTCTTTCCCACTTTCACAAAGTTCTTCAGTCTCAGAATACGAAAGATGTAGGTAGAAATATCGTAGTTAAACGTATGTGAGACAAATAGTCACACAAACACAAACACTTCCGTTTTCACCGAAACAGTACAGAGTACCTTATTTAAATAAACCTAACCACAGATATGATACGCGACCAAGTCCACGCATTGACTAACATCTTCTCGAGAATACTATTCTCCCTATATTCTAAAACGGGCAGAGAAGACCACCAGTCGACATTACGTTGCTAAAGCCGATTTCAGATTTCAAGACTTTCGTCTACATGGATATAATTATTCTGCATTTCAAAATTGGAAATTTGTGGTACGGTCTTATGGGACCCCGCACGGCCCACATTTCAAACTAAGTGCTTAACAGAGGTTTCATCGGATCATCTTGAAGCTGTTTCTCTACCGCTTCACTCTCTAACAGCGCGATGGAAAAACGATGCCTGATTTCTCCTTTTTTATTACAATGACCATTTATTCCTATGTAGTTGGGGCGCCTTCAAAATGTTTTCGCATTCAATGAAGAAAGATGATGATCCAAATTTCGTGAGAAGATCCTGCCGCAAAGAAAAACGCCTTTGTGTTAAGGATTGCCACCCCAATTCGCGTATCATATCTGTGGCACTCTCTCACCTGTTTCGATCTAACACGAAATGAGCTCCCCTTCTTTGAACTTTCTGGTGTCTTCGATCAAGCCTATTTGATGTGGATCCAACGCCGAGCAGCAGTATTCCAAAAGAGGGCGGACAAGCGTATTGTAGGCGGTCTCTTTAGTACACCTGCTGTGTACTGTAGGCAGTCGCTTTAGTAGGCCTGCTCAGTCTTCTAACTGTTCTTCCACTCAATTGCATTCTTTGGTTTGCCTTTCCCACAACATCATCTATGTGGTCGTTCCAATTTAAATTACTCGTAACTGTAATCTCTAAGTTTTTAGTTGATTTCACAGGCTTTAGATTTGTGTGATTTATAATGTAACCGAAATTTAGTGAATTCCTGTTAGTACTCGTGTGGATAACTTAAGACTCTTCATTATTTAGACTCAATTGCCACTTTTTGCATTATACAGATACCTTATATAAATCCTTTTTCAATTGTTTTGATTATCCGATAGATTTATCAGACGGTCGGTGACAACTTCATCTGCAAACAATCTAGGTGGACTCCTGAAGCTGTCTCCTTGATAGCACTTCCCTGGGAAACTTCTGTTTTACAAGATGACTTTCCGTCAATGACTACTACGATGACCTTTCTGATAGTAAATCAAAAATCCAGTCGTACAACTAAGAACATACTCCGTAAGCACGCAGTCTGATTGGAAGTCGCTTGTGGGGAACGAAGTTAAAAGCCTTCTGAAAATCTAAAAATATGGAATCAATTTGGAATCCTCTAACGAAAGCAGTCATTACTTTGTGAGAGTACAGAGCTAGATATGTTTCACGAGATCGATGTTGGCTTTTGTCAATAAACAATTAAGTTTGAGGTAATCCAAAATGTTCGAAAACAGTATATGTTGCAAAATCCTACTGAAAATCGACGTTAGTGACATGGCTCAGTACCTTTGCAGATTACTCCTATTTCCTTTCTTGTGTGTTGGTGTGACCTGTGCATCTTTCCAGTGTTTAGGTATGGATGTTTCGATGAGCGAGTGGTTGTATACAACTGCTTAATACTGAGCTGGTGAATCAGCGTACTCCGAAATAAATCTAACTGGAATCATATGTGAACCGAAGTCCCTGTCTTTATGAAGTGATTAAGCTGCGTTGCTACACCGAGGACATCTACTTCTAAGATACTCATATTGGAAATTGTTCCTGATTCGAATTTTAGAATTTTCAAATGCCGATAGTACAACATCTGACAATAAAGTTCGGTGAATAGTACTGTCATATTAACGTAGATGAACTATAAACTACAGTTACCTTACTGTCCTTCGAAACAGTGACCTCCCATAACTACGCACCGCTGAGCTCTGCGATACATGACCTGGAAACTTTGCCCGAAGTCTTCCTTTGAGACGGTGTTCAAAAGCCGCGTCACGTTTCGTTGGATGTCAGGAACGTCGTCAAATTTCTTTCCTTTCAAAGCGAGTTTGAGTCTAGGAAATAGAAAGAATTGTGGAGGATTGAGATCTGGTGAGTACGGTGTATGTCCAAGCTGCACCAACTCCTTCTTTTGCCACGAACTGTTTGGCGATATTGGCTGTGCGAGGGCGAGCGCTGGCGTGAAACAAAAAATCAGGAACCTTTTTGTGCATACTGGGGTCATACCCTCCGTAGACGTTGCATGAAACGGGTAAAAATTTCAACGTACCGTGCAGCGTTCAGCTTCGTACGCTCAGGTAGAAATTCCTTGTGGATAATGCCTTGACTATCGAAAAAGAGGATGAGCGCCGTTTTGATGAGTGATTTTTCGGCTCTGACCTTTTTCCGATGAGGTGATGTCGGAGAACACCATTCCATGCTTTGCCGTTTCGTTTCAGGGTCGTACCGGAGACACCGGGTTTCATTTCAGTGACAATACGGTTCAAGAAACTGGGTGTCGGATCCACCGTTTCGAAAAAATCCTGTAAAGCCTCTAAACGTACCTGCTGCTGATCGTCAGTCAAGTGATGTGGCACAAGACAACAACACGTTTTCCTCTTCCCTAACTCCTGGGTAAGGATTTGTCGCACGGATTCACGGTTCATCTGCAGCTCATCCGCTATTATGCGCTCAGTTTATCGACCGTCGTTCGTGATTAATGTCCTTACTTTCTCAATGTTTTCGTCACTGACGGCGGTCGTCGGTCGTCCGCTACGGGGATGGTCAGAAACACTTTCCCGCCTCCTCAAAAAAAGGCGAACCACTCTTGCACACGCTTCATGGACAATGCTTGATCCCCATAAACATGTAGCAGCAATGCGTACGTCTCTACATCTACATCTACATTTATACTCCGCAAGCCACCCAACGGTGTGTGGCGGAGGGCACTTTACGTGCCACTGTCATTACCTCCCTTTCCTGTTCCAGTCGCGTATGGTTCGCGGGAAGAACGAATGTCTGATAGCCTCCGTGCGCGCTCTAATCTCTCTAATTTTACATTCATGACCTCCTCGGGAGGTATAAGTAGGGGGAAGCAATATATTCGATACCTCATCCAGAAACGCACCCTCTCGAAACCTGGCGAGCAAGCTACACCGCGATGCAGAGCGCCTCTCTTGCAGAGTCTGCCACTTGAGTTTGTTAAACATCTCCGTAACGCTATCACGGTTACCAAATAACCCTGTGACGAAACGCGCCGCTCTTCTTGGGATCTTCTCTGTCTCCTCCGTCAACCCGATCTGGTACGGATCCCACACTGATGAGCAATACTGAAGTATAGGTCGAACGAGTGTTTTGTAAGCCACCTCCTTTTGGTGATGGACTACATTTTCTAAGGACTCTCCCAATGAATCTCAACCTGGTACCCGCCTTACCAACAATTAATTTTATATGATCATTCCACTTCAAATCGTTCCGCACGCATACTCCCAGATATTTTACAGAAGTAACTGCTACCAGTGTTTGTTCCGCTATCATATAATCATACAATAAAGGATTATTCTTTCTATGTATTCGCAATACATTACATTTGTCTATGTTAAGGGTCAGTTGCCACTCCCTGCACCAAGTGCCTATCCGCTGCAGATCTTCCTGCATTTCGCTACAATTTTCTAATGCTGCAACGTCTCTGTATACTACAGCATCATCCGCGAAAAGCCGCATGGAACTTCTGACACTATCTACTAGGTCATTTATATATAGTGTGAAAAGCAATGGTCCCATAACACTCCCCTGTGTCACGCCAGAGGTTACTTTAACGTCTGTAGACGTCTCTCCATTGATAACAACATGCTGTGTTCTGTTTGCTAAAACCTCTTCGGTGTCTTGCTAAAAGAAAACTTTAAATTGATCCCTTACACGTTCATTGTCCTGTACTCAGTTCAAAACCAACGCACTAAACAAGGACTTCGTCCAACAGGTCTAACACGGAACACACACGATGGAGGCAGGTTGTCAACACCGGCCGCTACGCAGGTGCAGCGTTGTGAGTCGCTAGTGTTGCCCCATCGATCGTTCTGGCTTCATTCACCGAACTTTATTGTCAGAGGTTGTATTGCCGTTTCTGCGTCCTTTACTACAGGAGAATAAGGAGCATCAGTACCCCCTCAGTTGCACTTTCTTCTTTGGGACTTCCCCAGATCAGAATCTCTGGTACTCTTATAAATAGCATTCAAAAAAGTTGCTACTCGCATTGCATTAAACCAGATGACATTTCAGTAAGTCTAAGATCTCTTATGAATGGTATGTCACACTTGTGTACTCTTTCTGAAGCCTACCACGGTCAGATCTCGGAGATCGACCGCAGGTGCCAGTTATAGAGTGAGGACACAAAGCCTTGGGATACCTACTGATATCGTTTCGAATCTTCTTCCGCCCACCGTAGTGCAGCAACTCGAAGTTGCATGGACTCAAAAAATCGTTGGAAGCCCTCTGCAGAACCGATGTGGTGCCTCCGATCCATTTCGTCTACAACAACAAAAAAATACGTATACAGATTTGTTAGCGAAGAAGAAAAACCTTCTATACTACAGACACAAGCAAGCAAAACAAAATTATAATTCTTTTTTTTTCACTTACAGGGCTGCTCTGCTGTCACTGGGTGGCGGAGACCGCTGCTGCAGTTGGTGAATAGTCTCCAGCTTCCTGTCTAGGAGGTCTAACCCCTATAGAAAGGCTGCTGTAACGAGACGAAACACATCATTTTTTAAATTACATAGCTATTTCTTTTCTTTTCCTATACTTACACGACCGCTGGCTCTCTGTATTCGCTGCTGGAGGCTGTTCCACAGCGTGCGGATGATGTATTTTTTTCAGCCTCCAGCATTTCCACCAGCTCAGGCAGTATTTTCAACATATTTGTTATAACAAGAACAAGTATGAAGTAAGAAATAAACCAAGAATACAGAAAACAAAGCACGCAGGACAAGTTGATACCGGTCTGCTGGTCACGGATTTCGCTCGCCATTGCGTGCTGGTTCTGGAAATACCAACTTGTTCCACTGATCTGTTCTTTGTGCTGGACACACTCGTTGATCTGGCCGGAGTGGTCCACTTTCGGTTGCCGGTTTACTCTCTGGCCAGCTGTGGCCGCTGGCAAAATACCACTTCCCAGGTCCTGGGTTATGACTGTGCCTTATGCAGCAAACTACTGTAATAGTGTATTCAACAATATTTTTTACGTGATGCTGGATAGTGTTCTGAGTTTTGAAGCTGTGTATTTGCGCTTATTCGTTTTAGCTTCAATTTATAGTCCGCAGCTCGTGGTCGTGCGGTAGCGTTCTCGCTTCCCACGCCCGAGTTCCCGGGTTCGATTCCCGGCGGGGTCAGGGATTTTCTCTGCCTCGTGAAGACTAGGCGTGGTGTGATGTCCTTAGGTTAGTTAGGTTTAAGTAGTTCTAAGTTCTAGGGGACTGATGACGATAGATGTTAAGTCCCATAGTGCTCAGAGCCATTTTTTTCAATTTATAAAAAATATTCCTGCCCAATGTATTTTCGAGTGTATTTACATTCAGTTATTTTTATGCAATGTATTCCATGTGCACCTCGGAAGATAGTGCAGTGTTTTGTGTGTGAGTATATTTGAAAGAAATTGTTTAAGGCAACATTTGCAAATGTATTGAGGTGCATTACCTAATTTGTTTAAGCACGCAAATATTCCAGAGCAGTGTCGATTGTTGTTTGAACCAATATTTCCTACTGCGGAAAGGTATATTCACTTTGTGAAATCCACCCCGCCAAATTGTTTAACGATTTATTTATGACACATCTTGAATCAAATTGCTGTGCAGCAATGTTTTTGAAAATGTGTTTAGAGGCTTATTCAGCTGGATTTAATAGCTCCTGATGTAGCTCATGCTGAAAGACAAGGGAAGGCTGTGTTATTTCCCACAAAACCATACAAAGTGTCTCAGGGAGGAAGGCTGGGTGGCCTTGGACGTGTGCTAGAATCTGAGGCAATCTTTTCAGCATCTGTCTTCAAAAAAAAATGTTCAAATACGTGTGAAATCTTATGGGACTTAACTGCTAAGGTCATCAGTCCCTAAGCTTACATACTACTTAACCTAAATTATCCTAAGGACAAACACACATACCCATGCCCGAGGGAGGACTCGTACCTTCGTACCTCCGCTGGGACCAGCCGCACAGTCCATGACTGCAGCGCCTTATACCGCTCGGCTAATATCGCGTGGGATCTGTGTTCACGAGTGATGGTGGTATTCCTCAGAAGAAAACGTGTAATTACATTGCAGATTCGTTATTTAAACATCTTGTCATCTGCAAAGGTCTCTCTTTCCCTCTTTGTGCTGTGGTACATTTAGTTCCTGTGACAACTTCAAGGTACGTATGTGAGAATATTCTGCACTTCCTTAAACACCAGATTTAATAACTCCTGAAGCAGTTCATGTTCAATGACAAGGGGTATCTGTGTGCCACAAAGAGTGAAAGAGTGCCAGGGATAACGAAGAAAGCTGCGGGTATTTTCAGCGTGACAGGAAGTGCTTAGCGCAGATGCCCTGCAGTTGCCGGCCGGTGCTCGGTGGCTGGTGCAGCGGCCCAGCGCATGGCTTCTTCCAGTGGCTACGACTCTGGTGCAGAGAGGGTGTGCGATAAAGTTTTTCACATATTTTTAGCACGATCTGTGACAGTGTAATTACAGGGTTCTTTTCACTATAAGAATAAAAGAAAAGAACTGCATTTGTTTAACATCATTTAAATTATTTAAACACCACCGTTAGATTCGAGGTGTATCGCGATTTCAGAAGTAAATAAACAATATTTTTAAACAAATTATTTAAACAATGGCTTGTGAACGCTATATTAGCCTCTCGTTGTGAGGTCCTCTCAGTCCAGCAGCTCGACACAGACTGAGGGAATTTACCGCCATTTTTTCCACGGGCCTCCATATTGGATTGCGTCATGGGAGGAGGGGAGGGTCAACAGCACCCTCTGGTGTTAGTGTTGTGAACTAGATTAGTTGACCTCTGAACCTCAAGGTGAACACACTGGATGGCGGTACTACATAGTGCTTGATCAATGGCAAGTCAAATTGTTTAAATGATCAGTATACCACACTACATACAAAGTGAAGACTTACGTCCATCATATCTGGCAGCCCAGCACAGACTGAGTCATTTTCCCGCCAATTTCCATATGGGGAAGGGGAAGAGAGGGGAATAAGGAGGTGGGGAGGGGTTGGAGTTACGCACATGGAAGTAGCCCAATTGGCCTATTTTCCCACTAAAATCTGAATTTCACTCCGTAACATCAGTGCAACCTTGTCACATCTACGGCCGCCATCTTGGATCTGCCATCTTGAATAAATTTGGCAAAATGTTGAGTAGGTGATGCCCCTTTTGTTCCACTACTGATGTGTTCTAGGATGTGTTGCAAAAAATTATAACAATAATAATGACAGTTTTATTATTATTATTATAACACATCCTATATTATTATTATTGTTATTATTATTATTTGTAAGGATTATACGATCGTTTTAGGTTGTTATATAAATGACTAAATATACATAAAAAGTACATAGTACAAACACTAACATAAGTATTTAAACAAACACTCGAGAATTTTATAACTGAGTTGTTAGGTCTCTTAACTTCTCCGCAGCCGGGCGGGATTAGCCGAACGGAGGTTCGAGTCCTCCCTCGGGCCTGGGTGTGTGTGTTTGTCCTTAGGATGATTTAGCTTAAGTAGTGTGTAAGCTTAGGGACTGATGACCTTAGCAGTTAAGTCCCATAAGATTTCACACACATTTGAACATTTTTGAACTTCTCCACAGGTCTTGCTGGTGTCAAACGCAGTTCACTGAGTCCACGAGGAAATATTCATATTAAATATTCTTCAGTCAGGTGCTGCAGAGTTTTCACAGCGACTCCACAGTCGCACATCGGGCATCTTTCAACCCCTTGTCACATAAACAGGCACCACACCCTCCATGTCCTATAAGGAATCGATCCAGAGGTGACCGTTCCTAGGAAGATCAAATCCATTTACATATTGAGCAGGATCAGCACCGAGACGAGAATTTGCTGGAGTGAACTTCTGACAAAGCTCTCTCCATTCTTGACACCCATCATATTTATAAGAGGCGCTTCCTGGGTTGTTCAGGGTGGTTTTCTGGGTTTAAGTCTGCCGGCAGGTATATTCTGCAGCTAGTTATGCAGAAATGGGTTCTGATAAGTAGTGGACTTTTGGAACTCTCTTAAAGCCGCTACTTCTCACCTAATAGATGGTGCAATATTGCGTAATACAAGCTGCCATATAGGTGGTGTTGATTTAGTAGTACCACCAATTACTCTGATTGCATGATTTATCTTATCATCAGATTGCGTGCATGTGCGATTTTTTTCCATCCTTGACCACAGTATTTTGCTTAGAGAAAACCAAGGCAAATTTAGTAACACGAAGAGCATCTATATTCGCACCGTGTCCTGCCCGCAGGACAAGGAAGGAGCCTCCCAAAGAAAGTGCTAGACATAAAATTCACTTTGGGGAGTCCCTTGGGCAGCAGCGAATCTCTGACTACTCCTTCCAGTTGGTGCTGCAGCACGCCAAACATGGTCAGTATGGCATTAAATTGAGATGGCCTTTTTCAGGACCCTGAAGATTTGGTAATAGGGACAACCTTGAAGATCTGTCACCTTGGATCTCTGAGGATATAGTGTGATGGCGGTAGTATGATGCAGTAAATGTCGAAAGCCAAATTTACACTGGACTCGCATTCGGGAGGACGACGGTTCAATCCCGTCTCCGGCCATCCTGATTTAGGTTTTCCGTGATTTCCCTAAATTGTTTCAGGCAAATGCCGGGATGGTTCCTTTGAAAGGGCACGGCCGATTTCCTTCCCAATCCTTCCCTGACCCGAGCTTGCGCTCCGTCTCTAATGACCTCGTTGTCGACGGGACGTTAAACACTAACCACCACCACCAAATTCACAAAAAGCACATCAGTTAATATAGAAGTTATGATCAAGATTGTATTAGTTTTAGTACAGCCCATGTATGTAGAAAGTTATCGAACTATCGAACGCTCCTTCCACATGTGGGCAAACACAGGTATACAGCTGGTTGCTTGAATACACAGAGTGGCGAGACTCCTCTTTCGCACAACTCACAGCAACTGACGATTGTCAGTACGTCTTGTAGCCGGGGGTGAAATGGATAAACTGGAAGTAGATCCTTTCTGTTCTGTAAAAAGTTATGAAATGTTTCAGCTTTCATATTTCTAATTCTAAAATCCCCATAGAGAATGATATGCGTAGAAGGCAAGTGGTGAAGCCGCTAATGCGTCTTGTATTCCTTTTGTTTTCCACTGTTGATTTTTTTTTCATTTCTCCGTAGAAACTCCTGTGATTCTAACAATGGTTATTTTCTTCTGTGCCTTAACCTAAAAAACAAAGTTGTTCACTGCACCGTAGTGGTCTCAATAATTGTGAAGATGCAGTATTTATTACGTGTAATGATGCCGCTCACAGGCAATTTTCCATAAATTGCGGTATCGTTCAAAAGCAATTGTCCACTACAATAAAATGTTAAGAGGAATCAACAGATTTATTTACAAAACGGTTCAATTTATTCGTTAATATTCATACAGGAAGTAGAGAACAACAAAAAAACATATTTAGGTGAGGAACATATCGTCTCTGAAGTCAACTTCTAATGTTAGGGAACATTTTGTTAATGATGCTAACGTAAGGAATTGTATCAATGTCGCTGACTGGGAATGAGTAGTGACACTCAAATATCTTCCTCTGGGGGCATATCAAAGAGCTACTGTGTGAAACCGTTGTGGAAACAGAAGACCTCGTCGCTAGAATTGGCGTCGCTGTTGGTACATTTCCGGACATGCCAAAAATCTTCAAACGGATGAGACAGTCAATGATTCGACCATTTAATGCGTACATACAGGCCAGTGGTCGCGTACTCGAGCAGTTCCTGTCAATGCCAAAAAATCACCTGAGGTCAAGCTGGGACAGAACATTCTTTACAACATTGCCTCTGTCAGTCATACCACTTGCCTGAAGGTTACAATGTCCAGTTGGTTCTGTTTACCTTCAGCATTCAGAAAGTGTGGGACCCATCTCGCAGAAAGTTTCCTCTTTTTCAAATCATTTGTCAGAATACGGAATACTGATGTTGGGGAACCCCGTGGCTCCACAGAGTTCCTCTTCTTCAAGAACGTCTTCCACTAGTTTCACAGTTTCTCACTTCGTTCATCTATTGATGTTTTTGCCCCTCTGGCTCTTGTATTATCGTCTATGCTCATACGACCACCACGAAAGCGATTAATCCAACCTTAAATGGTACTCAAGGCTCGCTGCAAACTCACCACAAAGTTCATTCAACGCTATGTGGACTTCTGTCGGCTTTTTGGCGAGTTAAGTTTCGATCTTGATACACGACCTCTGGTCTTCAACAGTCACATAACCTAAGACCCCTGCACGGTCGATTTATATTTCTGGCCAATTTTACATTAGCGTACACAGCAAAACTACAAAAGCTCCTCTTCTTCCTCAAGACCCCAACTACATTACTGGCCACTATGAAGAAGACGTGCTACAGACATGAAGTTTAACTGACAGAAAAAGATGATGTGATATGCAATGATTAGCTTTTCAGAGCATTCACACATGGTTGGCGCCGGTGGCGACACCTACAAGCTGCTGACATGAGGAACGTTTCCAACTGATTTCTCATACACAAACAGCAGTTGACCGGCGTTGCCTGGTGAAACGTTGTTGTGATGCCTCGTGTAAGGAGCAGAAATGCGTACCATCACGTTTCCGACTTTTGATAAAGGTCGGATTGTAACCTAACGCGATTGCGGCTTATCATATCGCGACACTGCTGCTCGCGTTGGTCGAGATCCAAAGACTATTAGCGGAATATGGAATCGGTGGGTTCAGGAGGGTAATACGAAACGCCGTGCTGGATCCCGACGGCCTCGTATCACTAGCAGTCGACATGACAGGCATCTTATCCGCATGGCTGTAACGGATCGTGCAGCCACGTCTCGATCCCTGAGTCAACAGATGGAGACGTTTGCAAGACAACAACCATCTGCACGAACAGTTCGACGACATTTGCAGTAGCATGGACTATCAGCTCGGAGACCATTGCTGCGGTTACCCTTGACGCTGCATCACAGACAGGAGCGCCTCCGGTGGTGTACTCAACGACGAACCAGGGTGCACAAACGGAAAAATGTCATTTTTTCGGTTGAGCCCAGGTCCTATTTACAGCATCATGGTGGTCGCACCCATGTTTGGCGACATTGCGGTGAACGCACATTGGAAGCGTGTATTCGTCATCGCCATACTGGCGTATCACTTGGCGTGATGGTATGGGGTGCCATTGGTTACGCGTCTCGGTCACCTCTTGTTCGCATTGGCGGCACTTTGAACAATGGACGTTACATTTCAGATGCTTTTCGACCCATGGCTCTACCCTTCAATCGATCCCTGCGAAACCCTACATTTCAGCACGGTAATGCACGATCGCATGTTGCAGGTCTTGTATGGGCCTTTCCGGATACAGAAAATGTTCGACTGTTGCCCTGGCCAGCACATTCTCCAGATCTCTGACCAATTGAAAACGTCTGTTCAATGGTGGCCGAGCAATGGCTCGTCACAATACGCCAGTCATTACTCTTCATGAACTGTGGTATCGTGTTGAAGCTTCATGGGGAGCTGTACCCGTACACGCCATCCAAGCTCTGTTTGACTGAATGCCCAGGCGTATCAAGGCCGTTATTACGGCCAGAGGTGGTTGTTCTGCGTACTGATTTCTCAGGATCTATGCACCCAAATTTCGTGAAAATGTAATCAGATGTCAGTTCTATTATAATATATTTGTCCAATGAATACCCGTTTATCGTCTGCATTTCTTCTTGGTGTAGCAATTATATTGGCCAATAGTGTACATCTGACGTAGTTTTCATTGTTGTTGCGGTAGGAAATCCACAGTAAAAGCAAACTGTACGTTATTTATGAAAAGTCTCTCGTACCTCAATATGTGTTCAGGCCTATCATACGTACTTGTTCCCCCACGGGAGAGTAACCATAACGATATAAAAGCTCTGTTGAGAATTTCAAGTCTCCAAGACGCTGACGTTTCAGCCCGAATCCTCCCCGGCGGAACTGGACCAGGAGAGAATCGTTGCAGCAGGTCACCGCAGAGCTGCTACTGTAGCAGTGTTGTGGTGGCGGGTACACGCCGCGTGTCTCGCACGTGGGCGGCTCGGCTCCCGGCCGCTGTCGCCTGCTGTGTCGCGGCGGAGTGACACGGACTTGGTCGGCGGGCGCGGGCGGCTGCATTTGCATAGAATAGGCGCTGCGCTGCGCGGGGTTCCCAGGCGACGCCGAACGCCAGGAATGCGCGCTCCGCCACGCGGATCTGCGGACTTCCCCGCCTGCAGTGGTCGGCCAGCGAGGAGGCCGGGCCGTCAGCCTGTGCGCCGTGCGGGTGAAACAGTGTGACGGCTTTTTTCTATTTCTTTCATTGGTCTTTTACATTCACCCTACTTAGGGCAATGGTAAATACAATGCCAGATGAAAAGTGTTGGAATGGCCATTTTCCATAGCAGCTATATGAACTGATACTCCCTAGAAGATTAAAAATATATGCTGGACCGAGCTTCGAACCTGGTACCTTTGCTTTTGATGTACCAGTGTTCTACCGACTGACGAAGAGAACACGGTAAGTGCCGTCACCCGACTTCCCAGAAACTTCGCTCAATGAAAGAGAGGTCAAAATAAGCGAACGTATGTCTCAGCTCATCCGTAGATATAGTACCGTTTATGAGAAACCGACGGTCAAAGTTTTCGAAGTGCCTTTAAATGAGTAAACACTGCAATGTAAGCGGTGGCTCTGCAGCGCGTTCCGGACCCTAATTTTCCCCACAAGTCACACATGAAACATAAAGCATATCAGACACAAGAATATGACCAAACATCTGCTGTCTGTTACAAAGGAAGGTCTTGAACTCCCTAAGGATGCTCTTAGAAAGCTGAAACTGACAAAAACGACAAGGCAGCGATGGACTTGGCGATGTCAGTGTTCGGAAGTGCTCTTCTGTCCCCATAATTTACTCTGGAGGAGACTAAGGATCATACATCAAGGATTTACTAAATGATTAAGTTTGACCTGGGCGTTGATAAAGAGGAACCTCAGGCTGCAGATGAAGAAAAAGCGGATCCTGAACTGTTACCAGTTGAAGGTGACAGTGAAGGTGCCTCTCGAATGGAGGACGCTGTTAAATTTGTTTCCATGTGCTAGTGCTAAAGACTTAATACCATTCCTCATCCTATGAATGCTGTAACTAATGACTGCAATTAGCTGTCACCTTATTTCACTGTAAGCTAGTCGTTTTTATTACTGTTTTCGTGGAATAATAAAAAAGAGTGGCTAGCGTCGCTAATTCACACTTTTGCGACCCATGTTCAAAACCCGATTATTATGTTTATTTTATTTTTTATTTATACAGTGTGAGTCGCCTAACATTACCGCTGGATATATTTCGTAAACCACATCAAATACTGACGAATCGATTCCACACACCGAACGTGAGGAGAGGGGCTTGTGTAATTGGTTAATACAAACCATAAAAAAATGCACGGAAGTATGTTTTTTAACACAAACCTACGTTTTTTTTAATGGAACCCCGTTAGTTTTGTTAGCACATCTGAACATATAAACAAATACGTAATCAGTGCCATTTGTTGCATTGTAAAATGTTAATTACATCCGGAGATATTGTAACCTAAAGTTGACGCTTGAGTACCACTCCTCCGCTGTTCGATCGTGTGTATCGGAGAGCACCGAATTACGTAGGGATCCAAAGGGAACGGTGATGGACCTTAGGTACAGAAGAGACTGGAACAGCACATTACGTCCACATGCTAACACCTTTTTATTGGTCTTTTCCACTGACGCACATGTACATTACCATGAGGGGTGAGGTACACGTACACACGTGGTTTACGTTTTCAATTACGGAGTGGAATAGTGTGTGTCCCGACATGTCAGGACAATAGATGTTCAATGCGGTGGCCATCATTTGCTGCACACAATTGCAATCTCTGGTGTAATGAATGTCGTACACGCCGCAGTACATCTGGTGTAGTGTCGCCGCAGGCTGCCACAATACGTTGTTTCATATCCTCTGGGGTTGTAGGCACATCGCGGTACACATTCTCCTTTAACGTACCCCACAGAAAGAAGTCCAGAGGTGTAAGATCAGGACAACGGGCTGGCCAATTTATGCGTCCTCCACGTCCTATGAAGCGCCCGTCGAACATCCTGTCAAGGGTCATCCTAGTGTTAATTGCGGAATGTGCAGGTGCACCATCATGCTGATACCACATACGTCGACGCGTTTCCAGTGCGACATTTTCGAGCAACGTTGGCAGATCATTCTGTAGAAACGCGATGTATGTTGCAGCTGTTTGGGCCCCTGCAATGAAGTGAGGACCAATGAGGTGGTCGCCAATGATTCCGCACCATACATTTACAGTCCATGGTCGCTGTCGCTCTACCTGTCTGAGCCAGCGAGGATTGTCCACGGACCAGTAATACATGTTCCGTAGATTCACTGCCCCGTGGTTTGTGAAACCCGCTTCATCGGTAAACAGATAGAGCTGCAACGCATTCTCTGTTAATGCCCATTGACAGAATTGCACTCGATGACTAAATTCATCACCATGTAATTGCTGATGTAGCGACACATGAAACGGGTGAAAGCGGTGACGATGCAGTATGCGCATGACACTACTTTGACTCAGTCCACCGGCTCTCGCAATGTCCCGTCTACTCATGTGTGGGTTCATGGCAACAGCAGCTAACACACCAACTGCACCAGCTTCTCCTGTGACGGGCCTGTTACGGACCCGTTTGCGTGCTACGACCATACCTGTTGCATACAGTAGATGTTTTGCAATGTGCGGCACGTTGGATGCTCTCTGTCCGGGTACCGTTCTGCATACACCCTGCAGGCTTCAGCTGCATTTCGTCGACACTCGCCATAGATGAGTATCATCTCCGCCTTTTCAGAGTTCGAATACACCATGGTCACAGTTCCTACAACACTACACTATCACAGACGTCTGGTAACACGGTGTACTACAGTTGGTCTGCGTGCGGAGACGAATGCAGAATAACAATAGCAGCAAGCGCTACATGCGGACACTGCTTCAGCTAGACTAAACCACAACAGTGCACTACAGCCGCACTCGTAAACACGGTCGTCATCGTAAACATGTCCCTGCAGATGCTGATCACCGACCGTGGCCCGTGTTTGTTACAACACGCAACTGAACGTCGGAGGTTTCAAGCGTCAACTTTAGGTTACAATATCTCCGGATGTAATTGACATTTTACAATACAACAAACGACACTGATTACGTATTTGTTTATATGTTCAGATGTGCTAACAAAACTAACGTGGTTCCATTTAAAAAAACGTAGGTTTGTGTTAAAAAACATACTTCCGTGCATTTTTGTATAGTTTGTATTAAACAGTTACACTAGCCCCTCTCCTCACGTTCGGTCTGTGGAATCGGTTCGTCAGTATTTGATGTGGTTTACGAAATATATTCAGCGGTAACGTTAGATGACTCACCCTGTATACCCATGTTCATAGAAGATTCCTACACGAATATTTTTCAGTGTACAGGGTGATTCAAAAAGAATACCACAACTTTAAAAATGTGTATTTAACGAAAGAAACATAATATAACCTTCTGTTATACATCATTACAAAGAGTATTTAAAAAGGTTTTTTTTTCACTCAAAAACAAGTTCAGAGATGTTCAATATGGCCCCATCCAGACACTCGAGCAATATCAACCCGATACTCCAACTCGTTCCACACTCTCTGTAGCATATCAGGCGTAACAGTTTGGATAGCTGCTGTTATTTCTCGTTTCAAATCATCAATGGTGGCTGGGAGAGGTGGCCGAAACACCATATCCTTAACATACCCCCATAAGAAAAAATCGCAGGGGGTAAGATCAGGGCTTCTTGGAGGCCAGTGATTTCTGTTGAGCGGTCGCCATCTTAACATCAACTGACGCTGACGCCTAGTCAACAGCGCCTCAAGCGAACAAATTTACAACTAAATGAAACTTTATAGCTCCCTTAATTCGCCGACAGATAGTGCTTAGCTCTGCCTTTTGTCGTTGCAGAGTTTTAAATTCGTAAAGTTGTGGTATTCTTTTTGAATCATCCTGTACATTGAAGTAAAGTGAGCTTTAAACTCTACTAATTGTAGGCGTGGTGAATAAATTTTAAAAAAAGGAAAGAAAGGAAGAAATAAATGTGAGGAACATTTGAAACTGTTTTCTTCGGAATTACTTGATTCATAACCAAATGCGAGCGCCAGTTTTCAGTAAAGTTGCCGTTATGCGAGGTTTTCCGCCAAATTATTGCCAACATCTAACTTGCAACAATGTTAACGACGTTTCTGTCCTGAGTGAAATTCATACGAAGAAATGTACTGTGGAAAATCTGCCTTCACGCGATGCTCGTGGTGATCGGAATTTCTATTTTTCGAATGTTTCTTCGATCGGTGTTATCCAAGGGAATGCACGGAATCTTCCGGAAGAATAAATATAAGAGTAAAATATAAGAATTGATATCAAAATAAAATCCAAGAATATGAGAATTTAAAAAGGTATTTAAACTTCAAAATACCATACACACACACACACACACACACACACATATATATATATATATATATATATATATATATATATATATATATATATAAATCGCAAATGTACGACACTTATTGTGAAACCCAGCTGTAATCTTACAATTAATATAACGCATTTGTCCCTCCTAACTTGATAAGAAACACGCGTGTAGTAACCTTCTACGGATGTGCGTAGATAAATAATAATAAAATAAATTATTAGCAGACGAATTTGACAAAACAAGTGCACAAAATTGGGAACAACTCAAACACAAGATTATCAAAACAGCTCAAGATCAAATTCCTTTACGAAAACACAAGAAACATGCTTGGTGGAATGAAAACTGTGATCATGCAATCAAAGCCAGACAAGAGACATTTAAAGCATGGAATAGCAACAAGACAGAAGACACATATGATACATTCCTGACAACTAGAAAAGACACTTCAAAACTAATTAGACAAACAAAAAGACAATATGAGAATAGTCAACTCTTAGAAATTGAAGAAGATTTTCAGAAATACAATACCAGAAATTTTTATAAAACTTTTAAAACCAAAATAAAGGGGTACCAACCCCAGAATCTTTGCTTCAAGAAGGAAAATGGACAGTTGGCTCTTAACAACCAAGAAAATTGCAAAGAACTCTCTAAATATTTTAAGAATCTTCTAAATTGCCCCGAGCCCACAGAAAGATTTCCACCAAAAATTCCCCAACAATGCAATCCAGTTTCACTTGCACCAAATGAAGAGGAAATCATTAAAGAAATTCATAGGTTGAAAAACAACAAAGCATCTGGTGAAGATGGAATTGTTGCAGAACTTTTAAAGGCAGCTGGTCGAAAAACCGTTAAAGAAATTACTTCAATCATGCAAAACATTTGGCAAACTGAAAAAATTCCTGATGAATGGAAAACCGCCTTGATTCACCCACTTCATAAGAAGGGAGACAAAACTGATGTTAATAATTACAGAGGAATTTCTCTTCTTCCAGTCACATACAAAATCCTCTCTCAATGTCTTCTGAACCGAGCACAACAACAACTTGAATGGAAAATTGGCGAATATCAAGCAGGTTTCAGGCCAAATAGATCTTGCCCAGAACAGATTTTAGTCCTCAAACTAATTCTCAGACATCAAAAAATTTACAATAAAAAACTAGTTTGTACCTTTGTAGATTTTAGAAAGGCTTATGACTCAGTGGATCGTGAATCTCTTTTCCAAATTGTGAAAGAACAAGGCCTGGATCCTAAAACCACGGCAATTATCAGAGACACGCTAACTGGTACAAAATCAAAAGTAAAGTTCAGAGGAGAAATTTCAGAACCCTTTGAAATAAAAACAGGGGTGAGGCAAGGTGATGGACTCTCTCCGTTGCTATTTAACTGCGTTCTAGAAAAAGTAATACAAGAGTGGCGCGAACGAAAATTGGAGTTCAAAATTGACCAACCAGTGAAATTAGGACGAACAAATATTCGAATAGACTGTTTGGCCTTTGCAGACGACTTGGTTATTCTAACGCAGGACATCCAAATTGCTCAGAAACAAATAGAAATTCTTAAAGAAACAGCAGAAAGAGTAGGTCTCCAAATCCCATTTGAAAAAACACAGTATATGACTAGCAACAAACTGGCACCCAAACTTTTGGAAACTAAGTATGGAAAAATCAAAAGAGTTTCGCAATTCAAATATTTAGGTGAAACAATCTCAGAGACTGGTCTAGAAAAAATTGGAAATGAAATTCGTTGTCATAAGATGGAGACAGCTTTTAGACTTACAAAAGACATCTACAACAAAAAATGTCTCTCGAGGTACTCTAAATTGAGACATTACAACACGGTCATAAAACCAGAGTGCCTTTATGGGGCTGAAACGCTAATTTTAAACAGAAAAAAGCACATTCAAGAAATCCAAAAAAGAGAAAGAAAAGTAATCAGAAAAATTCTAGGTCCAAAATATACTGAAGAAGGAACATACAGGCTAAGAGCAAATAGTGAAATTCAACAATACACCAGCATATATTCGGATATGAAAAAACGCAGATTAAAATTTTATGGGCATATTAAAAGAATGGATGCTACCAGACTAACTAAACAAGTAGTGGAATTCTACGAAAATCGAAGTAAAGCTAAATTTGAGACAATAAAATGGATTGCTGCTATAAAAGAGGACATGAAAGAGGCAGATATAAAACAAGATGAAATTCAAGACAGAAAATTATTTAGGCAAAAAATTCATGACTGGGTAGTTGGTCAAGCTGAAAAACCAAAGAAAACTGGAACCACATGGTCTGATGAAAGGAAAAGAGCTCATTCCGAGAGAATGAAAACAATTTGGGCAGAGAGAAAGTCTAAAAGAAAATAACTGAATGCCCCGTGATTGTACTTCGCGTGGTCCAGTAGGGCCCAAACGTGAATAATAACAATAAAATAAATTAAAACAATAATTGTGTTACGAATATGAGGCGCTAAAGTGAGACGCTACCATACTATTCACTGTGCCACCATTGCGGGTGACGTCAACGCATGCTAAACAGCATCTAAATTGCTTCGAAAACTTTGACCGTCGTTTTCTCTGAAACGGTCTAGTATTTACGGATAAGCCGACACATTGTTTTGACTCTTCTTCCCCAGAGCGAAATTTTTGAGAAATCGGTTTATGGCACTTGCCGTGTTCTCCTCGTGAGCTTTCCAAGCACCGCTCCCGACTTCCGCTTTATAATTTTGCTCCCACCAGTTCCTCAGCTCTTGCTTTCCAAGCTTTGATTTGGCAGGAAGTCTCAGCTCAGCACACTCACTACAACAGAGAGAAAAATTCAGTCTCCCAGGCTGCGTCAATACGCTGCCTTCCAGAAGTGCTACATCGCAAGGTATGCTGGAGAACTGTGGAATTTGGTAGGAGACTGGCAGAAAAAAAGCTAAAGCGGTCCAGTGAGCGGGGGTTCCTGAGTCGTGTTTGGACAGTTCCATCAGCAGACCACTTACTTGCGAAAACGAACAGCAAAGGTCCAAGTTCGAGTCCCAGTCTGGTACAGAGTTTTAATACGCGAGGAAGTTTCAAATCTGCGCACACTCTGCTGCAGAGGGAAAAATTCCTTCTGAAAACTTATATATAGTTGTTTATAAACGTATCTCTCTTTTTGTGCTCCAGTAACTGTATTTACTATCAGAAATGCGTTGCATGTTTTATGTAATAGGCATTTTCACTATGTGTTTTGTAATGGTAGGCAGATTTTGCTTTAAACTTATCAAATACAGATTAAAAGCAGTTCACATGTCGACCATTTACGTAAATGAAATGGTAGTCATAGTCACATTTTTGACATTGTAATTCTGTCAGAGACAGCAAAGGACTTGGAAGAGCAGTTGAATGGAATGGATAGTGTCTTGAAGGGAGGATATAAGATGAACATCAACAAAAGCAAAACGAGGATAATGGAATGTAGTCGAATTAAGTCGGGTGATGCTGAGGGAATTAGATTAGGAAATGAATCATTTCAAGTAGCAAAGGAGTTTTGCTATTTGGGGAGCAAAATAACTTGCGATGGTCGAAGTAGAGAGGATATAAAATGTAGACAGGCAATGGCAAGGAAAGCCTTTCTAAAGAAGTGAAATTTGTTAACATCGAGTATAGATTTAAGTGTCAGGAAGTCGTTTCTGAAAGTATTTGTATGTAGTGTAGCTATGTATGGAAGTGAAACATGGGCGATAAATAGTTTAGACAAGATGAGAATGGAAGCTCTCGAAATGTGGTGCTACAGAAGAATGCTGAAGTTTAGATGGGTAGATCACGTAACTAATGAGGACGTACTGCATAGAAATGGGGAGAAGAGAAGTTTGTGGCACAACTTGACTAGAAGAAGGGATCGGTTGGTAGGACATGTTCTGAGGCATCAAGGGATCACCAATTTAGTATTGGAGGGCAGCGTGGAGGGTAAAAATCGTAGAGGGAGACCAAGAGATGAATACACCAAGCAGATTCAGAAGTATGTAGGTTGCAGTAGGTACTGGGAGATGAAGAAGCTTGCACAGGATAGAGTAGCATGGAGAGCTGCATCAAACCAGTCTCAGGACTGAAGACCACAACAACAACAGTCACATTTTGTATCTACTTTTTTCATTTATGCACAAAGTGAAGACAGTAACTATTCTGAATATATTTTTAATATATTTCAGTAAGTGTACTATTCTAAGAGATCCGCTGGTGATATCTTTCACATAACAGGCCAAAAGTGTGTGGGATAAGAAACGCCAATATGGCACCGCGAAAAAAGTATTTTCTTTATAAGAATAGAGAAGCACACTATTTAAAACTCCGAAGGTATGAGGGGTAAAAACAGAGAGCGGAGTGTTATCGACAACTTGTACAGCAACCATATTGCAGTTGTAAGAGCTCAAGGACATGAAAAGGAAGCAGCAGTATGTAAGGGAGTGAGACAGTGTTGTAGCCTCTCCGCGATGTTATTTAACTTGTATATTGTGCAAGCGGTACAGGAAACCAAGGGGAAATTCGGAGACGGAGACCGGGAAAAATAAGAACTATGAAATTCCCCACCACGGTACTGCAGTTTTCTCAAGACGGCAAAGGACGTGTAAGATCAGTTGAACGGTACAGATAACGTATTGCAAATACGTGTTTGGAAGATCAACAAATGATAAATCTGGATAATTGGATGTAGCCGAATTAAATCAGGCAATTACATTAGGGAACGGGACACTGTAAGTTCTTGATGAGTTTAGCTGTTTAGTCACCAAAATAACCGAAGACGCCCGAAGTAAAGGAGATATAAAATGCAAACCAGCAATAGCGAGGAAAACATTTCTGAGAAAGATGAAAATTCATTACATTGAAAATAAATGTTATGAAGTATTTTCGAAGATGTTTAGAGGGAGTGCAGCCTTGTACTGAAGTGAAGTGTGGGCAATAAACAGCGCAGACAAGAAGAGAACAGAAGCTTTTGAAGTGTGGTGCTACAGAAGGATGCTGAAGAGTACAGGGTCAGATCGAATAACTAATGACGAGGTACTGAACTGAACTGGGAGAAAAGAAATTTGTGGTACAACTTCATTAAAAGAAACGTCCGGTTGATAGGACACATCACGAGTCGCCAAAGAATCGTCAGTTTGGTAACGGAAGGAATTGTAAAAGGTAAAATCTGTGGCGCGAGCCCGTGACGGGACTATCGGTCTGACAGCAGCTAGAGTGCAGCCTTTCTATTCGCCACAACACTAACTAAGGAGGCCAAGGTGTGGCGGGCCCATCGCATCGACCGCCTTTTACCCTGGGAAAGATCCCTGGTACGCATTTCGACACCTGCCTGAGTGGACCTGGGACCATTCTGGAGGTACTGGAACGAGAAAAAGTCTTCGCCCCTATCCGGGACTAAGTCCGGAACCTCTAGGACTGGAGTCTAGTGCTGTATCCATTACCGCCATGGCCACATGGAGGGAAGGGTACAGGGTTAAGATAGTAGAAGAAGACAAACGCTTAACTACAGTAAAGACGTTTAAATGGGCGTAGTTAGCAGTAGCTACACAGAAATGACAAGGGCTGCACAAAACAGATTAGCGTAAAGACCTGCTTAAAACCAGACTTCAAACTGAAAACAATAACAACAATAACGACTTTGTAAAATTTCACTTCCAGCTCCCTATTGACTGTTACGGGTCCAAGGAGCAGCATGCTACCAGTAGCGGAGGTGGGATTTGCCCAGCCGGTAGCCAATGGGTTTGTGTTTCTCTAATCCACCGTTAGTGGGTTGTGGGCTAAGCTTACTGGGCTGGTTTAAGGACCCGTGACTTTTCCGTTACGAGTCTTCTTTGCAACCAGGCTAGAATGTCCTGGCAAGATGCAAAACTGTTTTTAAAAGTACTCTTTCTGGAATAAGAAACTGACGACTGAGAATGCTTGCATGCTGCTCCAGAGCCTGACCACTGAGAGGTCAGAACGTTCCAGTTGTTGGTCGCCCGCAGGGCAGAGGAGTTGATCGACAGCAGTCTCAGGTACGGGTGGCAAGTTGTGTGTCCTCTGGAGTGGAGGTGGTGATTTAAAATGTTCAACAGTCCTTAAGTCGGTAGTTACTGATCAACAAAGCTATTTTTTCCCATTACAGACAGTCTACTAGAACTTGCAAGTATGCTTCCCGTGTGCTGATGTTGATTTATGATCAGTAGTTGTCCAATTCTCTAGTCACATCATGAAAGTGTGAACCACATAGACGTGGTTTTTAATGAAAGAGCTAAGTTTGGGGAGTTCAAGCTTTAAGCATGAGACTTTTGTGTGACATCTGTCCTATTGACTTCGACTTTGAATTGTTATCCTGTTTTACCTTTTGTGGACTGTCATTGTAAGTAGATAGGGACAACTGAATATAGCGTATTGACTGTTACCTGTTGCACAGTGTTTTGGTTTTAAAACTGGAAGGTAAGACTAGAAGGTATCGCAATAAGATTAGAGTCATCCGTAATAACGACGGGGGAACTTACTACATCTAAATGAGACATAAATCACAGATTAATTTATTCCAATAAAATTATTGATAAAATTTAATGAAAAACTGTGGCAATATAATTCTAATGAGGCTTTGGCATATCTGACATAGTGGCTAGGGGGAAAGATGCTAATAATTTTGCAAGTAAATTAATTGTAATTGTGAATTGATGACAGACTTTTCTGATGTTAATTGAAAACAGAGGGAATAAGTCACGCTTGTAGCTGGAGTTGAAAGCAGCCTGTTCATTGGCATTAAAACATAAGTCTTCAGAGTGAAGCTGGAAATAACGGAATTACTATAAAACGATTTTTAATCCTGCACATCGTCTTGTGGCTGTCTCTCCAGCTCATTGTGGTAGTGCAGGTGGAGGCTAAAGTGGCTGTAGAATCAATCGTTGACAGGACCAATGACCCTCGCCAGCAGCTGAGTGGAGATCAGCTCGAAATTTTTCGGAGTCCCGAATACATCAGCTCAGGCAGTATGGCAGGCCAGCGGTGTCAACTGCAGCTCTCAGCATGTAAGTCTGGTGATGGAGGATCCCGAAGATGGAGATAGAGTTGGAAGTGAAGATGAAAGACGAAGTGATTTCCCATCGAATATTTACTGAAAAAACACTTGCATTGTTACGTTTTGCAGCGCCGATAAAAACGCTTTTACAAAACACTAGTTTGCTTCCTCTAGAAGATTAACTAATAATGTTTGTTCTACCATATCCACAAAAAAGTCACTTCACTTTCTATCTTTCTCGGAGACCTAAGAGGCAGTTTAAGTCGTCACCATCCCATTTCTCTCTCTAACCTGTACTTTATTTACATTAGCGAAAACTGGAAGTTCTTACATTATGTCACCATTTGTTTTTTGCAGACTCAATATGTTTAGCGATGTCTCACGTTCCTAAAGCTTCGGTACAGCTATAAGTCTGCGAGAAGACGTTCTTTAGCACCTGGTGCTTTCTGAAGAAACAATCAACTTTCTACATTTGAACACAATAGTACCTTCTGCTAAATATCAAACTTTCTCTTGCCACGTCGAGGTTGTGAAATGTCTTCGCCAGGAGTCTATACCACGTGAGATCCAATCCGTGTTCATTCAGAATAAAGCTGGAGGTCCCGATGCGGTACTCCCAAAACATGGTTTATAGGGAATACGCTACTGACCCTCGTCTCTACCTCTGTAGGCCTTCTGGAAATTGGCTCAAGAGATGGTGACTGAGTCTACTGTCCCTGGTAATGCACGTGCTTTTACCACCAGTCAGAATACTTTCAACGTTCTCTCACTTCTACATGCAAATGCAAACGAACGGTAAAAGAGGAATAAGGTTAGATTAGTCAGTTACCAATGCTCACTAGTACTACTGTTTATCATATTGCTCGGCGTGAGTTAAATACTCTAATCAAATGGCCCTTTCAATATTAATTTACATAAGTTAGATGACTGTTTCCAGAAAAACGGTCACTTAACATTGTGTACGTTTTGTAGTCCAGTGCTTAGGTACTGAAATCTTCCTGAATGCATTTGGATAGCTAACAGACATCAATCCCATTCGAGCAACTGATTGTTTTAGTCCTATCTAGCGGATCAAAGTAAAGTTGGCGACCGTAATTAAGACCGTTTTTCAACAATACAAGTGCAGAATACTGATCCGGTCCGATTCTTTGGAGCAACAAGTCACGTAATTTGTCTCGCCCGATGACATGGGCTCGGACCACAGCCGCTAGAGAGACTTCACGTAAAACCATAACCTTGAAAGTTTCCTGTTAATCTGTCGGTTTCGTTTTACTCACTACATTTTTGCTTTCCGTAAATCCCGACATTACCTTTGCTATACTTTGCATGTCTCTGCTGTAAACAGATTCGACTGATCGAAATAAACATTTTGAGCAAACTCATTATATGCCCAATGAGGCACTTTTCATCTTTGGGAAGTCGGTTTGGCTCTCAGCCAATAGGAAGCTTTCGTGGTTTAGAAGCCACGATATGTTCCTTGCCTTAACTTTCTTCCGCCATTCTGGTCCTACTTTTCATCGAGTTCACTTCTATTTTAGAAGGAGGTCTTGTTTTGCGAGTTACATCAGAGTTCCTGTGATGGTGAAGGAATTGGGTGATACCATTCCATTTACTTCCAGTGTTGAATGTTCTACATCTAAATCTGTACCCACACTCAGCAATTCACCTTATGGAATTTAGCAGAGAGTAATTTTTGTACCATTGTCACTTCCTCCTTTCTTGTTCTAGAAGCGAATGGTTGGCAGGAAGAACAATTGCCGGTAAGCCTCCGTATGGGCTCGATCATCCCTCTAATTTTATCGTCATTGCCTTTTCGCGAGGTATACGGAGGAGAAAGTAATGTATTTGCTGACGCTTCCATAAACCTATCCTCTGAAAACTTTAACAGTAACCCACACCGTGGCGGAGAATGCAGCGTCGTGCACTGGGGTTGGTTGATAATCTCTGTGACGCATCTGTACTTACTAACATGTAACCGAACGAGCTACTCTTCTTTGGATATTCTGTATTTCTTCTACCAACCCGATCTTGTACGAATCCCATACTGACGAGCAAAATTAAAGTACTGGTTGAACAAGGATTTAGTAGGGTACTTCCATTGTTGGCAGACTACACTTTCTGAGGGTTCTTGCAATCAATATCAGTCTGGCATGCGCCTTTCCTGCTATTAGTTTCATGTGCTCTCTCCACTTTGACTAGCTCTGTAGATGTACTCCTAGATATTTCATGGAAGTAACTGTTTCCAGTAATTGTACTTCAATCGTTTAATCATTCGATAATGGGTCTTTCTGTCTATGTACACGGAGAGATTAAAGGCGAAAGATGGGGCACGAGGCTGCTAAGTCGTAGATCGACTACGTTTATCCTAAGTTTATTGCATTTACGTAATCGTTAGTTCAAATGCGGACATTGTGATCCATTACCATGGATGTCTGCGCGAAATATTAAGACCGTGGCTCAGCAGACATATGTAAAGCACAAATCCAAATGTTCAGTCCTCAGTTGCTGCTACGATTTTTTTCCCTCATTCCTTCTTTCCCTTTGTCAGTGTTCGTTAAAATGAAAAAAGCCAAGTTTCCATAGTCTGGAGTCTTCGCTAAGCTGTATGTCTTCCTGTAATCAACTGGGTAAGCCATTTCATAGTGCATACCACCTCCTCCGAGCCATACCTGGAGCAGCGCTGCAGTGTCCAAACTGACGTCTGGGTTGAGGACACCTCCCCGTTTCCTGTTCCTTTGTATTTTTATATGCAAGCGAAATATGAGGCAGAAACCGTAAAGACAAGGAAAAACAGCAGTTTTTAAAACGTGGTGTTTATAGACTAATGCTGAACATAAGGCAAGTAGGTAGTGTAACTAATCAAGACGTACCGAATCTAATTGGGGAAAAATAGCTTTATGACACTACTTGACGAAAGGAAGAATGCGTTGGCAGGATACATCCTGTGGTATCGCAGTACTGTTTTTAATTTCGTAGTCAGATGAATTCCTTTATCGTTAATTTGATGGGTGCTTTATTAATGTCAGATGTTATAGGGCCACACCAATACTTTTAAGTAAAATTCCAATTAAAAAATGGTTCAAATGGCTCTGAGCACTATGGGACTTAACATCTGAGGTCATCAGTCCCCTAGAACTAATTAAACCTAACTAACCTAAGGACATCGCACAGATCCATGCCCGAGATAGGATTCGAACCTGAGACCGTAGCAGTCGCGTGGTTCCGGACTGAAGCGCCTAGAACCGCTTGGCCACCGCGGCCGGCAATTCCAATTAAAGTACTCCACCCACACTGCAGGCAGAGACGAAAAATACATGTAAATTTACGAATGAGAAGTCCAATTCGTAAGTCAGATAATCATGAAGGTTAAGGAAATGGTGCACCGTGTTTATCCAATACCTGTAAGGGACGAATGAAGGAAGATTATTGTTGAAGGATCCGACGACGATGCGTTCATTAGTGACAGAGCACAAACTCGTGTTGGAGAAGTATGGAGAAGGAAAATGCAGTATCCTTTTCACGGGAACCACTGCGGCATTAATCTTAATCGGTTTAAGGAAACTAATAAATGTGAATTGCCTAGCGGAGCTTTCAACTACTCTCCTATTGAATGCAAGTCGAGTGTCTTATCATTGCTGCACCATGCTAGGTAATAAACGTGTAAGGGCGATGGGATACGTAGTCTGGTACGTGCAGGAGCGACATCGTGTTGCGTGAAGTATACACTTCAGCAGGCAGATACCAGTATGTCACTGGGCCATCTTTAGCGTAAGGAAGTTCCGCACTTCATCCTAAAGTAGCCTGTACGGCGTCACGTTTAGTCCCGAAACCTGAGGTCTTTTATCTCTGAAACAAATAATTTCGGGCCTAGTGTCGCACAGATGTACAAAGACATTGTTACCACCTGTTTAACAGCGTGCTGGTCCACTTTTCAAACACAGTACAGCAGCGATTCTGCTTGACATGGATAGTGCTGGATAGGTTTCCGGAAGTATGTGGCACCAGATGTCTACTGACAGGTCACTAAATTCCCACAAGCTACAAGACGGTGGTTGGTGGGCACACAGCTGGCGGCCGATATGTCTTCCAATCGGTAAAGATCAGGGGCATTTGCTGGCTAAGACATCAATGTGAGTTCACTTCCATGGTCCTCAAACCACTGCAGCAAGATTCTGGCCTTGTGTCGCGGAGAGTTATCTTGCTGGAATATGTTTCTCCCTCAGAGGAGACTTGAACCATCAAGGGATGCATGTGATTTGCAATAATGTTTACGAAGTTCACAGTTGCTATGGTGTCTTCGAGTACTATCATAGGTCCTACGGAAGCCCAACTCAGTGTACCCCATAGCACAATTCCACTCTCGCCGACATGCATCTGTGGCGTGGTGCACGTTTCAAGCAGCCATTCACCAGGGTGACGGCGTATAAGGACCCAGCCATCGACCTGGTGTAACAAGAAATTCGATTCATTCTACAGGCAACAGGTTTCTGTTAATCCACGATGAAAACTCAGTGATGCTGAGCCCACTACATTCGTTGCTGACGATGTCGTTAGGTCAACACAGGAAAACATAGGGGTCGTGTGATGACGAGCTCCATGTTCAACTATAGCCTTTCAACGGTGTGCTCCGAAACACTTGTGTCTACACCAGCTTCGTACTCTGTCGTCAAATCTGCCGAAGATCGCTGCCTATCCTGGATTACACAGTGAGGGATCCCCCGAAGTCTACGTTTTTGTGAAGAGACATGGACGTCCAATATCCAGTACCATACGGCCTACGTGTTATTCCACAATCATTCAACTACTTTCCATGCTGCTCATGACAATATTACACAGACAGACGACCAGCTTCCCCATTTCAGAGATTCTCATTTCAGCCGCAGCGCCACAACAATGTGTCCACTGCCAAAACCGCTTATATCGATGGATTTCCTCATTTGCGGCCAGTATCTTCGGTATAATGACTCCCACTCGTCTCTCCTCATCTTACATCTTTCCTAACTGCGACACGTGCCGGCAACCAACCCAGTTCACTCCCTTTCTATATGTATGCATAAAACGAAGGGTCTTAAATTTGTAGCAATAATTTCGGATACATAATTAAAAAGAAAACAAACAGTCGAGATCTGAAATAAAAAGGGGAATAAAAGTTATGTCACCTCCATGTTGACTCCTTTTTCGCCTTACATTTGAGTCACTATTTCTTGATTTAATCTATGATATTAATTTTATGTACGCGATGTGGCGTATCACGAACGTAGTAACCTGATATCTATAAAAAAACTGACGACCAACTCTGACGGCAGCGAAGATGTTTAAAGTACCAGTAAAGCTTGTACATGCAGTTAAGTAAAGATTGACGAGACCTGACCGTTGTTGTTCTTGTTGTTGTGGTCTTCAGTCCTGAGACTGGTTTGATGCAACTCTCCATGCTACTCTATCCTGTGCAAGCTTCTTCATCTCCAATTAACAACTTCAACCTACATCCTTCTGAATCTGCTTAGTGTATTCATCTCTTGGTCTTCCTCTAAGATTTTTACCCTCCACACTTCCCACCAATACTAAATTGGTGACAAAGGTTACGTATTTTGATAATATATGTGGTACATAATTGTATGTATAAAATTTATGCTTCCATACGGAGGTAAGTCTTAGTTTAATGTTGTTACCAAAAATCTATAAAAGAAATTATTCAGGTAGTGAAGGGAGACGAAAATTTAATAGTCATGGGTGACTGGAATTCGTCAGTAGGAAAAGGGAGAGAAGGAAACATAGTAGGTGAATATGGATTGGGGGGAAGAAATGAAAGAGGTAGCCGCCTTGTAGAATTTTGCACAGAGCATAACTTAATCATAGCTAACACTTGGTTGAAGAATCATAAAAGAAGGTTGTATACCTGGAAGAATCCTGGAGATACTAAAAGGTATCAGATAGATTATATAATGGTAAGACAGAGATTTAGGAACCAGGTTTTAAACTGTAAGACATTTCCAGGGGCAGATGTGGACTCTGACCACAATCTCTTGGTTATGAACTGCAGATTGAAACTGAAGAAACTGCAAAAAGGTGGGAATTTAAGGAGATGGGACCTGGATAAACTGAAAGAACCAGAGGTTGTAGAGAGTTTCAGGGAGAGCATAAGGGAACAATTGACAGGAATGGGGGAACGAAATACAGTAGAAGAAGAATGGGTAGCTCTGAGGGATGAAGTAGTGAAAGCAGCAGACGATCAAGTAGGTAAAAAGACGAGGGCTAATAGAAATCCTTGGGTAACAGAAGAAATATTGAATTTAATTGATGAAAGGAGAAAATATAAAAATGCAGTAAATGAAGCAAGCAAAAAGGAATACAAACGTCTCAAAAATGAGATCGACAGGAAGTGCAAAATGGCTAAGCAGGGATGGCTAAAGGACAAATGTAAGGATGTAGAGGCTAGTCTCACTAGGGGTAAGATAGATACTGCCTACAGGAAAATTAAAGAGACCTTTGCAGAGAAGAGAACCACTTGTATGAATATCAAGAGCTCAGATGGCAACCCAGTTCTAAGCAAAGAAGGGAAGGCAGAAAGGTGGAAGGAGTATATAGAGGGTTTATACAAGGCCGATGTACTTGAGGACAATATTATGGAAATGGAAGAGGATGTAGATGAAGATGAAATGGGAGATACGATACTGCGTGAAGAGTTTGACAGAGCACTGAGAGACCTGAGTCGAAACAAGGCCCCGGGAGTAGACAACATTCCATTAGAACTACTGACGGCCTTGGGAGAGCCAGTCCTGACAAAACTCTACCATCTGGTGAGCAAGATGTATGAGACAGGTGAAATACCCTCAGACTTCAAGAAGAATATAATAATTCCAATCCCAAAGAAAGCAGGTGTTGACAGATGTGAAAATTACCGAACTATCAGTTTAATAAGTCACAGCTGCAAAATACTAACGCGAATTCTTTACAGACGAATGGAAAAACTGGTAGAAGCGGACCTCGGGGAAGATCAGTTTGGATTCCGTACAAATGTTGGAACACGTGAGGCAATACTAACCTTACGACTTATCTTAGAAGCTAGATTAAGAAAAAGCAAACCTACGTTTCTAGCATTTGTAGACTTAGAGAAAGCTTTTGACAATGTTGACTGGAATACTCTCTTCCACATTCTAAAGGTGGCAAGGGTAAAATACAGGGAGCGAAAGGCTATTTACAATTTGTACAGAAACCAGATGGCAGTTATAAGAGTCGAGGGGCATGAAAGGGAAGCAGTGGTTGGGAAAGGAGTGAGACAGGGTTGTAGCCTATCCCCGATGTTATTCAATCTGTATATTGAGCAAGCAGTAAAGGAAACAAAAGAAAAATTCGGAGTAGGTATTAAAATTCATGGAGAAGAAGTAAAAACCTTGAGGTTCGCTGATGACATTGTAATTCTGTCAGAGACAGCAAAAGACTTGGAAGAACAGTTGAATGGAATGGACAGTGTCTTGAAAGGAGGATATAAGATGAACATCAACAAAAGTAAAACAAGGATAATGGAATGTAGTCGAATTAAGTCGGGTGATTCTGAGGGAATTAGATTAGGAAATGAGACACTTAAAGTAGTAAAGGAGTTTTGCTATTTAGGGAGTAAAATAACTGATGATGGTCGAAGTAGAGAGGATATAAAATGTAGACTGGCAATGGCAAGGAAATCGTTTCTGAAGAAGAGAAATTTGTTAACATCGAGTATAGATTTAAGTGTCAGGAAGTCGAGTCGTTTCTGAAAGTATTTGTATGGACTGTAGCCATGTATGGAAGCGAAACATGGACGATAACTAGTATGGACAAGAAGAGAATAGAAGCTTTCGAAACGTGGTGCTACAGAAGAATGCTGAAGATAAGGTGGGTAGATCACGTAACTAATGAGGAGGTATTGAATAGGATTGGGGAGAAGAGAAGTTTGTGGCACAACTTGACTAGAAGAAGGGATCGGTTGGTAGGACATGTTTTGAGGCATCAAGGGATCACAACTTTAGCATTGGAGGGCAGCGTGGAGGGTAAAAATCGTAGAGGGAGACCAAGAGATGAATACACTAAGCAGATTCAGAAGGATGTAGGTTGCAGTAGGTACTGGGAGATGAAGAAGCTTGCACAGGATAGAGTAGCATGGAGAGCTGCATCAAACCAGTCTCAGGACTGAAGACCACAACAACAACAACAACACCAAAAATCTCGAAGAGTTCTTGACCTATTTACTTCACATTTTTACTCGATGCTGTAATAATCGTTCTGCCGTTCATAAGCTAAACAATTTTTAAATATTCGTAATGTATAAATGTATATATACTATCTAAATGAGGAAGGTCGTTAGCAAATATCTTGAAAAGTTCTTGACAAAATTAACTAATATTTGTAGATGGGACTCTAATAAACAGAGAGATGGAAATATGCTATTCTCCAGAAGTCCTTCACGATTCTGTAACAAACGTTCATACAGACAAAGGTAACAATTTTTGTAAATACTTACGATATATAAGTATACAGGTAATCTATACAGTGCAAGTGCTGTTAGTAAAAATCTCGGGAAGTTCTTTAGTGATTTACTTCGAAGATTTACACGGTGCTGAAATAAATGTTCGGATAGGCCTAGAGTACACATTTTTAAAATAAATATAATATATACTACCATACACAAGTCATTGCTTAACGTTGCTACCATAAATCTCGAATAGTTCTTAACAGATTTACTTCATATTTTTACACGATACCCAAATAAACTTCCAGGCAGGCATAGGCTACACATTTTTAATATACGAATATGTGGTATATAAATATGTAAATAGTACAAAAAAGCGAAAGTTTGCAAGCCGTCGCTTGCTTTAATCATAAATATACGCCTCAGTCATGCTAAATGTTACTATTTTTACATAAAGAAAAGTGTAATGCTCTCAATGACCTTCTAATCATGAACAACAGCTTTAATTTTTGTATGTGAGTTAGTGAATTTCTTCATGAGACTTTTGTTATCTATGCCTGTGGTGAATTTCAGAATGCAAATTAATAATCAAGTTCATTACTTTAATAAGACTGAACCTTAAATTGCTAGTATACCCATGTACCACCACAATAAAATACAAATAGTGATTAGTTGAGAGAGTATGAATGAGAACAGTGGCGTATTTAAGTTTACAAAATAATGACAAGATTTATTAATCCTTTTTTAACTACAAATAACTGATAAATCTTACACAAAAAAGACAAACACAGATCAGAAAAAGAATGGCGATTACTGGAAAATCATAGATTGGGGATGGAAGCCCTAAAATTGTCCTCTGAATCACTATATTTTACAACGTAAACTGACTTTGTTTACATGAGTCTAATGTGAGGCCAAGCTCTATCCAAATGGAACCACTTACAATCAACTATAACACAAACTATGGTTCGCCTGAGAACAGGGAGCTGTGAATACCATTTAAAAACGTACGCCAGTGCTACAGTATTTTAACCTTTCACCTTGATTTAGGCGGCAGCAGAGAACGGTGCGCTGTGGGAGAGGTGCGGTGTCCTGCAGCAGCTGTAATGTTCTGATGCGGCCACGAAAATTTGCAAACTACGCAGTCTGGCGTTCTGATTATCTGAACGCGGGAAACTTCTCTATCAGAACTCTGAAATCCCATCAGATCCCAGTTTGAGGTTCACCCGTTCGCTGGTCTGGCCAAACCAATTTGACTCACAAGCACAATGGTGCATGCTGGAACTGTCAATCATCAGACAATCGACTCAGGACGGATACGTTTACCCCCGTGCCACACGATATGCCTGAGATGGTTCAAATGGCTCTGAGCACTGTGGTCATCAGTCCCCTAGAACTTACAACTACTTAAACCTATCTAACCTAAGGACATCACACAACACCCAGTCATCACGAGGCAGAGAAAATCCCTGACCCCGCCGGGAATCGAACCCGGGAACCCGGGCGCAGGAAGCGAGAACGCTACCGCACGACCTATGTCTGAGATGATTTGGACTTCCACTGTTGGTACAGTTAGAAACCGCCACTGACTCTTAGTCCACCACAAGTCTCACCCACTAAGGAAAGGACCAGAAGAGGAAGAAGAAAAAGAATAGCAACCACTTTCCACCAGCCTTGGTATAGGAGCCAAATTAGCAGAAACGGAACTCTCGTTGCACAAACCAATCGAACCATCCTCTACTCACTGAATCTCCCATCTTGACTGTTCTCTTGGCGTGGTAGCCAATCCAGACTTAGCACTGTGGTTCCCATGCTGGTAGTGCAAGCCTCCACTTTGAATATCCTGAGACGAGCAAACCAGTGACTCCAAATCTCTCTTGTCTGAAAAAAGAAGATTTTAGAGAGTCGTCGTACTCACAGTAAGCATGGCCATGTTTTCGTAAAAAACATCTACCTAGATGGTACCACAGTCTCACATTTACGAAGAGATCTAATCTTTCTGGGTCGACCATTCCCAGTTTCTGAAGGAAGGTTGTTAAGCTTCCCAGAGAGTTGTGCCCATGAAATACATATTTTTTCCGCTCGGGGGGGGGGGGGGGGGGGGAGGTTACAGTCTTGCCCCCACTAAATACGTATGCCAGCCACTCGCTCTGTATCACCCCAGCTTCTAACATGAAAAATCATGAAAAAAAGTCTCAGCTTACAGCAGTCTCTCTTAAATGGCTTCCTCCACCCACTTTCCATCAACTAGCTACCTTCGTGATGGACTGCCACCTGGCCCACGTAAAATGTTTTGCAAACTAGCGCTATTCTCTTCGACTATAAGTGAAGAAGGAGAGGAATTCAGCCAGAAGTCCCTCTGCAGGTACAATCCACATAGCGCTCCTTCCCAGAATCGCTCACACAGCCAGGTCTCTGTACTCAGCATTTACGGCCCCCAATTCATCTCTGTCCCTGTTCTCCCTCGTCTCCACTATGGCCCCTCAGGTGCAGGTGCTCTACAAGTTACACATGCAGTTATATGAACTGACAACAATTTTCTCATGTAAAAAGTCATTAACCACATGTAGCAAATGTGGTACTGTGGAACACCAAGATCATGACCTATATGAACGTTAATCTGTCTGACAATGTTGTTAAAGTGAGAGAGTGGCGTGCCACCTCTCAAGTTTTTTTTTTTTTTAGCATAAATCTGGGAAAGATCTTAACTGATTTACCTCAGAGTTACATGATACTCTAATAAATGTTCGGACAGACATAGGCTACACATTATTATACATAAATCTGTACTACTATGCAAAGGCAAGTCATTGTTTAAAGATGTTACCAAAAAACTCCTTAAGTTCTTGATCTATTTAGTGTAGATTTTTACACAATGTGCTAATAAATATTTGGATAGCTACAGGCTTTATACTCGTATATACACACTATACTCGCTATCTTTTAAATATCTACAGAAAACTAAATATACATGTAATATATAAAGGGCAAACGCTGGTAGCAAAAATCTCGAAAAGTTCTTGACCAATTTATTTTAAATTTTTACACAATGCCCTATTACACATTCAGGCCGACTTTCCCTGTATTTTTAAATATGTGTAATATAAAAATATATATATTTTATATATAAATAGGAAACTTTGTTATAAAATATCTCAGAAAATACTCAACCGCTTTATTTGAAAGTATTGCGCAATACTCTGTTAACATTCTGACGGTCATGAGGTATTTTTTAAACACTAGTGTGCAGATTTTCTGTTAAAACTGACCACAAGAAATAAGATGCAGCGGTATGAACATGTGCAGTTTCGCTCTCCTGTTGGCTGTCAGTTTTGACTTACACACCAAGGCACGTAAATCATTAGATAAATTGTTTGTTCCAAAAATATTCTTTTTCTTTGCATATAATTTTAAACAAAAACTGTATATGCAAGCGAGAGCTATTTTGTTCTCCTCATTACTCTTGGTTTTAAGAGGAAAGATATATTTATGGCTTATTTATATTAATGGCTTATCGACTTATGATTAGATTACTACTGTACCATGACATCTGAATCATCAGAAGCTTTGCAGTCATGCCTGTTCACAGATTAAACTAGGAGAGATTCAGTCATTGAAGACATTATCCTCACAGACCGGCAGCTGTAGAGGTCTCTCCTGTTACCTTGCATTAATGTTCCCAACCGATTTACGATTCCTTTTGACTTCATTTCGCAATCGAGGTTTCGTTTCTAACAACAATAAACAAGGATCATTGTCAGAGAGAGAGACGAAAAGGAGATGGGTAGAGAGGGGACGGGGAGAAAATGGGCAGGGAGGGGGGTGGAAGGAGGAAGGAGGAGACGGGCAGAGAGATGGATGAACAAGAGGTGGTGTGAGTTTTACTGCGGGGGGTGGGGGGGAGGCGGAGGTGAACAATGGGGATAGAGGAGGATGAGATGGACAAAGAGCAAAGAGAGGGGGAAGAGGAACAGATGGACAAAGAGAAGCGGTCAAGAGGAGGAGATGGATGAGGAGAGTAGGGGGAGAAGGAGGTTAGGACGCACATACGATTCCCATACAGATTTAGGAATTGCGAAGCATTTCCGGGTTCGCTACTATAGACTACGAACGGTCCTGTCACTCTTCCCTGGGGCATTGCTGACCATAGCCTTGTCTCTGATGACCACTCGCCGTCGAGGACAAAGTACTGGGTTCTATTACTCAGAAAGCCTTCGAGACGCTCCCATATCTCGGAAGCTAATCCATATGCTTGGATCTTCGTCAACAGTCTGCATTGGGGTACCACGTTTTTCGAAGATCTAGGAATATGTAATCGGCCTGTTGGCCACTCCATTCCAGTTTTATCGGATACCATGTCTGTGAAGGGCAAGCTGAGTATCGCAAGAGTGATGCATTCTAAATCCGTGCTGATTTGCGGACAGAAGCTTTTCTGGCTCAAGGAAGTTATTACATTCGAATTCAAATTACTTACTCTCACCCATTAAAGACTTACAAAGAATTTTAGAATGATGTTGGTATACAATATGGTTGTAATTAATCAACGAGTCACTTTTGTTTTGTTCTTCCTTACTTACAATGCACAGATTGTTTCGTGTGGGTAACGAGTCATACGAAAATGCTCCAAGCATGTTTTGATTTCTTGCCCCAGATAAACAATATGCTAAGCTCGTGCTTACTACCTTTTAGAGTAACTCATTCGCGTATTTGTTCTAGCATCTCAGAGAAAACGCGAACCAAGTACATTTATGTCCTCAAAAAAAGTGTTCATCATTATATGCGTGAACTATTTCGTGCTGTTCCAAGGCGGTTAATGTTGTACTGCTGTCTTCTATCTGCACAGTTCCACCAAACGAAGACATTGGAACGACTATTAGTGTGAGATGTTGGGCAGGCACGTGTTCTGCGCATGTGAAAATGAGTGATTACCCTATCGAAATTGCTTGTAGTGATGCAGTATATATAAGGAAACTTGACTGAATTCTGTGATTATATCCATCCTTCAAACTACAAGATTTCTCCTCTTGTAAGAGTAGGAAAAGTCTTTAAATCTGTGTGTCGTTTCTTCACCAAAGTTGCGATGCACCAGTTTGCTGCTGTTAGTTACCTGCGACATTAGCGATTACGATCAACGGTCCCGTGTCCAGTTAACTGCCTTTCCGCCAGTTGGTGGAGCTGGGACAGCAGCAGCACGAGACGCGGCAGTAGCTGGAGAACCTCCAGCGACTGTGCCGGCCGCTCGTGATCCTCCGCTGCCGGATAATCGCGAATCCTGATTCTATCGAGTGAAAGGCTTTGAAAGTTAACTACAGCGCCGCGGCCTCCCATTAAATTTCTCATCTCCTTTCCCATCTTAGATTCCAGCTCGAGCTGCCGCTACAGTTTCTCTGACAAGAGTAAGTCAGAAAAATTCCCGTTTGATTTCGCACCTTATAAATTCATCCCCCCCCCCACCCCCCTCCTCATCCAGCCTCCATGTTATCTCCATGTGAATCTTAAAAACACTGTCAAGTTTCATCCTATCTGCAGCTCCCCGCCACATCGCACCAGCAGTGGTACTATAATCTCGCGCCATCTTCTCCCTGAAATGTGCTTCTCATTTATCTTCTAATCCTACCGTTACCGAGGCCTCACTGTGTTAAGCAGATTCAAGTGAACATAAGCTGAACTAGTTGTGCAGAGATGAAGAGACCTGCTCGGGACAGCGTAGTGGCCAACTGCATGCAACAGAAATTTCACAAAGAACTTTCATGTACGACAAGTTTTCACAAATAATTTGTACCGTTAACATAAATATTATAAGTTCACTTTCTTTTAATAAAAGTTAAGTTCTTCTTTAAGGAAAAAAAATATTTCGTGATAGCTGTAACAGTTCTGCTGATCATTTTCTCTAACGATATATACGTATATTACCGGTTTAGTACTAAAACTTACTATATCTTAGCTTTTTACGGAAAATTTTAAGATAATAGCGACTTTTAATTATTATAGGCAAAAGGGCGTCGTGGATGCTCCGCTTCACATCTATATTTTACGAAGCTAACTTAATAGTCACGAATAAGAGACTCGCTTTTCATATTATCTTATTACAAATACCATTTAATTTTTTTAAAGTATTTATTAACTGGATAATTTGTATACAGCATTGTCATAGATAATAACTGTGATAACTGCGATAGTCAATTACCTCTGCCCTTCGTACAAGCTGACTTTTCTAAATAAATATACCTTGCGAAACGACAAGCCTATTTGTCATTGTCGACATGAATTGTGATTTACCTATTGTTACAACGGCCTAACGTGCTTACATACACTACTGGTCATTAAAATTGCTGCACCACGAAGATAACGTGCTACAGACACGAAAGTTAACCGACAGGAAGAAGATGCGGTAATCTGCAAGTGATTAGCTTTTCAGAGCATTCACACAAGGTTGGCGTCGGTGGCGACACCTACGACGTGCTGACATGAGGAAAACTCCAACCGATTTCACATACACAAACAGCAGGTGACCGGCGTTGCCTGGTGAAACGTTGTTGTGATTGCTCGTGTAAGGAGGAGAAATGCGTACCAACACGTTTCGGACTGTGATAAAGGTCGGATTGTAGCCTATCACGATTGCGGTTTATCGTATCACGACATTGCTGCTCGCATTGATCGAGATCCAATGGCTGTTAGCAGAATATGGAATCGGTGGATTCAGGAGGTTAATGCGGAACGCCGTGCTGGATCCCAACGGCCTCGTATCACTAGCAGTCGAGATGACAGGCATCTTATCCGCATGGCTGTAACGGATCGTGCAGCCACGTCTCGATCCCTGAGTCAACAGATTGGGACGTTTGCAAGACAACAACCATCTGCACGAACAGTTCGACGACATTTGCAGCAGCATGGACTATCAGCTCGGAGACCACGGCTGCGGTTACCCTTGACGTTGCATCATCTGCGATGGTGTACTCGACGACGAACATGGGTGCACGAATGGCAAAACGTAATTTTTTCGGATGAATCCAGGTTCTGTTTACAGCATCATGATGATCGCATCCGTGTTTGGCGACATCGCGGTGAACGCACATTGGAAGCAAGTATTCATCATCGCCACACTGGCGTATCACCCGGCGTTATGCCATTGGTTACACGTCTCGGTCACCTTTTGTTCGTAATGACGACACTTTGAACAGTGGACGTTACATTTCAGATGTGTTACGACCCGTGGCTCTACCCTTCATTCGATTCCTGGGAAAAACTACATTTCAGTAGGATAATGCACGACCGCATGTTGCAGGTCCTGTACGGGCCTTTCTGGGGACAAAAAATGTTCGACTGCTGCCCTGGCCAGCACATTCTCCAGATCTCTCTCACCAATTGAAAACGTCTGGTCAATGGTGGCTAAGCAACTGGCTCGTCACAATACGCCAGTCATTACTCTTAATGAACTGTGGTATCGTGTTGAAGCTGCATGGGCAGCTGTACCTGTACACGCCATTCAAGCTCTGTTTGACTCAATGTCCAGGCGTATCAAGGCCGTTATTACGGCCAGAGGTGGTTGCTCTGGAAACTGATTTCTCAGGATCTAAGCACCCAAATTGCGTGAAAATGTAATCACATGTCAGCTCTACCATAATATATTTGTCCAATGAATATGCGTTTATCATCTGCATTTCTTCTTGGTGTAGCAATTTTAATGGCCAGTAGTGTAAATTACGAAGTGCAGTTAAAATGCTAAAATTCAGTTAGTGGTAATTGTGGCTTTAGTCTACCATGTAACAAGCGAACACTACGTTCTAAAATATACATTTCGCATTTATTTACTTCTTCGTATTTTATATTCTTATTTCATAGTAAACGTCTCTTCAACAAGAGATAAATGTAAGTATTGCGGTAGAAGGTTAGAAATTATAAGCAACTAATGACAGTCGAATATTGTCACGAGCAATAAATTAAATTTCTTTACTTACTTTATCTTGTGTAAGTATTTATTAATTAATTATTAACTATTGTCAACAACAGTTTGGTCTGAATACCACTGTCATGAACAATAAAGGACAAGTTTAAAATGCCAAGGAAAAAATATTAGAAGCTGTCAGTCAGTGTGCCGCACGGGATTAGCCGAGCGGTCTCAAGCGCTGCAGTCATGGGCTGTGCGGCTGGTCCCGGCGGAGGTCCGAGTCCTCCTTCAGGCAAGGGTGTGTGTGTTTGTCCTTAGGATAATTTAGGTTAAGTAGTGTGTAAGCTTAGGGACTGATGACCTTAGTAGCTAAGTCCCAAAAGATTTCATACACTTTTTTTTTTTTTTTGTCAGTCAGTGAGTACCAGCTTTCCAAAAGGGTGGCTGCAGTTCAAACACATGCTCGGAGAGAAAGCGGCAATTCCACAACTACCATTATCAAAAATGTTCAAATGTGTGTGAAATCTTATGGGACTTAACTGCTAAGGTCATCAGTCCCTAAGCTTACACACTACTTAACCTAAATTATCCTAAGTACAAACACACACACACACACCCATGCCCGAGGGAGGACTCGAACCTCAGCCGGGACCAGCCGCCCAGTCCATGACTGCAGCGCCTCAGACCGCTCGGCTAATCCCGCGCGGCCTACCATTATCCCAATGACTACACTTATTCCAAATACTCTCGTAATATGACACTATTAAAAGTGTGGAAGTCGCACGGGCCCATGGTTTATATCTAAAAGCAGTTTAAGCAATAAACCAACATAGCACAAAGAAAATGTTGTGCATGAAGAAATTAAATCAATTTATGTGCATCTTCATATTTTCGCGCCGCGAAGACTGATACGTAAAATTTCGACGACTTCTTCCTTTAATATTTCGGTTGAATACCGTCCAGCCATCTTAAGAGAGAGCCGAGGTGACTGACGCTCCAGCGCTTTTCAACCCGTGGACCGCACCACTGCGCATGCGACCACTGATAGGCACGGCGCCAGAGACGTTGATCGGCGGCAAAGAGATACAAAATATGCGTGGAATTAGATCTATGGCTGCGCAGTCGATCCACACGTTGGTATCGATGTATCACTGAGAGTTGCACCGTCGCGACGTATTTTTGATTTTATTACAGAAATGTCCGGATTCCATGAGTTGTCCAAGCTGTAGCCGCTATCTCTATTATTATATCCGTCGCCAACCAAATTTCAACTGCGTCCTTCACTACTGAGTCCCAGAAAGATGAAGTCGACGCTAAAATTTCAACATTATCGCACACCACAGAGTGCTCAGTGTCAATACAGTGCTCCGCCATGGCAGATTTATTAGGTTGTAAGAGCCGGCTGTACCTGCGGTGCTCTGTGCATCTCTCCTGGATAGTACGTGTCGTCTGTGCGATGTATGAACGACCGCATTCACAGGAGATCTTGTAAACCATTGCAAATCATCTTTAACGGAACCCAAGAGTGCTGTTGTCTTTGCTTGTAAGAACAAACACTGTTCGCAAAACATTTTGCAGATAGTATCCACATATGCCGCTGAACGTACATACACAAACATATCATCTCATATCACATAGTTCACGAGGTATGACGTCATAAACACCGAGATGCACCCAAAAATCCCGCATCTTGCATGACGTTTTAACACGCTCCTACACTCAAGGCAACTTAAGGAAATCCCTGATACCTGGCACCGCTTTTGACAACTTTCAAATGCAAAGCGCCAACGGCTGTTGATGAAAACAATAGTCGTTCATAGAGCTATGAAGGTGCGTTGTACAGAAACGTTTGTAAAATCTCTTTGTACATACGCAAGGCAGCTGCACCCAGGGTAAAGAAGTTGCCCGGGATTGTGTTACTTAATTTGGATACTGTACTTATACATCTGTACATTATGCACATCTCCTTGTACGACTGTTTCATAATTTCAATGGTGTTTTCACGAATACATGGAAATGAAGTGTTTTCAGTACTTCACTACAAACACAGCTCACTTTTCGGTTTCGGTTCTAATAGAAAATTGCCACAATGTATACCCGGGCAATGCTATACCCAAGTAATGCTTGGTTGCTCAGCTAGTTTTCGTTTCTCTTTTTTTTTTTTTTAATTGAGATGTGATGTCTGTTTCTTCGGACATGTCTCGAAGATTTGCATAAAAGACACAATTAAAACATAGAAACGGACCAGAAGAAAGGGGCTGAATATTGTCGGCACAAGACCCTCGTTAATTAATATATATATATATATATATATATATATATATATATATATATATATATATATATATATGACGAGGACGGCCATAGGTACTTTCAGTGAAGACGCACCGATCTCCAGCACCCCTTTGAGACTTCGCGAATACTACGGGCAGTGGCGCTAATGGAAGGGAACGTTAGTTGCACGTGACACGTTGAGAATTTGGGTCGACCGTGAAGCGTGTGCGATTGGCCGACAGCCGGCATGGTAGCTCAGTGTGTTCGGTCAGAGGGCTAGCTGCCCGCTGTACTAAAAAAACTGAGTGACTGCATCAAATACGAACTTCAAGGGGTGTCATGGGACGTCTGCCCCGAACAAATGCAACGGACAAAAACGAACAAGAGATAAAAAAATAAGGCGGTTAAGGCAACCATTCTAGAGAAGGGAGCATGCAGATTAGAACCCAGGTCCGGCATAAATTTTCAACCTTTATCATTGATTTATTTCAATGCACGGACGCGCTGAAGTCCTGTTTCTCCATATATTTGATTTTTTAATCAAATGCTTGCTAAATGTAATAATTTGAATGGTGTGTTCGTAGTGCTTAAGTTTTGCAGCGACATCTGAACAGCATTGTAGTTCATTGTATTTAACCGGCCAGACAGCATCATTGACACCCAATCTTAAAGATTTGTATGAAAGACACAATTAGAAACACGAAGACGGACCAGAAAAAAGGGGCTGAATATTATCGGCACAAGACCCTCGTTAATTAAACACGTATTAACACCAAAGCGCACTGGCCAGAAATAACTGTAGCGTGGTTACTAGGATACTTCGTACTTTACTCCGGAAAAAATCTCACTTTTACATGAAGTACATGCAGCTTTCGATCACGAACTATTTGAAGCTAAAGCAAAATCCTAGATTACAGAGGGTGGATAGAGGATTGCCTTGTTACAACCCTCCTTTATTGAAAGTTTTCTAGTCCACACAGTCTCTTTCGGAGTACGACAAGCCAACCTAAAAGCGAGGGAAATAAAGTGAAGAACCCACGCTGGTCTTATTCATCGAATCATCCGAGGCCAGCGTCGAACAGAAGACGACTTAATTGCAGCATTTTAACGAATCACGTTCTTAGAAGGATTGTTCTCTTGCTGGAGAAAATTAGAGCTATTTTATTTATTAAGAAGCGTGTCTTTGTTTAATTATTTTGACCATAAGTATTTGGTTTCCTACTACGAATGGATTTTTTATTTTTTTCGCTTTTTTAGTTTTTCCAAGAAGACAGTATTATTTTAACTGAGAGGACAACTGTGAGGGAAAAGCTTTTTTTTTTTAATTCCAGGACAGTAATATTCTTCTATAACACATTTAAACAACAATCCAGTCTTGAAGAGGGCATCATGAGAAGCTGAAGGATTTAATAGCAGAAAGAATTTTTGTTTATCAGGAAGAAGGAGACTTATAATAAGACCAGTGTTTTCCATTTCATTGACGGAGAAGCCACGCCGGAGAAGGCGATGTGAGCCTGGGTTGTAAGGGCAGAAGGAAATCCCTAACAAAAGGAGGGATAACCCTGCTCGTTAAGGTGCTGCTTCCAGTACAGTGAGGTATGGGGCCCGGATCGATTCCTCCCCGAAGGATTAATGACAAGGGTAGGTGTGCTGGTCAGCCTTGACCGGTTTTTAGGTGGTTTCCCACGTCCCACTAGGTGAATTTTGGCTGGTACCCAAGTCCCGCCACAGTTATGCGGTTCACTCGCTTTCGAGTGAATAACACCATATTCAAACATTTGGACTACATATATTCCGTCTCCGGGGGTAACAGGGTGGTGGCTGGAAGGGCATCAGGGTACACCTTAAATTAACCACGCCAAATCCGTTAACAACCATAGCGGCCCTGCGCCGATGTGGGACAAACACACACACAAAACAGTACAAGTTGTCATTCATTGTACGAGGGGCTTTCAACAAGTAAAGCAACACATTTTTTTCTGGAATCAAGTTCGTTTTATTCGGGATTCCGTATTATGGCTCACATTTTTGGGTAGAAACCCTTTTTTTTTACTTGGAGGGCTTATATCCCAGCACGGTACCACTCCACTTGTCGACGTCGGAGACGACATCTTGCTCCACCAGTAACTTTCTCACCATGTACTGCTTACTGCTCCCCACGGAGTGCATCCTTCATTAGTCCAAACAGATGGAATTCGGAAGGTCCGAGATCTGGGCTGTATGGTGGATGAGGAAATACAGTCCAATGAAGTTTTGTGTGCTCTTCCCAGGTGCGCAGACTTTGTGAGGCCTTGCGTTGTCATGGAGATGGAAAAGTTCGTTTGCATCTTTGTGGCGATGAAGTTGTAGTTGTTTCTTCAAAATCTTGAGGGTAGCATAATACACTTCTGTGTTGATCGTTGCACCATAGTGGAGGACATCAAACAGAATAACCCATTCAGAATCCCAGAAGTCTCTGGCACGACTTTACCAGCTGAAGGTGCGGCTTTGAACTTACTCTTCGGAGGAGTGGTGGTGTAACGCCACTCCACGGATTGCCGTTTTGTTTCTCATCCGAAGTGATGAACTCATGCTTCATCGCATGTGGCGATGTTGGACAAAAAATTGTCACGATTAGCGCGGTAATGAGTACCCCAACTTGTGGAAACGTGTCAGCACTCCCAACACAGACGTTCAGTTGTGCAGCCAGGTGTTTGGCTTGCTCTGTCGATCGTCCAGAATGGGAGTGTCCGCACGTTACAACATTCCAGGAGTTATAGCCGTTTGTGGACGGCCGGCACTCGGGAGATTGTACAGGTTTTTCGCGACCTTGTTGCGATGATGACAGACCCCTTGGCCAACGACTCACAGTGCTTTTGTGCACTGCCGGGTCTCAGTAGACATTCTGCAAGACGCTGTGAACATCTGCGGCGCTCTCGTTTTCTACCAAATGAAACTCAGTGGCAGCTCGTTTCTTGGAACGCACCTCCGTTACACAAGACGTTTTGAACGCAACGTATAGCGCCGCTACCTACCGAAAGTTCATGAAATTATAGGTGCTGAATCGAGAATATTCCTTGATGTCCCACAAGAAATACCTCATTTTTTTCGACCGAAATTGGCCGAGAAAAAAACAATGTGTTGCAGTATTTAGTGAACACCCCTCGTAATGCAATACAGACAAAACCGTTACTTACAGGCAAACGAGTACAAGTACTTCACAGCAGCAGGAAAACGTGACTACCTCTGCAGGTGAACAGAGATATGGAGAGGGCGAAATTCAGTATACGGAGCTGACACTTCTGGAAGCAACAACGGCTGTAACATGGCTGGTCATCTGGTTGAACTGAGCCAAGCAGGCAGGCGCATGTACGAGGTGCATTCAAGTTCTAAGGCCTCAGATTTTTTTTCTAATTAACTACTCACCCGAAATCGATGAAACTGGCATTACTTCTCGACGTAATCGCCCTGCAGACGTACGCATTTTTCACAACGCTGACGCCATGATTCCATGGCAGTGGCGAAGGTTTCTTTAGGAGTCTGTTTTGACCACTGGAAAATCGCTGAGGCAATAGCAGCACGGCTGGTGAATGTGTGGCCACGGAGAGTGTCTTTCATTGTTGGAAAAAAGCCAAAAGTCACTAGGAACCAGATCAAGTGAGTAGGGAGCATGAGGAATCACTTCAAAGTTGTTATCACGAAGAAACTGTTGCGTAACGTTAGCTCGATGTGCGGGCGAGTTGTCTTGGTGAAACAGCACACGCGCAGCCCTTCCCGGACGTTTTTGTTGCAGTGCAGGAAAGAAATTTGTTCTTCAAAACATTTTCGTAGGATGCACCTGTTACTGTAGTGCCCTTTGGAACGCAATGGGTAAGGATTACGCTCTCGCTGTCCCAGAACATGGACACCATCATTTTTTCAGCACTGGCGGTTACCCGAAATTTTTTTGGTGGCGGTGAATCTGTATGCTTCCATTGAGCTGACTGGCGCTTTGTTTCTGGATTGAAAAATGGCATCCACGTCTCATCCATTGTCACAACCGACGAAAAGAAAGTCCCATTCATGCTGTCGTTGCACGTCAACATTGCTTGGCAACATGCCACACGGACAGCCATGTGGTCGTCCGTCAGCATTCGTGGCACCCACCTGGATGACACTTTTCGCATTTTCAGGTCGTCATGCAGGATTGTGTGCACAGAACCCACAGAAATGCCAACTCTGGAGGCGATCTGTTCATCAGTCATTCGGCGATCCCCCAAAACAATTCTCTCCACTTTCTCGATCATGTCGTCAGACCGGCTTGTGCGAGCCCGAGGTTGTTTCGGTTTGTTGTCACACGATGTTCTGCCTTCATTAAACTGTCGCACCCACGAACGCACTTTCGACACATCCATAACTCCATCACCACATGTCTCCTTCAACTGTCGATGAATTTCAATTGGTTTCACAGCACGAAAATTCAGAAAACGAATGATTGCACGCTGTTCAAGTAAGAAAAACGTCGCCATTTTAAGTATTTAAAACAGTTGTCATTCTTGCCGCTGGCGGTAAAATTCCATCTGCCGTACGGTGCTGCCATTTCTGGGACGTATTGACAATGAACGCGGCCTCGTTTTAAAACAATGCGCATGTTTCTATCTCTTTCCAGTCCGGAGAAAAAAAATCGGAGGCCTTAGAACTTGAATGCACCTCGTAATTAATGCTGCTTCAAGACTACGCCACGTGCGGCTGGTCCCGGCGGAGGTTCGAGTCCTCACTCGGCCATGGGTGTGTGTGTTTGTCCTTAGGATAATTTAGGTTAAGTAGAATGTAAGCTTAGGGACTGATGACCTTAGCAGTTAAGTCCCATAAGATTTCACACACATTTGAACATTTTTGATAATGGTAGTTGTGGAATTGCCGCTTTCTCTCCGAGCATGTGTTTGAACTGCAGCCACCCTTTTGGAAAGCTGGTACTCACTGACTGACAAAAAAAAAAGTGTATGAAATCTTATGGGACTTAGCTACTAAGGTCATCAGTCCCTAAGCTTACACACTACTTAACCTAAATTATCCTAAGGACAAACACACACACCCTTGCCTGAAGGAGGACTCGGACCTCCGCCGGGACCAGCCGCACAGCCCATGACTGCAGCGCCTGAGACCGCTCGGCTAATCCGCAGTGGTGCTCCAGTCTGCCAACTCATAATAAGGTGTGTTCAATAGGTGACACATCTGGAGAACATTTATCAAAAATTTTACACTCTTGAGGGGGCATGGTACTTGCAAATAGTCCCAGCAACGCACAGAAGGCTGTAACTCATGTCTCCATGTCTTTGCCAGATAATTCATTTTGAGATGATGGTTTAAATTCTGACATTTCCAATCTTTTTAATGTCGCCATTCACCGCAATGTTTCAAGTTTAGCTTCTGTTTTACGGGTAAATGTCTTTGGTGACTTCAGCTGTTAAAGGTCATGAGAGAAATGGGGGCTTCACGGACCCCATAAGCCACCATTAATCCAATCTTTATTTTTCAGTGGAAACCGTAACTGGCGAGCAGTAAAAACGCCTAACTAGTTAGTTAAGCTATACGGTGTGCTACTGCGGAACATGTAGATAGTATGAGGATGGTTTGATAAGCGTGTTTGTGTAGTAAACAACTCACCTTATTTCTTGACATAGTGTCCTTTGAAGGGTATACATTTGGTCTAGCGATCCTGCAGTTTTTCCATCCCATCGTAAAAATAGGTTCTGTCAAACGCTGCACTCGCTGAGTGTAGCTATTACTTCTTTGATGAAAATTTCTTCCCAGCAATCCAAAGATTCAACTTAGGGAAAAAGAAGAAGTCACTTGGGTCTCAGTCTGACGTATATGGTGGATGAGAATCCAGTTTAAAGCCCATTTCATACACTTTCGCCATGGTTATGGCTGATGTATGGGATATCACATCATCGTGATGAAAGAGCATATTTTGCGTGCCAGCCTGCGCCTTTTTTCAGCTAACGCAAGTTTAAAATGATTCATCAGTGAAGCATATATGGTTCAGTCATGGTTCTGCCGTTTTATGAGTAATCTATGAGGATTATTCCTTTGAAATAATTTAAAAAAAAGTGGCCGTCACCTTACTAGGTGACATAATGGGCTTTACCTTCTTCGGTGCACATTCACCAGCCTTTGTCCATTGTTTCGACTCCTGTTTTGAGTCTAGTGTGTGACGATGGATCTAGGTTTCATCAACAGTCACAAATCGCACAAAATCAGCGGAAAAATTCTTGCAGATTGCGGTTAGCAACAGCAGACATTGTGTTGAAATGTTGTGCCAAATGCGCTTTTGGTCGACTGTGTACATACAATAGCGGCACTCACCTCGCACACAGCTTCTTCATAACCAGTTGTCCCTGTAGGATACTACACACTTGCTCAATTGAGATGGATACAGTCTCAGTAATCTCATCAATTTTTATTTTGCAGTCTTGCGTTACCATACCTTGGATTTTGTCAATGGTTTCTTTTGCGGTGGCATCAATTGGATAGCCGATGCGCACTTCGTCCTCGGTTCTTCTCCGACCACGTTTAAATTCATTAATTAAAAAGCGAATAATCTTCAATGATGGTGCAGAGCCCGCATGAACTTCATCCAATACGGATTTGATTTGTGCGGCAGTCCAATCCTTCAAATCAAAATATTTAAAAACAGTACGAAACACGGTTTTCTCCATTTTCAATCACAATCTACACACTGATCAGTTCATACGGCTGTCAACAATGAACTGAGTGCTGTACATTTTTGAAATTGTTTATACAATCCATGGAATAATGATGCTTACTAACTATGAAGGAGCAACGAAAATCTTTGAGTCTGTAAATTTACCAGACTTGTCAAACGACCCTCGGAACTGATAAACCATCGGACGGATACTGCGCTTTTCTTCGCTCTTAACAAGGGGAAAGGACAGCTGCCAGCAGGCAGGCGCACCTGCAAAAAGCAAAGCGTCGTGGCGTGGCGGCACGGAGTCGATTAGCGGTGTCCGCCCATTGTGGCGTCGGGGCGGCCCCTTATCAGACATCTGTCGCGATTGCTCATTGTCTTCCTTTATGAGGTTGCGAGACCGCCCAACAATTCTCTTTTTTGCAGGAACTTACTTCTCTGGAGTCGGTGTCGCAACTTGCAGCTGTACACGACTTCGGCCGCAAATATTTCTGAGTCCATGGGGACATCCACTTGTAATTTCATCGTTTCCAATTAGCTTGTGATTTTATGTGACAGCGTCTGTAGCTCCGTGCAGAGCCGTTTTCATACCTCATTGGCGTGAGTGGACTAGTACAAAGATTCCGCTCCAACGACGTCATTCCACAAGGCGAATTACAGTGTGATTGCAATAAGTAACGTCACAGCCCTAACAAGGCAAATTGAGACGTGCGAACGTAATAATCGATTCCAGCCGCTCATCGAACTTCTTTGCTCGGCGTTTCCAAGCGACGGGCTGGTCGGCAAGCCGCGAAGGGGCGCTGAGGCACCCACAGATCTGACTGAAGGGGAGCCAGGCGAGAACCATTACCCCTATGCCGGCAATGCAAATTTTCAAGGTATTTAAATATCATTTCTGAACAAACTATTGAGTATACCTTGAGACTTGGAGACGAGATTTCCAGTAATTATGGCTTTAGTCTTGCGCAGATTTTGGCAAATTGAAGTTTTAGAGTTCTGCTGACACTTGTTAAAAAAGCTGGATTACAACTTTGAAAAAATGGCTTTCGTTTTCGAGCCTGAATAAAAAAAAGTAGCCACACGTGTATGTATTTGCTCGTTTCTTGTCTTGGAACAACTGCAGACAATTTTAAGTTTCTGTAGCACACAGTTGTGGAAGTAATTGCACATATTGGACGAAGAACGTCGTCTTGCTAAAGCATGGTTTAAAGTTTTCTTTGTGTATTACTTATAAATTCTTGTAACAGTTTTTACAATTACTGCTTTCCTGCACCATATTCAGCATCATCTGAATCGTTGGCATAATCTTTCCTTTTATTCTTGGCTCTTCTTTGTTTTCTCACCTCTTTTGTTCAACTGAACGCAGCTATGTCTGCTTTACGAATTCTAGAAATATCAATATTCCGTAATGTCAGTCTTGGATTTGCACCTGAACTGACTCCTAGTCTCCTTAGCATTTCAATTTTTCTTAATATGTCATCATTAAAACATAAAGTAGCACCCAATGCACCAAATCTTAAAGTTTCATAGAGTACAAACACCGTTTCTGGTAGACGATTCCAAATTACAAACTTTCAGTGAGATTTTTTAGTTTTATCGCGTAAGCACTTCTTGAGTAGTGCATTATTAGTGAGGTCCCTAAACACAGGTTTTATTGTGCTTATAGCTGCTAGTGGTATGTTTACGCTCATAATTTTTCGCCAGAACATGATGTCCATTTGCATCTGCACCAGCATTCGGGGCAAATGCTGTGTTGCGGGTCTTCATCATTTGATACCTTATGGAGAAAAAACATTGTCCATGTGACTCTGCTCATACTTTCTTAATCATCGCAGTTCCTTCTTATGGCTAAACGATAACAAGTTTGCAGCTTGTCTATTTCAGAATTTGTGAGACGTCCTTTTCCTCCAAGTATCTTCATTTCCTACCGACGGACGACGTTCAGTTGTTACCTAGGTTAAAGACTGGGAAACCACTGAAATATAAGTCAAAGATGCTTACATCACATTAAGACAGCAAGAAGTCATATGCCTAAAAACTTACAGTGACGCGAAAGTGAGCGAGGCACTTGATGCGCACCGTACTGTAAAATTACCAGTACCTCGGAAAATATTCATCAGATTTGCATGACACAAACTTCATTTTACAGAGAAAACTGCAGATGAAATGACAACAATAGAAATTTCGATTTTTTGAGCTGATTTAGCGCATGTCTTCACTTAATGACATACATGCCCCTTCCTGGTGTCTCAAAGTTTGTTTGATGTTCGGTTTAATAACTGAAATTCGTTCACCGAGGTGCGATTCGTCGTGTTGTCGTTGCGTGTGGAAACGGTGTGCATACAAGAGTTGAAGAATTATTGTTTCCCTCCACTTCTATGGTAATGAGTTTCCATCTTCGGACTCGGTACGGTTCTTACTAAGCATATCCATTACGTATGTTTTAGAACCCGTGACTGTTAATTCAATGCAAATACATAAAACTGCAACCAGTCACTTTTTTAAATAGTTATTTATGTATTTAATACTCCATGAACCTGTTTTCAATCCTTTTATGGTTCATCTTCAGATGGTTTCCGGACGTCACATATCTATTTCAAGCATTATTGGGTGCTGGCTCTGTGACAAGAAGATTGAAGATGCGTTAATGCATCGCCATGAGTATTGTTTATCTGTCGATTTTGATCCAAAATATGGTTTCACACTCATTGCGACACCCGCCTTTTTATTTTTGTTCCACATCATACACTTTTACACATCGGTTTAATAACTGAAATTCGTTCACCGAGGTGCAATTCATGGTGTTGTCGTAAAAGAGTGTGATGTGGGGTAGTGTGGAGATGGCGGTGCGTCCCCAAGCCCCTTCCCCTTCCTTCCCTCTCCTCTCACCCTCCCCCTCCATCCCCTAGCCTATTGGCCGAAAGTTGAATTTTGGTAGGAATTTCGAATTTTGGCAAGAACTTCGAATTTTAGTAGGAATTTATTTGTCCCAGGACTGTGCTGACATCCCACCCCACCCCCACTCGGGAATTGGCAGGAATAAAAATGGTGGTGCCCTTTCTGGGAAACAAACTGTGGTTTTTCTTTTGGACAGAAATCCCAAGGGCACCGCCTAACACATGTAAACTGCCCAGGTGCAGGAGAGGATGGTTAGGTTAGTTTACTTTAGTTATTTTGGTTGGGAAGCTGTAGAAAATATCTGTCCTAATTACATCATGAATCATAAAGATTGGTACTAATTACACAACTACACTCCTGGAAATGGAAAAAAGAACACATTGACACCGGTGTGTCAGACCTACCATACTTGCTCCGGACACTGTGAGAGGGCTGTACAAGCAATGATCACATGCACGGCACAGCGGACACACCAGGAACCGCGGTGTTGGGCGTCGAATGGCGCTAGCTGCGCAGCATTTGTGCACCGCCGCCGTCAGTGTCAGCCAGTTTGCCGTGGCATACGGAGCTCCATCGCAGTCTTTAACACTGGTAGCATGCCGCAACAGCGTGGACGTGAACCGTATGTGCAGTTGACGGACTTTGAGCGAGGGCGTATAGTGGGCATGCGGGAGGCCGGGTGGACGTATCCGCCGAATTGCTCAACACGTGGGGCGTGAGGTCTCCACAGTACATCGATGTTGTCGCCAGTGGTCGGCGGAAGGTGCACGTGCCCGTCGACCTGGGACCGGACCGCAGCGACGCACGGATGCACGCCATGACCGTAGGATCCTACGCAGTGCCGTAGGGGACCGCACCGCCACTTCCCAGCAAATTAGGGACACTGTTGCTCCTGAGGTATCGGCGAGGACCATTCGCAACCGTCTCCATGAAGCTGGGCTACGGTCCCGCACACCGTTAGGCCGTCTTCCGCTCACGCCCCAACATCGTGCAGCCCGCCTCCAGTGGTGTCGCGACAGGCGTGAATGGAGGGACGAATGGAGACGTGTCGTCTTCAGCGATGAGAGTCGCTTCTGCCTTGGTGCCAATGATGGTCGTATGCGTGTTTGGCGCCGTGCAGGTGAGCGCCACAATCAGGACTGCATACGACCGAGGCACACAGGGCCAACACCCGGCATCATGGTGTGGGGAGCGATCTCCTACACTGGCCGTACACCACTGGTGATCGTCGAGGGGACACTGAATAGTGCTCGGTACATCCAAACCGTCATCGAACCCATCGTTCTACCATTCCTAGACCGGCAAGGGAACTTGCTGTTCCAACAGGACAATGCACGTCCGCATGTATCCCGTGCCACCCAACGTGCTCTAGAAGGTGTAAGTCAACTACCCTGGCCAGCAAGATCTCCGGATCTGTCCCCCATTGAGCATGTTTGGGACTGGATGAAGCGTCGTCTCACGCGGTCTGCACGTCCAGCACGAACGCTGGTCCAACTGAGGCGCCAGGTGGAAATGGCATGGCAATCCGTTCCACAGGACTACATCCAGCATCTCTACGATCGTCTCCATGGGAGAATAGCAGCCTGCATTGCTGCGAAAGGTGGATATACACTGTACTAGTGCCGACATTGTGCATGCTCTGTTGCCTGTGTCTATGTGCCTGTGGTTCTGTCAGTGTGATCATGTGATGTATCTGACCCCAGGAATGTGTCAATAAAGTTTCCCCTTCCTGGGACAATGAATTCACGGTGTTCTTATTTCAATTTCCAGGAGTGTATATGCATTGCACTACACAAAGACTGCCTAAAAAAAGCTCAAGAATTGATGATTCCATACAACTGGTGTTATCCTGCTGGGAAAAAATATCACAATACGACAAGAAACGAGTGGCAGACATACTCAAACTCTACCCTTCACCTACAAGCTCGCAGTAAAAAGGTCGTAGTAGGAGATATTGTCCTTATTTTTTTGTTATGGGAAATATATTCAACTGACGAGATGTTTGTGTTGGAGGGAGAGGAGTTTAATGAATGTGTTACCTGTAAGCATACAGCTGAGTCCTGTATCGCTGTTCGACATCAAAGTTCACTACAGTTACCTGCTCGGCAATCATCCTGCAGTCCGGGTAATTCAAGCCAATATACACTACCGCAATTGACGGAAAATGCTTCACTGCTCTAATTACACATCGAAATTGTAGTAAAAAAAAAATCCAGCATTCTTAATGAACAGGTCATAATGAAACACATGTACTGGGGAAAATCATCATCCCAAAAGATTGCAGAGGGGGACGGTAGTTGAATGTGCATTCTCCTTGATGTATGATCACAAACTGCCGAAGTTAGTGGCCTTCTTACCTCCCCTCATCCCTCCCCCTCCCTAACTCCCTCCCTCCCTCCACCTACGATGGGGACACAGGTCTTCTCAAACAGTCAACTTCTCCTGAGCACCTCGCGGTTTTTCTGCGACCTATAACCATCCCACCAGCAGACGAGCTCACAGGCACTGATCCTTTGCCAACACAAAAGGACGTAAAACCAACTAAACAATGCGAGATAATTCGCCATCGTTCGGCGCCACATGCCGCCCGCTAGTCATGGCACACCTGCCTAGGGCGACCATACACACACAGACACACACCACAAACACGCGCGCACACTCGCGCGCACGCACACACACACACACACACACACACACACACACACACTGCCGGCCGTTGTGGCCGTGCGGTTCTAGGCGCTTTAGTCTGGAACCGCGCGACCGCTACGGTCGCAGGTTCGTATCCTGCCTCGGGCATGGATGTGTGTGATGTCCTTAGGTTAGTTAGGTTTAAGTAGTTCTACGTTCTAGGGGACTGATGACCTCAGATGTTAAGTCCCATAGTGCTCAGAGCCATTTGAACCAATTTGAACACACACACACACTGGACTGCTCCATACTGCCCCCCCCCCCCCCCCCCCCACAAGTGTCCAGCATTCTCAATGTGAAAACACTTCGCTGCAACAATTGTATTAAATGTCAATGGACCTATAAGCAAAAATCCATCAAAAAGGAAAACGAAATAGCAACGATAATAAATGTCCTCTTCCACGAAAATAGAAGCAGTCCATTTTATTTAGTTTTATGAGGAAAGTTGGTATAGTTTTTACATCAAACTGCAAGACACAATTTATGTCTCATTATCTTGCGATATCAACGAAGTGCCCTGCCACCAGTTACAGATGACCGAAATTCAGAGGTCGTGCTATACGCCCCCAACACAAGTCAGCCCTGCATAAAATTTTATGCAGGTTGGACAAGTATATGGGGTGCATAGCCCGACCTCTGAATTTCGATCATCTGTAATCGGTGGCAGTGCACTTCGTTCGACATCGCAAAATAATGAGATGCAAATTGTATCCTGTAGTCGAAAGTAAAAAATTATAGCGGTTTGCTCATGAAACTAAAAGAAACTGGACTGCAACCTATTTTTTTGAGAAGAGGACATTTTTTACTATCGTGAGTGCGTTTTCCTTTTTAATAGTTGCTCGCTTATAGGAAGTGCATTCACGTTAAATACAATTTTTACAGTGGAGTGTTTTCACATTCAGAATGGCGGGCACTTGCGGGAGTGGTGTGGGGACGATCCAATGGCGTGTGTGGGCGCCTAATGCAGCTGTGAACTGACCTGGGCGTGGCTACATTTTAGACTCATTTATCTCGTTTTGTTCTGCAGCCAGTCGGCATAAGGCCCTTTTGTGAGGGCCAAGAACCGCCGAATGGAACATCTGGCCACATACCAGCTGGAGTGCATTGTACTGAAGACACTGCAACTAGATCGTCAGGAGGGTCCTCTGGGGTCTGCGGTCCGTAAGGGCGATCGGCTACCCATTTTCCAAGTAGTGGACGTTTGAGAAAGCTATCTGAAGAGTTCTCTAGAATTTCGTTGTTCCAGCGGCGTCCAGTCCTTCCGAGAAATACGTTTAACAGATTGCAAGAAGCGTCCCCTTCTTGTCTTTTGTCTGTCAATGACTGATTTCTGCAGACGGAAGTATACCAATGCCACCAGAAGACTCTCTTTGTGGAGCACCAGCGGCAAGATACAACAGGCCTCTATTCCTACCTACATTGAGGACAGGGAGGGATGAGTACAGGGGGGCTGGGGGGGGGGGGGGGGGAATAAGATTTCCTCTAAAATGGTTAGCTCATGTGTGCCCAACAAGGAGGCCACCGCTGTAACTGCCGCCCTCTTTGCAATCTCTTGGGACAACGATTTTCCCAGTACATGTGTTGCATTACGACACATTGATTATGAGTGCAGTTTTTTTTTTATTTTTCACAATAATTTCGATGTGTAATTACAACAGTGTAGCATTTCCCATCAGTTGTGGCAGGGTGTATTGGCTTCGATTATCCAGGCTGCAGGATGATTACAGGCAATGCCAGGAGGAGGTGTCTGTAGCGAACTCTGATGTCTAATAGCAATAGATGTAGTACTCAGCTGTAGGCTCACAGGTAATACACTTATTAAACTTCTCTCTGTCCAACACTAGCATGTAATCAGTTGAACACATTTCCCACAAAAATAAATAAATAAGTACCTTCCACATAAGCCTTTTTCCTGCCAGCTTGTAGGTGAAGGGTAGAGTTTGAGTGCGTGTGCAACTAGTTTCTAGTGATCTTGTGAATTGTTTCCCCAGCAGGATAACACAAGATGTAAGGCATCATCTAGTTTCTAGCTGTAGTGTGATTTTAAGTATGCCTTGTGTAGTTCAAAAAATGGTTCAAATGGCTCTGAGCACTATGGGACTTAACATCTGAGGTCATCAGTCCACTAGAACTTAGAACTACTTAAACTTAACTAGCCTAAGAACATCACACACATCCATGCCCGAGGCAGTATTCGAACCTGCGACCGTAGCAGTCGCGCTGTTCCGGTCTGAAGCGCCGCAGCCAGCAGATTTTGCAACTGTATCTATTACCTTTCTATTTTTGGTACAGCCCTCCAGTAAATCTACCACAAATGTTTACTGATATTATTTTTAAATCAAATTTTGAACAATACGGCATAATTTTCACTCCATTTAATTTTTTTGTAAAGCAAAATTAGGAAACATGATGAAAATTACATTGAATTTAAGTTCTAAAAATACTGGATTCCATTTCAAACTATACGATATTATTTTCGTGGCATAAGAAAAAGGCGATTTTTTGGAAGACCGGTTTCGACATAGCTATGCAATCACCATCGGAACTTACGCTATTCAATTTTGCAACATAATGTCCGTCATGTTGCAATTCGTCTGACACTGGATATATTTCCCACTATCATGAAGATCACTCCAAGTCGGCATCTCAAAAGTAAAATTACTAGGTATATACATAAATGTAATTGTATTGAGCCAGTATCAAGTGTTCATGTTTCCACACAGTAAGTTTACATTTGATATGGGGATTTTTGGTCATCTTCATAATAGTGGGAAGTGTGCATGCAGTGTGAAACCATTTACAACACTGATGGACAATATGTTGTAATAAGTTTCGGTGGTGACAGCATAGCTGTGTCGAAACCGGTGGTCCAATAAAATGCTTTTTTAGCGGTCTTGGCTTGCGAAATTTTCTTCTGTTACAGTACACTGCAGGCCTCCCCCATACTGAGTATGTCAGGAATATGTAGATATTGCCTTCACTTTGGACTGCATCCAAGAATTTAATTTTGAATAGTTTATGAGCTACGAGTATCAGAATCTCGTATTTTTATTAAAATAGGGTCACTTTCACCCTTAAAAGACCAGAAGCAGCTCTTTATTATAATTAGGATTTAGCAAAAAATATTTACTTATTATTAGACAATGTTGCCACAGGAAGACTCTGCGCTCTTATACACTGAAGAGCCAAAGAATCTAACACACCTGACTAATATCATGTAAGGCCCCCGCGAGCACGAAGAAGTGCCGCAACGTGACGTGGCGTGGAGTCGACTAATCTTTACAGTAGTACTAAAGGGAACTGACGCCATGAATCCCGCAGGGTTGTCCATAAATCAGTAAGAGTACGAGGGAGTGTTCTGAGCGGCACGTTGCAAGGCATTCCCTATATGCTCAATAATCTTCGTGTCTAGGGAGTTTGGTGGTCAACGGAAGTGTTCTCAGAAGAGTGTTCCTGGAGCCACTCGGTAACAAATTCTGGACATGTAGGGTGTCCATTGTCCTTCTGGAATTGCCCAAGTCTGTCGGAGTCCACACTGGACATGAATGGATGCAGGTGATCAACAGGAGGCTTACGTACGTGCCACCTGTCAGAGTCGTATCTGGATGTATCAGGGATCCCGTAACACCTCAGCTGCACATGCCCCACACCATTACGGAGCCTCCATCAGCTTGAACTGCTCTCTGCTGACATGCAGGGTCCATGGATTCATGAGGTTACCTCCTTACCTGTGCACGTCCATCCGCTAGATACAATTTGAAACGAGACTCGTCAGGCGAGGCAACATGTTTCCAGTCATCAACAGTACAATGTCGGTGTTGACGAGCCCAGGTGATGCGTAAAGCTTTATGTCGTTCAGTCATCAAGGGTACATGAGTGGCCCTTCAGCTCCGAAAGCCTATATCGATGATGTTTCGTCGAATGGTTCTCACTCTGACACTCGCTGATGGCCCAGCATTGAAATCTGCAGCACTTTGCGGAAGGGTTGCACTTCTGTCACGCTGAACGATTTTCTCCAGTCGTTGTTGGTCCCGTTCTTGCAGGATCTTTTTCCGGCCGCAGCCTTGTCGGAGATTTGATACTTTATCGGATTCTGACCACAATCTATTGGTTATGAACTGCAGATTGAAACTGAAGAAATTGCAAAAAGGTGGGAATTTAAGGTGATGGGACCTGGATAAACTGAAAGAACCAGAGGTTGTACAGAGTTTCAGGGAGAGCATAAGGGAACAATTGACAGGAATGGGAGAAAGAAATACAGTAGAAGAAGAATGGGTAGCTCTGAGGGATGAAGTAGTGAAGGCAGCAGAGGATCAAGTAGGTAAAAAGACGAGGGCTAATAGAAATCCTTGGGTAACAGAAGAAATATTGAATTTAATTGATGAAAGGAGAAAATACAAAAATGCAGTAAATGAAGCAGGCAAAAAGGAATACAGACGTCTCAAAAATGATATCGACAGGAAGTGCAAAATGGCTAAGCAGGGATGGCTAGAGGACAAATGTAAGGATGTAGAGGCTTGTCTCACTAGGGGTAAGATAGATACTGCCTACAGGAAAATTAAAGAGACCTTTGGAGAGAAGAGAACCACTTGTATGAATATCAAGAGCTCAGATGGCAACCCAGTTCTAAGCAAAGAAGGGAAGGCAGAAAGGTGGAAGGAGTATATAGAGGGTTTATACAAGGGCGATGTACTTGAGGACAATATTATGGAAATGGAAGAGGATGTAGATGAAGACGAAATGGGAGATAAGATACTGCGTGAAGAGTTTGACAGAGCACTGAAAGACCTGAGTCGAAACAAGGCCCCGGGAGTAGACAACATTCCATTTGAATTACTGATGGCCTCGGGAGAGCCAGTCATGACAAAACTCTACCATCTGGTGAGCACGATGTATGAGACAGGCGAAATACCCTCAGACTTCAAGAAGAATATAATAATTCCAATCCCAAAGAAAGCAGGTGTTGACAGATGTGAAAATTACCGAACTATCAGTTTAATAAGTCACAGCTGCAAAATACTAACGCGAATTCTTTACAGACGAATGGAAAAACTGGTAGAAGCCGACCTCGGGGAAGATCAGTTTGGATTCCGTAGAAATGTTGGAACACGTGAGGCAATACTGACCTTACGACTTATCTTAGAAGAAAGATTAAGGAAAGGCAAACCTACGTTTCTAGCATTTGTAGACTTAGAGAAAGCTTTTGACAATGTTAACTGGAATACTCTCTTTCAAATTCTGAAGGTGGCAGGGGTAAAATACAGGGAGCGAAAGGCTATTTACAGTTTGTACAGAAACCAGATGGCAGTTATAAGAGTCGAGGGGCATGAAAGGGAAGCAGTGGTTGGGAAAGGAGTAAGACAGGGTTGTAGCCTCTCCCCGATGTTATTCAATCTGTATATTGAGCAAGCAGTAAAGGAAACAAAAGAAAAATTCGGAGTAGGTATTAAAATTCATGGAGAAGAAGTAAAAACTTTGAGGTTCACCGATGACATTGTAATTCTGTCAGAGACAGCAAAGGACTTGGAAGAGCAGTTGAACGGAATGGACAGTGTCTTGAAAGGAGGATATAAGATGAACATCAACAAAAGCAAAACGAGGATAATGGAATGTAGTCAAATTAAGTCGGGTGATGCTGAGGGAATTAGATTAGGAAATGAGACACTTAAAGTAGTAAAGGAGTTTTGCTATTTAGGGAGTAAAATAACCGATGATGGTCGAAGTAGAGAGGATATAAAATGTAGACTGGCAATGGCAAGGAAAGCGTTTCTCAAGAAGAGGAATTTGTTAACATCGAGTATAGATTTAAGTGTCAGGAAGTCGTTTCTGAAAGTATTTGTATGGAGTGTAGCCATGTATGGAAGTGAAACATGGACGATAACTAGTTTGGACAAGAAGAGAATAGAAGCTTTCGAAATGTGGTGCTACAGAAGAATGCTGACGATAAGGTGGGTAGATCACGTAACTAATGAGGAGGTATTGAATAGGATTGGGGAGAAGAGAAGTTTGTGGCACAACTTGACTAGAAGAAGGGATCGGTTGGTAGGACATGTTTTGAGGCATCAAGGGATCACAAATTTAGCATTGGAGGGCAGTGTGGAGGGTAAAAATCGTAGAGGGAGACCAAGAGATGAATACACTAAGCAGATTCAGAAGGATGTAGGTTGCAGTAGATACTGGGAGATGAAGAAGCTTGCACAGGATAGAGTAGCATGGAGAGCTGCATCAAACCAGTCTCAGGACTGAAGACCACAACAAAAACAACATCGGATTCCTGATATCCACGGTACGCTCGTGGGATAGTCGCACGGGAAAACCCCACTTCATCACTACCTTAGAGATTCTGTGTCCATCACTTGCGCGCGGACCATAACACCACTTTCAAAGCCACTTAAATCTTGATAACCTACCATTGTAGCAGCAGTAGCCGATCTAACAACTGCGCCAGACAGTTGTTGTCCCACATAGGCGTTGCCGACCGCAGCGCTCTATTGTGCCTGTTTACATATCTCTGTATTTGAATACACATGCCTGTACCAGTTTCTTTGTCGCTTTAGTGTATTACGTGGGTCTGCGGGGAGAAAACATGGCGCAGCATTGAACGTCTGCGGAAGCTGCGCGTCAAGAAGGCTAGTTTACTGAGTTCGCTGGCCTTCCTGTTGCGATGCCGTGACGAGAAGACTATTCCACGATTTGTATTGGAATCCCACCAAATCAACACCGTCGCCTCCAGCAGGATATTTCGTCGTGCCAACTTCGCACTACTTCGGGAAAGGATGCACAGCTAGATTCGAATGGACGTGCTCTTAAGGCCTTGCATCTGAAACTATCAAGGACACTCACAGCCTTGGACTGGGAATGAGTCGACGTAGCTACGGTTTCCCAGAAACGAAGTACAGAGAGGCAGAAAGGAAAGTTAAGGCGCCTTTCGCAACAACAGCACTGTGCGGACCACAGATCCTCAGAACACACCTTCATCAACTTGACGGCGCTCAACTTGACGGCGAGAGATACAGACACGGGTGCAATGTCGGCACTTAAGAAAGGACTTAATTTCTCACCTTCACCGCAGGACGTTCCTGTGTGTGATATGATAAGTGGCGTCAAACAGGCAGTCCGTAAACTTCCAAATGAAACAGCAGATGAAATACGGCCTGGAACGAATCGTAGTCCCACGAAAGCAAAGTTACAAGTACGCAACATGACCAGGGCTGAGCGCAATGGCCTGTGAGCACTATGCAATGCTGACAAGGAGAATGTAGTCGTAATTATGGGCTATGATACAAATATCTGCGGGCTACTGCACGAAAACACTTATTGGAAACTCCCACGCGACCCAAAATCGAGACTAATAAGAACGACATCTGAACTTCTCAAGCACCTTTGATGGAAGACACTGTGGTTAAGAATCTTCTCCCACAGGCAGCTAGGCAACCTACTGCTTATGCTCTACCGAAGATCTACAAGGATGGGAAGCCATTCTACCTCATCGTATCTACCATTGATTCACCAACATACAAGTTGGCGAAGCACTTGGCCTAGCTGCTCGCTCTAAAAGTGGGACACTACGAACGTCACATTAAAAATTCAGCGGATTTTATCAACAGAAATAACCGTCTTCGACTTAGTAAGGGAGACATTGTGGTCAGTTTTGATGTGGCGGAACTGTTTACGAATGTGCCTGTCAAAGACTCTTTGGACCTAGTATCCCAGTTCATCTTAAGTGAAATGATCGAGCTATTTACGCACACTCCAACGTCTTCTTACACTCCTGGAAATTGAAATAAGAACACCGTGAATTCATTGTCCCAGGAAGGGGAAACTTTATTGACACATTCCTGGGGTCAGATACATCACATGATCACACTGACAGAACCACAGGCACATAGACACAGGCAACAGAGCATGCACAATGTCGGCACTAGTACAGTGTATATCCACCTTTCGCAGCAATGCAGGCTGCTATTCTCCCATGGAGACGATCGTAGAGATGCTGGATGTAGTCCTGTGGAACGGCTTGCCATGCCATTTCCACCTGGCGCCTCAGTTGGACCAGCGTTCGTGCTGGACGTGCAGACCGCATGAGACGACGCTTCATCCAGTCCCAAACATGCTCAATGGGGGACAGATCCGGAGATCTTGCTGGCCAGGGTAGTTGACTTACACCTTCTAGAGCACGTTGGGTGGCACGGGATACATGCGGACGTGCATTGTCCTGTTGGAACAGCAACTTCCCTTGCCGGTCTAGGAATGGTAGAACGATGATTTCGATGACGGTTTGGATGTACCGAGCACTATTCAGTGTCCCCTCGACGATCACCAGTGGTGTACGGCCAGTGAAGGAGATCGCTCCCCACACCATGATGCCGGGTGTTGGCCCTGTGTGCCTCGGTCGTATGCAGTCCTGATTGTGGCGCTCACCTGCACGGCGTCAAACACGCATACGACCATCATTGGCACCAAGGTTGAAGTGACTCTCATCGCTGAAGACGACACGTCTCCATTCTTCCCTCCATTCACGCCTGTCGCGACACCACTGGAGGCGGTCTGCACGATGTTAGGGCGTGAGCGGAAGACGGCCTAACGGTGTGCGGGACCGTAGCCCAGCTTCATGGAGACGGTTGCGAATGGTCCTCGCCGATACCCCAGGAGCAACTGTGTCCCTAATTTGCTGGTAAGTGGCGGTGCGGTCCCCTACGGCACTGCGTAGGATCCTACGGTCTTGGCGTGCATCCGTGCGTCGCTGCGGTCCGGTCCCAGGTCGACGGGCACGTGCACCTTCCGCCGACCACTGGCGACAACATCGATGTACTGTGGAGACCTCACGCCCCACGTGTTGAGCAATTTGGCGGTACGTCCACCCAGCCTCCCACATGCCCACTATACGCCCTCGCTCAAAGTCCGTCAACTGCACATACGGTTCACGTCCACGCTGTCGCGGCATGCTACCAGTGTTAAAGACTGCGATGGAGCTCCGTATGCCACGGCAAACTGGCTGACACTGACGGCGGCGGTGCACAAATGCTGCGCATCTAGCGCCATTCGACGGCCAACACCGCGGTTCCTGGTGTGTCCGCTGTGCCGTGCGTGTGATCATTGCTTGTACAGCCCTCTCGCAGTGTCCGGAGCAAGTATGGTGGGTCTGACACAACGGTGTCAATGTGTTCTTTTTTCCATTTCCAGGAGTGTATTTTCTGTGCAACAACCAGTATTACGATCAAACGCACGGCGTTGCAATGGGGAGCCCGTTAGCTCCAGCTGTTGCGAACCCCTTCATGGAGAATTTTGAGGATGTTGCCTTAGACACGATGCCATTAAAGCCGAGTTCTTTCTTTCGATACGTTGACGACACGTTCGTCATTTGGCCACACGAATGTGAGAAACTTGGAACACATCAACAGCATTAACAGTGACACCACGTTGACCATGGAGATAGGGAAAGACGACGTACTGCCCGTCCTCGACGTTCTCATCCTCCGCAAACGAAATGAATGCCTGCGCCACAGCGTCTGTAGAAAGCCCACCCACACTTATCTGTACTTGCACGACATTAGCCACCATCACGCGGCACAGAAGCACACTGTTTTACAAACACTGGTGCTTCGTGCAAGAATGATATCAAACGCTGATAACCTGCCCCATGAGCTGAGCCATCTACGCGTGGTCTTCAAGAACAATGGTTATAACTAACGTCCGTCAAATAATTGAAGTGCTTTCATGCAAGACTTACAAGAAGACCACCGACGAGGAGCAGGAGAAACAAATAACTTGCTTTCTTGTAGTTCTGTGGCTCCGTGTCGGGCAACATAAACCACCTGCTGAAAGACCTAAGTTCAAATCGATCTTCAGGCACTCAACGAAATTCCTTCAATTTCTGAGACCAGTTAAAGACGCAGCAGGTCATAGAACACCTGGGGACTACAATATACCTTGCGAGTATGACCAGTCTTGTGTCGACCAAACAGTATGCACTGCGGAACAACGCTGGAAGGAGCATGGAGGGTTTTATCGCCTACGCTACCCCGAGAATTCTGCTTTAGCTGAGCATGCTTTAGAAAACGGACAGCGGATAAAATCTGACGAAACAACCGTCGTGGCTCACACAAACGGTTTTTGGGAATGTTTAATTAAAAAAGCTATTGAAATAAAAATCACCAGTAACACCATAAATAGAGACGGTCTCTTGCAGGTCAGTACGGCGAGGGGTCTAGCGACCGCGCGGTTGAAGCAGACGCATCGGACGCCCACGTAAGCTCGTGTATGGCGGTGCAGACGCGCGGGGTAGCCGAGAGGTCTGGGGCGCCTTGCCACGGTCCGCACGGCTCTTCGCGCGGAGGTTCGCGTCTCCCTCGGGCATGTGTGTGTGTGTGTGTGTGTTTTGTGCTTAGCATAAGTTAGCTTAAGTTAGATTAAGTAGTGTGTAAGCCTAGGAACTGATGGCCTCAGCAGTTTAGTCCCACAGGAACCTATCACAAAGTTCCAATTTTATGGCGATGGCCAAGGAGTACTTGGCCGAAATCCCAATGCCCTCTTAATTACTTGAGGCGGTTGGAAACAAGAGAACTTTTTATTTAATGTTAACGCCGCAAGACTCTGCATTCTTACACTATTTACTTAACGTGTACTTTTAGACGACAGAAAATTAAACCCCCGCAAAAAATGCTAGGTTTTCTGCTATTCAAACTGAAATGGATCAGCCCACATGGCACACTCAACACACAGGCAACCAGTGATCGCTAGACAGGGAACAGCACGCTCCACGCTCCTAAAGCCGCACCACCGAAGCGCCCCCTCACCAGTTGCAGTCTGCGTATTGCCTATCTCACGGCGCGCGCAACATGCGCCGGGGCCGTTCGGCGGCTATTGAAAACGGCTCAATGACGGGGCGGAGTAGAACTGTCGCAGATACACAATGTAGTGGCAAAATTATGACGTGTATTGATGCTGACGCTAATCGCAGATATTTACTGTATGTAAATAGCATGTTATATGGCAGTTCACTTCAATTGCTTCCTTTCTCATCATAGTTGATCTGCAAAGAAACATTTTACAAAACATGGTGCGCATCTGAATAAAGTGGTAAATCGTCAGCCTGAGGATTAGCGTTTCTGAAAAGTGTTTTAGGATTAAATGTAAGAAACATTGTGTGAACTATTGACGATGTCCATATCATCCATATCATGTGTATAGTTCTACAGATGAATAAATAAATAAATTATGGCTTAAAATAATCAAAAGTGCCAATAAATAATAAGTACCTTCTCTATAATGACATCACCAGTTTTTATTTCTTTTGGCGAGACTATGACCGCCAATGGTGTAGTAGGTGCTAAACGATGAATGAACAAGAGAGCTAATACATTTGCTCTTCTCTAAGGTGATAAGTCATAATTATCACCTTAATTCAACTGATACATCAGCATACATTATTTATTTTTAGAATTAATAAATAGTAATAAATGATTATCCAATAATTGTTACAAGACTTAATGTGAGAAAATAAACCTCCAGCTTGCCTGTCCAGTTGAATTTCGCAGTTATGTCTTGATTCTCCCTAAAGTGGTAAATAATCTCCTTCCTGTGGCTGTAGATACAGGAAGTGAGGTCAATACCTCCAGAAGGTTGTTGATATTTAGATACAGGCTTTTGTTGTATAATTTCAGTGTTTCCATGCCAGGTGAAAGTCTGGAATCTTCTTTAACAGATTTCTTTTCCATAAATGTACGAGTAATTCAGCAAGAACGTCTTGAGCGCCACATTCCATACATTCAATTAAGAACTCAATTAACCCTTTGAATTCTTTTTGTTCTTCACTGTTTAAGAGTAGCTTACTGGTTGAAATCGGGACTGGTGAAGAAAATCCAGACACTTCTTTCTAAGCTTAAGTAAACTTCAACTCTGCAATGAAACGATCTCAGAAGGGGATAAAGCACCCTCCCCCTCCACCCCCTCCCCCCACCTCTGCGGTAGTACCGTTCAGCAGGATGTCGCGTCAAGTAGTTTCATCTGCTCGTTTGCTGGATCTTAATCACCTGGGGAGCCGAGATTGAGATGTGCAGCGGTAGACTAGTTTCAGGTGTTCTCTCAGAAACGGTCCTCGAAGATTTTCTAGCATCAGACCGCAGAATTTTGTAGATCTCCTCAGAGTATTCGGCTAAGCTTCTCTCAATCAGTGTGTTGGTTTTTGAAGTCACATTTCCTCTCTTAGAGTGTTCTTTCCCAGACGGGTTCCCAGGGACATAGCTCCTATATTTAATGGTTTTAAAAGGCCACATGAAACAGACCATTTGTGGTGTATTTATGTGTTAATACCCTAATCTTAATACTGAGTGCATGATACAAAAGTTACATGTATTGTCATGTAAGGTTAGCATGATTTAATTTATATAACTGTTTGGTACACTTCGCTCTTTCAAAACATATGTAAAAAACTGACCATGAAATATCACTTCAGGCAAACTGGACAAACAACACAATCTCAGTCACGCTGAGTACCGATCTCTCTTTTTGCAATCTGTGGCAAGAAACGTTTAGAAACTTCCACAGAATCTTCGTCGTTTATCCCTTACGTAAACAAACACCTGCTCAGTGATTGGTCAGTGTTATATGCCATTGGAAATAGGTCCAACTTGTGTATCAGGTATAACACTGTTACATCACCACTAAAGCAACTGAGACACTCTAAAGCATTAAATGCCTTCAGTTTTTGAAAGCCGTCGTTTAAGCTATGTTTCTTTTATTTCAAATTTTAGTAGTGCCGCTCCATAGATACCGATAAAAGTCGATGTAAGTTGTTGGAGTTAAGTTAAGCTTCAACTTCAGTGGGGTGTGAGGTGCGGAAGAAGCAGCGAGGAGAATTTCACCGTCATGTTGAAGAGGGGCGTACTAGGGGGAACATTATCTGTTTGCTATAAAATGATGAAAATTTAGGCATGCGTGCATGCAGATAATCAGCAGCTATGGTATAAACGACAAACGGAAGTGACAAAGTCATGTCAAAGCATATCATCCAGTTGTTCATGTTCAACACACACTCGTTACGTTATTTGTTTTGCAGCTGACACACAACACTAGTTCACCGCACTACTACTGCGTTATAGCTGTTAAATCACTGATGTAGGCAGCAGTCGTAAGTGCAGGATGCCGACGCGAAGTGTACCGCTATGTATCGATAATAAGAAGGGCGCGAAGCTCAACTTAGCATCGACAACTCGTAGCTGTCATACATTCTCGCTACTACCAAACTATGCGACCTAGCAGTCACTCCAGATGTTCAACAGCGAAAATTTAATCTCATATTCATTACAACATATGATTGTCAAATTTTAATGTGAGTGGCTTTAAACCCGCTACATTAAGCCTTCATGACTCTGGGGAAGGGTTCGACCTCCTCTTCCCCTGTCCTCCCCCCCCCCCCCCCTAGCCCCACTCTGTATCTATGCCCACGACTTAGCATTACACTAAACATTGAGAGAGGAGGTGGATGTTTGTGTTTCATTTTTTGTTCCTAACGTGTTCATTGCTGTGTCCTCATTCAGTAATCCTTCCTTTTTTGCGTGTTTGAGTATGTGTGAGTGAGCTTACCGTTAGCGAGACGCGGTCTGGCAAAGATAGTACGGGTAAAGCCGCACATGTACTAGGTCGATACTCTGTAGCTTGATAAAAGAAAGACGCGGCTGGCGACATTCCATCAGCCGCATTTAGTCAATCTGGTTTTGGTGGACGTCCCGTCCACTGTCCGGAAGTGGAAGGAACTGGCTGCTAGCGCCTTTGACGGATCAGGGATTGCTGGAGGGGAGACGCTGGTAGCAAGACGGAGCAAGTTTACTTTGTTTAGTCCTATAAAATGGAAAGCCGTTTCCAACATTGTAAGCTGAAAGCATGTGAAATATTTAAATTGGAATACTAATCAATCGCTTCCTTTTACAGATAATATTTGGTGTTAATTCACAGGGGATCATTCCAGGTTGATGGGGTATTAATTCAGTTGTTAGAGCTAGGCGATGCTTAGGTCCTTTGTTCAGGTCATTATCGACTTCTTTATTCAGATTTCAGGAGTTACACACATCAAAAAAAGGTTTTGCATCACCCCGGTTCAAAGAACTCCTGAAGATAGACGTTGACTGTGGATATTTTATCACAGGCACAGTACCCTTGACTGTTCAAAGATGTCACTAAATCCCCCCCCCCCCCCCAAAGATGGAAACAACCATGCATGAGCAGCGCCTATTAGACGGAGGGGGTCCGACAGACGATCAGCTCCAGTCATTCCACCAGGAAGGAGGTACACGGCTCTTGTTGTCTGTAGTTCAGCCATGTCTAGACGGTCAATACCGTGGTTCGATCACATCCACATTCTTACTTTGTGCCAGGAATGGCTCTCAACAAGGGAAGTGTCCAGGCGTCTAGGAGTGAACCAAAGCTATGTTGTTCGGACATGGAGGAGATACAGAGAGACAGGAACTGTTGATGGCATGCCTCGATCAGGCCACCCAAGTGCTACTACTGCCGTGGATGACCGCTGCCTACGGATTATGGCTCGGAGGAACCCTGACAGCAACGCCACCATGTTGAATAATGGTTTTCGTGCAGCCACAGGACGTTGTGCTACGACTCAGACTGAGCGCAACCGACTGCATGATGCGCAACTTCACTACCGACGTGCATGGCGAGGTCCAACTTTGCAACCACGACACCATGCAGCGCGGCACAAATGGGTCCAACAACATGTCGAATGGACCGCTCAGTATTGGCATCACGTTCTCTTCGCCGCTGAGTGTCGCATATGCCTTCAACCAGACAATCGTCGGAGACGTGTTTGGAGGCAACCCGGTAAGACTGAGCTCCTTAGACACACTGTCCTGCGAGTGCAGCAAGGTGGAGGTTCCCTGCTGTTTTAGGGTGCCGTTATGTGGGGCCGAGGTACGCCGCTGGTAGTCATGGAATGAGCCGTAACGGCTGTACGATACGTGATAATGCAACCACATCGGCAGCATATTGGCGAGGCATTCGTCTTCATGGACGACAATTCGCGCCCCCATTGTGCACATCATGTGAATGACTTCCTTCAGGATAACGACATCCCTCGACTAGAGTGGCCAGCATGTTCTCCAGACATGAACCCTATCGAACATGCTTGGGATAGATTGAAACGGGCTGCTTATGGACGACGTGACCCACCAATCACTCTGAGGGATCTACGCAGAATCGCCGTTGAGGAGTGGGACAATCTGGACCAACAGTGTCTTGATGAACTTTTGGATAGTATGCCATGACGAATACAGGCATGTTCCAACGCAAGAGGACGTGCTACTGGGTATTAGAGGTACCGGTGTGTACAGCAGTCTGGACCAACACGTCTGAAGGTCTCCCTGTATGGTGGTGCAACACGAAATGTGTGGTTTTCATGAGAAATAAAAAGGGCGGAAATGATGTTTATGCTGATCTCTATTCCAATTTTCTGTACAGGTTCTGGAACTCTTCGAACCAAGGTGATGCAAAACTTCTTTTGATACGTGCAATTTTAGGGCAGCGTGTGTCAGAGAGAATCGAAATATTTAAGTGCATGAGTTAACATAAAGTTGCTGTAAATTCGATACACTAATCCAAGAATTCTTTCATTTTGTGTGTGATGCATTATTCAAGGGGCAAACATATGTTCTTGTGAGTAGTATCAGTGGCCGTGTCTCCACACAGAGACATGGCAGCAAGGAAAATTTAATGTGCTTGAGCCATATCATTAGTTGAGGAAATGTGAGTGTAGAAATTAAGTTGGAATTACTACATGGTGAGTATATATGCGGTAATTCATGGCTGGAATTGCACAACGGTAATCGTTAAACTAGTTGGTATTCATTGTAGGGCGTGACGTGTGATAGAATTCGTCAATGAACGACAGACAGTGGAAGAAAATTGCTTGAGTAGATTTTAATATGTACTTGGCGTCGGTCCACGGTGAGTAGATACTTGCATGCCATCGATTCACGACCTGAAAAATGCCTCATGGTCTGTTGAACACTGTGCTTTACCGATTTCATGGATTTAATTTAAATCCTGGGAAGTCGCATGTGCAGTTTTTTTAAGTAACTGAACTATTTTCCATAGATTTGTCACTATCACTTCCCATATGCCCAGAGTAAGCGATTTCATAGGTACACTATTTGTTCAAAAGTATCTGGACATCTAACTGAAAATGACTTACAAGTTATGGCGCCCTCATTCGGTAATGGTGGAATTCAATAAGGGTCGGCCCTGGCTTGGCCTTGATGACAGCTTCCGCTCTCGCAGGCCTACGTTCAGTCTGGTGCTGGAAGATTTCTTGGGGAATGGGAGCCCATTCTTCACAAAGTGCTTCACTGAGGAGAGGTATCGATGTCGATCGGTGCGGCACGGCACAAAGTCGGCGTTCCAAAACATTCCAAAGGTGTTCATTTGGATTCAGGTCAGGACTCTGTGACGGCCAGTCCATTACAGGGATGTTATTATCGTGTAACCATTCCACCAGAGGCCGTGCATTATGAACTGGTGCTCGATGGTGTTGAAAGATGCAATCGACATCCCCGAATTGCTTTTAACAGTGGGAAACAAGAAGGAGCTTAAGACATCAATGTAGGTCGTGGTGTGATAGTGTCACGCAAAACAACAAAGGTTGCAAGCCCCCTCCATGAAAAACATGACCACACGATAACACTACCGCCTTCGAATTTTACTGTTGGCACTACACACGCTGACAGATGACGTTGACCGGGCATTCGCCATACCCACTCCCTGCCATCGGATCGTCACGTGTGTACCTTGATTCGTCACTCCGCACGACGTTTTTCCACTGTTTAATCGTCCAATGTTTACGCTCCTTACACCAAGCGGGGCGTCGTTTGGCATTTACCGACATGATGTGTGGCTTATAAGCAGCTACTCGACCATGAAATCCGAGTTTTCTCACCTCCCGCCTAACTGTCATAGTACTTGCAGTGGATCCTGATGCAGTTTGGAATTCCTGTGTGATTATCTGGATAGATGTCTGCCTGTTACACATTACGACCCTCTTCAACTGTCGGTGATCTCTGTCAGTCAACAGACGAGGTCAGCCTGTACGCCTTTGTGCTGTACGTGTCCCTCCATGTTTCCAGCTCACTAGCACATCGGAAACAGTGAACCTAGGGATGTTTAGGAGTGTGGAAATCTCGCGTATAGCAGTATGACACGACACCCAGTCACCTGACAACGTTCGAAGTCCGCGAGTTCCGTGGAGAGCCCCTACTGCTCTTTGACGATGTCTAATGACTACTGAGGTCGCCGATATGGAGTACCTGGCACTAGGTAGCAGCACAATGCACCTAATATGAAAAACGTATCATTTTGGAGGTGTCCGGATACTTTTGATCACATAGTGTAGTTGAACAGTTGCTAATTGCATGATCGTAATATTATTGTCCAGAAATCAGAAATGTGTATGATTGGTGCGTGAGTGCAAATGAAATGATTTGATTCGTGCGATTATTGGAAGTAGTTGAAATTTTAGGTTGGGAGAGCATTGTCATATCTTATCCCAGCACAATGAGTTTCAGAAAAAAAAAGAAAAACCGGACAAAGGGACAAAGAGAGAGAGTGACTGTAGTTAATTAAAGGAATAAATAAATGAGTATAAATAGTAAAGGTAAGTGCATGTCTTTTATACGCTTCACGTCGCACAATATCAAAGTGAATCTATATGAACACGGTTGCCTCGCGTCGCGTGAGATGAAGGGAGAGAATGTTAAATTATAGCACCAGTAATAAAATGTTAGCAGTTATTTAAAAAATTATAAAACAAATTTTGAATGGTTTTGAAAACGAAAATTTGTCAGTATTTATAATTCATTAGCTTTCACATTTTCCAGTCATGTTTATTTACCATGTGCAAAAGTTTGAGTTAACGGACGAGAGGTCCGCCATTGAACATTACTGACAGTGAGTCACTCCAGTATGGTTAAAGTGGTTCAAGGAACATTCCTGTCTCGGGCTGCGTTTATCCGTTGCGTGACAGACAGTAAGAAACAAAATCGAGTTGTTCCTAGGAAATTGACTTCTGAATTACCGCAGCGCGGGGACCATATTAAGATTTACGTATACCAAAGCCAGGTCACATATTTTGAGGGATCCCCTTCGAATACACATGAGCCTACAACAAAGTGATAAGTAGCGGAAGCGTCTTCGAAACATTTTTCAATAATTTAACACGTCTCTTCACGATGTTAAGTTTCATTATGGGATACTTAATCACAAGAAAGAATCAGCAATGATCAAAGGCTTGAGGATGAAGAAAGCAAAGGAAAACACTGTAGTAAGAATACATGACATGTATTCACAGAACATGTGGCCAGAACTGAAAAGATACCGAATTAGTCCTCCATTAGGATCGTCGGGTGGGGACAGCCAAAGAGGAGGCAACAATGATAAAAAGACTGAATAACCACAGGAAGGATAATGTTCTACGAGTCGGAACGTCGAATGTCAGATGTTTGAACATGGCAGGGAAGCTATAAAATCTGAAAAGAGAAATGCAAACGCTCATTCTAGATCTGGTGAGAGTCTGTGAAGTGAAACGATAAGAAGCTGAGTATTTCTTGTCGTGAAAATTTAGGGTAATATCAACAGAAAGAACATGGACTGAGTAGCAGGAATGAGAGAGAGTAAAGAATAATTGAGAACTACAGTTAATTTTAGCTAGTAACAGCGAATACATTGTTCGAAAACCACAAAAGGAGAAGGCCTGGAGAGACGGGAAGATTCAGTTTTGTTTATGTCATGGTCAGACACAGAATTCGCAGTCACATATTGAATTGCAAGTTTTACCCAGGAGCAGATAGAGACCCAGCTCGCAATTTAGTAAGGATGAAGCGTAGACTGAAGTGTGGGAGAATAGTCCGGAAGAATCAATATGGAAAGAGGTAATGAAGTACTGGGGAATGATGAAATTCGTCTGAACTTCTCTGAGGCTGTGGATACTGCGATAGTGAAACCACCGTAGGCAACTCAGAAACTGGACACACCAAACATAGGTACAAGAAAGTTAATTGCAAGGAAACCTTGAGTATCAAGAGAAATACTTTATTTTATCGACAAAAGTGGTTCATGGTGTGGGTTCCTGTTGTCATGTCCTAGTTCATGAACCACGGGCAACGTATGAGTAGCCAAGTAAGTGGTCCTGACAGTTGGGATACTAGTTACTTTGGAATAAGGCTGGGCACCTCGGACATATTCTGAGTCGTAGTCACAATCGTGCTCAGACTGCAAAGACTACCAAATCCACCAGTTAGTCCCTCAACCGTAAAACTCAATGGGACCAGGGGCAAGTAAGGCTAGCAACATTGCTTCCCTGGTACTTTAAATATGATGCTGGCAAGAATCAGAGCAAAATGCCTCGGACCTTTGGAGGTGACGGAGTCCCACCTCTAATTGACAAACCAGGGACTCCTATGATACGACTCCGCAAACGAGTGGTAACGAGATGGAGAGGTATTAATATCAATGGGGGCTAATCTGGGAAGAAGGTAGAGCTGGCAGAGGCTGCAAGTAAGATGGGGTTGGACGTTATAGCTGTTAGTGACATTCGGGTAAGGGGTAGAAAAGAAGAGGAAGTGGGAGAATACAAGGTGTACCTGTCAGGAGTCAAAGCAGGAATAGCACAAAGGGGTTTAGGGCTTTACACCAGGAAAGAAATGGAACTCAGCGTAGTTGCAATTAGGTATGTAAACGAACGACTGATGTGGATAGATTTGACAGTGTCTAGCAAGAAAATTAGGATTATGTCAGTATGTTCGCATTGTGAAGGGACAGATCAAGATAAGATGGATAGTTTTTATGAGGCACTCAGTGAAGTAGTTGTTAGAGTAAAGGACAAGGACAGTGTTCTGCTCATGGATGATTTTAATGTCAGGATTGGAAATCGAACAGAAAGGTATGAAAAGGTTATGGGTAAATTTGGAGAGGATATGGAGGCCAACAGGAACGGGAAACAACTCTTGGATTTCTGTGCCAGTATGGGCTTTGTAATCACAAACTCCTTTTTTAAACATAAGAACATTCACCTGTATACTTGGGAAGGCAGGGGAACGAAATCTGTCATTGACTATATAATAACAGATCAGGAATTCAGGAAGGCTGTGAGGGACACACGTGTATTCAGGGGATTCTTTGATGACACTGATCACTATTTAATCTGCAGTGAAACCGGTATTGTGAGGCCGAAAGTGCAGGTCAGCTCCATATGTAGGAGGATAAGAGTGGAGAAACTTCAGGATAAGGAAATCAGGCACAAGTACATAACAGTGATCTCAGAAAGGTACCAGTTAGTTGAATGTAGTCAATTACAGTTACTGGAAAAGGAATGGACAAGGTACAGGGACACAGTACTAGAAGTGGCTAATGAATGTCTTGGAACAGTAGTGTGTAAAAGTAGGATGAAGAAAACAGCTTGGTGGAATGACACAGTCAAGGCAGCCTGTAAAAGGAAAAAGAAGGCGTATCAAAAATGGCTACATACTAGAACTCAGGTAGACAGAGAAAGTTATGTTGAAGAAAGAAACAAAGCCAAACAGATAATTGCAGCATCCAAGAAGAAATCTTGGGAAGACTTTGGAAACAGGTTGGAGACTATGGGTCAAGCTGCTGGAAAACCATTCTGGAGTGTAATTAGCACTATTCGAAAGGGAGGTAAGAAGGAAATGACAAGTATTTTGGACAGGTCAGGAAAACTGCTGGTGAATCCTGCGGATGCCTTGGGCAGATGGAGGGAATATTTTGAAGAGTTGCTCAATGTAGGTGAAAATACGATCAGTAACGTTTCCGTTTTAGAGGTAGAATGGGATAGGAATGATGATGGAAATAGGATCACATTTGAGGAAGTGGAGTTAATGGTCAATAGATTGCAGTGCTATAAAGCAGCTGGGGTGGATGAAATTAAGTCGGAACCCATCAAATACGGTGGAATGTCAGGTCTTAAATGGCTACACAGGATAATTGAAATGGCCTGGGAGTCGGGACAGGTTCCATCAGACTGGACAAAAGCAGTAATCACACCAATCTTTAAACATGGAAACAGAAAAGATTGTAACTACTACAGAGGTATCTCTTTAATCAGCGTTGTGGGTAAAATCTTCTCAGGTATTGTTGAAACGAAAGTGCGAGTATTAGTTGAGGACCAATTGGATGAAAATCAGTGTGGGTTTAGGCCTCTTAGAGGTTGTCAGAACCAGATCTTTAGCTTGCGGCAAATAATGGAGAAGTGTTATGAGTCGAACAGGGAATTGTATCTATGCTTTATAGATCTAGAAAAGGCATATGACCGGGTTCCTAGGAGGAAGTTATTGTTTGTTCTACGAGATTATGGAATAGGAGGCAAACTTTTGCAAGCAATTAAAGGTCTTTACATGGATAGTCAGGCAGCAGTTAGAGTAGAGAAAGAAATATAAACGGATTGAGTGCCAAACAGGAGGAACAAAGTCAGTACCAAGACTACCAAGGAAGTCAGTACCAAGACTAAGACATTTGTGCACCATTCAATCTTTCGGCCAACTCTGTTGTATGGGAGCGAAAGCTAGGTGGATTCAGGTTACCTTACCAATAAGGTTGATGTTACGGACATTAAAGTAGCTAGGACGATTGCAGGTACTAGTAAATGGGAACAATGGCAGGAGGGTGTCCACAATGAGGGAATCAAAGAAAAACTGGGAATGAACTCTATAGATGTAGCAGTCAGGGCGAACAGGTTTAGATGGTGGGGTCATGTTACACGCATGGGAGAAGCAAGGTTACCCAAGAAACTCATGGATTCAGCAGTAGTGGGTAGGAGGAGTCGGGGTAGACCAAGGAGAAGGTACCTGGATTCGGTTAATAATTATTTTGAAGTAATAGATTTATCATCAGAAGAGGCACCAATGTTAGCACTGAATAGGGGATCATGAAGGAATTTTATAAGGGGGCTATGCTCCAGACTGAACGCTGAAAGGCATAATCCGTCTTAAATGATGATTATGATGATGATGCTGATATCGACAAGAAACCTAAGCACAAGAATGTTCAGAGTAAGATAGAAATCAGCAATACAAGACACTAATGAATTAAATAATTCGAAGGTGTAGGGAAGCCAACACGAAATGGTTGAGGCAAATAAGGAAAAGTTAAAACAACGTCTACATGAAATCAAAAGCAAGGCTGGCACATTAAGAGTACAGTGGGAATAGCAGGTCAAAAGCAGAGGAGAGAGTGACACGTGGATAGACAGCGAAGCAATCCTGATGCGTGCTTCTAGATTTGTTACCGGTACGCTCGATCAGCTTACTACTGTCATGGAAATAAAGTCGTTCCTTTAAGCCGAGCTGTGGAGCGCGGAGAGGGAGGGAATGAGTTATCGGGGGGGGGGGGGGCATACCAAACCTTCGAGCCATATTCAAGAATGTGTCTCACAGGCATTCTGTATGTGGTCACCTTCGTAGGTGAGCTAATCTTTCCTAAAATTCTCCCAATAAACCGAAGTCGACCACTCGTCTTCTCTATACGTAAAACGGACTGTTTCATGTCGTTTTGCAGTGTTACACCTACATACTCCATCGACATTGACTGTGTCAAGAGGCATCCACCAATCGAACGTCACAGGATTGTTTTTCCTAGCCACCGGCATTAGCTTACAACTTAGTGCAAGCTGCCATTCATCACATGGAATAGATATTTTGTCCAATTCATCCTGTACTGTGACTTCGACGACACTTTCTCACACTCTTCAGCGTCGTCAGGAAGTAGTTCCAGATTGCTGCTTACCTCACACGTCAGATCGGTTACGTATGTAGAGAAGAAAAAAAGAGCAGTCGTATCACATTTGCCTGGGACACTCGTGACGACACCCTTGTCTGTGATGAACTCTTCCGCCCAGGACACTGTGTTGGGTTCTCTCAGTTAAAAGGTCTTCGAGCAGCTCACATTTCTGGCAAGTTATTCCGAAATCCGTGTTGATGGATCAATGCTCATAAATTTGCAAATTCGTATTCAGTTGAAAATACTCGTCGTATCTGCTCAATACATTTTCTGCTTTGGATTGTGAAAGTAATTTAAAAAGTGAACTTTGAATATTCCTTCGAAACGCAAGTTGAAGACTGATGCTGGTCCATCTCTAAATTTACTGTCATCCAGTGCTGATTCAGAGTGTTTGTAATGAACACAGTAATGAGAGAAATACTAGGGAACGAAAACGAACCAACCGCAAAGAAGTAGAAGACACGTTACACTTGAATATATTACCAACTAATGAAAGAATTGCTACTCCACAAAACGTGAACCCTGGAAACAAACAATACTGTGAATGCGATAATGTGTGCTTGCGCCAACAATTAGAAATTATAGGAACAGAATTAAAAGACTTTAGGCAAAAGAATGCAAATTTACAAGGTGTAGCGCTGACATACTGAAATCAAAACATGTTCAAAAAGTGATTCAGGACTCTTTTTCTAAATGTCAACAACAAGTGACTATCAAACGACGGTATACTAACTCGTCATCTAAAGATATTGCAAAGGCTGCGAATTTATGTTGCCTATTTATAAAGCGTTATTTTTGTCAGGATTTTGCTGCAATGTGTTTAGTAAGAAGAGGCGCTTCCTTCAGAATGAAAGCTACCAAGAGGGGAAAAAATGCGAACGCAGGAAGAGAAATGAGAGAAAATTACACGAAAACTGAAAAAAAACATAAGATGTTGCAACATAAGTTTCCAGAATAGAAAAATAAAACTTGTTAACACAGTTAAAGAGCCTAAAACGACGTTTTATAGGGGGTTTCTCCGTACTACGGGTCTGTGTAGTCTCTGCTTATGTGAGCCTCTTTACCCAGAAAGAAGCAGTGCCCTACGGCATAGTGAAAAAAGTGGACATCTCTCGGATGCTTTACACCAGCATTTCACCATCATCATCATCATTTAAGACTGATTATGCCTTTCAGCGTTCAGTCTGGAGCATAGCCCCCTTATAAAATTCCTCCATGATCCCCTATTCAGTGCTAACATTGGTGCCTCTTCTGATGTTAAGGGTATTACTTCAAAATCATTCTTAACCGAATCCAGGTACCTTCTCCTTGGTCTACCCCGACTCCTCCTACCCTCTACTGCTGAACCCATGAGTTTCTTGGGTAACCTTGCTTCTCCCATGCGTGTAACATGACCCCACCATCTAAGCCTGTTCGCCCTGACTGCTACATCTATAGAGTTCATTCCCAGTTTTTCTTTGATTTCCTCATTGTGGACACCCTCCTGCCATTGTTCCCTACTAGTACCTGCAATCATCCTAGCTACTTTCATATCCGTAACCTCAATCTTGTTAATAAGGTGACCTGAATCCACCCAGCTTTCGCTCCCATACAATAAAGTTGGCCGAAAAATTGAACGGTGCACAGATAACTTAGTCTTGGTACTGACTTCCTTCTTGCAGAAGAGAGTACATCGTAGCTGAGCGCTCACTGCATTAGCTTTGCTACACCTCGCTTCCAGTTCTTTCACTATGTTGCCATCCTGTGAGAATATGCATCCTAAGTACTTGAAACCGTCCACCTGTTCTAACTTTGTTCCTCCTATTTGGCACTCAATCCGTTTATATCTCTTTCCCGCTGACATTACTTTCGTTTTGGAGATGCTAATCTTCATACCATAGTCCTTACATTTCTGATCTATCTCTGAAATATTACTTTGCAAACATTCAATCGAATCTGCCATCACAACTAAGTCATCTGCATATGCAAGACTGCTTACTTTGTGTTCACATAACCTAATCTCACCCAGCCAGTCTATTGTTTTCAACATATGATCCATAAATAATATGAACAACAGTGGAGAGAGGTTGGAGACTTGTCTTAACCCTGAAACTACTCTGAACCATGATCTCAATTTACCGTCAACTCTAACTGTTGCCTGACTATCCATGTAAAGACCTTTTAATTGCTTGCAAAAGTTTGCCTCCTATTCCATAATCTCGTAGAACAGACAATAACTTTCTCCTAGGAACCCGGTCATATGCCTTTTCTAGATCTATAAAGCATAGATACAATTCCCTGTTCGACTCATAACACTTCTCCATTACTTGCCGCAAGCTAAAGATCTGGTCCTGACAACCTCTAAGAGGCCTAAACCCACACTGATTTTCATCCAATTGGTCCTCAACTAATACTCGCACTTTCCTTTCAACAATACCAGAGAAGATTTTACCCACAACGCTCTGTAGTTGTTACAATCTTTTCTGTTTCCATGTTTAAAGATTGGTGTGATTACTGCTTTTGTCCAGTCTGATGGAACCTGTCCCGACTCCCAGGCCATTTCAATTATCCTGTGTAGCCATTTAAGACCTGACATTCCACTGTATTTGATGAGTTCCGACTTAATTTCATCCACCCCAGCTGCTTTATAGCACTGCAGTCTATTGACCATTAACTCCACGTCCTCAAATGTGATCCTATTTCCATCATCATTCCTATCCCATTCTATCTCTAAAACGGAAACGTTACTGATCGTATTTTCACCTACATTGAGCAACTCTTCAAAATATTCCCTCCATCTGCCCAAGGCATCCGCAGGATTCACCAGCAGTTTTCCTGACCTGTCCAAAATACTTGTCATTTCCTTCTTACCTCCCTTTCGAATAGTGCTAATTACACTCCAGAATGGTTTTCCAGCAGCTTGACCCATAGTCTCCAACCTGTTTCCAAAGTCTTCCCAAGATTTCTTCTTGGATGCTGCAATTATCTGTTTGGCTTTGTTTCTTTCTTCAACATAACTTTCTCTGTCTACCTGAGTTCTAGTATGTAGCCATTTTTGATACGCCTTCTTTTTCCTTTTACAGGCTGTCTTGACTGCGTCATTCCACCAAGCTGTTTGCTTCATCCTACTTTTACACACTACTGTTCCAAGACATTCATTAGTCACTTCTAGTACTGTGTCCTTCTACCTTGTCCACTCCTTTTCAAATGACTGTAATTGACTACATTCAACTAACTGGTATCTTTCTGAGATCGCTGTTATGTACTTGTGCCTGATTTCCTTATCCTGAAGTTCCTTCACTCTTATCCTCCTACATATGGACCTGACCTCCTGCACTTTCGGCCTCACAATCCCAATTTCACTGCAGATTAAATAATGATCAGTGTCATCAAAGAATCCCCTGAATACACGTGTGTCCCTCACAGCCTTCCTGAGTTCCTGATCTGTTATTATAAAGTCAATGACAGACCTGGTTCCCCTGCCTTCCCAAGTATACCGGTGAATGTTCTTATGTTTAAAAAAGGAGTTTGTGATTACAAAGCCCATACTGGCACAGAAATCCAAGAGTTGTTTCCCGTTCCTGTTGGCCTCCATATCCTCTCCAAATTTACCCATGACCTTTTCATACCCTTCTGTTCGATTTCCAATCCTGGCATTAAAATCACCCATGAGCAGAACACTGTCCTTGTCCTTTACTCTAACAACTGCTTCACTGAGTGCCTCATAAAAACTATCCATCTTATCTTGATCTGTCCCTTCACAATGCGAATATACTGACATAATCCTAATTTTCTTGCTAGACACTGTCAAATCTATCCACATCAGTCGTTCGTTTACATACCTTATTGCAACTACGCTGGGTTCCATTTCTTTCCTGATGTAAAGCCCTACACCCCATTTCACCGACCATAGAAAAAAATAGTCTAATGTAAAGCTCCCCCCAATGAACCATGGACCTTGCCGTTGGTGGGGAGTCTTGCGTGCCTCAACGAAACAGATAGCCGTACCGTAGGTGCAACCACAACGGAGAGGTATCAGTTGAGAGGCCAGACAAACGTGTGGTTCCTGAAGAGGGGCAGCAGCCTTTTCAGTAGTTGCTGGGGCAACAGTCTGGATGATTGACTGATCTGGCCTTTTAACACTAACCAAAATGGCCTTGCTGTTCTGGTACTGCGAACGGCTGAAAGCAAGGGGAAACTACCGCCGTAATTTTTTCCGAGGGCATGCAGGTTTACTGTACGATTAAATGATGATGGCGTCCTCTTGGGTAAAATATTCCGGAGGTAAATAGTCCCCCATTCGGATCTACGGGCGGGGACTACTCAAGAAGATGTCGTTATCAGGAGAAAGAAAACTGGCGTTCTACGGATCGGAGCGAGGAATGTCAGATCCGTTAATCGGGCAGGTAGGTTAGAACATTTAAAAAGGGAAATGGATAGGTTAAAGTTAGATATAGTGGGAATTAGTGAAGTTCGGTGGCAGGAGGAACTAGACTTTTGGTCAGGTGAATACTGGGTTATAAATACAAAATCAAATAGGACTAATGCAGGAGTAGGTTTAATAATGAATAAAAAAATAGAAGTACGGATAAGCTACAACAAACAGCATAGTGAACACATTATTGTGGCCAAGATAGAGACGAAGCCCACGTCTACTACAGTAGTACAAACTTATATTGATTAAATGTATGATGAGATACAGGAAATTATTCATGTAGCGAAGGGAGACGAAAATTTAATAGTCATGGGTGACTGGAATTCGAGAGTAGGAAAAGGGAGAGAAGGAAACATAGTAGGTGAATATGGATTGGGGCTAAGAAATGAAAGCGGAAGTCGCCTGGTAGTATTTTGCGCAGAGCATAACTTAATCATAGCTAACACTTGGTTCAAGAATCATGAATGAAGGTTGTATACGTGGAAGAACCCTGGAGATACTAAAAGATATCAGATAGATTATATAATGGTAAGACAGAGATTTAGGAACCAGGTTTTAAATTGTAAGACATTTCCAGGGGCAGATGTGGACTCTGACCACAATCTATTGGTTATGAACTGTAGATTAAAACTGAAGAAACTGCAAAAAGGTGGGAATTTAAGGAGATGGGACCTGGATAAACTGACTAAACCAGAGGTTTTAAGAGTTTCAGGGAGAGCATAAGGGAACAATTGACAGGAATGGGGGACAGAAATACAATAGAAGAAGAATGAGTAGCTTTGAGGGATGAAATAGTGAAGGCAGCGGAGGATCAAATAGGTAAAAAGACGAGGGCTAGCAGAAACCCTTGGGTAACAGAAGAAATATTGAATTTAATTGATGAAAGGAGAAAATATAAAAATGCAGTATATGAAGCAGGCAAAAAGGAATACAAACGTCTCAAAAATGAGATCGACTGGAAGTGCAAAATGGCTAAGCAGGGATGGCTAGAGGACAAATGTAAGGATGTAGAGGCTTATCTCACTAGGGGTAAGATAGATACTGCCTACAGGAAAATTATAGAGACCTTTGGAGAAAGGAAGAACCACTTGCATGAATATCAAGAGCTCTGATGGAAACCTAGTTCTAAGCAAAGAAGGGAAAGCAGAAAGGTGGAAGGAGTATATAGAGGGTCTATACAAGGGCGATGTTCTTGAGGACAATATGATGGAAATGGAAGAGGATGTAGGTGAAGATGAAATGGGAGATATGATATTGCGTGAAGAGTTTGACAGAGCACTGAAAGACCTGAGTCGATACAGGGCCCCCGGAGTAGACAACATTCCATTAGAACTACTGACAACCTTGGGAGACCCAGTCCTGACAAAACTCTACCATCTGGTGAGCAAGGTGTATGAGACAGGCGAAATATCCTCAGACTTCAAGAAGAGTATAATAATTCCAATCCCAAAGAAAGCAGGTGTTGACAGATGTGAAAATTACCGAACTATTAGTTTAATAAGTCACAGCTGCAAAATACTAACGCGAATTCTTTACATACGAATGGAAAAACTGATAGAAGCCGACCTCGGGGAAGATCAGTTTGGATTCAGTTGAAATGTTGGAACACCTGAGGCAATACTTACTCTACGACTTATCTTAGAAGAAAGATTAAGGAAAGGCAAACCTACGTTTCTAGCATTTGTAGACTTAAAGAAAGCTTTTGACAATGTTGATTGGAATACTCTCTTTCAAATTCTGATGGTGGCAGGGGAAAAATACAGGGAGCGAAAGGCTATTTGCAATTTGCACAAAAACCAGATGGCAGTTGTAAGAGTCGAGGGGCATGAAAGGGAAGCAGTGGTTGGGAAGGGAGTGGGACAGGGTTTTAGCCTATCCCCAATGTTATTCAATCTGTATATTGAGCAGGCAGTAAAGGAAACAAAAGAAAATTTCGGAGTAGGTATTAAAATCCATGGGGAAGAAATAAAAACTTTAAGGTTCGCCGATGACATTGTAATTCTGTGAGAGACAGCAAAGGACTTGGAAGAGCAGCTGAACGGTATGAACAGTGTCTTGAAAGGAGGGTATAAGATGAACATCAACAAAATCAAAACGAGGATAATGGAATGTAGTCAAATTAATTCGGGTGATGCTGAGGGAATTAGATTAGAAAATGAGAAACTTAAAGTAGTAAAGGAGTTTTGCTATTTAGGGAGTAAAATAACCGATGATGGTCGAAGCAGAGAGGTTTTAAAATGTATACTGGCAATGGTAAGGAAAGCGTTTCTGAAGAAAAGAAATTTGTTAACATCGAGTAATGATTTAAGTGTCAGGAAGTCGTTTCTGAAAGTATTTGTATGGAGTGTAGCCATGTATGGAAGTGAAATATGGACAATAAATAGTTTAGACAAGAAGAGAACAGAAGCTTTCGAAATGTGGTGCTACAGAAGAATGCTGAAGATTAGATGGGTAGATCACATAACTAATGAGGAGGTATTGAATAGAATTGGGCAGGAGAGGAACTTATGGCACAACTTGACTAGAAGAAGGGATCGGTTGGTAGGACATGTTCTGAGACATCGAGGGATCACCAATTTAGTATTGGAGGGCAGCGTGGAGGGTAAAAATCGTAGAGGGAGACCAAGAAATGAATACACTATGCAGATTCAGAGGGATGTAGGCTGCAGTAGGTACTGGGAGATGAAGCAGCTTGCACAGGATAGAGTAGCATGAAGAGCTGCATCAAACCAGTCTCAGGACTGAAGACCACAACAACAACTATGTAAAGCTTAACAAAAATAAAAATAATAACAATACACTAAAACATGGAGACTCTCGATTACATTTAAACCTGCATATGAGTTAAATGTTCGTTCACCGTGGGCCTGTAAGCTTCAATAAAGTGCGGCGTGGCGAGATGATTTTGTTTGTGACGTAGCCAGAGTAGAGCTGTTGTTCTCAAGCATGCTCTTCGTGATGTGTGGCATTGACTTGTGGATTAAGTACTAGCTGCTACAATCTTCTGTTACCAAAGAAAATTTTAGAATTTACAGTTCTTCTAACAGTAAGTACTTCATAAATGCTAATATATTTACTTTTTGTGACTACGTATTAAGAAGAGCACACTTGTGTTTGATTGAGTGGTTACGAAGGCTGCATTGTAAACTAAGCAAATGTGTACAAATAATTTTTGAAATCTGTATCTCTACACTGCAAAAGCTACACTGAATTTCTGTTTTCAGATACCGGTCATAGAAATACCAAGGTGCTGTAGTGTGGCTGACTCTAAAAGTAATTACAGACCTCAAAACGAAGCTGTTAGCACATTTTCTTTACCAAGCTATGAGTAAATAAAAGAAGTGGCTTAGGAAAATTCCCTCCGATTTCTCAAAGCTAAAGACATTTCACTGGAGAGTGCATAATCAAGATAGAAGAGTTTGTAGTTGATGGAGAAATAAAGACATTTGGAAGAAGATATCCCAAGCTGAAACCAAACATAGTGCCTTCAATTTTTCCAAATTTGCCAGGATACTTGACAACAGCTGGATCCTCATGTAGAAGATTATGTGACGTAGAATGTTACAAGAAGTTTGGAAGATTACAGGGTATGTAAAGAACAAATCGGTATTAAAAATTTGGGAGACACATGCAACTATTTTTCAAGTGCGACCCACATCAACAAGAAACAGTGGCGTTGTACCGAGTGTGACCAGAAGATAGTGCTATGTTTACTTGATGTCACTCATGAATTACCAGCTATTACTATTAACAGCATAAATTGCCCACTGAATACAAGTTAGTAAAAGCCAAGCATGAATTTGATAAGATACTGAAATATGTTGAGTAAATATCGTCTGAACGAAACAATTTAAACAACTGTTTGCTTGCTTAAAAGATAGTGAAGGTGCCAAAAGATAAATTTTCAGGTAATACTTGTCCACAGCTGCAGCTGATAATTGGGAAAATTCAGCTCCTAACAAAAAGTGACAACAGTCGTAGATACTGTGGGAATATATTGTTACTGGTAACTTCTCTGTGTGTTGATTCACCATCAGTATACACAGCTGTGCACAATAATGGTTACCTATATTTTCCACGTACATGAACTGTCGGCAAGCTGAAAGGTAAGTTCAGTTTAAATAGTGTAAATGTGTATATCAGTGTAGAGTATTTGAAAGTTGATAAAACATTTTTGAAACATCATGAACCTGTGGTAAATGCGCTCCTCGATGAAATTTACATTGAGCCTCATTTGATCTTTAAAGGAGGTACACTTTATGGTGCCAGTAACATAGATCTTGACTAAGCAGCTCAGGGTTTCGTGATACCCAGTGTATCTCCAAAATATAAAGATGTGAATATCATACAAGTTAATAATTTAACAGCGCAACAGCTAAGAAATGCGTTATTTCATATAATTACTGAAATATATTTAATGTGTTGACTTCCATTCCAGATAATAATGCAGTAAATTGAAAAGGTTATGAATTACTTACCCCTAGTGGTATTTTGCAGCCTTGTATTCAACATCCTAATGACAGTACTGGAAAGTTGTTCCTAATTTTTGTCACAGTACATCCATAATAACTGGATTACTAAACCTGACGGAATCTTGTAGTTTCCAGATTTTGACAATTTTGTAGTTGTAGTTACTGCAGACTCTCAGTATTTAGAATTGACCTACAAGAAGGGAACGGTTCGTTCATGAAATTCAGTCATTTATTGTCATTTAAGGCCTTATTGCCTTCCAGTATTCAGAAGAAAAGATTTTTGATGATAGAAATGTTGCTGCTTTAAAGATCTTGGCTTCAAAAGAGACTTCATCTTACGTGGAAATAATTTGTAACTGTTCTCACATTGAAACTTCCTGGCAGATTAAAACTGTGTGCCCGACCGAGACTCGAACTCGGGACCTTTGCCTTTCGCGGGCAAGTGCTCTACCAACTGAGCTACCGAAGCACGACTCACGCCCGGTACTCACAGCTTTACTTCTGCCAGTACCTCGTCTCCTACCTTCCAAACTTTACAGAAGCTCTCCTGCGAACCTTGCAGAACTAGCACTCCTGAAAGAAAGGATATTGCGGAGACATGGCTTAGCCACAGCCTGGGGGATGTTTCCAGAATGAGATTTTCACTCTGCAGCGGAGTGTGCGCTGATATGAAACTTCCTGGCAGATTAAAACTGTGTGCCCGACCGAGACTCGAACTCGGGACCTTTGCCTTTCGCGGGCAAGTGCTCTACCAACTGAGCTACCGAAGCACGACTCACGCTCGGTACTCACAGCTTTACTTCTGCCAGTACCTCGTCTCCTACCTTCGGTAGCTCAGTTGGTAGAGCACTTGCCCGCGAAAGGCAAAGGTCCCGAGTTCGAGTCTCGGTCGGGCACACAGTTTTAATCTGCCAGGAAGTTTCATATCAGCGCACACTCCGCTGCAGAGTGAAAATCTCATTCTGGAAACATCCCCCAGGCTGTGGCTAAGCCATGTCTCCGCAATATCCTTTCTTTCAGGAGTGCTAGTTCTGCAAGGTTCGCAGGAGAGCTTCTGTAAAGTTTGGAAGGTAGGAGACGAGGTACTGGCAGAAGTAAAGCTGTGAGTACCGGGCGTGAGTCGTGCTTCGGTAGCTCAGTTGGTAGAGCACTTGCCCGCGAAAGGCAAAGGTCCCGAGTTCGAGTCTCGGTCGGGCACACAGTTTTAATCTGCCAGGAAGTTTCATATCAGCGCACACTCCGCTGCAGAGTGAAAATCTCATTCTGGAAACATCCCCCAGGCTGTGGCTAAGCCATGTCTCCGCAATATCCTTTCTTTCAGGAGTGCTAGTTCTGCAAGGTTCGCAGGAGAGCTTCTGTAAAGTTTGGAAGGTAGGAGACGAGGTACTGGCAGAAGTAAAGCTGTGAGTACCGGGCGTGAGTCGTGCTTCGGTAGCTCAGTTGGTAGAGCACTTGCCCGCGAAAGGCAAAGGTCCCGAGTTCGAGTCTCGGTCGGGCACACAGTTTTAATCTGCCAGGAAGTTTCATATCAGCGCACACTCCGCTGCAGAGTGAAAATCTCATTCTGGAAACATCCCCCAGGCTGTGGCTAAGCCATGTCTCCGCAATATCCTTTCTTTCAGGAGTGCTAGTTCTGCAAGGTTCGCAGGAGAGCTTCTGTAAAGTTTGGAAGGTAGGAGACGAGGTACTGGCAGAAGTAAAGCTGTGAGTACCGGGCGTGAGTCGTGCTTCGGTAGCTCAGTTGGTAGAGCACTTGCCCGCGAAAGGCAAAGGTCCCGAGTTCGAGTCTCGGTCGGGCACACAGTTTTAATCTGCCAGGAAGTTTCATATCAGCGCACACTCCGCTGCAGAGTGAAAATCTCATTCTGGAAACATCCCCCAGGCTGTGGCTAAGCCATGTCTCCGCAATATCCTTTCTTTCAGGAGTGCTAGTTCTGCAAGGTTCGCAGGAGAGCTTCTGTAAAGTTTGGAAGGTAGGAGACGAGGTACTGGCAGAAGTAAAGCTGTGAGTACCGGGCGTGAGTCGTGCTTCGGTAGCTCAGTTGGTAGAGCACTTGCCCGCGAAAGGCAAAGGTCCCGAGTTCGAGTCTCGGTCGGGCACACAGTTTTAATCTGCCAGGAAGTTTCATATCAGCGCACACTCCGCTGCAGAGTGAAAATCTCATTCTGTTCTCACATTGTTGATGTGAGAGGAGCATACGAAGGTGACATGTTTAATGACCAATATAGACAGCCTATTAGGGTAAACAGCTTTTCAGTTAGTTTTTTAAGAAAAATGTCCTTGTGGTTAAGAAATTTGGGGCAGTGATCATACCTCCCATACTTTGAGTTATCAAACTTTTCAGGCACTAATCAATATTTTTTATTTCAACGTTATAAGCCAGATTTATGTATTACTAAGTTTCAGAAAGACTATCTGGAAGTAGATTTAGTAATTACTGTCAAATGAGTGGGGCAAATTATTATGTAAGTTATATTCACACACTTAAGAGTGAAAAGAAATTAAGATTAAAAGATATGGTACTATCAAATTCTTTGAACAAAAGTAATCCTCTGCGTACATTGCTTCCTTGCTCTGGAATATTCGATAAATGTGTGAATTTTGACAAATATTCTGCAGTATTATGGGAGAATTTTGAAGTGTCACAGAGACCATAAAATTTCCTGCCACTGCTGATGTACATTTCTGGCTATGCTGTAAAGAAGGTGCTTTTTCTAAAAAAAAAAAATGTGAGATTTGCACCTCTTGAGTCGTATCTCAAAAGAAAGTTGAAATATCAATCCCTAATTATTTCATAACACAATATGACTGTGGAAAGTTGACAATTTCCACTGAAACTGCTGTTATGGTGACTGGCCTTGCTTGGTGCGTGCTGAAAGCAATATTAAATTTGGATTCAGATAGTTTCATTGCTGATTCACACCAACTTTTTGTCTTGCACAAAATATGTTGCTTAACACTGGAGAGCTGTGACCTTACTGAGGCTCTTTACGTGATGTTTTCCAGTGTCAGAGAACTTTGAAAGACATACTGCAAAATATTAATCTCCAGTCCTGTAAAGAAATAAGAAACAATCTCATTAAAAAGTCAATGATTCTGTAAGCAGTAATAAATGTGGCAGGCAGTTAAACAAAATGAGGACAACATAGAATATTTTTGTATAATTTTTTTTAAATTTTTTAACTCTCTGTATCAGTGGAGAAGTGTCTACTGTTAATTAATATGTGGCACAATAAATACAATTTTCTAGCTTAATCATTCAACGACAGGAGCCAATCATATCGTTTAAATGTATTATACTACTTTAAAAATCATGGAATGCGTAGTTTTTCAAGAAATTACTAAATACATTTCTTTTAAAAAATAATTCATTTCCTCTTGTCCTTTAATACAAGTTTTTAACTCAAATTCTGATTAAATGTCTGCTGAGAAAAGAAGATTCCATTTTTAGGGTTGTGTGTTTCACTTGTATAGTTTTGGGGTTGTTCATTTAATATTTGGAGCTGAACGCTCCAGTTCCTCACTGTATGGGTGAAATTTATCAGTGAAACAGAATGTAAAGTACAGTGTTTCACACTGAATGTGCTACATGAGACATAAAACAAAAAATGTTTGTGAACATATACGTGACACAATTTTTTTGCTCTGTTATCTTGTTATCTAACATGCTCTCTCTCTCTCTCTCTCTCTCTCTCTCTCTCTCTCTCTCTCTCTCTCTCTCCCTCTCTCTCTGCCCCCCTTCTGTAAGACTGTGTGTGTGTGTGTGTGTGTGTGTGTGTGTGTTAGATGAGTGTGTGTGTGTGTGTGTGTGTGTTAGAGAGACAGAGAGAGAGAGAAGCTGGGTGAGGGGGAGACTGAATTTGAAATGTAGAATTTATTCAGTAAATGAACATACAAATATTAGTGCCATTGATGACACGTTTTAGCTGTAAATTTTGAAACATCTGCAAAGGAAAGACAGAAGATTTACTTTAATGTTTGTGTGTATATTTGAGTTGTACACTTTATGGGAGTTGTTCAGTTAATGTTTTTGAGATGAACACTTTGTCTATGTCGTGCTATTTAGTGGTGATGCACAGTCTGAAATATAAAGATCTCACATAAATTTTGATGTAGTGAGGTATACAACAAAATATTTGTGGACAGAGATGTGTGTGTGTGTGTGTGTGTGTGTGTGTGTGTATGTGTGTGTGTTCTGAATTTCTGTGGCTAAACATAATTTGAGATAAAAATACAGTTTATGTGTTGGCAGTTTTTACAAGACATGTTGATGTTGTTAAGATCACGATGAATGCTGGGCAATGAAGACTGTCAGTCCGGAGCAAGATTCATATAGGAAGTGAGATGCTACTTCCTTCATGAATGTGATTGGTTTTCATTTCACTCGCAGTAATTTAAAATGTGCTGTTAGGTTCTTGCCTAACTGCAACCTCGAAAATCATCATTTATTCTTAGAAAACAGTGAAGCATTTGTCACAAGACAGACTGCAAATATGATTGTCCGTCTTCATTTCCCATCATTTTGTCGCAAGTTACCGACACGTAATGTCTTGTAAAAACTGCCGACTCCTAAACTGCACTTTAACCAAATTTGAAGTACATCACACACTACAGTTCTCTTGCACCGAAAGCTAAGAGAATTATGTATGAACATATATTCACTAGTTCTCTTTCTTCCCCCCCCCCTCCTTCTCTCACTCTCTCTCTCTCTCTCTCTCTCTCTCTCTCTCTCTCTCTCTCACACATACACACACACACACACACACACACACAGCGAGAGAGAGAGAGAGAGAGAGAGAGAGAGAGAGAGAGGTGGGGAGGAGACTTACTGAAAAAGAATATGTCTACCGTATGAAAATTGAAAATCCTAGATACATTTCTTCCAAATATTTCGCCCCGACCCCCCTTTTGCTACAAACATTTAACTGTAGACTTTAAGAACCTGCTAAGGCTTTCACTTTAAGGTTAGTGTGTGTATGTGTTTTTGATCTGCAGAGTTTTTGGGTGTTCATTTAAAATTTTGGGATGAACTACTCAGCATGTCTGTGTACGTGATTTGATGATGAGACAGAGAAGTATATTCTGTTGCGAACGTGTGTGTGTCTTGGGGGGGGGGGGGGTGAAAAAGAGAGAGAGACTCAATTTTAAGTCCAATGACTAAGTTAAAATATACTGTACTAAAGTAAAAAATATTGATTGTTTGCATGCGTCAAAAAATTTAACACGGAGAGCGAACGACAATATTTTATAAACAAAATGCAGTAATTAAGTATAAAACAATTATTTATGAGATTCATTGTGAGTCAGTGTTATATGTTTTCTTTTTATAAAAAGTTGAAAGAGTACAGTATGTCGTTAAACCGTATTAATCAAACTCTTTTGAGACCAAAGGTCTGAAGTAATTTAAATATAGTAGAATTACTGAAGGTGGTATTCTTTTAGTATTAAGAGTAAGTTATGATCAACGGACAGTAACATCATTTGTAATTTTACGAAGCAAAGACGGCAGATACGCGACAGTCGGTGCGTGCTGAGCTGGGCCACTGGAGCGCAGTGTTGCGGACGTAGCATTTCAAAGCTGACGTCATCAAAACGCACCAGACCTGTATCTTTAGTTAGGCGTAGATGGTTCACGGTGACGTCACAGCCTGCTTACGCGTGACCCTACCATGTGTTCTACACAGTATCCGCGAGTTTACTGTAGCGTCTTGCCTGTCATGATTGGTAGTTTTTGTTTACATGTCGGCACCAAAATTACGTGTGATGTAAGAGCTGTATGCTGCACAGTCTGGCATGTCTATAGAACGTCCTTCTTACAGAAAATCGAAATGTATCTACAGAATTAAGGAACTGGCGATAATGATACAGTTTATTAGTGACCAAAGTAAAATTTCGTACTTGATGCTCTTTGCAGAGGTCACATGGTAAATCTTTACACCGCTGAGAACTGAACGAGTAAAGTAACTGTCTTTCAAATATTTTAAAACACTTACCTGCTCGAGAAAATATGTACATGCAGACACAATATTCAGATGGCCGTAAGTAGCGCATTTTTTTTTTTTTATTACGAGAAAAGAGTGGACAAGCGTGAAAAGAATTTGCGCTCTCACGTCTCCGTACAAACTTATTTATGTACCGTACATATAGTTTGTCTGTAGGTTTTGATGAGTGAGTTTGCGAATATCAAAATATATTACACAAATGACCGTATCTTTTGGTTATATTGACTTAGAAGCTTAAATTTTTTCATCGCCAAGGGACCGCAGATTTCGGCTAGGCAGCTTTAGAGTCAACCCGTTCCTGAGAGAAACGTCTGCAACAGACGGATAGACAGACGGGAACACTACGATCCTATAATACTCGAGTTCCGGTTTTACAGCTAGAGGTTGCTGTTGTTGTTATCTACGGTCCAAAGACTGTTTTGATGCAATTCTCCACACTACTCTGTCCTCTGCAAAACTCTTCATCTTTGAATAACTACTGCAACCTACATCATTCTGAATCTGCTTACTGTATTAATTTCTTGATCTCCCTCTACGATTACCCCCGTTTACCTTCACCTTCCTCCAATACTTAACTGGTGACCTATTGATGTCTCAGAATGTATCCTACCAACCGATTCCTTCTTCTAGTGATCCCGTCTTCTAGTCAGACTGTGCCACCAATTATTCTTCTCACCAATTCTATTCAATACCTCCTCATTAGTCACGTGATCTATCCATCTAATTATCAGCATTCTTCTGCAGCACCACATTTCGAAAGCTTCTATTCTCTTCTTGTCTAAACTATTTATCGTCCATGTTTCACTTCCATACATGGCTACACTCCATACAAACCCTTTCAGAAAAGACGTCCTGACACTTCAATCTATGCTCAATGCCAACAAATCTCCCTTCTTCAGAAACGCTTTTCTTGCCATCGCCAGTCTGTATTTCAGTTCTCTCTAGTTCGACCATCATGATCTGGGTAGATGTCTGCCTATTACACATTACGACCTTCTTCTACTGTCGGCAACCTCTGTCAAGCCGGCCGGTGTGGCCGAGCGGTTCTAGGAGCTTCAGTCTGGAACATCGCGACCGCTACGGTCGCAGGTTCGAATCCTGCCTCGGGCATGGATGTGTGTGATGTCCTTAGGTTAGTTAGGTTTAATTAGTTCTAGGGGACTGATGACCTCAGATGTTGAGTCCCATAGTGCTCAGAGCCATTTGAACCATTTTTTTGAGCCTCTGTCAGTCAACAGACGAGGTCGGCCTGTACGATTTTGTGCCGTACGTATCCCTCCACGTTTCCGCTTCACTATCTCATCCGAAACAATGGACCTAGGAATGTTTAGGATTGTGGAAATCTCGCGTACGGACGTATGAGACAAGTGACATCTAATCAACTGACCACGTGCGATGCTTGTGAGTTCCGCTGAGCGCCCTATTCAGCTCTTTCACCATATCTAATGACTACTGGTTGATATGGAGTACCTGGCAGTACGTGGCAGCATAATGCACCTAATATGAAAACGTATGTTTTTGCGGTTACAGGATACTTTTGATCACATAGTGTATTTGTCCTGTAGCCATTCCTGCTTAGCCATTTTGCGCTTTTCATCAATCTCATTTTCAGACGTTTGTATTTCCTTTCACCTCCTTCATTTACTGCCCTTTTATATTTTCTCCTTTCATCAATTAAATTTAACATCTCTTGTGTTACCCAGGGATTTCCACCAGCCATCGTTTTTTTACCGACTTGATCCTCCACTGCCTTCACTATCTCATATCCCAACGCAACCTATATTTCTTCTACTGTATTTCTTTCCCCTGTTCTGTCAGTTGTTCCCTAACACTCACTAAAACCTCTGGTTCTTTCAGTTCGTCCAGGTCCCATCTCCTTAAATTCTTACCTTTTTGCAGCTTATTCAGTTTTAATATACAGTTCATAAGCAATAAATTGCTTAAAATCTGGATCCGAAATCTCTGGCTTACCACTATATAATCAATCTGAAACCTTCTTATGTCTCCAGGTCTCTTCCAAGCATACAGCCTTCTTTCATGATTCTTAAACCAAGTGTTAGCTATGATTAAATTATGCTCCCTGCAGATTTCTGCCAGGCGGCTTCCTATTTTACTCCTGTCCCTCAGTCCACATTTACCTGCTATTTTTTATTCTCTTCCTTTTCGTACTATTGAATTCCTGTCCCCCATGACTATTAAATTTTCGTCTCCCCTAACCATCTGAATAATATTTTTTCTTGCCTCATCGTCCATCTTCTCTTCGATCTCTTCATCATCTGCGTAGGCGCGTAATGGGGCCCCTTAGGGATATGGCAGCAAGAGAGGGGAAGAAAACCAAGGTGCACTCCGTGTGCGTACCGGGGGGAGTCATTCCAGATGTGGAAAGGGTCCTTCCGGATGCCATGAAGGGTACAGGGTGCACCCATCTGCAGGTGGTCGCTCATGTCGGCACCAATGATGTGTGTCGCTATGGATCGGAGGAAATCCTCTCTGGCTTCCGGCGGCTATCTGATTTGGTGAAGACTGCCAGTCTCGCTAGCGGGATGAAAGCAGAGCTCACCGTCTGCAGCATCGTCGACAGGACTGACTGCGGACCTTTGGTGCAGAGCCGAGTGGAGGGTCTGAATCAGAGGCTGAGACGGTTCTGCGACCATTTGGGCTGCAGATTCCTCGACTTGCGCCATAGGGTGGTGGGGTTTCGGGTTCCGCTGGATAGGTCAGGAGTCCACTACACGCAACAAGCGGCTACACGGGTAGCATTGGTTGTGTGGCGTGGGCTGGGCGGTTTTTTATGTTAGATGGCCTTGGGCAAGTACAGAAAGGGCAACAGCCTCAACGGGTGCGGGGAAAAGTCAGGACATGCGGGGACCAAGCAGCAATCGGTATTGTAATTGTGAACTGTCGAAGCTGCGTTGGTAAAGTACCGGAACTTCAAGCGCTGATAGAAAGCACCGAAGCTGAAATCGTTATAGGTACAGAAAGCTGGCTGAAGCCAGAGATAAATTCTGCCGAAATTTTTACAAAGGTACAGACAGTGTTTAGAAAGGATAGATTGCATGCAACCGGTGGTGGAGTGTTCGTCGCTGTTAATAGTAGTTTATCCTGTAGTGAAGTAGAAGTGGATAGTTCCTGTGAATTATTATGGGTGGAGGTTACACTCAACAACCGAGCTAGGTTAATAATTGGCTCCTTTTACCGACCTCCCGACTCAGCAGCATTAGTGGCAGAACAATTGAGAGAAAATTTGGAATACATCTCACATAAATTTTTCTCAGCATGTTATAGTCTTAGGTGGAGATTTCAATTTACCAGATATAGACTGGGACACTCAGATGTTTAGGACGGGTGGTAGGGATAGAGCATCGAGTGACATTATACTGAGTGCACTATCCGAAAATTACCTCGAGCAATTAAACAGAGAACCGACTCGTGGAGATAACATCTTGGACCTACTGATAACAAACAGACCCGAACTTTTCGACTCTGTATGTGCAGAACAGGGAATCAGTGATCATAAGGCCGTTGCAGCATCCCTGAATATGGAAGTTAATAGGAATATAAAAAAAGGGAGGAAGGTTTATCTGTTTAGCAAGAGTAATAGAAGGCAGATTTCAGACTACCTAACAGATCAAAACGAAAATTTCTGTTCCGACACTGACAATGTTGAGTGTTTATGGAAAAAGTTCAAAGCAATCGTAAAATGCGTTTTAGACAGGTACGTGCCGAGTAAAACTGTGAGGGACGGGAAAAATCCACCGTGGTACAACAACAAAGTTAGGAAACTACTGCGAAAGCAAAGAGAGCTTCACTCCAAGTTTAAACGCAGCCAAAACCTCTCAGACAAACAGAAGCTAAACGATGTCAAAATTAGCGTAGGGAGGGCTATGCGTGAAGCGTTCAGTGAATTCGAAAGTAAAATTCTATGTACCGACTTGACAGAAAATCCTAGGAAGTTCTGATCTTACGTTAAATCAGTAATTGGCTCGAAACAGCATATCCAGACACTCCGGGATGATGAAGGCATTGAAACTGAGGATGACACGCGTAAAGCTGAAATACTAAACACCTTTTTCCAAAGCTGTTTCACAGAGGAAGACCGCACTGCAGTTCCTTCTCTAGATCCTCGCACAAACGAAAAAATGGCTGACATGGAAATAAGTGTCCAAGGAATAGAAAAGCAACTGGAATCACTCAACAGAGGAAAGTCCACTGGACCTGACGGGATACCAATTCGATTCTACACAGAGTACGCGAAAGAACTTGCCCCCCTTCTAACAGCCGTGTACCGCAAGTCTCTAGAGGAACGGAAGGTTCCAAATGATTCGAAAAGAGCACAGGTAGTCCTAGTCTTCAAGAAGGGTCGTCGAGCAGATGCGCAAAACTATAGACCTATATCTCTGACGTCTATCTGTTGTAGGATTTTAGAACATGTTTTTTGCTTGAGTATCATGTCGTCTTTTGAAACCCAGAATCTACTATGTAGGAATCAACATGGATTCCGGAAACAGCGATCGTGTGAGACCCAGAAAATATTAGATACAGGCTCCCAGGTAGATGCTATTTTTCTTGACTTCCGGAAGGCGTTCGATACAGTTCCGCACTGTCGCCTGATAAACAAAGTAAGAGCCTACGGAATATCAGACCAGCTGTGTGACTGGATTGAAGAGTTTTTAGCAAACAGAACACAGCATGTTGTTATCAATGGACAGACGTCTACAGACGTTAAATTAACCTCTGGCGTGCCACAGGGGAGTGTTATGGGACCATTGCTTTTCACAATATATATAAATGACCTAGTCGATAGTGTCGGAAGTTCCATGCGGCTTTTCGCGGATGATGCTGTAGTATACAGAGAAGTTGCAGCATTAGAAAATTGTAGCGAAATGCAGGAAGATCTGCAGCGGATAGGCACTTGGTGCAGGGAGTGGCAACTGACCCTTAACATAGACAAATGTAATGTATTGCGAATACATAGAAAGAAGGATCCTTTATTGTATGATTATATGATAGCGGAACAAACACTGGTAGCAGTTACTTCTGTAAAATATCTGGGAGTATGCGTGCGGAACGATTTGAAGTGGAATGATCATATAAAATTAATTGTTGGTAAGGCGGGTACCAGGTTGAGATTCATTGGGAGAGTCCTTAGAAACTGTAGTCCATCAACAAAGGAGGTGGCTTACAAAACACTCGTTCGACCTATACTTGAGTATTGCTCATCAGTGTGGGATCCATACCAGATCGGGTTGACGGAGGAGATAGAGAAGATCCAAAGAAAAGCGGCGCGTTTCGTCACAGGGTTATTTGGTAACCGTGATAGCGTTACGGAGATGTTTAACAAACTCAAGTGGCAGACTCTGCAAGAGAGGCGCTCTGCATCGCGGTGTAGCTTGCTCGCCAGGTTTCGAGAGGGTGCGTTTCTGGATGAGGTATCGAATTTATTGCTTCCCCCTACTTATACCTCCCGAGCAGATCACGAATGTAAAATTAGAGAGATTAGAGCGCGCACGGAGGCTTTCAGACAGTCGTTCTTCCCGCGAACCATACGCGACTGGAACAGGAAAGGGAGGTAATGACAGTGCCACGTAAAGTGCCCTCCGCCACACACCGTTGGGTGGCTTGCGGAGTATAAATGTAGATGTAGATGTAGCTAGATGGCATATAAACTTGCATTACTGTTCTGGGCGCAGATTTCATGTCTATCTTGGCTACAATAACGCGTTCGCTATGCTGTTCATAGTAGCTTATCAGCGTTTCTATTTTTTATTAATTATTAAACCCAGTCCTGCATTACTCCTATTTTATTTTGTATTTATAACCCTGTGTTCACCTGGCCAGAAGTCTTGCTCCTCCTTCCACCAAACTTCACTAACTCCCACTATGACTTTAACCTACCCATTTCCCTTTTTAGAGCGAACGGTTGAAGGTAAGGGGAAATTACAACTGTAATTTTTCTAGAGGGCGTGCAGTTCTACCGTATGGTTAATTAACGATGGCATCCTCTTGGGTAAAATATTCCGGAGGTAATATTCCCCGTTTCGCATCATCGATTGACGTAGAGAACCCTAAAAGACGAAACTGTTTCAGACCGCAAAGAAATGCTCTTAGTTTTACTATACTAAGATTATGGACTAATGGAATGAAGAGCATTTATCTGCAATCTGAAGAATTTTAATTTTTTCCTTATTAATCACACAGTGCCTTTCCCATCCACGATGAGGAGTCGAAATAAATGCTAGGGTCTTTATATACTTCATATTATGCGTCTTTTTTTCTTCCTATGTGCCAAATAATACATAATTCATCTTTCTCGTTTAACTGATGACACTTTCTCAGTGTTGAAACAATTTCAATTAAAAATATTTCTCACCAGTTTACCTTCCTTTTTAGGGTTTTTCTTTGTTCAGGACTTGTAAAATCTAAATACCTTTTTGCTTTCGTTTGTGGGAGCACACAAGCAGGAAAAATATTAAGTCCTTGTGCAACGTTTTCAATTCGTCACGGGAATAAAACAAACGATAAAGTAATGATTAAGAAGACTCAAAATCCGTTACTATAAAATAGGTGAACGAAGTAAGCATAGGTTAACTTTCTTTATTAACGAATGACACAATATTCCCCTGTTCCATGCGTAACCTTCGGTATACTCAGGATTTTAGATGTGAACTCTCCGTACAGTCAATGATCTGAACCTACACATCATTTATATTTCGAATGGCCTTGTGTATCCAAGTGACTAACATCAGTACTGATCATAGGGTAAATTACGAAAACGGACATAAAAAATCGTCTTGAATCTGTCCGATGGACAATAGATTTTATCTCAAATTTCTGATTTTTAAATGTCCATATAACTCTGACATACTTTAACTCGGAGAATACCATCTCGTACTTACAGGGGACTGCTTTTAGCAACAATCCGCAGGATACCTGTGTATGCTATTTTGCGCTACGGGTGGTCTCCACTGCATTTTTTAACACACGGTGTTCTTTTTTTGGAGTTGCCTTTCCGTGAATGGCTTGGCTCCGAAGGGCATTCAGTCTTCGTTATCTGCCTCGTTTTTGTCGCATCGCTCGGGTTCGGTGCCAAAACAGCGACCGCGCCGAGATCCGGATAGGCATCTGCTTGGGAAACTGTTCACCCACGGGGCCTTTCCACAGACACCAGCCCGTTATCTGAGAAACCTCTGCAGAGCCACACGCACGAGATGCGAAGCTTGTGATACATTTATGGCGCCAAAACACCAACCACCCCTATGCCCTGAGTTCCCTGATTTTTTTACTTTCCGATAAACAGCGGATAGATTTCTTGTCCTACATCGCCCCATACCGAGATATTCATAAATTTTTAAATTTTAAACATTTTTATTGGCTGAAGTCCAGCAACCGCGAGTTAACTTAATTACAGAATGTATGTGTAGCCATCTTGGCTGCCTAAAATTGTTGTCAAATGGACCACGGTTTCGACAGCACTAAGACTGCCTTAGACCTTCATCAGAATGAGAATTGCATAGGATTACATGTAATTACACCATAGATGAAAAACATCTGAGCAAAAATGCTCTTGTCAAATTGAAAATATCACAGTTTATTTATTACTCTTTGTGATATTTATAGTTTGACAAGAGCATTTTTGCTCAGACGTTTTTCACCTATGGTGTGATTACATGCAATCCTATGTGATTTTTATTCTGATGAAGACTGCCTTAGTGTTGTCGAAACCATGGTCAATTTGACAACTATTTTATGCATCCGAGGTGGCTATACATACATACTGTAATTAAATTCATAATTGTCCTGTACATTGATACATTCCTTACTATGTTCTAGTTTTGCCTTCCTTAATGCATCACTTCAGTAATTGCCTCACATACTTTGTTAATAATTGTTGGCAGACCTGAACCATTTTTAGTGTGACTCATCATGGGTCCTGCTCATATAGCGTGACTCGAACAGCTTGTCAGGTAAGTGAATCAGACCTCTCTCTAAATCGAGTACCAAATTAGTATGTGTTATTTGATGCATTGCTGATCTACCCTCCCAGTCACTCAGTTCCGCTTTAGCGGTCGCAACGTTCGGTCACACAGTGCGCTGCAGCCAGTGTTTACAAGTTGAGTACTACCAGTACCATCTCGTGTAGCGTCTACTGCACAGCTTCGCTACGCGAACAGTGATCATCTTTACATTTTCTTAAGTTTGTGAAACAGTATAAGCAACAACAGAAACGTACCCCTGAAAAATACTCTAAAACTGGAATTCGGCAAGGACAACGAGCGACCAACATCTCTCGAAATTCGGAAGTAGGTAACATCCAACATGAAATTAACAAGAAATCGAATAGACAGTGTGCAACTTGACACTCAACAGTGGATCTACCATTAGTAGGTAACATCCAACAAGAAATTAACAAGAAATCGAATAGACAGTGTGCAACATGACACTCAACAGTGGATCTACCATTTCAAATGTTGCTCTAATTTAGTGTACGAGCGAGTAAACCGTAAGCGCACTGGTACCTCTGACTTAACATCAGCAGCAAAGTCTGTCTCTACGTAACCCGTTAGTCTAGTCGAAGGCAACTAGATATTGTGCGTCTCCTTAACATTCCCATGGAAGCTCCCAACGGAATAATAAAATTCAAATTACGGAATTAAGGAAACGTTCGCCCAATTAGGGACGGGGTCTGGGCAGATTTTTATCCGTTCCCCATCCCAGATGGAACAAGATCTATCTTGCTTGACGTTAAAAAACTGATTTCGTCCGGAAATTGAGTGAAAATGTAATCACATGTCAGTTCTAGTTTAATATATTTGTCCAATGAATACCCGTTTATGATCTGCATATCTTCTTGTGGTAGCAATTTTAATGGCCAGTAGTGTAGTAACGAAGAGGGCGAAACGACGTAAACAAAGAGGCTCAACAACTTCCTCTGGTGAGATGGGAGAAAGCCAGACTCAGAATATACCAGTATAAGACTCGCAAGCGATCTTCCACACCGAACATCAATTGGCTGTGGATAGTCGTAACTGAGGAAAGAAATTACTGAAGCTCCTAGATTCAAATCAAATGGCTCGAAGCACTATGGGACTTAACATCTGAGGTCATCAGTCCCATTAACTTAGAACTGCTTAAAGCTAACTAACCTAAGGACATCACACACATCCAAGCCCGAGGCAGGATTCGAATCTGCGACCGTAGCAGCAGCGCGGTTCCAGATTGAAGCTCCTAGAACCGCTCTCCAGATTGCATAGTCCAGTAAAAGCGAGCGGAAGTTTATGAAAAGAAAAGCGACCTATTACAAAGTCAAGAACAAGAAGTGTACACACCGTGACTGAGAAAAAGTAACTGACTTACCAAATTATAAAGTTTCTGCTCCGAATATCAACAGAAATTCAACTATTATAAAGCTGTCTGTCTCAAACGGTTTTTACACGTGGCTGAGATCGACAGAGGAAAAATGCTACGGTAGAGCAGAAAAATTTTGTTTTATTTTTTTCTCTGAGGAAATGAGAACTCCAGTTTCTGTATCATTAGAATGACTGGATTCAGACAACGTATCAACATCCATACTGTGTAAAGAAGCATAAATTACAGTTTTAGAACAAAGAAAAACATAAAAGATTGCAGAAGAAGGAGGAATTCGGTTCCATGAAATTCAGTGCCTTGGACTGAAATGTTTATCTTTATCATTCAATTTGCAATTGAGAAGACATTTAATCCAAGTTTAAAAAAAGAAAAAAAGAAGCTGCCTCATCAAACGAATCAGTTATGCCAGTTAATTTCTCTCATCATGCAGGAGAAGTATTACATTTTAACAAACAACATAAAAGGTATAGAAGCCAGGCAGAGAAGGCACCTAAGGTAAGCGAATGGAAAGGCCAAAAGGAGAGGTCAGAAGACCGAACTAAATAAAAAGAAAGAAAAGAAAAGGACAGCCGTGTGCGTTAGCTTCACTGAGGCGCTCCGGCCCCAGATCAAATCAGACCTGCGGATTAACGACGAGGACCGACACAACGACCAGCTTGGATGGGGTTGGTACAATGACCAGCTGGGACGCGGTTGGTATTTTTGCGGTTTGCAGTTTGAGACTAGGTGAATAGACCCTACCTGCCTCCACTATGTGATCCGCCATCATTGCGAAAACGTGTTCACATGCGATAGCACTAGACACAGATACACGGGGTACCGAAATTCCGTCCCAGAGGGGGAGAGGGGGGAGGGAGCGACTGGAAGGGCATCTGTCCAGCCTCTACCACTAACATCGCCAAATGCGTATTAACACCCCAGTCCCGTGAATATACTGGGTAAGAGCAGGAAAAGGAAGAATAGGACGCGCTGGTGAGCCTCATTGCGACATTTGGACGGAACCCCACTCACTCTAGTCAAATACTGTGTTTCCAAAAACACACGGAAAATAATTTCACAGTGTCAAACAGATGTTATCGTGATTTTATCTCACTTTTTACGTTAAAATAATGCTATGCCGACGGCATTCGGTTATAGAACCAAAATTATCGAGAATAATAAGCGTATGTCGTACTAACGCGAGGCTAGCCTTAGAAAAAAGTTAAGATGCGACGGAACATCGAAAGTAGTAACTGAATAAGTTCTTTATACTACACGTTATAAAGTCAACCGGTGACTGTGAATCGGGTTACGCTCTCAGATCTCTATCAGTAAAACAGAAACCGCCCGGGATAGGCAGTGGGGGATTTAATGTAGGGTCTAAAATTTTCTGCCGAACATATTCGGTATTGTCGAGACACACATCCATTATGATGCATTCGTTATTCTTTCCTTTCGTTACTGAACTTGTTTGCTAAATTATCAACTTGTGGCTACGTGCTTGTGAATGCGTCATTTAAATGAGATCCCTTTCCTGAAGAGATTTTTCTCTTCCACATCTTGACGAGCAATCATCGTGGCTGTACTGTCACCACTTGTAACAGCAGAAATTTTAAAACTTCGGCAACCTAGCTGAGACTATTACTCCTGAGCGTAATCAGATATTGGTTAGTACTCATTCCCCTCCCTCCACAATCTACGACATCAGCGCCTAACTAACGTCTAACATCAGAAATAATTTTCTTTGAATGCGTTTTTCAAATTGTAGGAGATAAAAGACGTTTGGTTTTCGTAGGTGTCTTATTAAACCCCGAAATAATGAGTCACATGAGACAACTGGTACTGCTTGATTCTAACATGCATCATTAACTCCTCCTCAGATGAGACAGCTAATTATCCACATTGATGGTATACACATACACTCCCGGAAATGGAAAAAAGAACACATTGACACCGGTGTGTCGGACCCACCATACTTGCTCCGGACACTGCGAGAGGGCTGTACAAGCAATGATCACACGCACGGCACAGCGGACACACCAGGAACCGCGGTGTTGGCCGTCGAATGGCGCTAGCTGCGCAGCATTTGTGCACCGCCACCGTCAGTGTCAGCCAGTTTGCCGTGGCATACGGAGCTCCATCGCAGTCTTTAACACTGGTAGCATGCCGCGACAGCGTGGACGTGAACCGTATGTGCAGTTGACGGACTTTGAGCGAGGGCGTATAGTGGGCATGCGGGAGGCCGGGTGGACGTACGTGCTCAACACGTGGGGCGTGAGGTCTCCACAGTACATCGATGTTGTCGCCAGTGGTCGGCGGAAGGTGCACGTGCCCGTCGACCTGGGACCGGACCGCAGCGACGCACGGATGCACGCCAAGACCGTAGGATCCTACGCAGTGCCGTAGGGGACCGCACCGCCACTTCCCAGCAAATTAGGGACACTGTTGCTCCTGGGGTATCGGCGAGGACCATTCGCAACCGTCTCCATGAAGCTGGGCTACGGTCCCGCACACCGTTAGGCCGTCTTCCGCTCACGCCCCAACATCGTGCAGCCCGCCTCCAGTGGTGTCGCGACAGGCGTGAATAGAGGGACGAATGGAGACGTGTCGTCTTCAGCGATGAGAGTCGCTTCTGCCTTGGTGCCAATGATGGTCGTATGCGTGTTTGTCGCCGTGCAGGTGAGCGCCACAATCAGGACTGCATACGACCGAGGCACACAGGGCCAACACCCGGCATCATGGTGTGGGGAGCGATCTCCTACACTGGCCGTACACCACTGGTGATCGTCGAGGGGACACTGAATAGTGCACGGTACATCCAAACCGTCATCGAACCCATCGTTCTACCATTCCTAGACCGGCAAGGGAACTTGCTGTTCCAACAGGACAATGCACGTCCGCATGTATCCCGTGCCACCCAACGTGCTCTAGAAGGTGTAAGGCAACTACCCTGGCCAGCAAGATCTCCGGATCTGTCCCCCATTGAGCATGTTTGGGACTGGATGAAGCGTCGTCTCACGCGGTCTGCACGTCCAGCACGAACGCTGGTCCAACTGAGGCGCCAGGTGGAAATGGCATGGCAAGCCGTTCCACAGGACTACATCCAGCATCTCTACGATCGTCTCCATGGGAGAATAGCAGCCTGTATTGCTGCGAAAGGTGGATATACACTGTACTAGTGCCGACATTGTGCATGCTCTGTTGCCTGTGTCTATGTGCCTGTGGTTCTGTCAGTGTGATCATGTGATGTATCTGACCCCAGGAATGTGTCAATAAAGTTTCCCCTTCCTGGGACAATGAATTCACTGTGTTCTTATTTCAATTTCCAGGAGTGTATTAAAAAACATGCGTCCTCTCCCTAGTGACACTTGCTTCACTCGCATCCTGTAATCCCACTTTAAAATCAGCCGGGTCAAAAGGAGTACAGTATATCTGCTGCTTGGGTACCATTAGATTCCTGGACTCCTTACCCCTGAAACGGTAGAAACCGGAAGACCTTAGGCGCCGGATGGTAGGTGGCGGTTCCCCGACCTAGCACAGAGGCTGGGTAAGGGACTGGTACTGTAAGCGCCTGTGGCCTGCCGGAGCCCTTCACGGTGGACTGCGCCAATGGTCTTCAAACAAGAAGGCCTCGCCGATCCATACGCCATGCAACCGTAGTCCAGCCGTGAACGCACGAAAGCCCTATAAAACTGGAGGAGGCGTGCCCTGTCCATTCCGTGAGACGCGTGGCTAAGGCACTTTAAGATATTGAGTGCCTTCTGGGTTCTGGCTTTCAGGTCTCTCAGGTGTGGCAACGACGACAATTTGGAGACAAAAATGAGGCTCAGAAACCTCACTGAATCTCTAAGGTTTAATATTGTGTCCAATACATGCGGGTAAATTAAAAATACGACAAGAACGATAAAATGAACACACACACATTTATCAGCAGAAAACAGAAGACCTGCCTTTGCAGCCCACTCCTCTAACCTCTACACTGCTGGGTGCAACTGACCGCTCGTTTCCGCTACACTGGACGAGGAACAGGAAACAGCAAAATCGTCCACAAATAAGGAGCATTGCACAGGACTCCTTACCGTAGACGCACGACTTGCGATAGCAGTGTTAAAACCCCCCTTAGTGCTTTGGGTTATTGAGATGCCGGTGATTTGTCATAAGGCGTAGGAATCAGAGGATTATGAATACTGTCGACTTCACCCGAGACAGACATAAATAGCATGCAGGGAAAGGAAACATGCAGAGCAACAAAGTGTATTCGGTACCGCGGATCAGTACCGACTTACTGCGCTGAGAATAAGAAACTAGAGGAATACGAGAACTACCGAGTTGGTATGAAAGTGGGAGAGAGACGATAGACCAGAAAGGAAACGCTTCCCGTTATTCTGAGTCCATCAAGGGCAACAGTTTGGAGGCGTACGAGAACTGTCGACTTGTACGAATTCCATGCGGGGAAGATGTCTTGTGAAACGTTTCAGGTAGTATGGAAACTGTGCTTAGAGTCTTCCAGTAACGAACATATACGATGTGCAATAGCCCTAGCCCTAGTAGGCAGTCAGTAGTAGTGAGCGTCCAACCATGAAGAGTCAACACTAGTGTGCGCACAAAAATGAAATGACGTTTCGGTGCTTGATGAAATCCAAAGAGCTGATTATTCGCATACGGCTGCACATCTCAAGAGTTCGGATATTGCCGTAGTTATAGCGTAATACATTGAGGTGATGAGGTCACGGGACAGCGATTTACACATATACAGGTGGCGGTAGTAACGGGTACGCAAGAGTAAAAGGATAGCACATTGGCGGAGCTGTCATTTGTAGTCAGGTGATTCATGTTAAAAGACGTCCGACATGATTGAGGCCGCAGGGCGGGAATTAACAGACTTTGAACGCGGAGTGGTAGCTGGGGCTAGACGCAAGGGACATTCCATTTCGGATATCGTTAGGGAATTCAGCGTTCCAAGATCCACAGTGTCGATAGGGTATCGAGAGTAGCACATTTCTGACATTACCTTTCACCACAGACACACTTCCACAATGCCGGCAGCCCTCATTTAATGGTCGAGGATAGACAAGCAACGCTGGATGAAATAACAGCAAAAATTAATTGTGGGACGTACGGCGAACGAATCCGCTAGGACAGCGCCCCGCAACTCTGGCACCAAATGACCGACGAAAGTGTCTTTGCTAAAGGCACTACATCACCTGCAGCGCCTCTCCTGGGTTCGTGACCATGTCAGTTGGACCCTAGACGACTGAGAAACTGTGGCCTTGTCAGACGAGTCCCTGTTTCGGTTGCTAAGAGCTAATGGTAGGGTGCGAGTGTGGCGCAAACCCGTCGAAGCCATGGACGCAAGTTATCAACAAGGCACTATGCAAGTTGGTGGTGGTTCCACAGTGGTGTGGGCCGTGTTTACACGGAATGGACTGGGTCATCTGGTCCATCTGAACCGATCATTGACTGGAAATTGTTACGTCCGGGCACTTGAAGACCATTTGCAGCCATTCATAGACTTCATGTTGGCAAACAATGGTACAACTTTTATCGATGACAATGTGTCATGTCACCGGCCCACAATTGTTCGCGATTGACCTGAGGAACTTCCTTAACAATTGGAGCGCCCGACCTGAAGCGCACTGAAAATTTATGGGACGTAAACGAGGAGGCAGCTCGTGCACAAAAACCTGCAACTGCAACGCTGTCGTAGTTATGGCCGGCTGCAGAGGTAGCGTGGCTCAGTATTTCTGCAAAGGATATTCAAAGACTTGTGGAGTCTGTGCCACGTCGACTTGTTGCACTATGCCGGATAAAAGGTGGCCGGACGTAATGTTAGGATGTATTCCATGACTTCTGTCACTTTAGTGTACATCTCGTCGAGATGGACAGCCGCGCGGAGTGGCCGCGCGCTTAGAGACGCCAGAAGTTCGAGTCCGCCCTTGTGCATGCTTGTGTGTTGTTCTTAGCAAAAGTTACTTTAAATAGTGTCTAAGTCTAGGGACTGATGCCCCCATCAGTTTGGTCCCTTAGGAACTGAGAAACATTTGAACATTTGAACATTTCGAGATGGACATTCAGCATAATGCAAAACGCATCACAGTGAACAGATGACCACTGCGTATCATAATTCTCGACCTGTAATCTTCTTAATGTGCTGCAGAGTCTCCCGCAGTTTGGGAGAAAGCACGAGAACTGGACTGGGAAAAGATCTGTTGATGCAACAAGTTAAAGTTTTTAGGGGATTCTGTAATGATGATATGTGTTTGCATCGAAAGCATATCCCACGAATATGTCGTGCAGGTTTTACACACTCTATGGGAGTGGCGACCCGTGAGAAATCTTTACATGCCGAGTATTCGGTAATTACGTGCGAACAGAGGAACTTGTAACATATTTTAGAACAAGCGAATCCGAATGTTGAACTTCACTTTGCACGTCACCTTTCCAGGCGACAACATGTGTCTTGTCTTACCCATGGCACAGTTCCTGTACAAGAATATTGTTGTTGTCTGCAGTCAAGAGACTGGTTTGATGCATCTCTCCACGCTACTCTATCCTGTGCAAGTTTCTTCATTTCCAAGTAACTACTGCAACCTACATCCTTCTGAATCTGCTTAGTGTATTCATCAATTGGTCTCCCTCTACGATGTTTACCCTCAACACTGCCCTCCAATACCAAATTGGTAATCCCTTGATGCCTCAGAATGTGTCCTTCCAACCGATCCCTTCTTTTAGTCTGGTTGTACCGCAATTTCCCTTATCCCCATTTCTATGCAGTACGTCCTCATTAGTTACGTGATCTACCCATCTAAACTTCAGCATTCTTCTGTAGCACCACGTTTCGAAAGCTTCTATTCTCTTCTTGTCTAAATTATTCATCGTCTATGTTTCACTTCCACACATGGCTACGCTCCAACAAATACTTTCAGAAAAGACTTCCTGACGCTTCTTAACTTGATGTTAACAAATTTCTCTTCTTCAGAAACGCTTTCCTTGCCATTGCCAGTCTTCAGTTTATATCCTCTACTTCGATCATCATCAGTTATTTTGCTCCCCAAATAGCAAAACTCATATAAGAGTACTACTTAAAGTGTCTCATTTCCTAATCTAATTCCATCAGCAACACCTGATTGAATTCGACTACTTTCCATTATCCCCGTTTTGCTTTTGTTGATGTTCATCTTATATCCTCCTTTCAAGACACTGTCCATTGTGTTCAACTGCTCTTCCAGGTCCTTTGCTCTCTCTGACAGAATTACAATGTCGCCAGCAAACATCAAAGCTTTTATTTCTTCTCCACGGATCTTAGTTCCTACTGCAAATTTTTCTTTTCAAATGGTTCAAATGGCTCTGAGCACTATGGGACTTAACAGCTATGGTCATCAGTCCCCTAGAACTTAGAACTACTTAAACCTAACTAACCTAAGGACATCACACAACACCCAGTCATCACGAGGCAGAGAAAATCCCTGACCCCGCCGGGAATCGAACCCGGGAACCCGGGCGCGGGAAGCGAGAACGCTACCGCACGACCACGAGCTGCGGACAAATTTTTCTTTTGTTTCCTTTACTACTTGCTCAGTATACAGATTGAATAACATCGGGGATAGGGTCCCATTTCATGCTCTTTGACTTTTATAACTGCCATCTGGTTTCTGTACAGACTGTAAATAGCCTTTCGTTCCCTGTACTTGACGCCTGCCACCTTCAGAATTTGAAAAAGAGTGTATTCCAGCAAATATTGTCAAACACTTTCTCTAAGTCTACAGATGCTAGAAACGTAGGTTTGCCTTTCCTTAATCTATTTTCTAAAGTAAGTCGTAGGATCAGTATCGCCTCCGTGTTCCAACATTTCTATGGAATCCAAACTGATCTTCCCCGAAGTCGGCTTCTACCAGCTTTTGCAAAGAATTCTTGTTAATATTTTGCAGCCGTGCTTTATTAAACTGATAGTTCGGTAATTTCACAACTATCAACACCTGCTTTCTTTGGGATTCGAATTATTATATTCTTCTTGAAGTCTGAGGGTATTTCGCCTTTCTCATACATCTTGCTCACCAGATGTTAGAGTTTGGTGATGGCTGTCTCTCCCAAGGCTATCAGTAGTTCTAATGAAATGTTGTCTACTCCCGAGGCCTTGTTTCGACTTAGGTCTTTCAGTGCTCTGTCTAGCTCTTCACGCAGTATCATACTTCCCATTTCATCTTCATCTACATAATACTGCCTTCTAGTGCATCACCCTTGTATAGACCCTCTATATACTCCTTCCATCATTCTGCTTTCCCTTCGGTATTTCCGCCTTTCGCTTCTCTGTCAGAAACAACTGGGGTGCAGATAACCAGGTAGTTGATGCCCCTAGCTGTATGTTCCAGGAGCACGAAACGGAACTACAGCCGTCTCAGGATTTAATGGACTCTAACTGTGTTTCAATCGTGTTAGCTGAGGTACCTGAGTTCTTTGGGAACTTGAAGGACGAACAAAGCCAGGATCCTTTGATTCACGGGACTAAATAACGGCTTCTTACTGGGGAACAGGTGCCGGATTATGAATTGAGAAAAGGTTGTGTGTTATAAGGCTAAGAGCGACAAATCCTTAAAATCTGTTTGCCTGAGGAACTAGTCCCGATGATGTAAGTATTTTCACAACTCCCTTGTTGGTGGTCATTTTGTAGTGAATAAAACCACTACGAAAATTAAACAGCACCTGACATGGTCTAAAATGCGTAAAGATGTGCGTAAATTACTGACGGTCTGCAAAGATTGCAAGGTCGCCAAGCCCAATCCCAGTTTTAGGTAAGGTTTACTTCTAGACAAGGTTTACTTCTGTCCACGCTAGAGCGTAATCCTTTGGACAAAATGTTTATTGATTATGTCGGACCACTTCCACGCGCAAGGGATGGGAACCGTTATGTTTTGTGGCGGTGGACGCCTTTACTAGGTTTGCATGGTTGATCCCGTGCAGTGGAGTAACTACATCCTTAACCATTCGTCATTTGTCTAGGATATCTGCACCTTTGACCTTTCCCATTCATTGGTAGTGACAATCCTGCAACCTTTTCGTCCAGGCAATTTAAGCTTTTTTGTTTCAAGAACGCAACTGCACGTTTGACCACCATATCACACTACCCTCAGCTTTCATTTGCCGTTTGCAGAGAGGGTGAATCGGAATTTGAAATATCGCTGATCATCTTTCACTCCAAGTCTCAGCACAAGTGGGATGTATCTCTTCCGTGGTTGAACTTAGCCTTTAATTCGGGTCGTGATGAAGTTCTCAAGGCAACACCAGCCTCCTTGATACTGAGCTACCCTCTGAATTCCTCACTGGCTAGTTTCTGGTTTGTGAACGATCTATAGCCAGACAAAGTCATCCCTGAGGTCATCCAGCGAAACTGGAAGAGCGTCAGAAAGAGCATGGAAGTCACACACTGGAGGCAGGCACAGTGTTATAATAAGAGTCACCGTGTACGCAGGATGAGGGTTAGTGATCACTTTTTATTTCAAAGCTTCGCGGCCATGGTCAGCCTCTCGATATGCAAACTCGTCAGAGCAAAGTTCCTAGGATGCGCACGCTTCACAGATTAAAAGGGGAAGTTGGGGTGTTCAGTTAAAGTAGAGGTCTAGAGGTCCCTACACTCGCTCACCTTCTCATAGGGGGGGGGGGGGGGTTTGAGCAGTGCTGGTTCGGATAGTTCAATCACAATAGCCGCTCGGAATGTTTGGGGTTCGCTGCGCGAGACGCTCTAACCGGCACGGCAGGTGGGTAGGCAGTAGGAGACTTGACGAAAGCAGAAAGAGCACCTGGCGGTGCGAGGACGGTGTAAGCCGCTCAGACCCAAGATATTAAACTGTATCTTGGCAGATGGAGACTGATGTGTTCGAGGAATGGTACAATTTGCGAAATTTGCTTGAACCGAGTTTGTGGAAACGTTGAGTGCCACTTCGCTACTGATTCATCAAATATTTTGATGAGCTTGTTACCGTAAACTGTGTGCTAGCGGCGTTAAAGTCTTGGTACTGCCACCAGTTTCACCTCAACTGTATTGATGTGTTTGTTCCGTGTCGGGGTTCATTCTCAAAAAAGTGAAGCTTATTTAAGTGATAAAGCTTTCTTTAATAAGAGCTGTCCCTTTCATTGCAATTATTAAGGGTAACTGTTTGTAAAGCAATTTTGGAGATTGAAATTTTGCTTGTCTGCTATTTAAAAACAAAGAAGTTTATTTTAATAAGTGCTGCTCCCCTCTTTACTGCAGTTATTCTGGGCAAGCATCTGTAAAACATTTTGGGCATTGACAGTTTATTTTGTTCGCTGTTTAAAAATAGTCAAGCTTTATAAGAGCTGATCTTTTCACTGCATTTACTGCGGCCTTGTCAAAGAGGGCAGAAGACAGGATAGAGTTTCAGGGCACTCTCTTGCTCTTGGGGTGGGAAACTGCCCCGAAAGACGGAAAAATCAGCAATGATCTACGGCATGAGGATGCAGAAGGTAATGGAAACCACTGCATTAAAAACACGTACTGTGTATTTACAGGACATGTAGTCTGTAACTGAAAAACTATCATGATGATCTCTCCATCGGCAACAGATTCCGGACTAGTCCCCAATTCTGATCTCCGGCGGGAAGACTGCCAAGGGGACGGGGGGGGGGGGGGGGAGACCATGAGAAAAACACTGAATAATCACCGAAAGGATAACGTACTACAAGTCGGGGCGTGGGATGTCAGAAGTTTGCACGTGGTAAGGAAGATAGAAAATCTGAAAAGCGAAATAATGTAACTCAATGTAGATACAGTGGAGGTCAGTGAAGTGAAATGGAAGGAAGACAAGGATTTCTGGCCAAATCAGTATAGGATAATATCAACAGCAGCAGAAAATGGTATAATGGGAGTAGGGTTCGTTATGAATAAGAAGGTAGGACAGAGGGAGAATTGCTGTGAACAGTTCAGTGATAGGGTTGTTATCAAAAACGGCAGCGGACCAACATTGACAAAACAGTGTAGGTAAACATGCCGACGCCGCAAACAAAGGAAGAAGAGATAGGGAAAGTATATGAGGATACTGAAGGGGTAATTAAGTAGGTAAAGGGAGATGATGAGTGTGCTTATAGGGGAAGGAGTAGAAGAAAAGTTTACGGGAGAATATGGGCTTGGTAGTAGAAACGAGAGAGGATAAACATTAATTGAGTTCTTCAATAAATAGCAGTCACTAATAGAGAACGCTCCGTCCAAGAATCACAAGAGAGGGGGGTATACTTAGAAACGGCCAGGAGACACGGGAATATTTCAGTTAGAGTACATCGTGATCACGCAGAGATTCCGAAATCAGATATTGGATTTAAGGCATACCCGGAAGCAGTTATAGACCCAGATCACAATTCAGTAATGAAGAGGAGTAGGTTGAAGTTTAAGACAGTAGTCAGGAAGAATTAGTGCGCAAGGAAGTGGGGTACGGAAGTACTAAAGAATGAAGAGATAAGCTTGAAGTCCTCTGAGGCTATAGAAAATGCGAGAATGAGTAGCTCAGAGGGCAATTACAAATGTTGAAAAGAAAACCGTAGACAAGGGAAGCAACTATGAAAAAACCGTGGATAACCGATGAAATACTTCAGACTATCGACGAAAGAGGGAAGGACAAAAATGGTCAAGCAAATTCAAGAATGCATAGATAAATGCCAATTACCGACGAAATAAATAGCATTGCAGGGAAGCTAAGGCATAAAAAATGTGAAGAAATCTAAAAGAGGAATAACTGTCGAAAAGACTGATTCAGCATCTAGGAAAGTCAAAAAAACCTTCAGTGAAGTTAAAATCAAGGGTGCAAAGCGAATTCCACTGTTAAATGCAGAGGGGAGAGCGCGTAGATGAAAAGAGTACAATGTTGGACCCTATGACAGGGAAGATTTGTTTTACGTGATAGAAGAGGAAACAGGAGCCGATTTAGTAAAGATAGGGTTCCAGTATTAGGATCAGAATTTAAGAGAGCTTTGGAACACTTAAGATCAAATAAGGCAGAAGAAATACATAGCTTCCCACCGGAATTTCTGACATCATTGGGGGAAGTGGCAACAAAAGGACTGATCACGTTGCTGTGTAGAATGTATGAGACTGGCGGTGTACCACCGGACTTTCGGGAAAACTTGATCCACGCAATTCCGAAGACAGCAAGAGCCCACAAGAGCGAGTATAATCGCACGATCAGCTTAACAGCTCATGTATGCAAGTAGCTGATAAGAACAATAAGCAGAAGAAAGGAAAAGAAAATCGAGGATCTGTTAGATGACGATCAATTTGGCTTTAGGAAAGGCAAAAGCTCCAGAGAGGCAGTTCTGATGTGGTTGATAAATGAAGCAAGACTGAAGAAAAGCTACAGGGAGAGACGGGTAATACACAATATGTACAAAAACCAAACTACAGCCGTAATTTTTTCCGAGGGCATGCAGCTATACTGTATGGTTAAATTATGACGGCGTCCTCTTGGGTAAAATATTCCGTAGGTAAAATAGTCCCTCATTCGGATCTCCGGGCGGGGACTACACTGGAGAGCGCCGTTATCAAGAGAAATAAAACTGGCGTTCTACGGATCGAAACGTGGAATGTCAGATACCTTAGGTAGGTAGGTAACAAAACTTAAAAAGGGATATGAATAGGTTAAAGCTAGATATAGTGGCAAGTTCGGTGGCAGGAGGAACAAGCCTTCTGGTCAGGTGAATACAGGTTATAAATATAAAATCAAATATGGATAATGCAGAAGTAGGTTTGATAATGAATAAAAAAATGGAGAACGGTTAAGCTACTACATACAGCATAGTGAACGCGGTATTGTACCCAAGACAGACACGAAGCCCACGCCTGCCACAGTAGTTCAAGTTTATACGCCAACTAGCTCCGCAGATGACGAAACGATTGCAGAAATGTATGATGAGATAAAAGAAATTATTCAGATAGTGAAGGAAGATGAAAATTTAATAGTCATGGGGGACTCGAATTCTCTTCCTTATCCTACTATCGAAGGAAAATTATACGAATAATGAAAGAAAGTTGTATACGTGGAAGAGGCCTCGAGACACTGGAAGGGTTCAGAAGGATTATGTAATTGTAAGACGGAGTTTTAGGAGCCAGGTTTTAAATTGTAATACATTTCCAATGGCAGATGAGGACTAAGGTCACAATCTATTGGTTATGAACTGTAAATTAAAACTGAATAAACTGCAAAAATGTGGCAATTTAAGTAGATGACGCCGTGATAAAATGAAAGAACCAGAGGCTGTAGAGAGTTTCAGACAGAGTATTAGGGAACGATTGGCAAGAACGAGGGAAATAAATACAGTAGAAGAAGAATAGAGATGAAATAGTGAAGGCAGCAGAGGATCAAGTAGGTAAAACTTCGAAGGCTACTAGAATTTTCTGGGCAACAGAAGAGATATTGAATTTACTTGGTGAAAGGAAAAAAATATAAAAATGCAGTAAATAAAGCAGATAAAAAGGAATACAAACGTCTCAAAAATAAGATCGACAGGGAGTGCAAAATGGCTAAGCAGCGATGGCTAGAACACAAATGTGAGGATGAAGAGACATATATCAGTAGGGGAAAGGTAGACACTGCCTACAGGAAAATTAGAGAGACCTTTGGAGAAAAGAGAACCACTTGTATGAATATGAAGAGCTCACATCGAAAACCAGTTCTAAGCAAAAGAGGGAAGGCGGAAAGGTGGAAGGAGTATATAGAGGCACTATTAAAGGGCAATGTACTTGAGGGCAATATTATGGAAATGGAAGACGTCGTAGATGAAGATGAAATGGAAGATATGACACTGCGTGAAGAGTTTGACAGAGCACTGAAAGACTTAAGTCGAAACAAGGCCCCGGGAGTAGACAACATTCCATTAGAACTACTGATAGCCTTGGGAGAGACAGCCATCACCAAACTCTAGCATCTGGTGAGCAAGATGTATCAGACAGGCGAAATACCCTCAGACTTCAAGAAGAATATAATAATTCCTGTCCCAAAGAAAGCAGGTGTCCATAGGTGTGAAAATTACCCAATTACCAGTTTAATAAATCACGGCTGCAAAATACTAACACGAATTCTTTACTAACGAATGGAAAAACTGGTAGAAGCCGACTTCGGGGATCTTCAGTTTGGATTCCGTAGAAATGTTGGAACACGGAGGCGATACTGACCCTGGGACTTATGTTAGAAGATAAATTAAGGAAAGGCAAACCTAGGTTTCTAGCATTTGCAGATTTAGAGAAAGCTTTTGATAATGCTGACTGGAATACTCTCTTTCAAATTCTGAAAGTGACAGGGTTCAAATACAGTTTGTACAGAAACCAGATGGCAGCTGTAAGAGTCGAGGCGCACTAAAGTGAAGCAGTGGTTGAAAAGGGAATGAGACAGGGTTGTAGCCTATCCCCGACGTTATTCAATTTGTACACTGAGCAAGCAGTAAAGGAAACAAAAGAAAAATTTGGAGTAGGAATTAAAATCCATGGAGAAGAAATAAACACTTTGAGGTTTGCCGACGACGTTGTAATTCTGTCAGAGACACCAAAGAACCTGGAAGAGCAGTTGAACAGAATGGACAGTGTCTTGAAAGGAGGATATAAGATGAACATCAACAAAAGCAAAACGAGGATAATGGAATGTAGTCGAATTAAATCAAGTGTTGCAGAGAGAATTAGATTAGGAAATGAGACACTTTAAGTAGTACTCGTAGATGAGTTTTCCTATTTGAGGAGCAATATAACTGATGATGGTCGAAGTAGAGAGGATATAAAATGTAGACTGGCAATGGCAAGGAAAGCGTTTCTGAAGAAGAGAAGTTTGTTAAAGTCGAGTATAGATTTAAGTGTCAGGAAGTCTTTTCTGAAAGTATTTGTGTGGTAAGTAGCCATGTGTGGATGTGAAACATGGACGATAAATAGTTTAAACAAGAATAGAATAGAAGCTTTCGTAATGTGGTACTACAGAAGAATGCTGAAGATTACGTGGATTGATCACGTAACTGAGGAGAAAGTACTGAATAGAATTGAAGAGAACAGGAATTTGTGGTACAACTTGACTGGAAGAAGGGATCGGTTGGTAGGACACGTTCTGAGGCATCAAGAGATCATCAATTTGGTGATGGAGGGAAGCGCAGAGGGTAAAAATAATAGAGGGAGACCAAGGCATGAATACAGTAAAGAGATTCAGAAGGATGTAAGTTGTAGTAGTTACTTGGAGATGAAGAAGCTTGCAAAGATACAGTAGCATGGAGAACTGCATCAAAGCAGTCTCTGGACTGAAGATCACAATAACAACAAGAACCAAGAGGGAACAATAAGACTGGAAAGCCAAGAACTATGTGCTCGGATTAAAAAAGACGTAAGACAGTCTTGTTGCATTTCGCCCCTCCTGTCCAATCCATGCATCGAAGAAACAATGACGAAAATAAAAGAAAGGTTAAAGAATTGGAATTCAAATTCAAATTGAGAAGATACCAATGATATGATTCGCTCAGGACATCGCTATACTCAGTGAAAGTGAAGAATAATTACAAGATTTGTTGAATAGAATGAACGGTCTATTGTGAACAGAATATGGATTGAGAGTAAATCGAAGAAGACCAAACTAATGAGGAGTCGCAGAAATGATAACAACAAGGAACTGAACATTACAATTGGTGATCACGAAGTAAACGAAGTTAAGGAATTCTACTACCTAGGTAGCAAAGTAACCAATGACGGACGGAGCAAGGAGAACATAAAAGGCAAACTAATACTGGCGAGAAAGGAGTTCCAGGCGAAGTGAAGTCTGATAGCATCAAACATAGGTCTTAACTTGAGGAAGAAATTTCTAAGAACGTAAGTTTGTAGCTTAGCGTTGTATGGTAGCGAGACAGGGAATGTAGGAATATCAGAACAGAAGAGAATCGAAGCATTTGAGATGTGGCGCTACAGACGAATGTTGAAAATAAGATTTACAGATAAGATAATGAATGAGAAGGTTCCCTGCAGAATGGGCGAGGAACATGTGGAAAACACTGAGAAGAAGTAGGGGTGGAATGGTAGGACATTTGTTAAGGCATTAGGGGATAACTTCCATGGTAGTAGAGGATGCTGTAGAGGGTAAAAATTGTAGAGGAAGACAGAGAGTGAATTACATCCAGCAAATAATTGAGGAAGTAGGGTGCAACTGCTACCCCGAGAAAAAAAGGAGAGCAATTCGTGTCAGGGTGCATCAAATCGATCAGAAAAGTGATGACACAAAAAGAAGTCACTGTAAATCTGAGTTGCATGGACTGATAGTTTGCTTGTCACCGTATGTTATGGTTCCAAGTTGTTATGTACGAGAATGTGTCCTTCCTTTGTTGTAAAAACAGTGCATTATTATTAATTTTTAAGATTAGTTTTTAGTCTGTTGCAATTGACCTTGTATGGGACCCACCCATGTACCAGTATGGTATGAATGGCAAGTTTGCACTGCTCATGACGTCCGCTGGAGTATTACCGCATGTGGCGGAGTTTGAATTGTGTTCAGATAACTTATTCTAAACTCATGTCACCAACGGGCGTAATGCATTTATTGTGTATATGCTACCAGTTAGTGGTGAATTTTAATGCCACTGTTTAAATTTTATATTCAAATCCAACTGCGGAAATTTTGAAATCTAGTAAAAAAAGATATTTCTGTCATTGCTAAGGTTTGATAACTAAGAGGCAGGTTTTGGTAAGTGAGAAATTATTCTTGTCAACAGTTTTGTAAAATTCTTGATTTTTATTTTTTTTAATCTTTTTTTTTTTTGGGGTGGGGGAGAGGGTGGCAAATGAATTTGTTTTGATGTTCTGTTGAATAAATTAACATCGATGTTGTCAGATGTGAATGCTACTCGTTGTTGTCTGGCCCAATCCTAACCCTCAGCAGTGTATTTGGTTGGTTAAAGGATGGGAAAGACCATCGCACCTGTACGGAGCATCCGATCACTGATTTGCATAACGAAGTACGTCCATCCTATATTAAAGGCAATTTGCACATATTCAGTACCAAACATAATAAAGGGAGATGGACTGGCGTGATAGGTCTACTACCTATGTGGGAGGACCAGAAGGCCTACCATTTTACATTTATAGCCGCCGAATTATGATACTTTTTTCTGTTAATTGGCACTGTATACTGTTTTCCGTGACATTGCAAACAGCCTTGGAGGAGGACTTTGAAGACGTTGCCCATTCAGAAATTGACCAAGCAGTAAAATGTAAGAGTGTCTCAGACAACAGTCCCACAAACGTCTGCCCTACTGCACCAAATGCCAGCAGACACGTAACACAGTTACAGTTCGTGTCTTTACCTGCGCGCTTAAACCTAGTCAGTCTGTGCTCTGCTGTTGCAGCGATCAAAAGACAACTTGCTCACGAAAATATTGAGTCATTCGCGATGTATGTGACTTGAAAAAGCGGATGTGGTTTTCGATTACGGCAGAAATTGTAAAGCTGTTAAGGTAGTGGAGACTTTGTACACAGTAGGTACCCTGATCGTACCAAGCCCTGTCGGTCTGTCTTTGCACAATATAAGAGACTGAAAGTGCAAAGAACAAAATACGTCTCTGAAACAGAACAATGATTGAAGAGAGAAACGCAATTAACCCTCTAATGGTAAGGTGAAGTTTCCTGACATAAACGGTAAGGCGGGGTTGGATGAGGCCCCACCCTCCAAATATCGATTTTTCGGGGTAAAATAAAAAAAATGAATAATGGAAAAAAGTTTTATTATCAATTAAACACATATAATATTTGTTATAACAGCAAGTTTTTTTATTTTTATAGTCAATAAGCAAGAATATAAAGTACTTTGGAAAAAATAGGAACTTGATTACAAAAAAATACCTTAATAGAAATATTCTCTATAAAATTATTGATATTATAGTAAAAATCAATAGATTCAGTCATCAACTAGGAACTTGAGTGCTTTAGAAATTCTAAAGATAGGAACAAAATGAGAAACATCTCTTACTAATTGTAGAAAATAATTATAGTGTCAGCAGTTTCGAAATATAAAGTTCTCAATAATAAATATCATTGTACACATAATGTAATAGGAACAAATAATAAATTTATAATGTTATCCTGGAAACGATCACATACAGCCCTGAAAATACATATTTGGCACAATTTATCACATCTCAGTTTCTTTACAGCCAGGGCATATAATAACTTTATGGTCCCCACATATAGAACGATTACACTTACTACAAAAAGCATTCCCTTCCTATCTTTTGATCTGTCACAAAAATCACATCTTCTGTTCTTTAGTGGCTGTGCTTGGGTAGGCTTCTCTAATTCGATTGGTTCTTTTTCTAAAAGTTTTCTAATAGACGAACGGAAGATGTGTGTTATTCAACCTCTTTTCCATAAGAGGTTTTGTCAAAGAGAGCGCAAGATTTTTGAGAAATGATATTCTCGCGTCATTTGAAAAGCTGTCCATTTTGCTATTGATTTTGTAAATGATAAAAACTATTTATAGCAGCGATGTCTAAAATAGCATGAAAGTACCACATGGGCCAGCTTCTCGATTTTATTTTTGTGGTCCTGCTGTGGCAAAGCATATGTAATACATCGGCCCCTCTTTGAGTTAGATTGTAGAACTCCACAATTTCAGGCTTATTTGATTTTTCATTTATCTCTCCAGAGAAGTGCATATACGATATCAGTAAAACTTTTTTCTTTTTATTTGGGGTAAATGACACCAAAGTTTTGTCGTCCTGATACATAAATGTTGAAAAGCCTACTGGAGCGGAAAGGAGCATTGTGTTGGGTTTTGCGGTTTGTTCCTCCTCAATGTACCTGCAAATGTGAGTTTCTTTTGGAGGAGGGCGTCAGTCACCTCCAGTGAGGAGAACCAATTGTCTGCTGTAACGTTTCTATTAGAACCCCTGATAGATCCCGTCAGGCGCAAAACATATTGGGCAGGTAAAGCCAAATCTCCAGGTCTCCTCTTTATTCTGTTGTCCTTGCCAGTGTATGGAATGCCACGCAAAAAATAGAATGTCCTTGCGTCGCATAGTCACATTATTCTCAACCCATATTTGTCGGGTTTCGGTGGGATATACGTTTTGAATGGACAGGCACCCCGAAAACTCAGTAGAGTCTCATCTACTGTGACATATTCAGATGGACTATAATTTTTTTCACTGTTGGATTCAAACATGTCTGACACTTCTCTGAAAGCCGCAAATTTTTCGTTGATTTTTCTGGCCTCTCTGGTGGCTTTATCATCGAAGCGGAGGTTTTCTAGAAGAAATGCAAACCTTTTTTTTTGCACATAGTGCAACGGAATACCGGAGGTCCATAGGTTGCTGAGAACATCTCATCTACACTGAGCATAGAATTTTTTAGGACACCACTCACGAAGAGAAGGCCCATAAACCCTTTTATTTCAACGCTCTCTGTTGGTGAATGAAACCACTGGACCGTATTGCACTTTTTCCGAGATTTCTCGATTTCAAGATTTGTGTACAAAACAATTTTTTCTATAATTTTCGAATCTATAAATAATAAAAATATTTCCAATTCACTAGTGACCCCCCTTGCTTCCCCACGTGGACCAGGGAGATGAGTAATAACCTTTGACGCTAATATCCTAGAAAATTTTGAATGGATGGGTTTGTTGGTCCATATTGTCTCTAAGTCCTTACCTAGCTCAAAATTTCTCTCATCATCTACAACTGACTGAGAATTATCAAACTCGACTGCTCCTGCCGCACAACGAAATACATCATCCTCATCATCAGTATTAGATAATATATCATCCTTGGTTTCTGAACAGTTTTCTGTACCGATATTGTCGTCATCCTCTGACTCAGCCTCCTGTCGGAGAAACTCGTTGTATATTTCCTCAGGCGTTCTAAGACGTTGATGCGCCATTTTAGTAAGATACCAGAAGAGAAAACAAAACTTAGATGTAATATAAACATCAATATGGGGTTGAATCCTCTCCACAAAAGAAACTAATAAGTGTGACGTATACAGTAAGGTGAGGTCGGATGCAACCCGAGCGCAGGTAATGTAGGTTTCGGATAGAGAGGGTAGCTGCAGGTCACTCACCAGACTGGCGTGGCCTCCTCGGCGTTCTCGGGACGACTGGCTGGTAGGGTAGCTGGAACCACAGCGCTCTCAGGAAAGGGAGTGGGGAGTTACAAACAAAACAGACTCGCTGGGGTCGGATCCAACCCCAACCTTACCGTTAGAGAGTTAATATGTTAACTGCAGTAACATGTAACTGACATGTCGCTACGTGGCATCTTCAATGAGCGTGTAGTATTAGCCAAAGGAGCATTCTGTGCATGCTTCTTGGCTACGCATTTCATCCTTTCCACACTTCTCAGTATCAACAGCTCAGTGGTTGTGATTTTCAGAATAAGTTACAATTTTACAAACGGAATCTGCGAAATGATGCGTCTTTTCTATTGAGTATTTTATTTACGAATGAATCGCTAACAAAAGATGGGAAATCAGTCTTCAAAATACACATTACCCGCCAGTTCAAAATCCGTTCTGTCGGACAGAAATGGCTAAAACAACGAGCTTCGTCTCTCAACGTGAGGTACGGGAATTTCAAGAATCGCATGATTGGTGCTTGTTTTACTGATGAGGCTATACAAAACAAGTGTTCCTAACAGATATTCCGCCGCAGTAACTGCGAGACGTACCACTAGACACCAAATGGTATGTGCGTGACGAATGTCCTACCCATTTCGGATACACTACTGGCCATTAAAATTGCTACACCACGAAGATGACGTGCTACAGACGAGAAATTTAACCGACAGGAAGAAGATGCTGTGAGATGCAAATGATTAGCTTTTCAGAGCATTCACACATGGCTGGCGCCGGTGGCGACACCTACAACGTGCCGACACGAGGAAAGTTTCCAACCGATTTCTTATACACAGACAGTAGTTGACCAGCGTTGCCTGGTGAAACGTTGTTGTGATGCCTCTGGTAAGGAGGAGAAATGCGTACCATCACGTTTCCGACTATGATGAAGGTCGGATTGTAGCCTATCGCGATTGAGGTTTATCTTATCGCGACATTGCTGCTCGCGTTGGTTGAAATCCAATGACTGTTAACAGAATATGGAATCGGTGGGTTCAGGAGGATAATACGGAACGCCGTGCTGAATCCCAACGGTCTCGTATCACTAGCAATCGAGATGACAGGCATCTTACCAGCATGGCTGTAACGGATCGTGCAGCCACGTCCCGATCCCTAAGTCAACTGATGGGGTCGTTTGCAAGACAACAACCATCTGCACGAACAGTTCGACGGCGTTTGCAGCAGCATGGACTGTCAGCTCGGAGACCATGGCTGCGGTTACCCTGGACGCTGCATCACAGACAGGAGCGCCTGCGATGGTGTACTCAACGACAAACCTGGGTGCACGAATGGCAAAACGTCATTTTTTCGGATGAATCAAGGTTCTGTTTACAGCATCATGATGGTCGCATCCGTGTTTGGCGACATCGCGGTGAACGCACATTGGAAGCGTGTATTCCTCATCGCCATACTGGCGTATCACCCGGCGTGATGGTATGGGGTGCCATTGGTTACACGTCTCGCTCGCCTCTTGTTCGCATTGACGGCACTTTGAACAGTGGACTTTACATTTCAGATGTGTCACAACCCGTGGTTCTACCCTTCATTCGATCCCTGCGAAACCCTACATTTAAGCAGGATAATGCTCGACCACATGTTGCAGGTACTGTACGGGCCTTTCTGGATACAGAAAATGTTCGACTGCTGCTCTGGCCAGCACATTCTCCAGATCTCTCACCAATTCGTCTGGTCAATGGTGGCCGAGCAACTGGCTCCTCACAATACGTCAGTCACTACTCTTGATGAACTGTGGTATCGTGTTGAAGCTCATGGGCAGCTGTCCCTTTACACGCCGTCCAAGCTCTGTTTGACTCAATGCTCAGGCGTATCAAGGCCGTTATTACGGCCAGAGGTGGTTGTTCTGGGTACTGGTTTTTCAGGATCTATGCACTCAAATTGCGTGAAAATGTAATCACATGTCAGTTCTAGTATAATATATTTGTTCAATGAATACCAGTTTATCATCTGCATTTCTTCTTGGTGTAGCAATTTTAATGGCCAGTAGTGTAGATAACCACTGATCTTCTTAACAGCACACTAGGAGACTGCTGAATTGGTCATTCCGGAAACACATTCTCAGAAAATTCTTCCTCAAGTTAAGGCCGATATTTGGTGTTAGGAGACTTCTTGTGGCCAGGAATACTTCGTAGTCCTCAATTTTGATGTTACCTTTATCCCTATTTTCATTTCTGCTACGCGTTAGTATATTCTTCTTTCTCGGGTTTACTCTCAATCCATACTGTGTGTGACCTGACTGTTTATTCCATTTGGCCGGGCCTGCAATTCCTCCTCCCTTTCAGTAGAATAGCAATGTCATCAAAATTCTCCTTCTGAACCTTCGACTCATTAATATACGCGGTGAAGTAGGCATAGTATCAGTTACTTTATGGCGGTGTAAAATTCCATGCGATAGTAATTTCGAATAAAAGGACACCCAGCATTAGAGGCTCTATTTTATCCATCAAAAAGGGAGAGTAGAAGACGCGCCATTGTCGGCAGCAGCCGTGAGCGCGTGGGGGAGTCTGGCTGCGCCCGTGTTTACGCGGGCTAATGGCGGGCGGTCACAATGTGGAGAGATGCGTATCTGCTCCGGAGTGAGGCCCATCTGCGGCGCCCCGCTAAAGGTTCATTCTTGTGCCGCGGCATCCAGCGTGGCGCGGCCCCACCACACGCCACGCACCACACACCACACACGTGTGCGCGTCGTCCGCCCCCTCCCCCTTTCTGGCAGTCCTGTCGTATGCACCTGCGCTCAGAACAGCCGACCCTTCTGTCTTCGCGCGCCAACCGTGAAAACGGCGCCGGGGGAGAGCACAGACCGCGGAGGAGAAACCGGTGCCCGTGGGCGGGAATGGTGTTCGAGGGAGGAGGAGGAGGAGGAGGAGAGGGAACGAGGAGACTGCCGCTTCATTAACGAAGGCGTAATTTACGAGCGCGCGTCCCTTGCTCCGCTCCAGTGATCGGCGGCTGCCACCGGCGTCTTTCGCTTGTATTTTTGCCCGCGCAGTTGTCCACCGGACCTGCCCGCCTACTGGCGGGGAGACCTTCCCCGTCGTTAACGAAGATATATCCCCCGCGAGCACCGGCGTGACGGGCTGTCCCCGTCTCAGCCGCGGGGACATGAAACAGAAAAAAACGCGGGGGAAGGAGTAAATCTAGCCGAAACGAGTCGAAGCAGAGAACAGCTCGCGTCAGCGGACAGGAGTGATTGTCAAAAGTCCTGCGCGAAGACGGTGGTCCGAGAGCGAGAAAAACGGCCGCTGGTCCAGTGGTGGCGTCGTTCTCGTGGAGCTAATGAAGCAGCAGCGGCCGCCTGGCGCTCGGCCACCTGTTCCGGATTCGCAGCGCTTCGTTACGTCCCTGTATTCCGTGAGGCGGAGGGCGTGGAAACAAGCTGGTCCGAACGACGCCGTGTCTGGGGAAAAAAAAAAAAGAATAGATGCTGCCGGTGCCGTTACACAACGCAGGACCCGTCTTAATGAACTGCTTTTGGATACGCAATCGAGATGCTTCGTTAATTGGTGTTTATATTTCTCAGAAGATCAATAGACTCTTCCGAGAAGGTGAATGGAGGGGGGAAAGGGAGGAGCGGAGGGGGGGGGGGGGAGGAATGTTGGCGGAATTCCTTACTGTGATGTAAGCACACGCAACAGATGACATATAATTTTCCTCTACGGCTACCACATGCAGAAGCTGTTAACCTGTCCGCGTGCTCTCAAAATCTCGAATTGCTGGGCGATTTTTAAGACGTTTTTTGTAACTTCAGTTTCAAAAAATGGTTCAAATGGCTCTGTGCACTATGGGACTTAACTTCTGAGGTCATCAGTCCCCTAGAACTTTGAACTACCTAAACCTAAGTAACCTAAGGACATCACACACATACATGCCCGAGGCAGGATTCGAACCTGCGACCGTAGCTGTCACGCGGTTCCAGATTGAAGCGCCTAGAACCGCTCGGCCACTCCGGCCGGCAACTTCAGTTTCACATTGTGCAAGCATGCGCAGTACAGTCATCCAGCATAGCTTTAGGCCATATGTCTACGTTGTTTCACAAGTCCGATCACGAACGCACGCCATCGAATTATGTCCACCACTGGTTACAAGTAAGCTGGATAAATCAAAAGTTGTTATCGTATTAGCTGAGTTCTCCGTCGGTGCCTGAGAGAGCGTGGCAGTGATATTAAAAAAGGAAGTACCTTCCTCGTGCTCAATAAATGTTAATTATTTGATCACGGGTCGGATTTCGGCTTCTTGGGTGATCGTCAGGCGACAATTATGTGTCACAACCGCCAGTGATCAAACTCATTTACCTTTTACCTCTCTCTGATAAATCAAGCTTTAGTTAAATTAATGTTAAATTAGACTTGTGAACTTAACTTTCTTATTAATTTTTACTTAATGATATCCGTACTAAGAATATAATACATTTATTTGTAAACATTCTATGTATCATCATTCTGTTTACTTCCACCTCCTGTGTCAGTAATATCTGTAAGTTGTACGTATTTTATATGTGTTTCCGACATTTACGTGTCATCTGACGATGTCAAGAAAGCCTAAACCCATTTCATGATTAAGTAAATAATATTTGCAGAACATTAGGAAATTGTTTCTTTCTTAGTATAATTTTTGTCACATTATTTCCAAGCTTGTAGAGACGAAATTTTAGAGGAGAAATTATCAGATTCCAATTTAATACAGGAAGTGATTTTACTTTTTTTTCTCTGTGAGTCCGCAACGGACGCGCCGTAATGAGATGACCTCCGCTGTTACTGCTCCAAGAGCCAATAGCCGACGGATGACCCAGCAGCCGACGGATGACGGAACATAATACGGAAACCAGCTACAAGAGCAGGGACAGAATGACATGACGTGTGATAAGACATCAGGGACTAATTTCCGTTGTACTAGGGAGAGCTGCTGCAGAGGGTAGAAACTGTAGAGGAAGACGAGGAATGGAATACATCCAACAAATAATTGAGGACGCTGGATGCTAGAGCTACACAGAGATGCAGAATTTGGCACAGGAGAGGATTTCGTGAGGGGGGGGGGGGCGAATCATACCAGTCAGAAGACTAAAAAAAAAATTCTGCCTATATTAATAAGTAGCAGCAGGGAGACTTACGAGCAGTGCTCGCTGAATACAAGTCCCGGAGCTCCTATAATGAATTAAAGTTCAGAGACTTTCAGGTAAAACTGGGAATACAAATGTGCGCCATCTCCTGGCAAAACGCAGTACATCCAGAAAGAGCTATTAGCAGGACATCATGTGATCATTGGGAATGGCCACATCTGAGTCAAAAGCCAATATCCCGTACGTCTGGTGCGTTCGGCCCAGTGTTTAAGCAATATCGGGCTATGCTCGGAGCTATCGAGGAGTGGAGCGGCATCGCTCCTGCGTGTGTGTACCTTCCGGGTGTAGGTCATGTTTAAAGAAAGGCCCTAGTGACCTACCAGTATGGGAAGCCTACAAGAATTTGCGTCTAAGTCCCACATATGGTCGTGGTGGTCGGGTCACTTTTTTCTTGTTCCTAAGCCCCCTAAAGGATGTGTTTGAAGCATAATGGTAATCAAAGCTAATATCCTACATTTGTTTTTGTGATAACTGGAAGTGTGAACCGTTTAGAGATATTCTTAGCAATGCACCTATTCCTCTCAGGTGTCGGGTGTTGCAACGTTTGTAAATGCAGATAGCCTGCTGCAGTGAATTTATCATTACTTTTGGACTAGCGACAATTGTAACCTCCTCTCCCTGGTTAAAGTGAAGTTGGCGACTCTTATCAAGACTGCTTTATAGGTGTATCAGTGCCAGCTTGACCTAGAGACGTTTTGTTGCCAATTAGTTGACGCGGCAGGTGTCATATCTCAAAGGCTTTGATCTAAAGAAGGTCCTCGCAACAAGGCCGAAACGTTCGTTCTTTTAGCACTTTAAGTATTTTAAAAGATGACGCGGCAGAACCCCCAGTAGGATTTCGATGGGAGCGGTGCAATAAGTCGTGTAATTAGCTGCGTGTGCCGCGTATCTCTAGTAGTGCGTGGATTCGGACCGTGGTCGCTCTTGAGAGTTAGCACAACGCTAAGGAATCTTAAAGAGCTAAGCGAGGGTGAGTTTTAATAGTTGTTCGTTCTCTTCAAATACTTTTTTAGCTGTCACGTTTTCGATTCGGGTGAATCACCTTATAGAAAGGCATATTAGAAAAGGAAATATGCCTCGAAAATGGAGACAGACACAGATGACCAGTTTTGTGGGCTTAAAGCACATACAAGACACGTACTCTAACATGACGATAAGCTATTGATACTACTTTTTACTTTATTTCACGTAAAAGCTTTGTTTTGACCTCAGGCGTGTTATCAGATCCAATAATCTTAGTTTTTACTACATTTATAATCGACTGACAGCGCTTTACTTTTACCTGATACATAGTCATAATGGTTAGCAGGTCTATCCAATCGAATCGCTGCATGATTCGTCAATTGTCTCCTACAAGGACGTCTTGCTCCCATTATGTGTAAGACAAATTAAGGAATAAAATAAATGGTTCAAATGGCTCTGAGCACTATGCGACTTAACTTCTGAGGTCATCAGTCGCCTAGAACTTAGAACTAATTAAACCTAACTAACCTAAGAACATCACACACATCCATGCCCGAGACAGGATTCGAACCTGAGACCGTAGCGGTCCCTCGGTTCCAGGCTGTCCACTCCGGCCGGCTACGGAATAAAATATATGCGTATATTCTCTACTGACAACGATGAATCGCTTCTAGGGATTGCACCCTCAGCCTCTCGTGGCTACAGTGTTTTAATTGGATATGTGCTTGCTGCAGCTAAGCAGTTGTCATTTAAAACCTGGCACCGAATTTGCTTGAAAACAATGCGAACGCTTTGATTTTAGATTCAGAATCTCAATGGACGAATCATTGTTATTGCTGAAAACAATATTTGCTAGTAGTACACCACAGTCTACGACTTGAAATCACTTTTAGGGAAGGTGAATGACAGATTTGTTCGAAGATTTTAGGAAAGTTTGGTGCCTGTGGAAAGAAAATCGCTTAGAGGGCACTAGCACGTCCAGTAATATAGACCGAGGTGGAAAAAGTCACGGGATAGAGATGCACGCATACACAGATGGGGTTAGTATTGCGTACGCAAGAGGAAAAGGGGCAGACCTCTCATTTGTACTCAGGAGATTTGTGTGACACCGTTTCCGCCTTGATTACAACCGCACGACGGGCATTAGCAGGCTTAGAACACGGACTGATAGTTCGAGCACGACGCATGGAACATTTCATTTCGGAAATCGTTAGGGAATTCAGTATTCCGAGGTCCACAGTGTCAATAGGGTCCCGAGAATACCAAATTTTACGCATTACCTCTCACCACGGGCAACACAATGGGCGAGAGCAGTGACGTTTCCGTAGAGTTGTCAGTGCTAAAAGACAAGCAACACTGCATGAAATGACAGCAGAAATGAGTGTGGAACGTACGACGAACTTACACGTTAGCACATTCTGGGAAATTTGGCGTTAACGGGCTACGGCAGCAGTGCATTTGCTAATAGCACATCGAATGCAGCGCCCCTCCTGGGCTCGTAACATATGGTTTGGACCCTAGAGCGACCGGAAAACCGTGGCCTGGTTAGACGAGCCCCGATTTTAGTTAGTAAGAGCTGATGGTGGGGTTCGAGTGTAGCGCAGGCTCTACGAAGCCATGGACCCAAGTTGTCAACTGGGCGCTGTGAAGGCTGGTGGTCCATCCATAATGGTATAAGCTATTTCACACGGAACGGACTGGGTCCTCCGGTCCAACTGAACGTATCATTGACTGAAGATGGTTATGTTTGTCTACTTGGAAACAGTTTGGAGACATCCATAGACACCATGTTCCCAAACAAAGATGGAATTTTTATGGATGACAACGTCCTACATCACTGGGCCATAGTTATTCGCGCTTGGTGTGAAGAACATACTGCACAATTCGAGCTAATAATTTGGCCACCCGGACTGCCCGATATGAATCCGATAGAACATTTATAAGACATAATCGAGAGATCACACCGTGTACGAAACCCTGCTGCAGCAACACTGGAAGGTGGCCACTGTCTTGCATCTTATATGAGTCCATTTAACATGACTGTAATCACTTTGCGAGCACATTAGGTCAATAAAAACGACTGACAGCGGCGCAATCGCTTTGTAGACAAGTAGTTGTTGTTTATTGGAGTAATACTCTAAATTACGGTGTAGTAAATCTATGTGGAAACGCATCGGCAAGCTGGCTAGGTAATACAGCGAGAATTGCGTAATTATAAGATTTTGCTGGGATGCAGTGTGCGAGACAGAGCTCGGCTACCTCCCTGGCTAGACGCCGAAGGCCATAGCCTGACTGCATGAATGATGAACTGAGGAAGTTCTGTAATCCGTTTAGAGCGGCCACAGCGGTCGCCAGCCTCTGAGGGACGCGCGGCTGCAAGTGTTCGAGTGTTTACCAAAGCAGAGCAGTGGATAGCTGGATGGGCTTTCCTGTGCGTGCTCTCGCCTATGTCCCACTAGTTTTACGCCTTCGGGTAACTCAAGTGGGGCGTCCAGGAGTTCAGAATAATAAAACTTTCTATGCAAGAGTCTGTGTTCGCTACGACGCGGAATCTTGCTGGGAAAATCTCGAATGGTCTCTTGGGAGAAAACTTCCAGTAAACGTGTTATTGCCTACAGCTGTGGTTCTTCCCAGCCGGCGTGAGCGGAGTTTACTTGTGAAATTTTGTAGAAATGGAAGAATTGTGGAAAAGAGTTCTATTCCCAGGCCGTACATTGGTCGGCACTAGCAAACTGGGTATTTTGAGAGCTTCTAGTGATGTGATTCGCTCGGTAAAAGTTGAGGTGTGAAAGCAGAGGTGAAGAGCGATCTTGCTCGACTCTCTGTAGAGGTCTTCAGTTCTGGGCTCTCGTACTGAGAGGACGTTAGCCAAGTCATCTCCCGTCTTGGTCTTTCGTTCTGAGAGGACGTTAACCGCGCCAGCTCTTTGCTGCCGGGAAGATTGTTGCAATTAGAGAAGTTTACGGACAGCGGTCTGTTGTCCGAGTAGTGTAGGAGTGTGCTTTCCGAGACGCCACACACCGACCGCACAGCCGCGCCGTAGCCGTCAGAAACCGCCGCTGCAACAGGAATATTACGGTGAGATCGCTCCAGCTTCGGCCTGTATTAGGAGTAGTGTTAAATAGTTGGATCGTGTAATTGCTGTTTCCACAGAGATTTCACGATACTTTGGAGTGTAGTAGTTCTTCGTATTTTACGTTTTGTATCGGTGTCAGTCGGTCGGCCAAGTTATAAGAGATCGCGTTTTGGACCGATGTTAACACAGTTCACTGCCAATGCCCGTTAGGAGGGTAGTTTGTAAATTGTTCATTGTGCTTTATTCAGCATTGATCTGAAGGTTATTGTGGTTCAGTAGAGCCTTTACTTTCAGTAGTTGATCCTGAATTCACCCTTATGCTTTTTTTTAAATTTTTGTGTATATGTTTGATGTCATTGAACACCCTAAGTGCTCGTGATCGTTCATGTTTGGAAGTAAAAATAGGTGTGATTTATCGTCAACACTACCACCGCAGACTAATTATGGGTGACAGGGCCACATTTATATCTAGGTTATCCATTTTTGCGTGCAGTTCCACTTCCAATTTCACTGTAAGTTGTTTGTCAGGGGCGAACACACACAAAATCCAGACAAGCAACGGGTGGGGTGAGTGTTACAACACTTTCGCAGTAATGGACGTCTACAGAGGTAGCATGGCTCAGTATTTCTGCAGGGGACTTACAAAGACTTATTGAGTCCATGTCATGCCGAGCTGCTGCATTACGCCGAGCAAAAGGAGGTCCGACGCGATATTAGGAGGTACCCCATGGCTTTTTCACCTCAGTGTAGTTTCAGTGTTTCTACAGGAGGACAATTATTGAACTACATGAAATAAAATCGTTATAACTTTTGAGCGGTTTGCGTTAGGACGTTCAAACTACACGGTTGGCCGCTCGGCATGATCGGAATGCACATACGCGAGAACTCCGCTTTGAGTTCGCTGGGTTCGTCAATTTGGGGGACTGGGAACCTGCATTTCGCGATCGAGAATTCTCTTCACCCTCAACGGGTGACTGTGTAATGTGCAATGTCCAGTCATGGAATAATCGGTGCGATATTCCTTGATGCCACCGTGACTACCGAATGGTGCGTGAAGGTTTTGGAAGATGATTTCATCTCCATTATCCCAAGTAACCCTGATTTAGACAAGACAGAGCTCGACCCTGTCGAAGTAGGAGAGTGTTTGATCGACTGGAGGGGCACTTTGGGAACAGCATTCTGGCTCTGGGTTACCCTGAGGCGACTAGCATTGGCCGCGATAGGCCGTCATTTTCTCCTGATCTGAATGTAAGCTACTCCTCTTTGTGAGGCTATATTAAAGAAAGCTGTACAGAAATAACCCCAAAACAATGCTCAGCTGAGTAGGAGGTCATCGACAGCATCCATGTTCCGATACTTCAACGAGTCATGCAAAATTTCGCTTTTCGTCGGCACCACATCATCGCCAATGATGTCAGGCATATCTAACATGTCATAACCTAAATCCGAATATCTTTAGTGACATTTACATGTCGAATAAAGCCTGTGCACGCCGTAGTTTGTAACTAACTTACTTTTTTCCCTATAGTTCAATAACTGTCACCCTGTGGTAAGCATGAGAACAGACATCGAACGAATTCAGTGGCGCGCTGCTAGTGTTGTAACATGTCGGTGTAGCTCACAGGGAAGTGTATAATAAATGCTTGGTGAACTCAAATGGGAATTCTTGGAATAAAGGTGACGTAATTCTGGAGCAAAAACTGTGTTGAGTAAGTCTGGAGAACATTTGTTCTAAGAAGAGTGGGCGACCATTGTACATCTCGTGCAGGGTTTATTAAAATAAGAGAGACTGGGGCACGTACAGAAGAACAAAACAGGCAATTTCCCTCTCTCAACACGTGAATGTCGTAGGGAAGAAAATCGGTAGTATTGGTAGGATGTAGCCTCCACCATGCACTGTACAGTGGTTTGGCGGTGCCCATGTAGACGTAAATGCAGAAGCTCGTTCTATGCCACCACCCAGCCAGTCATTAGAGGCTCCCTTGGAACAAAAAATATCAAGCGATCAGGAAGCTGATGAATTGTCTTGGTACAATTTGTACTAACTATAGTGCACCTCGTTCCCACATGTATCACAAAGGCATCAAGTATAATTCTTTCTGCGAATGACAGAAGAAATAAGGAGTTTTAATTCACTTGCTCTTTTCCTGCAGCTTGTTCGAACCACTACATAACAAAATCCGTTAACTTAAAAACCTCGTGAAATTGTGGATTCCCCATTCAATAACTGCCCCTATTTTAATGTGTCATGAAGGTCTTCAAAAATATTCCTTGTTTAATTTTATACAAGACAGTAATATGAGTATATAAAATTTGGCGTAGTATCTATGGTCCTAGTATCTGGAGTTTGCACAAATACTCCACTCTCCAAGTGCATGCTTCTCAATTTCCGCTGAGTTTTTGTTATATTATATTTTGTCCGTAGCTGATGATGTGTTAAGATTCTTTAGCTATTACTATTGTATCTCTGATTAAATATTAAAATAATTTTAAATAATTGTTAAATATGTATATAGTGATACATCTGTAAGCGAGGTATTCGATTATTATAGTTACAAATGAAACGAGCATTTAGAGGACAATGAAATAAGCAAATCATCCTAATAAACATACACTGACGAAAAAATAGCAACACCAAAAACTAGTGAATGTAGAGCAATGAAATTTCTGGAATACATTTGTCTAGTTAACATATTTAAGTGACTAACATTGCAAGATCACAGGTTAATGTAAGCGCAGGTTTAAGTAATTGAAAAAGTTAAATGCTTGTCAGTCAATACAGGGAGGGTGAATACTGGTTGTGGATGACGCTGGAGTTGTCGTCCGATGATGTGCCATATATGCTCGACTGGAGACAGATCTGGTGATCAAACAGGCCAAGGCAACATGTCGACACTGTAGAGCATGATGGCTTACAACAGCGGTACATGGGCGAGCTTTATCCTGTTGGGAAACACCTCATGGAATTCTGTTCATCAGTGGCAACACAACAGGTCAAATCGCCAGACTGACCGACAAATTTGCAGTCAGAGTACTTGGGGTAATCACGAGAGTGCTCCTGCTGACACACCAAATCAAACCCCAGATCATAACTCTAGGTAAAGGTCCACTGTGTCTAGCACACATACTGATTGCAGACCACCAAATGGCCTCCTTCTAACCAACACACGGCTGTCACTGGTACCGATGCAGATCCAGCTTTCATCAACAATTAAAATTTCCCTCCACCATGCCCTGCAATGGGTTACCGAGCGAGGTGGCGCAGTGCATAGCACACTGGACTCTTATTCGGGAGGACGACGGTTCAAACCAGCGTCCGGCCATCTACATTTAGGTTTTCCGTAATTTCCCTGAATCGCTACAGGCAAATGCCAGGACAGCTCCTTTTGAAAGGGCACGGGCTATTTCCTTCCTTGTCCTTAACACAATCCGAGCTTATGCTTCTATGACCTCGATATCGACTGGACGTTAAACTCTATCCTCCTTCACTCCTTTCCCGCGAGCTCTCGCTTGATACCACTGAAGGGTCAGTGGAATGCACGCTGCAGGGCGTCTGCTTGGAGCTGTCCTTGAAGTAACCGATTTGTAACAGTTCCTTGTATCACTGTGGTGCCGACTGCCGCTCAAATTACTGCTGCAGATGCAGTACAATGCTCCATATACTGAACTTGATGATCTTCCTTCTAAGTAGGGCCACGTGGCCGTGCAGAGCCCAGTTTTCTTGCCACTGTACACTCAAGTGGCCACCGCTGCCAGCTATCAAGTACAGTGGCTACATTCCTGCCAAGTCTTTCTGCAATATCGCAGAAGGAACATTCAACTTCTTGTAGCCCTTTTACACGACCTCGTCCAAACTCAGTGAAGTGCTGATAACAGCGTCTTTGTCACCTTAAGGGCACTCTTGACTAACATAAACTCACCTCGTCCAATCTTAAAGGTAACTATCGCTCACTACCATTACAGTGTGTATTTAAAGCAAGCCTGATTTACATCCTCATCTTCAGCGACTGGCGCGAAATTTGAATATACATCATCTTTCAGATGGGGAAACATTCCTAACAACTTTCGTTTATGTTGTACAACTCCTTCATGGTGCTGAGTATTTTTTTTTCCGTCAGTGTGGATCTGAAAACCATTGGTGTCATTGATAAGACGCATGTACAAGTGCAGTCATGTCAACGTTACAACACTGTTAATGTCCAAGGCTATGTTCTGGATGATTTCCCTAATGGTGAAACGATATGCGCGTGGTACATGCATGACGGTGCACTTTTACCTGTCTGTTCGGAGTATGCAGTGTGAATGTTCGTATCAGTCGTGGTTCACCAATATCGTGGCCTCCCAGGCCCGATGCCTTGAACCCGCTGGTTTTTTTTCGACTGGGCTTTTGTGTGTTCCAGTCCCACTGATGGAGCTGAAGAGTTCAGGGATACACTGTGGATGGTTGTCAGTGGCTGAGATTTTTGAACGTGTGTGGGAATCTGTGAGGAGACAAGATGAAGTGTCCCTTCACATGAATGGTTCCCTCTTGGAAGACTTGTTGTAACGTATAATTGTCAACTGTCACTTATGGCAACGTGATTGTCCTTAAGTGTAAAACTGCAGTTTGGATCCTCAAGGTTTCAGCTAGGTCTCACAAGAGTAAGCGTCATATACTCAGTCGTAGTACGTCATATTGGAGTTACCATTAGTTTCTAGACCTATTTTTTTAGGATTATCTCCTTGTTTCGTTGTTCTTTATTCGCCCCTCTCCGTTTTTATCAAAAATAGTCAACCTGTACACAATTTTACATTTGTACCAAGCTGTTGTATGTAACCCAAACCATACATACCAACCTTTCCCCACAGCTTTGCCCACATATGCATTTGACACACATATTTAACACATCTTCTCCTTCCCCTCTCTGTGTGCATCTCTTCTTTCCTCTGTTCCTCTGTCTATCCACCTAATTCTTCCCACCTCTGTATATCGCCTCCTCTTCACTCTCTCTGTTTCTTTGTCTCGCCCTTCGCCTCTCTCATTGTCCATTTCCTCCACCTCCTCTGACCAATCTTCCTCACCCAACTGACAATATTCTCATACCCTTCTCTCTTTCCATCTCTAATTTCTCCTCTTTCTTTCCCACCTGCCCACCACACATCTACACCTACCACCTGCCCCATACATCTGCCTCTCCTCCCCTCTCTCTGTCGATTTCCTCCTTCTGTCATTCTGTCCATCTCTTTCTCTATCCATCTCCACCTGTCCCCAGTCATACTCATTGGCACGTGTAGCCCCTGTAATACAGTTCTATAAAGCAGGCTGGTACTTCTCCAACACTACACACCTGTCATGCAGCCTACATAATGGGGCCTAGAAAACCATTTCTTGTCCCTGACATGTGGGCTGCCCTGCAAAGCAGGTTCATTTGACAGGCTGATATCGTTCCCACACAATATGCCTGTCGTACAGGGCAGCCTATAGGCCAGGGGCTCGAAAATATCCCATTATTACCCACAGCTTCCCTTCTATTGGAGCTAAGAGGTTAGGTACCATTCAGTGCTGATACTCATGAGTGCAGTTGTTGCTGTGCCAAAATTTGTTGAAATGTATGCAGGGAGATTAAAACTGTGTGCTGGACAGAGACTCGAACTCAGGACCTCTGCCTTACAAGGGCAATTGCTCTAGTAACTGAGCTACCCAGACACGACTCACGCCCCATCGTCACAGCTTTACTTCTGCCAGTACCTTGTCTCCTACCTTCCAAACTTTACAGAAGCTCTCCTCCAAACCTTGCAGAACTAGCACTCCTGAAAGATAGGGTATTGCGGAGACATGGCTTAGCCATAGCCTTAGGGGATGTTTCCAGAATGAGATTTTCACTCTGCAGTGGAGTGTGCGCTGATATGAAACTTTCTGGCAGATTAAAACTGTATGCTGGACCGAGACTCGAGCTCGGGACCTTTGCCTTTCACAGGCAAGAGCTCTACCAACTGAGCTACCCACGCACGACTCACGCCCCGTCTTCACAGCTTTACTTCTGCCAGTACCTCGTCTCCCACCTTCCAAACTTTAATAGAGCACTTGCCCGTGAAAGGCAAAGGTCCCGAGTTTTAAACCGCCAGGAAGTTTGATATCAGCGCACATTCCGATGCAGAGTGAAAATCTCATTATGTATTCAGGGGTTTGGGAGGAAATCCTGGACATATGTGCATACAGACATACACTCTGCTTTATATACAGAGTGGTCAGAACCTGTATGAAAATCTTGTAAGAGTGTTGTAGGATAGGTTATGCTGAGAAATAACTGTGAAGAAAAAAGGTTTGGGTTAGTTATCATTGAAGTTAGCCAATCAGTCCATTGCATGTGAAAATTCAACTGCCTTGCCAGAGAGGGATTCGCCAACTCGTTCTTTGTTTAGTTTCCTAAAGGGCAGTACAAAAGTTGAACATGGAATGGCAGTAAGGATCAAACCCCAGCGAAAAGCTCAGCAGTCTTACGAGCTATCATCTACGCTATGAGAACAACTGTCACTTATTGTATGTCAGGCCTCTTGAATTTGCGCACACAATGTTTAATTTCAGTGCTAATTAACTCGGAATCGGCACGAAGTGCCGAATTATTTTTCTTTGCAGTTATTTCTCAGCACGTCCTACCCTGAAAAACTCTTATGAGTTTTTCAGATTGTTTCTGACCACCGCACATAAATATATAAGATCAACCATGCAAGGCTTGGAAACTACGTGTTTCATTGAACGTAGAAGATTACTCGAAGGGAAACTTGGAGCTTAGGATTTAGAGCTGACGCCTCAGCTTCTAGCTGGTCTTTTCCCCAAAATTCCGAGATCTGCGGCAGTTGGTGTTTTCATCTCTCTCGCCGACAGTGGACGAGCATTTCGCGGCGGTCCGCGGCCGGTCGTATACAATGCCAACTAGGCGGGACGCGTCCTCGTTACGGACAGTTTATTGGAGCGGTGGTACACCTCCGGTTACTGCGGCGGCGGAGTCCTAACGAGACCGCGTATTGTGTTTCTCTCGTTAGCGTCGCAAGCCGTGCCGAGAGGTGAGGCGCGGCGCGGACGCCGGGAGGGGCCGGATGCGGCCGCAGCCGCCGCCGCCACAATGAGGGCCGGCTGTCGCCGCTTCACCCTTCCTGCCGGTCGCCTCTTCGCCGCGGTCGCGGGAACACCGCCATAAATCTGCGCCCGCAACAAAACGCCGCGCCCGCCGTCAGCTGAATGGGCCCAGCCCACACCTGAGCGCAGCACGCCCGGGAAAGGCCAGCCGCGGCGCCCGTCGCCCCTCTCGCCGCCAACTTTGGGGAAAGCGGCTCGAAGACAGCAGGACATATCGGCACCGCCATCTGTGCTCGCAGTACTCTGCTGCCATTCATCCTCTGAACTAGGGTTTCCCCCGACGAAATGTTGTACTTCCGCTGCTGTTCGATAAACGGCTTTCCACAATAGGAATGGTCCATTATCGTAGAGGGGCACGAGTGGTCAGTTTAAACAAAAATGCTCTGTATTACAAGACTATTGATGCTTTTGTGGCCACTTGTTGACGTACTGTCACTAGATTCTTTTTTTTTCTCGGTGTCTTCGGGTGACGTTTGTTTAGTGATTTTTCTGATGTGTCGCCAGCACGACTGTCTGGCTCTCTCAAAGATTCACCGTCTATTGTTGCCGGCAGTCTGGAGTGAGGCCGTGGCCGAGCATATATGTACTCTGCCAACGTCGGCGGGAAGGGGGCAGGGTGTAGTCGGAGGGTTTGATGCCCGCAGTAGCTCCTACACTGTTTGTTGCAAGTGTCGCTCGTTGCAGCACGAGAATCTAGGATCCCTTCATCTTCAGACTTTTTTTCTTCTTCTTAAAACTGTTGTCGTTTCTGAATTTCAGTGACTCCCCTGAACAAAGGTGCGTGGTACGTCTTTTCCATAGGGAAAAGTTACTTGTTGGCGAACTATATTTCGTGGTCGGTGTCGCACAGCACTTGTTCCACCACGGCCAATTTCTCCAACTGCAGTACCGTTTGTTTAGATGATTCATGTATTCATGAATCGTCCGGTCGTCCCACCACAGACTTTCCACATGTGCTGTACTTGGTATGTGATAATATTGCAAGTGGTCCCTTTTGTCCTTTGGGGCAATATGCTGTAGGTATGTGAGGTAAAGACTGCAAAGCGACCAATAAGATCAGACAGTGTCTCGAATCGGCAAAGAATGTTAGAGCGAAGAACCAGCAATTCGCGCTTTGAGAAAGTGAGCAACAGGCATTAAGTCATGCTCCATATTCACAAAAGTTTCCGAGAGAGAAGACACTTCTCTCTCTCTTTCTCTCTCTCTCTCTTTTTTCCAAATGGTACCATTTCTACATTGCCGGAATGGCGGAGATGGAAGATGTTACACCGTGAAGAAACAGTCCGATAATTATCAAAATTTTGAACACTTTCGTCACCTAACAGCTAATTTTTTATTAAAGAGTTTCGTCGATTATAGACTGCTTACAACCTAAGACAAAGGTACAATCTTTTTTTTTTTTCTTTTTATCTTCCCAGAACTTCTTCATACGTTGGCTAATGGTCTTTCTCTGTTCATTTCACATCACCCTCCTAGGTTGTGAATTTCGTTCTTGGTCAGGAAATTTTGCAGTATTGATCAGTAGTCTGTAACTTTTCCTATTCTGTATGGTGTCTACTGTGACATTAAGTTTTCTTAAGTTATTTCTTGCTCCTTCCACACGTTCCGTAACGTTTTTTTAAATAAATTTGGAAATGGAATTAAAAATATTCTTCGTTAGCCTATTGTCATTCATTCTGTGAATATGACCGTGAAACTTCAATCTCCCCTTTCTTATTGTGTCTGTGACTGTTTATATGTTTCTGTGTAAATCTCCGTTTCTCCTCTTCACCCAGTTCATCTTTGTGGTCCTAAAATTTTTCTGAGTATTTTTCCTTTCTTTCTTTTCTAGTTCTTCTTATTCACCTCTTTTACTCAGTCTTAGCCATTCAGATCCGTAAAGTGCTTAATTTTTGCCTCGAATAATTCTGATCTCCTATTATATCGGTTTTGGGTGAGTTTGTGTTGCTTATTACAATTTCTGCGATCTTTCCGTACTTGTGGTGTTATCTAACTTATTTGATTCTATCCATTCTACCAGATAAACTTGTCAGCTCTTTTGATGCTTTTGTGTTGTGTTTGTATATATTTTTCTCTGTTGTGTTTATGTTCAATGTATTCCGTTTTCTCATACGATAACACTAATTAGGTTTTAGCTGCAATTTTGTGAAGTGTTTCTACCGTTACCTTTGCATATACACTCCCGGAAATTGAAATAAGAACACCGTGAATTCATTGTCCCAGGAAGGGGAAACTTTATTGACACATTCCTGGGGTCAGATACATCACATGATCACACTGACAGAACCACAGGCACATAGACACAGGCAACAGAGCATGCACAATGTCGGCACTAGTACAGTGTATATCCACCTTTCGCAGCAATGCAGGCTGCTATTCTCCCATGGAGACGATCGTAGAGATGCTGGATGTAGTCCTGTGGAACGGCTTGCCATGCCATTTCCACCTGGCGCCTCAGTTGGACCAGCGTTCGTGCTGGACGTGCAGACCGCGTGAGACGACGCTTCATCCGGTCCCAAACATGCTCAATGGGGGACAGATCCGGAGATCTTGCTGGCCAGGGTAGTTGACTTACACCTTCTAGAGCACGTTGGGTGGCACGGGATACATGCGGACGTGCATTGTCCTGTTGGAACAGCAAGTTCCCTTGCCGGTCTAGGAATGGTAGAACGATGGGTTCGATGACGGTTTGGATGTACCGTGCACTATTCAGTGTCCCCTCGACGATCACCAGTGGTGTACAGCCAGTGTAGGAGATCGCTCCCCACACCATGATGCCGGGTGTTGGCCCTGTGTGCCTCGGTCGTATGCAGTCCTGATTGTGGCGCTCACCTGCACGGCGCCAAACACGCATACGACCATCATTGGCACCAAGGCAGAAGCGACTCTCATCGCTGAAGACGACACGTCTCCATTCGTCCCTCCATTCACGCCTGTCGCGACACCACTGGAGGCGGGCTGCACGATGTTGGGGCGTGAGCGGAAGACGGCCTAACGGTGTGCGGGACCGTAGCCCAGCTTCATGGAGACGGTTGCGAATGGTCCTCGCCGATACCCCAGGAGCAACAGTGTCCCTAATTTGCTGGGAAGTGGCGGTGCGGTCCCCTACGGCACTGCGTAGGATCCTACGGTCTTGGCGTGCATCCGTGCGTCGCTGCGGTCCGGTCCCAGGTCGACGGGCACGTGCACCTTCCGCCGACCACTGGCGACAACATCGATGTACTGTGGAGACCTCACGCCCCACGTGTTGGGCAATTCGGCGGTACGTCCACCCGGCCTCCCGCATGCCCACTATACGCCCTCGCTCAAAGTCCGTCAACTGCACATACGGTTCACGTCCACGCTGTCGCGGCATGCTACCAGTGTTAAAGACTGCGATGGAGCTCCGTATGCCACGGCAAACTGGCTGACACTGACGGCGGCGGTGCACAAATGCTGCGCAGCTAGCGCCATTCGACGGCCAACACCGCGGTTCCTGGTGTGTCCGCTGTGCCGTGCGTGTGATCATTGCTTGTACAGCTCTCTCGCAGTGTCCGGAGCAAGTATGGTGGGTCTGACACACCGGTGTCAATGTGTTCTTTTTTCCATTTCCAAGAGTGTATATTTTACCCTTAGAAACTACTGTAGTATCTTCAGCAAAAGAGAGACATTTCACCTCTCATCTTCCTCTTCCTTGTCCTATATGGACTCCTTCGATGTATTTCTCTTGCATTTCTTTCTCCACTCTCTCACGACTTGTCTAAGACTAGACTGAAGAGAATCGGTGAGATCTCATAGCCCTGCCGAACACCTGTGCTAATTCTGGATGTTTCAGAATCTTCTCCTAGGAATTTAACTTTTGAAGTTTTGCCTATGAGTGTCTACTCGACTAATCGTGTGGCGGCTTTGTTGATACTTGCTTGTTCCAACGTTAGGAATACTTTCTGTCAGAATCGTAGGACTTTAAAAAAAAATTCAATGAATGTAAAATTGTGTTAAGGTTCCGCATTGTTCTGATGCTGAGTATAGTTTTCAAGTTAATTTTTTTTTCTGGGCACCTTCCAATATTTTTCGGAAATAGATACTCGCCAATTCTGTGTTCTGCTTGATCTTCCGTCTTATTCAGCAGAGCTTTGAATATAATTTTTTAGGTGACTGGAAGCAGAGATATGCCTCGATAATTGTTGGTACCTGTCCTGTCAGCCTTCTTTTGTAGCGGATGGATTATGGCTTGTTTCCAGTCATCTGTTATTATTACTTACTTCCAGCAGTCTTTAATAACCTCATAAATTGTTTCAGCTGCCCACTTTCTTGCCAGTTCCCAATCTCAGCTAATATACCGTTTTCACTTGGCGATCTGTTGTTTTTCTGTTGGCCAGCGTAATGTTCAATTTGATGCAAAAAATGGTTCAAATAGCTCTGAGCACTATGGGACTTAACATCTGAGGTCATCAGTCCCCTAGAACTTAGAACTACTTAAACCTAACTAACCTAACGACATCACACACATCCATGCCCGAGACGGGATTCGAACCTGCGACCGTAGCGGTTGCGCGGTCCCAGACTGAAGCGCCTAGAAACGCTCGGCCACACCGTCCGGCAATTTGATGCAGTGACGGCGGTTCTGAAAGTGGGTTTTCCTTTTGAGGTTATCTTAAAATTAGTCGTGTTTGTTCCTCTCAGTTTACAAGTTTTTTGAAGAATTTGCTAGCAACTCTCTGTTGTCTATGTCGATGTTAATCAGCTTGCCTGTTGAGTCCTTGAACTGTGGGCTCATCGGCTTCTAACTTGTTATTTCTTCTTTGAAAACTGTGTAGAAGTCTCTAGCGTTGTTCCATATGAAATTTTCCCAATTTCCTGTAATCGTTTTTTTTTGTCCTATTTCCGTTTCTCTGTTAGAATAATTTTTCATGTGTGTTTTCTTACCTCAGTGAATGTGTTCCAGTCTTTTTCCTTTTTGCAGGAGTTCCATTTTTTCCAGGCAGTTAGTCTATGCTCTACCGTTGCGTTCCATATATTATTCCACCAGCTATGTTTCCTTATTCTTGGTGGTTGTTCTAGTTTTTTCACAGTTTCTATCATCGCTTCTCTGATTTCATCCCAATTTCCTATCGTCGTATGAAGCTTTTTAACGAATTCGTTCATGTTGTCTGATGGAAATTTTGTTTCAGTTCTATGGATTTTTTTAATTTTGTTGTTTGGCTTTTTATGTTGAAATACGGCTTTGATTTCTGTTAAAAAATGGTCTTAACCTCTGCCTAGTTCTCTTCTGACCTGTACGTTCATCCTTTCTCAACTATTTTATTTGGTCATCGCCACATTATCCATTTGATATGAGACAAAATGTGTATTAGAGAGAAGACGGGGTCTTCTTTCTCCTTGGTGATTTTCTGAAAAAGGTTGACATTAGTTCTAAGTCAGATTGTCTGCAGTAGATGATGAGCCTTCCTCCATTCTTACAGGTGCGATTGTGTGCAGGAAAATTTCCTACTAGTGCCTTGTATTTCTCTTCACCCCCGATCTGTGCGTTGATGTCTTCTACGTGTAGTTTTATGTGGTGCTTTGGTATTTTCGATGTCTCATTTCTAATACATTCCAAAACTGTTCGACTTCTGGATTTTTCCTGTTTTCGTTGTTGGTAACTGCATGTGTATTGATGATGGTACAGCCCTTGTTTGCTGATATAAACGTGAGAAGGTATTCACTCCGATGGGACGTAAAATTTGTTGTGGGTTGTGTTGATTCCGTTTGACCATGAAAGCTGTTCCAAGCATCGTGACTTTCTGTTTACTTTTTATAGTTGGTATTTATTTATTGATCCTGTAGCCCTCTGATTCAAATGCATTCCCATCGCCATATCTGGTTTTCTGACTTGCTAGTAAAGAGTATGTTGCGTCTTTTTAACACATCCGTCAATAGTTTAAATTTCGCAGTCTTTAGTAAAATGCTGATGTTCAATGTGCCTATAAGATGTTTTTCTTGTAAGTTCTAGGGTTTTCCAACTATTCATTGCATGATGTTCTAGGCTCCGCAGAATATGATAGCCTAGTTCCATCACTTTTTCCAGTAATGAAAGATTGTTTACCTCCTGGAGAACTTTTCCGTTCGGCGTTTACCATCATGTCTTGGTTGACAGTAAATTAGGAAGGGATGTTAGCCCCTTCGTGGGATCTTAAATCTGTAATCGAACTGCCACATGAGTCTTAACAGGTCACCCAATAAGGGAACAGACGCCTATCGTAGCCCACCAGTCTGGTAATAGACGCCGACCGCGGTGGTCTAGCGGTTCTAGGCGCTCAGTCCGGAGCCGCGCGACTGCTACGGTCGCAGGTTCGAATCCTGCCTCGGACATGGATGTGTGTGATGTCCTTAGGTTAGTTAGGTTTAAGTAGTTCTAAGTTCTAGGGGACTGCTGACCATAGATGTTAAGTCCCATAGTGCTCAGTGCCATTTTTTTGGTAATAGACGCTACTGATTTTTACAGCCGGCATCAAATTGTAGAGAGACGCTGATCACGTAGCCGCGTGTGGCAAGTCAGAGACGACGTAAATTTTTGTTCTGGTTGGTTGGCTGCCTCTTCCGCTAGATCGGCCGTACTGAGATCTGTCCTCTCCGCCATTACTACCGTTGAGGGATCACTGTCAGGAGAAAATCACTCGTCCGCCTTGTTTTTGCCGTTGAGATTAATATCTTCATTCCCCTCAGAAGCCGGTGATCTTCTTCATCTCAACTCCCACAATCTTGACTAATTGGCTTCCTTCTTCCTCTTACCAAGCGACCAGCTATTAGAAATAAACTATCCCGCATCCGTCTGGATCATTGAGTACTGAACGCTCTGCCACGTCAAAGCTTGGGGGATAACAGGTATTAAATGAATAAATTTTCATTGTTTTCAGAACTGATGTCCGTCAGCAACATTAGTATTAGGTGTCACCCAAGACTCAAACTCACTCTTCTGTCCGCTGTGGCATGAAACCAAACAGCTACCCTGAAACATTTCTTGCTATACCTGAAACACATACTATGTTGATGAAGTCCGCCACCTAAAAGCTGGAATGAAAGTATACGTCTTTCCATCACATCCTAGATATGCTCTATGGGCTGCACGTCAGGGGACCAAACAGGACAATCAAGCTTGGGAACTTGCATTATCCTGGTGTAATACGCCATTTGGAACAATGATCATGAAGGATATAACAATTCATTCCCCAAAGAAGACGAAGAAAATATTCCAGAATTCGAATCAAGAACTGCAGGTATTCTCGGAGTGATGAAGCAATTTAAATCACGTAATAAGAGCAAGTCTTCCAGTCCAGATTGTATACCAATTAGGTTACTTTCAGAATATGCTGATGCAATAGCTACACACACAAAAATCATTTACAACCTCTCGTTCGACGAAAAATCCGCACCCAAAGACTAGATAGTTGCGCAAGTCCAGTATTAAAGAAAGTTAGTAGGAGTAATCCAATAAATTACCCCTTCTCTCTCCTTACAGAAAAAAACTCGCTTCCCTTTGTTCCGTGTTTTCGCTCGACGATCATTAACTTCGATGTGCAGCAGGGTTTTGGAGCATATATTGTGTTCGACCATTATGAGTAACCTCGAAGAGAACGGTCTATTGACACAAAGTCAACACGGATTTAGAAAACATCGTTCTAGTGAAACACAACTAGCTCCTTACAAGCGATTTCAAATTGATTCCGTGTTTCTAGATTCCCAGAAGGCTTTTGACACTATACCTCACAAGCAACTTGTAGTGGAATTGCGTGCTTCTGGAATATCGTCTCTCTCGTGTGACTGGATTCGTGATTTCCTGTCTGAGAGGTCAAAGGTCGTAGTAACTGACGGAAAGTCATGGAGTAAAACAGAAGTGATTTCTGGCGTTCCCCAAGGTAGTATTATAGGCCCTCTGCTGTTCCTTAAGAAATAATCTGAGCAGCCGTCTTAGGTTGTTTTTTTTTTTCAGATCATGCTGTCATTTATCGTCTAGTAAAGTAATCAAAAGATCAAAACAAATTGCAAACGATTTAGAAAAGATATCTGTATGACGCGAAAGTTGAAAATTGACCCTAAATAATGAGAGGTGTGAGGTGACCCACACGAGTGCTGAAATAAAAACTCCGGTTACACAATAAATTAGTCAAATCTAAAGACTGTAAATTCAACTAAATACCTAGGAATTACGATTACGAAGAACTTAAAGTGGAAGAAATTTTGGGGACGACAAACTCCTTGGTTTATTTACGTCTTCTAAGGCATACGGAACGTGTTACCTGTGGCTAAGTGTGCGATGTGCATTACAATTAACGTCACTGGAAAATATTCAGTATGTTTCCCAGAATACTGTGTGCTGAACCGGTTATTTTAGCAATAATTTTTGTACAGTGACATTCCGTCTCACCCCTCTTCTCTCATTGCAGAAAAAACTCGCTTCAGTTCCGTGTTTTCGCTCAACGATTATTTATAGACATTCTTTCCTCGGAAACAACTATAATCTATCTATATCATATTCCAAGTGTTGGGTACGGCCTATCATAACTTGTATTTTTTCTTCGTTATATCAAAAGGGAACAGTCCTCTTCTGTTAATTGACACAGTTACCACCTGACTGTTTTCAGTTGTTTTTCTTGTTATTATCATCAAATGGTTCAAATGGCTCTAAGCACTATGGGACTTAATATCTGAGGTCAGCCGGCCGCGGTGGTCTCGCGGTTAAGGCGCTCAGTCCGGAACCGCGGGACTGCTACGGTCGCAGGTTCGAATCCTGCCTCGGGCATGGATGTGTGTGATGTCCTTAGGTTAGTTAGGTTTAAGTAGTTCTAAGTTCTAGGGGACTGATGACCACAGTAGTTAAGTCCCATAGTGCTCAGAGCCATTTGAACCATTTTTTTATCTGAGGTCATCAGTCCCCTAGACTTAGAACTACTTAAACCTGACTAACCTAAGGACATCACACCCATCCATGCCCGAGACAGGATTCGAACCTGCGACCGTAGCACCAGCGCGGTTCCGGACTGAAGCGCCTAGAACCGCTCGGCCACAGCGGCGGGCTGTTATTATCATCGTCGTCTATACCTAGCAGTATACTAGTATCTTGTAGTCATTGACACTATACTGTCATATCTTGGCGTCTTCCTAAAGCCGCCACAAAGATTTTAGCGACAGTGCTCCACATAATTTTTTTCCAGTCAGTCATTCATTAGTGTTCCTTCAGTAAAATATTACGATTCGAACAACGGAAACTTAATTGCAAAAGATAAGATGCATCACAAACTGTATTAATCATTCTTGGAGCTACAGTTTGATTTAGATACCGAAAACGTGGTGCGATTAATTAATATGATCATTATCTCCAGATGGATGCAATTTCATCCCTGTTAAATCAAACCCACACGCCTAAAGTTGATCGCATTTCGTGAACGCTGCCGACCAAACGGCGGACATTAAAACATTATTCTCCTCGCGCGCACAACACAGGTACAGCTTAAGCATCTGTTACTGCATGCCTATCGATGCTCAGTACGCAGCCGCTATAAAGAGTAAGAGTAGAAAACACCAAAACAGTACATATAATGCTCTGCAAAACTTAATGACGTGATAGATTAACTATTCTACAAACAGTGGTAGATTGAAGAATGTTCTTTATTAACTTAAGAGCGACATGTTTCGCCCGGATAGGTCATCACCAGGTCTTGTTAAGAGATCAGAAATTTTCTGCCAAAAAGCATCCGTCAACAAGGTATGATACTGCGTAATGCATACTAAATGGCGACCTCATGGAGATTCTGCAGCCTACGACTGTTTTTTAAATAACAGCAATAGAAGGTTGCTGTACCACCATGCTAAAATGGACTGCAATAATTTTTGTGATGTATTAAGTAATACATCGTATTAACAAATCGGCCACTGCCAGAGGTCTCCTAGTCGTACACAGGAACCTGAACTTCACAGAGCGAGGTCGGCATGGCTGTAGTACGTCTGGGGCTGACTCCTCAACATGAGGCAGTTGGAGGAACGGGAAAAGACAGTGTGTGACAGTCACGAGCTGTTACAGTGAACTTTGATCGTGTTCTTCCTTAGAACTTGGCCCGGAGACCACTTTTGGACTACTTCACTCAGAGAAGAATCATCCAGAATCTGAATGAAAGACGAAGCGTGACGAGTGTAGCCCTCGATTTTGGAATTACTCAAAAAAATGGTTCAAATGGCTCTAAGCACCATGGGACTTAACATCTGAGGTCATCAGTCCCCTAGACTTAGAACTATTTAAACCTAACATCACACACATCCATATCCGAGGCAGGAGTCGAACCTGCGACCGTAGCAGCAACGCGGTTCCGGCCTGAAGTGCCTAGAACCTCTCGGCCACAGCGGCCGGCTTTGGTATTACTCACAGCGTACTTTCGTGTCCATGGGAAGCGTTCCGACCCAAAGACACTGCTGCCCGAAGGAGAGGAAATGGTCGACTGCGGTGAACTATTGCAGTAGATAACGGCTACGTTGTGCTGCAGACAATAAGAGACCCATGTCAAAGTAAGGGCACAACTGTAACCACAGGACTGAAAGCTACGCAGTCTCACGTTCCACAGTGGAACGGCACCTGACTGGTGGTGGTCTCTAAGCCCGACGACCAATACGCACGTCGCTGGCACCGTTTGCGATGGTTCAAAGAGCATAGGAACTTGACCAGTGAGAAATGAGGTCCCATTGTCTTTTTGGGTGAGAGCAAATTCAGTCTGAGTAGTGATTCTGGATATACCCCCATATGGCGAGAGGTGGGAACACGTAATGGCCACAGGAACATCGTCGAGCGTGATCGTTTATTATGGTGTGGGGAGGCATATCGTAGCATGGGCGTACTAACCACCAAATTTTTGAATACGGTACACTCACCGGTCAACACTTCTTTCCTACGTGCGTCTTTCCAGGAAGGCATACGGCTCTGACTCGATTTTTATGGATGACAATACGCGACCGCGTCAAAAAGCGCAAGTGGAGGACCTCCTGGAACGAGAGAATATTCAGTAATTGAAATGGCCTGCCAGTTCGGCCAACTTAAATCCCATCGCGCACGTGTGGGATGCGATGGGGAAACGCACTGAAGCACGTCCATATGCATCAACGAGCATTCAGCAATTTTCAACCGGTGTGGTGGAGGAATGGAACGCCGCACATCGAGAATTCCTTACAAACATTGTAGCCATCATAGAAACACACTCAGAGCATGCGTTGCCGTCTGTAGTGACGACAAGCCTGTTGAGAACCATAACCCGCCTCTTATAATGTCCATCATGAATACCGGTGACTTTGGTGTAACTATTGTCTTTGAATAAAAGCGACATTTCTGTTCGTCTCATTGTGTATTTCTTTCAGTTACCTTCTGCACTATAGTGTTTCAGTTCTTTTTATGTATGGTCCAAGTTTCATCGAGTTGTGTTACTTGGCAGTAGCACATCATGCGAAAGATACTTTCGTCTTTCAGTTCTGCATATTAGTGCACCATGAAGCTTGAGGATATAAGATCCTTACTCCTAGTTATTGCGATTTTCTGTACTGTTCTTATATCCCTACTATTTCGGCTCTCTTAGGATATTTTTCACGGCGTTCATTATTCTTAAACAATGCATTGGCGGATATGATCGGCATGTATGTCACATTTGAGGCAACATCTTTCTTCTTCACAAAGAAAGTGGAAGTGGAGATATGGATATCAGCCACTATATTGGACAACTCAATTGGTGAAGGTATTTGGTGTAAACATGACGTGTCTGCTATTACCGTCAAAATTGCCTTCGTAGTACGTAGATTTCACGTGGTACTTGTCAAACGTGATTTGTCGTTATCGTCGGATCTCCAGGTGGGGACTACTCAAGAGGACATCGTTATCAGGAGAAAGAAAATTGGCGTTCTACGGATCGAAGCGTGGAATGTCAGACCCCTTAATCGGGTAGCAAGGTTAGAAAACTTAAAAACGGAAAAGGATAGGTTAAAGTTAGATATAGTGGGAATTAGTGAAGTTCGGTGGCAGGAAGAACAAGACTTTTGGTCACATGAATACAGGGTTATAAATACAAAATAAAATAGGGGTAAGGTAGGAGTAGGCTTAATAATGAATAAAAAAATAGGAGTGCGGGTAAGCTACAACAAACAGCATAGTGAACGCATTATTGTGGCCAGGGTAGACACGAAACCCACGCCTACTACAGTAGTACAAGTTTATATGCCAACTAGCTCTGCAGATGACGAAGAAATTGATGAAATGTATGATGAGATAAATGAAATTATTCAGGTCGTGAAGGGGGATGAAAATTTAATAGTCATGGCTGACTGGAATTCGGTAGGAAAAGGGAGAGAAGGAAATGTAGTAGGTGAATATGGATTGGGGGTAAGAAATGAAAGAGGAAGCCGCCTGGTAGAATTTTGCACATAGCATAACTTAATCATACCTAACACTTGGTACAAGAATCATGAAAGAAGGTTGTATTCATGGAAGAAGCCTAGAGATACTAGAAGGTATCAGATAGATTACATAATGGTAAAACAGAGATTTAGGAACCAGGTTTTAAATTGTAAGACATTTCCAGGGGCAAATGTGGACTCTGACCACAATCTATTGGTTATGAACTGTAGATTAAAACTGTAGAAACTGCAAAAAGGTGGCAATTTAAGGAGATGGATAAACTGACAAAACTAGAGGTTCTACAGAGTTTTAGGGAGAGCATAAGGGAACAATTGACAGGAATGGGGGAAAGAAATACAGTAGAAGAAGAATGGGTAGCTTTGAGGGATGAAGTAGTGAAGGCAGCAGTAGGTAAAAAGACGAGGGCTAGTAGAAACCCTTGGGTAACAGAAGAAATATTGAATTTAGTTGATGAAAGGAGAAAATATAAAAATTCAGTAAATGAAGCTGGCAAAAAGGAATACAAACGTCTCAAAAATGAGGTCGACAGGAAGTGCAAAATGGCTAAGCAGGGATGGCTAGAGGACAAATGTAAGGATGTAGAGACTTATCTCACTAGGGGTGAGATAATACTGTATACAAGAAAATTAATAAGACCTTTGGAGAAAAGAGAACCACTTGTATGAAACCCAGTTCTAAGCAAAGAAGGGAAAGCAGATAGTATAAAGAGGGTCTATACAAGGGCGACAATATTATGGAAATGGAAGAGGATGTAGACGAAGATGAAATGGGAGATATGATATTGCGTGAAGAGTTTGACAGAGCGCTGAAAGACTGAGTCGAAACAAGGCCCCGGGAGTAGACAACATTCCATTAGAACTACTGACAGCCTTGGGAGTGCCAGTCCTGACAAAACTCTACCATCTGGTGAGTAAGATGTACGAGACAGGTGAAATAGCCTCAGACTTCAAGAAGAATATAATAATTCCAATCCCAAAGAAAGCAGGTTTTGACAGATGTGAAAATTACCGAACTGTCAGTTTAATAAGTCACAACTGCAAAATACCAACGCGAATTCTTTACAGACGAATGGAAAAACTGGTAGAAGCCGACCTCGGGGAAGATCAGTTTGGATTCCGTAGAAATATTGGAACACGTGAGGCAATACTGCCCCTACGACTTATCTTAGAAGAAAGATTAAGGACGGCAAACCTACATTTCTAGACTTAGAGAAAGCTTTTGACAATGTTGACTGGAATACTCTCTTTCAAATTCTAAAGGTGGCAGGGGTAAAATACAGGGAGCGAAAGGCTATTTACAATTTGTACAGAAAGCAGATGGCAGTTAGTCGAGGGACATGAAAGGGAAGCAATGGTTGGGAAGGGAGTGAGGCAGGGTTGTAGCCTCTCACCGATGTTACTCAATCTGTATATTGAGTAAGCAGTAAAGGAAACAAAAGAAAAATTCGGAGTAGGTATTAAAATCCATGGAGAAGAAATAAAAACTTTGACGTTCGCCGACGACATTGTAATTCTGTCAGAGACAGAAAAGGACTTGGAAGAGCAGTTGAAAGGAATGGACAGTGTCATGAAAGGAGGATATAAGATGAACATCAATAAAACCAAACAAGGATAATGGAATGTAGTCGAATTAAGTCGGGTGATGCTGAGGGAATTAGATTAGGAAATGATACACTTAATGTAGTAAAGGACTTTTGCTATTTGGGGAGCAAAATAACTGATGATGGTCGAAGCAGAGAGGATATAAAATGTAGACTGGCAATGGCAAGGAAAGCGTTCCTGAAGAAGAGTTATTTGTTAACATCGAGTATAGATTTAAGTGTCAGGAAGTCGTTTCTGAAAGTATTTGTATGGAGTGTATCCATATAAGTCAAACAAGGACGATAAATAGTTTGGACAAGAAGAGAACAGAAGCTTTCGAAATGTGGTGCTACAGAAGAATGCTGAAGATTAGATGGGTAGATCACATAACTAATGAGGAGGTATTGAATTGAATTGGGGAGAAGAGGAGTTTGTGGCACAATTTGACTAGAAGAAGGGATTGGTTGGTAGGACATGTTCTGAGGCGTCAAGGGATCACCAATTTAGTATTGGAGGGAAATGTGGAGGATTAAAATAGGAGAGGGAGACCAAGAGATGAATACACTAAGCAGATTCAGAAAGATGTAGGTTGCAGTACGTACCTAGAGTAGCATGGAGAGCTGTATCAAACCAATCTCAGGACTGAAGACCACAACAACAACAACAACTTCATCGTCGTCATCTGTTCGAATTGCGGTGTTAGATAACGCTCAGCTCTAAGCTTATAAATGCATTTCTCCTGCGTTTTCTAATATTATCTACCCTCTTTTTCATTAGGTTCAAAATGGTTCAAATGGCTCTGAGCACTATGGGACTTAACATCTGTGGTCATCAGTCCCCTAGAACTTAGAACTATTTAAACCTAACTAACCTAAGGACATCACACACATCCATGCCCGAGGCAGGATTCGAACCTGCGACCGTAGCAGCCGCGCGGTTCCGGACTGCGCGCCTATAACCGCTAGACCACCGCGGCAGGCTTTTCATTAGGTCATCGAGTCGATGTTATTTTTTTTTCTTTTTAGTTCGTATCCATCATATAAATTCTTGGCTAACTTTCCATCCATTCACCCGACTACATGTACCGCCCAGCTCCACTCTACTTTCATCAAAGTCCTAATTTAGCCTTCCACTCCGGCAATTTCCTGATCCATTTATTTCTTTTCTTGTCTCTTCCCGTAATTCCCAACATGCGTTTCTCCATTGGCTACCGAGGAACCCAAGTTTTTGAATATTTTTCGCGTTAAAAGTCCCTGTCTCACCACCACAAGTAAAAACTGAGAACACACTGACTGCAAACTTTTCATTTCAGTCAGATCCGAGAATTGGTTTAGAAAAGTATGTTTAGTTTACTATAAGCACTCCAGACCATTTTTAATTTTATATTTATTTCTTTTGGTGTGTATCCAGTCTTTCAACAACTCTAAGTTCCAAACTTATTACGTGGCTCTACGACTTATGAATTAGTACCGTTTTTAAATGTATACGTTGTAAGTTATTTATTATTATAACTAATTTTCAGTTCTGCTTTCTAATTTATGATATTAAGCTCTAGTATTCGTTATTGCGGTTCATAACAGTATAACGCAGTATTAGTATCATTGGACCTGGGAGCGAGGGTACTTCGGCCGGTTTTGTCGTGAGTTTTTATCGTGATATTTTACCAAGACACGCTGAACCACTCGACAGCATTTGCGAAACTGTCTCGAAATCATTCACAGCGCGGTTTGTTTTCCTCAGTCACCGCTGTAGTTGTTCACTGCAACGTCACCGCGTGTTTCCGAAACGGCCACGAGTGGTTCAAAAATGGCTGTAAGCACTATGGGACTGAGGTCATCAGTCCCATAGGACTTAGAACTACTTAAACCTAACTAACCTAAAGACATCACACACGTCAATGCCTGAGGCAGGATTCGAACCTACTACCGTAGCGGTCGCGTGGTTCCAGACTGAAGCGCCTAGAACCGCTCGACCACTCCGGCCGGCCGGCCACGAGTGGCCAAGTGCAGAAAATCGTGGTCGGGTAATACAGTGTCACGTGCAAACGTGCTTTCAGGTAGGGGATTAGAAATACACCATTTACAAGTATTTCTCATTACTTCTCCCAGTTATGGATCTGAATTGTTTCTCTTGGGAATAGTTTTGATGGTTTGGGATCTTCTTGCATGTTTAACGTTTGAGCTCTGAATTTCTCACTATCATTATGAAAATCTATACTACGCATGCCACCTTACAGTGCGTGGAGGTGAGAAGTTTAAATACCATAGCCACTTCGCCCATTTCGTGTTCCAGCTGCGAATGGTGCGCGTTATTGACATTTGTTAGTAGGCCTCCATTTGAGCTGGAAATTTCCAGTTATACTTTAATGGCCTTTTCACGAGATATGCGTGAATGGAAGAAACACATTGATTTTTGTACGCTCCTGACATCTTTGTCGTGGGGAAATCTGTGTATTATGAACACTGAACCAATTTTCAACTCCCAAGATTGCTAAAATCATTTATTCACATAGATGAACGGTTTCAGCAATTCTCGGGTGCCATCTTCTGATCTCTGTTTATATCACTACACAATCTTTAATGCACTATGTTGTGCTATACAATGTGTGTCCACGTTGTTATCGGAAGCTACACTAGAAGCCGGCATGTTAGTTTTAAATTTCATCACCTCGTTGTACAGTGGTTATGAATGTGAGCACTTGTAATGGGCGCAATAACATATGTGTACATAGCTGTTATTTTAAAATTGATATGCCGGCTTCTAATATAGCTCACGATACCAGCATGGACACACGTTGTATAGCATCACTTACCGTACTAAAGGAGAAGTTTGAGTAATGATGTAAACACGGATCCGAAGATGCCAACAGAGAATTGCCGAAACCAGTCATCTACACTCCTGGAAATGGAAAAAAGAACACATTGACACCGGTGTGTCAGACCCACCATACTTGCTCCGGACACTGCGAGAGGGCTGTACAAGCAATGATCACACGCACGGCACAGCGGACACACCAGGAACCGCGGTGTTGGCCGTCGAATGGCGCTAGCTGCGCAGCATTTGTGCACCGCCGCCGTCAGTGTCAGCCAGTTTGCCGTGGCATACGGAGCTCCATCGCAGTCTTTAACACTGGTAGCATGCCGCGACAGCGTGGACGTGAACCGTATGTGCAGTTGACGGACTTTGAGCGAGGGCGTATAGTGGGCATGCGGGAGGCCGGGTGGACGTACCGCCGAATTGCTCAACACGTGGGGCGTGAGGTCTCCACAGTACATCGATGCTGTCGCCAGTGGTCGGCGGAAGGTGCACGTGCCCGTCGACCTGGGACCGGACCGCAGCGGCGCACGGATGCACGCCAAGACCGTAGGATCCTACGCAGTGCCGTAGGGGACCGCACCGCCACTTCCCAGCAAATTAAGGACACTGTTGCTCCTGGGGTATCGGCGAGGACCATTCGCAACCGTCTCCATGAAGCTGGGCTACGGTCCCGCACACCGTTAGGCCGTCTTCCGCTCACGCCCCAACATCGTGCAGCCCGCCTCCAGTGGTGTCACGACAGGCGTGAATGGAGGGACGAATGGAGACGTGTCGTCTTCAGCGATGAGAGTCGCTTCTGCCTTGGTGCCAATGATGGTCGTATGCGTGTTTGGCGCCGTGCAGATGAGCGCCACAATCAGGACTGCATACGACCGAGGCACACAGGGCCAACACCCGGCATCATGGTGTGGGGAGCGATCTCCTACACTGGCCGTACACCACCGGTGATCGTCGAGGGACACTGAATAGTGCACGGTACATCCAAACCGTCATCGAACCCATCGTTCTACCATTCCTAGACCGGCAAGGGAACTTGCTGTTCCAACAGGACAATGCACGTCCGCATGTATCCCGTGCCACCCAACGTGCTCTAGAAGGTGTAAGTCAACTACCCTGGCCAGCAAGATCTCCGGATCTGTCCCCCATTGTTTGGGACTGGATGAAGCGTCGTCTCACGCGGTCTGCACGTCCAGCACGAACGCTGGTCCAACTGAGGCGCCAGGTGGAAATGGCATGGCAAGCCGTTCCACAGGACTACATCCAGCACCTCTACGATCGTCTCCATGGGAGAATAGCAGCCTGCATTGCTGCGAAAGGTGGATATACACTGTACTAGTGCCGACATTGTGCATGCTCTGTTGCCTGTGTCTATGTGCCTGTGGTTCTGTCAGTCTGATCATGTGATGTATCTGACCCCAGGAATGTGTCAATAAAGTTTCCCCTTCCTGGGACAATGAATTCACGATGTTCTTATTTCAATTTCCAGGAGTGTATATGAATACACGGTTTAAGTTATCTTGACAGGTGAAAATTTATTCAGTGTTCAATATATTGATTGACTCTTCTAAGAACAGAAGCGCTCGGAATTTTAACAGCAAAATACACCGTGATGCAAAATGCCCGGATTATAGTGTCGGTCACTGGAACTTAATTAGCGTCTTCTTGACAGTTTCGCGCTTACTAAATGAATTTGTGCCGCTATTCTTTAAGTTTTCCCTGTTTCCTCTATCAAGTCTGTCTATTAACGGTCCCGGACTGAAAATTAATAATCAACTAATCACCGAACAGCGATCTGAAAGCTACTCCCTTCGTGGCTGGATTACACATCCTGAACATTCTTCCACTAACCTCACTCCTGGAATCTGCCTTTACTAGTAACTTCGTTTGCTCGGTCTGTTTTAAATCGCATGATTCGCGTGCTTCCATATATTTAACGAATGTGACTATGTCCAGTGAGTGTTCTGCAATTATGTAATCTTAGAGCAATAGCTTTTCCGCTTAACTTATGCTAGTGCGTTTACGATGAGTGTCAACGATCAATCCTGGCATCAAGGGTCGATGGTCTATATGTCATCTTGCATTTCGCTATCCTTTTCTAGCGTTGCTACTTCTCTATAGACAACAGCATCACCCGTGAACAGGTTTATGGAACTTCAGACATTATCCATAAAGCTATACTTGTATTGTGAGCAGCAATGGTCCTATTACAATATATTTTCAGGAGGTGGTGTCCCAGAGCTTTTATACGTACGTTTGAAGAATTTCACAGTACCGCCTTGAGGTGCTGGTACAACACTTCATTTACACAATCAGTTCCAGTCGTCTGACCATTATCACGTTCCTATGTACCAAATAAAATAACACGTGTCATTACAGGCTTAAACTGTCATGTATCTGTCAACTAATGTAAATGTTAACACCAAAACACACGTAATGGAATTTCAAATAGTCACATAAAAGTATCCGCAGCATCATGTTGGGCGAGATATAGACTGCACAGCTAATCACTGTTTAATGGTAAAGCCACACATTGTGTATACCTGTAAGGCATGTCCCATAATAGTTACTCTACGATGGAAGCAATATACATATAAATATGACTATAAGTCGTTTCACGCTTGGGCCTATGAGCAAATATAAGCCATTATTTAAACGCATTTTGTTTTCTGGCGCCACAACTATAATTGTAATACGCGCAGTTTGATGTTAGATGCAATATAGAGAACATTTATTATGGTTGTGATACTTACTTATCATAGCAGACGACACACATCTTTGTGATCGTACGATTCTAATCATTATCGAAGTGTGTAGCCCTCTATGATTTCTTTGGCTTTTACAGACTGACGACGTAATTTATATTACGATATGATGACAGGCAACTCTGTACAAATTTGAACCATTTACGTCTTTATGGTACGTGGTTTTCGTGATGAGTCACTTCATTGGGTTATCATATACAGTCATTTTCAGTGTCTTATTCATGGCCTTTTCATCTGACGATAACGATTTTTATATCTGACCTAACATGATGCTGTAAATACTTTTTTGTGTGTACATGACATTCCATTATGTGTGTGTTAGTGTTAACTTTGACATCAGTCAACAGATTGATGACAGTTTAAGCCTGTAATGTTGCATATATATTATTTTATTTGGTATGTAGTAAATGATGATGGTCAGATGACTGAAACTGGTTGTATAAATAAAGTAATGTACCGGCACCTCAAGGCGGTAACATGACATTTATCAAGATTCTATAGCATTTTCGTGTGGTACGGCCCAAGTTACTTTTACGTCTGAAGATTCCTCTCTGTTAACAAGACATTATGTGTTTCATTTGCAAGGTAGACTTCAATGTAATCATAGCACAAGCAATCCGTCTTCAGGCCACAAATGGCCCATCAGGACCATCCGACCGCCGTGTCATCCTCAGATGAGGATGTGGGTAGGAGGGGCGTGTGGTCAGCACACCGCTTTCCCAGTCGTTATGATGGATGGTTTTCTGTGACCGGAGCCGCTACAATTCGGTCGAGTAGCTCCTCAATTGGCATCACGAGGCTGAGTGCACCCCGAAAAATTGCAACAGCACACGACGGCCCGGATGGTCACCCATCCCAGCGCCGGCCACGCCCGACAGCGCTTAACTTCGGTGATCCGACGGGAACCGGTGTATCCACTGCGGCAAGGCCGTTGCTACCTAATGTAATCATAGAGTCAGTCTGAAATTCCATACTCCCGTAGTTTCTTCATTAGCCGATATAGCGGAACAGTGTCAAATGCCTTCCAAAAGTCAGGGTACACATGGTCGCCTGAATCTAGTGTCTTCCGGGTCTCGGGGACTAACAGAGTTACCTGAATTTTACTCCATAGCAGATTACGGAATACATGTTGATTCCTGGAAAGACGATTTTCACTCTCTAGAAAGGTCATAAAACTCAAGCCTAAAACGTACTCCAAACTTACAGAACACACTGAAATCAACGAAACAGTGTTTTGTGCGTCAGTACGACGTCCCGTCTTGAAACCGAAACTGACCTGTGACTTTTTCTAGTCACTTGATACTCTTCCCTCCTCCAGTGACTATCCTAAAGAGGCTTAACGAAAACTCTAAATATTTTTCAGCATCATTTGATTCAAATATAGAGCATGCGTTTTTTATTCATTAATACTGTTTTAGCCGGCCGGAGTGGCCAAGCGGTTCTAGGCGCTACAGTCTGGAACCGCGCGACCGCTATGGTCGCAGGTTCGAATCCTGCCTCGGGCATGGATGTGTGTGATGTCCTTAGGTTTGTTAGGTTTAAGCAGTTCGAAGTTCTAGGGGACTGATGACTTTAGCAGTTAAGTCCCATAGTGCTCAGAGCCAATACTGTTTCATACAGAATTCTCTTCGTTCCGCTAACAGCGCTACCAGACATCGAGGTGATGAATAAAAAGACAGCGATTTCAGTACGGCCTTCCGTACAGTTCGAGTGCACCATATGGTTGCTATGAACAGTGAAGCCTGTAACTGGATACGGAGGAACTACAAGAAACTCAAAGTGTCGAGATGATTAGGTCAGAATATTTCGTCGACGGAGTTCTTTTCCACAGTTAATTTGCGCTTAACTGCTCGAAGAACATTAACTGCCGACATAAATTTGCCTGACGTTAGTTGGTATGCTATGTGCGCATTTTAATCATAGGCAGCATTCCAAGATTTCCAATGCATTCATATATATACTGAAAAATGTCGAAACAGTAAATATTTTGGTGGGCCACTTGGCAACAGAATCAGGGATTGATTACACTATTATAATAACATACGTTGAACATTAAATACATGAATAAGAGCAGCATATTGATATATTTGAGTTAGTTCGGAAGAAATTATCATTTCTGTGCATTTTTGTAGTCACGATGTACTCATACCCGAAACAACACTAAGGGACCAGAAGATTTATAGACTTTAAAAGAAATGCAACACTACACAATTTAAAAAAAGTTGATTCAGAAATAATAGGAAAACGATAATGTTCCTTCTGCCCCATGCTGCGTTCGGCCCATCAGCGTGATCGTAATTTCTGGCGATGAACTAACACAAAATAATTATCATTCAAGTAAATAAGGAGATGGAAATCATCAAGGTTAATTTATAAAATAAGTACACTTATCTTTAACACACTTTTTTAAATGCTACATACCTTTTCATTATAAATTACAATAGATGACCATTGTGATTAAATACTTTATACATAACAGTCAAAATGTCCTCTTGATGCTGTCTGTTCGTAATCAATTACAAGAAAGTACATGTTTTCTGATTGGCAAAGGCCGGGATCGTTCCTTTGAAAGGGCGTTTCCCTCTCTTTCGTAATGCGAGGATGTGCTCCGTCTCTTGTGACTACGCTGTTGACAGGACATGAAGTGGGAACAGAAGGACATTTCTCTCAAAAAATTATTTTCTTTGCTTTGGTTCTGAATTTTACGTTTGAGATAGTGTTTAAATGTTGGTAATAGTGCCACTAGAAGTATTTTATTTTGTTTTTAAATAATTGCTCGAACAAGAATTTGTCGGCTAGAAGTCAATATGGCCACAGCCGCAGCTGTCAAACTGAGACGTAACAACCAAACCATATCGGAAAGGGTAGACATAAGGAAACTGGGGGCGGGGGGAGGGGGGGTGGGGGGGGGGGGAGGGACGCATGTGCATAAGGCGATGGAGTCCCGTCTTCAAAGAATGAAATCATCACTAGGGAAAACTTGCCTTATTGATGGGAAACCAATTGATGGCGCCGGCCGTTGTGGCCAAGCGGTTCTAGGCGCCACAGTCCGGAACCGCGCTACTGCTGCGGTCGCAGGTTCGAGTCCTGCCCCCGGAATGGAAGTGTGTGATGTCCTTAGGTTAGTTAGGTTTAAGTAGTTCTAAGTTCTAGGCGACTGATGACCTCAGATGTTAAGTCCCATAGTGCTCAGAGCCATTTGAAGCATTTTGAACCAATTGGCGGCAAGGATAGACTGACGACGCCAGCTATAAGGAGACTCCTAGATCGTTATGGTTTAGCAATTATACAGAATACTCATCATGTAGAATCAATGACGAAAGCTGCATGGGCAGCTATTTTCATTGGTGTCCAACAGTGACGAACCTCAAGATGGACTGTGCCAGGCAGGTGTGGAAAAATGGTTCTAGTAAAATAAGGGACTAATAACAGGTGAAAAATATAATCATCGAAATAGTCTGTCTACTGCAGTTATGGAAGCAATTAAGTCAATATTCAAAAACTTCACGAAAACTGATCTATTGTACTTCGAAAGTGTGTGCCTGGCAGGACACAGAGTACAAATGAGTTTGTGAACAATGTATTTGAGCTCGCTTACCCAAAAATGTGTTTTTGGGCACATACACTTTACACTTTTGGGCATATGATGCCATTGTTACTTTCAATCGAGGCAACATTAGTAAATGCGAAGTGGTGCAATGTCAAAGATTAGGTGTAGGCTCTCGGATTGTTAAAGTGACGGAAAATTTGGATAGTGAGGGACTGGGAAATGCAGAAGACAAGCTAAAGATGTGCAATAAGGATGCAAGACAAACTGAAAAAGGAGCCAAGAGGAACGTACAATTGGAAGATGAATAGGATCCTTATGATTCAAGCTATGCAGCAGGTAAGTTTTGATGTCTCAGCTTTGGACTCTGTTTCATGAGTACATTTTTCCCAGTAATTCCTCAATATAGGAAGTAGAAATTTTTAAGATGTTCTCAGATATATATATTTTGCATCGCCGGAAGCTATTTTTAACATGACTAGAGATTTTTTAACATTTTGTCAGGAAAATAGAACTGAAAATTAAAGGAAAAAAAATCTGGCCCCTAGAAGTTTCAAAACTTTTGTTTGTTTAGTTTCTGAGATACCTTTACAGAACCTAATTGTACTTTATCTAGATAGGGCTTTCGAATGGGAACCACAAATGTTTGATGACAAGGTGACAAGTCAACCGAATCCTCCACCGGTAAACACGTCTGGTGTGTCATACACGGCATTAGTCACATTAGTGTGTCATATGTAGGAATCTCTTATCGACACCAATTTGTATGACTGGTAAGTGAGTGAGATATGGCTCTTTCCCCGGTTTAGGTTTCTGTATGAATGTGAATGTTATCACTCCCAAGGAAATGATGAAAATATAACAGTTTGTCACATAAGCTGCCACAAATGAACGCAACAGTTACACATTACACAGTTTCTCTGTTCTCTGTCAAAACATATTTTTTAACGGTTCTGAAGTTGCGTTCCGTCTTGGAAGTCTTGACTCCCTTGTTGTAACATAGTTCACATCCGTTTATTTGTTGTTTTCATTTCTGTGGGACGTCTGCATGGTATCTCGCCTGCTCTCACATCACATTTACTTGCGACGGTAACATATTCTTAATACATGACTCATATTCTATAACCAGTGTATAATATGTCAACTGCCAAGACTACAGAAATAGAAGAAACATTTCAATGAACGGACGGACAGTTCATAATGTTGTGGGAAAAAAAAAGTAAATGGCACGAGGAAATTTTGAACACGGCTCGCTCGCTTGATAGTCCAATGCTTACCCACGACGCCGTTGGTTCTTCATGCTGTTATTCTTGAACCGATCACTTTCTATTTTGCTCTTTTTTTTCACTGTTCCGTACACCTTCTTCCTATTTTCATGCCTGATCCGTGTTCAGTTTCTGACGATCTGTCCACTGGGCCATCTTGACACAAAATTTGAGGGGGGCGGGGGGGGGGGAGGGGTGTTGCGATGGGGAGTTTCTCTTGTCAGTGAAAGTGAAAAAGAATTACGGGATGTGTTGAATGGAATGAACGGACTAATGAGTAAGGAATATGGACTGAGAGTAAATCGATGTAAGATAAAAGTAATGATAAGGATCAGAAATGAGATCAGCGAGATTGGTGATCAGGAAGTAGATGAAGTTAAGGAATTCTGCTACCCAGGCAGCAATATAACCCATTATGGACGGGGCAAGGAGGACATAAACAGCAGACTAGAAAAGGCAACAAAAAAATGGTTCAAATGGCTCTGAGCACTATGGGACTCAACTGCTGAGGTCATTAATCCCCTAGAACTTAGAACTATTTAAACCTAACTAACCTAAGGACATCACAAACATCCATGCCCGAGGCAGGATTAGAACCTGCGACCGTAGCGGTCTTGCGGTTCCAGACTGCAGAGCCTTTAACCGCACGGCCACTTCGGCCGGCTAAAAGGCAACAAGGGCATTCCTTGCCAAGAGAAGTGTGCTAGTATCAAACATAGGCTTTACTTTGAGGAATAAATTTCTGAAATGTACGATTGGAGCATACCATTGTATGGTAGTGATACATGGACAGAAGAGGATCGAGGCATTTGAGATATGGTGCTAAGAACACTGATGACTAAAAAACATTATACTTAAGAAGGAACGTGCACTCTAAGATGGACTAAAGAAATTGAAAAGTACATCTTGAAACAATAAAATGGATCGCTGCAGGAAAAGAAGAGCTTAAAGAAGAAGGAGTAACAAAACTTTGTGTAGAAGAAAGGAAATTCTGACAATGCCCCGGGTTGTACATCACATGGTTTAGAGGGTCCAAGGGAATATTAGTTTTGCTTCGCGTAATGCGTAGCTGTTTGTGATCTACATCTGCTCCCAACACGCACGGTGCCATAATATTTTGTTGTGTTCACAGCCGCCTTGTAAGTAAGTATAGATCTGTGTGTGTGTGTGTGTGTGTGTGTGTGTGTGTGTGGGTGGGTGGATGTGTGGGTGAAGTGAATGCTGTGGTGCGAGATGAGGTCCGCCTGGCCGCACAGTGCCTACCTGCGAGTGTGTCGGCACAGCTGCTGGCGTCTTCCCGGCCTGCGTCTGCGTCTGTCGCAGATTTGTGCGGGGCCGAGAGGTCTCGGCGTGGGTCGCGGCGCTTATCTGGAGACCCATCTTATCTGCAGGGGCATCTCGGCCGCCGGCTCACTGCTCCGGCCTGCTCAAGTTACGCCTGACGGGACATCTGCCGCCGGGCGCCCATCCTACCCCTGGTGCCCACGCATCCCTTCCTCTATCCCCCCTCCCCCCTCCCCAAAACACACACACTGCCACACACGCGCATACATGTCTGTCTGCCTCCCTCAATGTTGCTCGCCCACGCTCCACGAGCTGTCCCAACGGCCTGCTGGTTCCTCTCATCCGCTCTCAGGTAGTCTTCTTCTCAGTTCCTAATTACAAGCAGACTGCACGAAAAACAAAAATGCATGGACGTCTTATACGACCAAAATAATTCAGCTAAATGCACTTAACAATTCATTCGATAAAAGCAGGGGAGATTCTTATGGCTGAGGAGGAATCTCTTATGGGGTTCCACAAGGCCACATCTTAGGTCCACTATTGTTTCTCACATGCAGGATATTTAAAATGAGACAACTAAGTATCTCAACAACGATGCCTCTTACAAAAAAATGTTCGAGGAGAAAAGTTGATTTTAGTAAAGGGGTATCTGCCTCTGTTACAACGGCCACCTTCTAGGCACCTCTCCGTCGAGGGTGGACTCAACTTCCTATTTTCAAATGGGAACCCCGCGTATTTATTGCACATTTGGATTCGACGCCAAAAAATACGTACGTTTTAGTCAAACCACTGTTTCCAATTTGTGGTGGACGTCACTGCAATCGCAAATATCAAGTGTGCCTCTTTTTGCAATTAAGATCTGACGCATTTGACAATACCTTTCATTGATAATGTAAATGTAAACCTTTGTGTACACCATATTACTCCACAAGGGCCAAGAAGCATAGAAGTGGTGTCCCAATGGTCGTTGGATCGGTAGAGGTGATCCTGTAACCCGACCTTATGTCGCCAGATTTTTTTCTATTGTGGTTATCTGAAAGACAACATGTATGCAGAACTACCAACTACTCGACAGAACATGATAGAACGCAACAGATATGCTTGCGCAAATATTCCACCAGACGTGCTTTTTTTGTATATTGCGTACCGCGCACGAATTAATAAATTTTTCGAAAGGAAGGTCGTCAGTTTGAACCTTTATTGTGAATTTCTGTTATGGTGAGAGGCAAGGCAGCTCACCGGAATCATCCACCCCAATGGTGAGAGGCATGGAGACTCATCGAATCAAACGTCTCAGAGGGAGTGATGGCTCTGAGCACTATGGGACTCAACTGCTGAGGTCATTAGTCCCCTAGAACTTAGAACTAGTTAAACCTAACTAACCTAAGGACATCACAAACATCCATGCCCGAGGCAGGATTCGAACCTGCGACCGCAGCGGTCTTGCGGTTCCAGACTGCAGCGCCTTTAACCGCACGGCCACTTCGGCCGGCCCTCAGAGGGAGTGGCTAACCATAGTGTACTGTGCAATTTGCAACACTGAAGTAAACTTCGAAGATGAATCCAACTGTTAGAACATCAAGGTTTACATTTAAATGATAAATAAAATGTAGAATTAATTGCAACAACAGGCACACTTCATATCTGTGAATTACAGTGTCATCTACCACGAATGAAAGCAATGGTTTGAGTAAACCGTACGTATTTTTTGGCGTAGAATACAAATGTGCAATAAAAATGGGGAGAGGGATTTCCATTTGAAAATACGAAATTGACCCGGCCCACGCAGGAGGCGTGGTTAGAATGTGGCTAGTTGTAGCGCAGGCAGATGTCCCCTTTACTACTATTAACTTTTCACCTAGAGCAAGTTTTCGTACGAGATATTTAGTTGTCTCAAATTGAAATACAACCCCCATCTAATATCCTACACAAAAATCAGTATTAGTTCTTTTTTCAGATGACAATAGTAGTATTGTAATGAATCCTTAAAGCAACAGAATAAATGCTAAATATTATTCTTAAAAATAATATTTATTGGTCTTCTGCTAATAGTTTCGCTCTCAGTTTCAAAAAGACACTTTTTATTATTAATCAAAACACACACGATACTGATTTAATACTCTACAATATTGGTTATTTATTTCACAAACTGGTTTTCAGCACTAACGCCATCCTCAGGTACAAGGACAAATATGTGGTACACATAAATTTTTGTAGGATCAAAGATTTTAAACTAGTACGAATGCAGCTACCCCCAAACTCGAGTGAGAATTTTATACTGTTGTGTTTAGAATTTAGCTGCTTGAGGAATTTTGAAAATTGTCTGGTAGTATCTGTCCATAAGCACAACACATCGTTAACATACTTAAACCAGTATTCAATCTTGGAAGCGAGACGGTTATTCTCCAAAAAACGATTTTTCAAAATTTCCCATGAAGATTTCAGCAAAGACTGGACTGAGGGGAGATTCCATACCTAGACCATCCAATTGTCTGTATATCCCGCAATTGAAATTGAAATAATTTTGTCTTAGGCAAGTTTTCGTCGCTAACCTCGCGCCCTCTGTGACAAATGGCTCAACGCCTGCTTTGTCTAGTAAGTCCGTGAAAATATTTGGACACTCTTGTACAGGTGCATTAGTGAACAAGTTTCTGACCTCGAAAGAAACTAACTTGGCATTCGGGGAGGGGGTAGGGGTGAGGGGGGCATTAGCATGTCTTTTAGCCTGTTTACTAAGTCAACGAAGTTAAAAATACATGACTAGTTTTGAACTTGTCCTTTTATCTTGATCAGGTCATTTAACTCATGCTGGGTGACATGTAACATATTCATTTCCCATATCTAGAGGAAGGCTACTACTTCAATGATAAATGCCTATACAACAAATGACGACGAAATAATAACTACAATGTAAATTTTAAAATATTTCGGTATCCATATTGCCGAGAATTTAAACCAACAAACACATATTTGAATCCCTAAAACATTCAGTCACATTGAAAGGTCTCTGTTGGATTCCTTTCATGTTAATTTCTTAAATCTGTTGTCATTTACGGCATAAATTCCTCTTCTAAATTTACTGTGGCGTTTCTGACTATCTGGGAGGAGACTGAGTAGTGGAACGTGTTACTTTTACACATAAACAAGAACGATCTGTCATACTACTACACTTTAAAACACAGTTTATATGTTATTCACGTCACACAGTCTCATACGGAACCTACATCCGCTTTCTTTTATATACTGTATATGATAAGATACTGTCAACCCCCTTCCCTTCTGTGTGAGAGGATGAATGAGCAAATGTATTTCTAGTTGCATGCCTCAGGGTAGCAGACAAGCCTGTCTGCTAGAGAACAGTAGGACCAACGTTGGAACAGGTAGCTACGCTTTCTAAAAGCAAAGAGGTTTCTATCCTTAGTATGGTCCTGTCTGTCTCTTATCATGTTGGTATAGGAAGCTCCCCCTCTGGCCACTTCCGTTTGTATTTGTGAGCCACCCTCAGAAAGGGACCAGCTCAGTCTGTCCGTGGCGAGCGTCTGAAGTGGTAAGATCTCCGGCTAAGCGTGTGTCTGCTAAGTCCGTTGGACAATGGACTTCTTAAGTTCAGCCTAACTTAAAATTTAATCACCTTTATTTTAGGTTTAGCTCTAAAATATCTAATGTTATCTTAAATTGCAACGCAGTGTAATTCGCTTGTGAAGTTCAGAATATCTTCCGGTAGTTGCTTTGTCACTACTTTGTGAGTAAAGTGGAACCACCTGTTGATCAGTAACTCTAAGAGCATCAATCTTAAATGCGAGTGTGCGTGAGATTATAACATCTCGTCTTGACAATATTTTTCAATATAGCAACTTTTCTTTATGTTCAACCCACGTGGGGTGTACTTTGTGAGACCACTACCACGTGCTTATATAATTGTTTGACCCATCAGGTTAATAGTAAGACGTTAGTAACCAGTTCGAGGTTTTTCTTTTGTAAATTGCTTTTCGATCTAATTTATTTTAGTTATCAAAATTATTGTGGAGTTACACGCTTTGTGTAAACCAAGTTGACCACGTGAAGCATGTGGTGTAATCATCAAAGTAGCCCTCAGCTATTCTTTTTGGGAAGATTTCACAGAGAGTTAGTATGAATTTAGTATACCAGTGTGTGGTAATTACACGACGGACAGGATTGTGCTACGAATGTAACTTCTTTGGGTGAAAATTGAATCGGTTGGTTGTGGTTAATTTTCTCTTGCACATGTTTCAACGTTCTTCGTGTGTTATTTTATGAATGCAGTGTTGTATTCAGTCTCCCAATCTTGGCTCCCTATTTGATGTGTTCCGTAAGAGTACAAACTCACATTTTCACAATCCTAAATAAGGCACCAGCTTAGTTATGACTCACGTTTAATATGCTGAAATTTCAATGATCAGTGTTAAAATAAATTTCCAAATATAAACTGATTTATTTCTTTTTATTTAAATTCTCTTATATATATATATATATATATATATATATATATATATATATATATATCACCACTCAATGTCGTATAACTATTAAAAGATTATAATTAATGTTAGTCTGGTTGGGAATTTGGTAAGCTAGACTGGATACCTGGTGAAACAGTTGCGGAGTAATGCAAGATTAACTTCCCCAGACAGCTCACAGCTTTTAACCCGCTTTTATTGTCTATCAGTTCCGCTTTCATAGCAAATTAAGCAACAACGTTACAACATTTACGTAACGAATAATTGCAAATCTTGGTGAGAAACATATCAGTAAGTTAACAAACGATGGTATGTTGAAAAATAATGATACTGAAGACCGGTATTAAATCGAACTGGCAAGCTACGGAGAAACAACAAACGACAATAAGGATCAGTATTAAATCGAATTGACATAGTACAAAGAACCACAAGTGATCAGAATAGACCACATTAAGATGGAGATTTCTCTACAGAATGCATTGCGAACATGCAAAACGAGCTCTGTAGTTGCTGGTTACTGTATTTTATTTGGATATAACATAGTTTACAGCCAGATTTCTCATTGTTGACTGTAGTTTATGAAAGGCCTGGTTTTATAACTAGTGATCTGCATACGTACATACTTGAAGGGGAAAATACAAATTACTCATTCTAAACCCTACACTATCTAAAAAAAAAAAAGTGAATTACAAAATCAGCATAATGTTATCGATAGCAGTAGAATCCAAATAAATATTTCGTAACTGACATAGCCTTTGTGCTGTAAGCTTTCTACAAAAAAAATCGCCTGTATGTGATAAAACTGAATATATTCATTTCAAAAACTTTCTCCTCTTGTAACTTGTAGCTTGGATATCGTATTCAATTGCTGAGTAAAACTGACTGTTAGTTGCCCCCGTGTCGTGCATGAGAACAGTGTCGTGAAATAAAATTTTAAACTTCATAAAATGCAGAATTTGAAATAAAGAAAATGAATCTACGAGGGTAATCCCAAAAGTAACATCTCCTATTTATTTATAAGTACATGGACCTGTTTATTTCTACAATGGTTTACATCAGTTTACAGCTTGAACATTTAGCTATTTTTCGACATAATCACCATTTCTGTCGATGCATTTTTGTAGACGCTGTGGCAGTTTTTGTATGCCCATGTCATACCAGCTGGACGCCATGCTGTTCAGAAAGTTATGAACCTCTTTTTTCACATCGTCGTCGGAGCTGAATCGCTTTCCAGCCAAATGTTCTTTTAACATAGGGAACAGGTGATAGTCACTGGGCGCCAAGTCAGGACCATAGGGTGGGTGGGTGACTATGTTCCACTGAAACTGTTGCAGGAAAGCAACGCGTAGCCGAGCGATGTGTGGGCGAGCGTTGTCATGTATAAGCCCTTCCTCAACATTCCTCTTCTCCGGTTCTGAATTGCCCGTTTGGGTTTTTTCAGAGTCTCACAGTACCTGTCAGCGTTAATTGTGGTCCCAGTGATTCATCTCCGACGATGAGGTGAAAGAAGAGGTTCATAACTTTCTGAACAGCATGGCAGCGAGCTGGTATGACATGGGCATACAGAAACTGCCACAGCGTCTACAAAACTGCATCGACAGAAATGGTGATTATGTCGAAAAATAGCTAAATGTTCAAGCTGTAAACTGATGTAAACCATTGTAGAAATAAACAGATCTATGTACTTATAAAAAAATAGGAGTCCTTACTTTTGGAATTATCCTCGTAATTAAATGCCAGTAGAAACAAACTGTGTGTTCAATGAAAACAATATAACTAAAACTCGGTACTGATGTGCGTTATGAAAGTTGCGTGTGAATTGTAACGTTTGACTTCGAATATCCACAAAAATAAATCACTGCTCTACTCGGAATAAAATAACTGTTTGAAATTACCAACACTGTTCACTGAAAATTAATCTGCTTGCTAACACGACACCTGACAATCCCGACTGCACACTGTTTGCTCAAGAATGCGAGATGAGATTTTCCTTGAAGTAAAGTTAGTGTATCAGGCGAATATGCGTGTCTATTCCCTTAGATGACTGTGCTGATTGCTCCTCCAGTGTAGTGGTATTTTTGCCTAGTTACAAATGAACAAATCCAAATGACCACAATTCGATCGCTGATAGCTGTCAGGACATTTTCTGGCAGTTAACTTGAGTTACACCAATTCCAATGCTCTTTTGTCTGTGAAAAAAGTGCTATAGGTTGTGAGACACTGGATTAGCATTCTCTCCCTATCGTTTCCCGAATATGAGTTTGTGCTCCGCTTACAATTATCTTATCGTCGACGGAACGTTAAACCCTAATCGCCCTTCCCTACATGATAAGGAGCCGACGTTCACCTGGATGAATCGGTTTTCAAGTCTAAATAAAAGATACAGCGGTAGAAACATGTATATTAAAAGTAATGTCTATTAACAAGTTCTTTACATTTTACTAGGGTCGTACAATAACAAACGAAACGTTTTTTCCTGAAAGCAGGTTGGTTTTATTCAGGATTCCAATACACCACGCTGTTCCTCACTCTTTTGACTATAACACCCTACATAATCTGTCTTCAATGCGATGGTCTTACACCACCTTACTAGGAGGGCCTGTATGCCACACTATTGGTCAACGTCCAGGCCAACGTCTTGACGCGTTAGTAACCTTCCCATCATTCACGTACTGCTTCCAGCGGAGTGCATTCATCATTGGGTCAAACAGATGGAAGTCGGAAGGTGCAAGTTCCGAAGTGTAGGGTGGATGAGCACGAACAATAAAGTTTTGTGAGCACTATCAACAGAGACGTCCGACTATGCAGCTGTGTGTTTGATTGTGATACGTCGATCACCTCGAATGAGAGTGTCCGCACGTTCCAGTTGAAATGTCCCCTTAGAATAATTATACACGACTGTGCTTAAACTGACACACAATATTTTTAGCGCAACGCAATCTGACTCAAAAATCCCTACAAAAGAATGGCCATGACTAACATTAACCTGTACCTTTCACAAATCACTTACTTCACAAAAATCTTCATTACTCGAAATACTGCAATACAGCTAAATAACATCCAGCTGCCCAACACTACAATGGCAGACAACAATGCAAACTAACCACAGACTGCACACAGCACAGCCAGTGATTTTCATACAGAGCGCTACGTGGCGTAACCAATAAGAAAACATAAACAGCCTACTTACACAGTGTGGCAGGAATCACAGCTGTGCACGGCCTAGCAGCAAGTGGCAGATTGGACAGGTTTGACCGACCTTGTTGCGATGATGGCGGAAGCTTCGTCCAACAGCTCACCGTGCTTTTGTTCACTGCCAAGTCTCAGTAAACATTCTGCAGGCGCGTTTGAATATCTGCGTCAAGATAAAATGAATGACATCTCTTTGCTTGGAGTGCACCTCCGTTACAAACACCATTTTGAAAGCTACGTATAGCACCGCTACGTATCGGAACTTCATAAAATTATAGGAGATAAAGCGGGAATATGCTTCGACGTCTCACAATAAGTTTCGCATTCCTTTAATCCGAAATTGGCCGAGAAAAATATATATTGAATTACTTATTGAACGCCCCCGTATGTATGACTGGTACAAAGCTTACTACTATTAATCCTATACTCTCACTTATCTACTGGGATTTATTTACCTTTGATACTGGTGTTATTCCTGACAACCAAAGAACAGTATTGTTTTATCTTAGCCATCCAAATGGTTCAAATTGCTCTGAGCACTATGGGACTTAACATCTGAGGTCATCAGTCTCCTAGAACTATTTAAACCTAACTAACCTAAGGACATCACAACATCCATGCCCGAGGCAGGATTCGAACCTGCGACCCTAGCGGTCGCGCGGTTACAGACTGAAGCGCCTAGAACCGCTCGGTCACAGCGGGCGGCTCTTACCTCTTCATTCCTATTTACTGTTCACATTAATCTGAGTAAGTGCACATTGTTTTTTGTTTTGGAAGTGTGGTTACTTACTCCATAGGTTTTGTTTCAGAATGATCACACTGTCGGAGTCTGCAGTATTTTTCTGCTTCCAGATTGCATGCGCAGGGATCGGAGCGCACCACGTCACTTCCTCTGTGCTCCACTGTGACCTCATCCGCCCACTACACAATTATTCGGTCAAGCGATAATGGAATTGTAGTGGTACTTTCAAGTCCCTTATGTTCGATTATTGTCCATTCATATCTTTGTTGTGACTACCGTAGACTACAGTTATAAATTGTACTAAGTTCAGCACTACAGCTCTCTGGTGGATAATTCGCTATCAGGAGCGCACGCGGGGTCCAAAATCTGTTGGTCCCAGTGCTTGCACACGTTCTTTATGATAGTGGTGTAATACCTGTTCATTAAGACTAATGGTTGTCACTTTGAATTATTAATTTCAGCTACTTTGATGGTATGTGGTGTATGTTGTTATGCTCATAATGCAATAAATACGCATTTCCGACCACTGGTTTCGTACCTCAATATAATCAGTTATGGGCTCACGATCACCTATTTCAGTTTGACCCAAAAGGGTTGAGGCACTCTTTACTATTATCAGAGTAAGAGTATTTTCACACACTAAATATTTTAGATGAAGGTGCCTGAGGAAAAGCAAGGCGTAACTATAGTCAATGGTCGCCTTAACAATGATATGATCGGATAATAATCGAGCACAAGGAACGGGAAAGTACCACAAAAATTTCATTAGAGCTTGGCCTAATAATGACCTAGTGGACGGATGAAGGCACTAAGGAAGAGAGAGAAAGTGACGCCGTGCGCTCCAATCCGTACACATGCGATCTGGAAGCAGCAAAATGCTGCAGAATCCGACAGTGTTACCATTCTGAAACAGAACTTATGTAGCAACTAATCACACTCCCGAACAAAAGAAACAATGTGCACTTGCTCATATTAATGTGTACAGTAAATGGGTGTGAAAAGGTAAGACAATATAGTACTTTCCTTTCAGTGTCAGAATTAAAATCAGCTTCAAAAGTAAATAAATCCCAGTAAATAAAATAATTGTTTCCCTGTCTTAATATAATCGGTTGTGGACCCGCTGTCACCTGTTTCAGTTTGACCCTAAAGGTTCGTCTCTTAACAGCAGTCTCGAGATATATATTAGGCATCCATCTACGGAACATTCCCATCGCACATGATTCAGTGTGCTCATTTCGTTAGAGTCACAATTCGCCATCCAATTCGGTTCAAATATGTAAGGTCCATGTCGGAGTAGGTAGCGAACCAGATGCATAGTTGGTTGACCTAATGTCCACATTCAAGGACGAAGCTCTTGTTGATATATAATAAACTCAACGGCGTCACATGCCCCCGCACTTTGAACAACCCAGTCTGGTAGCTAAAGCTGTGCATTGCCACCCGGCTGCATCGGTTCTCCCGATTTTCTCGTTCTCTCATTACTGCAGGCTCTGTCGTTGTTATTGGCAAACGCATATCCTCTGAGCCTGATGGTGGAAGAACTGCTTCCATACTGATTACTACCGTTAATGGGATTTACGTAGTGATATGAGTTCACTCTGAAATCTGCTCATTCTCGCCAATAACTGGTGATCCTTGCGCCGGCCTGACTACTTCTTATTCGATATGACATAGAGGGTGATTGTCTATTTTTATCAGCCTTCTGACTGGCCTGCTGTTGCCCGTGGCGAATTTGTCTCCTTTGCCAATCTTTTCATCTCAGAGTAGCAATTGTAACCTACATTTTCAATTACTTGTTGATGTATTCTAGTCTCTGTCTTCCTCTACAGTTTTTATCCTCTACAGCTCCTTGTAGTACTATGGAAGTTATTCTTAACACACGTCCTGTCAGCCTGTCTGTTCTTTTTGGCAGTGTTTATCATACATTCCTTTCCACACAGAGTCTGTGGAGAACCTTCTCATTTCTTACCTTATCAGTCCTCCTAATTTTCAAAATCCTTTTATAATACCACGTCTCAAATACTTTGATTCTCTTCTGTTCATGTTTTTCCACATCCATGTATCGTATAATGCTGTACTCCAAACGTACATTCTCAGAAATTTCTTCCTCAAATTATGCTCAATGTTTCATACGTGTAGACTTCTCATTGCCAGGAAGGATCTTTTTTCCAGTGCTAATCTCCCTTCTACGTCTCCTTGCTTCATCCATCATGGGTCATTTTGTTCTCTAAGTAGCAGAATTACTTAACTTCATCTACTTCGGGATCCCCAGTTCCGATATAATGTTTCTCGCTGGTAGATTTTCTGCTACTTCTCAATTCTTTCTTCTTTCTTCGATTTACACTCAGTCCATATTCTGTGCTCATTAGACTGTCCATTCCATTCAACAGAACCTGTAAGTCTTCATCAATTTCAATGTCATAATGTCATTAGCGAATCTTATCACTGATGTCATTTCATCCTGATTTGTAATCCCACTATAGAACCTACATTTTATTTCCATCACTCTTTCTACGATTTACAGATTGTACAGTAAGGGTGAAAGATTATATCCCTGTCTTACACTCTCTTTAGTCCGAGCACTTTGTTCTTTGTCTTCCATTCTTTTTGTTCCCTCTTGTTACTTGTTGTTGTTGTTGTGGTCTTCAGTCCTGAGACTGGTTTGATGCAGCTCTCCATGCTACTCTATCCTGTGCAAGCTTCTTCATCTCCCAGTATCTACTGCAACCTACATCCTTCTGAATTTGCTTAGTGTATTCATCTCTTGGTCTCCCTCTACGATTTTTACCCTCCACACTGCCCTCCAATGCTAAATTTGTGATCCCTTGATGCCTCAAAACATGTCCTACCAACCGATCCCTTCTTCTAGTCAAGTCTTGTTACTTGTATGTATTGTATATTATCCTATTTCCCCATACCTTAGCTTTATTTCCCTCCGAATTTCTAACATCTCATTTTACACTGTCGAACGCTTTTTCAGGTCGACAATTTCTATGAACGCGCCTTCATTTTACTTTAGTCTTGCTTCCATTATCAAGCGCAACGTCAGAATTACCTCTCTGGTGCCTTTAACTTTCCTAAAGCCATACTGATCGTCATATCTACCAGATCCCAAATCTTTTTTTTTTCTTCAGCTGATTGTGCGATAATTCTAGCAATTGTCGGTTCTTGATATCTTCAGAATTGTGTGGATGATGTTTTTCCGGAAGTCAGATGGTATATCGCCAGTCTCATATATTCTACACACCAACGCGTATAGTCGTTTTGTTGCCACTTGCCCCAATGACTTTTAGATTTCTGAAAGAATATTATCAATCGCTGCTGCCTTATTTGATCTTAGGTCGTCCAAAGCTCTTTTAAATTCTGACAATAAACTGCAACCCCTATCTCTTCCCAATCGATTCCTGTTTCTTCTTGTGTCACGTCATGAGTAAAGTCTTCCCCCTCACAGATGCCTTCACTGTTCTCTTTCCACCTTCTCCACCTATCCGCTCCCTCCTCTGCATGTTACAGTGAAATCCCCATTGCATTCTTAAGGTTATCGCCATTGCTTTTAATTTCATAGAAGGTTGTTTTCACTCTCCTATACATTTTTCGATTTCTTCACATTTTTCACGCAGCCATATCGCGTTAGCTTCCCTGCACTTCCTATTCATTTCGTTGCTAAGTGACTTGTATTCTTGAACTTCTGAATTTCCCTTAGCATTTTTGTAGTTCCTTCTTTCGTCGGTTCAACTGAAGTATGCCTTCTGTTACCTATGGTTCCCTCGCAGTTGCCTTCCTTGTACATACGTTTTTCTTTCCAGCTTCTGTGATAGCTCTCTTTAGAGATGTCCATTCCTCTTCAGCTGAACTGCCTAATGAGCTATTCATTATTGCAGTGTCTATAGCCCCAGGGAGCTTCAAGCGTATCTCTTCATTCCTTAGCATTTCCGTGTCCCACTTCTTTGCACATTAATTCTTCCTGACTAGTCTCTTAAACTTCAGCGTACTATTCATCATTACTAAACTGTGATCTGAGTCTGTATCTGCTCCTGCATACGCAATACGATCCAACATCTAATTTCGGAATCTCTGCCTGACCATGATGTAATCTAACTGAAATCTTGCCTAACACTGGCTATTTCCAAGTACATTAAGTCTTCTTGTGATTCTCGAATAGAGTATTCGCTATTACTAGCTGAAAATTATAGCAATACTTAGTCTTTCTCTCCTCCCATTCTTATTATGAAGACGGTATTCTCCCGTAAACCTTTTTTCTGCTCCTTCCCTTACAGCCGCAGTCTAATCTCCCATGAATATTAGGTTTTCATCTCCCTTCACGTACTGAATTACCCTTTCAGGATCCTCATCTATTTTCTCTATCTCTTCTTCCTCTGCTTGTGACGTCGACATGTGTATCTGAACTATTGTTGTCGGTGTTCGTTTGCTATCGACTGTGATGTGAACAGTCCTATCACTGAACAGTTTACAGAAACTCCCTCTGGGCACTAACTTCTTATTCATAACGAACACTACTCCAGTTATACCATTTTATGCTGCTGCTAATATTACCAGTCTGATCAGAAATCGTTGTGTTTTTCCCATTTCATTTCACTGGCACTCACTGTATCTAGATTGAACTTTAGCATTTCCCTTTACAGGTTTTCTAGCTACCCTACCACGTTCAAACTTCTTAAACTCCACGTCTCGACTCGTAGAATATTACAGTTTCGTTGCTTATTCGATCTTTTTTTCGTGGTCACACGCCCCTTGGCAGTCACCTTCGGCTATCCGAATGGGGGACTAGACAGGAATCTTTTCCAATGGAGAGATCATGATGACACTTTTTCAATTACAGGTCTCGTGTTCTGTTGATACACATTATTTGTCATTAATACAGTTGTTTACAGTGCCTTCTATATCCTCATGCCTTTCATTATTGCTGATTATTCCGCCTTTTGAGGGCAGTTCCGCATCCCAAGGCCAAGACAGTGCCCTAAACCATTCTTCGCTCCATCGCCCTCTTTGACAAGGCCATTTGTAAAACATGGATGACTTCTTACGCCGGAAGTCTTAGACCGCAATTTCTGATGACTTTTATTCAAAATTAAAGTAGTGACAGGGTTCGAACCGTAGACGCAGAACATTTTGACTACAAGTCAAAGACGCTGCCCCTAGACTACGGATAGCACAGGATTCAAAACAGAGGTCTAAACTTTATACGGATGAAATAACAAGTTTGATGTTTGTTGTGGGCGAAGTTATTCTGATACAGACGGGAAGGGCATGTAAAACCACTTGGACGGAATTACTAGTATCCTGAAAAGAGGTTATAAGATGTAATGGCGCGTAGTTAAATCAAATCAAGTGTTGCTGAGCAAGTTAAACTAAGGAATGTGATATTAGAAAGCGAGTTTTGATAGTTGGGTAACAAGATAACTGATGATGGGAAGAGAGAATAGAAAATGCACATTTTCAGTAGAAAGGAAACTGCTTCCGAAAAATAAGAAATTGTGGATCGAATAAAATGTCTTCTCTGAAGGTATTTATCTCTTTCGTCGCTTAGTATGGAAGTGAAATGTGTAGATAAACAACACAGAGAAAAGGGGAACAGAATTTTCTGAAATATGATACTCCAAAAGAATTCTGAAAATTGGGTAGGTAGATCGAATAACTGTGTGTGTGTGAGAGAGAGAGAGAGACAGACAGACAGAGACAGAGAGAGGAGAAGGTAAAAATTGTTGAGGGAGATCAAGTTTTTACCATAGTTCGCAGGATCAAGTGGATGCAGGCTGCAATACTTATGCAGAAATAAAGAGACCTGTACAGGAGAGACTAGCACGGCGAGCTGTACCACAGCCACTCTTCAGACAACAACAAAGGAATGACTGAACCACCTGATAATTCTGTTTCTATTTCGTTCTTCAATAGAGCATGACAGACTCCCTGTCTGGTACTCGCATTACATCGACTCAGAAAAATAAGGGGTTACATTTACTCCACTAATCTGTCCGACAGATGTGTTTACCGCTGTTCTGTTTTCCACTATGTTTACTAGAGAGTGTGGTTTGTCACTCAGATGTTCAACGTTATTGTTTTATGTGGCAGCCATTTGAGCTACTTCTACGATTTATGTAGTAGTCATTTCTTCTATTTCAGTAACTTTTGCATTCACTGCTTCTGTTCTCTGGAAGCAACATTAACTCTCGTTCCCAAACTCTAAATAGACACGTCTGTAAGAAAATTCACATCCACTGCCATTGAGTTAATTCATTTTGGTGAAAGTTGCCATCGTTCAGCACTGAAAAATTCAAATAGTAAGTAATTAAAAGGTTCTGTGACGTTGATCATTGTCCTGGCCGAAATGGAGTCCTGGCACACCACATTCAAATCGGCGCCGACCTAGATAACAACAGAACGTTGATCGCCGCGTACGGCTATCTGGAGACGACACGACTCCCGGTCGTCAAACACTTGTGTTCATCCCGTGTGGCACTTTACGCCTGTTGAGGTATTTTCTCTGCGTTACTGAGGGTTCACCCTAGACACTTTTGACATCAGAAAGCGACTTGCCATGACCGATGAGTGTTGCTCAGATTATCATCCCACGTTCAAAGTACAGGGTTGGCCACAAGTACCCGTACCCCCTAGTATCGAATACTAATTGATTTGATTTTTTTTCTACCACAAGCACTTACTTAGGTAATAAGCATCCAATATATCAATATGTTCCCCATCATGCTGTAAACATATTTCCATAGGCCTTTTGTTCTTCTTGACATAGTTTTGAGCATGTTCGGTGTTAGAGAGCGAAATGCACCCTCAACAGCATTGCACAGTTCATGTTTGTAACATAGCGACGCGCAGGTACATGCGCCTTAATGACTCCTCATAACGAGTTGTCAGGTGTGGTGAAGTCAAGACTTCCTGATGGCGATTTCAAGGCAGTTGGTGTTGCGGATGAAAAACTACACATACACCTTCCTGAAAACATTTCATTTAGAAACTCGTGAACTGCAAGAGGAGTCGCTCCGTCTTGCTACAACGATATGCATTCTGTGCGGCCAGTTTCCTCAAGCCGAGGCATTAACCATGTTTGTAACCTTCAAAAACGTACAGTCCAAGCAGACGTAGTAGTGTCGTTGCACCACATATCATATCGTGAGACGGGTTCTTTTCTAATGAGGTTGTGTAATGAGGATGTCTTTGGCCCAATCGGCAATATTTCTAGCACATGAACTGCGATAAATGGCACATTCATCTGAAAAAATAAACGTGGCACCGTTCACTGCATTTGAAAATGTGCTCATTCGGGTCTGTATTCGATATCTCGTTTACGAACGTCGGTCGTAAATATCTCCCACAGTTATTTTCGGCATACCGAGTTCCGAAGCACGTTTACGTTCAAATGGTTCAAATGGCTCTGAGCACTATGGGACTCAACTACTGTGGTCATAAGTCCCCTAGAACTTAGAACTACTTAAACCTAACTAACCTAAGGACATCACACACATCCATGCCGGAGACAGGATTCGAACCTGCGACCGTAGCGGTCGCGCGGTTCCAGACTGTAGCGCCTTTAACCGCTCGGCACGTTTACGTGTCGACTTTTTAAGAGAGTGTTCGATCAGACCAGAGACTACGGCACATGTTTGTCTTCGTGTCTTCTTCCTTCCACTCCGCGGCCTGTCTTTAACACTGCCAAAAGCAAAGGCACGTCTTTCCCGACCCAGAAGAGTTGTCTTTCGCTGTGAAGCGTTATTAAATCTTTCCTGGGATGCTCGCACAATCTAACTCATTGCCTGGTCTCTGTATTGCTCGTACACCCATACACTTGTCAGTAAGCGGTCGTCAACAGTGTAACTATCACCGCTCACATCTGCCATGGCGACATTACTGCGACTACGAAAACATGTAAACATGAATTCGAACAATTGATCCAACAACTGGCTTCAAATGGCTCTGAGCACTATGGGACTCAACTTCTGAGGTCATTAGTCCCCTAGAACTTAGAAATAGTTAAACCTAACAAACCTAAGGACATCACACACATCCATGCCCGAGGCAGGATTCGAACCTGCGACCGTAGCGGTCTCGCGGTCCCAGACTGCAGCGCCTAGAGCCGCACGGCCACTTCGGCCGGCGATTCAACAACTGATAAGAAGTAATATAGCTAGCAATGTGCATAATAATATTTGATACTAAACCGGGGCTACAGGGTCTTCTCGGCTACCACGTAGGTTAACTCGTGACGTGTTGCCGTGTTCAGCGCAGATTGACAAGATATCGTGTCTGCACTGCGACCATACGCAACATCTAACGGTAACATTTGGGTGTTATACACGACAGCTCTTCGAATGGGACAACTCTTCCAGTGAGTCGCGGCCACTGCGAGATGTTGAAACGGCGTTCCCGTTCCCTTTATTTGAAAATAAACACTAGTTACGAGCTCTGAACGTATTAGGAGTTCGGCGCACAAGAGAAGTTCCTGACTGGCCGCGGCTACGGTAAGGGTGGACTCTGAAATACTGTAAGTCCTGAAGTAATTGTAGTACGTAAATCGAAGGTGGGAGGGGGGGGGGGCGAAAGAAAACCGAAGGGGTATGGATGTCAGCGGCATTGGGACATTACGCGCAATCAGCGGCGACGAGTGAAAATGTGTGCCGTACCAGGATTTGAACCTGGGATCGCCTGCTTAACTAGGCAGGTGTGTTAACAGCTGCGCCATCCGGGACACAGTGTTATCACACCTGCGCGGACTACCTCGGCACGCCTCACGGCCGACCCACATTCCCGCCGAGCATCACATATCCGCGGTCCCCGTCCTTTGCTTCTATGCTCGCAACTCTGAGATTCCCGCAAGAGGTCGGACGTACTTGTGCATCCGAACTTAAAGAAAGTTGATGCACTGCCCATGTAGGCAAATCGATTATATGAGTGTATGACGTCTGCTCTTTCGGGCGTGTCCGAAAGAACAGACACCACGTACTCATACAACACCCTGGGTAATGCCCAAGTCCGTCATGATGCTATGATAAATCCACCCAAACACGAAAAATAGTCCAAGCAGGCAGCATAGGCTGTCAGTAGAATGATGGCTAGTCCGTACCTGGTAAACAAGCAGGTGCGAATACGAGACTGAGCTCTTGTGTCCGTGCGGGCAGCCTTACTCCGCTTCGGAGACCACGGAATCACGCCGCATAACATGACGCAGCCAAGGAGGGCGTGAAATCGTCTCGTTGCAGTGTACTCACTGCCTACTCCGAGTACGTGGCGCCTCCCGTTGTAGAACCGAGTAAGTAGGCTCGCTCTTTGAGTCTTTCGCTAGAGCAGAAGTTTAGTATTTTGGTTCTTTTTTTGTGACGAGTTAGATTGAGCGTCTGGTATCTACACTCATGCTCATAAATTAAGGATAATTGCAGAATGTGGTGCCACACAACGTGTTACTACACAAAACTGGCGCTAATAGCATAGGCACATAGGGATCACACACGACACAGATCTGTAAGTACACGGTATTGGTGGTAAGTTGAGAAAACCGTCCCGAAATACATGCGCTACAAAACGCCACAACCGAGAGCATCCCAGACGTGCCGACCAGCTACAGTTCCTCTGTCAAAGACATGCAGGGGTGTACGTGCACCAATCATAATCGCACCCCACATCATCAAACCAAGACCACCATACAGTGTGGTTCCCGGTTCACGCCAGATGAAAATCCGGCGAGAATGACTGTTCAGACTATACCTGGACTCGTCTGTGAATATAACCTGGGACCACTGTTCCAATTATCATGCACTGTGTTCTTGACACCAGGCTTTACGGGCTCTCCTGTGACCAGGTGTCAGTGGAATGCACCTTGCAGGTCTCCTGGCGAATAAACCATGTCTGTTCAGTCGTCTGTAGACTATGTATCTGGAGACAACTGTTCCAGTGGCTGCGGTAAGGTCCCGAGCAAGGCTACCTGCAGTACTCCGTGGCCATCTGCGGGCACTGATGGTGAGATATCGGTCTTCTTGTGGTGTTGTACACTGTGGACGTCCCGTGCGGTACCACCTGGACACGTTTCCTGTCTGCTGGAATCGTTGACATAGTCTTGGGATCACACTTTGTGGCACACGGAGGGCCCGTGCTACGACCTGCTGTGTTTGACCAGCCTCCAGTCGCCCTAGTATTCTACCCCTCATAACATAATCAATACATGTTCTCTGAGTCATTATCAACACACAGTCACCATCAGCACGTCTGAAAACGTCTGCTTACTTACTCACTGCACCGTACTCTGACATGCACCAACACACCTCTGCGTATGCGGACTGCTGCCAGCGCCACCGTGCGAAGACCGCAGGTCAAATGCACCGCATAGTTATACCCCTAGATGATTTAAACCCGCAAACCGCCCACCAAAGTGTTGTTTCACCATGTATCAGCATGAGTGTAGTATCATCTACATCTACATGCATACTCCGCAATCCACCACACGGTGCGTGGCGGAGGGTACCTCGTACCACAACTAGCATCTTCCCTCCCTGTTCCACTCACAAACAGAACGAGGGAAAAACGACTGCATATATGCCTCTGTACGAGCCATAATCTCTCTTGTTTTATCTTTGTGGTCTTTCCGCGAAATATAAGTTGGCGGCAATAAAACTGTACTGCAGTCAGCCTCAAGTGCTGGTTCTCTAAATTTCCTCAGTAGCGATTCACGAAAAGAACGCCTCCGTTCCTCTAAAGACTCCCATCCGAGTTCCTGAAGCATTTCCGTAACACTCGCGTGATGATCAAACCTACCAGCAACAAATCTAGCAGCCCGCCTCTGAATTGCTTCTAGGTCCTCCCTCAATCCGACCTGATAGGGATCCCAAACGCTCGAGCAGTATTAGTGTTTTATAAGCGGTCTCCTTTACAGATGAACCACATCTTCCCAAAATTCTACCAATGAACCGAAGACGACTATCCGCCTTCCCCACAACTGCCGTTACATGCTTGTCCCACTTCATATCGCTCTGCAATGTTACGCCCAAATATTTAATCGACGTGACTGTGTCAAGTGCTACACTACTAATGGAGTATTCAAACATGACGGGATTCTTTTTCCTACTCATCTGCATTAATTTACATTTATCTATATTTAGAGTTAGCTCAAATTCTTTATACCAATCACAAATCCTGTCCAAGTCATCTAGTATCCTCCTACAGTCACTCAACGACGACACCTTCCCGTACACCACAGCATCATCAGCAAACGTTGCTATCCACCCTACCGAAAAGATCATTTATGTAGATAGAAAACAACAGTGGACCTACCACACTTCCCTGGGGCACTCCAGATGATACCCTCACCATCGAGGACAACGTACTGGGTTCTATTACTTAAGAAGTCTTCGAGCCACTAACATAGTTGGGAACCAATCCCATATGCTCGTACCTTAGTTAGGAGTCTGGGGCACCGAGTCAAACGCTTTCCGGAAGTCAAGGAACATGGCATCCATCTGATACCCTTATACATGGTTCGCAAGATATCACGTGAAAAAAGGGCGAGTTGCGTTTCGCACGAGCGACGCTTTCTAAAGTCGTGCGGATGCATGGACAGCAGCTTCTCTGTCTCAAGGAAATTCATTATATTCGAACTGAGAATATGTTCGAGAATCCTGCAACAAACCGATGTTAAGGATATTGGTCTGTAATTCTGAGGATCCGTCTTTCTACCCTTCTTATATACAGGCGTCACCCGCGCTTTTTTCCAGTCGCTCGGGACTTAACGCTGGGCAAGAGAATCGCGATAAATGCAAGCTAAGTAAGGAGCCAATGTAGTAAAGTAGTCTCTGTAAAACCGAACTGGAATCCCATCAGGACCTGGCGTATCAGATACTGAGTGGTGATTTGAAACGGAAAGGGGACACGAAAACCTGCCCTGTGTCGTTCGAATGGCATCTCTGCCATCCGTGTGAGTTTCATCTGCTGCTCATTTGTCATTCTCCAGACCGGTCAGCTTCAGTCGGGAGGACACTGCTGGGGTCTCGGAGAACGTAGGGAGCACGCCCGACGGCACGGACGCGCCGATAGGGGGACGCGGGCGCGGACAAGACAGCGAGCGCCGGCCGCCCGGTCAGATAGCCGCGGAGATAGCGCGCCGGCCAGTCGGGGCTGATCAGGCGCGGCGCGCGCGCACAAAGCGCGTCCCGCCAGTGACACGGCGCGGCGCGCCCCGGTCACCCAGATCGACGGCGAGATGCGACTCCTTTGCGCCGGTCGCCGCCGCCGGCGCCGCCTATCTGCTCGTCATCGGCTGGCCGCCTCACTCGCCCGGCTCCATTATGGGTTAATTTGTGCGATGCCGGCAGGGAGATTATCGGCTGGCGAGGTGTCGGCCGCCTTCTGAGGAGCTGCGCCTCGGCTATCTCGCCGTATCATCGCGCTCCCGCCGGCCACGCTACCCTCCTGTTGTTGCGTGCACGCCGCTTTCGGTCGAGGTGACCCACACCCTACAGTCAGCGGCCGAGGAAATTAGTCCGATGCTTAGGGAGCGACGTTCCCGCGCGTTATCACGGCTGCAGTACAGGGGAGCGCGCGAAAGTTGAAACTCGTGCCTCGCACGTGCATAACGCAAAAGTTGGACGCTTTTACGAGTACATTCGCATACGCATAAGCATAAGGCACATCAAATTCCAGAGAGGCACAATTAAAAGACACATAAGTTTTCGGTCATAGTCTTCATCAGTAAAAGAGATAAACACACACACACGCACGCACGCACACACACACACACTGTTCACACACACAAGCAAGCACACCTCACGCAAACAAGACCACCAACTCCACCATCTCTGGCCGTTATGCTCTTTCCCCCACCCCCTCTCCCTCTCCCCTTTGCAGTTTCCATTGTTTGAAACTATTAAAACGGTAAAAGCAGGGTAGGGGGATATCAGATTGATCAACTTTTTCAGATAAGCTTAAGTCAGGAAATGCATAGTTTTGGAACTACGCGGCTGGTACCGGCGGAGGTTCGAGACCTCCCACGGGTATGGGTGTGTGTTCGTCCTTAGGATAATTTAGGTTAAGTAGTATGTAAGCTTAGGGACTGATGACCTTAGCAGTTAAGTCCCATAAGATTTCACACACATCTGAACTTTTTTTTTAACTACGGCCAAAAAACGACAGCTACTCGGCGGTGAGTGCTTAGAAGTGTGTACATTCAGTTACATGTTAGTTTAATCCAGTGCAACTACATGGTTCCCAAGATCTTTTGAACCTCTATGATACATACATGCAAAGTGAACCAAGGCTGGGCTTCCAACCCAGCTCTCCTAGTTACTAGGCAGATGTGATAACCACTACACATCCCAGGCACAGTGGCTCTGCGCAGCTGCACAGACTACGCCTCCCTCCTCAGTCCAAATTCCCATTAATGCCCGACCCCACCTAGTATTCGCCCTAAACGTGAACAGCATTGCACAGGGGGAATTTGGATTGAGGAGCGAGGCATGCAGGGGTAGTCCATACAGTTGTGCAAATGCACCGTGCCAGGTTAACATAGTGCTTTAGCGCATCTGCCTAGTGAGAAGGAGACCCAATTTCGAATACTGGAATTGTTACAGATTTTCATTCAGCACTTCAGTCTGCATATACAGGGTGGTCCATTGATAGTAACCGGGCGACATATCTCACGAAATAAGCCTCAGACGAAGAAACTACAAACAACGAAACTCGTCCAGCTTCAAGGAGGAAACCAGATGGCGCTATAGTTGTCCCACTAGATGGCGCTGCCATAGGTCAAACGGCTATCAACTGCGTTTTTTTTAAAGTAGCAACCCCCATTTTTTATTACATATTCGTGTAGTACGTAAAGAAATATGAATGTTTTAGTTAGACCACATTTATATCTTTGTGATAGATGGCGCTGTAGTAGTCACAAACGTATAAGTACGTGGTATCACGTAACATTCCGCCAGTGCGGACGGTATTTGCTTCGTGATACATTACCTGTGTTAAAATGCATCGTTTACCAATTGCGGAAAAGGTCGATATCGTGTTGATGTGTAGCTATTGTGATCTAAATGCCCAACGGGCGTGTGCTATGTATGCTGGTCTGTATCCTGGACGACATCATCCAAGTGTCCGGACCGTTCGCCGGATAGTTACGTTATTTAAGGAAACAGGAAGTGATCAGCCACATGTGAAACGTTAACCGCGACCTGCAACCAATGATGATGCCCAAGTAGGTGTTTTAGCTGCTGTCGTGGCTAATCCGGACATCAGTAGCAATCAAATTGCGCGAGAATCGGGAATCTGAAAAACGTCGGTGTTGAGAATGCTACATCAACATCGATTGCACCCGTACCATATTTCTACTCACCAGCAATTGCATAGCGACGACTCTGAACGTCGTGTACAGTTCTGCCACTGGGCACAAGAGAAATTACGGGACGATGACAGATTTTTTGCATGCGTTCTATTTAGCGACGAAGCGTCATACACCAACAGCGGTACATCTACATCTACATCTACATTTATACTCCGCAAGCCACCCAACGGTGTGTGGCGGAGGGCACTTTACGTGCCACTGTCATTATCTCCCTTTCCTGTTCCAGTCGCGTATGGTTCGCGGGAAGAACGACTGTCTGAAAGCCTCTGTGCGCGCTCTAATCTCTCTAATTTTACATTCGTGATCTCCTCGGGAGGTATAAGTAGGGGGAAGCAATATATTCGATACCTCATCCAGAAACGCACCCTCTCGAAACCTGGCGAGCAAGCTACACCGCGATGCAGAGCGCCTCTCTTGCAGAGTCTGCCACTTGAGTTTGTTAAACATCTCCGTAACGTAAACCGGCATAATATGCACTACTGAGCAACGGACAATCCACGATGGCTGCGACAAGTGGAACATCAGCGATCTTGGCGGGTTAATGTATGGTGCGGCATTATCGGAGGAAGGATAATTGGCCCGCATTTTATCGATGGCAATCTAAATGGTGCAATGTATGCTGATTTCCTACGTAATGTTCTACCGATGTTACTACAAGATGTTTCACTGCATGACAGAATGCCGATGTACTTCCAACATGATGGATGTCCGGCACATAGCTCGCGTGCGGTTGAAACGGTATTGAATAGCATATTTCATGACAGGTGGATTGGTCGCCGAAGCACCATACCATGGCTCGCGCGTTCACCGGATCTGAAGTCCCCGGATTTCTTTCTGTGGGGAAAGTTGAAGGATATTTGCTATCGTGATCCACCGACAACGTCTGACAACATGCGTCAGCGCATTGTCAATGCATTTGCGAACTTTACGGAAGGCGAACTATTCGCTGTTGAGAGGAATGTCGTTACACGTATTGCCAAATGCATTGAGGTTGACGGAATCATTTTGAGCATTTATTGCATTAATGTGGTGTTTACAGGTAATCACGCTGTAACAGCATGCGTTCTCAGAAATGATAAGTTCTCAAAGGTACATGTATCACATTGGAACAACCGAAATAAAATGTTCAAACGTATCTATGTTCTGTTTTTTAATTTTAAAAACCTGCATGTTACCAATTGTTCGTCTAAAATTGTAAGCCATATGTTTGTGACTATTACAGCTCCACGTGTCACAAAGCGAAAAAAGTGGTCCAGCTAAAACATTCATATTTCTTTACGTACTACACGAATATGTAATAAAAAATTAGGGTTGCTATTTAAAAAAAAGCGCTGTTGATATCCGTTAGACCTCTGGCAGCGCCATTCTAGAGAGGCCAACCATAGCGCCATCTTGTTTCCTCCTTCAAGCTAGACAAGTTTCGTTCTTTGTAGTTTTTTCGTTTGACGCTTATTTCGTGAGATATTTGGCCCGGTCACGATGAATGGACCACTCTGTATACAACACAGAAGTGAGACTTGAACAGTTTCGTTTGACTTAAGCACCTATGCCTCGGATTCAGGCAGGACATCCCGTTTCGTTCGATGCCAAGGTGCTATTCCTATACAGTTGGAAAGCCTCTGCAATGTGGTTCGAGTTTAGGGGTATACCAAGTGGGCTGAAGCGTGAATGAGAATTTGGATTGACAAGGGAGGCATGCTAGATTAATCCGTGCAGTTGTGCGAAACCACTGTGCCAGAGTGGCATAGTGGTTAGCGCATCTGCCTAGTGAGCATGATATCCGGTTCGAATCACAAATTTTCATTCGTCGCTTTAGTTTGCTATACACATATTTATTGTTTACCATTTGCATTTAGTTTTATTTCTGCTAAGCGTCTCAGATGTTTGACCCACCATGTAAGTGTATTAACATGCCTTGCAATGTTGATTGCACGACTCTGAGATAACTGGTAGCACTCTCTAGTAGCAGAAGACAAAAACAGAACACTATGTTAATACAGGTTTGATTGCAAAGATGAACAACCGTACACAGGGTCGTCAGAACCAGTCTGAAAGGCCTGTAACGGTGTTGCAAGATAGGCTGTGCTGAAAATAACTGTTACGAAAGGAATCTCATACGTAGCACCCTTTCTGAGTTGATTAACTAAAGTTAGCCAATCAGGTCGTTGCGCACACAAATTAAAGCGACCCTCCAGAGACGGAGTCACCAAACGTGTCGTTCGTTTGGTTTTCTAAAACCGAAGAAGAGAGCGCTATAAAAACTGGGCATTAGTCAGTGGTAACTATCGAACCCAACCTAAACGCTGAGTAAAACACGATAAATAGTCAGTACTCCAGCAGCGACTCAGTAGCGTTCCTGCATGGAGGGAGCAGTCAACGCGGGCCAGCGCTGGAGTACACGAGAGGCGCGAGTGATTAAGTGAACAGAGGAGAATGCAGTGCTCTTTATGGAATATCACATATATCATAGTGCTTTTCGATACAAGAGATCAACAACAAGACAAACGCCGAAGGACAACCATACATCTTTCACCAAGTTTGTAACACCCTGTATTCGTAAAAATACCTCGAGTGATCACATAATTCCTTTCCTATTGTTTTTGCATCGCTACACTTTGTAAACCTTGAAGTAAGCAAAAATGGCGTCTAGAAGGGCAAAGAACATGTGAAGTAATTATATTACCAACAGTCGAAAAAACAAAACACTACTTTAGTACAAGTCCCAAGTTACTGTGAATGTTTTTGGTAGTAAGGATGAACTGAAATTTAAATAATTGCCATCTGCATTCTTGGTTTAGGATCGAGGGACACGTTACGGCTTCAGCTTCTTAGCTCCATCGTTTCCTGGGCGGAAACACCTCCCAAACCCCCTTGAGTATACAGGGTGGTCCATTGATCGTGACCGGGCCAAATATCTCACGAAATAAATGACAAAAGAAAAAATTACAAAGAACGAAACTCGTCTAGCTTCAAGGTGGAAACCAGATGGCGCTATGGTTGGCCCGCTCGATGGCGCTGCCATAGATCAAACGGATATCAACTGCGTTTTTTTAAGTAGGAACCCCCATTTTTAATAACATATTCGTGTCGTACGTAAAGAAATATGAATGTTTCAGTTGGACCACTTTTTTCGCTTTGTGATAGATGGCGTTGTAATAGTCACAAACATATGGCTTACAATTTTAGACGAACAGTTGGTAACATGCAGGTTTTTCAAATTAAAAAACAGAACGTAGGTAGGTTTAAACATTTGATTTCGATTGTTCCAATGTGATACATGTACCTTTGAGAACTTACCATTTCTGAGAACGCATGCTGTTACAGCATGGTTACCTGTAAATACCACATTAATGCAATAAATGCTCAAAATGATGTCCGTCAACCTCAATGCTTTTGGCAATACGTGTAACGACATTCCTCTCAACAGCGAATAGTTCGCCTTCCGTAATGCTCGGACATGCGCTGACGCATATTGTCAGGCGTTGTCGGTGGATCACGATAGCAAACATCCTTCAACTATCCCCACAGAAAGATATCCGGGGACGTCAGATCCAGTGAACGTGCAGGCCATGGTACGGTGCTTCGACGACCAATCCACCTGTCATGAAATATGCTATTCAATACGGCTTCAACCGCACGCGAGATATGTGCGGGACATCCATCATGTTGGAAGTACATCGGCATTCTGTCATGCAGTGAAACGTCTTGTAGTAACATCGGTAGAACATTACGTAAAAAATCAGCAAACATTGGACCATTTAGATTGCCATCGATAAAATGGGAGCCAATTATGCTTCCTCCCATAATGCCGCACCATACATTAACCCGCCAAGGTCGCTGATGTTCCACTTGTCGCAGCCATTGTGCATTTTCCGTTGCCCAGTAGTGCATATTATGCCGGTTTACGTTACCGCTGTTGGTGAATGGCGCTTCGTCGCTAAATAGAACGCGTGCAAAAAATCTGTCATCGTCCCGTAATTTCTCTTGTGCCCAGTGGCAGAACTGTACACGACGTTCAAAGTCTTCCCCATGCAATTCCTGATGCGTAGATATATGGTACGGGTGCAATCGATATTGATGTAGCATTCTCAACACCGACGTTTTTCAGATTCCCGATTCTCGCGCAATTTGATTGTTACTGATGTCCGGATTAGCCGTGACAGCAGCTAAAACACCTACTTGGGCATCATCATTTGTTGCAGTTCGTAGTTGACGTTTCACATGTGGCTGATCACTTCCTGTTTCCTTAAATAACGTAACTATCCGGCGAACGGTCCGGACACTTGGATGATGTCGTCCAGGATACAGATCAGCATACATAGCACACGCCCGTTGGGCATTTAGATCACAATAGCTACACATCAACACGATATCGACCTTTTCCGCAATTGGTAAACGGTCTTTTTTTTTTTCCTTTATTGAATTTCAATTCCCCCCGAAGGGGGCGGGCTGGCAGCAGCTTAGGACGCCGCTCTGCAGCCTACAGATTTTCTGATAAAAAGCAGGAGAATAAACAATAATAAAAAAACAGGCGATAAAATCGGGGACTTAGTGAGTAAACAGGTGAAAAGAAAATGGGGAAATGAAAACAAACAACAGAGGGAGGATGAAGCGAATAAAAATACATACGGAGCAGACAGGGGAAACAATAGACAATTAAAAAAACACGGCGACAGTCTGGATTCTGTTCGCAAAGTATATAAAAATGCACACCCAGCGACAGCATGGTTTCTGTTCGCAACACAACACTGAATAGTCACTAGAACACAGCACGAAAAGTCGGCAAAGGTGACACCACAGTCGAGAGCAGGTGGGGGGAAACTGGACAGGAGATGGGAAAACAAAAAGGGGGGGAAAGGAGAGGAAAAGCGAAGGGGGGGGGGGGGAAACCGGGAAAGGAGCTGATGGAGGATGAGAACCCATAAGAGGGGTGGGGGGCAGACGCGACAGGGAGGGGGGTAGGCAGAGGAGGGGAATACAAAAGGACTGGGGGGGAGAAGGGAGGTAGGGAGAGGTGTAGTGGGGAGGAAACAGGACAGAAGGGGGGGGGGAAGAGGGAGCCCAGGGAAAGGACAGAGGAAAGGAGGGGGAGGGAGGATCAGAGTTGATAGGAAGGATAAATGGAGGGAGAGAGGGCATCATCCGGGAGGGGGAGTTGACGGAAGCCACCTTGGGAAAGGAGATGGAGGGTGTAGAGATGGAGGGTAGGGGGGACACAACAGTGAAGACGGGGCAGGGGGCGAGGATGGGAGAGGAGAGGAGCAACCAGGGGGTGAGGGGGGTCAAGACGGCGGGAGGTGTAGAGGATGCGGATATGTTCGAGGAAGAGGAGCAGATGGGGGAAAGGAATGAGATCATAGAGGATCCGCGTGGGGGACGGGAGGCGGATACGGAAGGCGAGGCGGAGTGCATGACGCTCAAGGATCTGGAGGGACTGATAGAATTTGGGGGGGGCAGATATCCAGGCAGGACTGGCATAACAGAGGATGGGAGGTAAACGGTCCATTTTAACACAGGTAATGTATCACGAAGCAAATACCGTCCGCACTGGCGGAATGTTACGTGATACCACGTACTTATACGTTTGTGACAACTACAGCGCCATCTGTCACAAAGAGATAAATGTGGTCTAACTAAAACATTCATATTTCTTGACGTACTACACGAATATGTAATAAAAAATGGGGGTTGCTACTTTAAAAAAACGCAGTTGATATCCGTTTGACCTATGGCAGCGCCATCTAGCGGGCCAACCATAGCGCCATCTGGTTTTCCCCTTGAAGCTAGACGAGTTACGTTCTTTGTAGTTTTTTCGTTTGACGCTTATTACGTGAGATATTTGGCTCGGTCACGATCAGTGGACCAGCCTGTATATTACAAAACCTTTTTAGAATATAGGCCTTGTTGAATTCTGTTTACATGTTCCTTCCATGTCTTGTGTACACCTGCCAGTTTTTTCGATTATTGCTAGTATTTTAAGTACAGTTCTAAATTTTTGTTTCTTAACTTTCCTTCTAGAACGTCTGTTAACTGATCTGAGGAATTTCATTCGTGACGTAACTATTCAATTTATGTCCTGCTTCTTTGCTAACCAAGTCTCAGATCCTAAAGCAGCAACGGAACAGCTAGTGTTTTACAGAATTTCAGTTGCGTTTCTTTTGTTGTCTTTTTGTTTAATATTTTTTTATTGTTCCATAGACACCCTGAAGTTCTGCTGTTTAATTCTTTATATCTTTATAAGGCTCATAAGAAATGTCGCAATCTGCACGCCTGGTTACAATCATGGTCTAATAGGAAACCACAAATTTTTTTCTATGAAGGCACTGACCGTCTTGTCCCACAGTGGGATAAATGTATTAACAGTTATGGTGATTAGTATTGAAATAATAAACAGCTTACTTACTTTTTCCGTCTGTCTCGTTTTTATTTGATTGCCCCTAATATCACTCCATGATAGGAACTGAAGACGTACATAACGAAATAATAAGCAACGAGTTGCATAAAAGAAATTTAATTTCTTTGGCGATTTCGGGCACTTAGTACCCTTCTTTAGATCATACCAATTACTTTATTTGCGAGTGTCAATAATAAGATGCTTACAGCGAAATACCGTGCTCATGTGGTTCGTAGTTTCTGTACAAAATTATACTAATTTTGCACAGACACTATGAACCACATGACCACGGCATTTAGCTGTAAGCATCTTATTGTTGACACTCGCAAACAATACGATGGGTATAACCTTTTGAAAAAGGGCCCTAAGAGCCCGAATCGCCAAAGAAATTAAATTTCTTTTGTGTAACTGACTGATTGTTATTTCATTACATATACTAAAAAAACCATAGACACGGTTGAAAAAAGCTGGGAGCATATTGAAAATATGACTAAGATATTCGTAAATGGTTGGCTCTTTGGCAGGAGGAAGCCAACTATGACGTCCCAATAAGGAAGCTGTACCGATGATAACTGGAAAAGTCTTAATCTTCCCTTGAATTCAGCGTAGTTTTGGATCAGAAGCAGGAACAGATTTTTCCATTGACGTATAGCTGCAGTGGGAGGTGGGAGAAAGATGTAGTTCCTCGTAGTTACAGCCAATGTGCTAGACGTACCAGATCTTGTACTGTAGTTACGCAACATTGATAGGTATTCGATATACGGGGAGACGTACTGCAGATGTCACCGACTTAGGTCACTGACTTAGAAAGCTATTAACAAACTGTTTGAAAATCGTGTAGCTTATCTGTTTGCATCTACCTAAACTACTCATGACGGAGACACATATGATCAAACACCCAAATGTTACACATATCTTTTGGAAACATTCATTGCCTCGTCAGGAGTTTTTCTTTTGTGTGCCACACTGAACAATATCACAGTAGTATTGATTCGGCAGGATTAACAGCTTTTTTTAGTGGATATATTTTCTAATTTATTAATTGAGAATTCTTGCATGCTGTCACAGTTTTTTCTGCCTAGTTTAGAAGTTCATCCAGGATTATTTTCTTTGATGCAGCATCAAGACGGCATCAAGATGTGCGGGAGAGTGTGCTCCATGAAAATGTTCGCTAATTAGTTTTCAGTTTGTGGAAGGACCCCCTCAGAGTTCATGACAGTCTCTGGAGATCATATTTTTCACAGTGACTTCTACGCTCCACAGACGACTCACCTTTTGTTTTTTAATTGGTGGTTTAGCCATAATACTCTGCTGTTTGAGGAATTCAAAAGTAAGATATCGAAATCAGCATCTAGCTGAAATCAAACAGTGTTAAAATGGCAGTATCGCGTCTATCCACGTCTTGTCCGTCATTATCAAATATTTTTATTAATCCAGTTGCTTTACTACGGTGTTTTCGGGCGCCTAATTTCTTTATCGTAAATCTTATAACTTTTGTGGTAACCTGTCAGCTGTTTACGAACAGTGTACTCCTATACTTTTGAAATTGTTGCTGGTATACTGATCGGCCAGTAATCGGATGATAATTTTGGATTTGCGTTTTAGCGAACTTGCGTATAAATCGAATTACGTTTTTTTCCACTCAGGAGATTTACCACAAGCGAGAGAGAAGTTGAAGATATCTACAAAAACTGTAACCATTCCACCATTACCTGCCACATCTTATCAAGTGAGCCTGAATTTCACGAGTTCGGTCTCATATTATAATTAAAGGTTTTAGCAGTGCAAACTACGTGCACTATCTCGAAGAATCAGGCGTGCGGAAGAATGACTGTCACACAGGCGTTGTCGCCCGTCATTCACCTATTCGATTTTAGCACTTGATAAGAGTGGCTGGTACTGAAGAACTGTAGTCTACGCAGTTTTGGGAGAAAGGAAATGTGTTTCTTCTTCTCTTTCCCTCTCTCTCTCTCTCTCTCTCTCTCTCTCTCTCTTACACACACACAAACACACACACACACACTCTTTTTCTCTCTCGCTCTCCCTGTCTCCCCCGTGTGTTTGTATGTGTGTGTGTGTGTGTGTGTGTGTGTGTGTGTGTGTGTGTGTGTGTGTACGAGCCCTTGCGTGCATGTGTGCATTGTGTTGTTCAGTTGTAACAAATTCCTGGTCAAGCCACCGCTTTTTGTGTCGACACACAAAGAAATGTCCTCAAAGTACCGACTTCACACGACACTGAGAGCGTTGAAGGTTTTTTAATGCACTATGGCAGGAATCAACATCCATGAAATTTCTAAACGGATGTTAAGTAAATGGTCAAAATGTTATCACAGAGTTTAATATATCTTAATAGCAATGGAACAGAAATAGCAATGTGTGACACTGTCCATGACGTACTTTAGACCACTCGTCTTGCAAATCTTTTATCATCGCCACAAAAGTCTGAAGAATGGAGCTTCGATCAGCAACAGTCTTCAGCAATTCCTGAAAATGCTCTATAGGTACAGACTGGGAGACTGGATAGGCTATCCCATGCAATGTATGGTTTGCTACTGATTTCAGTTGTTGCGGTGCAGCATTACTAAATAGTGCTGCCTGAAGACAACTTGGTACAGTTTCAGATATATAACAAATAGTTCAAATGGCTCTGAGCACTATGGGACTTAACACCTGAGATCATCAATACCCTAGAACTTAAAACTACTTAAACCAGACTAACTTAAAGACATCACACTCATCCATGCCCGAAGCAGTCGTAGCGACCGTAGCAGTCGCGCGGTTCCAGACTGAAGCGCCTAGAACTGCTCGGCCACTCCGGCCGGCCCAAATATATAACACATCGATTATTACTCGGATCTTACAGCCTTCTTTTCTTCGAAGTTGATAAGAAATAGTCAAAGACCGTAAATACAACTGGTTATAGATAAATATAATGATGAAAGGCAATAATTTTTTTTTACGTAAGACGATACTGGAAGTGGTTAGTGGGTAAATACTTTTCAACGAATCCAAATGTCTGAGATTCGATCCTCAGTCGGCCCGAGATTATTTTTGTCCCTTATCACCTCTTTCTGGCAATAAGTAGTTACTGTGAAAAATGACGAGCACCGTGGTTCTGACTCTACGTTAAACTGTCTGGGTAAGTCTGCTCAAAAGTCAAAGGAATGCAGAGCCATACCACCTCCAATAGTAACATTGGATTTAATTGCGGACAGCTTTGGTTATGAAGGTATTAGCATCTGTTTCCATCTCTTCCAACATCACGGAAGCAGCAGGAATCTAAGTGTGACCATAAGAGCATTGCAGATTTTTCCCGTTTCTGATGTCAGACTGAAGTTTCTTCTGAAAAGGCAAGAAGGCTAAGATTTTAACACCCTGTGGACGATGATACCGTTAGAGACAGAGCACACACTCGGATTACGAATAGGGAAAGAAATCAGTTCTGTCCTTTTCAAAGGAAACACACCTGCATGTAAGTTAAACCATTTAGGGGAAAAACGAAAACTCTGAAATTGGATAGCGGAACGGATTACAGAAAAATCGTCGTAACGAATGCGAATCCTTTGCTTCCCACTGCGTTATCTCGCTGATCGATTTCTAGTGAAAACCTGATCGGTTGCATTATTATACCTGAAAAATTTGATGATAGACTTTTGGTACCAACGGGTTTCTATTATTATGAGTAAAATTTCGCACATGAGCAGTTGAGGGTGCCATGAATCCTGCGCTCGCTAACACCAGGTCGACAGCGCTCGAGAAAAGACATTTAAAATTGTCTTTAAAAATGAATAGCTTAATCCAAAGAGATTATGACAACGTTGTGTCCGTTTGGGCGCAATGTGGCTCCGCTGCCACACTAAAACGTAGTTTCATGGGTTTCTGGTAATAGCGTTTTCGTTTGTTTTTTTTTTTTTTGTTTTACCTGGCCTCCAGGATTTGTGCTCGATTTAGGCATTCAAAATAACATTTCTCCATGGAATACGTAATTGTAAGAGTAAAAGCATGTTCACATAATTGGAAGTTCAACTCGTCAATTTTTTTCAGAACAGGTATTTAACAGATAATATAATAGGTAAACTAGATATTTTTGTGTTATCAATTCACATTAGTTCTTAAATTCAATAATAAGTCCTACAAATAAACGGAAATATGAATAGCACTAAATTCTACAGATTTTATTCTATACTCTTAAGGAAATTCATAATCACTTTATAAAAGCGAATGCCTTTAGGAACCAAAAGAGAAGACGCTTTTTGAGGGTGGAGTTAACTCACATTCGTCAAAGTCTTAAGAAATTCCTATCGTTCAATGTCAAAATTCGACAACAAAAACAAGATGTTTGCATTATTCTGTGATTCCGAATCACACTCAATTCTAGAGGAGTCATAAATATTGAGTCTATACAGGTGTTTAGAAAATGAGGCATGATTAAAGAGGAGTCGAGGGGTGGTGGAAATCTCAGATCGGTCCAAATGCGTCCTCGTAAACCACTGCCTTATAGGACTTGGAGACCATAATGCTGCGTAATACACACTTTTCGTTTGCATGGACACGTTCCACGTTTCTTTCCTTTGCTGTTTTCCATGGCTCTTGACTTTATGTAAGAATTAGGTATACGGTAATTTCAAATCGAGAACAGTTCTTGTGGATACAGTTTGTTTCGCTGAGGCATCAACCTCCTCATTATGATGAATGCTTATCAACAAAAGCAAAACGAGAATAATGGAATGTAGTCGAATTAAGTCGAGCGATGCTGAGGGAATTAGATTAGGAAATGAGACACTTAAAGTAGTAAAGGAGTTTTGCTATTTGGGAAGCAAAGTAACTGATGATGGTCGAAGTAGAGAGGATATAAAATGTAGACTGGCAATAGCAAGGAAAGCGTTTCTAAAGAAGAAAAATTTGTTAACATCTAGTATAGATGTAAATGTCAGGAAGTCGTTTCTGAAAGTATTTGTATGGAGTGTAGCCATGTATGGAAGTGAAACATGGACGATAAATAGTTTGGACAAGAAGCGAATAGAAGCCTTTGAAATGTGGTGCTACAGAAGAATGCTGAAAATTAGATGGGTAGATCACGCAACTAATGAGGAAGTATTGAACAGGATTGGGGAGAAGAGGAGTTTGTGGCACAACTTGACAAGAAGAAGGGATCGGTTGGTAGGACATGTTCTGAGGCATCAAGAGATCACCAATTCAGTATTGGAGGGCAGCGTGGAGGGTAAAAATCGTAGAGGGAGACCAAGAGATGAATACACTAAGCAGATTCAGAAGGATGTAGGCTGCAGTACGTATTGGGAGATGAAGAAGCTTGCACAGGATAGAGTAGCATGGAGAGCTGCATCAAACCAGTCTCAGGACTGAAGACCACAACAACAACAACAACAGTGTGGGAATACACTCATAGCAGACTGTTTGTCTGCAATCTCTGTTTACAGCGGACATATTCCAGTAACACTTCCAAAATATAACAGTTGGTTGTATTATTCCATTTTCGGTGTTCTGTATTGTTTAAGAGCACTCTAGGTGTCGCACACGATTAATATCTTCAAGAAGTGAGTGGAAGATACAAACTTGATTCTTTCCTTAATTGTCACAATCTTCGCAGGAAAACTGAAACGGTTTTAATTAAATTGAAACATTTTCAAATAAACATGAATCTTCTGTTACGAAAGTTTTGTGCTTGCCAATATAATGGGAGAAATGGAGACTGATAAACTCTGACCAAACCTTTTATTTCTATTGTAAATAGAGATTCTCTTCTCTATAAACTGGGAAAAACTTCACAGAAAGTCGTTTTTAGTTACACGGTTGTTAAAATGTATAGTTCCAATATTAATACAAGTGTGATCTTAGTCACGACTCATATAGTTTTATTCCGCTAATCAGATACCTGAACTACACTAAATTTTCGTCTTTCGTCCACTTATGGACTCTAACATAGGAAGCAAACGAGGCTGACAAGCATACAGACTTACCATTCACACTGTCTCTTTTTCAGCCGACCAAAGTAAGAAAGTGAACTATAAAACCAACTTACGTAGACATTTTACACTAAGAAGAAGGCAGCGGAATGACACCGAAACAATTCACTTTCGCCTGGGACTGTGTACAGATGTGTTTTACGTAACTAACTGACGAACGCTATCTTTGTCAAGGCGAGTGGTATATGAGCAACGCATTTGGTTTGTAATCTCGTCGGACAAAGTACTACCTATCTCCTTAAAAGAGACACCTGGCCACTTTGGAGCGCTGCATATTGTGTAGAACTGTTGTCCGCCCTTCAACACGACCCCCTATCGCTAAGGTTAATCATGGCTTACACAAATTTGTGTGATTATGACGCATCACGTTGGAATTATCGGAATGGGACGGAATTGGTAGATGTGAATTACATGTACAGAGAAGCAAATTATAACAATTTCAAAAAAATAGGATGATTTATTGAAGAGAAAGAGCTTCAAAAATTGAGCAAGCCTCTGTCCCGTCCTTGTGCAAGCAATTATTCGGCTTGGCATTGATTGGTAGAGCAAATTACGTCGAATTGGCATGCTAGATAGCCAAATTCCCGAGCTGATTGGAAGGCCCTGGCCATAATGTTATAATATTCCAGATGTTCTCAATTGGAGAGAGATCCAGCGACCTCGCTAGCCAAGATAGAGTTCGGCAAGCACGAAGACCAGCACCAGAAACTCTCGCCGTATGTGGGCGGGCATTATCTTGCTGAAATATAACAAAACGTACCGTAGAATATCGTCGACGTACCGCTGTATTGTTAGCCGGCCGCGGAAGACAAACAAAAGGGTTACTCCATAAAATGAAATGGCGCCCCAGACCATAATTTCTGATTGTCGGACCGTTCAGCGGGCGACAATCGAGTTGGTACACCACCGCTGTTTGGGACGTATCTCATTGGAGCAGAACAGTCTTCAGCTACGAATCCGGCTTCTAACTGAGACCTGAAGACAAGAGGAGGCGTGTCTCGAGACGCTCCAGACAGCAGTTGGATACCAACCCGACTGTCGGCTATTATATGACCATACAGTCAGCAGTGATGGTCGGGGATTCCATATCTTTTCACAGCAGGCCCCCTTTGTTTGTCATCCACGGCAGCGTTACAGCACAGCGGTACGTCGACGATATTCTACGACCCGTTTTGTTGCCCTTCGTGTCAAGCCATCCTGGTCGTACATTTCAACAAGATCATACCCGTCCGCACACTCGAGTGTTCCTACTGTTTGTCTTCGTGCTTGTCAAATCCTATCTTGGCCAGCAAGGTAGCAAGGTCTCCGTTCAATTGAGAGTGTTTGAAGCATTATGAGCAGGCCCCTCCATCAAGCTCGGGATTTTCACGATCCCACCCGGAAACTGAGCACAATTTAGCACGATACCCTCACGAAGACATAGAACAACTTTGTCAATCAATGCTAACCCGAATAACTTACTGCGTAAGGGCCAGAGGTGGACCAATGCGTTATTAATTTGCTCAATTCGTGAAGCTCTTTCTCCTGAATAAATCTGACAATTTTTCTGAAATTGTAATCATTTGTATGTCTGTCATCTACATCAGATCTACCGATTTCCATCCCCGTCGAATAATTCCTTCGTTGTACGTCTTTTTTGTGTTAGAGTGTATTATTTATTTCACAATAATCGATTCTGACAGAAGCGCATTGATATGTATGTATGAACAAAGTTTATTGACACCTGTGCACTTTAAATTTCCGAAAATCAGATGGCGCCTGCAAACTTCTGTTGAAACCAGTCATCGTGAAATAAATAATATTTAGCGACCTTGGCTTCAGAAGAAATTTCTTTCCGGTAAATCATGGCAGTGAAGTCGTATGAATGCACCAGTCGATTGTATAGAATCAGCCCGGTAAGATGTGTCGACATGCAGACGTGATAGAATGGCAGTCAGAGCTATTGTATTTCATGTGGCCGTGACCACATTCTTATATGAAGCGGCCCCATTTGTTGTTGTATCAAAATGGACTCTACAGCGTGTCTGCGATAGCCAACCACGTAGCACGGCGTAAGAATAGAGGCCGTAAAAATTTTCTGTCAAGAAGTGGAAGGAAGCAACACAGCTTCTGAATTACAGTAGATTTCAAACCCGACACGAATTGTTGCTGTCAGTGAGAGCAGAGCTATCTCAACCAGTTCCCGAGAGAATTTTTCAAAGGGTTCTGCCGTCAAAGAAGTCAAGTACCTCGCAAAAATTTGTTACTTGCAGTAGCACGTCTTCAACGGACCAAACAACACAGAAATTACACGTTACGCGTGTAGTGTGGCCCGAAGAGTCGGAGTTTTGGCTTTTCTCAAATAACGCAAAGCGGTGAGTGCACTGACAGACTGCACTGCCTGGTGCAAGGGAGGGCATTCGGCACTCAACATAGATAAATATAATGTATTGCGAATACATTGACAGAAAGACTCTTTATTGTATGATTATACAACTGCAGAACGGTTACTGCAAGTAGTTACTTCCATAAAACATCTACAAATATGCGTATGGAGCGACTGAAAGTGGAACAATCACATAAAACTAATCGCGAGTAAGGCAGATGCCAGACAGGTTTACTTGAAGAATCCTCAGTAAATGTAGTCCACCAACAAAGGAAGTAGCTTATAAAGCACTCATTCGATCAATACTTGAATATTGCTCGTCAGCACGGGATCTGTATCGGGTAAGGCTGATAGAGGAATTAGAGAAGATCCAAAGAAGAGCAGCACATTTCCTTAGTTTCATTTAGTAAGCGCGAAAGTGTTGAAGAGATGATCAGCCATCTCCATTGGCAGTCGCTGCAAGAGAGAAGCGTTCTGCAGAGAGTAGTAAAACTACTGTAGGCTTCCGTAGACAACCATAAGTAAGCATAAACTATGGCAGTTTTCCAAGCAACATTGGTCGTATCTGCGTTATTTATACGTTAAATGTATTGCATATCTGTCGGCCGTTATCTCAGAATGATCGCTTTCTTTACCTATGCGATTTGTGTCTTACTGGGTTCCCCTAAAAACTGGAAGTGGTGGATGTGTTGAAACTGAGTGAGAATACGCAAAAGATCAAGTAACCTACGGAACATAGCTAGCCTCCTATGTTACTTAAAAATAAACAGTACTTGTAGAAAAACTGAAATTGTCAATGTTTAATTCAGGTTTCTTTCAAAAATTATAGATTTGTAGCGTGAAACAGAGGGCTCTTGTAGTAACAATAAAGAAAACAATACAGATTTTTCATTTATTTTTAAAAAAAGCATGTTCCTCAACAATAAGGTGAAATTAAAAAAAACGCAGCACATAAATTATCACTTTAATACTTCGTCGAACAGATATAAAACAAGTATTCCTTATTCATAAACAGCTTTAGCATTTATCGGTAATGACAGGAAAATAGCCTTTGAACATAATGAAGAATGTTGTATTTAGTTTAGAATAACAGCAATAATAATACATATGTTTTTTTTCTATTTGTGCATGTAAACTGTACTCGCATCAAAAGTAATTGCTTTAGTTACGTAAAAGCGCAGAAGTTACCCAGTCAGCTAATTATTACTACTTATAAAACGCAATTTATATTCTGTAAGGATGTAAAATACACAATGGACTAGCTCTGAATAATATGTGGCTCTAATTATGTGCGAAAAAAATACGAAGGGAGGTGATTTTAAATCTTGTACCATAGGATTCAAGGGAGAGGATGTTGTTTGGTGGCAGATATCCTCCTCCTATAACACAACTGCACACATGTATTAACAGGGTTCTTTATTTACATTAACAGGAAGCTTCTTATCTTTAAGAGAATCCATGTGTTGTGGTACAAGTTCTTCCATAATAGCCCATGTTAGCCTCACTGCTGGTGAAGTGCAAGTCCTGCTATGCGATGAATGACAGACACCAAACTGGATTGCGAGTTGTTGTGTCAGCAGTGACTCAGCAAGTGACTGAATGACTGTGCCAAGTGACTGATACAGTGAGCTAGTGATTGAGAGACTGAGTTAGTGACTGAGAGACTGAGACTGATGCCCTCCGGTCAGCGGCGATGATCTAAAAACGTGGAGTCGGGAGGGCGTTGGCGACATGTTGCTTGCGATTCTGTCTTTGGCCTCTCTTCTGACAGAGGCGCTTGATCTTGCGCCTACTATCGATCTACTTGCTAGATCTTTGCCGACCAGTGTGCTGGCGACAGTTTACACCAGCACAGGTTGTTTTTTCCCATTTTCTCCCTTACACATTTATTTATGTTTCTTTCCCAAACAATCAAACTATTTACTGTATTATGTATGTAATATACTAAAACTGCCAAATCGTAGTTTTGGTAGGGCACAACTCTAATTCTCCTCACGGTATGGTCTGATGTTAAAGTTCCGAGGGCCTATGTTCCTAGAAAAGTCAACCAATATACTGCTTCCTTATATGTACATCTTGTGAAAAGACTATGAAGATAACATGGGGCAAGGAAATCTCCTTGCAGATGAGCCCTGTAATTAGACCATGATATGGCTTACCTCCAACGTACGATCAGTTGTGGTCTGTATCAGCATAGATGGCAATGACAATGCTGTTGCAATATGATAAGCTGAAAGAGAAAAGTGCTCCACTGCATGCTGTAATTTACCGCTTGTCAAGAAAGACAACACCCTAGCCACCTGTCATTCTGTTCATTTGCTAACAATGCTCTTAGTATTCATTGCATTTAAAATATATACCATTTAACAAAATGGGGAGGATTATTAAAAATGAAATATCAAATGTAATGAGAACTTATTCAATTATCTCAAAATTGGATGTCTAACATTTAAATTCCTTTTAATAAAATTACTCACTCTTTCTAACCCTTTGACAGACAATAACCAATATAGCAGTACAAAATTGCTTGCCAAAGCCTTGGACATATGGCCGATAAATCGCCTACTTTACCTAACATTCGAAATCACAATAGTCGATGCACGCAAAGCAATGTGACAAGTACCTTTCGGTTGCTGAGTCATTTCCGCGTCAAAATCAAACTCAAAAAATCTGTTGTCCAATAATATTCAATTCGTAGCTATTGTCCACTTCTCAAAATTTCGCATCTTCAAAAGGGAACCACTTGCTCTGACTCAGAGCTCCTCAGCTAAGCCAATCCATCATCGTCACATCTCACCCAAACTCGGCTACGACTGGCTCTCCCCGCTGCTGCTGTTCTGCTTACCATGCGCTGTTTTACCCAACGATGCTTTTCTTAACATTCAGAGACAATGAATCCGTTTATATGCCCAAGCTTTACGAATGTATCTATACAAATTAAAATCTTTGCAATCGATCTGAAACACAAATAAATGACAAACTGGTGCTATGCAAAAGTATGTCTCAGTAAATCGATACATCACAAATACAGACGACAAAGTATATTTTATAAATAAAATTTCTTCAGGCTACAAGCGGCAGATATTGCGTATCCCTAAAATCCTTCTACAATACAAGTCAAAATTATCTATAAAATGTTCCTCTATCATAGAAAGTAGATGGATTTGTCCTTACACGAAACTTTCAACTTCCATTGCATCTACGGATCTAACGTACCAGTCGCCCCTATCTCCACGACGCGTCACTGTGAGCATTCAGCGATGCCAGACCATGCGCAGCCGTTGCGCGCGGAGCTTCTCCGCTTCCCTCTGGTTACCCGCAGCACTTGACCCCATCTCCCAACGGCCGCCTCTGAAGCAGGAGCCCGGTGCCGGGCGGCCAGCGCCCCGCTCCAGATGTTTACGATGCATCGCGTCTCCGATCTGGCCCGCGCCGACGCCCGCCGCGTTAATACTTTGCGCCCCTCTCGTCCCTAATGAGGCGACGGCCGCGGGTCCCGCCACGCCACCAAACATGCCGTCTCTATCCTATCTCCGCATCGTATCTCCTCGCCGCCTTATTACAGTTTCCCAAAAATCATGACGCGCCCTTAGCTCCCCTTTCGGATAAAAAGAAAAATCTGTCCCAGCTACCTGTGCTCAGCTCAGATAACCTATTGTGTCGCCTCTTGCAAGAATTCCTTCCAGTCCAAAAGCTAACTATAATAAATACTGTTAACTACAGCGATAGAATAATATCCAGCACGTGGAGGCAGAACCAGAAGGCAAAAAATTTGAACGCACCTGTTCTTCAGTTTTTTTTTCACTGCTGCGCTGGTCTTCATAGGATCCAGCATCCAAAAATGAGGGGAATCAGTCCGGAGTGATACGCTATAGATCTTCGATTGAACATTACGACTGACGACGGAGGACCGAGTGAGGTGAGACAGTGCTAAGACATTTCCATTATCGTCTCTGTATCTTCGGCCGAAGTTTGTTTAGTGATTTTTCTGTTTCGCCAGAAGATTCAGTTAAAACTCTGATATTTTTCTCATTCTGTCTCCGAGTCACTGAGAGGACTTGAAAAATTAAGTTACTTATTATTACGGCAGGCGAAGTAAATTTTACTGATTGCTGCACTACACTTCAAAGTGACACAAATACATAATAGTAAACAACAGTCGGAACGTCCTATCAGCTGTTCAATTTCGGACGCAGAGATCCGCTTCCTGCTCGACCAACTGGTGCTCCATCGACTTAATAGGATGTCGATGGATGACTCTCGTGGAAGAACACACTCTTACCGTATTTATTTTTTATGTCAGTTTATAAAAGAGAAGAAGATATTTATCCCGCAAATAGCTCCATAAATATACTCACGAGACTGAGAAGACACTTTCTCGTCTTCCCACCAAAGACACCACTTTAATAACAGCACACATCGAAATAGGACTCGTCATGTGCCAGTCATATTGACTATTCAGTTTCGGTGGTCCAGCAGAAGGCACTTCGAATCGCTTTCCCTCTACTCGTTCCCGTTGGACTCGCACAAAGAACGCAAAAGATTGTTTTCTGCCTCTGCAAACGTCCTAGTCACTTCTGTTTAATTGTTATGGACTTATTGCCAGGTATACAATACAGCCAGTATAATAGCGTAGCTTTTCAGACTGTCACGAACATCCGTTCTCTGATATGTGATTCGAGGCTTTCCCGGCGTAGCTGTTGTTTCCAAGGCTCTCAGGTGTCCAGACGGATGCGATCGTTGAAGTCCCACGATATTTCGGCGAATAACCTCTCCATCATCAGGTGGCTCTGATGGAATGGCCTGTCTGTTCATTGTCGGCGTTATTTGTGTAAGTCAGTCGGGCTTCGTTTCCCTGAGCCGACGGTCCGATTGCGGCCGCCGACATTCCGGTTGCGAACGCCGACACTTCGATTGCGATCGCCGACAATCCGTTTGTGGATTTTATTTGTTGTAACTTTTGTTCCAAGGTTTATCAAAATTTTAATATTTATTTAACTTGTCTCGATTAAAGTTGATTTATAAATAACTTATAGTTAATGTGTCATAATTATTGTTAAGTTATTTATAAAAATGAAATGTTATTCATTTCCTAAGATATCTAGTTTCTTAAGAAAACATTCAATTTTTTAAAGTTAATTGTTCGTACTTAAATTTTAAATATAAATATTAACTTATTTATTCTTTAAAGGATAAGCTTTAAAGTTATTAATCTATAATATGCTTGTTTTCAAATATAATAGTACGCCATAAACCAGCTATCTTTAAGATTACATTTTAGTTCATTTTTTGCATTTTGATTTTATAATTATTGTAGGTTTGGTAATAAGATTCTTGATCTAATCTAATAATCTTCGTAATAATGATGGAATTAGTATATTTATTTGTATGAAAATTTTACCTTTGTTAACTTATTATAAGGAATTAGTCAAAAATTATTTCCAAGTGTTTGTCAAAAACATGACCTCTTGAAAAAATTTTGATGTCTGGCCTGCTCACTGAGCATATTTTGAAACAGCTGTGGTATTTTGCAAAGGTTGCATAATCATTACTCTCTTAATTAGTGGATGGAATGAATGGCTTAATGACAAATCAATTGTCTCTCAATAAATTTTTTAATTTAACTTTGAAATGAAAAGGCTTAAATTCATCTTTAGGGCCTGAAGACCTTATAGAGCTTTTACTTTTACTTTCATATAGTTTTTTGTCGACCTTTCTATATTTAATGATCATTTTTTATTGGAGTGGCATGAAGAATAAATAAACTCTTCATTATTATATCATTGATTTATGTTTCTTGTTTTGATCCATAATTTATGATGATAAGATTAAGTTACCATAGGTATAACAGTCTAATTGTTTTCAAGAGCTCACATCGACAAAACAAACTGTGGTCTTGATGTTGGATTAAGAAAAATTTTCGGTGCAGGAGCCCAGTAATTATGTCTGTTCAACATTTAAATACTTACATGATCTGAGTCCAGAGCAGTGTGAGCCATATTGGTTTCTATCCTAAGATTATTTACCCATATTAGTATGAAAGGACCATAATATTAATTATCTACTATTTTGACAGATTAATGTGTTGAATTTAAAATTCATTTATGTCGATTGTTCCTTAGATAGTATTGATATTTTATGATTTATTTATGTATGTTTTGAATTTTCTTTTATTGGTTACTTGAGTTTTAATTAGTGTGCCTATTTTTAACTTTATTAGAGTGAAAGGTTTCAAGTTAAATTTGTAAAAGTGCAAATAAAGTAGGGTTTGTAGGGATTCCTCAGCCTTTCAGTGATGCTATTAAATAAATTTGTAAGGAGCAGCCAATTCCTATTATAGTTAATTATTTACTTTATTATTTTTCACCTGTTTTTCATTTAATAATTTCTTTGGCTGTTTGATTAATCTTTCCTTATTTAACTTACATGTGTTCCTTTTCTTATGGGTTTTTATTTTTTTATGTTGTAGTAGATTAGATGTTTATACTGTAATGAATGCTGGTTGATCTTCTAATTCAAATTTTTCTTTGTTAGGCTCTTTACATTCTGTTGCCCAAACAATTTCATATGAAGTTAGATTAGCTTTAATTTTATTGTCTTTGATTATTGTAATTGGTAGTTTTAATATTTTTGATTTTATAACTATCAACTTTATTGTTGTTTTATTACTATTTCTTTCCCTTTAGCTTTAGCTGGTTTTGCATCTTGCTTAGCTGAAACTAACTGAACTCCTTTTGATTTTGCTGAAGGTGAGTCTGAATCAGTTTCAGTGTTTAATATTGAATATGGTGCAGGTGGTTTTACTTTAAATTTTTGGCTGAATATACTACAATTGTTTTTATGAATATGTTGTTGGCTTTAATTTTCTTAGGGGGTGATTTTTACACTTTTATATTTTTATTAAGCCAGATATTGTATCTTTTGGATTTATTTGAGTTAAAGGTACTTTACCTCGATTTCATTATGATAAGTTAGTATGTTTAGCTTGAAAGATTTTTTTATCTTTGTCTTTAAATTTTTTCATTTTCTTTATTGGTTTAAGGATTTTATTTATTTGATTTATTTATCAAACTTTTTTGAGAAAGTTAATAGAAGAGTTAAAATTCTAGTTTTATGTTTTCAAAACATATTTTTTTCTAAGCTAATTAACTTATTTATTTTTATTCCTTAATTAACTTGTCTCATGCATTTGCAACATGTACATTAATTAATAAGTATGTGAAGTAAATAACTGTTAGGATTTGTCCTGTTATAATATATGGTTCTTTAACTGGTCATTTACAAATTCATGTTAGTGAACATACAACAACTACTATGATTCAAAATAGGATTTGATTAATAGGGTAGAACTGAATACCTCAGAATGGAGTTTGTTATAAAATAGTAACATTATTGAGATTCTAACTGATAGAAATAGTGCAATAACACCTCCCAATTTATTGGGAATTGAACATAGAATTGCATAAGCACATGGAAAAATCATTCTGGTTGAATGTGAATAGGTGTTACTAATGGATTGGCAGGCAGTTATCTGGGTATCCTAGAAGGTAATTGTTAATTAGACATAATATGATTAATAGTGATATAATCAATAAAAATGTGAGAGAATCCTTTAAAGTGAAGTAAGAGTGAAATAGAATTATCTCCATTTAATCCTAAAGGATAATTATATCCTTACTAGGTGGACTGCAGCCTTAGCTGCAGTAGTAAATGGTAATACAAAATGAAATATAAGGAACCAATTTAATGTTGCATTATCAACAGCAACCCCCCCCTCCCCTGCCTTCATACAAATTGAACTAAATCTCTTCCTAAGCAAGGGATTGCTGATAATAAATTAGAAGCTACTGTTGCATCTCGGAATGATATTTGACCTCAAGATAGAACATATCCTATGAATGTGGTTGCTATAACTAAGAATAGAATTACTGTCCCAATTATTCAGATGTGTGTGTACATATAAGATCTGTAATAGATCCCTCATCCTACATGTAAATAAATACATAAATACAAATAAAAAATATAGAGCCTCCATTGACCTGTAATGTTCAGATAATTAAACCATTATTTACATCCCGACAGATGTTTGAGGTATAATTTATAGCTAAAATAGTTCAGCCACAATTTGAATTACTAAACAGACCCAAAATTTCATCAAAATGAAATATTTTTTGGTGTCAGTAGATCACTACAGATTTATTGCTAATTTTCTTTGAAGTGTGTCTTAATTGTAAGGATTGATTCATTAGTTAAATTATCTCATTTTATGAATAGGCCCTTGCTTAATATTAGAGATCTTAACTACTGCTAATAATGCTAAAAATAAATAAATAATTATTATTATTATTGTAATAATAAATGTTGGACTGTTATATAATTTTTCTGAAGATATCGTTATTTTTTGGTCATTGATTGAATTATAAATATTTATAGTTTCAGTATTTTTGAAGAAATCTGTAAATAATATTACATCTAAAATAGTTAATGTTGATATAATGAAGATTCACATTGTTAAAGTAACAATTATAGCAATTGATTTGGGTTGAAATATTTCATTGATGCAATTCTTGCATTATAAATAAAAAGGACTAATATACCACCAAGAAATGTTAAAAATAGGATATATGACAATCAATAACTTTCCATTATAATTCCTGTTATTAATCCAACAAGGAATGTTTGAATAATAATGAAAATTACTATTGATATTGGATTTCTTAATTTAATGACTTTAATATTTATTACATTTGATAGTGATACAATAGTTATTTTAATCATTTTAGGGGTTAGTTTGTTAAAATATCGGTTTTGAGGATCGATGATGGAATTCTTTTCCATCCTTGAACTTCTAAAAGTGGGGGCTAAACTTATTTCCGGTTTACAAGACCGGCGTTTTTTTTTAACTATTAAAACTAATGTTTATAATCTCTGTTTTCTTGGTAGCGTATTGCGAAAAGTCAAACACATTAGTTGCAAAGGTTTCGATGTAAAATCCTAAAGCATATCCATAGGATTCTCGTTCTGGTTACGATCGTCAATTTCTTTGGTCCCTTCCCTTAATTACACCTAGCGAATATACTAAACACTTGAGCGATTCTTAAGGTTGGGTAGCACAGGAATGTTGTACACGATCTCGTCTGCATGTGGTGTACATATTCACAGAATTCTCCCAGCGAATTTAAATTCATTTGCCATTCCGACAATCAGTTTGTAGGTGTGTCATCCTTACGTCTTTGAATCAGAAAGATCTGAATATGATATTCAGTTGGAATCTATGTGTCCTCAGTTCTCTGGAAGGGTACAAAGAGTGCAACGATTCATGAAGCATTCTAAATTACACTACAAGTATCGGGGCACTAATGTGGCGTGCGTCCATCCTTCCCATTTGCAATGGCTTGAATTTTGCTGGGGTCACTTTCAGTGAGGTGTCTAAATCTCTGTCGACGAATGGCACCCTATTCTTACCTAATAGCAGAAACTAGAGAAGCTAGTGATGTTGAACGCTGGGGGCTGAAGCGATGTCGACATTCTAACGCATTCTTAAGGTGTTCCGTTGAGTTCATGTGGGAACTTCAGGCAGGTCAGTCCATTTAATTAAAGTTATTCTCCATAAACCATTGCATCACAGATGGAGTGATCCCTCTCGCCGGAGGTCCGAGTCTTCCCTTGGGAATGGGAATGGGTGTGTATGTAGTTCTTCTGTGCGGCTGGTCCCAGCGGAGGTTCGAGTCCTTCCTCAGGCATGGATGTGTGTGTTTGTCCTTAGGATAATTTATGTTAAGTAGTGGATAAGCTTAGGGACTGATGACCTTAGCAGTTAAGTCTCATAAGATTTCACACACATTTGAAATTTTTTTTTAGTTCTTAACATAAGTTAATTTAAGTAGTGTGTAAATCTAGGGACCGATGACCTCAGTTGTTCGGTCTCTTAAGAATTCACACACATTTGCAGATTTGAGCAGATGGGGCTTTATGACAGTGTGCACCGTCATGCTGATACAATCATTACCTCTACCATACACAGTACACAATGTTGTAAAATGTGTCCATATCCATCTGCATTGACCGTTTTTCAAGGGCAATAATGTTATCACAACCTAACCATGAAAGACCCTTCCATAACATAACACCGCCTCGTAGTACTTCACTGTTGGCACTATACATAATGGCAGGTAAAATTCTCCAGGAATTCGTAAAGCCCAAACCACTCCGTCCTACTGCCACAGGGCATAACATAGGGCATAACATCTGTAGTGTTGTCCAAAGAACGAGGTCGCACGGCAAATTTGGAGCGTCACAACAGGGCCAGGAGTAAGGACAGTCTTTGCCTCACGCAGAAACATATGAGAGACTTGGGCATAGACACGCACTCACGGGATTCCATACGCCACCGCTGCTGGAAGATTACTTACGTTAGAGCCCAGATCCGCCCAGCCCAAGCTGTAAGCTCGCTTACGACCGAATCGTCTTAGTCAGATCCAGTAGTTGCGCCAAACTGTATCGAAGTTTACAGTCAGTTGTACACTGAGATGAGACAATCATTGTGTATTGTGTCAAGTGATAACTTAGAGCGTACAACGACAGTAACAAATACATGATATTCCCGTGGATATAGATTACGTTGTTAAGTATTTCGGTTTGTTCAAAACTTTACCAAAGTGATCTAACACTTCTTGTGTATTGTAGCATCTGCTCGAACTCCTACATAAGTAAATCTAGACTTCCTAGAACACGCTACAGTGCCATCGCGAGTGTCTCAAGTGTTTCTTTCGTTCGACATTACTACATCGAATCATTTGTTACTAGCCATCCACTGTTCAGTGTCACCCCTCTACTCTTTACACCACCTCAAGCCACACTGAGCATTGACTATGGAAATGTGTGGCTTATAACCTCTGCCTCCATTCTTTTTAACTCCCTACGGATAGCCACTGTCTTAGTTAGACTGTTTGTAGTGTTTTGGAACTCCTTCCTCTGATTACATGAGATTCCTTATAACCACTCTGCGCAATGTTCGAGGGCCCTGTCCGTCAGTACATGGGGCCTGCCTGGTTTTGGTTTATCTGCCTCTTCTTTCGCTTTCCTGCTTCACAATCAGATCATCACCATTCGATATGGGCAGCCTTAGAAGGGTTGACATGTCCTTGTTGGATTTGTTCTCAGATGACATCCACTAAATAGTCTACGTTCGAAGTTACTGGGGTCTCCTGACCGATTCATTCTGCAGTTACTCCTTCTCTATTGCCAACACAGTACTTCCCGCCTCCTTTTATGCTGGCGGATCCGCCACTCGTGATATACACTGAAGCTCCAAAGAAACTGGTATAGGCTGAATTGCTGCGACCACAAATAACGCTGACAGGTACTATGAGACTCTCAACACACTCAAACGGGCAATTCAGAACCGGAGGAGAGGAATTTGAGCAAGGGCGTACACATTCTCCATGACAACGCTCGTCCACACAACGCTAGGCAAACCGTTGCTCTCCTGCAACGGTTTCAGTGGTACATAATCACCCTCCCATATTATAGTCCTGACTTGGCGCCCAGTTCCCTAGGTTAAAAGAACATTTGGCCGGAAAGCGATTCAGCTACGACAACGAGGTGAAAGAAGAGGTTCATTTCTGAACAGCATGGCGGCGAGCTGGTATGACATGAGCATACAAAAATTGCCACGGCGTCTACGAAAATGCATCGACAGTAATGGTGATTATGTCGAAAAAACCTAAATGCTCAAGCTGTAAACTGATGTAAACCATTGTAGAAATAAACAGGTCTATGTACTTATAAAAAAATAGGAGACCTTACTTTTGGGATTACCCTCGTAGATCGGTTACAGCAGCTACAATGACAGGTTATCAAGATTTAAGTGAGTTTCAACGTGGCGTTATAGTCGGCGCATGAGCGATGGACACAGCATCTCCGAGATAGCGATGAAGTGGGAATTTTCCCGTACATCCATCCTGTAGGTGGTTAGGGGGTAGAGGGCCTCGATTTCCCTCAGTTTGTAATTGCACATTAAACTGCCATCTTGAATTATGTCATAGAAAGGGAGGAGGTGGGGAAGGGGCTGGGGGTTCCCTGAGGGGATACCCACATCCTGTCTTGGGAAAACCCTTGGTTTCATTGGGGGTAGGGATAATTAATTGATCGATTAATTAGTCTGCATAATAAATTTTATATGAAATGACGAATTTTATGAAAACAAACACTCGAAACCGACGTTTCACTACAATTAATCTGTAAAAAGCACGCCACACGTCATAAAGAAACCATGTAAACCGTCTGAGGATGAATCACAACGATTCGAAACCGGTAACGGTAGCCTTTGAATAAAGGAACTGAAAGTAAATTTGTGGCTGTATGCCATCAACAATTTTATATCTATTGGATGTCAAAAGTGGCTCGTTCTCTCTTTGTCACACTTCTTATGTCTCAACTGGGATTTGTATTACATAATTCTTACAACAACTTCGTGAAATAAAAAGACCATTTTGTCTACTAAACGGAAGCAGTCATCAGGCAGTAGCGTGATTTGAACACCTCGTAATTTCCTTTAGCTCCTTCCCACCTCTGAATCAACTCATTCAACCAGTATGAAATGACCAACAGAACTGAGGTGGACTTCGAACAATGGTGCTACTCTGCACCTTCTCATGCACTGATGTGGAAGAACAGAAAAGCCTGATGTAGTACCAACAAGCAAATAAAAACGAAACGTTTACAAAACTAGTCAGGAGATATAACAAGTAGAACATGGATGTTTATGGTATGGAATAAACAGTTTATTTCCGATACATACACTGACGAAAAAGAAATCCCAACACCAAAAAATAATTAATACAGTGTAATGAAATTTCGTGAGTACAATTGTTGATGTTACATGTTTAAATGATTAACATTGAAACATCGCAGGTTAATGAAAGTGCAAGATAAGCCATTGGAAGGGTGAAATGCTGGTGCATTAATAACCATTGTAAGTGCCAGAATGCAAACGTGCATGTATTGTGGTGTACAGGAGCCGGATGTTAGTTAATTGGATGGAGTTCCATGCCTGTTGCACTTGGTCGGCCAATACAGGATATGTTAATTCTGTTTGTGCATGACGTTGGTGTTGTCGTCCAATATTGTTCCATATGTGCTCGATTGGAAAAAGATCTAGTGACCGAGGAAGCCAACACTCTGTAAGGTATATTGGATTACGACAGCAGTATGTGGGCGAGCGTTATCCTGTTGGAAAACACTCCCTCAACTGCTTTTCATGAATGGCAGTACAACAGGATTACTCACCAGATAGATGTACAAATATGCAGTCTGGGTGCATGGGATAACCACGAGAGTGCTTCTTCTACCATATAAAATCGCACCCCAGGCCATAACTCCAGTTATACTCCAGTGTGTCTGGCATGCAGACAGATCAGTTCCATGGCCTTAATTGGTCTTCTTCTGGCTAACCCACATCCATCACTGGCACCGAGACAGAACTAGCATTCATCATAAAACACAATCGACCTCCATCCTGCCCCCCAGTGAGCTCTCACTTAATACCACCGAAGTCGCAAATGGCGGTGGTTTGGTGTCAATGGAATGCACGCTAGTGGGCTACTGGCTCAGACCTTTCTTTGAAGTAACCGATTTGTAACAGTTCATTGTGTCATTGTGGTATTAACTGCTGCTACAGTTCCTGATGCAGATGTAATACAATACTCCAGAGTCCGAGGCTAAACATGATGCTCTTCCTCCTGGTAGTGCCATGTGGTCATCTGGAGCCCCCTCTTCCTGCGACCGCACATTCTCGTAACCACAGCTGCTAGCAATCATGTACAGCGGCTACATTCCTGCCAAGTCTTTCTCCAGTACTGAGGAAGGAACATACAGCTTCTCGTAGCCCTATTGCACGACCTTCTTCAAACTCAGTTAGGTGTTGATAACGGCGTCTTTGTCGCCTTAAATGCATTCTTGACTAACATCGACTCACCACGTCCCGTTTCAAAGGTAACTAACGTTAACGACCGTTACAGTATATTTTTAAAGCAAACCTGATTTGCATCCTCATAGTGGCGCTACCAGCTCCACTCTTATACGTCTGGCGTGAAATTTCAATAGACGTCAACTTTCAGATGTAGAACACGTCTGCCAACTTTCGTTTACCTCTCATAGCTCCTTCTTGGTGTTTCTATTTTTTTCTGTCTGTTAAACAATACACAGACATTTCCGACACGTGCAACACACAATAAACAGGCCATTCTGTCTAAATAAAACAAATACACCAGTAATTAATGGAGGAACAATATTATGTCTGGTACCTGTAACATACTGTATATTATATACCACGCTGCAACTCGGTTGGAAGGCAGCAACTTCTAATTTTGCTAGAATTTAGAATTTTAATCGTCTATATGTGAGCAGCAAGAGGAACTAGTGCGGTAGCGTGAAGTTCGTCATTACCAGACGTCGTGTCATTTTACTGGGTCAGAAAAAACGTCTTTTCTTAATTTATCTTCGAATGGGAACAACTGACACTCCTAACTGGTATTCACTTGTCGGATGGAGACACTAGACTGACAGTCCACTTCTCTTTTTATATTAACACCTGGACACGGCGTGCCACAATACAGTTTGTAGTGGACGGTCCTTCAGGCAACGCTACCATTTTTCCCTTACCTGTTTCCTTCCCCAGTCTTGCATGGCAAGAGCGACTGCCGATAAAACTTAATATAAGCTGCAATTGGTTTGAATTTTTCATCATAATCATTTTGGCGAGAGATACAGGAAAGATGCACTGTAGTTTAACAGCCGTGTTCGAAAATTGCCATGTAAACAAACAGGAATTCATCACAGATTGAATAAATGTCAAAAGCTACCTGACAAATAAAAGCTGAACGCAGTGGAAATGAGCGTAAGGGGAGCAATGGGAAAAGCGTTTAATGACTTCGAACGTAAAATATTGTCAACCAATCTGAGTAAAAACCCTTAGGTTTTAGTCTTACGTCAAATCAGCAAGCGGTTCGAAATCACTCAGTGACCATACTGGCACCGAAACAGAAGATAACAGAGAGAAGGCTGAAATATTCAATTCGGTCTTCCGAGACTGTTTGACGGGGGAAGATTATAACACGGTTCCTCTCTTCAATGATATATTGATTTTGAGATATAATGATATTGAGATAACAGATCACAGAATATAAAAACCTACTACAAACGCCTAGTAGTGAAAAGGCATCTAGACCTGATGAGGTGCCCATAAGATTCTACAAAGATTATGAGAAGGAACTTGCTTCCCTGCCAGCAGCACTTTATCATAGATCACTGGAGCAACAAAGGGTACCTAAGTAATGGTAAAAAGCGAGTTATTACTGTTTTCAAGAAGGGTGGTAGTATAGATGCACATAGCTATAGGCCTATATAATTGACGTCTATCTGTTGTAGAATTACCGAACTTGACTTTTTTTCAAGAATAATGACGCAATTGGGAAACCAAAGTCTCCATAAAAACCAACAAGGAGTATGCAGACAGAGATCGTGCATAACTCAGCTCATTCTGTCTCTTCATGAGATCCATAACGCTATAGACAATGGCGCTCAGGTTGATGTAGAGTCCCTTGACTTCATGAAGGCATTTGGCACCTTCCCACACTGCTGTTAGTAGTGGGACAAAGTATGTGTCAACCCACTCTCAAATGTTGCCAGATGTATCCAAGATAGCGGTGATGACATCACCCAATATGGCGACCTGTGGACTTGGCAACAGCACATGACGTCATCAAAGGTGGCGATCGTGACGTCAGCTGATGATGTGAGTACCACTTTCCAAGATAGCGGCCTCTGGCGGGAAAGTGCCACGCCTCCATGGTGGGAAGTCCGAATTTTGGTGGGAAATTGAATTACATGCTTCTACGGGTCACCTGGAAGTCCCCCGCCCCCGCCTTTCCGACTTTTCGCATGATGGCACATCTCCTCTTGGAAAATGGGCGAGAATTTCGAATTTTGAGGGGAATTTTGCTCTAAGAGCTTTGTAATTTAATTCAATATAATTGGTTTAAATTTGTATAAATTTGCTGAAATTTGGTTAAATTTATTATTTACCTACAGCAGCAGCAGCTTAGTGTGGTGTTATCACCACGAGAGGCTGAGATATCAGTGCTTGTTGTCCTGTCAGTGTGGAAGGAGCATGTGTTCAATTAGCGAGATGTTGGTGCCAGACAGGGGAAGTTTTAGTAGCTGTATTACAACCACTCATTCAGATGAGGAGTGCATCTACAGCTCACTGCATGTAGAATGGAAGCGAGCATTAATGCTTTAACATATAAAGAGGAAGAATATGGCCCTGCAAATAAGTGCTTTGCATTAAATATGCATTACACAATGCATGGAAACATGTGTATCTGCTGGAACTGTCTGTCATTTCTAAAACCTACATATAAGCTCCCAATCCACAAGAGAGAACTGCCTCCAACCCAGTAGACCACAGAACTGAGCTAGTTTGCGAGTTCGCTGCAATAGGTCACGTGATCATGCAGTTCAGTCGATAGGAGCACAGCATCATGATGATGTCGCGTGTGGCCCAGCCTAAACTATTGGCGAGAATTTCGAATTTTGGAGGAATTCCGAATTTTAGCAGGAATTTCTTTGTCCCAGGGCTGGGCTGTGTGTCCACCCCACCTGGGAATTGGCAGGAAAAGGAATTAGCCTGTCCTGGAGTGCTGGAGAGAGGAAGGAGTGTACTTTATTTATTTTTGGAACAGTTTATTTAGGGACAGATTTTTCATAGTTTGTTTATTACACTGATACAAAACACTCACCCTTATGTGCTTGGGGTCGCAATATACATTTTACAGACCTGGAAACTACTCGTAAATAATGTAGTACACTGATGTGCAGGGTCGCAAACAATTCGTAAATTACCGAAATAATTCAGTACACAGCACACATACGTGCAAATTACTCGTATATCACTGAAATAAAGCATGTGTAACGCTATGCAAACTTGTTATGGCATATTCATTTCTTTTACTTGATAACCCACTATTTGATGCGTTATTTGAGGGCTTTTGCATTCCAATGACGAAGGGCTATATACACTACGTGATCTAAAGTATCAGGACACTTGGCTGAAAGTGATTTACAAGTTCGTGGTGCCCTCCATCGGTAATGCTGGAATTTAATATGTTGTTGGCCCACCCTCAGCCTTGATGACGGCTTCCGCTCTCGCAGGCGTAATTCAGTCAGGTGCTGGAAGGTTTCTTGGGGAATGTCAGCCCATTCTTCATGGACTGCTACACTGAGGAGAGGTATCGACGTCGGTCGGTGAGGCCTGGCATGAAGTCATCGTTCCAAAACATCCCAAAGGATTCAAGTCATGACTCTGTGCAGGCCAGTCCATTACAGTGATGCTATTGTCGTGTAACCACTCCGCCACAGGCCATGCATTATGAAAAGGTGCTCGATTGTGTTGAAAGACGCAATCGCCATCCCCGAATCGCTCTTCAACAGTGAGAAGCAAGGAGGTGCTTAAAACATCAATGTAAGCCTGTGCTTTGATAGTACCACGCAAAACAACAAGGGGTGCAAGCCTCCTCCATGAGAAACACGACCACACCATAACACCACCGACTCCGAATTTTACTGTTGGCACTACATACGCTGGCAGATGAGGTTCACCGGGCATTCGCCATACCGACACCCAGCCATCGGATCGCCACATTGTGTACCGTGATTCGTCAGTCCACACAACGTTTTTCCATTGTTCAATCTTCCAATGTTTACGCTCCAGACACCCAGCGAGGTATCGTTTGGCAATTACCGGCGTGATGTTTGGCTTACGAGCAGCCGCTCGACCATAAAATCCAAGTTTTATCACCTCCCGCCTAACTGTCATAGTACTAGCATTGGATCCTGATGCAGTTTGGAATTCCTTTGTGTTGGTCTGGATAGATGTCTGCCTATCACACATTACGACCCTCTTCAACTGTCGGCGGTGTCTGTCAGTCAACAGACGAGGTCGGCCTGTACGCTTTTGTGCTGTAGGTGCCCCTTCACGTTTCCACTTCACTATCACATCGGAAACAGTGGATCTAGGGACGTTTAGGAGAGTGTAAATCTCGCGTTCAGATGTGTGACACAAGTGATACCCAGTCACACGACCACTTTCGAAGTCCGTGAGTTACGCGGAGCGCCCCATTCTGCTCTCTCACGATGCGTAATGACCACTGAGATCGCTGATATGGAGTACTTGGCAGTAGCTGGCAGCACAATGCCTCTTATATGAAAAACGTATGTTTTTGGGGGGTTCCGGATACTTTTGATCACAGTGTATTTCTCTTGATGTTTTCCACTAATTATAAAATGTTCTTTATTTTCCTTTAAATTTCCATTGAATGCGCGAATTTAAGTAACACACTTCCACCAATGAGCTTTTTGTCTCTATAAACACAATTGTAGCTTCTATAGCTTATATGGATGTTTGAAATTCTTAGATTTAAGAGCAAATATCTCGTCTCCATGCCTGTTTAAGCTAACAGATTGTAAACTAAGCACAGAACTACAGATTTAGACAGTCGGAACGATATCTCTATGACGCTGTTGCAAGAAAACTGTAAATTGTTATTCGCGCATAATAATTCGTTGAAGGTGAACTGCTGGTAATTGCAGATTGGCAGACGGCGGCCGTGGCGCAGAGAGCGTTCCCCTGTTCCACCTAGCAACGGCACGCTAATGGAGATAGCGGGCTGGAGTGCCGCTGTCACATGGACAGCACCGCCGCGTGCTACAGGCTTATCAAGGGAGCAGGTTGTCGCGCGTAATTACTTCTGGGGAAGCTCTAGCGTGCTGCTTGCAGGGCCGCCAGCGACGGATAACGTTACGAAAGGAAGAGAGATTATAGTCTCCTGTCCCGGCTACGTCGAGGTCATTAGAGACGGTGGACATCCTGGGAGTGGACTAGAATACGGAGAGAAATGAGCCACCTCCTTCTCTTAGCAACGATCCCGGTACTTACCTAAAGCGATTTGGAGCAACTATGTAAAAGCTAAATCAAGATGACCAGATGTGTTTTTACTCCCATTTCCCACAAATTTTAAGCCAGCGGTTTGACCATTAAGTCCGCTTCCCAGGTAAACATCACGACCTTACTATGGTAAGTGTCGACGGTTTCCTGCATAAGATTCTTGTTATTGTTGATATTTTCTATCCGATGACTTGTTTTATTCAGCTTTCAATGCAAATTCATCATCTGCAAGGCTCTTCATCTCTGCGTAACTATTGTTAAGTACAATCATTTGATCACATTAACTACAGGCAGGTCTATCTGCAAAAGTTTAACGATTCGCGCTGCAATTGCCAGACTGAATATTTATCAACGTTTCAGGACACGTCATTCAACCGACGCCTTCTATTTTGAAACATTCCCATAAACCTCATCTCTCCCAGTGCGATTAGGCACCTCTTCAGTAATAAAAACGATCTACCCATCGAATCATCTACGTTCTTCTGTAGCACCACATTTCAAAGGCATCTGTTTTCTACTTCTCTGAGCTGCTTATCGTTCACTTTTCACTTCTGTAGCATGTTATACTCCATACAAATACACCATCTGATCGAAAGTATCGGGAAGCGTGTCAATGGATTTGAACTCTGTTGGGAACACTTTAAATGAGGTGTATGAACGCCTGTGGAGGAATGGCAGCGAAGTTGTTGTTCGAACTCATCCAAAAGATGTTTCATTGGGTTCGGGTCGGGACTGTGGGTCGATCAGTCCATTTCGCCAATGTTACCGTCCACACACCACTGCCGTATGTGCTTCTTTATGACACAGTGCACTTTCATGGTGATGCAATCACCATCACCGAACTGTTTCTCTACTGTACACAATGGTGTGAAATGCATTCATATTACCGCATTTAGCGTTTTCTTTAAAGTAATAAGGTGATCACATCCTAACCTCGAAAAAGACCCATATAATCATAAAACCATATCCTCCATACTTGGAGGAGGAGGAGGAGGATATTAGTGTTTAACGTCCCGTCGACAACGAGGTCATTAGAGACGGAGCGCAAGCTCGGGTGAGGGAAGGATGGGGAAGGAAATCGGCCGTGCCCTTTCAAAGGAACCATCCCGGCATTTGCCTGAAGCGATTTAGGGAAATCACGGAAAACCTAAATCAGGATGGCCGGAGACGGGATTGAACCGTCGTCCTCCCGAATGCGAGTCCAGTGTGCTAACCACTGTCCTCCATACTTCACTGTTTGCGCTACACATGATGGCAAGGTAATGTTCCTCAGGCATGCGCCAAGCCCAAACCCATACATCGGATTGTCACAGGGAACAGCATGATTCATCGCTCCAAATCACTCGTTTCTAGCCATCCACTGTTCGACGACGTCGCTCTTTACACCGCCGCCAGAGTCTCTTAGAATTGAGAACGGAAATGTGTGGCTTATGAGGAGCTGGCTGACCACAACGACATTCTTTTTGACTGCATACGCACAGCTATTGTGCTAGCTAAACTTCTGTTAGCACTCTTTGATACGAGTGATTCCTTTTCCTTTTTTTTTCCAGAAAAGCCTTAGTCTATATTCGACGTTAAAAATTTCTCTTCTTCAGAAAAGCTGTTCTTGCCGTTGCCAGTCAACATTTTATATTCACTCTACTTATGCCATCATCACTTATTTTGCTGTCCAAACAACAAAACTTATCTACTACATTAAGTGTCTCACTTCCTCATCTGATTCCCTCAGCATCACCTGATTTAATTCGACTACATTCCATTACCGTTGTTTTGATTTTTTTATGTTCATCTTATAGCTCCTTTTAAGATGCTGTCCATTTCATTCAACTGCTCTCCAAATTCCCTTGCTGTCTCTAACAATATTACAAAGTCATTGGCAAACCTCAAAATTTTTTATTTCTTCTCCTTGAACTTTAATTCCTACTCCAAACTTTTCTTTTGTTTCCTTTACTGCTTGCTCAATGTGCAGACTGAATAACTCGGGGGTTGACTACAACCCTGTCTAACTCCCTTGCCAACCAGTCCTCCCCTTTCATGCCGTCTATTCTCAGTGTAAATTGTAAACAGCCTTTCGTTCGCTGCATTCTACCCCTGCTGCCTTAAAATTTCAGAGGCAGCATTTCGGTCGACACTGTCAAAAGCTTTCTCTAATCTACACATGCTATAAACGTAGGTTTCTATTTTCTTAACGTATCATCTAAGATAAGTTCCTACATTTCTCAGGAATCCAAACTCATCTTCCCTGAGATTGGCTTCTACCAGTTTTTCCATTCTTCTGTAAAAATTCATGTTAGTATTTTGCATCCACGACTTATTAAACTAATAGTTCAGTACTATTCACACGTGTCAGCACCTGCTTTCTTCGATATTGTTATTATTACATTCTTGTTGAAGTCTGAGGGTATTTCGCCAGTTTTGTACGTCTTGAACACCAAGCGGAAGAGTCTTATCATGGCTGGCTCTCCCAAGGCTATCAGGAGTTCTGACAGAATGTCATCTACTTCCGGAGCCTTGTTTCGATTTAGATCTTTCAGTGCTCTGTCAAATTCTTCTCGCAGTATCATATCTCCCATCTCGTCCTCGTTCTCTTCTATTTCCACAAATTTAAGTTCTCAGTACAAAAACCATAACTACGGTTCTAGATTTAGCATCTGACTACAATAAAAAAATGCTTCGACACAACCAGCACCAGTAACAAAAACCAAATGCCACCAATTATTAAATAAAAAAATAAAAATTTGCCTCAGCCTCACGCAGCTATTTAAAAACTATATACTGCATATATAAAGAGAGAGAGAGAGAGAGAGAGAGAGAGAGAATGATGTGCAAAACATAAGGGCGAAAGAAACTTTTGCGTTGTGTGTCACTGCCAAGTAGTACAGCTCGATGAAACTTAGACCGTAGGTGGAACTGCGTATGCCGGCCGGGGTGGCCGAGCGGTTATTGGCCCTACAGTCTGGAACCGCGCGGTTGCTACAGTCGCAGGTTCGAATCCTGCCTCGGGCATGGGTGTGTGTGACGTCCTTAGGTTAGTTAGGTTTAAGTAGTTCTAAGTTCTCGGGGACTGATGACCTCAGAAGTTAAGTCCCATAATGCTCAGAGCCATTTGAAGCATTTTTGGAACTGCGTATGTTAGCGGTGGTGACCACTCTCACTATTAACAACAATATCATGCCTTTTGTAACGTCCATCGAACCATCGTAAGTGAGAGCTGGTACAATGACGCTGTCTTACATACAACGGTGTGCAAAACTTTCGCATGTTGTGCCACGGCCAAGTAACAGAGCTCCTGAAACTTAGACCACACTAAGAACTGCTCCAGAAGAGGACAGGACGAAACTGAAAGAAATACGCAGTGAGCCGAACAAAAATGACATTTTTATTCAAATACAATAATTACACCGAAGTCACCGCGAATCATGATGCTTCGGCTTCGGCATTACAAAAAGCGGGACGAGGTTCTTAACAAGGCGCGTGATTACCACCGACGACAAAGCATGCTCTGCATGCTGGCCATAAGCTTGGTAAGGAGCCCATGTGGTAGGGTGTTCCATTCCTACTATCAGCGAGGTTGAGAACTGCTAGATGGTCGTAGGTACAAGGGGACACACATGCTCGATGGGATTAAAGTCCGGGGAACGGGCAAGGCAGTCCATTCACCAAATATCCTCTTGTTCCAAGTGCTCCCTCACCTGCGCTGTTCGGTGAGGTCGTGCATTTTCATCCATAAAAATGAAATCAGGGCCGAATGCACCCCTCAAAAACACACATTGGGAAAGAGTAAAGTGTCGCAATAACGCTTACCGGTGATTGTACCGTGTTCAAAGATTTGGAGGTCATTAAGCCCATACAACATTATGCCATCCCTCACTGTAACACATGGACCAAAACGATCACATTTGAGAATTTTCCCGAGTGCATTACGTATTCTCATCTCCCGCCATGTGAGGGTACATCTACAATCACTATTCAGACTGAATCTGTTCTCATCTGAAAAGAGAAGGCGATCTCTTTTCTCGTTGGACCAGGCACTTTGCTCTCGATACCGTGGCAAACGGTGGCGCCGATGTGCGGGTGTCAGAGGAAGAAGGCAAAGACACAATCTGCATGCAGTCGCCGTGCCGCTGTGGAGCATCAGACTGCGTACCTTGCAGCCAGGTTAACTGTGATTGCAGCCGCACTCGCTGTTTGACGTGCGTCTGTTCTTGCCCGTTGCACAGTGCAGCGGTCAATTGCTCCTGTAGTTGACAGTAGTCGACCGTCCTTTCCTTCGGGCAGCATTACCTGTCTACATCTACATCTACATGGTTACTCTGCAATTCACACTTAAGTGCCTGGCAGAAAGTCCATCGAACCATTTTCATACTACTTCTCTACCATTCCACTCTCGAATGGCGCGTGGGAAAAAGGAACACCTAAATCTTTCCGTTCGAGCTCTGATTTCTCTTATTTTATTATAATGATCATTTCTCCCTACTTAGGTGGCTGTCAACAAAATATTTTCGGATTCGGAAGAGAAAGTTGGTGATTGAAATTTCGTAAATAGATCTCGCCGCAAAGGAAACCGCCTTTGTTTCATTGACTGCCACCCCAACTCGCGTATCATATCAGTGACACTCTCACCCCTATTGCGCGATAACACGAAACTAGCTACCCTTCTTTGCAGTTTTTCGATGTTCTTCGGCAATCCTACCTGCTAAGGATCCGACACCGCTTAGCAATATTCTAGCAAAGTGTAATGTAGGCTGTCTCTTTAGTGGGTTTGTTACATCTACTAAGTGTTCTGCCAACAAAGCGCAGTCTTTGTTTCGCCTTCCCCACAATATTATCTATGTGGTCTTTCCAATTTAAGTGGCCCGTAATTGTAATTTCTAGGTATTTAGTCGAATTTACAGCCCTTAGATTTGTGCGGTTTATCGTATACCCAAAATTTACCGTATTTCTTTTAGTAGCCATGTGGGTGAACTCGGATTTTTCTTTGTTTAGTGCCAATTGCCACTTTTCGCACCATACAGAAATCCTCTCTAGATCATTTTGTAATTGGAATTGATCGTCTGATGATTTTACTAGACGGTAAATTACAGCGTCATCTGCAAACAATCGAAGGGGACTGCTCAGATTATCACCTAGATCATTTATGTAAATCAGGAACAGCAGAGGGCCTATGACACTACCTTGCGGAACGCCAGATATCACTTCTGTTCTACTCCATGATTTACCGTCTATCACTACGAACTGTGACCTCTCTGAGAGGAAATCACGAATCCAGTCACGCAACTGAGACAATATTCCATTTGCACGCAATTTGATTAATAGTCGCTTGTGAGGAACGGTATCAAGAGCCTTCTGGAAATCTATGAATATGGAATCGATCCGAGATCTCTTGTCGACAGCACTCATTACTTCATGGGAGTAAAGAGCTAGCTGCGTTGCACAAGAACGATATTTTCTGAATCCGTGTTGATAATGTATCAATAAGTCATCTTCTTTAAGGTGATTCATAGTGTTCGAGTACAGTATATGCTCCAAAATCCTACTGCAAATTGAGGTCAGTGATATGGGTCTGTAATTGAATGGGTTATTCCTATTTCCTCTTTTGAATATTGGTTGACTTGTGTTACTTTCCAGTCTTTAGGAACAGACCTTTCGTCAAGTTTGCGGTTGTATATGATTGCTAATAAAGGCACTATTGTGTCTCCATACTCTGAAAGGAATTTGATTGGTATACCATCTGGACCGGAAGACTTGCCTTTCTTAAGTGATTTGAGTTGTTTCGCAACACCTAAGATATCTACTTTATGTCACTCATGCTAACAGCAGTTCTGGTTTCGAATTCTGGAATATTTACTTCGGAACGCTCCCAAAGCACACTGCTATGAACGATACCAAACACCGGGTTACACTTGTCACACGACGTCCTACTTCCAGTTGCCCGGCAATTCTTCCCTGTGTGAAGTCATCCATGTGTCGTGTCCGGGCCATGTTATAATCAAGGACACCACCACGATACACCGTAACTAAAAAACATTACCTGATTCTGAACCCAGATTGAAATTTTATTTCATTATGAGAAACTCTAATTATTTACTAAGTAGGTTGCAAATGAGTAATTCGATCGCATTAACGTTTTAGGATACAAGGTAAAAGCGTTACAAGCTTTTAATGAGCTTTAGAACATTATAGTGACATTCAGATGAAACAAGGGCGAAAATTAATACATTGTAGAGTAAAAACAAACGAAATAAATTACCTTAAACTGTAATCGTTATCACGAGAATAAATTACATCGAGAAGACACTTCGTTGAGGTAGTACTAACTGTCGTCAGTAGATCGCGAGACTAAAGTTGCTGTTGTTACGAATGACCTGCGCCCTAGAAGTTATTGCAGTCCGTGTTTCAGATTTGTTAAAGCACAACACTGCGGAAGGGTTGGAGGGGGAATTCTGGTACCAGCTTGCTGGGAACTAGAGGAGTGCGTGGAGGGGAGCAGTGACCGGGCGACTACTTACGTCATGTCACCAACCTTGAGAATCTATATCGCATACTTTGGCTTTTTAGGAACACATACTACGTTTAAACTGCAGTTTGCCTGAATCCATCTGCAGTCGGAACTGACCTCATTTTAAAATTGGGCAAGTACTCAAGAAAAGTATATATTCCTGCAGAAGACAGTAAAAGTTCAGATAGTACTAGTGGCGTACTTATGTGCTTCGTGCTGCAATGTTGTCGACGCTCACAGTGACGTATGACGGGAACAAAATGGGATATGTCAGCTCCTGGTTCTACGCACCCAATGAGACAGCGTCAGGCAGACGGTATGTCTGGAAGCAAGAGGAATTATAGCGTTACCTCAGTATCGAAGCGAAATCCAATACGGCTTCGGATAAAAACAACTGTATTCTCAGGTCCCATAGCAACCACAACAGAAAACGCATCATTTGCTGAAGAAACAGCCAAATATTTATGACAACGAATATATAACTTTCGCAGCCGTGCTATTTGGATGATGATGATGGTTAAAAATAGTGACACAACTGACAGCAGGATTGTTGTTGTTGTTGTGGTCTTCAGTCCTGAGACTGGTTTGATGCAGCTCTCCATGCTACTCTATCCTGTGCAAGCTTCTTCATCTCCCAGTACCTACTGCAACCTACATCCTTCTGAATCTGCTTAGTGTATTCATCTCTTGGTCTCCCCCTACGATTTTTACCCTCCACGCTGCCCTCCAATACTAAACTGGTGATCCCTTGATGCCTCAGAACATGTCCTACCAACCGATCCCTTCTTCTGGTCAAGTTGTGCCACAAACTTCTCTTCTCCCCAATTCTATTCAATACTTCCTCATTAGTTATGTGATCTACCCATCTAATCTTCAGCATTCTTCTGTAGCACCACATTTCGAAAGCTTCTATTCTCTTCTTGTCCAAACTATTTACCGTCCATGTTTCACTTCCTTACATGGCTACACTCCATACAAATACTTTCAGAAATGACTTCCTGACACTTAAATCTATACTCGATGTTAACAAATTTCTGTTCTTCTGGAACGCTTTCCTTGCCATTGCCAGTCTACATTTTATATCCTCTCTACTTCGACCATCATCAGTTATTTTGCTCCCCAAATAGCAAAAGTCCTTTACTACTTTAAGTGTCTCATTTCCTAATCTAATACCCTCAACATCACCCGACTTAATTCGACTACATTCCATTATCCTCGTTTTGCTTTTGTTGATGTTCATCTTATATCCTCCCTTCAAGACACCATCCATTCCGTTCAATTGCTCTTCCAAGTCCTTTGCTGTCTCTGACAGAATTACAATGTCATGGATTTTAATACCTACTCCGAATTTTTCTTTTGTTTCCTTTACTGCTTGCTCAATATACAGATTGAATAACATCGGGGATGGCTACAACCCTGTCTTACTCCCTTCCCAACCGCTGCTTCCCTTTCATGCCCCTCGACTCTTATAACTGCCATCTGGTTTCTGTACAAATTGTAAATAGCCGTTCGCTCCCTTTATTTTACCCCTGCCACCTTTAGAATTTGAAAGAGAGTATTCCAGTCAATATTGTCAAAAGCTTTCTCTAAGTCTACAAATGCTAGAAACGTAGGTTTGCCTTTCCTTAATCTTTCTTCTAAGATAAGTCGTAAGGTCAGTATTGCCTCACGTGTTCCAGTATTTCTACGGAATCCAAACTGATCTTCCCCGAGGTCGGCTTCTACTAGTTTTTTCATTCGTCTGTAAAGAATTCGTGTTAGTATTTTGCAGCTGTGGCTTATTAAACTGATTGTTCGGTAATTTTCACATCTGTCAACACCAGCTTTCTTTGGGATTGGAATTATTATATTCTTCTTGAAGTCTGAGGGTATTTCACCTGTTTCATACATCTTGCTCACCAGATGGTAGAGTTTTGTCAGGACTGGCTCTCCCAAGGCCGTCAGTAGTTCCAATGGAATGTTGTCTACTCCGGGGGCCTTGTTTCGACTCAGGTCTTTCAGCGCTCTGTGAAACTCTTCACGCAGTATCGTATCTCCCATTTCAGCTTCATCTACATCCTCTTCCATTTCCATAATATTGTCCTCAAGTACATCAAATACAGCAGGATTATTAAGCGAAAAATGTCGAAAAGAATAAGGTCCGCATGTTAATGCAGACCATTTCTCTTCGTTTATTTTATTTCTCCTAGTATTAACGGTATCGAAATGTAGAGAATCAATAAATGACATAAATTTCGATTAGGTATAAGGTTACTTTTTAGGCAGATACTTTATATCAAGAAAAGTTTGTAATTTTGATTAGTCAGAATATATTTAAAATAAGTTTTTCTCAAGAAGCCTCTTGAAGAAATGGGGGTCGTCATATAATCACGGTCGTCTTACACTTGGGCAAATACGATACTCACTGAAATAAACCATTCATCGATCCACTCAAAACACAATATGTATTCTTCCAATAACACTATAGGCACTGCAACTCACAGTAACAACTTTTTTACAGTCTTTGAAAAATATCAATAATAACTGCAATAGCAATGGCGCAATTATAAATCGGTCAGTACAGAACGCATACAATACAACGCTACTACAGTCTCAAATTAACTTTCCTGTTCTTCATGACAAAGACAGCTTGTGGATGACGCGCCTCATAGATCACTGTTACGCTTCTTCATCGCGTTTACACTAGCCTCACGTGTACGGCACTCTCTGGAACTCGAGGCTGGGTGGCCGGCAGGAAGCTCTTAGCAGCGAACATAAAACAATTTTTTTTTTCCAAAATTATTAGTAAAAGGGTATTTCTCCAGTTTTCTTCTTTCTTACATCAGAGAGCAACAGTTTAATATTCATTATCCTGACTTGAAATTAATATCTTAGCAGGAAATAAAAAACTATGTAAGAGATCATTTATAGACGATTTAGTAACACATTTTTATTTGATGTTAACAAAGTTCTTTTAATTTAGAAATGTGTTTTTCTTCTTATTGTCAGTCTGCATCCTCTTTACTTCGGCCATCATTAATCTTTTTTTCTGGCCAAATAACAAAACTCATCAACTAATTCCCTCGGCGTTGCCTGAATTCAGCTTTACTCCGTTACCTTCGTTTTACTTTCGTTGACTTTCGTCTTATAACCTCTTTTCAAGACGCTATTCATTACGTTCAAATGTTCTTGCATGTGCTTTACCATCTCTGATAGAATTGCAATGTCATCTGCAAACTTAAAAACCTTGTATTTCTGCTCCAAAAATTTTAACTGACTTTCCAAATTTCTCTTTGGTTACCTTCAGTGGTTACTCAACGCACAGACTGACTGCTACCCTTTCATAGTTCAACTCTTATAACCAGTCTGATTTATGTACAAGTACAACCTTTCGCTAGCTACATTCCTGTTCTTTTCGCAAATTGAGAGAGTTTGTTCTATGCACCACCGTCAAAAGCTATTTTTCCTGTAGCCCGTCTGATGTGAAACGACGATTGTTTTCTTTCCTTTTTTAAACAATGTACCTGCGTTTGCAATAATTGACGGCTCTCGTAATTTGTACCGGTGCCACACATCCGCATTCACCGGTTACTTTTTTGCGATAGTTTTCTTCTCTCTTAATAGGCAGATATAATCAGGATCTACATCTACATCTTCATCTACATGGATATTCTGCAAATAAAACTAAAGTGCCTGGCAGAGGGTTCACCTCACCACTTTCACAATAACTCTGTATTATTCCAATCTCGAACAGCGCTCGGAAAAAAGGAACACCTACATCTTTCCGTACTATCTTCTTTATTTCGTTGTGACGATAGTTTGTCTCTATTTAGGTCGGCGTCAACAAAATATTTTCGCACTCGGACGAGAAAGCTGATGATTGAAATTTCTTGAGAAGATTCCGTCGCAACGAAGAATGCCTTTGTTTTAATTATGTCAATCCCAAATCCTATATCATGTCAGTGACATTCTCTCCACTATTTCTCGATAATACAAAACGTGGCGCTCTTCTTTGAACTTTCTCGATGCACTCCGTTTATCCTATCTGGTAAGGATCCCACACCACGCAGCAGTACTCCAGCAGTATCTTTAGTTTAAAGTAAGACAAAATCCATTGATGGCAACATGAACAACGAGTGCTGTGCCGTAGATTTGGGCTTACTCATATGTAATTAATGTTGTCGCCCGAAAACTCCATTCATCCGTTACTGTTTTGCGATAGTCTTCTTACTCCTCGTAGGCGGATGTTATCAGCAAGTATATTTGGTTTAAGGTAAAACAAATTCAGATGATGTCAACGAGTGCTGTGGTGTAAATTTACTCATGCGGACTCAAAAACTGCAATAATTTATACATTGTCTGTTTAAAAACTGACGGGAAAATACAATTACCGTAACGTGCTTAGGAATTACTGAACTTCTGCATCTGCTAAATAAACATGAACCTCACGTGAAGCTGGGTTATGTAAGCCCTTCAATTTTTGCTAGACGACGAAAACATGCAGAAGGAAAGCAGAGGTAAAGATCCTATCTCTAGATGGAAATAGCGCGCTCAGCTGGAAAGATCTCGTCTCACGATAATCTGATCCTGGGGCTACGTAGATATGCAGAGAGGCGATGCAAATCGTGACGAAACTACCACAGGTGTCTTATAGTAAAAAGAAACCGCAGTTGTGTGAAAGGTAGAGCGTTGCATATCCGAGTAACAGTGAAGATTCCTAGGTTTCCATTGTTTCCAAGTGTGGAATTATCCCTCGAAATAGCAGAATAATTTTGGATTATTCCGGGAACAACTGCCGTACTAACACAAGCAGTTTTTCTTTCCTTTTTTTCGCATGGCTCCAACATTCCAGTGAAAGCAACATCCAATATAAAATTAAGAATGCGCAGTCTGAATATTAAGTTTAATTTCCATTATACATTTCCCTAGCTGATATGATTGGCTTTTCGGAGAGGTAACTATTCGTGTCCGATTCCAGTGCGAATTCAGAGTCTCATGGCGCCACCCAAAAGCAGATGTAAAACTTTCAAGACAATGATAAAGATCAGAAGCCCATCTTCAGTCGAGCAAGGAGAGCGACAAAAGATCACGAAGCTACTCTGCTTGCCTACTCCAGAGCTTCGTCACATGAGCAACTTCTGCAGTGAAGTGCTACTTTCCTTGATCCACCTTATCAGTATACACTGTATAATATTATGGCTCAAAATAAGAAATTAATGATTTTTAAGCTGGTAATATTAAACTCGTTGTTATTAAAATAGTGCGTGTGGTGTCTCTGTTTGTATGTCTGTGACGGTCAATATCAATTTCCAGAGCGGCGTCGACTACTCCCACAGCATACGTAATTTCGTACACGTGGACAAGTTACTTTCGTGGTATGGAAGCAGCTGCCGACCCCGACGGTTACCTGTCAAATCCTTGAAACGTAAGAGAAAGAAAACTTCTATAGGATCTTCTCGAATTGGGATACTGCCATTCGCATTTGGTCATTCGATGACTGCGAGTGAAACGAGTTCGTTTTAGCAGAGAAAACTTTCTCTATGCTTTTGACCGTATTATTGAAGCAGGTTCTACAGCAAACATCGACTACCGAATGCTCGAGGTCCTATACAAGCTTGTCGAACATTACAGTTCATCACAGAATCTTTTGATCAAAAATAAATACGCGAAACTTCCTTTGAAATGCACCAGGCTGTATTATGGCTGTTACTAAACTCTACACTAACGTTAAATATCACTTGTGAATCTCAAAAAAACACAAATTATACAGTGTGGATCGTAACACTGTTTCATTGCACACACTTAATACACGTCCTCTCGTTATCCTGTCTTGCAACGAAGTCCGGTCATACATTGATTTTCTTACATTTCTTCGCTCGCCATGGAGCAACGCTAAGTCCATAAATATTTCCTTCGCGCAGGCGAAACGCGCCGCCTCGCGACAAATATTAAATTTGAATCAATATCAGTTTACAGGTCATTGGACCGATCAGCTGATCGATTTACGACTCATCGTCGCAAGTTTGGGGAAAGGGATGTTATAACTTGTTTATTGCTTTCCATACATTAAAAGATTTCAGTATACCTAAGCGTACGTCTTATTCCATAATCAATGTCTATACTTTATCTTTTTAACTTACTGTTATGTTCGAAAGGAATCATAGAAGCTAGTCAAATGCATGACCCTATTCTACTAGTCGCTATGGCACTACTAGACTCAAAGCCCACTTCTTAACGTTTTTTACAAACACAACAAATCATTAAATTCTTTATTCGTGTGGCTATATTGTCCGTAGTTGCTCTACAGTTCTTCAGAGTATTGTGGTCGCAATGACAGAACAAAAATACTCTCAAGAACAACAAATCATATTTACATCCACTATTACATCTCAATCCCCAGTTTTGTCAGTGTTTAATCGAAGCTAAAAGTAAGTTAACAATTTGTTTTCATGCGTGCCGATCAACAAACTAGTTCGTCATTTGACTGTGGTCATGACGTTTTTAGTGGTGTATTGTACGTGTTAAGACGTCTGCTAATGGTTGTTATGCGTCATAAATGAATAAACGTTTAAACTTCAATGATCTGTAAATAACACGACGTAGATAATAATTTTATTGTGCTTTGGGTTTTCGCTAATTCCAGAAATACTTGCTGTACCTCAACAGTAAGCAATCTTGGCAGTTTCAGTAGACATACCGTACTATTAATTTAACATACACAGTTGCCAGGCCTTGTCGTTTACCTCCTTATAGCACTCAAAAGGACAGCAAAACCGCTCGTTTAGTCACAAACGAACCATCTAACAGTGCTGCTGATTCTATTTGATGAATCCTTCACTTATACTGAGGACCTTAAAGGCCCGATTACACTTCCCTGAAGCACAGCCGACGTCAGTGTCACTTCTGTCGAACATTCGTCGTCCACTACACTGCTAGCCTAATATTCAACAAGCCAATCACAATTGGCAAAGATTGTTCGTGTGGACATATGCTGACTGGTAAGGGGCAACGTGATTCAGTGTCGAACGCCATCCGGAAATCTAGGAAGACGGAATCTACTGGTTAAACTGCGTCTGTTTGCGAGATTCCGTGTGTGAATGAAGCAAACTGTGTTCGAGAGGTATGATTTATCCTGATGTCATGTTAATTCTTCAATAGAGGTTGTTTTCCTCTAGTAACGTCACAATTTTTTGTTTAGTATATTATCTACGATCTTGGAACAGACGAACATAAGCGATATTGGTGTGCGTATCCTTTATTTTACCCTTTTCGTAAAGAGAAGTGACATGCTGTCTTTTCAGTCATGTCGGACGGTTCATTGCGCAAGAGATCCTCCAATACATATGAGCTAGAAAACAGCTAGTGTATTCCGTGTAAAATCTAACGACAATTCTGATAGGGATTCGTGCCTTATTCGTTTTGTGACGTTCTTTAAAATTTACTGACATGCTTAAATGATTGCCTGAACTGGGAATACATACAAAATTGGAGTTACCGTGTAGCGTGTTGTAACTGCAAGTGGTGTGTTTACTCTGTATTATTGATAGTAAAACTTTATATGAACTGATTGAGCAATGCAACTCCCAATACCAATAAAGAATGATAACTTTGGTCCCTGTGCACATAACAAATAATTAAAACTGTTTTACCTCTAAAGATCGTGTTATATTCTGCTCTCTCACGAAGAAAACTAAAATACACTAGCTGAAAAGACAGCATGTCACTTCTCTTTACGAAAAGGGTAAAATAAAGGATACGCACACCAATATCGCTCAGTGGTGTTCAATGCTGGCCGTAATATCTTAAATATACATGAAATTCTTTTGGCTGATAAATGAAAATATTTAAGAAAAATTGCATTACATTAAAAAACGTGACCTGGCCAGGGAGGCGGTAGTGATTTGGGTGAATTACTATAATGACTTTTTCAATAGTGAAGTTGTATTCGAAGTTAAGTTTGGCTTTTCAAAACCTCTGGCAACTGAAATTACATTACTCAAAAAAATTACAACCCTTTTACTAAATGAAAACCATCTTTGCTGACGTAGCCACAAATAGTGACATTTGTACAGCAAGTATTATCTAACATCACTAAAAAGCATAAAAACAAATAATCAAAATACACATACCTGTGTTAACAAATCTTAGAAATATTACAAAAGGGAAATATCTAACTAGCCTATAAATCAAATCTGTTTACGTACACTGTGAGGTTACTCAACAGAGAGCTCAATGTTGCCAATTACCAGCCAACTCATTTACACTATCGCGTTAGCAAAAGGAAAGTAACAAAAAATTAATTTCTTTACCTTAACTGCGAGAAGACTTCTGCTTCCATATGTATATTTCCAATAATACATGTACTCGTAAAGCTTCTTTGTAATATCAGTCCAATAATCCTTTCTTGTCACAATTAACTTTATGTTTCAACATTTAACTTAACATTTCATTATAAAATCACTCACCATTTTAACTACCTATTTTACGTGCAGTGTAACACAAAATATTGGTATGATGAAATTCCTACATTACAGTCTAACACTTGGTGGCTTTACAGAGCATAGCACAAAAAGCTGCCTACTGCATTCTCTTTCATTTACAGACAGCTACACACTCACTGCTGTGGGTCAAGTGCTCACCTACTCGAACAATATAATCTCAGACCAGAAGCAGTATATTTGGCTCTGCGATCGTGCAAAGTCAGCGATCCGCTTTATAGAGCCCATCAGAGACACACATTGTTTACAATATAATAGTTTCATTTTAGTTTACATTAGTCTCACTACAATATTCGGGTGCCACATATAAGTGTACCCCAGTTGACTCCTTTCAGTTTTAAATAGCTGTCTTCCAATACCAAGAGTGCTTATATAAATATTTCTCAGACACGAGTCTGTGCAGTGACCGTTAAACAAGTATAGTTCGTGGCGAACTATATTTTCATAATTGTGTTTCTGGAAGCAAACACAGTAAAATGAGCTTCAGCCACAATATGAATTAGTAGTATCACACAGCATAAAATGCCTTACAGTTTCCTTACTCTGCCAGGACATTTCAGCTACCAATTCAAATACATCATCATCAACATATCCTATTTTGATTTTGCCCTCTTGGCGGTTCCAATTTCAGGACGATCTTTCCATCTCTTCTTAGGAAGCCCAACATCTCTTCTCCCTTGAGGTGTACATTGAAGTGACAAAGTCATGGAATAGTGGTATGCAGATATACAGATGGCGGTAGTATCGCGTACACAAGATATAAAAGGGCAGTGCAATGGCGGAGCTATCATTTGTACTCATCTGACTCATATGTTAAGGTTTCCGACGTAATTATGGCCTCACAACCGGAATTAACAAGCTTTTAATGCAGAATGGTAGTTGGAGATAGACTTATGGAACATTCAGCTCCGGAAATTGTTAGGGAATTCAATATTCCGAGATCCACAGTGTCAAAAGTGTGCCGAGAATACCAATTGCCAGGCATTACCTCTCACCACGGACAATCCAGCGGCAGACGACCTTCAATTAACGACACAGAGTACGACGTGCGCTCAGAGTTGTCACTGCTAACAGACAAGAAACACTGCGTGACACAACCGCAGAAATCAATGTGGGAAGTACAATGAACTTATGTGTTAGGGCAGTGCGGCGAAACATGGCTTTAATGGGCTATGGCAGTAGACTGTAAGTAGGCTGTTTAGGTTTTCTGCTGGTAACGCCACGTAGCGCTCTGTATGAAAATCACTGGCTGTGCTGTGTGCAGTCTGTGGCTGGTTTCCATTGTTGTTTGCTATTGTAGTATTGGGCAGTTGGCTGTTAACAGCGCGTAGCGTTGCGCAGTTGGAGGTGAGCCGCCAGCAGTGGTGGATGTGGGGAGAGAGATGGCGGAATTTTGAGAGCGGACGATCTGGACGTGTGTCCATCAGAAAGAATAAATCCATGCCCGCGGCAGGATTCGAACCTACTGTGGGGCGGCGAGTAACTTGTGATAATTAAAATAATTGCTGTATAAATGTTTGAAATACAAATGTTTGAATGTTGTTAATGCTGTCTTTCGCCGTTCTCAACACTGGCTCTCTGTTTACTTTTTAGCACCCAGAAAGTGATTTAACAAAACGTGGAGCCTGTAATTAGAGTTCCTAGTGCCCACTTCATCTGAGAATACCATTATAGCTGCAGCTTATAGCTCTGAGGAATTAGGAGATTGTCCGGGATTTCTAATCAAAAACGATTTTCCAAAATAGTTGAGTATATTCTGAAATTCACTGATAAAAACACAAATATCCCTACAACCTAACTAACAGAGCAGTTCAGAGTCTAATGCGCTGATGCAACTATAAATGTCCGAATTAAATGTTAAAAATAATGCTCGCCAAAATTTGATGAGAATATTTCATCAAACGCCACGCTAAATAATTGGTAGAATGTCTGTCCCGCGACGGCACGTGAAAATACGACAATACGCAAACTGAAGCTAGATAATGAAAATCATCCCAGAATTAACCCTTCACTTGAAATTATTTCATGGTTCCGCGTATCGCTAGTAACTTAATACGGCACCCGAGGCGGTTTGTATCAGTGATACCGATGCGACGCGACTCCCGACACAGATGGCGTGCTATTCAGCGTCTGGAGAGAACTGGGGCCTTTTTTCCTCGCGCAGCGCTCTTATAGATATAGCCGCGGTGCGGACGGCTAAGGGAACGCCTGATCAAATCGGCTCTCCCGACTAGCCGCTGGGCTAGTAACGCACCACTTCAAGTTACATAATAATTTATAGCTTCTTTTGCTGATGGCCGATGAAGCTCTTAATTTAAACGTGCATTCAGCACGCAGGTAAGTATTGATAATAAAATTTTGACATGGCTAAGTTAAATATTTTGGGCGAGAGAATTAATTAAATTACACTGCACGCAGTAGATAAGCTCTGAACTGGTCCTTTTGAGATCCGCTATCGCTATAATTTTACAGGTATTCAAAAGAAACTTTTCACATCTTCACAGTCATAGCGGACCTCCAACCTATTTAAATCTAAACATCCTAGCCTTATTTATTAGCCTACTTAATCTATCTTGCTTCCTTCAGTTTTGAGATGAAAACCAGAAAATCATGAGTTTCCACTAAAGTCTTAATTTGTGAAATCCAAAGTATTGTTTTTATTAAATCATTATGAAATATGAATCTAAATATAAATTTTGAAGTCTCTAGCTCTTTTCTGTTGCGCCAATGATTTTTTCAGGAAAACGTCCAAATTTCGAAAATGGCTGTAGTTATCGAACTGATATTTAACACACATTAATTTAGTATTATACCTGACATGCTAGAAAAGTTTTAGGTCATTTGCTTGATTTTTAAGGTATTGCGCAACATTTATGACGTCAGAGCTAGTTACAGCAGACTGGCTGGCACACAATGGAAACTGATGTGAATTTACTACAGCGTGAGTAGGCTGCTTCCCTACATCACCCTCTACTTAAATTTTTTGTTTATGAATGTTAATGAATGAAAAAAAATTTTAATTACAAAAAGGGAAGCAAGAGTACAGTTTAACTCCCTATAAAAAATCAAAATTGAAATATAAACATGTAGAAACATTAAAGAAAACTGATTACCTACATTAATTATTTAAATTGTGGGCATGTTCACTGCCTTTTAAACAATGTCATTACTCAAAATTTTAAGCAAAGTCAATGAAATTTTTTGGCATACATATTGCCTTAGACAAACAAACACATACGAATTGAAAAATTATGAAAATCTTAGATCCATTAAATACATTAAATACATTTTTACATACTCAAATTCAAAGAAAATAACATGATACATAAACAGATTATTATCTATTAGCAGTCTTTTCTAAACCTGAAAGAAAAGTTCACAAATAATTTTTACACACGTGGTTGTAGCCGCTTTGGCTGGCGTCCTACACTTCCATTCACAAGGGTAGAGGAGGGGAAGTTGCTATGGTCTGTGTCCTTCACGTTCTCTCTAAATTACATGGGGGAAAGGGGAGGGGTCACTGTGACTTGTGTCCAAGTCACTCCACGCTTTCACGCAGCTACCAGGCTGCCATTATCTGGTTTGTCCTGTAGAACAAACAAAAAGAGTGCCTCAGAATCCATTCACTTAATATCTAAGGGTGGGTCACAATGAAATGGGTATATATACATTTTATCCTTCAATATTTTGCTGGAACAAAGTTAACAGAACTTTTTCAACATTACTCTCGCGGTTACTTAAATGTCATAAAATTGGTAAACAAATGGCTCAAAACGCCGTTAGTCACGTACTAGAGAAAATCTATGCTCAAGGCATACAATCATGAATCCTATTTAACATCCATTTATTATTTCTGGGCCGGAACACTGAACCAATGCTCGGTACATTCCTGACAAATCTGCATTTTATTTACTTAACTGACTCATCTTTGATTACCTTATTCTTAGAGATAGTATGAGTATATTTGATTAGTGGTTGTTTTCTCAGCTTCTTTGTACATGTGAGTAACTTTTGGTAATAGTACAGTTCTGAGTGTTCAAAACACACTACGTTTAGTTGACTACAAAATCCACTTATTGGTCCTCTGCTGTTGTGTTAGTTCCACATCTGCAATTAGGTACTTACTTACTTTGAAGTGTATTTATGCTGAGGTAAAATTAATGTTTCACGTCTGCCATTATGTTACTTATTTATTTTGCTAGTGTATGTACTTATGTAACACTCACTCTATTAATATTTAAAGCATAGGATAGCACATTTATTTCATATTCATAGTGTATTGCAGCTGATTAGTTTGCTCACGTGGCAATCCATTTCCACTCGATCGGACGCTGAAACCTCAGGTAGTCTCTCTCAGACCTACCACTAAAGTGCATCAAGTAATTATGGACGAGCGTAATGCTAAATTCCTTAAACCTATAGGACACCATGAGCTGCTCTGTCTCATCTAACATAAGGGTACCTATGGTCGCATTCACGCCTCCAACTCATAACCTCAATACGTGTAGGTGTATCCTGTCACACACTACACTAAAATAATAGCCAGCTCCAACCTTATAAATACTTCAGGGACATGTCCTTCACGTCTCAACCACAAACACTGCTCAATTCTATTACACTGCCATTCCTTGCTACACAAGGTGAGTTCATTCTTACAACTTATCTACATATTTTTCCTAACACTAAGCAATCTCTTTTACTATTTCTTAGTTAGCTCTAATGCATACACTAGGCTTTACAACCACTTCAGATCCTGCTTGTATATGAATTCATATATCTTTTTAAATTACTTTTGGTGGACCATTTCCAATAAAACAACACTTTGTACTTACCGTATTACCAGGGTTCGATACATACTTGTTACTCAAATACATCGTATCTTAATTACATCATACTTCTCTATTGTTTGTCACTATTAGGTTTGTCACATTAGGTATTTTTCTTCACTAATCGGTGGATAGAATGGTTACAGACCTCATGGCTTGATAGACATGACAGAAAAATTTTCGTAATGGAAAGAAGGGGTCGAATTTTTTTTTTTTTCTTAAGATAGGAAAGATGAAGAATGAGTGAGACCTGAAATGGAAAGAAGATCTCACACAGCTGGGACTGCACAGCTGCCACACTGTGTAGAGGTTACAGAACAACCTCCTCCCTACAGCATTCATTGGTTTAATGCTGTATTGATAATCATACCGGAAAATTTAATGTACGAAAGAAGAGGTCGAAATTTTTGAGGACAGGAAAGAGGAAGAATGAGTGAGACCTGAAAGGGAAAGAAGATCTCACATAGCTGGGACTGCACAGCTGCCACACTGTGTAGAGGTTACAGAACAACCTCCTCCCTACAGCATTCATTAGTTTAATGCTGTATTGATAGTTATAACGGAAAACTTTAGTATTTGGAAAGAAAAGGTCGAAATTTTTGTGGATAGGAAAGATGAAGAATGAGTAAGACCTGAAAGGGAAAGAAGATCTCACACAGCTGGGACTGCACAGCTGCCACACTGTGTAGAGGTTACAGAACAACCTCCTCCCTACAGCATTCATTGGCTTAATGCTGACTTGATAGTCATGACAGAAAATTTTAGTATTGCAAAGAAGGAGTCGAAACTTTGGTGGATAGAAAAGATGAAGATTGAGTGGGACCTGAAATGGAAAGAAGATCTCACACAGCTGGGACTGCACAGCTACCACACTGTGTAGAGGTTGAAACGTCCCCTTTGAACAATTTTACATGTGAAACGTCCACTTAGAACAATTATACAAGCCTGTGCTTAACCTGACACACAATATTATTTAGCGCAACGCAATCTGACTTTCAATAACCCCTACAAAACAATGGCCCTGACTAACTTTAACCTATACCTTTTACAAATCACTTACCTCACAAAAATCTTCGCTACTCAAGCTACTGCAAAACAGCGAGCGCCACTACTGCCAGCTAAATAAAAGATTCAAACTACTGAAGGCACTAACTACTGATAGGGATAGTTAGCAAACGAAAGATATTAATAGAGAACAAACACTGTATTTACCTTAATAGTCATCAATAGTCATAATATATACAGCAGCTCATGACATCAATTTTTACAAATTTCAAACTCCGCCATCTCTGTCCTCACATCCACCACTGCTGGCGGCTCACCTCCAACTGCCCAACGCTACGCGCTGTTCACATCCAGCTGTAGCAGTTCATGACAACAATGGCAGACAACAATGCAAACTAGCCACATACTGCACACAGCACAGCCAGTGATTTTCATATAGAGCGCTACGTGGCATTACCCATATAAAAATCTAAACAGCCTACTTACATAGCCCCCATGCTCCCCACAAAAAATTTTACAAAATATTTTTGGGCAGTGGCCAATAAAGATTTGATAAAATTTTTCATAATTACAATAACAAAGATATCAAATGCACACACTTATTGATACAATGTTGGTCAACAGCTAAAATTTTTTTCACAGTCAGTAAAGACAGTCCTGATCATTCATCATAAGAGTAAACCTGCAGTTTGTTTGCTCAAAGTCTGAGCAGTAAAATACAATGCACACGGAAGTAGTGGATTTCCATGCAGTCTTGAAGAAGTAGTATTGTCCTTCCAACGGTAAGACAGTGCTGACTCTTGACATGCTGACAGGTAATGGGCCACAACAGAGCAAACCCACAGCAGAGTCAGTCGACGTTTCGAAGAATATTGGTAGGTAGGTCATCACAGAGTAGACCCACTGTAGTCCTGGTAGAGATTGTGGTATTGGTGGGCCACCAGAGGTGCAGACCCACTGTAGTCCTTGTAGAGATGGCCAGCAGCCATCTGTTGCGACTGTGCAGGTGCACAATCACCATTGAAGAGTCTTGCGGATAATAGAGCAAGTCCATAACCACCACTTGTGCACTCACAAAGTTTTTGGAATTGTCCTTAGAACCAGCAATGCTGTTATCCAGTCCCTTGCTGAATTAGTAACACACGTGCAAACACTAACAGTCCCAACTTCTCACATAGTGTCCATATAGTATGACCAACAGAAAAGTGTGCAGTGAAATGAATGCTTACAAGTTAATAATATGATGAACTGGTGTCAATTACAATTTTATGACGTAAGAATACAATTACAAAGGTACAAAATACATCATTAAAAACATAACAATACAGATAACATTTTTAGTAATAGGGGCTTTACAAAAGAATAGAAATAAACATATACATCAGTGTTACAGGAATGATGACATGAGTACAAAAATAAAAGATCAGAATCACTTTCGAAACATCAATTTCACACATGAGCATTAAAACAAAACAGAATAAATAATGTCTAAGCATCATTACAAAGAAAATAACAGAGTTTTAGAAAAATTCTACAACATAGCTCTCATCAGCTAAACACATAAAGACAGGAAAAATACAAATACACAAGGGTACACAAACATATAGCGGAATAATAGAAGGAAAGGACAGGGTTTGTTTTACTGCAGTATTTTCAAAACTTTCTTTACTTCTCGGAGATCTCCCTTCATTCATCATTATTCCCAAAAAGTCCTATCTATACCTCCTTCCTGTATTCTATTCATATTATTTCTGATTGTACAATACTCATTTGGGCCCAATCTTTTTCATATCACTTCGCATTGCATTCTTTACCTATTCTCCATAGTCAGTTTCTTATATAGTCTACCCCTTCTTAAGCTAACTTAAATCTACTGAGCTCAGATATATATACCAAGGGACGAGGCAATGCAGCATCACATAACACAGTTAATATAAACAGCAATGAAAAAAAAACGCAGATTTGCGAAGCAAGCAGCATTAAGAAATTAGCAAAAGTCAAATTCAATAACACTATACCTGGCAAACAGTAGCAACTTATACCTAGACATGACATAGCTCAAGCAGAATAAATATTACAGTAAAAACAACAGTGCAGACAAGGGAAATGTCTATTCACATCTTAATGTCTATGTAATTAAAGTGGTGCACCATAACAACTTATTGTAAAAAAAAATATTACCATGTACTTGAAAAGAAAATTATGTGTTACTGTTACTAGTTCCTTCTTATTGTTCTTCCCTTTCCAAGTGCTCCTTTTTTAAAGAATGTGGATCATAAAATAATTATTTAATAGATCTGTTGACAGAAAGAGTTCACATTAGCAAATGCATCTCAGTTTATTTTATAAAACTAATGCTGCAACACAGCTGGAAACCAGATATTAAATGAAATAAGCAACTATGAAAAGCAAAGCATAAAAATATCATTCAATAGTCATGTGGCATTTCGTAAGTCAGTAGCACTCAACTCTCGGAGAAAGACACTTGTCATAATCAGGTGTGCAGATGTACGAATATTTCCCATCAATTCATAAGCATTTCAATAATTAGCACAAAGTGCGAGTAATCATATGTTTTTAAGTAACGAGGGTGTCGCATTAGCGATGAAAGGCACACCCTAATGGCTTGTTCTCCAGGTGTTTGACGCAGCTGTGTGCCCACAACGCATTACAAAAATCATATGTTTTCAAGTAACGAGCGTGTCGCATTAGCGATGCCCTCTACAAAGGATTGTCAATAGCATGGTTAACCCCTTTTTTGTTTTTCTACCTGTGCTTCCGGAAAGGCCCTCACTCTAATGGCTTGTTCTCCAGGTGTCTGACACAGCTGTGTGCCGACGACGCACGTGCAGGTGGTCACTTTCTTACGGAAATATTTACGACAGCAGTTTCCGCTGCAGTGACAGTCTCATTCACGCATTTACACACACATTTCATAACTCTTAAAGTACGATTCTTGGTTTCCAACAACCTTTTTCACAAGTCAAGAGACCCTATCTTCTATTCATTATTCATATACATATAAACAGGTAATCACCTTCCTCATATATGGTAGCATCATCTTATTGACATAAACATACCTCAACAGCATAATACACATCGTCGTCGTAATAATAACATCATAACACCTCAGTCAAATCTCAAAAACGTCGTAGCTTTCTGCAATTGTTTCAAAACCTAAAGAAAATTCTCTGCTCATTTCAGTAGTGTCATCTACCTCAAACGTACTTTAAAAATCATGATCTCATACCAAATACATCATTCAAAGCTCTCATAATATCACAATGGTTCCGAAAAAATATGAACAGTTCACAAAGTACAGACAAAGTACAATTTCTTAAGTGTGAAGTAATCCAACTCTGTAATTGCGTAAACATGTGTCACTGACGTAGTAAAAAGATGTTTGTTTCTCTGTTAAATGATCAGATAGCTGTGTAATTTATGTGTTAGAGAAATATGGTACCGATGTGTTAAATTGTATAAGCAAATACCATATTAGCTAGGGCTCCTTGTGCTTGCCAAACACATGGTACACAAAGTAGGCGTGTACCCCCCTGAGGTTTATTGTAATTACACCCTCAGGTGTTACAGATTACAGCTATGGAATGAAATGTATCACGAAAAACCTTCTTTGTAATTCAAAAATCTTTAAAAATAAATGTTTTAAGTACAAAATTAATCACTCAAATACGTGTCCAGTAGCGCTAAATATGCGTCTTGCTGTAAGATAATCTCTGGGAAGTGTCGTAGTTATTGTCCTCCGAAAGCTAAGTTCTGCAGAAGTCAATGTACTTACCTCATGATACACAAAGTGAAATGCTTTGCGTATAGATAACTTAGTTATTACGCTTATTGCCGTGATAAAGAAAGTACTGTGCTGTAACGTATTGTTGTGCTACAGAAAAGGCTGTTTCCTTGTACCTATACCACAAAAGTCACCACTAAAACATGTCTCACTTTATAGAAGAATTCAGAAAAAACTGTGCAGATATAAAACAGATACACCGCAAAAGCAACATTGTAAATTGTCACGCATTAGCAGCGTCGTGATAAAATCGTGTAGCTGTCACATAAACTAACCACTGTGTCATCTGGCATTTCACAGAAAGCACCTCAAATCCTGAATCCACTCTCAAGCAAACCAAAATGTTGCATGAAAATTTCATTAGCAGTGCTGGTATATGTTCTAAGTATGTAAGCCATATATTCATTACGTAATCGTGCAACTAACAAGGAGGAATGTATAAATAACAACACTGTGTCGTCTGTTCGCAATAACAATGCATTCATAATTTCTGTTTAAATAAGTTCTCTTGGTTCTCGACTGGATATTTAACTTCAAACATTGTTGCATGGTAACAGTTTCTCAGTGGGACAAATTGTACAAGTAGCGTGAAGTGAAAATTGCAAAGACTAAGTTAAAAAGCAGATTATCTGTCAATAAATGGTTTTACATGAGAAATGTGGTGCAATCTTTTACCCTTTGCTCTTTTCAGTACGCAGAGTTTCAACTTGAATGCAAGTATCATGCGGTATTCGTCCGTAAAGAATACGGGAATTTTGCTCAAGGTTAGCGTCAATGTTATTTTTCTCGGAGCCAGCCGGCGCACGCAGCTGCCTGCGGTGCGAGTCATTGTCTGTTTCTTTGTTGGCGCGCGCCGTTACTGGGATTTGGAGACCTAACTTCCACAAATTCGCCTTGCCCAGAGGGCCCAGCTCTGTTTAAAACTCGCCAGTTCTGATGCAATTCAGGTCTGTCGTTACGATCATATCGTCTTTCGTCATGTCGGTAGGTTCGATAGTTTCTTTCTTGTCGGTCATGTGGTGGAGAATTTCTGCCTGAGTCGTAACTGCGTGCTGGACCGTTGCGTCTAAAGTTATTCTGTCTCCCTTGATAATAGTTATTTTGGTTCCCATATTGTCTGTTTCTCTGATTGTCTCTGTGATAGTCATTACCGCGGAAAGGTGATCTTTCCCTGTAACTATTACTCTGCCAGTGGTTATCATATGGGTGGTGTCTGTTTTGGTCACGATTTACGTTGTAAGAATAGGTTTGTCGTGGCCATTTATTGTTTCTGTCGTCACGGAATTGAGACGGATGTGACCTGTAGTGATTGTTTTCCTGTTTTCGCATCCCGCGACTGTCTGTGTCAATTTCCAGTTCTTGTAACAATCCCTGAAAAGTTTCAATGTCGTCTTTGCAACGTCCTGCTAAAATAATATGTCGTAAATGTTCAGGCAGTTTGATTAAGCAAATGCGGATGAGTTCTGAGGGGCTGTATGGGTTTGAAAGATACTGATTCTTATGCAACATGTCTTCAAAATATTTCACAAGACTGGAAAATTCAGATTGTTCAAAGTGTTTCATCATCATGATGCTATGTTTTACGCGGTCTTGTGTGGCTTGAGACCAATATGCTGAGAGGAAGGCATGGTAAAATTCTCCTTCACTGTGGCAATCGTGAATGACCGATCGCATTCTTACAGCTGGTTCATTCTCTAAGTAGCCACACATAAATTCTAACCTGTGCTCCAATGACCAGTTGGGAGGGAAACAATGAGAGAATTGATGGAGCCATGCTTGTGGATGAATGTCGTTACCAGAATTCTTAAATGTTTTGAATTTACGTGTAGTAATGAACAGCTTATAGTCAAAATCATCGTGTCGGCGAGTAGCATGTCGGTCATTGTCACGTCGTTTCGGCGGTTCCATCTCAAAATTCGGTGTACCTTGCCAATTTCTTTCATAATTACCGAAATGCCCTGTGCTATTATTTTGTGGCTTTTCCGTATTTCTAAGTTCCTCTTCCCGTGTTGGAGCGCGAGTATCCTCTGAAATATGTAATTCTTGTATTACCTGTGTCAGCTGATCTTGTACTTCCCGCATTTCTCTTTTGTATTGCGTATTAATTTGATTCTGATTTTGTTTGAATTTTCTTATTTGTTCATACTCTTCTGTGTCAGTGAAGGCTATGGGTCTTGTGTCATTCAGATCATCATCTACCTTTGTAGATAAGTTAGTGACCTGATCCGAAAGTTCAGCTACTTTCTCCGATAGTGAACACATTTCCTCAGTGTGTTTTTCTGAACCAAGTTTCAGAGTGTCCATTTGTGTTGAAATCGAATCTACTGTGTTCTTTAAGTTTTCCTGAGTTTTTGCCAGTTGCGTAACCGAATCGGTAGATGCAACTGAGTCAATTTTAGCCCACAAGGTCCCATGATTTTCATGAACAATGGTTTGCAGCTCTTTTATGGCTGCTTCGTGATTCTGTAATGCATTTTCATGCCGCGAAAAAATAGGCTGAAAATGCTCACAAATTTGTGTTTTTACGTCATTACAGACTTTTTGACATTTCGATTCAATGTTATGTAATTCAGTACTTAAATCTTCACGTGTTTGTTCAAGTGTGGTGTCTAACTTCCGAAGATTTTGTTCCATTGTGTCTAACTTTTGCTGTGTTTGTCTCTGGTGTTGTTCCATTGTGTCTAACTTTTGAAGATTTTGTCCCATCTGTCTCTGATTTTGTTCCATTTGTTGCATTAATTGCAATAATAATGTATTAGTGTCTGGAATCTGTTTCTCTATGCCTTTTGACAGTGCGTTTTCACCGGCCGCATTCACATTTTGACAAGCAGAAAATGTGTCTTGACTCATTTGAGAAAACGGTGAGGACGCAAAACCTGAATCTACAGTATTTGCAAAATTGTGTCCTATCATTTCGGATTCCTGAGGCGAGCTGTTGCCGACCGATCGATCGATAATGCTTCCCTGTTCACTACCTGTTTGACTGTCTACGCCATTGTTTGACGCCCGCTCCATTTCCCTATGCACAGTTACCAAATTACTACTTTGAACATTAGTTAACTCATTACACAGTGGCGCTACCACATTGCTTCCGTCTTCACTGTCGTTTCTCAGTTTACTTTGGAGCCGAGTGTTACGTTTTTCACACGCCATTATTGTGACAATATTTCACACGATAACACAGAAAAGCACAATTTGAATAGCAAAAATAAGAGAACACATTAACATAGCACTGAAAATAATATGTAGTTAATTACAAGCGCAGCTGCGAAATGCTTGTTGCAAATCTACATGCATGCCACAACTGTTTTACATTACAACAATGAAAGGCTGCAACTATAAAGGAGATTCTCTCTACAATTACGCACTAGCAATAAACAAAATCTACACTAATTACACAAACTACAAGAAAAAAATCAGAAGATTCCAGTGAGGTATCCTAGGCTAAGGGTCGACATATGAAACGTCCCCTTAGAACAAATTATACAAGACTATGCTTAAACTGACACACAACATTTTTTAGCGCAACGCAATCTGACTTTCAATAACCCCTACAAAACAATGGCCCTGACTAACTTTAACCTATACCTTTTACAAATCACTTACCTCACAAAAATCTTCGCTACTCAAGCTACTGCAAAACAGCGAGCGCCACTACTGCCAGCTAAATAAAAGATTCAAACTACTGAAGGCACTAACTACTGATAGGGATAGTTAGCAAACGAAAGATATTAATAGAGAACAAACACTGTATTTACCTTAATAGTCATCAATAGTCATAATATATACAGCAGCTCATGACATCAATTTTTACAAATTTCAAACTCCGCCATCTCTGTCCTCACATCCACCACTGCTGGCGGCTCACCTCCAACTGCCCAACGCTACGCGCTGTTCACATCCAGCTGTAGCAGTTCATGACAACAATGGCAGACAACAATGCAAACTAGCCACATACTGCACACAGCACAGCCAGTGATTTTCATATAGAGCGCTACGTGGCATTACCCATATAAAAATCTAAACAGCCTACTTACAAGGTTACAGAACAACCTCCTCCCTACAGCATTCATTGGCTACCTACGAATCTCTTTAGGTCGATCACGTTCCTGAGACCTAACAGCTTCTTACTTTTAGGGTACTCTAGCCTATATGCATTGGCATGTGGTTTTCCTATGATCCTGAAAGGTCCTTGGTATACGAACATGAATTTCTTTGTTTCTGCATTTACTTTCTTTGATTTTTCTTTGGTTTTAACAAGGACTAATTGACCTATTTCAAAGCTAGTAGGTACAGCTTTTGCGTCATGCCGCTTCTTCCTTTCCAACGCTCTTTTTCTCATATTAGCCCTAGCCTTTAGTTTCTTCTCGTCTGTGGATATTTGCGTTAGAATAGGGAATTCTACCATATCTGCAATCACATTGTGCGGTTCTTGGCCAAACATCAATTCGCATTGTGCAAAACCAGTTGCATCATGTCTTAAGTTGTTAATTACATTCTCAAAATACTTAATGTGCTCTGCCCAACTTGAGTGTTTCCGAGCACAATAAGTTCTGCAAAGCCTATTCAATTCCCTCATAATACGTTCACTCATATTTCCTTGGGGGAAATACGCAGATATTTTCAGATGTTTCACGCCGGCCTTATCTAGACATTCCTTAAATCTATCAGAAGTAAATTGAGGCCCATTGTCTGACAGCAAACTCTTCGGAACGCCAACGTTCACGAAGAAATCTTTTTCCAACTTTTCAACCAATGCTTTTGCATTTGCTCTTTTAATTGGGTATAGTTTAACATATTTACTGAATCCATCCACAACAACAAAAACATGGGTACAACCACCTCTCGAAACAGGAAGAGGGCCAAACAAATCACAAGCCAGTAATTCTAAGGTTTCAGTGGGCTCTACTGAATGCATATCTCCTTGTATTCTGGTGTTAACAGCACGGACTTGCTGGCACACTACGCAAGATGCTAGACGCTTGGCCACACGGCGGTACATGTTGTCAAACACAACCTTCCCTTTTAATTTTGCAATGCACTTCTTTGCACCGTAGTGCCCATACCTCAGGTGTACATAGTCGGTTAGTAAGTCTACATGTTGTGAGGGAAAGCACAGCTTCCACTCAGAAACACCTATCTTTTTCCTCCTAAACAGAATACCTTTATGCAAACAATAGTATTGCGAAACCTTAGGATAGTTCGCATTTCCTAAATAGCTCTTCACTAATTTCAGTTGGTCATCTGCATTCTGCTCACGTCTCAAGTTCTTAATCACTCTCTTTAATCCACTTTCTTCCTTTACTTCGTGCAATGCAAACATTCGAACTTCATTTAGGTCTGTTGCTGTAATTCCCGCGTCATCACAGAGCTCCGCACTTCTAGATAACCCATCAGCTACCAGATTGTCTTTCCCTTGAATATATCTAACCTCAAGGTCAAACTGCTGGAGATACAATGACCATCTTACCAAACGAGAATTCCTCAACTTACAGGTCTTTAAAAAGGTCAACGCCTTATGGTCACTGTAAACAATTATCTTGTGACCTAATAAATACTGCTCAAACTTCTGTACCCCAAATACAATTGCTAATGCTTCTAGTTCTGAGATGCCATAATTTCTCTCTGCTGACTGTAAAGATCGACTTGCGAAAGCTATAGTCTTGTGCACTTCTTGTTCGTTCTCTATTTCTACCTGGAATATTTCCACAGCTATACCATAGCCACTAGCATCAACAGACATACAGAATGGTTTTTCAAAATCAGGATGATGTAAAATTGGACTATTAATTAAAGATTGTTTAAGCACCTCAAACGCCTGTTGACATTCTGCTGTCCAAACCCAAGGGGTATTCTTTTTCAGCAGGAGGTGAAGACAGGGAGCATTAAAAGCCTGATCACTTACAAAACGCCTATAGAAGCCGAACAGACCGAACATTGATCTCAACTGCTTCTTGTTTCTGGGAGCCTCAAATTTTTCAATGACTGCTAGCTTGCCTGGGTCAGGCAGAATACCTTTTCCACTTATCCTATATCCCAAGAAACCTATTTCCTCTTTAACGCACTCTGTCTTTTCAATCTTTAGTTTCATGCCACCTCTCTCAATAGCCTCTAACACTTCCTCTAATAAAGCTATATGTTCTTCCCAGGTAGGAGTTGCTATTAACAGATCATCTACGCAGACTGTTATTTTATTACTTAAAGCTGGTCCTAAAACATGGCACATCACACGTACGAAGGCACAAACAGAGATATTAAGTCCGAAAGGTACCACACGGTATTGGTAACAAACTCCTTCGTACAAGAAAGCTCTGTTCTTCCTCGAACTTTCCGCCAGTGGCAAATTCCAATATCCACACGTGATGTCCATAGAAGTTAAGAATTTTACTCCCCAAAATTTTTGCAATAACTCGTCCATGTTCTGCGGTCTATCACTTTCCCTAACCACTATTTCATTCAACCAACGAGCGTCCAAGACCAATCTGACACTCCCGTCTCTTTTTGGTACAACAACAAGAGGATTATTGTACTCACTGACCGCTTTTTCAATCACACCCCACTCTAGCATTCTCTGTATCTCCTTTCGAACTGCCTCCTTCCTAGCTACATGTATTTGGTATGGCTTCCTGAAAAACACTTGGCCGGGTTTCACCTTTAATTGACATTCATAACCTTTGACTATGCCAGGTCGATCTGAAAATACCTTATGATGCCTCTTTAGAACCTGTCTCAGTTCTTCCTTTTGATTGTCTGAAATCTTATCGATTTCCTGCAATTTAGCTTCTATTTTGTTCACAATAATTGCTTCTTCTTTTTCTGTGTTCAGCTTACTGTTACTAAGATTAACACCTTCGTCCCAATACCTCCTATTTTTCAGAATTCGTATAGGCAGCCCCAAGTTTCATGATCAGTTACTACATGTTTATCACTAAAAGGTACTATAATTACTCCGGTTATTGGCAAGACCATTTTTAACTGGCTTCTTTCAAAGTCAACAACACTCTGATATTTTGACAAGAAATCTATGCCAATTAAAACCTCAATACTGAGATTGTTTACAATTAAACATGGATGATCAATTAAATTACCATTTATGTTAAAGGGTAGTAAAGTTTCTTGCTTTATCGTTTTTGACACCTTGCCAGTAGCACCAATTATTCTTAGTCCTGATACCCTCATTACTGTAAGCTTGTCTTTACCAGGTAATGCATCAAAGAAGGACTGAGATATTGCACTCACCTCACTTCCACTGTCTAAGAGACAACGTACATTGATACCCAACATATTCACTATTATTATAGGGTGGCTTATTCTAGGTTGTACAGGTGGTTCCTCAAATTCATCTAGTAGTTCCTTTTGGATTTGTCTCCAACTAAAGTGATTGACATCTGTCTTCATTACATTTAGGTCACAGTGTGTAGGGGTTTCCTGAATTACATTTTCAGCTGCCTTTTCCAGTCGGTCTATTAATTTTAAATCTAAACACCGCACGACTTCATTACATTTAGTTTGCTGAACATAACCCAAATTACTGTAGTCTGAGCGATTCTGCGTCTCCAGACCGGGCATAACACTAGTTACAGCTAAACCACTTTTACCATTATCGTCGGTTTCCTTCTCAAGTGACAACTGGTCACAGCTACTGGGTTCATCGACCCTCAACAGCCTACCCTCTACATTCTCACTTATCTCCTGTCCTAAATCTATTAGTACATTATCAACATCCTGCACAGGCACTTTAGATAAGAGCACATCATCTTCATCGTAAATATAAGCATGAATTTCTTCTGCTTCTTCACCTGTCAATTCAGTATTTTGTAGCTCCTCCCTATCGTTACACTGCTGCGCCTTCTCTTTCTCTTCCCACTTAGAAAGCGTCTCTAACACGGTATCTATCAAATACTGTGAGTGATCTAATATTTCTGTTGTATCCTTAGATGCTACCGACACTGCACCCATCTGTTCAGTTTGAGTATTCTGATCTGTCTTACCAATTCCCTTAACTACTGGCTTAGGAAAAGTAACCGCCTGGTGAGCGCCAGTGTCCTCATAGACGGGAACTAGTTTTCCTGCCTCGGCCTACTACTGTTTCCTTTAGTTTCATTATAGTTAGCTGGCATAGCATTGCTTTCCGCGCGGTTGTTTACCTGCATAATTCTGTTTGGAACAAAATTATTATCCCTTGGACGCCATTGTTGGTTCTGATAATTATTTCCCCAATTCCTACCTCTCTTAGGATGGCGAATACCTACTGTTCTGATGTTTACATTGCCATTTTGCTCGTTCCTAAAATTACTGTTATTGTTATTGGCATTTCTGTTATTACGTGCTTGCTCCTCATTGGCAGCAACACGTTCTACACGTTCCAAATACTCAATGAAACGATCCAGATTGTCTCTAGGGGCAGATATAATTCTAGTTTGCCAATACCATGGTAGTTTGGCTTCAAGACCCAGTATAATCATTCCTGTTTTAGCTTTTCCGCCAAATGTGACAAACGTGAAATCCATGACCTAGCAAACTCTTTAATTGATTCCTTGCCTGCATTGAAACGTTTTCCACTCCAAAATTCTCTCAACACTTCATTTTGCTTATTACTAGACCAATATTCATTAATGAAAGCTGTTTTAAACTCCGCTAATGTTTTACACTTCAACATAACATCAGCGGACCAACGCATGGCGTCACCTGCTAAATGGCTTCTAATAAATGAGATTTTCTCTCGTTCAGACCAAGTTGGTGGAATCACATCTTCAAAATCGTTCCAGAAATCTAGCGGGTGGATATTTTTATCTGGATCGAACCGCAAGAACTGCCGACACCCGATAAAAGCGGCGTTTGCAGCTACAACTTGTTGTATATTACCATTACCAGAAGTTACTGAAGCTACTTTACTCTCAATGTTAGCAATGTTAGTACTGATATTTTCTACTTTCATTTCAACATTTTCTATTCTTTGTACGATATGAGTAGTATCAGTTTTAATTGCATCTACGTCTGCTTGACATATGTTTACTTTAATATTAACATCTTTAAATCTATCTGAGCACAGTTCAGATTCCGCCTCGATCTTTTCTGTTAACTTGTGCTCCAGCTTCGCATCTTCCATTTGGAAGTCTTTGCGAACCTCAGCAACTTCGGATTTAACTGTTTTATACATTACAGAAAATTATTGAGCAACCTTTTTCTTAATATCCTCATGATTGTAATCAATTTTACAATTCAAACTGTCTAGATCCTCTTTCAACTTATTGCAACCAGCCTTGAAGGTATCGTCCATTACCTCCAATCGTTTATTAAAACTAGTTTGGCTGGCCACAATCTCATACTTTAATTCAGCATTACTGCTTTTGACCTGTTCACTTATTTCAGACTTTAATTCAGCTGTCATTTGGACATTACTGGCAGCTATTGCTTGTAATATAACATTTAAATCAATAGCCCCAGCATCTTTGGGTTGCTCACTAGCTGGCTTTTTATCACACTCAGGTGACAAAAAACTAGCTCCAACACCAGAATCATCAAAACTAAATGAAACTTCAGATTGATTAGTCATATCTAACTGCTTCTTCTTAAACTCTACCATTTCTGATGACTATTTCATTTTTAATTCATCAGAGAAACTATCATCCAATAAATTTACAATTTCTACTTTCTGCTTTACTACAGGGGTCTCTATTATTGAATCATTACCCCATCCCACACTACTGTCAGGAGACAATACTTCATATTTCACTTTAACATTACTACTTTCATGCCTATTTACACTTGAAACGTTGTCTGAATTTACAGTTCCCTCAACAGACATAGGTTCTAATTTAAGTTTAACCTCAGTTTCTTTTGGCGGTTCCATCGCCGACAGTCTTTTAGTGCAGGTTAGTAAAATTTTTAACAGCTTTTCACTTAACTTAGTTCCTTCTGCACGACGTATGGCGTTGCCGGCGCGGCGTACCAGGATTCCTGATGCGACGTGGCACGTTGAACTGCAGACGGCTCTCCGACGGCTGTTGTGTGTTTTCGTGGCCCGCAATTGCAGGCGCTGCGCCGGCTGCTCCAGCGGACGACTGCGGTGCGGCGAGACTGGCTTCTCGCGATGCCGGCAGCACCGCTAGACTCAGTGCCAGCTCCGTCAATCCAGATGCGTTGTTAATCCAATTGCGTCGTCCACATGCAAACGTAACACTTTCACTGTTCTATACTCAGTTGCGTGTCGCATTTCACTCGCGAATCCGAATAGTTAAAATTCACTTTCACTTAGTTGATTTCCCGGCCGATGCACCATATGTGGGGCGGCGAGTAACTTGTGATAATTAAAATAATTGCTGTATAAATGTTTGAAATACAAATGTTTGAATGTTGTTAATGCTGTCTTTCGCCGTTCTCAACACTGGCTCTCTATTTACTTTTTAGCAGCCAGAAAGTGATTTAACAAAACGTGGAGCCTGTAATTAGAGTTCCTAGTGCCCACTTCATCTGAGAATACCATTATAGCTGCAGCTTATAGCTCTGAGGAATTAGGAGATTGTCCGGGATTTCTAATCAAAAACGATTTTCCAAAATAGTTGAGTATATTCTGAAATTCACTGATAAAAACACAAGTATCCCTACAACCTAATTAATAGTGCAGTTCAGAGTCTAATGCGCTGATGCAACTATAAATGTCCGAATTAAATGTTAAAAAGAATGCTCGCCAAAATTTGATGAGAATATTTCATCAAACGCCACGCTAAATAATTGGTAGAATGTCTGTCCCGCGACGGCACGTGAAAATACGACAATACGCAAACTGAAGCTAGATAATGAAAATCATCCCAGAATTAACCCTTCACTTGAAATGATTTCATGGTTCCGCGTATCGCTAGTAACTTAATACGGCACCCGAGGCGGTTTGTATCAGTGATACCGATGCGACGCGACTCCCGACACAGATGGCGTGCTATTCAGCGTCTGGAGAGAACTGGGGCCTTTTTTCCTCGCGCAGCGCTCTTATAGATATAGCCGCGGTGCGGACGGCTAAGGGAACGCCTGATCAAATCAGCTCTCCCGACTAGCCGCTGGGCTAGTAACGCACCACTTCAAGTTACATAATAATTTATAGCTTCTTTTGCTGATGGCCGATGAAGCTCTTAATTTAAACGTGCATTCAGCACGCAGGTAAGTATTGATAATAAAATTTTGACGTGGCTAAGTTAAATATTTTGGGCGAGAGAATTAATTAAATTACACTGCACGCAGTAGATAAGCTCTGAACTGGTCCTTTTGAGATCCGCTATCGCTATAATTTTACAGGTATTCAAAAGAAACTTTTCACATCTTCACAGTCATAGCGGACCTCCAACCTATTTAAATCTAAACATCCTAGCCTTATTTATTAGCCTACTTAATCTATCTTGCTTCCTTCAGTTTTGAGATGAAAACCAGAAAATCATGAGTTTCCACTAAAGTCTTAATTTGTGAAATCCAAAGTATTGTTTTATTAAATCATTATGAAAGATGAATCTAAATATAAATTTTGAAGTCTCTAGCTCTTTTCTGTTGCGCCAATGATTTTTTCAGAAAAACGTCCAAATTTCGAAAATGGCTGAAGTTACCGAACTGATATTTAACACACATTAATTTAGTATTATTCCTGACATGCTAGAAAAGTTTTAGGTCATTTGCTTGATTTTTAAGGTATTGCGCAACATTTATGACGTCAGAGCTAGTTACAGCAGACTGGCTGGCACACAATGGAAACTGATGTGAATTTACTACAGCGTGAGTAGGCTGCTTCCCTACACTACGAGCGTAGCGGTCGCGCGGTTCCAGATTGTAGCGCCTAGAACCGTTCGGCCAGATTGTAGCGCGGTTCCAGATTGTAGCGCCTAGAACCGTTCGGCCACATCGGCCAAACAGCCTTTTGCTCCCTGCATTTTATCTCTGCCACGTTTAGAATTTGAAAGAGAATACTTCAGTCAACATTGTCAAAAGCTTTCTCTAAGTCTACAAATGCTAGAAACGTAGGCTTGCCTTTCCTTGATCTATCTTCTAAGATAAGTCGTAGAGTCAGTATTGCCTCACGTGTTCCAACATTTCTACAGAATCAAAATTGAGCTTCCCTGAGGTCGGCTTCTACGAGTTTCTCCATTCTTCTGCAAACGATTCGTGGTAGTATTTTGCAGCCGAGACTTATTAAACTCGGTTAATTTTCACACCTGTCAGCACATGCTTTCTTTGGAACAGGGATTGTTACATTCTTCTTTAAGTCTGAAGGTATTTCGCCTGTCGCATGCATCTTACTCACCAAAAGGAAGAGTTTTCTCGTGGATGGCTTTCCCAAGGCTATCAGTAGAACGGAATGTTGTCTACACGACTTAAGTCTTTCCATGCTTTGTCAAATTCTTCAGGCAGTATTATGTCTCCCTTCTCATCTTCCTCTGTGTCCTCTTGCATTTCCATAATATTCCCATCAAGTGCATCTTCCTTGTTACTCCTGACAACTTCCTCCTTTCCCTTCTTTACTTAGGACCGGTTTTCCATCTGATCTCTTGATATTCGTACAGGTGTTCTCTTTTCTCCAAAGGTCTTTTTGATTTTCCTATAGGCAATATCTATCTTACCCCTTGTGACATATGCTTCTACATCCTTACATTCATCCTCTAGCCATTCCTGCTTAGTCATTTTGCACTTCGAATTAATCTCATTTTTAGACGTTTGTATTCCCTTTCGCCTGGTTCATGTATTGCTGTTTTATATTTTCTCCTTTCATCGATTAAATTCAATATCTCTTGTGTTACCCAAGGATTTCTACTAGCCATTGTCTTTTTACCTTCGTGATTCTCTGCTGCCTTCACTATTTCGTCTATCAAAGTTACCCATTCTTCTTCTACATTCCTTTACCCTGTTCTTGTCAACTGTTCCCTAATGCTCTCCCTGAAAACCTCTACAACCTCTGGTTCTTTCAGTTTATCCAGGTCCCATCTCCTTAAACAACTGTCTGTTTTCAGTTTGTTCAGTTTTAATCTGCAGTGGTCAGAGTACACTTCTGCCCCTATAAATGTCTTACAATTTAAAACTTGGTTTCTAAATCTCTGTCAAACCATTATATAATCAATCTGAAACCTTATGATGTGTCCAGGTCTCTTCCACGTATACAACCTTCCCTCATGATTCTTAAACCAAGTGTTAGCTATGGTTAAATTATGCTCTGTGCAGAATTCTACCAGGCGGCTTCCTCCTTCATTCCTCACCCAGTCCATATTCAGCTACTACTTTTCCATCTCTTCCTTTTCCTACCATTGAATTCCAGTCCCCCCATGACTACTAGATTTTCGGCTCCCTTATCTACCTGAATAATTTATTTTATCTCATCGTACATTTCCTCAATCTCCTCCTCATCTGCGGAGCTAGTTGGCATATAAACTTGTACTACTGTGGTGGGTGTGGCCTTCGTGTCAATTTTGGCTACAATAATGCGTTCACTACGCTGTTCATCGTAGCTCATCCGCGTTCCTACTTTTTTACTCATTATTAAACCTACTCATGCATTACACGTATCTGATTTTGTATTTATAAACCTGTATTCACCTGAGCAGAAGTCCTGTTTCTCTTGCCACTGAAATTCACTAATTCCCACTATAACTAACTTCAATCTATTTATTTTCCTTTTTAAATTTTCTAAACCACCTGCCCGATAAGGGATCTGGTATTCTACGCTCCGATCCGTAGAACGCCAGTTTTCTTTCTTCTCATGATGAGTCCTCCCACCCGGAGATTCAAATGGGGGACTATTTTACCTCTGGAATATTTTCCCAAGAGTATGTCATCATCATTTAACCATAGAGTAGAGCTGCATGCCCTCGGGAAAGATTACGGCTGTAGTTTCCCCATGTCTTTCACCCGTTCTCAGCACCAGCACAGCAAAGCCGTTTTGGTTGATGTTACAAGTCCAGATCAGTCAATCATCCTGATTGTTGCGCCTGTAGCTACTGAAAAGATTGCTGCCCCTCTTCAGGAACCACACATTTGTCTCGCCTCTCAACAGATACCCCTATATCGCGGTTGCACCTACGGTACTGCTATCTTTATTACTGAGGCACACAAACCTCCCCACCATCGGCAAGGTCCATGGTTCATGCGGGGGGGGGGGGGGGGGAGAACGGTCTTTCAATTCCCAAGACCGATATCTTTCCAATATCGATATCGATAACAAGCAAAAGTCGCCGAGATTTTCGATTCCTGGATGGATGAACTATCTATATAGGGTGAGTCACGTAAGACGTAACGCCACTTTTATTTCTTAAGCAGTTCTGGATATCAAAACGAGGTTTCCTGCAATTGGTAGTACGCTGAGGGCCATGTAATATTTTAAATTTCGATATCAATCGAGATATTGAAACAAGTATTTTTAATGGAAATGTGTACTTTTCATAACTGCGTTCAATAGTTCCGGGAAAGATAATTACAGTCAAATAGCACTTGTTAAAACTGACGTTGAAACCTTTCGCAAAAGAGTCCGAGATCCGTACTCAAACTGGAAAGCAATGTGGTCAGAGTCGGTTGTTGCGGTGTAAACAACAAGCAGAGCCCTGGTGGCAGGCTCCATCGTTATAGGCCGATGCAGCAAGACAGGCCTACACTGCCAAGATAACACCTCATTTCCCATACGACGTAGATACAGTGCCACCTGTGAATTTTGTACATGGAACTACGGCATATGCTAGCTTATGCCGCATCAGATGGGCTTCAGGAAAACTATTTCAAATGCGCGTAAAATTGCAGGCTTTTGTGGAAACAACTACAGTTTCTTCCATTACCATTTAGACAGCATTTGTCTTACATTCCCTGTATAGAAGTTACATGTCTAACTTTACCTCAATGGTGTACATGTCTGCACGTAAGAAGTGTCGAAGCAGAAACGACCTGTCGCTAGACGACACAGTTACTGCTAGTTGATCGTAGCAGACAATTAAGCAGTCGAAAGGCTTGATACATCGACGTAGCGTGGCAGGAGCGCGTTTGCAACCCAATGGCCGATTCCGGCCGAGTTGCTTTTCAAATTTAGATTCTTTCTCGGATTCTTTTGCAACAAGTTTCAGCCTCAAAATAAACAGACGTTATATTACTGTATTTTCCTTTTCAAGCTCTTTCGGATGCCATTAAATAAAGCACAACATTCTCTTTTTGAAAGTCATATTTGCTTCAATATCTCGATCGATACAAGAGTTAAGATTCTTTATTACAGACCAATGTACGTACCCATTAGAGTGCTATCGCTTGCCGAAAACTTGGTTTCGATGTCTAAAAGCGTTCACGAAATACACTGAAGCATCAAATAAACTGCAATAGGCACGCGTATTCGAATACAGAGATATGTAAACTGACACATTACGGCGCTGCGGTCGGCAACGCCTATGTAAGACAAGAAGTGTCTGGCGCAGTTGTTATGTCGGTTACTGCTGCTGCAGTGGCAGATTATCAAGATTTAACTGATTTTGAAGATGGTGTCGTAATCGGCGCACGAGCGATGCACGCTGCATCTCCGAGGTAGCGATAAAGTGGGGATTTTCCCTTACGACCATTTCACGAGCGTACCGTGAAAATCAGAAATCCGGTGAAACATCAAATCTCCGACGTCGCTGCGACCGGAAAAGGATCCTGCAGTAACGGGACTAACGACGACTGTAGAGAATCGTTCAACATGACAAAAGTGTAACCCTTCCGCAGATTGTCGCAGATTTCAATGCTGGGCCACCAACAAGTGTCAGCATGCGAATCATTCAACGAAAATCATCGATATGGGCTTTCGGAGCCGTAGGCCCACTTGTGTATCCTGACTGTACGACACAAAGCTTTATGCCTCACTGGATCCTTCAACGCCGACATTGGACTGTTGATGACTGGAAACATGTTGCCCGGTCGGGCGAGTCTCATTTCAAATTGTATCGAGCGAATGGACGTGTACGGGTTTGGAGGCAACCTCATGAACCCATAGACCTTGCATGTCAGCAGGGGACTGTTCGAGCTGGTGGAGGCTCTATAATGGTGTGGGGCGTGTGCAGTTGGATTGATATGGGACTTCTGGCACGTCTAGATACGACAGTGACAGGTGACACGAACGTAAGCAACCTGTCTGATCACCTGCATCCATTCATGTCCTGCCGACCGGAGCGGACGAGCGGTTGTAGGCACTACAGTTTGGAACCGCGCGACCGCTACGGTCGCACGTTCGAATCCTGCCTTGGGCATGGATGTGTGTAATGTCCTTAGGTTAGTTAGGTTTAAGTAGTTCTAAGTTCTAGGGGACTGATGACCTCAGGAGTTAAGTCCCATAGTGCTCAGAGCCATTTGAACCATTCATGTCCATTATTATGGATTTCGACGGACTTGAGCAATTCCAGCAGGACAATGGGATACGTCGCATGTCCCGAATTGCTAACAGTGGCTCGAGGAGCATTCTTCTGAGTTTTAACACTTTCGCTGGCCACCAAACTCCCCAGACATGAACATTATTGGGCATATCTGGGATGCCTTGTAACGTGCTGTTGAGAACAGATCTCCACCCCTTCGTACTGTTACTGATAAATGGATAGCCCTGCAGGATTCGTGGTGCCAGTTCACTCCATCTCTAGTTCCGACATTAGTCGAGTCCATGCGACGTCGTGTTGCGGCACTTTTGCGTGTTCTCGTGGACCCTACACGATATTAGGCAGGTTTACCAGGTCCTTTGGCTCTTCAGTGTAAAAGGTGTATTACGTCTGACGATAGACGTCCTGGACAAATAATTGAGTTTGAACGGAACTCTCAGTACACGAGTCCTGCTCGCAGTTGTCCAATTTTTTAAATAATGGGATGACAACTGCAGTTTGGCAGTCTTCTGGTATAGTCTGTCTGTAAACTCAAGAGCGAGCAGCGTTTTTGGTGGGGGAAGTGGCCTTTCCCGGAAGAACCCTGCCACCGGTCTACAGGGGCACCCAAAATCAGTTGCCTAGCGGCGGAGGTCGGCGTGCTGCCAGTGTCAATCAGTTAACTTTGTATACTCACTGATATACTTCGGTATCCAGGAGTGATGGATAATCGCCCATCATTGCAAGAAAATGTGCGGAATACAAAGAAGAGGAGGTATTTGCGGAGTAACGAGCGTTCGGTCGTCTCTAATGTTATTACAACGTGTGTTAAAGAGGCGACAAAAAAGGACTGTTGGCTAATATTACCAGTCCAAATCAAACGGCTGGAATTTTATGCAAGGTTCAGCCTCGCCACAATAGGACGCATAAGGAAGGAACGCGAAAATAAGCTGCGTCGTTTACTGGAATCGTCACGAAAGAAAACTAATAATTTTGGGAGGAAACCCATCGTTATAGACAGTTTCACAATCACGTAAAACCTTTGATGCTTGTGGAACAGCAGCATTTAAACGTATTCTGTCACTAAATCTATATCTCTGTGAAACGTCCCCTTAGAAAAATTTATACAAGACTGTGCTTAACCTGGCACACAATAATTTTAGCGCAACGCAATCTGACTATCAAAAATCCCTGCAAAAGAATGGCCCTGAGTAACATTAAACTTTCAGAAATCACTTACCTCACAAAAATCTTCGTTACTCGAACTACTGCAATACAGCGAGCGCCACTACTGCCAGCTAAATAAAAGATTCAAACTATGGAAGGCGCTAACTACTGATAGAGATAGTTAGCAAATGAAAGATATTAATAGAGAACAAACAATGTATTTACCTTAATATTCATAATTGACATCCAGTATTACAAATTATCAAAACTCCGCCATCTCTCTCCCCACATCCACCACTGCTGGCGGCTCACCTCCAACTGCGCAACGCTACGCGCTGTTAACATCCAGCTGCCCCTCTACAATGGCAGACAACAATGCAAAACTAGCCACAGACTGCACACAGCACAGCCAGTGATTTTCGTAAAGAGCGCTACGTAACGTTGCCAATAAGAAACATAAACTGCCTACTTACATTAAGGAAAGCATAAACAGCCTACTTACATAAAGAAAACATAAACAGCCTACTTACATAGCCCCCATGCTCCCCACAAAAAATTTTACAAATGTTTTTGGCCAGTGGCCAATAATGATTTGATAAAATTTTTCATAATTACACTAACAAAGATATCCAATGCACACACTTATTGATACAATGTTGGTCAAAAGCTAAAATTTTCTCACAGTCCATAAAGGCAGTCCTGATCATTCATCATAATAGTAATTACAGTTTTTTTTGTTTCACAAAGTCTCATTAGTAAAAAAATTGCACACAGAAGTAGTGGATTTCCATGCAGTCTTGAAGAAGTAGTGGTGTCCTTACAACGGAAAGACAGTGCTGACTCTTGACATGCTGACAGGTAATGGGCCACAATGGAGCAAACTCACAGCAGAGTCATTCGAAGTTCTGACAAATATTGGTAGGTAGGTCATCACAGAGTAGACCCACTGTAGTCCTGGTAGAAATAATGGTACTGGTGGGCCATCAAAGATGCAGACCCACTGTAGTCCTTGTAGAGATGGCCAGCAGCCATCTGTTGCGACTGTGCAGGTGCACAATCACCATCGAAGAGTCTTGCAGAGAAGATAGCAAGTCCATATACCCCCACTTGTGCACTCACAAAGTTTGTGGAATTGTCCTTAGAACCAGCAATGCTGTTATCCAGTCCCTTGCTGAATTATTAACACACGTGCAAACACTATCAGTCCCTACTTCTCACATATTGTCCATATACTATGACCAACAGAAATGTGTGCAGTGAAATGAATGCTTACAGGTTACTTAATTTGATTAACTGGTGTCAATTACAATTATATAACATAAGAATACAATGACAAAGGTACAAAATACATAATTAAAAACATAACAATACAGATAACATTTGTAGTAATATGGGCTTTACAAAAGAATCGAAATAAACATATGCATCAGTGTTACAGGAATGATTACATGAGTACATACATAAAAGATCAGAATCACTTTTGAAACGTCAACTTCACATGTGAGCAACAAAACAGAATAAATAATGTCTAAACATCTTTACAAAGTAAATAACAGAGTATCAGAAAAAGTCTACAACATAGCTCTCATCAGCTAAACACATAAAGACAGGAAAAACACAAATACACTATGGTACACAAACATATAGAGGGATGACACAAAAGGAAAGGACAGGGTTTATTTTACTGCAGTATTTTCATCATTATTCCCAAAAGTCCTATTTATACCTCCTTCCTGTATTCTATTCATATTTCTTTCAAACTAATTATTTCTGATTGTACAATACTCATTGGGGCCCAAATCTTTTTCATATAACTTCACAATGCATTCTTTACCTATTCTCCATAGTCAGTTTTTTATATAGTCTACCCCCTCTTAAGCTAACTTAAATCTACTGAGCTCAGATATATATACCAAGGGACGAGGCAATGCAGCATCACATAAGAAATTAACACAAACAGCAATGACAAAAAATGCAAATTGGCAAAGCTAGCAGCATAAATTAGCAAAAGTCAAATTCAATAACACTATGCCTGGCAAACAGCAGCAACTTATACCTAAACATGACATAGCTCAAGCAGAAAAAATATTACAGTAAAAACAACAATGCAGACAAGGGAAATGTCTATTCACATCTTAATGTCTATGTAATTAAAGTGGTGCACCATAACAACTGATTGTAAAAAAAATATACCATGTACTTGAAAAGTAAACTATGTGTCCAGTTACTGTTACTAGTTCCTTCTTATTGTTCTTTCCTTTCCAAGTGCTCCTTTTTTAAAGAATGTGGATCATAAAATAATTATTTAATAGATCTGTTGACAGAAAGTGTTCACATTAGCAAATGCATTTCATTTTATAAAAGCAATGCTGCAACACAGCTGGAAACCAGACATCAAATGAAATAAGCAACTATGAAAAGCAAAGCATAAAAATATCATTCAATAGTCATGTGGCATTTCGTAAGTCAGTAGCACTCAACTCTCGGAGAAAGACACTTGTCATAATCAGGTGTGCAGATGTACGAATATTTCCCATCAATTCATAAGCATTTCAGTAATTAGCACAAAGTGCGAGTAATCATATGTTTTTAAGTAACGAGGGTGTCGCATTAGCGATGAAAGGCACACCCTAATGGCTTGTTCTCCAGGTGTTTGACACAGCTGTGTGCCCACAACGCATTACAAAAATCATATGTTTTCAAGTAACGAGCGTGTCGCATTAGCGATGCCCTCTACAAAGGAATATCAATAGCAAGGTTAATGGAAGTAATGAGGGTGACGCATTTGCAATATTTTCTCTAAAGGAATGTCAATGGCGAGGATAAAGGCCTGCCTTTTTTCCCTTTTTTTTTCTACCTGTGCCTCTGGAAAGGCCCTCACTCTAATGGCTTGTTCTCCAGGTGTCTGACACAGCTGTGTGCCGACGACGCACGTGCAGGTGGTCACTTTCTTACGGAAATATTTACGACAGCAGTTTCCGCTACAGTGACAGTCTCATATAAAAATTTCACAGGTCGAGAATTTACGTTGCAAATGTGTAGAAACAAAATCCTATGAATATAACATTGTCCAAAAAAAATTTTCGCCGCCATTGTGATACATTCACGCATTTACACACACATTTCATAACTCTTAAAGTACGATTCTCGGTTTCCAACATCCTTTTTCAAAAGTCAAGAGTCCCTAACTTCTATTCATTACACCTTACCTTATTCGTCGACACTTTTTCCATTTTTCATCATGACAGATACATAGCATAATCAAATAACTCATATAGCATCAGCCTATTAATCATAAACATACCTCAGCAGCATAATACACATCGTCATCGTAATAATAACATCATAACACCTCAGTCAAATCTCAAAATCGTCGTAGCTTCCTCCAATAATTTCAAAACCTGAAGAAAATTCTCTGCTCATTTCAGTAGTGTCATCTACCTCAAACATACTTTAAAAATCATGATCTCATACCAAATACATCATTCAAAGCTCTCATAGTATCACAATGGTTCCAAAAAAATATGAACAGTGCACAAAGTACAGACAAAATACAATTTCTTAAGTGTGAAGTTACCCAACTGTGTAATTGCGTAAACATCTGTCACTGACGTAGTAAAAAAAATGTTTATCTCTCAGTTAAATGATCAGATAGCTGTGTAATTTATGTGTTAGAGAAATATGGTACCGATGTGTTAAATTGTATAAGCAAATACCATATTAGCTAGGGCTCCTTGTGCTTGCCAAACACATGGTACACAAAGTAAGCATGTACCCCCCTGAGGATTATTGTAATTATACCCTCAGGTGTTACAGATTACAGCAATGGAATGAAATGTATCACAAAAAACTTTCTGTGTAATTCAAAACTCTTTAAAAATAAATGTTTTAAGTACAAAATTAATCACTCAAATACGTGTCCTGTAGCGCTAAATATGCGTCTTGCTGTTAGATAATCTCTGGGAAGTGTCGTAGTTATTGTCCTCCGAAAGCCAAGTTCTGCAGAAGTCAATGTACTTACCTCATGATACACAAAAGTGAAATGCTTTGCGTATAGATAACTTAGTTATTATACTTATTGCCGTGATGAGGAAAGTACTGTGCTGTAACGTATTGTTGTCCTACGGAAAAGGCTGTCTCCTTGTAGCAATAGCACAAAAGTCACCACTAAAACATGTCTCACTTTATAGAAGAATTCAGAAAAAACTGTGCAGATATAAAACAGATACACCGCAAAAGCAACATTGTAAATTGTCATGCATTAGCAGCGTCGTGATAAAATCGTGTAGCTGTCACATAAACTAAATACAAAGTCATCTTTAATCTCACAGAAAGTACTTTAAATCCAGAATGTATTTTTAAGTGAACCAAAATGTTGCATTAAAATCTCATTAGCAGTACCAGATATAATGTTATTTTTCTCGGAGCCAGCCGGCGCACGTGTATGCCTGCGGTGCGAGTCATTGTCTGCCTCTTTGTTGCCGCGCGTCGTTACTGGGATTAGGAGGCCTAACTTCCACAAATTCGCCTTGCCGAGAGGGCCCAGCTCTGTTTAAAGATCGCCACTTCCGATGAAATTCACGTCTGTCGTTTTGTCGGTAGTTTACACAGTTTCTTTCGTGTCGGTCACGTGGTGAAGAATTTCTCCCTGAATCGTAACTGCGCGCTGAACTGTTGCGTCTGAAATTATTCTGTCTCCCTTGATAATAATAGTTCTGATTTCCATATTGTCTGTTTCTATGGTTATCTCTGCCATATTCATTACTACGGAAATGCGATCTTTCTCTGTAACTATTACTCTGCCAGTGGTTGTCATATGGGTGGTGTCTGTATTGGTCACGATTTGTGTGGTGAGAATAGCGTTGTCGCGTCCAGTTATCGTTTCTGTCGTCACGGAATTGTGACGGATGTGACCTGTAGTGATTGTTTTCCTGTTTTCGCATCCCGTGACTGTCTGTGTCAATTTCTAATTCTTGTAACAGTCCCTGAAAAGCTTCAATGTCGTCTTTGCAACGTCCTGCCAAAATAATATGTCGTAAATGTTCAGGCAGTTTGATTAAGCAAATGCGGATGAGTTCTGAGGGGCTGTATGGGTTTGACAGGTACTGATTCTTGTGCAACATGTCTTCAAAATATTTCACAAGACTGGAAAATTCAGATTGTTCAAAGTGTTTCATCATCATGATGCTATGTTTTACGCGGTCTTGTGTGGCTTGAGACCAATATGCTGAGAGGAAGGCATGGTAAAATTCTCCTTCACTGTGGCAATCGTGAATGACCGATCGCATTCTTACAGCTGGTTCATTCTCTAAGTAGCCACACATAAATTCTAACCTGTGCTCCAATGACCAGTTGGGAGGGAAACAATGAGAGAATTGATGGAGCCATGCTTGTGGATGAATGTCGTTGCCAGAATTCTTAAATGTTTTGAATTTACGTGTAGTAATGAACAGCTTATAGTCAAAATCATCATGTCGGCGAGTAGCATGTCGGTCATTGTCACGTCGTTTCGGCGGTTCCATCTCAAAATTCGGTGTACCTTGCCAATTTCTTTCATAATTACCGAAATGCCCTGTGCTATTATTTTGTGGCTTTTCCGTATTTCTAAGTTCCTCTTCCCGTGTTGGAGTGCGAGTATCCTCTGAAATATGTAATTCTTGTATTACCTGTGTCAGCTGATCTTGTACTTCCCGGATTTCTCTTTTGTACTGTGTATTGATTTGATTTTGATTTTGTTTGAATTTTCTAATTTGTTCATACTCTTCTGTGTCAGTGAAGGCTACGGGTCTGGTGTCATTCAGATCATCATCTACCTTTGTAGATAAGTTAGTGACCTGATCCGAAAGTTCGGCTACTTTCTCTGATAATGAACTAATTTCCTCCATGTGTCTTTCTACTGTGTCCTTTAAGTTTTCCTGAGTTTTTGCAAGTTGTGTAACCGAATCGGTAGATGCAACTGAGTCCATTTTAGCTTGCAAGGTCTCATGATTTTCATGAACAATATTTTGCAGTTCTTTTATGGCTGCTTCGTGATTCTGTAATGCATTTTCATGCCGCGAAAAAATAGGCTGAAAATGCTCACAAATTTGTGTTTTTACGTCATTACAGACTTTTTGACATTTCGATTCAATGTTATGTAACTCAGTAGTTAAATCTTCACGTGTTTGTTCAAGTGTGGTGTCTAACTTCCGAAGATTTTGTTCCATTGTGTCTAACTTCTGAAGCTTTTGCTGTGTTTGTCTCTGATTTTGTTCCATTGTGTCTAACTTTTGCAGCTTTTGCTGTGTTTGTCTCTGATTTTGTTCCATTTGTTGCATTAGTTGTAATAACAATGCATTAGTGTCTGGAATCTGTTCCTCTACTCTTTTCGGCAGTGCATTTGCACCGGCAACATTCACATTTTGACAAGCTGAAAATGTGTCTTGACTTATTTGAGAAAACGGTGAGGACGCAAAACCTGAATTTACAGTATTTGCAAAATTGTGTCCTATCATTTCGGATTCCTGAGGCGAGCTGTTGCCGACCGATCGATAGATAATGCTTCCCTGTTCACTACCTGTTTGACTGTCTACGCCATTGTTTGACGCCCGCTCCATTTCCCTATGCACAGTTACCAAATTACTACTTTGAATATTAGTTAATTCATTACATGATGGGGCCAACACACTGCTTTCGTCTTCACTGTCATTTCTCATTTTACTTTGGAGCCGAGTGTTACGTTTTTCACACGCCATAATTGTCACAATATTTCACACGATAACACAGAAAAGCACAATTTGAATAGCAAAAATAAGAGAACACATTAACATAGCACTGAAAATAATATCTAGTTAATTACAAGCGCAGCTGCGAAATACTTGGTGCAAATCTACATGCATGCCACAACTGTTTTACAGTACAACAATGAAAGACTGCAACTACAAAGGAGATTCTCTCTACAATTACGCGCTAGCAATAAACAAAAGCTACACTAAATACACAAACTACAAGAAAAAAATCAGAAGATTCCAGTGAGGTATCCTAGGCTAAGGGTCGACATATGAAACGTCCCCTTAGAAAAATTTATATAAGACTGTGCTTAACCTGGCACACAATAATTTTAGCGCAACGCAATCTGACTATCAAAAATCCCTGCAAAAGAATGGCCCTGAGTAACATTAAACTTTCAGAAATCACTTACCTCACAAAAATCTTCGTTACTCGAACTACTGCAATACAGCGAGCGCCACTACTGCCAGCTAAATAAAAGATTCAAACTATGGAAGGCACTAACTACTGATAGAGATAGTAAGCAAATGAAAGATATTAATAGAGAACAAACAATGTATTTACCTTAATATTCATAATTGACATCCAGTATTACAAATTATCAAAACTCCGCCATCTCTCTCCCCACATCCACCACTGCTGGCGGCTCACCTCCAACTGCGCAACGCTACGCGCTGTTAACATCCAGCTGCCCCTCTACAATGGCAGACAACAATGCAAAACTAGCCACAGACTGCACACAGCACAGCCAGTGATTTTCGTAAAGAGCGCTACGTAACTTTGCCAATAAGAAACATAAACTGCCTACTTACATTAAGGAAAGCATAAACAGCCTACTTACATAAAGGAAACATAAACAGCCTACTTACATCTGTTACTACTCACCTGATTCTAAGACATATTGCTTATAACATGTGCGCATTAGCTGCTCTAATCACTGCTGAAATTTCCTTCGAAGCATGTCCACCGATTCTGGACATCTAATAAGAGGTTTGACATACGAGGTGCGTTCACACATTAATTTTTATTTTTTGGTAAGAACATTGTTTGTTAATCTACAGCAATGTTGTCCTCTTGAAAATATTCCCCTTTACATACTATACACTTATGCCAGTGCTTTTTCCAGTTCCCGAAACATTTTGGGAACTGTTTCCTCTGGATAGTTTATAGGTCTCTTAACTGTGCATTTTTAATTTCATCCACGCTTCTAAAACCGCTGTCCTTTAAGGCCTACTTTGAAACGTTTATACCACTTGTATGCCCTTGGTTTACTCAGACTCACCAAAAGAAATATTTAACATTTCTAAAATTTTTATACACTTCATTCCATTCTTATAAAAAATATTTAATGCAGATTCTATAATCTGTTTTTTTACAGTACAAATAATCGTTGGTGCTACCAAAACACAAGTAACCTTTCTGACAGCTGACAAAAGAGTAAATACCCAATATGCATAACATTGTACACAAAGTTTTCAGACATGTTTTCGAAGACAGTGACAAAAAGTAGTGCAAATCGGACTAATACAACAAACAAAATTATAAATTCCTGGAACTTTTTTACAATCTTCGTGTTGTAAGAAGTGTTAAAGTTTCAATGAAGCCCTTCGAAGAAAACTTCTACCTTTTAGTAGAAACAGAAAGTAAGAACAATCCTTAAATTCTACAGATTGGTTGCATTTATGGGGTTCGTTTTACGAATAGCAGTAGAGGAACATACATTCACATGAACAGGCATTCGATTCTACGTTTGTAGTAGAGTCCTGACTTCCGTTCTTATGTTAATATTATTTACTCTATAATGCTGAGTTTCGGAAGAAGCTATCGTCTTTTGTATTCCTTGTGGTCTTAACGTATTTGTCTAAAAATAAACACAACCGGGACGTATCTGTACACGGGGTCGCCACAGATTTAAAGCGCCCGCCGTGGCAGGGCCACTACTATGTCGTGAAACAGCCTGCAGAAACGCCTTGTGACGTAGCTGGATAGGCAGAGTGGGGACTCCCTCGCTCTCTCTTCAGTTCACCGACAGACTATATACTGTAAGTAGGCTGTTTAGGTTTTTATGTTGGTAACGCCACGTAGCGCTCTATATGAAAATCACTGACTGTGCTGTGTGAAGGCTGTAGTTGGTTGGTTGGTTTTGGGGAAGGAGACCAGACAGCGTGGTCATCGGTCTCATCGGATTAGGGAAGGATTGGGAAGGAAGTCGGCCGTGCCCTGTCAGAGGAACCATCCCGGCATTTGCCTGGAGTGATTTAGGGAAATCACGGAAAACCTAAATCAGGATGGCCGGACGCGGGATTGAACCATCGTCCTCCCGAAAGCGAGTCCAGTGTCTAACCACTGCGCCACCTCGCTCGGTTTAGGAGTCTGTTTTGACCACTGGAAAATCGCTGAGGCAATAGCAGCACGGCTGGTGAATGTGCGGCCACGGAGAGTGTCTTTCATTGCTGGAAAAAGCCAAAAGTCACTAGGAGCCAGGTCAGGTGAGTAGGGAGCATGAGGAATCACTTCAAAGTTGTTATCACGAAGAAACTGTTGCGTAACGTTAGCTCGATGTGCGGGTGCGTTGTCTTGGTGAAACAGCACACGTGCAGCCCTTCCCGGACCTTTTTGTTGCAGTGCAGGAACGAATTTGTTCTTCAAAACATTTACGTAGGATGCACCTGTTACCGTAGTGCCCTTTGGAACGCAATGGGTAGGGATTACGCCCTCGCTGTGCCATGTGGTCGTCCGTCAGCATTCGTGGCACCCACCTGGATGACACTTTTCGCATTTTCAGGTCGTCATGCAGGATTGTGTGCACAGAACCCACAGAAATGCCAACTCTGGAGGCGATCTGTTCAGTCATTCGGCGATCCCCCAAAACAATTCTCTCCACTTTCTCGATCTTGTCGTCAGACCGATTTGTGCAAGCCCGAGGTTGTTTCGGTTTGTTGTCACACGATGTTCTGCCTTCATTAAACTGTCGCATCCATGAACGCACTTTCGACACATCCATAACTCCATCACCACATGTCTCCTTCAACTGTCGATGAATTTCAATTGGTTTCACACCACGCAAATTCAGAAAACGAATGATTGCACGCTGTTCAAGTAAGGAAAACGTCGCCATTTTAAGTATTTAAAACAGTTCTCATTCTCACCGCTGGCGGTAAAATTGCATCTTCGGTACGGTGCTGCCATCTCTGGGACGTATTGACAATGAACACGGCCTCATTTTAAAACAATGCACATGTTTCTATCTCTTTTCAGTCCGGAGAAAAAAAATCGGAGGCCTTAGAACTTGAACGCACCTCGTAATTTAAGTAACGAAGATTTTTGTGAGGTAAGTGATTCATGAAAGGTATAGGGTTATGTTAGTCAGGGCCATTCTTTTGTAGGGATTATTGAAAGTCAGATTGCGTTGCGCTAAAAATGTTGTGTGTCAGGTTAGTGTTGATCAGAATAGGTAAAGAGCGAAATGTCTGAGTACGTTCAGTTCTGCTCAGCTGTTTGAAAATCAAATAACGTAAGAGGTTTACCAGCACATTCATTCATAAATTTTTCAAAGGGTACGTTGCAGTACTGCTGTGTTTGGGACAAGTATTTAAAAAACTTAACAGCTGTAAGAGTAATGATTCTGAAGCACATTCAAGTAATTGAGGTTGTCTTCTCGTGAGGATTTTCTGTTTTTGGACGTCTTTAACACTGTTTTTGGTGGTTCCATTGAAACAGGACTGTAAGGAGGCGGCGAGCTCCGTGGCCACGGAGGCCCCGGGCCCGGCAGGCCGTTGCTCCTCTGCGCGGCCGCCAGCTGCCGTGCTGTCCCTCACCCACCGCGTGCCAGGGCAGCGGGAGGCGCCGCGGCTACCGTCCCCTAATGAAGCTATACGTCTCCCTGGCCACAATGCGCTGCCGTAATTAAAGCCGCCTGCCTGCCGCCGTTTAATTACCCGCCAATGACACGCGCGCGTTCCGCACATGCTGGGCGACTCAGAGTTATTGCATCAGCGGCCGACTTTGAACACGCTGAATGGCCGGCTGCCGCCGCCGCAGCGGGGACAAGTTATCTCCTACTGTTGTAGCGTTCCTGTTAATCAGCTCCCACTACCCGCGTCTGTGGGAATGAAAAAGGGAAGGCGAGGCGAGGTGCGTCGATGACGGTGGGGTAATGACACGTTATTAACAGATATCACGATAGAGCATTGGGGAATTAGTACTCGTGATAGCCATCTAAAGGAAATCACGCCCCCTTCATAACACCGAACCTGAAGATTTATGACTAGTGTGTTTGTAGAGGCGTTGCTCGACGCTTGAGAACGTCGAATTTGTCGCCATGATGCCGAAAATTTGTAAAGGCAGAAAATAGCTTGGAGTCTGTTGGATGTCTAACAATTTCTATTCAGGCTTCCGGGAGCCGTTCGGGCATAGTAATTAACGTTTTGGTTAGCAATCCATGCTGGAAATGTACCGTTTCTATGTACGGGGGGCGTTCAGTAAGTGTTCAGGATTACAATACATCTTATTATTCCCCATTCTATAGCCTACAAAACTAATTTTCAACATAATCTCCGTTCCACTCTACTAGTCGACAGTCGACAGTCAACTGCACCAATAATCTTCCGATCCTCCACATACTACTTCCCGCAGAGTGCATCCTTTACTGGGCCAAACAGATGGAAGTCTGAAGCTGCAAGACCCGGTCTGTGTGTTGAATTAGAGAGAACAAAAAAAAAAAAAAATGGTTCAAATGTCTCTGAGCACTATGGGACTTAAACTTCTGAGTTCATCAGTCTCCTAGAACTACTTAAACCTAACTAACGTAAAGGACATCACACACACCCATGCCCGAGGCAGGATTCGAACCTGCGACCGTAGCCGTCGCGCGGTTACAGACTGTAGCGCCTAGAACCGCTCGGCCACACCGGCCGGCTAAGAGAGGACAATCCATTGAAGTTTCATGAGCTCTTTCCCGGTGCGCAGACTTCTGTGACACCTTATATTGTCATGGAAAAGGAGAAGTTCCTTTCTTGAATGAGAGTGTCCGCACGTTCCAACACTGCAGGAGTCACAGCTCTGTGCGGTCGGCCGGCAAGCGAGAGATCCGACAGGTTTGAGCGGCCTTGTTGCGATAATGACAGACGCCTCGCCCTACGACACACCGCGCTTTCTTTCAATGTCAGGTCCGCGTAAACATTCCTCAAGCGCTTGTGAATATCTGCGATGCTCTGGTTTTCAGCTAAAAGAAATTAAATGCGGCTGAAGTGGGAATATTCCACTACGTCCCACAACAAATTCCACATTTTCTCAACCGAAAATGGCCGAGAAAAAATGTGCAGCATTTCTTATTGAACGCCACTTGTGTCATTAATTTGAAGATCTGACCACTTTCAAATTTCTCTTTCACACAGCGGAGACCATGTCCTGTGTGCTCTATAGCTGCTGCTTCACGTGACGTTCCATAAGATGTATCTGCCACTCATGATTTCATACACGCTATCCAGAAACCATGCTGTGTGCCGCCACAGCTCGTGCAAGCAGATCTTCCGACTGTACTGGAGTCTCGTACAAAATACTCTTAAAATAGTCCGACAGTAAAATGTGGAGAGGAGTTAAATCTGGCGACAGTGACGCCCAATGAATTTCTCCACCTCGATCTACACACCTTTCACCGTACGTTTGGTTGCATGTTCGCGGACGTCAGGTGCATAATGCGCGGCTGAACCACATTTACTCACGGAGTTACATTGGAAAATCTACCAGTAACTACACCAGTACCGCTTGCTATCTTCTCAGTTTCTGTGGGTACTAAAGTGGGAGATTTGAAAGTGATCCATTTGATTCCATGCTTTCTCTGCGTTTTCCGATCATAAAAGGACGAACAGCCGAGTGGCTGCGTCGTCTTATCGCAACGTTTCAATGAGTTCCGCACTCATCATCTTCAGGAGAAGATGATGTGCACGAAACTCATGGAAACGTTTCGACAAGACGACGCTACCACTCTGCTGATCACAAAACAGTATCTGCAAGCGAAGACGACGGATACTAAACACATTCGGACGTTGCGACAAGACGAGGCCACCACCCCGGTGATCACACGATAAAATTTTATCATTTAAAGTGGTTCATCTTCAGACCTACTTATTCCAAACGGTAAATTTCCGGAGATGAGGTCCTTATCAAAACTGTATCTACTAACTTCACTCTAAAACCACCAGGAGCATGCAACATGAACTACGAATCACATGTTGTATGATATTCCAGAATGAAAGGCTGATATTCCAGGAGGTGACAACAATGATCAAATGGTCACCTGAAGCGGCTATTTCCTGTAGATATGTTCGTCGCTTCGAAATCTCTCCAGCACTGAAAATTTGTTTTGTTTCTGAAGAAAAAGTGACTTCCGGGATCGTCACCAAGATATTGAACATGCTGGAAAAGAAATTAATTTTTATTAGTGTTATGAAATTACTTTTTGTTTAATAGGAATTTTCATGTTGTCAAGAGTAAAATACAGGAAGCCAAGGGTTAGGTACAACTTGAGCACAAATCAGACTACAGTCTAAGAGACGAATGAGATGAATGGAGGCAGAAGAGGCGTATGGAGTAAGATTGGGTTGTAGGCTATCCACCACCTCATTCAATCTGTAAGTTAAACAAACAGTAAAGAAACCGTAGAGCAATTTGCAACAAGAATTTAAGTTTAAGAGTTAGATATAAAAAAGATATTTAGGGATCGTTGATGGCATCGTAACATTCTCAGAGAGGGCAAATGACTTGAAAGATCCGTTCAACGGAGTGGGTAATTTCTTGAACATTAGCTATAAGATTAAGAAAAGCAAGCGCAACTGAGTGTAGCTGAGTTAAGTTACATGGTGCTGAGGGAAATAGATGAGAGAAAGAGACGTTGAGAGTAGAAGGCGGGTTTTGCGGTTGGGGCAGAAGAGGATATAAGTGTAGACATGGAACAGCAAAAATAGCTTTACTGAAAATGAAAAATATGCTAACAAGGAACGTAAATTTAAGTGTTAGGAAGTCGTTTCTGTTGATGAGAATACAGGAACCAGAGATATACAACAGGTTGATTTTTAAATCGAAAATTCAGGCCTTCAAAGCTTTCGAGAACAGACCGAGACCCAGAACAAAATCATCTTGGATAGAAGAACTAAGAAGGTTGCAAAGTATGAGAATGCAAGAATATTGGGAAAGAAGAACGACCAGAAGAAACGAAGCTGAAACGAATTAACGTGGTCCTAATATGGCCAAAACGAAAGAAGAAGAAAGCGCAAAACGTAATTAAAAATCCATTTAATTCAAATAATGTTGTGAAAGTGGCCAAAAATGAAAATACTATGTTTCTAGATCCAGTGATTATAACAGAAATAAGGAACACAACGAAAAATTATGAACAAAATATCATACTATACAAATGCTAACCCAAATAAGGTCATTAAATTAAGTTCAGGCAAAACAGACTTTCAGGTAACTATATTCATCATTTAGTACAGGAATATTACCAAGAAGCCGAAAGACAATTCATAAACATGATGCTATAAAAATTGTAGACTAGTCCACTGTTATTTAGCTTTTCTAAAATAATGAAATAGTAACGCATGAAATTTTACTTAAGTTTTCTATAAAAAATAAAGTAAAAGTTGAGGCAAGTAATTGAAAAGACATGAGAATTTGGTAACGAGGTGTACTGCATGTTTATAGACTTCAAAAAAGCCTATCTAGTGTCCATAGAGAAAGCATATGCTAAATAAAGGAAGAAGCGGGAATACCTTCGAAATTGATTATACTAACCAGAATGTTTATTGAGAAAATTAAACATAAAATGAGGGTTGAAGGTAAGGAGTCTGAACGTTGTTAAGTAAACACAGGTGCCAAACGTTGAGGTGGTAAAATGAAACTGTTAGAGTTTGTCGATGATACTGTCGTTATAGCGGAAGAGAAAGACGGACTAATAAGTACAACCAAAGCGCTAACAGAGAAGTCAAAAAAAAATGGTCTGAGGATCTGTCAAGACAAAACAGTGTATGACTGCAACAAGAAACAACCATGAGGAAAGTTGAGGGATCTCTAGCAATACAAGATATGGAACTTAAAATAGACGAAGTCCATCAAATACGAGGGTTGGAACTTTAATAGTGGCAACTATTTATTTACAGCTCGTTCAAAATAGGTACGTGTTTCAATGTTTTACTGACCTTCAAAGTAGACACCCGCATTGTGTATAACCCGTTTCCAGAAATGTGGAAGTCGTAGGATACCCTTAGCAGTGACAGTTATGTTGACAGTTCGAGCGGCGCGGTCTATTGCCCGACGAATCTGTAGCAGTTCTGAAGCGAATGCCGTTATGTGTTTCCTTCAGTTTAGAAATAGAGTTGAACGTACGAGGGCTTAAGTCAGGGGAGTGCAGTAGGTAGTGTAGCACTTAGCAGCCCCATCAATCAAACAAATCAATAACAGTTTGCACTGTACGTGCTTGAGCATTGTCCTGCAAAATGATGGTCAAGTCCTGCAGAATGTGTCATCACTTCTGTCTCCATGTTGTTCATTTATGGAACCTACGACCATCTTACAGACAGAAGTAATGACACTTTCTGCAGGACCCGACCATCATTTTGAAGGACAATACCCAAGCACGTACAGTGCCAGCTGTTACTGATTGGTTTGACTGATGGGGATGCTAAGTGCTATACCACCTACTGCACTCCCCTGAATTAAGCCCTCGTGAGATCAACTCGATTTCTAGACTTCTCTCTTCTTGTGTCTCACTTTTATCGTCAACGTTACACTTAAATACAGGGCCTGAATTTTCGATTTAAAAATCAACCTGTTGTATATCTCTGGTTCCTGTATTCTCATTACTTCCAGATCTCTTTGTATCTCTTGGATCCATCGTGCTTTGCTTTTATTGTTCATCAGAAATTGTGTGATTCGCCGTGTGAACCTCCCCTGGTCCATTTTGAGGATGTCCAAAGAACATGCTCTTTCTTGTCCCACTGACGTCAGAAATTTTTCCTATCTTGGTATACAGCTTCTACTTGGATCGGTTTCTAAATTGACCATCTTCTGTTCTTCGAAGTCCTAATATTCTCCTGAGAATCTTTCGTTCAATCAGTTCAAGCCCCTTGATCACTCCGGTTCTTGCTAAGTTAAGAGTTTCTGCTACATATAGAACTTCAGGGCGTATCACTGTTTGGTAATGTTTAAATTTTGCATTTATCGAAATATTCTCCTTATTGTAGGTGTTGATAGTTAGTTGATATGCTAAGTGCGTATCATTTCAGGGAGAGCATAAGGGAACAATTGACAGGAATGGGGGAAGGAAATACAGTAGAAGAAGAATGGGTAGCTTTGAGAGATGAAATAGTGAAGGCAGAAGAGGATCAAATAGGTAAAAAGACGAGGGCTAGTAGAAACCCTTGGGTAACAGAAGAAATATTGAATTTAATTGATGAAAGGAGAAAATATAAAAATGCAGTAAATGAAGCAGGCACAAAGGGATACAAACGCCTCAAAAATGAGATCGACAGGAAGTGCAAAATGGCTAAGCAGGGATGGCTAGAGATTAAATGTAAGGATGTAGAGGCTTATCTCACTAGGGGTAAGACAGATAATACCTACCGGAACATTACAGAGACCTTTGGAGAAAGGAGAACCACTTGCATGAATATAACGAGTTTTGATGGAAACCCAGTTCTAAGCAAAGAAGGGAAAGCAGAAAGGTGGAAGGAGTATATAGAGGGTCTATACAAGGGCGATGTACTTGAGGACAATATTATGGAAATGGAAGAGTATGTAGATGAAGATGAAATGGGAGATATGATACTGCGTGAAGAGTTTGACAGAGCATTGAAAGACCTGAGTCGAAACAAGGCCCCAGGAGTAGACAACATTCCATTAGAACTACTGACAGCCTTGGGAGAGCCAGTCCTGACAAAACTCTACCATCTGGTGAGCAAGGTATATGAGACAGACGAAATACCCTCAGACTTCAAGAAGAATGTAATAATTCCAATCCCAAAGAAAGCAGGTGTTGACAGATGCGAAAATTACCGAACTATCAGTTTAATAAGTCACAGCTGCAAAGGACTAACACGAATTCTTTACAGACGAATGGAAAAACTGATAGAAGCCGACCTCGGGGAAGATCAGTTTGGATTTCGGAGGAATGTTGGAACACGTGAGGAAATACTGACCCGACGACTTATCTTAAAAGAAAGATTACGGAAAGGCAAACTTACGTTTCTAGCATTTGTAGACTTAGACAAAGCTTTTGACAATGCTGATTGGAATACTCTCTTTCAAATTCTGAAGATGGCAGGCGTAAAATACAGGGAGCGAAAGGCTATTTACAATTTGTACAGAAACCAGATGGCAGTTATAAGAGTCGAGGGTTATGAAAGGGAAGCAGTGGTTGCGGTGGGAGTGAGACAGGGTTGTAGCCATCCCCGATGTTATTCAATCTGTATATTGAGCAAGCACTAAAGGAAACAAAAGAAAAGTTCGGAGTAGGTATTAAAATCCATGGAGAAGAAATAAAAGCTTTGAGGTTCGCCAATAACATTATAATTCTGTCAGAGACAGCAAAGGACTTGGAAGAGGAGTTGAACGGAATGGACAGTGTCTTAAAAGGAGGGTATAAGATGAACATCAACAAAAGCAAAACGAGGATAATGGAATGTAGTCGAATTAAGTCAGATGACGCTGAGGGAATTCGATTAGGAAATGAGACACTTAAAGTAGTAATGGAGTTTTGATATTTGGGGAGTAAAACAACTGATGATGGTCTAAGTAGAGAGGATATAAAATGTAGACTGGCAATGGCAAGGAAAGCGTTTCTTAAGAAGAAAAATTAGTTAACAACGAGTACAGATTTAAATGTCAGGAAGTCGTTTCTAAAAGTATTTGTATGGAGTGTAGCCATGTATGGAAGTGAAACATGGACGATAAATAGTTTAGACAAGAAGAGAATAGAAGCTTTCGAAATGTGGTGCTACAGAAGAATGCTGAAGATTAGATGGGTATATCACATAACTAATGAGGAGGTATTGAATAGAAATGGGGAGAAGAGGAGCTTGTGGCACAACTTGACTAGATGAAGGGATCGGTTGGTAGGACATGCTCTGAGACATCGAGGGATCACCAATTTAGTATTGGAGGGCAGCGTGGAGGGTAAAAATCGTAGAGGGAGACCGAGAGATGAATACACTAAGCAGATTCAGAAGGATGTAGGCTGCAGTAGGTACTGGGAGATGAAGAAGCTTGCACAGAATAGAGTAGCATGGAGAGCTGCATCAGTCCAGTCATGCACAACAACAAGTGCATTTTGTTTATTCGTGCTCCCATTGCTTCTTTTTCGGTCAATCCAATGTCTATCCAGTCTCCAAGGTATTTGAATCTCTCCACCTTCTGAATTTTGCCTCCTTCTATTGTCATCCATCTAGGAGCTGTCGTGATGATTGACATATATTGTGTCTTCTCGATAGAGATCTGTAGGTCTGCATTAGCTACCTGCCTCTTCAGTTCTGTGGTTTGATTAACTGCCTCTTCTAATGACTCGGACAAGATCACAGTGTCATGTGCGAATGCTAGACAATTTACCCGTACTCCTTTATTCTTACACCCAGTCGTCTTCCACCCAGCACTTTCATTGCTTGTCGCCACTCTCTGATCACATTGTTGAAGACAATCTTAAAAGCCCCCGACACCTTTCCTCCGAACTTGACCTTGGACGTTGTTTTGCCTAGGGTCTGTTTAACCAGTTCACTGGATTTTCTATCCAAACTCATCTCCCCTAAAATCTGGAACAGTGTGTGTTTGTCTACAGAATCATAGGCTTTCTTGAAGTCTATGAAAGTGAGCATTGAAACGTCCCCTTAGAACAATTTATTCACGACTGTGCTTAACCTGACACACAATATTATTTAGCGCAACGCAATCTGACTATCAAAGATCCCTGCAGAAGAATGGCCCTGAGTAACTCTAACCTATACCTTTCACAAATCACTTACCTCACAAAAATCTTCGTTACTCGAACTACTGCAATACAGCGAGCGCCACTATTGCCAGCTAAATAAAACTACAGAAGGCACTAACTACTGATAGGGATAGTTAGCAAATGAAAGATATTAACAGAGAACAAACACTGTATTTACCTTAATAATCATAATATATATAGCAGTTCAATTTCAAAACTTCCGCCATCTCTCTCCCCACATCCACCACTGCTGGCGGCTCACCTCCAACTGCGCAACGCTACGCGCTGTTCACATCCAGCTGCCGCTGCCCAACACTACAATGGCAGACAACAATGCAAACTATCCACATACTGCACACAGCACAGCCAGTGATTTTCATACAGAGCGCTACGTGGCATTACCAATATAAAAATCTAAACAGCCTACTTACAGCATGTAAGCACTAATTTTTTGCTCCCCTGTTTTTGATAAGCGATTATCAGTTTTAGATTCAGGATCTGTTCTGCGCATGATCTCTCCTTTCTGAAGCCTCCTTCGTGCTCATCAATTTATGGATTTAGTTGTTCTTCCACTCTATTTATTCTTTTATTCTTTTGAGAATACCTTATAGGTCACAGATATTAAAGAAATTCCCCTGTATTTCCCAGGTCCCGTCTTATCGCCTTTCTTGTGTATAGGATGTAGCTCAGTGCCGATGTCCAACTTTCTGGAAGCTGCTCTTCTTCCCAGATTTTTTGTATAATTTGTGTTAATTCTATGATCACATTCTCGTTCGCATATTTTTTTGTGCTTTATTTACAAAGATATTCAGTAAACATGTTAGCAATCTGTTTAAGATCTCCTTTTTATACTGAACTTTTTGTGTCTCATTTTATTTCTGTCCACATCATTAATAATAACTTGCACGTTGATTTTATTTTGTTATTTCTTTGTTAGTTGGCAGAGTCATTTGCTAACATTTTTGTTGCTGCTATAATTTTATGTACACCTTTACATAGCTTCTCATAGATTATTTCAAGACTGCATTTAATTTTGTTGCTATTTTAAGTTTTCTAAGAGTTTCTGATGACTTCCTCATGTACTCTGCTATCCATGTATTTGACTTTATCTTAAATGTAATTTTCTGCTTTGAGAATGCAACACCAAAGAAATACACTCCTGGAAATGGAAAAAAGAACACATTGACACCGGTGTGTCAGACCCACCATACTTGCTCCGGACACTGCGAGAGGGCTGTACAAGCAATGATCACACGCACAGCACAGCGGACACACCAGGAACCGCGGTGTTGGCCGTCGAATGGCGCTAGCTGCGCAGCATTTGTGCACCGCCGCCGTCAGTGTCAGCCAGTTTGCCGTGGCATACGGAGCTCCATCGCAGTCTTTAACACTGGTAGCATGCCGCGACAGCGTGGACGTGAACCGTATGTGCAGTTGACGGACTTTGAGCGAGGGCGTATAGTGGGCATGCGGGAGGCCGGGTGGACGTACCGCCGAATTGCTCAACACGTGGGGCGTGAGGTCTCCACAGTACATCGATGTTGTCGCCAGTGGTCGGCGGAAAGTGCACGTGCCCGTCGACCTGGGACCGGACCGCAGCGACGCACGGATGCACGCCAAGACCGTAGGATCATACGCTGTGCCGTAGGGGACCGCACCGCCACTTCCCAGCAAATTAGGGACACTGTTGCTCCTGGGGTATCGGCGAGGACCATTCGCAACCGTCTCCATGAAGCTGGGCTACGGTCCCTCACACCGTTAGGCCGTCTTCCGCTCACGCCCCAACATCGTGCAGCCCGCCTCCAGTGGTGTCGCGAGAGGCGTGAATGGAGGGACGAATGGAGACGTGTCGTCTTCAGCGATGAGAGTCGCTTCTGCCTTGGTGCCAATGATGGTCGTATGCGTGTTTGGCGCCGTGCAGGTGAGCGCCACAATCAGGACTGCATACGACCGAGGCACACAGGGCCAACACCCGGCATCATGGTGTGGGGAGCGATCTCCTACACTGGCCGTACACCACTGGTGATCGTCGAGGGGACACTGAATAGTGCACGGTACATCCAAACCGTCATCGAACCCATCGTTCTACCATTCCTAGACCGGCAAGGGAACTTGCTGTTCCAACAGGACAATGCACGTCCGCATGTATCCCGTGCCACCCAACGTGCTCTAGAAGGTGTAAGTCAACTACCCTGGCCAGCAAGATCTCCGGATCTGTCCCCCATTGAGCATGTTTGGGACTGGATGAAGCGTCGTCTCACGCGGTCTGCACGTCCAGCACGAACGCTGGTCCAACTGAGGCGCCAGGTGGAAATGGCATGGCAAGCCGTTCCACAGGACTACATCCAGCATCTCTACGATCGTCTCCATGGGAGAATAGCAGCCGGCATTGCTGCGAAAGGTGGATATACACTGTACTAGTGCCGACATTGTGCATGTTCTGTTGCCTGTGTCTATGTGCTTGTGGTTCTGTCAGTGTGATCATGTGATGTATCTGACCCCAGGAATGTGTCAATAAAGTTTCCCCTTCCTGGGACAATGAATTCACGGTGTTCTTATTTCAATTTCCAGGAGTGTATTTATAGTTACAGAAAGAAAAGTCAAACACTTTACTAACATTATTTTGAGACACCTTTCCCGAATTTATTTTCTGAACCATGTAACTGAAAATTTTTTCGATATTTTCATTAATGAGACTTCTTGTGACAGAGTTGTAATTTATTTGGACGAAAATGGAATTGAATTTTGATCTGAAATACAGGTGTTTCTCACTTCAACGTGAAAGTCATGTGTCTGTCAATAAATATCTGGTCATTTCCTTGACCATATCTGGCGGGTTCTTATATTGTTGGTGATAGGTTGTAAGGGATTAATGAAGTCATCAGTTTATCCTCTTAGCACTTCCAGCTCTGAAGTTTGTAGTCATTTTGCGTATTAGCCCATTTTGACTGAGTTAAAGTTCATTTAAAAAGACTCAGGAATAAGTTCTTGTGACCTTTATATACGAGTACATACAATAATAGTTCCCTTTTCTGTTCGTTCACAAACAGAGTACTTAAATCCTTTTTCATTGCTTTTCCCTTTCTTAGCTTTCTGCATCTTGATTTGTAGCCCTTTCTAACATACCTATACACATGCATCAGCACATCTATGGGTTTCCCTACAGAAGCAGTTTATCATTTCAAAATTTTTAACTGTAGCACTGTATGTTTGTGGATCCCTCCACCAACTTTCATTAATACAGAAGAGTGAGACAGACATCATTTAGCAGCAATTCAGATTCGCATATTTGATATTTAAATCTTGTATATCTTGGCACTGTAATGTTACAGGTTCTATACATTCTATCATTTGACCACTGTTTGCCTTAGCAATTTCTTAGTGCTGTTTGACACAAGAATCTCCTCCAGATGTTCGTCAGTCTAGAGATACCCATGAGGAACTCTTCCTTTAAGCACAATATATACGAAAGAACTGCATTGCGCAGGAAATGGATGGTGGTGTTTTATCTGTAAAGTAACTATGACCTTATTACCAACAGTTATATGCCTTACGTTTCTTTACTGTTAACGTATTGACAATTTAGCCCATACATTTTGCCTAGCAGGAGGGAAGCCATCACAGTCAAAATGACACCAGAGAAGTGTCCACTCGCAGAACACTCCTACACAATGTCACTGAAGAAGCGGAATATATCAGAATGAGTTTGTCTTCATCAGGCTCAACACTCGTGGTAAGACGCACTCGATATTGTGCTGCTGCTGTAACCGCATGGCCTTTATATAGATGTGGCTCAGAATTACTGCTTGGAAACTTCGGCAGTTGTGAACTACTGCGTCTACTGATCGTAGCAAGTTGGCCTTTGTGGTCTTTTTTTTAATTTTTAGCTTAACTGAGTTTGCTAGATGCGAATAGAGCGTAGCAGCGACTTACCTAAACGCATGTAATAGGTGGAGTGAGAACGAATAACGTCTGTAGAACGATCCAGAGATGTTTGCTACACCTAGACAGGTGGCACAGTACCGCACCAGAGTGCCTAACTGACTGTACGAACGTCACTACACAAGAAATCAGAACGCTTGGATGGCACTCCTATTAATACAGTCTCCTCACCTCTTATTTAGTGACGTCATTTTCCTTATTTATTCTTTACTCGACTGCCTCTTAATTCTATATCTAACTCTGTTGACGGCAAAACTAATAGCTTATTTGAACCATGATTCTCATATAACATGTTCTGAAATACGTTTTAAAGGCACACACTGTCTCTTCCCTACCCATAGACTGCCTCTTCAGTTCTTTCAGCCAAGAGGGGTGCTCCCTCACTTTTTCTAATAGGTATTTTTAACTCGGCAGTAGTATCCCTCCACAAGAGGAACACTTCTAGATGCGTCTAGAATCTGACATGGTCATGGTTTCATGTCACCCCAATCGCCTAGCTTTGAGCCTCCTGAAAAGAAATGGTACATTATAATTTTGTAGTAGTTGCAAAGATTAAACGAATAAACAAGCTCTAAAATCGGCCAGTACAATGACACTGAAATTAACAGAGATTGTATTTAAGAACACAGACAGAAGATCTTTCCTTATGTTTATATATACAGAGTGATAATTATTGAACTATACGAAATAAAATCGTCATAACTTCTGAACGGTTAGTGTTAGGACGCGGGGCATGATGGGAATTAGTATGCGCAGGTATGGTTTGGTTTAGCGACGAAGCCCCCACTTTCATTTGGATGGATTCGTCAATAAGCAGAACTGGCGCATTTGGGGAACTGAGAATCCGCATTTCGCGATCGAGAAGTCTCTTCATCCAATCGAGGCCCATGCCAGTGGCCTTTGGGCACCCCAGAGCCAGAATGCGTTCCCCCAACGTGCTCCTCCAGGACATCAATCACTCCCCTGCTTCGATGTGGTCGAGATCAGTCTCGCATGCTCTATCGCCTTCATTATCCCATTATGGTACTCAAGACCTGCATAATCATTCAGTATTTAGCATTCAAGATTAAATTGAAACACAGCGGGATTCTGCATCTACAGTTACATGTATACTCTGCAAGCCACGTTGCAGTGCATGACGCAGAGAACTCGCTACAGATGTTACCGATTTTGTTCCCTATTCCGTAGCGTATTGAACGAGGGAAAAAATGACCATCTGTATCCCACTGTATGTGTTCCAGTTTCTCTCACCTTATTCCACGATCTCTGCACGAGACGTACGATGGCAACAAAACCTCTGCACTCTCTTTTTCTTATAAGGATCCTTTATTTTTTATTAAGTAGCGCTACGTGAGAACGACGTTGTATTTCTTCAGAGGTTTACCGTTGTAATACGTGAGCATCTTCTTTTCGTATTCGCTATGCACCAGAGATGACACTGATTGCAAGGTGCTTTTAGCAACTCAGTTGTGCTCAGAGTTGCCTCGATGTGCGTCTATTCTTTACTCTTTGACTTTCAGGAGGAAGTTAAAAAAGGAATTTATATTGTTAGTGTTTATAGATTAGACATATGTTAAAAATCGCTCCCGTTAGATTCGAGTGTGAATGGTTGTATATGATTGAATTATCAAGCCTGCTGTAGCATGCTATTTGCTTCAATTTGCACTGAAGCATTAAGTGCAAGGGCATTCATTGTTGTATTTATTCGACGAAGAACTCCAGTGAGAAGTTACTGAAAAAGGAATTTTTCCAGATTATTTACTTCTATAAATTATGAAATTAAACTTAGCTCACGATTAAGACAGTTCGATTACTAATGGTAAGGCGACACACAACTTGCACTTCGGACCCCTGTTTTGGATAAATTTCACGAAATTAAAAATACAGTTCCACCGTTGCTAACCATCAAGCATAAAATTTGTCTCTCATTACAATATGCGCAACATTCCTCCTAGCCGTAGTGGCATAAAGTCTGTGCATTCAGTTTGTAAGATTAATATATATAAAGATTTAAGCATGGACAATTACAGAAGACTTACAAAAAGGGATTTGGACACGATAACCTAAGAAAAGGCAACCAGATTTATATCTCATAACATGATCAATTTACCACTATCAGGGCGTGCTGAAATGTAACGCATCCGAATTTTTTTATGTGAATATTCTCAGGAATTTGTCGAGGGAGCCCCAATCTCACCTCTGTTTGCACCAATTCATCACTATCGATGTGAAGTCCTTGAAGGCGTTCCTTAAGCTTTGGAAACAGATGAAAATCAGATGGAGCCAAGTCGCGACTGTGCGGAGGCTGATCGATGACAGTGAACCCCAGGTGGTGGATTTTGGCAACTGTCGTAAGACTCATGCGTCGAGTGAAGGAGAGTGCTTACGCACGGACATAGTAACTTCACACACCGCCAAGTTAAACTTTGTATTTCGGTGCCCTCTATCAGCATTGGACTGCAAATACGTAGACATGAAAAATAAAGAAGTAGAAAGTTAATAAAGTTTGTTTTATTTAAAAAGCTTTAAGATTTCTCGCATAAAAAATTCGGAGGCATTACTTTTCAGCACGCTCTCGTATCAATTTAAAGTTTTCCAACTAAGGGAATAATATTTCTAGTTCCCGAGAATTCACTTATTTCATTGCTGCAAAGGACTAGTACCTTAGGCATCAATTGTCGCCCAACTAAATCCTAAAGCATGAAAATCATTCAAGTAAATCTTATATTCGCTATCAAGGTAACAGGACTATTATTTTTCTCAAGGCTTACATTACTGTAGTATCATATAGCGATATTTTATCATTTAATTTCACCATGCATTTCTCTTTCGCTTTCGTCCTGTTACGATCCTAACAGTGTATGTAATGCCTCTTACCATCCCTGCTTGATGAAGACTCCGAAATCTAGAACAATAGGTTCGTCTTTTATGCAGTGTAGCACAAATGACATTAGTGACGAACTTATCATCGCAATTGGTGACCACGAAGTAGAATGAGTGTTATAACCATACTAACACACGACGGACGAAACAAAAACTACATAAAAAGTAGATTAGTACTCCCAAAAATGTCATACCTGGCCAAGCGCAGTCTACTAGCATCAAACATACGCCTTAATTTGAGGAATATATTTGTTAGAATGGTTATTTAGAGCACAGCATTGTGCGGTAGTAAATTATGGACTGGGGGATCACCGGAAAAGAAGAGAATCGAAGAATTTGGGATGTGGTGCTGCAGAAGGGTTTTGAAAATAAAGAGAACTGTGAGATAACGAATGAGGAGGCTCTGCGCAGAATCGGGGGAAGAAAAGGAATGCATGGAACACAATGACAAAAAAAAGGGACAGGATGATAGCTCACGTGTACAGATATCAGGGAATGGTACCAGAGGGAGCTGTAGAAGGCTATCAGGTTGTTTCACTCTGTTGTAGGGATTATCTTACACTTGCACACATTTAGAGACAGCTGCTATTCATTACACCAAGTATAAATTTGGTCCAGGTTTTTGTACAGTTCCTTACGATTGTCCAGCTATAGTTTCTGTGTACCGCAGCATCGTCAGCAAACAATTTTGCAACGCTCCTGAACCAATCTGACAAATTGCTTTTTGTATATTCGGAACACTAGACGCCCTATTAAGCTCCGTTGAGATTCAGCTAATGTTACTTTTGTGTCTGTGTAAAATTTCCTGTACGGTATAGCGTTGGGGTTTCTGACAATCGCATATTTGCTAAGATTATCCACTACACAAACCATTGCTTACAATGGAGCGCCTTGAAGACGTGATACTGCTAAAATAGCCACCCTGTAGGTTATGTTTTTGCAACTTCTGTGCACATTGAGAACTTTCGCGCAGCTTGTGCGATGACTGGTGTTCCGAGGACCAGGCCTCGCATCCCACCCCTTCTAACACTCCAGGGACCTCGGGATGGCCGCGCAGCCTCTGAACATTACAAATGAATATTCTGTGACGCGACACATAATGAACGAGGCGGTGGGTTAACAGATCGGCGCGTCGCCCGAAAAGGGGATCAATTTCGTTGCGCAGCCGTTCGGCCAGGGAAAAAAGAAAGCGATCCGAAGCGCGACCATTTGTTGGAAAAAGCGCCGACTCACGGCGGGTGCGCGCGCGTGCTTCATGCCCAGCGATATTCAGATGGCACGCAGGCGACGCTCTTTTGTCGGCGCTGGGAGCGCGCGTCATGCAGGGAGCGGCGGCCACGTACCGCTGGCTGGCTGGCGTCTACGTCTGCATCTGCATCTGTCGTCCACGAAAAAATACGGTGGAACATAAAGCGTGCGTGCACAGCTGCTTCGATTTACTAGAAATACTAATATTAGAGGGTATGCGAGAAATCCGACGTTTCGAAGTGGAACGGAACTACACTACTGGCCATTAAAATTGCTACACCAAGAAGAAATGCAAATGATAAACTGGTATTCACTGGACAAATATATTATACTAGAACTGACACGTGATCACATTTCCCCTCAATTTCGGTGCCTAGATCCTAATAAATCAGTACCCACAGCAACCACCTCTGGCCGTAATAACGGCCTTCATACGCCTGGGCAATGAGTCAAACAGAGCTTGGATGGCGTGTACAGGTACAGCTGCCCATGCAGCTTCAACGCGATACCACAGTTAATCAAGAGTAGTGACTGGCGCATTGGGACGAGCCAGTTGCTCGGCCACCACTGACCAGACGTTTTCAATTGGTGAGAGATCTGGAGAATGTGCTGGCCAGGGCAGCAGCCGAACATTTTCTGTATCCAGAAAGGCCCGTACAGGACCTGCAACGTGCGGTCGTGCATTATCCTGCTGAAATGTAGGATTTCGCAGGGATCGAGTGAAGGGTAGAGCCACGATCATGAGGTCAGCGATCATGCTCCCTTCTCTCCAAAGTACACCACAAAGCCTCAACCATACTGAGATCTCTGACTATGGTGGTCACCGGAGATGCGACAACTCATACTCGTACTTAAAAGACTAGTCCTGTAAGATATGAGCGGTGTGAACAGAGGCCCTGTTGTCTTGGAAGGCAACGCCACCATCATGGAACAAACATTGTACCATGGGATGGAAGTGAACAACTTAAACGGTCACATGATCTTTGACAGTAATGTGACCTTGCCGAGTAACCATAGGCCCGTGGAATACTACTATATGGCTGCTCATATCATCACCAAATGCCCGACATGTTTTACTCGTTAAAAATAAACTCGACCAGAAGTTCGAAACAGGATGCAACGAGACTCATCTGACCAAAAGGATTCCTTCCATTGCTTCATAGTCGAGGTTTTATGGTTCGGCACGACATTCTCCTGTTACTGATGAATGGAATTCCCATTCGCCCTGCAGTTTCCTGCCTATGGAACTTCCTTTGAGTTGTTTTGGTGGTGTCATGCTTCGCGAGTCCACATTCTGTTCTGTAGTGAATTTTACAGCTGTCGTCCTCTTATTTTTCGCCACAGTCCTCTTCAGTGACCGTCCGTCACGATCACACAACACACATGTTCGTCCTCCTTGTGACTTAGCGGACGAGGAAGCTACTTAACGAAAGAGGCGGCCGACAAGATAAACACCACAGGAGTCTACGAAATCGGTTGTGAATGTGGAGTGGTTTATGTAGGCGGGACGGGGCGGCTGATCGGCACACGAATTCCAGAGCATGGAAGATATATCCGTTGGGACAACGCACCAGGTCAGCAGTGGCGGAACACCAGAGTGAGTGCGATAATGAGATAATATTCCGTGAAACCCACGTATTGGTGAAACAGCTGTTTACAGTGAGGAAGGAGATTATAGAGGAGATAGAAATAACCAATCATTCCGCCAACACAAACAGAGAGGACGGGTATAGGCTTCCAGCGTCCTGGCTGTCAGCAGTGACAGCGGTACGGGAGGGCAGCCTGCGCAAAGCACCTCACAGAGGCCCGCGGGAGACCGCGGTGGTCGAACTGAAACGTCCCCTTTGAAAAATTTTGAATGATTGTGCTAGGCCGGACGGTGTGGCCGAGCGGTTTTAGGCGCTACAGTCTGGAACCGCGCGACCGCTACGGTCTCACGTTCGATTCATGCCTCGGAATTGGGTGTGTGTGATATCCTTAGGTTAGTTAGGTTTAAGTAGTTCTAAGTTCTAGGGGACTGATGACCTCAAAAGTCCCATAGTGCTCAGAGCTATTTGAACATTTTTTTTTTTTTTTTTTTTTTTTTTTTTTTTTTTTTTTTTTTTTTTTTTTTTAGCGCAACGCAGTCTGACTTTCAATAATCCCTACAAAAGAATGGCCATGACTAACAATAACCTATACCTTTCATGAATCACTTACCTCACAAAAATCTTCGTTACTCGAACTACTGCAATACAGCGACCGCCAATATTGCCAGCTAAATAAAAGATTCTAACTACTGAAGGCAGTAACTACTGATAGGCATAGTTAGCAAATGAAAGATTTTGATAGGGAAAAAACAATGTACTTACCTTAATAGCATTCAAAAGTCGTAATATATATATATTGACTTTTGAATATATATATATAATTTTGTGACATCCAATTAAACAAATTTCTTTTTTCTGACGGACACACATCCAGATTGTCCGCTCGAAACTCTGGCATCTCTCTCCCCACATCCACCAGTGCTGGTGGCTCACCTCCAACTGCCCAACGCTACGCGCTGTTCACATCCAACTGCCCAACACCGCACAAGCGAATATTCCAAGAATTAGTCCAACCAGCCTCAGACTGTCCACAGCACAGTCAGTGATTTTCATACAGAGCGCTACGTGGCGTTACCAACATAAAAACCTTAAGTCTTCTTACAGTTCGTACACAGAGCGGTGGTACGCCGCAGCCAGCACCTGGCAACAAATAAACAGCGCTGCGTCACAGCTACCGCCCGTCTCTAATTCGTCTGTTTCCACCAATGACAAGAAATAATATAAACACCAATCAAGCACCAATGATGAGGAAGAATATAAAGACCAATAACGACCGCCTAATACGCCTCCTCGTACTCTCAAGTGTCCTATCAAATTACGTAAACAACTTCCTCCACTACTACATACGAACGAAAGTCATCTCAGCTCAAAGCCCTGAGGATGGCTACTTCCAGCAGTGGCCGAAACGTCGTACAATTTTTTATATTGACGATGTGGTCAACAGCCCAGAAGAATTTTATTCACAGTGACAACGGCCACGGAAGCTGATGAGGTTTTTCGCTTTTCCTCTATGCAGTATAAATATTTGATATGATGTCTCTTGAAACACCAAACACTTCGGCTATCTTGGTTACGGATGCACCCACCAGACAAGGGCCAACAATTTGCCCACGTTCGAATTCACTTAGCTCGGACATTATCCACACCACTTCAAAGAACACTATTCTCAGTACTACTGACACTTGCAAGGTACTTAGGCTATTGTACAGAAGCTGTCCTATCAAAATAACCCACCTGCAGAACACAGTTACTCAGAATTACCATTAATTTCTAGATTCTAATATGGCAGATTAGTTCAGTAGATTTAAGCTCTACAAATAAAGGTTTGACCTTTTATTAGAAAAATAAACACAACAGCGCAACCTGCAGGCTTCGCTAACATCTGCATTCATGTTCAAGTTTGCATTTCTCGCGATGTCTCCATATTTCTGTCCAACCCCTATACACCTGTGTGCTTGTACGTAGCACAAAACAACTTGGGTTTGTTTGAATGTTACGATGTAAAGTTGGATGCGAATCTTCACCGAATAATGCCGAAATATAGTCCTGAATCTTTTCCCTCTCGTTTCCTCATACACCCCCAACTCAAAAGGGCACCCCTTTCCCTTTCTGCGCGAATATCGGGTGATCAAAAAGTCAGTATAAATTCGAAAACTTAATAAATCACGGAATATTGTAGATAGAGAGGCAAAAATTGACACACATGCTTGGAATGACATGGGGTTTTATTAGAACCACCCCATATTACTAGACTCCTGAAAGATCTCTTGCGCGCGTCGTTTGATGATAATCGTGTGCTCAGCCACCACTTCCGTCATGCTTGGCCTCCCAGGTCCCCAGACCTCTGCCCGTGTGATTATTGGCTTTGGGGTTACCTGAAGTCGCAAGTGTACCGTGATCGGCCGACATCTCTAGGGATGCTGAAAGACAACATCCGACGCCAATGCCTCACCATAGCCCCGGACATGCTTTACAGTGCTGTTCACAACATTATTCCTCGACTACAGCTATTGTTGAGGAATGATGGTGGACATATTGAGCATATCTTGTAAAGAACATCTTCTTTGCTTTGTCTTACTTTGTTAGGCTAATTATTGCTATTCTGATCAGATGAAGCGCCATCTGTCAGACATTTTTTGAACTTTTGTATTTTCTTGCTTCTAATAAAACCCCATATCATTCCAAGCATGTGTGTCAATTTGTACTTCTCTATCTACATTATTCCGTGATTTATTCAGTTTTCAAATTTATACTGACTTTTTGATCACCCGGTACATTACAACAGTATCCAAATTGCATTTTCACTCTACAACGGAATGCGGGTTGATCTGAAACATCCTGTGTTCCAGACAGGGAATCGAAACGGGGAATTTTGCTTTTTGCGCGCTCATGTTCATCGACCAAGCTATCAAGCACGACTTCACGACCCGCCCTCACAGCTTGAGTTCCGCCGGTATCTCTTCTCCTTCCAGTGAGGGTGGGTCTTGTGTTTTGATGCTCAGTAGGTCAGACCCTGCCTGCAACACGCAACGGTTTTAGTTTCAAGTCCCGGTACAGTACACAGTTGTAATCTGCCAAGATGTTTCATTACAACAGTAGTTTTCCATTCGTCCATGGATAAAGATGACTTTTCTCAAGGTTTCTTCATGTTACATTCCGAGGTACACGGTAGAATGGTTTGAACAGAATCTGAAGAACACTGTCATTCTGTGAGGTCGAAGTGCTCATCCTTGGACCCAAAAACATTGATCGAGGAGATGAAACACCATTTTCTGCGCTAGAAAAAAAGAGGAGTGTTAAATTTCAAACTGGACAAAATGTTCTCCCTAGAAGTTGGAAGCTTCAGGAATCGTGTGTAATGGAACGCAGTGCAACATGTTTTCATAGAGTTACGAATTATACAGTCTATTTGGGATGGTTGCAGAGTAACGTATCAACTGCGGAAACGAGGACATCCTTCGTCATATCCTAGAATGTTATAAGATGTTTCCACCACCAAATTTCCAAAATTCATTTTGTAGAACGGTGACTCAGAGTTCATTTTAACGAAACAAAGTGGAGCTTTCAAAACACATTTGCTTCAACTTTTAATATCCCATTCAATATTAAAAACCAGGACTCATAAAAATAATGCAGTAAATCGATGCATACGATCACATGTGATGTTTTAAGCAGAAAAGGTGTTATAAATAACATCAAAGTTGAATAAGCTCTTTAAAGTTTATTTCATGTTTCTTCACATAGAGGAGTGCCAAAGCGGGACATATTTGCTGGTTATTTTTGTTGATTGCACCAGAACTTTCTCAATTTGATCTAATTTATCTATCTGTATCATTTCAGATTTTTAATTTTCAGTGTACTCTAACATTATTTCTATATGTATAAAATCATATATTTAAGAAAATTTTGTCTTTATTTCCTGACTTGTAACATAAGCTAGATTTTATAATATGAGCACAGACTTTCAAATCGTTCTATCGAAAATATGGCATCCATATTGATAACTATAATATCCGAAGACGTACTTTGCATGTGCTAATGAAGTAGACCTGCCTTGTACGTACGGAAGTAACTGCCCTTCAAAAAAAAATATTGAGTGGATAACCACGAATGTTTGAGACAGAAAAAGTTTCGTATATGGTAGAAATAGTTAATGCTTTTTGAGGTTGTGGTAAACAGAGTGAAGAAAAGATGCCACACTTGCAGGTCGGCATGCGATTCCTCATCCAGATTCAAGACAAAAGTTTATCTAGCAAAATGAGATAGGGTGCATTTTGAAAACATGCATGAAAACGAGAAGCTGGCGACATTGTCACATCGTGGAGCGCATCAGGATGTGCAGAGGAATGTCTTTCACCCCTCACTGCTGTACCACCTGTTGTAATTCATCGAGTATCGTGCTGGGCCATCGAACCCACATCCACCAAACAGCTATGGTTCGAATCCTCGTCAGGTTTGTCGTTTATTTGTCAGACGTCCGTTTCCTCGTTCTCGTCGTTTGTAAGCAGAACTTTATTTTGTTACATGACAACAGTCTATCACATGACAGTGGGGGATGTATTAAAATGGATGTGCATGTCAACCAACCGCACAAAGCACAGCCATAACTGGTCCTGTCAAGTTCGTGTCGGGCAGCTTCCTGACGGAGTACACACATTTAGCAATTTTGCTCGGCGAAGCAGTTCCAGACACCTCAATGGCTGATGGTTGAAGTGTTGCACGATAAAGAACTGCATTCATATCATTGCATGTTAACTCAACACCAACGACCAGAAGTCCGCATTCGATGAGTACAGTTATGTGAATGGCTTTTGCACCAAGTAGAAGATAACTAACGTTTTATAAATAACGTGATATGGACTGAAGAGTCTACCTCCACTCGTGAAGGTATTTTCGACCTCCATAACACTATTGCTCAGAAAAAACCCACATTTCACCAGTTAAATTGCCTTTCAGACTGCTTTGGCATAAACCTGCGGGTTGTAATCATGGGAGGACTGCTTTTGCTCCCTTTTCTACTGCCGGACAAGTTGACTGTGCCCCTACGTTGTAAATTTCTTTGCAATACTTTGCCCGACGTATGAGAAAACGTTCTACTTGGTGTTCGGTGATAGCTATTGTTTCAGCATAATGTTGCACCACCAACTTTTGGAAGAACGTGCGTAACTGTTTAAATGAAGCTTTTGCTGGGAAAGGGATTCGACGTGTAGGTCGGAAGTCCTGGCCTCCACGTTCCGCAGACCTTAATCCACTAAAATTTTATTTGTGGGAACACTTAAAGGAGCAAGTACATAGCACTCCACTGCCTAATAGCTCGCGCGTCTGCCGCTTTGGCAGTGGTGGATGCAGGGGTGTTGCATAGCCTCCAGCAAAGTATGACCCAGCGAGTGGTGAAGTGTTCGCAAATGGTATGAACATGTTCTCTAAAGTAAACGTTGCTCTTACGTGCATGTACCGGCTCTGTGAAAATAAGCCTGGACATCAGACGTACAGAATGCAATTACTGTGCGTACCGTAATGTGCGCCGGCCGCGGTAGCCGAGCGGCTCTAGGTGCTTCAGTCCGCAACCGCGCGACTGCTACGGTCGCAGGTTCGCACCCTGCCTCGGGCATGGATGTGTGTGATGTCCTTAGGTTAGTTAGGTTTAAGTAGTTCTAAGTTCTAGGGGAATTATGACCTCAGATGTTATGTCCCATAGTGGTCAGAGCCATATGAACCATTTTGAACCGTAATGTGCAATATAATGTAAGGTACCTATTATGTTTTTGTACCTCATTGAACACACCCGAAGTTACGCTATCCACTGCTATTTTCTACATCATTTATTTCGACGAAACAAATCGCTCGTTTATGTCTGTAAGAAGTTTGTAACGTTGTTGCTTTAATTTGCTATGAAAGCGGTGCTGATAGACAATAAAAGCGGGTTAAAAGCTGTGAGCTGTCTGGGGAAGTTAACCTTGCATTACTGAGCAGCTGTTTCACCAGGTATCCAGTCAAGCTTACCAAATTCCCAACCACACTAACATTAATTATTATCTTTTAATAGTCATACGACAACCGGTGATATATATATATATATATATATATATATATATATATTAAAAAGAGAATTTAAATAAAAAGAAATAAATCAGTTTATATTTGGAAATTTATTTTAACATTGACCATTGAAATTTCAGCATATTAAACTTGATTCATAAATAAACTGGTGCCTTATTTAGGATTGTGTAAATGTGAGTTTGTAATCTTACGGAACACATCAAATAGGGAGCCAAGATTGGGAGACTACATACAACACTGCATTCATAAAATAACACACGAAGAACGTTGAAACATATACAAGAGGAAATTAACCACAACCAACCGATTCAATTTTCACCCAAAGAAGTTACGTTCGTAGCGCAATCCTGTCCGTCATGTAATTACCACACACTGGTATACTAAATTCATACTAACTCTCTGTGAAATATTCCCGAAAAGAATGGTTGAGAGCTACTTTGATGATTACACCACATGCTTCACGTGGTCAACTGGTTTACACAAAGAGTGTAACTCCACAATAATTTTGATAATTGAAGTAAATTAGATCGAAAAGCAATTTACAAAAGAAAAACCTCGAACTGGTTACTATCGTCTTACTATTAACCTGATGGGTCAAACAATTGTATAAGCACGGGGTACTGGTTTCACAAAGTACACCCCACGTGGGTTGAACATAAAGAAAAGTTGCTATATTGAAAAAATATTGTCAAGACGAGACGTTATAATCTCACGCACATTCGCATTTAAGATTGCTGAACTTAGTTAGAGTTACTGATCAACACGTGGCTCCACTTTACTCACAAAGTAGTGACAAAGTAACTACCGGAATATATTCTGAACTTCACACTCGAATTACACTGCGTTGCAATTTAAGATAACATTAGATATTTTAGAGCTAAACCTGAAATAAAGGTGATTAAATTTTCAGTTAGGCTGAACTTAAGAAATCCATTGTCCTACGAACTTAGCAGACACGCGCTTAGCCAGAGATCTTACCACTTCAGACGCTCGCCGCGGACAGACTGACGTGGTCCCTTCCTGAGGGTGGCTCACAAATACAAACGGAAGTGGCCAGAGAGGCAGCTTCCTATACCAACATGACAATGGACGGACAGGACCGTACTAAGGATAGAAACCTCTTTGCTTTTAGAAAGCGTAGCTACCTGTTCCGACGTTGGTCCTACTGTTCTCTAGCAGACAGGCTTGTCTGCTACCATCCAGCATGCAACTAGAAATACATTTGCTCATTCATCCTCTCACACAGAAGGGAAGGGGGATGACAGTATCTTATCATATACAGTATATAAAAGAAAGCGGATGTAGGTTCCGTATGAGACTGTGTGACATGAATTACATATAAACTGTATTTTAAAGTGTAGTAGTGTGACAGATCGTTCTTGTTTATGTGTAAAAGTAACACGTTTCACTGCTCAGTCTCCTCCCAGATAGTCAGAAACACCACAGTAAATTTAGTAGAGGAATTTATGCCGTAAATGACAACAGATTTAAGAAATTAACATGAAAGCAATCCAACAGAGACCTTTCAAATTCGTAACGTCTTAATGTTTAAATAATTATAACAGGAATAGAAATCAGTAAACGAGTTACTGCGCTGTGGAAGTGTAAATTGGATAAAGTTTGATTTTACAACTGAAAAAAAGGAGTTTGGCCCGAATGTGACTCAAGCATCGGAGAGTCTACATTTCTGTTCTTCACGGCATTAATTAGTCTTGCTGAGCTAATGGGACTGCTCTTGTGTAGCGCAGACTTGGTACTGCCTTTTCTTAGCCACACTGCACACAGTAACAGTGATGCTGGAACCTCGTTTTTAAAATCGCATTTCTATTAAACCTACTGCCGGGACTAGGTTTTGCTACATACGCTTTTATCTTTCACTGCTATCAGGAATCGTAAGTTAACAGCCAAATGTGACTTTTTCCTTCTCTCTGTTGATTAATTAAAAAAAATCGTACAACATGTGTCCTAATTTTTTGCTTACAGAGATACAAATAGTTACACAGACACATTTTCATTTCACGAATCGGTTTGGGTTTATTTATCGACCATCATTTTCGTTTTTCAGTTTATGTAACTGAACTTTTTGACGGTGGTCGTTGGTGACTTTTTGGTCGATTCTACTGCATCGTTTAATCATGTTGCATGTATTTACAAATGCTGAGAATGCTGATACGATCTTTGCAAACAGATGTAATGCAAACGTTGTTCTTCCTTGCTGAGAATGTGGTTAGATGTTTCGTAAATGCGTAGTACCAGATTCAACAATGATTAACTAGTGCTTTCACTAAACAGTTAGAGTGTGGTGCAGCGCCCAGCAGTCATATTTCATCCTCGCGCTCACGCGTGTTTTGTGTGTGTGTGTTTTGTGTGTGTGTGTGTGTGTGTGTGTGTGTGTGTGTGTTTGTGGTTAGCAGCGCTAAACGACGCGGTTATCAGCCCCCTTTATTTCATCTGAATGTGCAAATGAATAGAGAGTGAATGAAACAGGAGACATTACTCATTTGGTAGAAAGTAGTCCTCAAACAAGTACACATAGCGTTCTTACACGTGTTCCACATACAAGAATAAGACGGACGCTACGTATGCCCTTACCATCCTCATCATTTACAGCGGATTAACACTTCGAGATGTAGATAGAGGTAGATGATTGGAATTTGGACGTCGGTTAGTTGTGACTTGCCTAGTAATCCCATTAAATCTGCATTCTGATGAAGCAACATTCACACGTTACGGCATCAATAACACTTGTAACTCACATCGGCGATCCAAGGGAAACCCGGACGCGTTTTTCATGTATGCTGGTCTGTTAATGTGTGGTGTGGTACGACAGACAATCACTTAATTGTACGCATTGTGCTATTTCGAGTCTTACGGGTCTCGTTATCTGGACACTCTTGAAAACGACTATCGAACATTGCGGGAAGAGGTTCCTTTCGCTACAAGGATGGGTGTATATTCATCAAGTGGTACAGTGAACTGCACATTCCAGTCGTCAGGTGACACAGCACCTAAGCCCAATAATCTCTGAAGATGGATCGGCAGAAATGGCAACATTTCTTGTCCATCAATGTTTCCCGAATTTGACCCTTTTAGGATTTTGTCTGCGACGGGGTTGAGGGGGGGGGCGAAGGGGCTTGAAGGACAGAGTCTACAAAGAAAAAATAGGCAGAAGAGGCGAATTGCTATTTCACACTATGATTAGTACAGCCCTCTTAAAAGAACGCCAGGACGATCTCAGAAGAGCTATACATGATGTTTTAAAGATAATTCGAAGTTGAACTCAAAGTCGGAGGAAGAATGAATGGAAACTCAACTTCGAACTTAATCATAAATGCGTTTGCACAACTTCTTCGGTGAATATTTGTTTGGATTTCTTTCCAACAGCGTTATCTCAGCAACCAATGAAAACTGGACGTATGTTATACGGAAGTTTTGTTAGACTTACTTTACGCTACGACCTTCCAAAATATTTACTGTTTGTCTTGGAACATTCCGTTTATACTTCACTAGTCACGGCACAGTCTGTGGCGGATTTTACATGCTGAAGTGCTAGCAGTGAGTCTCTGTCTTATTTCGACGTTGGATGTGATGCGTACCTGATTACCATTATGAGCAAGAGAATAGGTAGCACCAACCTCTTGTATACAATTTTCTTTATTGATGACTGCATTTTGCAAAACTCTTCTAGCAAATCAAAGTGCATGGTAATAAACGTACTTTGTTGGAGTTTTGAGGCACTTTAGACACGACAGCGTTGTGACCTATTTGCCGATTCATACACGTCATACAAACAACTGATGCATGTTAACTTGTAGATTCAAACTTCTTAGATTCTCTAGTGCCGTTAGGCTCTATGCCATGTCGTGGACTAACAATCAAGAGCCGGACAGGGTGGCCGAGCGGTTCTAGGCGCTACAGTCTGGAGCCACGCGACCGCTACGGTCGCAGGTTCGAATCCTGCCTCGGGCATGGATGTGTGTGATGTCCTTAGGTTAGTTAGGTTTAAGTAGTTCTAAGTTCTAGGGGACTGATGACCACAGATGTTAAGTCCCATAGCGCTCAGAGCCATAATAATCAAGACATAATCATAAGGAGTATCTTTGATTGGCTCTATGAATGTTTGACTAACAGAAAGCAGAACGTTATACTGGATGGCTAAACTTCAACGGAAGCAAAAATATCGTCTATGCTCCAAGGAAGTGGAATAGAACGTATTTTCATACACATAAATGATTAATCAGAGAGGATCTGAAGCACTGTAAAATTGTTCGCTGACGATATTACAAAGATGAACAATCCTTGGACGATCGTAAGAAAACGCTTGAAGACTGGAACAAATTTTACGTTGGTGTCATGAATGGCTGTTCTCTTTAAATGTGGCGAAATGTAAGATATATTGAGAAATATAGAGATATTTATGTTTTATATTGATCTGGAAAAAGCTCTGAACAGAGTTCAATGGAACAAATTAATGAACATTTTACAGATGAAAGGATTTGATTACAAGGAGAGTGACTGGTACAGTATCTATATTTACAATAGAAAGTAAGAATAAGGACTGGAAATGAGATATCGGAAGGAAGCAGCATTGGAAGGGGCATTAGATGGGGCTGTTGCCACTTCCCTCTGTTGTTCAATTTGTACATGGAAGAGATTACTGTGAAAGGCTTAGATGGAAAAAGAGGAGTTTGTATTGGTGTGAAGGAAATAGATTGTATAAGACCTGTTGATCACATGCTATTAGAGGCAGAAAGTGAACACACTGTAAGTAAAATGCTAAAAGATCTCTGTTAAGCATATGTGGAATATATTGGAAGTACGATCAGTGAAGACCTGGGATGTCATCAGGCGATGAAAACCCGCATTGCTATAGCGAGGGAGGCATTTCATAGAAAGAGGACATTATTATGTGAGAAACTGCATACAGGTATGAGGAAAAGGCTCGGAAAGTGTTTTGTCTGGAATGTGTTGTCTGTGGTTCATGGTGTGGGTTCCTGTAGTCATGTCCTAGTTCATGAGCCACGGGCAACGTATGAGTGGCCAAGTAAGTGGTCCCGATAGTCGGGATACCAGTTACTTTGGAATAAGGCTGGGCATCTCGGACATATTCTGAGTCGTGGTCACCTTTGTGCTCATACGGCAAAGACTACCAAACCCACCGGCTAGTCCCTTAGCCGTTAGGGGTAAAACCTAATGGCACTCGGGGCAAGTAAGGCTAGCAACCTGCTTCCCTGGTACTTTAAATGTGATGCTGGCAACAATCAGAGCAAAATGCCTCGGACCTTTGGAGGTGACGGAGTCCCACCTCTAACTGACAAACCAGGGACTCCTAAGATACGACTTGGCAAACAAATGGTAATAGATGGGGAGCTATTAATATCAATGGGGGCTACTCTGGGAAGAAGGTAGAGCTGGCAGAGGCTGCAAGTAAGATGGGGCTGGATGTTTTAGCTGTTAGTGACATTCGGGTATGGGGTGAGAAAGAAGAGGAAGTGGGAGAATACAAGGTCTACCTGTCAGGAGTCAAAGCAGGAATAGCACAATGGGGTGTAGGGCTTTACATAAGGAAAGAAATGGAACCCAGCGTAGTTGCAATAAGGTATGTAAACGAACGACTGATGTGGATAGATTTTACAGTGTCTAGCAAGAAAATTAGGATTGTGTCAGTATATTCGCATTGTGAAGGGACAGATCAAGATAAGATGGATAGTTTTTATGAGGCACTCAGTGATGTAGTTGTTAGAGTAAAGGACAAGGACAGTGTTCTGCTCATGGGTGATTTTAACGCCAGGATTGGAAATCGAACAGAAGGGTATGAAAAGGTTATGGGTAAATTTGGAGAGGATATGGAGGCCAACAGGAACGGGAAACAACTCTTGGATTTCTGTGCCAGTATGGGCTTAGTAACCACAAACTCCTTTTTTAAACATAATAACATTCACCGGTATACTTGGGAAGGCAGGGGAACCAGATCTGTCATTGACTATATAATAACAGATCAGGAATTCAGGAAGGCTGTGAGGGACACACGTGTATTCAGGGGATTCTTTGATGACACTGATCATTATTTAATCTGCAGTGAAATTGGGATTGTGAGGCCGAAAGTGCAGGAGGTCAGGTCCATATGTAGGAGGATAAGAGTGGAGAAACTTCAGGATAAGGAAATCAGGCACAAGTACATAACAGCGATCTCAGAAAGGTACCAGTTAGTTGAATGTAGTCAATTACAGTCATTGGAAAAGGAATGGACAAGGTACAGGGACACAGTACTAGAAGTGGCTAAAGAATGTCTTGGAACAGTAGTGTGTAAAAGTAGGATGAAGCAAACAGCTTGGTGGAATGATACAGTCAAGGCAGCCTGTAAAAGGAAAAAGAAGGCGTATCAAAAATGGCTACATACCAGAACCCAGGTAGACAGAGAAGGTTATGTTGAAGAAAGAAACAAAGCCAAACAGATAATTGCAGCATCCAAGAAGAAATCGTGGGAAGACTTTGGAAACAGGTTGGGGACTATGGGTCAAGCTGCTGGAAAGCCATTCTGGAGTGTAATTAGCAGTCTTCGAAAGGGAGGTAAGAAGGAAATGACAAGTATTTTGGACAGGTCAGGAAAACTGCTGGTGAATCCTGTGGATGCCTTGGGCAGATGGAGGGAATATTTTGAAGAGTTGCTCAATGTAGATGAAAATGCGATCAGTAATGTTTCAGATTTCGAGGTAGAATGGGATAGGAATGATGATGGAAATAGGATCACATTTGAGGAAGTGGAAAAAATGGTCAATAGATTGCAGTGCAATAAAGCGGCTGGGGTGGATGAAATTAAGTCGGAACTCATCAAATACAGTGGAATGTCAGGTCTTAAATGGCTACACAGGATAATTGAAATGGCCTGGGAGTCGGGACAGGTTCCATCAGACTGGACAAAAGCAGTAATCACACCAATCTTTAAACATGGAAACAGAAAAGATTATAACAACTACAGAGGTATCTCTTTAATCAACGTTGTGGGTAAAATCTTCTCAGGTATTGTTGAAAGGAAAGTGCTGGTATTAGTTGAGGACCAATTGGATGAAAATCAGTGTGGGTTTAGGCCTCTTAGAGGTTGTCAGGACCAGATCTTTAGCTTACGGCAAATAATGGAGAAGTGTTATGAGTGGAACAGGGAATTGTATCTATGCTTTATAGATCTAGAAAAGGCATATGACCGGGTTCCTAGGAGGAAGTTATTGTCTGTTCTACAAGATTATGGAATAGGAGGCAAACTTTTGCAAGCAATTAAAGGTCTTTACATGGATAGTCAGGCAGCAGTTAGAGTTGACAGTAAATTGAGTTCATGGTTCAGAGTAGTTTCAAGGGTAAGACAAGGCTGCAACCTGTCTCCACTGTTGTTCATATTATTTATGGATCATATGTTGAAAACAATAGACTGGCTGGGTGAGATTAAGATATGCGAACACAAAATTAGGAGTCTTGCATATGCGGATGACTTAGTTGTGATGGCAGATTCGATTGAAAGTTTGCAAAGTAATATTTCAGAGCTAGATCAGAAATATAAGGACTATGGTATGAAGATTAGCATCTCCAAAACGAAAGTAATGTCAGTGGGAAAGAAATATAAACGGATTGAGTGCCAAATAGGAGGAACAAAGTTAGAACAGGTGGATGGTTTCAAGTACTTAGGATGCATATTCTCACAGGATGGCAACATAGTGAAAGAACTGGAAGCGAGGTGTAGCATAGCTAATGCAGTGAGCGCTCAGCTACGATCTACTCTCTTCTGCATGAAGGAAGACAGTACCAAGACTAAGTTATCTGTGCACCGTTCAATCTTTCGACCAACTTTGTTGTATGGGAGCGAAAGCTGGGTGTATTCAGGTTACCTTATCAACAAGGTTGAGGTTACGGATATGAAAGTAGCTAGGATGATTGCAGGTACTAGTAGATGGGAACAATGGCAGGAGGGTTGTAAGTAGGCTGTTTATGTTTTCTTATTGGCAACGTTACGTAGCGCTCTGTACGAAAATCACTGGCTGTGCTGTGTGCAGTCTGTGGCTAGTTTGCATTGTTGTCTGCCATTGTAGTGTTTGGCAGCGGCAGCTGGATGTGAACAGCGCGTAGCGTTGCGCAGTTGGAGGTAAGCCGCCAGCAGTGGTGGATGTGGGGAGAGAGATGGCGGAGTTTTGAAATTTGTTATACTGGATATTATGAACTGCTATATATATTATGACTATTAAGGTAAATACATTGTTTGTTCTCTATTAAAATCTTTCATTTGCTAACTATCCCTATCAGTAGTTAGTGACTTCCGTAGTTTGAATCTTTTATTTAGCTGGCAGTAGTAGCGCTCGCTGTATTGCAGTAGTTCGAGTAACGAAGATTTTTGGTGAGGTAAGTGATTTGTGAAAGGTACAGGTTAATGTTAGTCGGGGCCATTCCTTTGTAGGGATTTCTGAAAGTCAGATTGCGTTGCGCTGATTTTTTCCTGTAGTTTGTGTAATTAGTGTAGATTTTGTTTATTGCTATTGAGTAATTGTAGAGAGAATCTCCTTTGTAGCTGCAGTCTTTCATTGTTGTACAGTAAAACAGTTGTGGCATGCATGTAGATTTGCACCAAGTATTTCGCAGCTGCGCTTGCAATTAACTAGATATTATTTTCAGTGCTATGTTAATGTGTTCCCCTATTTTTGCTCTTCAAATTGTGTTTTTCTGTGTTGTCGTGTGAAATATTGTGACAATAATGGCGTGCGAAAAACGTAACACTAGGCTCCAAAGTAAACTGAGAAATGACAGTGAAGACGAAAGCAGTGTGTTAACGCCACCATGTAACGAATTAACTAATATTCAAAGTAGTAATTTGGTAACTGTACATAGGGAAATGGAGCGGGCGTCAAATAATGGTGTAGACAGTGAAACAGGTAGTAAACAGGGAAGCATTATCGATCGATCGGTCGGCAACAGCTCGCCTCAGGAATCGGGAATGACAGAACACAATATTGCAAATACTGTAGACTCAGGTTTTGGGTTCTCACCGTTTTCTCAAATGAGTCAAGACACATTTTCCGCTTGTCAAAATGTGAATGTTGCCGGTGCAAATTCACTGCCGAAAAGCACTGAGGAACATGTTTCAGACACCAGTGCATTGTTATTACAGTTAATGCAACAAATGGGACAAAGGCTACAAAAGTTAGACACAACGCTTGAACAAAATCAGAAACAAATGGGACAAAATCTTCAAAAGTTAGACACAATGGAACAAAATCTTCAAAAGTTAAACACAATGGAACAAAAGCTTCAAAAGTTAGACTCAGTGGAACATAAGCTTGAACAAACACGTGAAGATTTAACTACTGAGTTACATAACATTGAATCGAAATGTCAAAAAGTCTGTAATGATGTAAAAACACAAATTTGTGAGCATTTTCAACCTATTTTTTCGCGGAATGAAAATGCATTACAGAATCACGATGCAGCCATAAAAGAACTCCAAACTATTGTTCATGAAAATCACGACACCTTGCAAGCTAAAATTGAATCAGTTGCATCTACCGATTCGGTTACGCAACTTGCAAAAACTCATGAAAACTTAAAGGACACAGTGGATACGATTTCAACACAACTGGACACTCTGAAACTTGGTTCAGAAAAACACACTGAGGAAATAAGTACACTATCGGAGAAAGTAGCCGAACTTTCGGATCAGTTCACTAACTTATCTGCAAAGGTAGATGATGATCTGAATGACACAAGACCTGTAGCCATCACTGACACAGAAGAGTGCGAACAAATTAGGAAATTCAAACAAAATCAGAATCAAATTAATACGCAACACCAAAGAGAAATCCGGGAAGTACAAGATAAGCTTACACGGGTAATACAAGAATTACGTATTTCAGAGGCCACTCGCGCTCCAATACGGGAAGAGGGACATAGAAATACGGAACAGCCACAAAATAATAACTCAGGGCACTTCGGAAATTATGAAAGACATTGGCAAGGTACACCGAATTTTGAGATGGAACCGCCGACACGACGTAACAGTGACCGATATGCTACTCGCCGACACGATGATTTTGACTATAAGCTGTTCATTACTACACGTAAATTCAAATCGTTTAAGAATTCCGGCAACGACATTCACCCACAAGCGTGGCTTCATCAATTCTCTCATTGTTTTCCTCCCAACTGGTCATTAGAACACAGATTAGAATTTATGTGTGGCTACTTGGAGAATGAACCAGCTGTAAGAATGTGATCGGTCATTCACGATTGTCACAGTGAAGGAGAATTTTATCATGCCTTCCTTCAGCGTACTGGTCTCAAGCTACACGAGACCGAGTAAAGCATAGCATCATAATGATGAAACATTTCGAACAATCTGAATTTTCCAGTCTTGCGAAATATTTTGAAGACATGTTGCACAGGAATCAGTACCTGTCAAACCCATACAGCCCCTCAGACTCATACGGATTTGCTTAATCAAATTACCTGAACATTTACGACATATTATTTTGGCAGGACGTTGCAAAGACGACATTGAAGCTTTTCAGGGACTGTTACAAGAACTGGAAATTGACACTGACAATCGCGGAACGCGAAAACAGGAGCACAACAATTACAGATCACATTCGTCACAATTCCGCGATGACAGAAATAATATACGACAAGGCTATTCTTTCAATGTAAATCGTGACCGAAACAGACACCACCGATATGACAACCGTTGGCTGAGTAGTAATAATTACAGGGAAAGATCACCTCTCCGTGGTAATGACTATCACAGAGACAATCAGAGAAACAGACAATATGGGAACCAAAACAATTATTATCAAGGGAGACAGAATAACTTTAGACGCAACGGTCCAGCGCGCAGTTACGACTGAGGGAGAAATTCTCCACCACGTGGCCGACAAGAAAGAAACTATGGAATCTACCGACATGACGACAGATGATATGATCATAACGACAGACCTGAACTGCATCAGAACTGGCGGGATTTAAACAGGGCAGCGCACTCTCGTCACGGTGAATTTGTAGAAGTTAGGTCTCCAAATCCCAATAACGACGCACGCCAACAAAGAGACAATAGGCAATGACTCACACCGCTGGCAGCCACAAAACGTACTTATGAAACTGACGACGCAGCTGCCGTAGCTAGTAATTACGTAAAAATGGAAGACATTAGGGACATCTTACTCCAGGAACACGATGTAAAACATAACAACATTGCATATCCTGTGATTCACATTACTGTAAATGACGTAAAATTTACGGCAGTACTTGACTCTGGCAGTCCCATTTCAGTAATTAGTGAAACAGCTTTTAGCAAATGCAACAAATCGAACGATTGCCCCACACTTCCGTTACGTAAGATTAAATTACAAGGTGCAATCTTTGGAAAAAGTGTAGATGTACACCAACAAACCAATTTAGAATTCTTTTGCCAAAGCCACAGCTTCTCTATGAACTTTCTTATTGTTCCATTATTGTCGACGGAAATTATATTTGGAGTAGACTTTTTGAATGAATACAAAGCAATCTTAAGCTTTCATGATGCTGAAATAAGTTTAGAGAAAGAAGGTAAGTCAATAGCTTTGAAATTTGAAGACTGGCTCTCAAACCATGATGAGGAAATTAATCGGCTTTACCTTCTGTTAGACAACAGTTCGGAATTTTCTACGGAACTAGACGCTAACAATCACTCTGCAAGTACTGACAGGGATGATATCGATGGCATATTTGAAATTAATGAGTTAATTCAGAATAAAATTCAAACAATTGAGAATTGTAATGACACTGATAGGCAGGACCTTTTTGAGTTTTTGCAAGCACATTCCACAGTTTTTACTCACAAAACAGGAACAATCAAGGGATTTCAATACCAATTTCGTGTTCGTGAGCATACTAAATTTTGTGTTAGACCATACGTAATTCCAGCACATTATAGGGACCGTGTTAGAACAGAAATACAATCTATGCTTGATGAGGGCATTATTGAGCCTGCAGTAAGCTCATACAACAATCCATTACATGTTGTTGAGAAGAAAAATGGATCGATCAGGCTTGTCTTAGATTCGAGACAAATCAATACTATTATTATTCCTGAAACAGACAGGCCGCAAACGTTGGAAGAACTTCTTCAAAATTTTAATGGTGTAAAAGTGTTGTCTTCGATTGATCTCAGATCCAGCTTTTATCAGATCGAACTTCATCCAGAATGTAGAAAATACGCAGCTTTCCTTTGCTTCGGCGTTTGTTATCAGTTTCGGAAACTTCCTTTTGGTTTGAACATTTCTTCAGCAGCATTCATTCGCGGGCTAAATTCCATATTACCTGAGTTCTTAAAACGTCACATCACCTTATATGTGGACGATATTCTAATAGCAGAAGCTTCATGGGAACAGCATAATCGCTTCCTCAACAGTTTGTTACGTATTTTTGCAGAATCTGGAATTACAGTTAACTTGGAAAAGTCTGAATTCGGTAGGTCAAAGGTGAGGTTTTTGGGACATATTATTTCTTCTGAAGGCATTCAGCCGGATCCTGAAAAGTTAGAAGCAATCAGAGCCATTCCAGTTCCATCCACCAAAAAAACAAGTCCGCAGTTTTCTAGGTCTCGTAAATTTTTACCGTCGTTTTCTGAATATGCAAATTCTTGTTACACCAAAACTTTGTTCTCTCACTGGAAAAAATACTATTTGGAACTGGGACGAACAAGCACAGTTGGAATTCAATTCTTTGAAAGAACCGCTACTTAACGCGCCAGATCTGTTACAAGATTTCTGCCTTAGCACGGATTCTTCTAAAGTTGGTCTTGGTGCCCATTTATTTCAAGAAGCCATAGAAAATGACACTACCATTCAGAAAACCATTGCTTTTGCTAGCTGAGTGCTAACAAAATCTGAAAAAAATTATTCCGTTACTGAATTAGAAGCTTTAGCTATCGTTTGGGCATTTAACAAATTCCCTTTCTTTCTTTCTGGTAAGCATGTAAAAGTATACAGTGATCATCGTGCATTACAATTTCTTATGCCTTCAAAATTAAATCATGACAGGTTAAAACGTTGGGCATTGTTTCTGCAAGAATTCAGCTTCACAATAGTCTACATTCCCGGCAAGGAGAACATTGTTGCGGACGCGCTGTCACGCGTCCGGCTGGGCTTGAGAAAAGTAACACAGAAGGCAACCTTGAAAAAAATTTCAGTATTCTTTACATTCAGAAAGTCGCCTTTGAAAACTTCATCACCACATCTTTAAAGGACATTGCTCATGAACAAGATAAAGATCCGATTTGGAAAGACATCAAAAGTAAATGGCATGAAAAGACACACACTCAGACTCGGCATTATTACCTGGTTAGAAACAACATACTGTTCAAACGCTGCACTGTTGATGACAAGCTATGGGTACTTTGCATTCCAGATGATTTTGTTAATAAGCTCATTTGGTACATTCATTTCACCTACGCACATTTTGGCCCACGAAAATGTTATCATATTCTTCGAACGACTTGTTATTTTAACAATATGGAAAAGCGAATTCGAAGAGTCTTGTCTATTTGTATACTTTGTCAAAAGGCGAAACCGTCTACTATCTCACATCGTGCTCCATTGTTTCCTATTATTCCTTCTAAATTAAAAGAATTTGCTGCTGTTGATCTCTTGGGACCCCTTGTCAGAACATCGAATGGATTTTCGTACGTTCTAGTCGCTGTTGAACTTACTTCAAAATTTGTTTCTTTCACTCCGTTACGTAAAGCCACTGGACGGTCTATATCCAACGCCTTTGTTAAAAATTTATTACGTGAAGTTGGACACGTCAGTAAAGTCATTTCAGATAACGGACCGCAATTCAGATCTGCTTTTTGGTCACGCATGCTTCGGAACCATAACATCAAAACTGTTTTTATTTCATTGTATTCACCACATTGTAACCCCTCCAAACGGATTATGAAAGAAATCAATAAGCTTTGCAGACTTTATTGTCACAGAAAGCATCAACATTGGGACAGATATTTACACTTATTTCAAAACGTGCTGAATGAAATGCCTCATGACTCCACTGCTTTACCACCTTCTCTTGTACTGAAGAATGAAGAACCACCGAACAGAATCAGTGAGCTTGTACCTTTCCCGAATACACGTAAACTTCAACACAAAGACATAATTGATTTGGCTCTTAAAAATATAAAATCTGCAGCAGACAAAAGAAGAAAACTACATGGTAAAGCTAATGCAAAGAAATTATATATTGGTCAGAAAGTTCTCATTAAAGCTCATTCATTGTCACATAAGAAGAAACACTTGAGTCACAAATTCTTTCTAGTTTACAATGGACCTTACAGAATCTGATGTATACTACATGATAATTGCGTTGAAGTTGAAACTGTGCGTACTAGGAAGAGTAAAGGTTTTATACCACATTTCACATGTAAAACCGTTTATTGAAAGATAATCTGCTTTTTAACTTTGTCTTTGCCATAAATACGTTACAGCACAGTACTTTCATCATCACAACAATAAGCGTAATAACTAAGATATCTCTACACAAAGCATTTCACTTTTGTGTATCATGAGGTAAGTACATTGATTCTGCAGAACTTAGCTTTCGGAGGAAAATAACTACGACACTTCCACAGAGATTATCTTACAACAAGACGCACATTTAGCGCTACAGGTTACGCATTTCAGTGATTAATTTAGTACTTAAAACATTTTTTTTAAGATTTTTGAATTACAAAGAAAGTTTTCTGTGATACATTTCATTCCATTGCTATAATCTGTAACTCCTGAGGGTATAATTACATTGATCCGCAGGGGGGTACATGCTTACTTTGTGTACCATGTGTTTGGCAAGCACAAGGAGCCCTAGCTAATATGGTATTTGCTTATACAACTTTACACATCAGTACCATACTTCTTTAACACATAATTACACAGCTACCTGATCATTTAACTGAGAGAGACAAACATTTATTTTACTACATCAGTGACACATGTTTACACAATTACACAGTTGGATAACTTCACACTTATGAAACTGTATTTTGTCTGTACTGTGTGAACTGTTCATATTTTTTCGGACCCATTGTGATATTATGAGAGCTTTGGATGATATATTTGGTATGGGATCACGATTTTTAAAATACGTTTGAGGCAGATGACAGTTTTGACATTAGCAGAGAATTTTTTTTAATTATCGGAGGAAGCTATGACGATTGTGAGAGTTGACTGAGGTGTTATGAAATATTAAAGAAGTGTCGACGAATAAGGTAAGGAATACTGAGTAGTGTTTAGGGACTCTGACTTGTGAAAAAGGATGTTGGAAACCAAGAATCGTACTTTAAGAGTTATGAAATGTATGTAAATGTGTGAATGTATTACAATGCCGACGAAAATTTTTTGGACACTGTTATATCAATAGCATTTTGTTTCTACAGATTTGTAACGCAAATTCTTGACCTGTGAAATATTTTTATATGAGACTGTCACTGTAGCAGAACTGCTGTCATAAATATTTCAGTAAGAAAGGTAAGTGACCTTGACGTAATGCGTTTTGGGCGCCCAGCTGAGAGGTAGTCATCTGACAAAAGAAAGCCATTAGGTGGAGAAAAGAAAAGAGGCCATTATCCTCGCCATTGACATTCCTTTAGAGATAGCATCGCAAATACGACACGCTCATTACTTGGAAAGATACTTACATCTGCACACCTGATTATGACAAGCGTCTTTCTACGAGAGTTGAGAGAATTTCTACTAACTTATGAAATGTCACATGACTATTGACTGATATTTTTATGCTTTGCTTTTCATAGTTGCTTATTTGATTTGATATCTAGTTTCCAGCTGTGTTGCAGCATTGGTTTTATAAAATAAAATAAAATGGATTTGCTAATGTGAACACTTTCTGTCAACAGATCTATTAAATAATAATTTTGTGATCCACATTCTTCAAAAAAGGAGCACTTGGAAAGGAAAGAACAATAAGAAGGGACTAGTAACAGTAACTGCATACATAATATTCTTTTCAAGTACATGGTAATATTTTTTTTTTACAATAAGTTGTTGTGGTGCACCACTTTAATTACATAGACATTAAGATGTGAATAGACATTTCCCTTTTCTGCATTGTTGTTTTTACTGTAATATTTTTTCTGCTTGAGCTTTGTCATGTTTAGGTATAAGTTACTGCTGTTTGCCAGGCATAGTGTTACTGAATTTAACTTTGTATTATTCTGTTAAGCCAGTTTACTACTGATTTATTTTTCTTGTTTGCTGCTCATTGCCTTATATTAGTTGTAATATTGTTGCTTACTTTGCCAATTTGCATTTTTTGTCATTGCTGTTTGCATTAATTGTTTTGTGCTGCTGCGTTGCCTCGTCCCTTAGTTTAGCATCTGAGCTCAGTAGATTTAAGTTAGCTTAAGAGGGGGTAGACTATAAGAGAATGAGTTGCGATGAATTGGAAGAAATGCATTGAGAAGTTATACGAAAAAAGTACAGAAAGCAGGTATAGGTAGGATTTTCTTGGAAATAAATGATGAGGTAAGATAATGGAAAATAAATAATGAGGTAAGAAATATGTGACCATATAAATACAGAAAGCATGCTCGGATAGGATGTTTTGGTGGAAACAAATGTTGAAATAAGATGAAAGATCTATGGAATGAAGTTTTGGGTTAGACTGCAGTACCAAATGTTACACTGAAAACAAACCCTGTCCTTTCCTTTTGTGTTATCCCACTATGTGTTTGTGTACCCTTGTGTATTTGTTTTTTTCCTGTCTCTGTGTAGTTTCATAGAATTTTTTCTTCTTCTAATACTAAGCTACATTCACTATGATGAGGAATACTGTTATCCTCAAATATAATTGGCATTAATAATATGTTATTTACCTTGTAAATATGCTTAGACATTATTTATTCTGTTTTGTTTTAATGCTCATGTGTAAAGTTGATGTTTCGAAAGTTATTCTGATCTTTTATGTATGTACTCATGTCATAATTCCTGTAACACTGATGTATATGTTTATTTCTATTCTGTTGTAATGCCTGTACTACGAATGTTATCTGTATTGTTATGTTCTTTAATGATGTATTTTGTACCTTTGTAATTGTATTCTTATGTTATAAAATTGTAATTGACACCAGTTCATCAAATTAAGTAACTTGTAAGTTACATTTCACTGCACACGTTTCTGTTGGTCATAGTATATGCACAATATGTGAGAAGTTGGGACTGTTAGTGTTTGGACGTTTGTTAATAATTCAGCAAGGGACTGGATAACAGCATTGCTGGTTCTAAGGACAATTCCAGAAACTTTGTGAATGCACAAGTTGTGGTTATGGACTTGCTATATTCTCCGCAAGACTCTTCGATGGTGATTGTGCACCTGCACAGTCGCAACAGATGGCTGCTGGCCATCTCTACAAGGACTACAGTGGGTCTGCATCTTTGATGACCCACCAATACCATTATTTCTACAAGGACTGCCGTGGGTCTGCACCTCTGGTGGCCCACCAATACCACAATCTCTACCAGGACTACAGTTGGTCTGCACCTCTGGTGGCCCACCAATACCGTAATCTCTACTGGGACTACAGTGGGTCTGCTCTGTGATAACCTACCTACCAATCTTCTTCAAAACGTCGAATGACTCTGCTGTGGGTTTGCTCTGTTGTGGCCCATTACCTGTCAGCATGTCAAGAGTCAGCACTGTCTTTCCGTTGGAAGGACAATGCTACTTCTTCAAGACTGCATGGAAATCCACTACTTCTGTGTGCAATTTCTTTTAATAATGAGACTTTGTGGAAAAAACTGTAATTACTATTATGATGAATGATCAGGACTATCTTTATGGACTGTGAGAAAATTTTAGCTTTTGACCGACATTGTATCAATAAGTGTGTGCATTTGATATCTTTGTTATTGTAATTATGAAAAATTTTATCAAATCATTATTGGCCACTGCCCAAAACAATTTGTAAAATTTTTGTGGGGAGCATGGGGGCTATGTAAGTAGGCTGTTTATGTTTTCTTATTGGCAACGTTACGTAGCGCTCTGTACGAAAATCACTGGCTGTGCTGTGTGCAGTCTGTGGCTAGTTTGCATTGTTGTCTGCCATTGTAGTGTTTGGCAGCGGCAGCTGGATGTGAACAGCGCGTAGCGTTGCGCAGTTGGAGGTGAGCCGCCAGCAGTGGTGGATGTGTGGAGAGAGATGGCGGAGTTTTGAAATTTGTTATACTGGATATTATGAACTGCTATATATATTATGACTATTAAGGTAAATACATTGTTTGTTCTCTATTAAAATCTTTCATTTGCTAACTATCCCTATCAGTAGTTAGTGACTTCCGTAGTTTGAATCTTTTATTTAGCTGGCAGTAGTAGCGCTCGCTGTATTGCAGTAATTCGAGTAACGAAGATTTTTGGTGAGGTAAATGATTTGTGAAAGGTACAGGTTAATGTTAGTCAGGGCCATTCCTTTGTAGGGATTTCTGAAAGTCAGATTGCGTTGCGCTAAAAAATATTGTGTGTCAGTTTAAGCACAGTCTTGTATAAATTTTCCTAAGGGGACGTTTCAGGGTGTCCACAATGAGGAAATCAAAGAAAAACTGGGAATGAACTCTATAGATGTAGCAGTCAGGGCGAACAGGCTTAGATGGTGGGGTCATGTTACACGCATGGGAGAAGCAAGGTTACCCAAGAGACTCATGGATTCAGCAGTAGAGGGTAGGAGGAGTCGGGGCAGACCGAGGAGAAGGTACCTGGATTCGGTTAAGAATGATTTTGAAGTAATAGGTTTAACATCAGAAGAGGCACCAATGTTAGCACTGAATAGGGGATCATGGAGGAACTGTATAAGGGGGGCTATGCTCCATACTGAACGCTGAAAGGCATAATCAGTCTTAAATGATGATGATGATGGTGATGATGATGATGTGACGCTCTATGGGGCAAAAACAGGAACGCCCGCATCTCGTGGTCGTGCGGCAGCGTTCTCGCTTCCCACGCCCGGGCTCCTGGGTTCGATTCCCGGCGGGGTCAGGGATTTTCTCTGCCTCGTGATGGCTGGGTGTTGTGTGCTGTCCTTAGGTTAGTTAGGTTTAAGTAGTTCTAAGTTCTAGGGGACTTATGACCACAGCAGTTGAGTCCCATAGTGCTCAGAGCCATTTGAACCATTTGAAAAACAGGAACACTCAGACGAGAGGAGGAAAAAAACGCTAGAAGTATTTGAGATGTGGATTTACAGCAGAACAGAGAGGACACGCTGGATGGAAAGAGTGGGTAAAAAAGAGTGTCGTAAAGGGTTGGTGAGACGAGAAGGCTGCTGTAGGTTATAAGAGAAAGTAAGAAGAACTGTGTGGGATATTCGTTGAGACGGGAGTGCTTACTAAAAGACGCTCTGGAAGGACTAGTTTGTTGGAGGAGATAGAGAGGAAGGAGGAGATACAACATTATAGATGACATAAAACGGAGCAGAAATTTCGCGGACCTGAATGGGATGACAGAAAACAGGAAAGCGTCGAAAGCTACCAGCTGAAAACCTGCCTGTGGGCAGAACTCTAACGATGAATGTAAGCTAATTACCATATTAAGAATACAGAACTCGAAATTACACGATCAGTGGTGATCATCTTCTGCGTGCTCCATTGTGTAAGTAATTAAGGTTAATACATAAATCAAAAAAAGTCTTGCACCACCCCGGTTCCCAGAATTCCTGAAGATAGACGCTGACTATGGATATTGTATCACAGACACAGTCCCTTTCACTGTCCAAAGATGTCACTAGCCCCTCCCAAAGATGTAAACAACCATGCATAAGCAGCGCCTATTAGACGGAGGGGTACGGCAGCCGACCTGTTCCAGTCATTCCACCAGGAAGGAGGTACACGGCTCGTGATGTCTGTAGTTCAGCCATGCCTAGACGGTCAATACCGCGGTTCGACAACGTCCGCACTGTGAAGGCCTCTCAGCAAGGGAAGTATCCAAGCGTCATGGAGTGAACCAAAGCGATGTTGTTCGGACATGGAGGAGGTACAGAGAGACAGGAACTGTCGTTGACATGCCTCGCCCAGACCGCCCAAGGGCTACTACTGCCGTAGATGACCGCTACCTACGGATTATTGCTATGAGGAAACCTGACAGCAACGCCACAATGTTGAATAATGCTTTTCGTGCAGCCACAGGACGTCGTGTTACGACTCAAACTGTGAGCAATAGGCTGCATCATGCGCAACTTCACTCCGACGTCCATGGCGAGGTTCATCTTTTCAACCACGACACCAAGCAGTGCGGTACAGATGGGCCCAACAACATGCCGAATGGACCGCTGAGGATTGGTATCACGTGCTCTGCACCGACGAGATCTCATATGCCTTCAACCAGAGAATCGTCGGCGACGTGTTTGGAGGCAAACACGGTCAGGCTAAACGCCTTAGACACACTGTCCAGCGAGTGCAACAAGGTGGAAGTTCCCTGCTGTTTTAGGGTGTCATTATGTGGGACCGACGTACAGCGCTGGTGGTCATGGAAGGTACCGAAACGGCTGTACGATACGTGAATGCCATCCTCCGACCGATAATGCAACCATATCGGCAGCATATTGACGAAGCATTTGTCTTCATGGACGACAATTCGCGCCCCAGGATAACGACATCCTGGAAAGGCAGCCTACAGCTCTGCAAGAGGACGTCACAGTCATGGAAAGTTAGGTCAGAGAGAGACTGGCTAATGAGGCTGGAGACTGCTTGTAGCTGCGAGTTGGAGGGCTACAGTTACTGCACTCGCCCAGGCTGATGGTGACTGATAGCTCACCAAGGACCATCAGTGAGGCCTGCAGAGGCCCAGGTTTTTGAGCTCTTGAGCACTCTTGGCAGCGCAGGAAGTTGTAGCTTTGCCTTTCAAATGCCCTTTCTGCCGTGTCAGTAACAGAATAGTTACTCTTGCCTTCTTATCAGCAAGGATGACAATGAGGCAACAACTCCACAGCCAGCTAGCTGCAGTACGTCGCAGACATCATGGCAAGATAGCTAACTGTTCTGCAAGAGATCGCTGCACTCCTTCACAATGAAGGTGAGTGATCAGCTCACAAAGTACCTCAGTGAGGCCTGCAGAGGGCTGGTGTTTGAAGGCACCAAACCCTTCCCATTAGCAAGGATGACAATGAGACAACACCAGCAGCAGCTCTCTGCAGCCGAATCCATCAGATCTAGTTGGCTATGTAGTCTCTGATTGAAGTCATCTCAGTAAGCTGTAGAAGGAGTGTCACAGGTCCTGCCTTGATAGTGGTTAGCTGCAACACTAAACTACAGCTGAGAACTAAGCTGAGGGAGTCAAGATGTGGGTACTTGTCAGGCTATGCCAATGACGTTCACTTCTGCAGGGATGGCTAAATGTGCCCTAGTTTTTTGTGCTCTTGAACACTCTTGGTCACTGCAGGAAGTTGCAGCTTTGCCTTTCAGATGCTCTTTCTGTAGTGACAGTAAAGGAATAGTCACTCTTGCATTAAGTCTGAATTTCCTTGCAACACGTGGCACAGTCACCATTACGATGACATCCCTCTGTTGCCATAAAGTCACATAGCTAGGTTGCCTGCTAGAGCATTTCGTCGATAAAAGGTGTTGCAACAGCTTCCACATTTGCTGCTATTCCATCAGTATTTCACTCTCACTGGCATTCTGCCTGGCTGTTGACCTTCTCTGTTCTGCCTCTGGCAGTTCTAAGGAAGGATTTTATCAGTTTTTTTTTTTTAATATCCACCTTGGAAATTATTCTGGGGAACAAAAGTATCCATCCTCATGATTGGTTAGAGGCATTTGATTTTTCCTTCCTCCAATTTGGTCTGCTGTTTAGATGATGAACCTGCCATATGCATGCGTAAGCCACCTAGGAAATTCTGTAATTTGTTCTTATCTGTGTAATGGTCTGAGACAACACAAGACTCGGTCAAACACAATATAGTGATGATAGATAATTTTAAGCCGCGCGGGATTAGCCGAGCGGTTTAGGGCGCTGCAGTCATGAACTGTGCGGCTGGTCCTGGCGGAGGTTCGAGTCCTCCCTCAGGCATGGATGTGTGTGTTTGTCCTTAGTATAATTTAGGTTAAGTAGTGTCTAAGCTTAGGGACAGATGACCTTAGCAGTTAAGTTCCATAAGATTTCACCCACATTTGAACATTTGAACATAATTTTAATCTTTCTAGTATTGTAAATACTACTCAATTCTTTGAACATTATGTTCTTCAAAAATAAAATTTTGCATAATCCTTACAGTCCTGCTTATGAAACTTCCTTCACATTTGTAACAGATTATTCTTGCTAGTCAATATAAAGATGATTTAGGAAGATTTGAGAATCTACTCTAAGAATTAGAGTATGACAGTGGTGAAGAGAATGGCCATAGTAGGAGTGATAATAAGTTACCTTATCTTGATCTGAGATCACAAAGGAAATGGTATTATGATAATGGATAACATGATTCATGTCATGATAGGTATAGTAATGACAGGCTGAGATACTGGGAAAAAGTCCCTGATTACAGTGAGAGTATCAGCGCAATTAGAGCTGGAAATCGTTGGAACAGTAGAATATTTATTCATAATCGAAGTGGTACAAGAAGTGTAAGCTATGTTCATTGGGGAGGTACAGTTTGAGGTCTATGCATTGTGGAGGTATGGGAGACTGAGCATTCCGATTCGTGTGCTGCGAAAATGATGAGCAGCAGCTGTGGACAATTCCATATGTTAGATTTTGAGGATGTGAAGCGGCTTTTGTTAAGTGAGATACAGTGAAGTGTAAGTCTTTGGTGAGTCCAGTGCTAGAAAAAATGTTAATTGATATACTTCGTCTTTTGATCTGGATATGGGTACCCAGGTGTCTGTGAGGAATGAGTCAGTGTTTCACGGGTATGAAGATAAAGATTCATAGCCTATTGTTCCTTTTACAATGGACTAAGGTAGAAGGGACATTTTTTGGAAAAGTGTTGACGTGCAGAGAGAAGTGGGTATTGTATTTCTTTGTCAAGGTTACAAGTTTCCAGAATGAGATTTTCACTCTGCAGCGGAGTGTGCGCTGATATGAAACTTCCTGGCAGATTAAAACTGTGTGCCCGACCGAGACTCGAACTCGGGACCTTTGCCTTTCGCGGGCAAGTGCTCTACCATCTGAGCTACCGAAGCACGACTCACGCCCGGTCTCACAGCCCTACTTCTGCCAGTATCTCGTCTCCTACCTTCCAAACTTTACAGAAGCTCTTCTGCGAACCTTGCAGAACTAGCACTCCTGAAAGAAAGGATATTGCGGAGACATGGCTTAGCCACAGCCTGGGGGATGTTTCCAGAATGAGATTTTCACTCTACAGCGGAGTGTGCGCTGATATGAAGGTTCGCAGGAGAGCTTCTGTAAAGTTTGGAAGGTAGGAGACGAGATACTGGCAGAAGTAGGGCTGTGAGACCGGGCGTGAGTCGTGCTTCGGTAGCTCAGATGGTAGAGCACTTGCCCGCGAAAGGCAAAGGTCCCGAGTTCGAGTCTCGGTCGGGTACACAGTTTAAATCTGCCAGGAAGTTTCATATCAGCGCACACTCCGCTGCAGAGTGAAAATCTCATTCTGGAAACATCCCCCAGGCTGTGGCTAAGCTATGTCTCCGCAATATCCTTTCTTTCAGGAGTGCTAGTTCTGCAAGGTTCGCAGAAGAGCTTCTGTAAAGTTTGGAAGGTAGGAGACGAGATACTGGCAGAAGTAGGGCTGTGAGACCGGGCGTGAGTCGTGCTTCGGTAGCTCAGATGGTAGAGCACTTGCCTGCGAAAGGCAAAGGTCCCGAGTTCGAGTCTCGGTCGGGCACACAGTTTTAATCTGCCAGGAAGTTTCAAGGTTACAAGTTTTCTGTAGATTTTATGATTGTGCTGAGGTTGGCGATTGATGTAATTTTAGGGGTGGATTTTTGTTCAACATACCAAGCAGTGAGGGACTTGGTTTGCAATGAAGTAAGTTTGAAATATAATGACGCTATACTGAAGCTGAATTTTGATAAGTGTCCTGTAAGGGTTGAGAGTTCAAATAATTGTCTTAAATTTCTCATTAGATTCCATTTGTCTTTTGAGTCAAAGCCTTTTGTAAGTGAGGGTATTCTTCATGAAATTGTATCACAACATTGGTGAGATGATTGTACCTTGTAAGGTATATGAAGTGGGAGTGTTGTGTTGACGAGGTGTACAACGCAGTGAAAGGAATTTCTGGGAACATTTCTCATGTTGAATATCAGCAGTCTTCACAAAAGTTTTAAAATTGAATTAAAAACAGTCTTGGCTGTAGTAAAATATTTCTTTGCAATGATAACCAGCTTTGGTCAAACATCAGCATCTTCAGACCATATTACACTGAAATATAAGTATATAAAAGATTTTGAGGGAAATCTGATAATAACAGTAAAAAAATACATGAAAGATAACTAAAGTTTAAAAATGTAAATTATACCCATGATGGCAGGTGGTGATGGTGAATGGAGCAGGTATCATAGGTCCATGAACATAAAATGCTGAAGAGAGCAATAAAGTTATTACTTGAGTACTTCACCCACAACCTACCACATTACATCAGTAACAGGCAATCATGTATTCAGGACTAAAACTGTTATTAGAAGAAGATATACACAGATATACACAAAAGTTAAGAACAAATGCACAAGTGGATACATTACTTTTATAAAATAACTGCTGTAACAGTCATTTCATAAAAATATGATATAAATATATTCAAGAGAGACCACCAATGATAACCACTATGCGAATGTAGATTGCCATTGAAAGGGGGGGGGTGGATTTGCAGAAAACTCATAAATCATATGCCAGCAAAGATAGAGCCTGAGTGTCGTCACTTGTGCCCATGGACAGAGAGTTCACGTATTGATATCCACCATCCAATGGATGTAAGATATTGCAGACGGTTTGTAGATTATGGTGCCAGTAAAAATAAAACTTAATTGATGCTGTTGGTAACCATGGAGTTGGCGTAGAAGTATTAACATGCATGTTTCAATGGAAGACAAATTCGAAGCTATGACAGTTACTAGTAGGACTCAAGTAAAATTTCGTGGTCAAATTGTGACTGCATTAGGGCTTCTGCCTGATCTGCATAAGATTTAGGCCATCAGTGATATCTAAGTGCCCACAGTGAGAAAACACTTTCATATGTTTCTGGGGATAAGAGATTTATGAATATAACTGTTTTGGCTACATCGCAACTGTGTGAATTGGTGGGTAAGAATACTCCCTGAGATTGTGGTATCCAGGCACAAACAGAATTTGAGGATGTGAAACAGTCTCTTCCAGAGAGCTCTTCTAGAGGCTCCTCTCTTCTCGCATCCTGATTTGCATGGAGATTTTTATCTTGGCTCAAACAGTTACAAGAGTAGTCTTCGAAGAATCTGAAGTAAATGGGGTCATAAAGAACTATAATATTGTTTTTGCAAGCTGGGTGCTCACTAAGCATGGACAGAACTGTTCACTTACTGAGTTCAAAGTGTTGGCTGACGAGTGAAGTATTGTGAAGTTTCATTTCTGTATGTTTAGTCAGCATGTCCAAAATCTACATGCACCACCGAGTTTTGGAGTTATTTATGAGTACAAAGTCATTGTCTCATTGTTGTTGAGCAAAGTGGGAATTTTATTTACAAGAGTTTCACTTCATTGTTGTCTACATTTTGGGGAAGGGAAACTTCGTGTCTTATGCTCTTACACAACTTACTCTAGGGTTGAATAATGGGACCAAGAATGATCATACTGAAAACAATTTCTGTTTTTCGAATTTTAAAAATGTAATGTTTGACCATTTTATATATTCACTTGTAAGTAGGGTGTTTAGGTTTCTATGTTGGTAACGCCACATAGCGCCCTGTATGAAAATCACTGACTGTGCTATGTGCAATCTGTGGCTGGTTGGCATTGTTGGAATTTTCGCTATTATAGTGTTGGACAGTTGGATGCGAACAGCGTATTGCGTTGTGCAGTTGCAGGTGAGCCGCCAGCAGTGGTGGATGTGGGGAGAGAGATGGGGTTTTGAGAGTGGACGATCTGGACGTGTGCCCATCAGAAAGAGTAAGTTTGTAGTACTGGATATCATGAACTGATATATATATATATATATATATATATATATATATATATATATATATATGATGACTTTTGAACATTATTAATGTAAATACATTGTTTGTTCTCTATCAAAATCTTTCATTTGCCAACTATGCCTAGCAGTAGTTAGTGCCTTCAGTAGTTTGAATCTTTTATTTAGCTGGCAGTATTAACGCTCGCTGTATTGCAGTAGCTCGAGTAACGAAGACTTTTGTGAGGTAAGTGATTCATGAAAGTTATAGGTTTTTGTTTTCAGGGCCATTCTTTTGTAGGGAATATTGAAAGTCAGACTGCATTGCACTAAAAATATTGTGTCAGTTTAGTGATGATCAGAATAAGTAAAGAGAGAAATGTCTGAGTACGTTCAGTTCTGCTCAGTTGTTTGAAAATCAAATAACGTAGAGGTTTTCCAGCACTGTCATTTATAAATTTTTCTAAGGGGACGTTACATATGTCGACCCTTTGCCGAGGATACCTCACTGGAATCTTCTGACTTTTTCTTGTAGTTTGTGTAATTAGTGTAGCTTTTATTTATTGCTAGCGCGTAATTGTAGAGAGAATTTCCTTTGTAGTTGCAGTTTTTCATTGTTGTACAGTAAAAGAGTTGTGGCGTGCATGTAGATTTGCACTAAGTATTTCGCAGCTCCGCTTGCAATTAACGAGATATTATTTTCAGTGTTATGCTAGTGTGTTTTCTTCTTATTGCTCTTCAAATTGTGCTTTTCTTGTTATCGTGTGAAATACGTGATAATTATGACGTGTGAAAGACGTAACAATAGGCACCAAAGTAAAATCAGCACCACCATATAACGAATTAACAAACATTCAACGTAGTAATTTGGTAACTGTGCATAGGCAAATGGAGCGGGCGGCAAATAATGGTGTAGACAGTGAAACAATTAGAGAACAGGGAAGCATTATCGATCGATCGGTCGGCAACAGCTCGCCTCAGGAACCCGAAACGACCGGACACAATCTTGCAAGTACCGCAGATTCAGGTTTTGCGTCCTCACTTTTTTCTCAATCAAGTTAAGACACATCTTCTGCTTTTCAAAATGCGAATGTTGCCGGTGTAAATACACTGCCGACAGGCACAAAGGAACATGTTCCAGACACAAATACATTATTATTGCAATTATTGCAACAAATGGAACAAAGTCAAAAACAATCACAGCAACAAATGGAACAATATCAAAAAAATTAAAGAAAAACTTCAAGAAGCAAGTGAAGGTTTAACTGCTGAGTTATTTAAAATCGAATCGAAATGTCAAAAAGTCTGTAATGACGTAAAAACACATATTTGTGAGCATTTCCAACCTATTTTTCGCGTCATGAAAATGCATTACAGAATCACAAAGCAGCCATAAAAGAACTGCAAAATATTGTTCATGAGAATCACGACACCTTGCAAGCTAAATCTGACTAACTTGCATTTACCGATTCGATTATGCAACTTGCAAAAACTCAGGAAAACTTAAAGGACACAGTAGATACGCTTTCAACACAAATGGACACTCTGAAACTTGGTTCAGAAAAATACACTGAGAAAATCAGTTCATTATCGGAACTAACTTATCTACAAAGGTAGATGATGATCTGTATGACACAAGACCCGTAGCCTTCACTAACACAGAAGAGTATGAACAAATTAGGAAATTCAAACAAAATGAGAATCCAAAATTGTTAAGGTTTTCGTGGCCACTTGTTGACAAACTGCCTATTGGCTTCTGTCTCGGGTTCTTCGGCCGACGTTCATCTAATGATTTTTCTGACGTATCGCCAGCACGAGGGGCTGGCATTTGTCAAAGCTTCACCCTCCATTGCCGGTGGTGAACTGGAGGCGAGCTCGCGGCCGCAGCCTATACGTACCTGGCGCGCCAACGTCCGACACATACATTAAGGACTCAGGACATTTCATTGAGAAGCTGAAGAAACTGAAACTTGCACCAAACGACATCCTGGTCAGCTTTGATGTTGTTTCGTTATTTACGAAAGTGCCACTCAGTGACGCTCTGGAGCACATCGGTTCCATGTTCCCACGAGACATCAAAAAGCTCTTCCATGCATGTCTCACCACGAGCTATTTCACGTGGAATGGCGATTTCTACGAACAGCTGGAAGGCGTCGCCATGGGTAGTCCTCTCAGTCCAGTGGTGGCCAACTTCTTCATGGAACAATTCGAAGCACAGGCACTGGACTCGGCGACTTGCAAACCTATGGTGTGGTACAGGTACGTCGATGATACTTTCGTGGTGTGGAGCCATGGTGAAGAACAGCTCGGTGACTTCCTAAGACACTTGAACAGCCTCCATGCCAACATAACATTTACCATGGACGTAGAAAAGGACAAGAAACTGCCATTTCTAGATGTGCTGGTCACAAGGGAAGGCGAAAACCTGGGACACAGCGTGTATCGAAAACCGACACACACGGACCGATACCTGCACAAACTGTCAAACCACCACCCGAGCCAGAAAAGAGGCATGATTAGTACGCTCGTAACGAGAGCAGGACGAATATGTGAGCCGCAACACCTGAAACGAGAAATGCAACACCTGGAAACTGTTCTGAGGAGCAATGGGTACTCCACAAATTACATTAGAAGTGTAACAGAGCCCAACACTCGGCGAAGTAAGGAACCAGAAAAAGAAATGTCGGGTACGGCCTTTCTGCCATACATTCCCAGAGTGACGGACAGAATCGGCCGTACATTGCGCAAACATGGCGTAAAGACGATTTTCAAACCGACAAGGAAGATCAAAGAGTGTCTTAGATCGGCGAAGGAGAAAAGAGACCCACTTGCAATGTCGGGAATATACCGCATACCATACACATGCGGAAAAGTTTATGTCGGAATGACTGGACGATCAATTAACACCAGGATCAAAGAGCACAAGTGACATTGCAGGTTGGGGCAGGTGGAGAAATCGGCCGTGGCAGAGCACGCACTGAATGGGACCGACCACGTAATAAAATTCGCCGACACGGAAGTTCTAGCTGTAGAGAAGCACTATCACACGCGCTTGTTCAGAGAAGCTGTAGAAATACAAAAACACGCGATCAGTTTCAACAAGAATGAGGAAAGCCTTAAGGCAAACGGATCCTGGCTTCCCGTACTGCAGCGAACGACCGTCGCAGGTAGCAAGAAGAGAACCGCACCGGAAATGACCGCGGAGAAGCCCTCGGACGTTGGCGCGCCAGGTACATATACACTCCTGGAAATTGAAATAAGAACACCGTGAATTCATTGTCCCAGGAAGGCTGCGGCCGCGAGCTCGCCTCCAGTTCACCACCGGCAATGGAGGGTGAAGCTTTGACAATGCCAGCCACTCGTGCTGGCGAAACGTCAGAAAAATCATTAGATGAACGTGGGCTGAAGAACCCGAGACAGAAGCCAATAGGCAGTTTGTCAAAATGAGAATCTAATTAATACGCTATCAAAAAGAGAAATCTGGGAAGTACCAAATCAGTTGGCACAAGTAATACAAGAATTACATGTTTCAGAGGAGACTCGCGCTCCAACAAGGGAAGAGGGACTTAGAAATACGGAAAATCCACAAAATAATAACACAGGGTACATCGGAAATTATGAAAGAAATTGGCAAGGTACACCGAATTTTGAGATGGAACTGCCGAAACGATGTAACAATGACCGATATGCGACTCCCTGACATGATGATTTTGACTATAATGTTCATTACTACACGTAAATTCAAAACCTTTAAGATTGCCGGCAACGACATTCATCCACAAGCATGGATTCATCAATTCTCTCATTGTTTTCCTCCTAACTGGTCATTGGAGCACAGATTAGAATTTATGTGTGGCTACTTAGAGACTGAACCAGCTGTAAGAATGCGATCGGTCGTTCACGATTGTCACAGCGAAGGAGAATTTTATCATGCCTTTCTCTCAGCATATTGGTCTCAAGCTACTCAAGATCACGTAAAACATAGCATCATAATGATGAAACATTTCGAACTATCTGAATTTTCCAGTCTTGTCAAATATTTTGAAGACATGTTCCACAAGAATCAGTACCTGTCAAACCCATACAGCCCCTCAGAACTCATCCGCATTTGCTTAATCAAATTGCCTGAACATTTACGACATATTATTTTGGCATGACGTTGCAAGACGACATCGAAGGTTTTCAGGGAATGTTACAAGAACTGGAAATTGACACAGACAATCGCGGGACGCGAAAACTGGAACACAACAATTACAGATCACATCCGTCACAATTTCACGATAACAGAAATAATAAATGGACACTACAAGGCTATTCTTACAACGCAAATCGTGACCAAAATAAACACCACCCGTATGACAACCGTTGGCAGAGTAATGATAATTACAGGGAAAGATCACCTCTCCGTGGTAATAACTGTAACAGAGACAATCAGAGAAACAGACAATATGGGAACCAAAATAATTATTATCAAGGGAGTCAGAATAACTTCAGACGCAACGGTCCACCGCGGATTTAACGATTTCGGGAGCAATTCTCCACCACATGACCGACAAGAAAGAAGCTATGGAAACTACCGACGTGACGACAGACGATATAATCATAATGACAGACCTGAATTTTATCAGAACTGGCGGGATTCAAACAGGTCAGGGCCTTCTCGGCAAGGTGAATTTATAGAAGTTAGGTCTCCTAATCGAAATAATGATGCGCACCAACAAAGAGACTGTAGGCAATGACTCACACCGCTGGTAGCCACAAAACGTACTTATGAAGCTGACGATGTAACTGCCGTAGCTAGTAATTACGCAAAAATGGAAGACATTAGGGACATCTTATTCCAGGAACACAACGTAAAACATAACAACATTGCATATCCTGTTATTCAAATTACAGTAAATGACGTAAAATTTATGGCAGTACTTGACTCTGGCAGTCCCATTTCAGTAATTAGTAAAACAGCCTTTAGCAAATGCTAGCTGCCGTGGCTAGTAATTACGTAAAAATGGAAGACATTAGGGACATCTAACTCCAGAAACACGACGTAAAACATAACAACATTGCATATACTATTATTCACATTACAGTAAATGACGTAAAATTTACGGCACTCCTTGACTCTGGCAGTCCCATTTCAATAATTAGTGAAATAGCCTTCAGCAAATGCAACAAATCGAATGATTCCCCCACACTTCCGGTACGTAAGATTAAGTTACAAGGTGCAATCGTTGGAAAAGTGTAGATGTACGCCAACAAACCAACTTAGAATTCTTTTGTTAAAGCCACAGTTTCTCTATTAACTTACTTATTGTTCCATTATTGTCGACGGAAGTTATATTGAGAGTAGACTTTTTGAATGAATACAAAGCACGATGCTGAAATAAGGTTAGAGAAAGAAGGTAAGTCAATAGCTTTGAAATTTGAAGATTGGTTCTCAAACCATGACGAGGAAATTAATCGGCTTTACCTCCTGTTAGACAACAGTTCGAAATTTTCGACGGAACTTGACACTAACAATCACTCTGCAAGTATTAACAGGGATGATATCCATGGTGTATTTGATACTAATGAGTTAATTCAGAATAAAATTCAAACAATTGAGAATTGTAATGACACTGATGGGCAGGACCTTTTTGATATTTTACAAGCACATTCCATTCTTTGTTTCGGCGTTTGTTATCAATTTCGGAAACTTCCTTTTGGTTTGAACATTTCTTCGGATAATTCATTCGTGGGCTAAATTCCATATTAGCTGAGTTCTTAAAAAGTCACGTCATCTTATATGTGGTCGATATTCTAATAGCAGAAGCCTCATGGGAATAACATAATCGTGTCCTCAACAGTGTGTTACGTATTTTTGCAGAATCTGGAATTACAGCTAACTTGGAAAAGTCTGAATTCGGTAGGACAAAGATGAAGTTTTTGGGACACATTATTTCTTCTGAAGGCAGAGCCATTCCACTTCCATCCACAAAAAAACAAGTCCACAGTTTTCTAGGTCTCGTAAATTTTTACCGTCGTTTTCTGAATATGCAAATTCTAGTTACAAAAAACTTTTTTCTCTCACTGGAAAAAATACTACTTGGAACTGGAACCAACAGGCATACTTGGAATTCAATTCTTTGAAAGAATCGCTACTTAATGCGCCAATACTAGCTCATGCAGATCTGTCACAAGATTTCTGCCTTAGCATGGATTCTTTTAAAGTCGGTCTTGGTGCCCATTTATTTCAAGAAGCCATCGAAAATGACACTACTGTTCAGAAATCCATTGTTTTTGCTAGTCGCGTGCTAACAAAATCTGAAAAAAATTATTCCATTACTGAATTAGAAGCTTTAGCTATCGTTTGGGCATTTAACAGATTCCGTTTCTTTCTTTCTGGTAAGCACGTAAAAGTATACAGTGATCATCGTGCATTACAATTTCTTATTTCTCAAAAATTAAATCATGACAGGTTACAACGTTGGGCATTGTTTCTGCAAGAATTCCACTTCACAATAGTCTTCTACATTCGCAGCAAGGAGAACATTGTTGCGGACGCACCATCACGCGCACCGGATGGGCGTGAGAAAAGTAACACAGAAGGTAACCTCGAAAAAAATTTCAGTATTCTTTACATTCAGAAAGACGCCTTCGAAAACTTCATCACCACATCTTTAAAGAACATTGTTCATCAACAAGATAACGATCCGATTTGGAAAGACATCAAAAGTAAATGGCATGAAAAGACACAAACACAGATTCGGCATTATTATCTGGTCAGAAACAACATACTCTTCAAACGCTGCACTCTTGATGACACGCTATGGGTACTTTGCATTCCTGATGATTTTCTTAATAAGCTCATCTGGTACATTCATTTCAGCTATGCACATTTTGGTCGAAGAAAATGTTATCATATTCTTCGGACGACTTGTTATTTTAACAATATGGAAAAGAGAATTCAAAGAGTCTTGTCTATTTGTAAACTTTGTCAAAAAGGTAAACCATCTACCATCACACATCGTGTTCTGTTGTTTCCTATCATTCCTTCTAAATTAAAAGAATTTGCTGCTGTTGATCTATTGGGACCCCTTGTCAGAACATCGATTGGATTTCCGTACGTTCTAGTCGCTGTTGAACTTACTTCAAAATTTGTTTCTTTCACTTCGTTACGTAAAGCCACTGGACGGTCTGTATCCAACGCCTCTAACAAAAATTTCTTACGTGAAATTGGACACATTAGAAAAATCATTCCAGATAACGGACCATAATTCAGATCTGCTGTTTGGTCATGCATGCTTCGGAATCATAAAATCAAACCTGCTTTTATTTCATTGTACTCACCACATTGTAACCAGTCTGAACGGATTATGAAAGAAATCAATAAGCTTTGCAGACTTTATTGTCACTGAAAGCATCAGTATTGGGACAGATATTTACCCTTATTTCAAAATGTGCTGAATGAAATGCCTCATGACTCCACTGCTTTACCACCTATTCTTTTACTGAAGAATGAAGAACCACCAAACAGAATCAGAGAGCTTGTACCTTTTCCGAATACACATAAACTTCAACACAAAGACATAATTGATTTGGCTATTAAAAATATAAATTCTGCTGCAGACAAAAGGAGAAAGCTACATGGTAAAGCAAATGCAAAGAAACTATACATTGGTCAGAAAGTTCTGTTTAAAGCTCATTCAGTGTCACATAAGAAGAAACACTTGAGTCACAAATTCTTCCTGGTTTACATTGGACCTTACAGAATCCGACATATACCACATGATAATTGCGTTGAAGTTGAAACTCTGCGTACTGGGAAGAGTAAAGGATTGCACCACATTTCACATGTAAAACCGTTTATTGAAAGATAATCTGCTTTTTAACTTAGTCTTTGCCATAAAATTTTTCACTTCACATTACTAGTACACTTTGTCACACTTAGAAACTGTTAACATGCAACTATGGTTTGAAGTTAACTATCCAGTGAAGAATCTAGGGGTCTTATTTAGACAGTAATTACGAATGCATTTTTGTAGTGAACAGATGACACAGTGTTATTGTGTGTACATTCTTCTTGTTTGTTGCACGATTACGTAACGACTATAAGGCTTACATACTTAGAACATATATTGCTAATGAGATTTTAATGCAACATTTTGGTTTACTTGAAAATACATTCCGAATTTAAAGTGCTTTCTGAGAGATACCAGATGACACAGTGGTTAGTATATTAGACAGCTGCACGATTATATCATGACGCTCCTAATGAGTGACACAATTTAGGCGCTGTATCTGTTTTATATCTGCACAGTGTTCTGAATTCTTCTGGAAAGTAAAACATGTTTTAGTAGTAACTTTTGTGGTATAGCTACAATGATACAACCTTTTCTGTAGCACAACAATACATTACATTATAGTACTTTCTTGATCACAGTATAGTACGTAATAACTACGATATAAATACGCATAACATTTCACTTTTGTTTATTACGAGGTAAGTACATTGACTTCTACAGAACTTTGTTTATGGATGACGATAATTACAACACTTGGCACATTTTTTACCCGTAAGTAATAACAGAGATTATCTTAAAACAATATGCACAGTTTAGTGCTAGAGTACACGTATTTGAGTGATTAATTTCGTACTTAAAACATTTTTAAAGATTTTTGAATCACTAAGATACAAAGATTTTCCATGACACATTTGATTCCATTGCTGTAATCTGTAACACCTGAGGGTATAATTACATTAATCCTCAGGGGGCACACATTTACTTTGTGTACTAAGCACGTGACAAGCACTAGGGGCCCTAGCTAATATGGTATTTGCTTATACAACTTTACACATCGGTACCATATTTCTCTAACACAGAACTACACAGCTATCTCATCATTTAAGAGAGACAAACATTTTTTTCTGCGTCAGTGGATTCACAGTTACGAAATTGTATTCTGTCTGTACTTTGTAAAGTGTTCATATATTTTTGGAACCATTGTGATACTATGAGTGCTTTGAATGATGTATTTGGTATTGGATCATGATTTTTGAAGTACGTTTGAGGTAGATGACACTATTGATATGAGCGGAGAAATTTTTGTCAGTTTTGAAATTATTGCAGAAAGCTTTGACGTTTTTGAGATTAGACTGAGATATTGTGATTACTATGACGATGTGTATTACACTGTTGAGGTATGTTTATGATCAATAAGCTGATGGTATATGAGGAATTTAATTATGCTATGTATTTATTATGATGAAATATTGAAGAAGTGTCGACTAATATGTATATGTGTAATAAGGTAAGGATAATGAGTAGTGGTTAGAGACTCTGATTTGTGAAAAAGGATGTTGGAAACCAAGAATCGTACTTTAAGAGTTATAAAACATGTGTACATGCATGAATATATCACAACTCTGCTATTCATGAACTTCCATTTCTACACATTTCTACTGTAATTTTTCGACCTATGAAGTTTTATTGGCATCAAACTGTCACTGTAGTGGAGACCGCTGTCGTAAATGTTTCGGTAAGGAAGCTAAGTGACCTTCACATAATGCCTTGTGGGTGCCCAGTTGCGCCAGTCACCTGGAGAAAAAGCCATTAGGTGGAGAAAAAAGAGCCCATTAACCTCGCTATTGACATTCATTTGTAGAAAGCATCGCAAATACGACACACTCATACTTGAAAACATATGATTACAGACTAATGTCTTTCTAGTTGAAAGATATTTTACTGCCTTAGGAGATGCCATATGGCTAGTGAATGACGTTTCATGCTTTGCTTTTGTTTAATATCTAGTTTATAGTTGCACTGCAGCATTGGTTAAAATAAAATTTAATAGATGTACTAATATCACTATTTTATGCCTACAGATCCATTAAATAATAATTTTATGATTTAATTCCTTAAAAAAAAGGGAGCAGGGAGCACAAATAGACATTTCCCATCACAGTAATTGCATACATAATATTTTTCAATGACTGGGTAACTTCTTTTGTAGAGTAAGTCAAGGTGATGCATCACTCTAGTGTTAAGATCTGAAATAGGTATTCGACATTTCCTATCTTTACTGTAATATTTTTTCTGCTTGAACTTTGTCATGTTTAGATATAAGTTATTGCATTTGTGCTGCTGTTTGCCAGGCATGGTGCTACTAATTTTACTTTAGTTACTCTGCTAAGCCAGTTTTTTACTCATTTATTTTTCTTGTTGCTGCACATTGGCTCTTACTAGTTGTAGTGTTGTATTTGCTTTTTTAATTTAGATATACTGCTGCTTGCTTTGCCGATTTGCATTTTTTTGTCATTGCTGTTTGTGTTAATTGTTTTGTGCTGCTGCATTGCTCCATCCCTTAGCATATATGCCTGAGCTCAGTAGATTTAAGTTAGCTTAAGAAGGGGTATGCTATATAAGAGAATGAGTTGCGATGAATTGGAAGAAATGCATTGAGAAGTTATATAGAAAAAGGTTTGGCAGAAAATAATTAGTGCACAACAAAGAATAATTATTTTGAAAGTGGATATGAATAGAATGCAGAAAGCAGGTTTAGGTAGGACTTTTTGGGAATGATGATGAACTAAGGGAGATCTCCAAGAAGTAAAGAAAGTTTTGTTTGCAAATCAAATACGATAAATACTGCAGTAAAACAAACCCTGTCCTTTATTTTTGTGTTATTCCGCTATGTGTTTGTTTACCCTTGTGTATTTGTGTTCTTCCTGTCTTTATGTGTTTATCTGACAACAGTTATGTTGTAGAATTTTTCTAATAATATCTTATTTACTTTTTAATGGTGTTTAGACATTATTTATTCTGTTTTGTTTTAATGCGACATGTGTGAAGTTGGAACGTTTTGAAAGCTATTCCGATCTTTTATGTATTTACTTATGTCATAATTCCTGTAACACTGATGTATATGTTTATTTCTATTCTTTTGTAAAGCCTGTATTACTACAAATGTTATCTGTATTATTATGTTCTTTAATGATATATTTTGTACTTTTGTAATTGTATTCTCATGTCGTAAATTTGTAATTGTATAGATGCCTGTTCTTCAGATTAAGTATTTTCATTTCACTGCACACACTTCTGTTGGTCATAGTATATGCATAATATGTGAAAAAAGGGGACTGTTAGTGTTTGCACGTGTGTTGATAATTCAGCAAGGGACTGGTTAACAGCTCTGCTGGTTCTAAGTACATTTCAAAAAGTTAGTGAGTGCGCAAGTGGTGGTTTATGGACTTGCTATATTGTCTGCAAGGCTCTTCGATGGTGATTGTGAACCCGTACAGTCACAACAGATGGCTGCTGGCCATCTCTACAAGGACTACAGCGGGTCTGCACCTTTGATGGCCCATCAATGCCATTATCTCTACAAGGACTACAGTGGGTCTGAACCTTTGGTTGCCCACCAGTACCATAATCTCTAGCAGGACTACAGTGGGTCTGCTCTATGATGACCTAACTACCAATTATTCTTCAAAACTTCGACTGACTTTACTGTGGGTTTGCTCTATTGTGGCCCTTTACCTATCTGCATGTCAAGAGTCAGCATTGTCTTTCTGTTGCAAGGACAACACTACTTCTCCAAGAGTGCATGGTAATCCACTACTTCCATGTGCCTTTTTTTTACTGATCAGACTTTGTGCAATGTAATTACTAGTGTGATGAATGTTCAGACTGTCCTTACGAAAACAATTTTTGCTTTTGGCCAATAGTGTATCAATAAGTGTGTGCATTTGAGAGCTTTATTATTGTAATTATGACAAAAATTTTCAAATCTATATTTGGCACTGCCCAAAACAAATTGTAAAAGTTTTTGTGGGGAGCATGGGGGCTATGTAAGTAGGCTGTTTAGGTTTTTATTGGTAACGCCACGTAGCGCTCTGTATGAAAATCACTGACTGTGCTGTGTGCAATCTGTGGCTGGGTGGCTTTGTTGGATTTTTCGCTATTGTAGCATTGAGCAGTTTGATGTGAACAGTGCGTAGTGTTGTGCAGACGGAGGTGAGCCGCCAGCAGTGGTGGATGTGGGGAGAGAGAGATGGAGTTTTGAGAGTGGACGATCTGGACATGTGTCCATCAGAAAGAGTAAATTTGCAATACTGGATATCATGAACTGTACATTATTAAGGTGAATACATTGTTTGTTCTCTATGAAAATCTTTCATTTGCTGACTATGCCTATCATTAGTTAGTGCCTTCAGTAGTTAGAATCTTCTATTTAGCTGGCAGTATTGGCGCTTGCTGTATTGCAGTAGTTCGGGTAACAAAGATCTTTGTGAGGTAAGTGATTCATGAAAGGTATAGGTTATTGTTAGTCATGGCCAGTCTTTTGTAGGAATTATTGAAAGTCAGACTGCGTTGCGCTAAAAATATTGTGTGTCACTTTAGTGATGATCAGAATAAGTAAAGAGAGAAACGTCTGAGTACGTCCAGTTTTGCTCAGCTGTTTGAAAATCAAATAACGTAGAGGTTTTCCAACATTGTCATTTATAAATTTTTTTCTAAGGGGATGTTTCACACTTAATAATATTGCCAAGGAACAGGATAAGTATCCGCTACGGAAAGAGATGAAGATGAAGTGGAGAGATTAGCCTGGTGTCCCAATCAGACAATTTTACGTTACAAAGGATGTAATTTTCTTTAAGAGAAGAGATGTAGATAGTTCACACTGGGTTGTATATAGTCTTGGCAGATGAGCTTACAAGTGGATTTGGCATACTCACATGAGCTATGCACAATTAGGTTCAAAGAAATCTTTTAAAAAACCTTGCAAGAATTGTTAGTTTCTTAATAGAGAAAAATATATACACAAGGTCTTGGTGTCATCTCAGAAGGTGAAACCGCTTATGGTGTCTGATCATGCTCCAGTGTTTCCTATTATTCTTTCAACATTGACAGAACTTGGTGCTGTGGATTTGTTCAGTCCTCTCCGAGATCTAGTCAAATTCAGTCCTATGTTTTTGTCGCTATTGAACTGATATCCAAATTTGCATCTCTCACAGTGTTGATGAGAGCTACCAGACAGTCGGTGGTATGTTAATTTCTTAAAGATTTCTGTCCACAGTTGATCTTTTGAATAAGGTCATTTCGAAAAATGGTCTACAGTACAGTTTAGTAATTTGGAAGCAAGCACTGCATCAAAAAAATTAAGATAGTTCACATTTCGTCTTACCATCTGGCGCCAAACCCATCAGAACGTGATGTGGAGGATCTTGGGAAATTATACAGACTTTACAGCCAATGTTTCCGCATGTAGTAGGACTCATGTATTCATTAGTTTGAGATTATAAATGAACTTCCAAATGGCTCTACATCTTTACTGCCAGTTCTGCTTCTGAAAAATCAACTGCTGAAGGATAAAATTAAAGAAATTCTGCCATCATCAGGTTTCAATAGGTTCATACATAATGATGCAGTAAGATTAGCATCAAAAAATATTACAAAGCCAGTATTCGAGAAGCATAAAAGACATTTTAAGCCTAGGAGATCAGCAAAACCATTCATGGTACGACAGAAAGCCACATGTCATCTAGTAAACGGCATTTGTTGATACACAATTTCTTTCCAGCATACATATACAGTGTGATGTGTCATGCATCCTAGTACAGTCAAGACTGAAACTCTCCAAAGTCGGATAACCTATGGAGTCAATCATACTACTAATATAAAAATATTCAGAGAATAAAATATGGGAAACACCGTACTACTTTGGCTGTAGCACTTTCTGAGTTATTACTTTGTAATCTGTTGTCAGTTTCCAGTTAACTGAGAGTTTTTAAATACTTTGTAAAAACTACACTCTTCACAGTCAAGTGAGAAAATTTTTGTGGGGACAAGAAGAACAGAAATAATATGGGGAAGATGTGGTCAATGGTAGAATATGATGAGGCCCTATGAAACGATTGAATACTTAAAGGAAATCAAAGATAGACCCAATGAGTGGAGCAGAAAGTAAATGGTGATGGAAGAGGAATGTAAAAAGTATTCATAAGTACATTTTTTTCTGGGTGTATGGGACCATATGGAGTGTGATGTGTTGTGCATGCAAATACAGTTGAGGCTGAGACTCTCCATTGCAGGTGAATCAATGGAGTCCACCGTATTAGTAACATAAAAACACTCAGAGAATAAAATATGGGAAACAGTGTATAACTGTAGATGAAGTACTTCTTGAATTATAAACTATGTCTATGACTCAGCTTCTAATTGGTTGTATATTTTCTGATGGCTGAGATTTTGTAAATTCTTTGTAAAAATTATGCTCTTTACAGTGAGTCAAAGTGTGGCAATCCTGGTGGAGACGACAAGAAGAGAAGTAATACAGAGAAAATGTATTTGACAGAAGTAAGTGATGAAAGCCGGTAAAATGATGTAACACTTAAAGAACCTGAGTGGAGTGTGATTTATTGCCACAAAAAGTATATTGTGATGAAAGAGGATAGGTGATTTTGATTATAATTATGATTTCATTTTCCTGATTACTGAATCTTATATTTATGTACATATGGAGTGTAACCTTTTCTTGTGTGCTGTTGTAATATTTTTCTACTAATGATGCTGGAATGAGTTCAGCAGCTTGCTTTGGAGAGGATTTACGATAAGAGAGGATAATTTACCCTAAATATGGATGTTTTTCAGAAGCAAAGGAGAAATAGTGATGGATCTCATTTATCTTGAGTGTTTCTTGATTACAGATGCAGAGAAATCGAGCTTTGCAATAAGGCTGGCGAGGAAGCGCCATGATATTAAACTGTCATGTGTTATGCATGTTTTCCTGCATTGTGTATTATGTTTATATAATTTGTGCGTGTCATTGGCATTTTCTCTCATGAAGAGGTTACTTCATGAGACGATCTTGTTGATTGCAGAAGTAGTTTTTGATGATATTTTGGTTTCGCTAAATCGTGCCAAACTAATGTCAGGATGGTTCCTTTGAAAGCACATGGGAAACTTCCTTTCTCAGCTTTGAATCACTTTGATCTTGTGCTCCATGTCTAATGATCTCGATTTTAATGGGCCATTAAAACCTAATCTTCGTTTCTAGCTTTTTTTTCTTGATGATTTTGTATTTCTACACAAGTTGCGATCCTTTACTTTATAGATGGAGCAGAAATTTCTCGTATGGTGATTTCTAATGATGTTTGAATATATTTGTCTGTTTTCCTTATATAGAAATAAGGATTTTCAATGCGAAGATAGTTAGTCAGTTTCAAATGGCATGGCATTACATCTACATCTACATCTACATGGACACTGTGCAAATCACATTTAAGTGCCTGGCAGAGGGCTCATCGAACCACCTTCACAATTCTCTATTATTCCAATCTCGTAAATGGAAATGAGCATTTGGCGTCATTGGCCGGGAGGCATTGGCCGGGCAATCACAGAGGGTGGGCTTATTGGTAGTTGGGAGCTCCAATGTTAGGCGCGTAATGGGGCCCCTTAGGGATATGGCGGCTAAGGAGGGGAAGAAATCCAGTGTGCACTCCGTGTGCATTCCGGGTGGAGTCATTCCTGACGTGGAAAGGGTCCTTCCGGATGCCATGAAGAGCACAGGGTGCAGCCAGCTGCAGGTGGTGGCACATGTCGGCACTAATGACGTGTGTCGCTTTGGATCTGAGGAAATTCTCTCTGGATTCCAGCGGCTATCTGATTTGGTGAAGCTGCCGGTCTTGCTTACGAGATCAAGGCAGAGCTCACCATCTGCAGCATCGTTGACAGAACCGACTGCGGACCTTTGGTGCAGAGCCGGGTGGAGGGTCTGAATCAGAGACTCAGACGGTTTTGCGACCGTGTTGGCTGCAGATTCCTTGACTTGCGCCGTAGGGTGGTGGGGTTTCGGGTTCCGCTGAATAGGTCAGGAGATCACTACACTCAGCTGGCGGCTACACGGGTAGCGGAGGCTGTGTGGCGTGGACTGGGCGGTTTTTTAGGTTAGAAGGCCTCGGGAAAGTACGGGGTGGGCTGCAATCTCAAAGGGTGCATGGCAAATACAGGACGTGCTTGGATCAAGGAACAGTCGGAATTGTAGTTGTAAATTGTTGTAGTTGTGCTGGGAAAGTCCCTGAGCTTCAAGCGCTAATAGAAAGCACAGAAGCTGAAATCGTTATAGGTACAAAAAGCTGGCTAAAGCCTGAAATAAGTTCTGCAGAAATTTTTACGAAGTCTCAGACGGTGTTCAGGAAAGATAGATTAGGCAGAATTGGTGGTGGAGTGTTTGTGTCTGTCAGTAGTGGTTTATCTTGTAGTGAAGTCGAAGTAGATACTCCGTGCGAATTGGTATGGGTGGAGGTTATACTTAACAGCCGAACTAAGTTAATAATTGGCTCCTTCTACCGACCCCCAGACTCCGATGATATAGCTGCGGAACAGTTCAGAGAAAATTTGAATCTCGTAAAAAATAAATACCCCACTCATACGTTTATAGTTGGTGGGGACTTCAACCTTCCCTCGATATGTTGGCAAAAATACTTGTTCAAAACCGTTGGTAGGCAGAAAACATCTTCCGAGATTGTCCTAAATGCTTTCTCCGAAAATTATTTCGAGCAGTTAGTCCGCGAACCCACGCGAATTGTAAATGGTTCCGAAAACACACTTGACCTCTTAGCCACAAACAATCCAGAGCTGATAGATAGCATCGTGACTGATACAGGGATTAGTGATCACAAGGTCGTTGTAGCTAGGCTCAATACCGTTTCTTCCAAATCCACCAGAAACAAGCCCAAAATAATTTTATTTAAAAAAGCGGACAAAGTGTCACTAGGAGCCTTCCTAAGAGACAATCTCCATTCCTTCCGAACTGACTTTGCAAGTGTAGACGAGATGTGGCTCAAATTCAAAGATATAGTAGCAACAGCAATTGAGGGATTCATACCTCATAAATTGGTAAGAGATGGAACTGATCCCCCGTGGTACACAAAACAGGTCCGAACTCTGTTGCAGAGGCAACGGAAAAAGCATGCGAAGTTCAGAAGAACACGAAATCCCGAAGATTGGCTAAAATTTACAGACGCGCGAAATTTGGCACGGACTTCAATGCGAGATGCCTTTAATAGGTTCCACAACGAAACTTGTCTCGAAATTTGGTACAAAATACGAAGAAATTCTGGTCGTATGTAAAGTACACAAGCGGCAAGACGCAGTCAATACCTTCGCTGCGCAGTGCCGATGGTACTGTTACCGACGACTGTGCCGCTAAAGCGGAGTTATTGAACGCAGTTTTCCGAAATTCCTTTACCAGGGAAGATGAATGGAATATTCCAGAATTTCAAACGCGAACAGCTGCTAGCATTAGTTTCTTAGAAGTAGATACCTTAGGGGTTGCGAAGCAACTCAAATCGCTTGATACGGGCAAGTCTTCAGGTTCAAAAATGGCTCTGAGCACTATGGGACTCAACTGCTGAGGTCATTAGTCCCCTAGAACTTAGAACTAGTTAAACCTAACTAACCTAAGGACATCACAAACATCCATGCCCGAGGCAGGATTCGAACCTGCGATCGTAGCGGTCTTGCGGTTCCAGACTGCAGCGCCTTTAACCGCACGGCCACTTCGGCCGGCTGCAAGTCTTCAGGTCCAGATTGTATACCGATTAGGTTTCTTTCAGATTACGCTGATACAATAGCTCCCTACTTAGCACTCATATACAACCGCTCGCTCACCGATAGATCTGTACCTACAGATTGGAAAATTGCGCAGGTCGCACCAGTGTTTAAGAAGGGTAATAGGAGTAATCCATCTAACTACAGACCTATATCATTGACGTCGGTTTGCAGTAGGGTTTTCGAGCATATACTGTATTCAAACATTATGAATCACCTCAAAGGGAACGATCTATTGACACGTAATGAGCATGGTTTCAGAAAAAAACGTTCTTGTGCATCGCAGCTAGCTCTTTATTCGCACGAAGTTATGGCCGCTATCGACAAGGGATCTCAAGTTGATTCCGTATTTCTAGATATCCGGAAAGCTTTTGACACCGTTCCTCACAAGCGACTTCTAATCAAGCTGCGGGTCTATGGGGTATCGTCTCAGTTGTGCAACTGGATTCGTGATTTCCTGTCAGGAAGGTCGCAGTTCGTAGTAATTGACGGCAAATCATCGAGTAAAACTGAAGTGATATCAGGTGTTCCCCAGGGAAGCGTCCTGGGACCTCTGCTGTTCCTGATCTATATAAATGACCTGGGTGACAATCTCAGCAGTTCTCTTAGGTTGTTCGCAGATGATGCTGTAATTTACCGTCTAGTAAGGTCATCCGAAGACCAGTATCAGTTGCAAAGCGATTTAGAAAAGATTGCTGTATGGTGTAGCAGGTGGCAGTTGACGGTAAATAACGAAAAGTGTGAGGTGATCCACATGAGTTCCAAAAGAAATCCGTTGGAATTCGATTACTTGATAAATAGTACAATTCTCAAGGCTGTCAATTCAACTAAGTACCTGGGTGTTAAAATTACGAACAACTTCAGTTGGAAAGGCCACATAGATAATATTGTGGGGAAGGCGAGCCAAAGGTTGCGTTTCATTGGCAGGACACTTTAGAAGATGCAACAAGTCCACTAAAGAGACAGCTTACACTACACTCGTTCGTCCTCTGTTAGAATATTGCTGCGCGGTGTGGGATCCTTACCAGGTGGGATTGACGGAGGACATCGAAAGGGTGCGAAAAAGGGCAGCTCGTTTTGTATTATCATGTAGTAGGGGAGAGAGTGTGGCAGATATGATCCGCGAATTGGGATGGAAGTCATTACAGCAAAGACGTTCTTCGTCGCGGCGAGATCTATTTACGAAATTTCAGTCACCAACTTTCTCTACCGAATGCGAAAATATTTTGTTGAGCCCAACCTACATAGGTAGGAATGATCATCAAAATAAAATAAGAGAAATCAGAGCTCGAACAGAAAGGTTTAGGTGTTCGTTTTTCCCGCGCGCTGTTCGGGAGTGGAATGGTAGAGAGATAGTATGATTGTGGTTCGACGAACCCTCTGCCAAACACTTAAATGTGAATTGCAGAGTAGTCATGTAGATGTAGATGTAGATGTAGAGGCCCCTTGCGGGGCAGGTCCGGCCGTCTTGGTGCAGGTCTTATTACATTCGACGCCACATTGGGCGACCTGTGCGCCGGATAGGAATGAAATGATGATGAAGACAACCCGTATAGCGCTCGGAAAAAACGAGCACCTATACCTTTCCGTACGAGCTCTGATTTCCCTTATTTTAAGTGGTGGTCGTTTCTCGCTATGTAGGTCGGTATCAACAAAATATTTTCGCATTTGGAGGAGAAAGTTGGTGATTGGAATTTCTTGAGAAGATTCCGTCACAACGAAAAACGCCTTTCTTTTAATGATCGTCACCCCAAATCCTGTATCATTTCAGTGACACTCTCTCCCATATTTTGCGATAATACAGAACGTGCTGCCCTTCTTTGAACTTTTTCGATGTACTTCATCAGTCCTATCTGGTAAGGATCCCACACCGCGCAGTAGTATTCTAAAATAGGACGGACAAGCGTAGTGTAGGTAGTCTCCTTAGTCCATCTGTTACATTTGCTAAGTGTCCTTCCAATAAAACGCAGTCTTTGGTCAGCCTTCCCCACAACATTTTCTATATGTTCCTTCCAATTTAAGTTGTTTGTAATTGTAATTCCTACATATTTAGTTGAATTGACGGCCTTTAGATTTGACTGATTTATCGTGTAACCTGTAACCGAAGTTTAACGAATTCCTTTTAGCACTCATGTGGATGACCTCAAACTTTTCATTATTTATGGTCAACTGCCAATATTCATACCATTCAGATTTCTTTTCTAAATCGTTTGCAGTTTGTTTTGATCTTCTGATGACTTGATTAGTCGATAAACGACAGCGTCATCTGCAAACAACCTAAGACGACTGCTCAGATTGTCTCCCAAATCGTTTATATAGATAAGGAACAGCATAGGGCCTATAACACTAGCTTGGGGAACGCCAGAAAATACTTCTGTTTTACTCGATGACTTTCCGTCAATTACTACGAACTCTGACCTCTCTGACAGGAATTCACAAATCTAGTCACATAACTGAGACGATATTGCACCTGTACGCAATTTCACTACAAGCCGCTTGCGTGATACAGAGTCATAAGCCTTCCGGAAATCCAGAAATACGGAGTACGTCTGAAATCCCTTGTCAACAGCACTCAAAACTTCATGCGAATAAAGAGCTAGTTGTGTTTCACAAGAACGATGTTTTCGAAACCCATGTTGACTGTGTGTCAATAGACCGTTTCCTTCTAGGTAATTAATAATGTTCGAACACAATATAGGTTCCAAAATCATGTTGTATATCGGCGTTAATGTTATTGGCCTGTGATTAAATGGATTACTCCTACTGCCTTTCTTGAATATTGGTGTGACCTGTGAAACTTTCCAGTCTTTAGGTACGGATCTTCCGTCGAGTGAAAGATTATATGTGATTATTAGGTATGGAGCTAATGCATTAGCATACTCTGAAAGGAACCTAGTTGGTATACAATCTGGACCAGAAGACTTGCTTTTAAGTGATTTAAGTTGCTTCACTAGTCCGAGGATATTTAGTTCTACGTTACTCATGTTGGCAGCTGTTCTTGATTCGAATTCTGGAGTATTTACTTCGTCTTTCGTTTTACTTTCGTCTTACTTTGTGAGACAAACAGTGTGTTCGCAACACAGTTATGTAGTGAAAGTAGAATAGAGTAAAGTATGTAGCTAGATATATCGAGATTAGTATAGTTACGCCCCTTGCCGTTGTTAAATGGGTGACACTCATCTCACTCTACTTCCTGCAAACGTGACGTCATTTTGACGTCAAATGAAATATCGACACCGCAGAAATTGCTATCGCCTTTCATTTAGCGTTCGATGTGGGCCTCTCTCGCGTGGGCAACAGCTCACCCATGTCCTTGGCGGAAGAAATTTACCAACCGGTAGCGCCACTGGTTTTCAGGAGGACTTGTTACATTATTTTTATCGGAGAATATCTGTGACAAGTAAGAATATGAATTTCATTGCTCACCGTGTAAGTAGGCTGTTTAGGTTTTCCTATTGGCAACGTTACGTAGCGCTAAACTGTGCGTCATGTTGTAAGATAATCTCTGTGGAAGTCTCGTAGTTATCGTCCTCCGAAAGCTAAGTTCTACAGAAGTCAATGTACGTACCTCATGATAAACAAAAGTGAAATGCTTTACGTATAGATATCTTAGTTATTACGCTTATTGTTGTGATGAAGAAATTACTGTGCTGTAACGTATTGTTGTGCTACGGAAAAGGCTGTCTCCTTGTAGCTATACCACAAAAGTTACTACTAAAACATGTTTTACTTTACAGAAGAATTCAGAAAAACTGTGCAGATAAATAAGTTATTGCATTTGCTGCTGCTGTTTGTCAGGCATAGTGTTACTGAATTTGACTTTGTATTACTCTGTTAAGCCAGTTTTACTACGGATTTATTTTTCTTGTTTGCTGCACAGTGCCTTATATTCGTTGTAATATTGCAATTGCTTTGACAATTTCCATTTTTTTCATTGCTGTTTGTGTTAATTGTTTTGTGCTGCTGCATTGCCTCGTCCCTTAGTTTAGCATCTGAGCTCAGTAGATTTAAGTTAGCTTAAGATGGGGTAGGCTATATAAGTGAACGAGTTGTGATGAATTGGAAGAAATGCATTGAGAAGCCGTAAGAAAATGGTTTGGCCAAAAAAGTATTTCGAAAGAGGATATGAACAAAAAAAGTAGGGTTTAGGGACAACAGGTTTAGGTCGGATTTTCTTGGAAATAAATAATGAGGTAAGAAATATGTTAAATAAATACAGAAAGCATGCTTGGATAGGAATTTTTGGTGGAAGCAAAGGTTGAAATAAGACGAAAGATGGAATGAAGTTTTGGGGTGGACTGCAGTACCAAATGTTGCACTGAAAACAAACCCTGTCCTTCCCTTTTGTGTTATCCCACTATGTGTTTGTGTACCCTTGTGTATTTATGTTCTTCCTGTCTATATATGTTCATCTGATAAGACTTATGTTGTAGAATTTTTCTAATACTCAGCTACATGAACAAGGATGAGGAATACTGTTATCCTCAAATATAATTGGCATTAATAATATGTTATTTACCTTGTAAATATGCTTAGACATTATTTATTCTGTTTTGTTTTAATGCTCATGTGTAAAGTTGATGTTTCAAAAGTTATTCTGATCTTTTATGTATGTACTCATGTCATAATTCCTGTAACACTGATGTATATGTCTATTTCTATTATTTTGTAAAGCCTGTATTACTACAAATTTTATCTGTATTATTATGTTTTAATGATGTATTTTGTACCTTTGTTATTGTATTCTTATGTTATAAAATTGTAATTGACACTAGTTCATCAAATTAAGTAACTTGTAAGTTACATTTCACTGCACACGTTTCTGTTGGTCATAGTATATGGACAATATGTGAGAAGCAGGGACTGATAGTGTTTGCACGTGTGTTAATAATTCAGCAAGGGACTGGATAACAGCATTGCTGGTTCTAAGGACATTTCAAACAAATTTTTTGTGACTGGACAAGTGGTGGTTTATGGACTTGCTAGATTCTCCGCAAGACTCTTCGATGGTAATTGTGCACCTGCACAGTCGCAACAGATGGCTGCTGGCCGTCTCTACAAGGACTGCAGTGGGTCTGCACCTTAGATGACCCACCAATACCATTATTTCTACAAGGACTGCAGTGGGTCTGCACCTTTGATGACCCACCAATACCATTATTTCTACAAGGACTGCAGTGGGTCTGCACCTCTGGTGTCCCACCAATACCATTACATCTACCAGGACTACAGTGGGTCTGATCTGTGTTGACCTACCTACCAATATTCCTCAAAACATCGACTGACTCTGTTGTGGGTTTGCTCTGTTGTGGCCCATTACCTGTCTGCATGTCAAGAGTCAGCACTGTCTTTCCGTTGAAGGACAACACTACTTCTTCACGACTGCATGGAAATCCACTACTTCTGTGTGCATTTTCTTTTACTGCTCAGACTTTGAGAAAAACACTGTAATTTTACTGTGATGGATGATCAGGACTGTCTTTATGGACTGTGAGAAAATTTTAGCTTTTGACCAACATTGTATCGATAAGTGTGTGCATTTGATTTCTTTGCTATTGTAATTATGAAAAATTTTATCAAATCATTATTGGCCACTGCCCAAAACAATTTGTAAAATTTTTTGTGGGGAGCATGGGGGCTATGTAAGTAGGCTGCTTAGGTTTTCTTATTGGCAACGTTACGTAGCGCTTTGTATGAAAATCACTGGCTGTGCTGTGTGCAGTCTGTGGCTAGTTTGCATTGTTGTCTGCCATTGTAGTGTTGGGCAGCTGGCTGTTAACAGTGCGTAGCGTTGCGCAGTTGGAGGTGAGCCACCAGCAGTGGTGGATGTGGGGAGAGAGATGGCGGAGTTTTGAAATTTGTAATACTGGATATCATGAACTGCTATACACATTATGACTTTTGGACACTATTGAGGTAAATACATTGTTTGTTCTCTATCAAAATCTTTCATTTGCTAACTATTCCTATCAGTAGTTAGTGCCTTCAGTAGTTTGAATCTTTTATTTAGCTGGCAGTAGTGGTGCTCGCTGTATTGCTGTAGCTTGAGTAACGAAGATTTTTGTGAGGTAAGTGATTTGTGAAAGGTATAGGTTAATGTTAGTCAGGGCCATTCTTTTGTAGGGATTTTTGAAAGTCAGATTGCGTTGCGCTAAAAATATTGTATGTCAGTTTAAGCACAGTCTTGTACAATTTTTCTAAGGGGATGTTTCAACCGATTCACTCGCAGAAATTTAAACTGTCCTGTTAGGTGTTAGTGTCCAACGGTTTGATCTATATATGTCATTTCACATTGCCAGGGGATTTGATAGAACCCTATGTTCCATAATCCAAGGTCGTTTTTGACCTTACCAAGCAGTGCGAAGATAGTCTTCGCTCGATGTTTCCGAATAATTCGTCTAATCTTTCCGGATATTGTGCCACAAAATGGAGTAAATTTAATCGCCGTCTACTCCTGAGTTTCCTCTTTTGTCGCTGCTGGTTGTATAGTCGGTGTACGAAGTAGAGTTCTCCGAATTTGCCACTGCATGTAGCCGTTTTTCCGGAACACTGTCCTCAGATGTTCAAGTTGTTGGTCGAGGCTCTCATTGTCGGAGAGTTTGCGAGTACTATGTAACAATGTTTGGAGCACGCCCCTCCTTTGCGCTGGGTGGTGGCAATTGTCCACATGCAAGTGTAGATCGGCGTTCGTCTTATTACGGTACATGCTGTGGCCCAACGTACTGTCCACTCTTCTTTTTACTAGGATATCCACAAAAGGAAGCTCTTCACATGTTCGATTTCCATGGTGAAACTGGTGACGTATAGAATTGAAATATATAAGGAAGTCATTCAGCTTGTCTCTTCCATGTGGACAGATGACGAGGGAGTCGTCGACATTCCGGAAGCAGCAGGTGTGTTTTCGTTGGGCTGGTTCCAGGTCATCCTCCTCGACATGTTCCATGTACTTGTTGCCAATAACTGCTGAAACTTGGCTCCCCATGGCTAATCCTTCCGCCTGCTCGCAGTAGGCCCAGGTGGGTTGGTTGTTTCTGTATCAGATTTCTGGGCGATATGCACCTAAATTCTTGTAAAAGCATTCTTGTAAAAAGGGTGGGGAGGGGAGGGGCAGCTGGCAGCTCTAACTGTTCCGACAGCTTTTAATCCGAGATATGGGAGAAGACTCGCTGGAGATTAAACTGGCCATTCTGTAATGATGCCTGGCGTGTATGCATAGCAAAATTTGGAATTGCTTTTTCGGCTGATATTAAAATTAATTCGTCCGTACCACCAGATATTCCGGCATAAACGTGGGTCAAAAATATCGCAGAAAAGTCATATTATTACCGATATTTGCCTATTAGATTTTTCGACTTGTTTAATATTCGCTTAATCGGCCCGTAATTTGTGTCAATGGATTTATAATTTTGCTGCCAGGGTGAACTCGTGACTGAAAATATTACTAGTCAGTTTCCTTACGTAGAAAAGGACAGGACTGTACAGCTGCTGAGTCCCCTCTACATGTAGCTGCTACATCGCGGAAAAGTCTTGCGATTCCGCGTCAATAGAAATAACATCATGGAAAAGTAAATTTGATACTAGAGGGTTATGTGTGTGTGGGTTGGAGGGGGGGGGGGTGTAAAATTGTAAAGAGAGACCATGGAGTGTCTACAGTAAGCTGCTGCAAATAAATGTTGGTTCCAGTAGTCAGGCACAGTTCAAGAGGCTTGCATAAACGAGCAATGTGGAGAGCTGCAACAAACGAGTCTTCCCAGACGCCCACAACAACGTGGTATCTTCAGCGCCATATGAAATGGAAAGAGATGATGTCTATAAAAATAGTGTTCTAACTGTGTTCGCAGATCAATTTTCTGATGATTTAGACGGGTTCCAGCATTCAACAGACTTCCGCTTCGTTCTCAGGACTGAGAATTCCGGAGTGATTTCTGCAGCTGTCAGCCAGCAAACCCAGTCTCTCGCTGCTCGCTGCGATCACACCAGCTGTGCGCAACTACTCCCGAGAGAGAATTCCATCCAGAGACAGCCTTATAACCGAAACCACCGAAGTGGCAGATATTTGTTGACGCAGCATTGTCGCCTTATCTGGCAGACGATCGCTACGAGGGGAAATAACTAAGGGGGGAAAAAAAGCTCAAAGGGTTCGTTCCTGAACATTTTGTGTGGCGGCGCGTCGCGGGCCGGTCCCGCCCCGGCGGCGTCGAGTGGAACGCCTCCCGGCCCCCCGGCTCTCGAGCCCGGCGCTGCTGCGGGCCGGACAAAGGCCAGAGCGCTGAGTCACAGCCCCGGGGACGAGCCCGGCGGCCCGTGAAGAGAAGACGCGAACGGCGGCCGGGGTGCGATCGGCGCGGCGTCGGCAGACAGGTGTCAGCCTCCGGTTCTCCAGGGGCCCCCACGCACCGGTAACGGGTTAGAGGCGAGTCCCGCGGCGCGAGTGATTAATAGCCATCCGTTTACCGGCGCTCCCGGGAGAAATGACAGCGTTTAGCCAGCCCTTCCCGCATTGCACCGTCAGGTAGTGCAGAACTTGGGCTCCGCAGGGCACGAGCCAGTCACCCGAAAAACTGTATTCAGTGTCCCGAGTGCGAAGCGCTGCCCACAGTCGAATGTAACCGGTAGATTTTCGCAAGACTGAAACGGAGATTAAAATCTGATAGTCACAGTTTTAAGGAAGGAAGTTGAAGCCAGGGTTACGGGAGGAAATGAGCTTTGTAGTAGGAACGATAGAGGAGAAGGAGTAATTGAGTTCTGCAATAAATACCGGTTAGCAATTTCGAATACTACTGTCAAGAATCATTACCTGGGCTGAAAAATAACACATGAAGGACAGAGCAAGGAGGACATAAAAAGCTGACTAGCGGCGGCAAAAAAAGTATTCCTGGCCGAGGGAAGTCTGCTAGTACCACACTCAGGTCTTAATTTAAGGAAGAAATTTCTGAGAATGTACGTCTCGAGCACAGCATTGTACGATAGCGAGACATGGACTGTGGAAAAACTGGAACAGAAGAGAATCGAAGGATTTGAGATGTGGTGCTACAGAAAAATGTTGAAAACTAGGTGTACTGATAAGGTAAGGAATGAGGAGATACTCCGCAGAATCGGCGATCAAAGAAACATGTGGAAAACACTGAGAAGAAGAAGGGAAGGATTGACAGGACATCTTTTAAGACATCAGGGAATAATTTCCCTGGTACTAGAGGGTGCTATAGAGGGTACAAACTGTAGAGCAAGACACAGATTGGAATATATGCAGCAAATAATTGAGGACGTAGGTTGCGATTGCTGCTCTCATTTGAGAACATTGGCGCAGGAGAGGAATTTGTGCCAGGCTGTACCAGAAGACTGATGACTTAAAAAAAAAAAGAAAGAAAGAAAAGAGAGGGGGAGAGAAAGAAAAAATGACAGTTGAAACCAAGGGTGGTGTTTCCACAGACTGTCCAGGCAGACAGAAACGGAGAATACCACCAAATAAAGCTTTGAGTCTGTGGAAATCAACTGATAGCCAATCTGTTAGCACAAAGTCCGCCTGCTTAGCTGAGTGGTAACATGTTTGGCTGCCAAGCAGCGGGCCTGGGTTCGATTCCTGGCTGCGTTGTAGGTATTCTTCGCTCGTGGACTGGGTGTTGTCTTGCCCTCATCAACATTTCATCGTAACCGACGCTTAAGTCGCTCAATGCGGCGTCCCCCGAAATAATATTTGCTACTCGGCGGCCGAACTTTCCGGGGTGGGGCCTAAAGGTCATAAATGCCACACGATCATTTCATTTTGTACACACAAACGCCTAATAACTTACAGCAAGGCAACCGAGTGACGTCTTCGACAACCGCCGATATTTCCAGTTTCTTTTTTTAAGTATTGCTTACAATTTCGTCTCCCACCACTTGCAATGTAACGCTGGTTGTAGTTTTACATAGTTGCAGAAAATTGTATACAACTTTAGTTAACATTCACTTCAAGATTTGTGATTAGTTTAAGGATTTTCGGTAAATGGTAAAATTAAGTATTAAGGAAATAAAGAAAAAATTTAAATTTTAAAAGGAAAAGGAAAAACATTCAAAATCCTTCAACCATGGTATTACATTTATTGATCATTAACGCTATCATTGCAGCAGATGACTTACTTGCTGTTCTTAATCTTAACCACAAGGAAGAGGGACACATAAGGGATAAGAAACGTACGAGGTGCGACAATAAAGTAATGAGCCTGGTGTGAAAAAAAAATGTTGCTTACCGTTTTAGTCAAGTTTAGTGTTGTCTCCTTCAAAGAAGTTCCCTTCTGACTGCACACACTTTTTCCAGCGCTTCTGTCATTGATGGTAACATTTTTGGAACTCATCTTCTGTAATATCCTCCAAGACCCTCGTCACAGCTTTCTGGATATCTTGTGTTGTTTGAAAATGGTGTACCTTAACCGCCGTTTTGACTCTTGGAAATAGAAAAAAGTCGCATGGAGCGATATCTGGTGAATAAGGTGGCTGTGGTAGTACTGAAATTTGTTTTAAGGTTAAAAATTGCTGTACTGACAGAGCAGAACAGGTTGGCGCATTATCGTGATGCAGAATCCAATTATCAGCAATGTTGGCATGGGCATGAAGAACTCCTTTACGAAGTCTTTCTAAAATTTCTTTGTAGTAATATTGGTTAACTGTTTGTCCAGGAGGCACCCACTCTTTATGAACAATTCCCTTGGAATCAAAGAGGTTGATGGTCGTCCACTGTGGTCTTCATCTTCAACATTCATTCTGCCTTCACTAAACATTTTATGCTGACGAAAAACTTGAGCTCTTAACATAACCTCCAAAAGCCTTCTGAAGCTTACCGTAAGTTGTGTCGAGTTTTGACCCAATTTAACGCAAAAAGAAATGGCATACCGTTGGGCAATATTATGCAGTTCCATTTCCATGGCGAGAGACTCAAATATATGTTAACTTATTACAGCACAACTCACGACTGAGCAGTTGCACCGATGTGCCGCTTGGACTAGAAGCAGCTCATAGACCAAGGTCAGAGATATTGGGCCTACGCAAGCCTGCAGGGTTGCCACATCTTGCAATGAAAATCAGTCTCATCACTTTATTGTCGCACCTCGTATATTCTTCAGGAAGCCTATGTTACGGGATTCTACATGCGTCACCTATGTTAACTTTAGGGAAACGGTCGCTAGTATAAACCACTTATGACAAAACTGGTATAAACCTTTGTTGTTGCTTTGAAATGAGGTACAATTGTGTAAAAACTTCAATTGAACTTTTTTCGTAAACGTTAAAAAAAGATTTCTAACCAAAACGACACACAACAAGAAACTTTATTCTAAGACTTATAATTCGGTATTTCAATGAAAGTGTCTGGTAGTATGAACCATAAAACAAAATACAGCTTTTTCAAATGAAGAACGGTCTCGGAAACTTACATACGGCCGGGAGAGCGATGTGCTGACCACATGCCCCTCCATATCCACATCCAGTGATGCCTGTGGGCTGAGGATGGAACGGCGCTGGACGGTACCGTTAGGCCTTCATGGTCTGTTCGGGAAGAGTTTAGTATTTTAAATGAACAAGATGTCGTTACAAGAAACTACAAAAATTAAAAAACATATCAATTTATTTGTGGCACAAACTCAACAGCGACGTCACTCAGGATGTAGCAAATTGCAGAGTTATATCTGCATTTTATTCCAATCACTGCCTACGTTCGCTGTCTAACAGCAAACCCTAGAAATATCAAATGACCCCGACTACCCACGGGCCCACACCAACCGCCTTTCCCCTGTTATTGTAAGTTGTACTTCATGTACGCAGATTTACTTCACTTGATTATATCTGTTTCAAAACGTAGACCTACCCTAGAAAAAGTTACATGTCAAGCATTTTCATCTAAAATAAGGCATTTTCTAAGCTCTGAAGTGCACATTAAAATTTCTACATGATAATCGCAACGACTACGTCTACATTTTTAGGTGCTAGGTGCGTATAGGTGCACACATCATATTCTAGTTGGTCCCGGCTCAATGATGAATGCTTAAGCGAGATATTTGGCAGTTCATTTAGATATCCAATGTTTGAAGGAAGTGTGGAAGTCTTGTGAACCCAATAATCTTGGAGACAAGCACAACCAAGTAAAAGTAGCGCAGTCCATCGACTTTAACGGAGAGATGCCCTTAGAAGTATACATAGCATCGAGTGTATCCCAAAGTGATACCAAACTACCGTTACCACTTATGATACATGATAAACTTCCTATTAAGTACTGCACCCAGACATCATGCACAGAGAATGGTATTCTGCAAGTTGGTTCAAGTGCCTTAAATGTTGCAAACCTCTGGTCACATACATATAAAATATGAAAAGTTATTCTATCTAAACTGTAGTATTTTCGCCAATAAACGTGCAATTATTGCTTTGTATATCACTTACAAGTTTTTATGTTTCAGAATAGAGTCATGGGCTGTAAGCGGAAACGTTTGACAATCGCTGAAAAGCAAAAGTTAACTGACAAAGCAGTAGTAAAGAAAAAAAAGACATAGCTCCAGAGTTTCCGATTCTGGCAAGCAGACTGTCGACAATAATCAAGACTGAAGATCACGTGATTACCACAGATGAAGGGACAGATCGAAAACGATAGAAAAAGGATGAGTTTCCAGATTTAGAAGAGTGTTTAATGCAGTGGTTCAGACAACAGAGGGACAATAACGTGGACATTGTTTCACTTATTTTGGAAGAAAAATCACATTATTTTGCAGCAGCGTTGCGACACGATTCGTTTTTTTGAGAGTAGTGGGTGTTTAGAAAATTTCACGAAAAGACACGATATTGTTTTCCGAAAAGTGAGAAGGAAAAGTGCCAGTATATATAACAAAACTGTGATGAGTTGAAGTTAGAATTGCGGAAGAGCCTTCAAGATTACAAACCAGATGGTGTTTTTAACGCAGACGGACTTGGACGTTTTTACAAATGTCTTCCAGACAAAATTTGGACTTTCCGAATCGAAAAATTCCACGGGAGTAACTTAAGCAAGGATCATGACCGACACAGAAAAGCTAACGTCACTTATGACTGGAAAATCTAAGACACCGCCATCTTTTTCCATGTGTAAGTTGTTTCCTAGACTGTGAACAAGAAGGCATGGATGACATCAGAAGTGTTTCCCAACTGGTTAAAGGATTTTGATAGGCAAAATATCGTGAAAATCGAAAAGTTGTGTTGTTTGCGAACTGTTTCAGGGCACAAAACGCTAACCCTTCGTTAAGATTCGTGACAGTATAATTTTTGCCACCTAACACAACTTAGATCAAGAAATAATCAAGAACACCAAAAAAACAACTGGTATGAAGTGGTCCGAATGACATTCCGCAGTATTGATGATGACAGCCTTACAAATGCCAACATTTTAGACTCTATGAGAATGCTTGGCTAAACCGTGGGGAAACGTGAAGGAGCAAATGGTCTCAAGTTGTTTCCTAACACGTGGCTTTTGGGTGACAGGTGAAAATGAGCAGTTTGTGGGTTTAACACTTAATCATGTAAGATCTTAGTTTGATACTGACACTGGTTTATGGGAATTTTGATTAAAATTTATATTATATATACGAGGGTTGGAACTGTAATAGTGGCAACTATTTATTTACAGCTCGTACAAAATAGAGATGTGTTTCAAAGTCTTACTGACCTTCAAAGCAGTCACCAGCATTGTATATAACCCGTTGTCAGTGATGTGGAAGTCGTAGGATACTCTTAGCAGTGCCAGCTGTGTTGACAGTTCGAGCGGCGCGGTCTACTGCCCGTCGAATTTGTAGCAGTTCTGAAGTGAATGTCATGAAGTATTTCCTTCAGTTTAGAAATCAAGTCGAACTCACGAGGACTTAAGTCAGGGGAGTGCAGTAGGTGGTATAGCACCTACCAGCTCCATCAGTCAAGCAAATCAGTAACAGCTTGCACTGGACGTGCTTGAGCATTGTCCTACAAAATGATGGTGAGGTCCTGCAGAAAGTGTAATCACTTCTGTCTCTATGCTGTTCATTTTTGGAACACAACCTACGACCAATAGGTTGAAGTATACGTGACAGTACGATTCTTGTGGGCAAAACGTCTAAACTGTACACAGATTCACCGCGAAATTCTGGCGGTATGTGGACCAAATACGATGTCGTGTCCAGGCGTAGTGAAATGGTGCCAACAATTTGTCCAGGCCGCACAGACCTGGGTCATGCTGATCGGGAAGGAAGGTAATCGGCATCGATCACGGACGACAATGTCCAGGCAGTCGAGGAACTGATTCGCAAGAGTCACAGATTTTCCCAGGGGGAGGATGATCACATGGCGTTTTCGAATGACTCCATAACCAAGTAGCGGATTTCTGTCATCAAGAAATTGTAGGAGTGGTAGATCGTTGCGATTGTTGTCTACAGAGACTTGATGATTGTGTTCAAAAGTAGTATGATGTATCTGTATCATTTTGAAGTGTAGTGCAGGATTCAATGGAAGCTAACTGGCCAACCATAATAACTTGTTACTTAGTTTTTTAAGTCCCATCGTATTTTGCTGTGACCATCTTTTCTCTGCGTGACCGAGCTTCCTTCATCCTTGTTGGTTTGTAGCACAGTCGTTAGTCTGGAGTGCTACTGTCTCGGTTTCTTTTTACGTGTTCTTTCCTTTTGGCCCCATATGTCGCTATCTATTTGTTCACATTAAATATGTTCGCAGCTCGTGGTCTAGCGGCTAGCGTAGGTGCCCCTGCATCACGGGGTCCCGGGATCGATTTTCGGGCGGGTTGGGAATTTTCTCTGCCCGGGAACTGGGTGTTTGCGTTGTTCTCATCATTTCATCATCATCATCATTCGTGATAGTAGCTAGAATTGATTGTGTAAAAATTGGACTGTGTCAAATTTGGGACTTTGTACGGGCGCTGATGGCCGCGCAGTTGAGCGCCCTGCAAACAAAACACGATAATCACATTAAATACGTTCGTTTTTTTTCCTGGTGTCTTCAGTTTTAGTTCTATGAAGTAATGGTGCCCAGAGTTACTATTACATTTGTATTAAAATTTAACAAATCTCTCTTTCAGAAAAACTTCTACATTCTACATTTTTTATCTTCTTTATTTCTGCGTATTATCAGTTTTTTGCTTCCCAAATAGCAAAACTCATGTGCCACTTTTAGCGTATCATCTCCTAGTCTAATTTCTCCAGCATCAGCTCATTTAATCTGACTACAGTACATCAACTTTATTTAACATTTATTTATTTTCAGTTCGTAAGCTCTTTTCAACATTATCCATTCCATTCAACTTAACTTCCAAGTGCTTTGCCATACCTGACATAATATGGCTACCGCAACACCTTAAAGAATTTATGGCTTCTTCCTAAATTTCAATTCTCTTCCCACATCTCTGATGGTTTCCTTTACTGCTTGCTCATCAACCAGATCGATTAACATGAAAGTAGGTCACAATCCTTCGACACTCCCTTCTCAGTTCCTGCTTCCCTTTCATGTCGGTGACTGTACACATAGTAGATAAAATTTCACTCTCTGTATCACATCTCTGACAACCTCAGCGTTCCAAAAAGTATATAAACCTCATACGCGATTTGGAGTGCCATGCTCAAAGTGCTTAAGAGAACGCTAAATGAGCAAGAAAGTGAATACCCCAACGTTCCACATCATTACCTTCTCTGGTTTCGGCTCTTATGGAGGAATGAACAGTAATTTTTCCACAGTCATTCAGACACTTCATTGAAAGTGCAGAGACTTCATAAAGGCAAAATGTGTACACATACAACCAATAGGTGTCATGATGAGGCGTACAGATACTTTTGATCAGATTTTCATCACGACAGATACCGAGTTAAGTGACCTCAATGTCGTTGTAGGGAGACTGAATACCGTGACATCTATACCCACAAAAAATAAATGCAAAATATTTTGTTTACAAAAAAACCGCTTGAGGTCCCTTCCAAACAAATTATTTAAACGTAGACCAAATGTGGCCAAAATCAGATAAATTGTATCGATGGCAATTCAGAGAATTATACAAAGTACATTGAAAGGGGAGGCGGAATTGATCCAAACGCAAGCCAGGTCAGAACACTGTTGGAGAAGCAAACAAAAAATCATGACAAGTTTGAAACAACCCAAAGTTTTTTTTTTGAGTCATCAGTCTACTGACCAATCAGATTTGACCCAACATGAATCCCACCCCTCCCCTGTCACAGCCTCTCTTCATCTCAAAGTAGCACTTGCAATCTATGTCCTCAGTTATTTGCTGGATGTATTCCAATCCTGTCTTCCTCTACAGTTTTCGTCCTCTACTGCTCATTCCATTCGGAAGATCACGTAATTCTTCTACACTTTCATTCAGTGTAGCAACGTCGTCAGGGAATCGTATCATTGATACCCTTTCACCTTAATTTTAATTCCACTCCTGAACCTTCCTTTTATTTCCGTCATTGCTTCTTCCATGTACAGACTGAACAGGAGGGGTGAAAGACTACATCCCTGTCTTACACCCATTTTAATCCAAGCACTTCGTTGTTCGTCATCCACTCTTGTTATTCCCTCTGGGCTCTCGTACATATTGTATACCACCCAACTCTCCCTATAGCTTACCCCTATGTCTCTCAGAATATCGAACATCATGCACTATTTTACACTGTCGAACGCTTTTTCCAGGTAGACAAATCCTATGAACGTGTCTTGATTTTTCTGTAGTCTCACTTGTATTATCAACCGCAACGTCAGAATTGTCTCTAGTGCTTTCACCTTTCCTAAAGGCAAACTGACCGTCATCTGACACGACCCCACTTTTCTTTTCCATCCTTCTGTATATTATTCTTGTAAGCACTTTGGATACATGTACTGTTAAGCTGGTTGTGCGATAACTCTCGCACTTGTCAGCTCTTGCAGTCTTCGGAATTGTGTGGATGATATTTTTCCGAAAGTCAGGTGGTATATCGCCAGACTCATACATTCTACATACCAACATGAATAGTTGTTTTGACACCACTTCCCCAGTGATTTTAGAAATTCTGATGGAATGTTATCTATCCCTTCTGCCTTATTTGATCTTAACTCCTACAAAGATCTGTTAAATTCTGGTTCTAAAACTGGATCCCCTATCTCTTCCAAATCGACTCCCGTTTCTTCCTCTATCACTTCAGACAGATCTTCCCCTTCATATGGGCCTACAATGTATACTTTCCACCTATCGGCTCTCTCCTCTGAATTTAACAGTGGAATTCCCGTTGCACTCTTAATTTTAGCGCCCTTGGTTTAAATTTCATCGAAGGTTGTTTTGACTTTCCTATAAACTGAGTCAGTCTTTCCGACAATCACTTCTTTTTCGATTTCTTCACATTTTTCGTGCAGCCATTTGTCTTAGCTTCCCTGTACTACCTATTTATTTCATTCTTTAGCGACTTGTATTTCTGTAGTACTGAATTCCCCTAAGTATTTTTGTACTTTCTTCTTTCATCGATCAACCGAAGTATTTCTTCTGTTACCAGTGATTTCTTCGCATTTATCCTCTCTGCATCTATGTATTCCTTTCCAGCTTCTGTGACTGCCCTTTTTACAGATGTCTATTCCTCTTCAACTGTACCGCCTACTGAGCTGTTCCTTATTGCTTTATCTATAGCCTTAGAGAACTTCAAGCGTACATCGTCAATCCTTAACGCTCCCGAATCTCACTTCTTTGCATACTGATTCTTCCTGACTAATCTCTTAAACTGCAGACTACTTTTCATCACTACTACGAGGGCAGTTCAATAAGTAATGCAACACATTTTTTTTCTCGGCCAATTTTGGTTGAAAAAACCGGAAATTTCTTGTGGAATATTTTCAAACATTCCCGCTTCGTCTCGTATAGTTTCATTGACTTCCGACAGGTGGCAGCGCTGTACGGAGCTGTTAAAATGGCGTCTGTAACGGATGTGCGTTGCAAACAACGGACAGTGATCCAGTTTCTTTTGGCGGAAAACCAGGGCATCTCAGATATTTATAGGCGCTTGCAGAATGTCTACGGTGATCTGGCAGTGGACAAAAGCACGGTGAGTCGTTGGGCAAAGCGTGTGTCATCATCGCCGCAAGGTCAAGCAAGACTGTCTGATCTCCCGCTTGCGGGCCGGCCGTGCACAGCTGTGACTCCTGCAATGGCGGAGCGTGCGAACACACTCGTTCGAGATGATCGACGGATCACCATCAAACAACTCAGTGCTCAACTTGACATCTCTGTTGGTAGTGCTGTCACAATTGTTCACCAGTTGGTTTATTCAAAGGTTTGTTCCCGCTGGGTCCCTCGTTGTATAACCGAACACCATAAAGAGCAAAGGAGAACCATCTGTGCGGAATTGCTTGCTCGTCATGTGGCTGAGGGTGACAATTTCTTGTCAAAGATTGTTACAGGCGATGAAACATGGGTTCATCACTTCGAACCTGAAACAAAACGGCAATCAATGGAGTGGCGCCACACCCACTCCCCTACCAAGAAAAAGTTTAAAGCCATACCCTCAGCCGGTAAAGTCATGGTTACAGTCTTCTGGGACGCTGAAGGGGTTATTCTGTTCGATGTCCTTCCCCATGGTCAAACGATCAACTCTGAACTGTATTGTGCTACTCTTCAGAAATTGAAGAAACGACTTCAGCGTGTTCGTAGGCACAAAAATCTGAACGAACTTCTCCTTCTTCATGACAACGCAAGACCTCACACAAGTCTTCGCACCCGAGAGGAGCTCACAAAACTTCAGTGGACTGTTCTTCCTCATGCACCCTACAGCCCCGATCTCGCACCGTCGGATTTCAATATGTTTGGCCCAATGAAGGACGCAATCCGTGGGAGGCACTACGCGGATGATGAAGAAATTATTGATGCATTACAACGTTGGCTCCGACATATACCAGTGGAATGGTACCGTGCAGGCATACAGGTCCTCATTTCAAGGTGGCGTAAGGCCGTAGCATTGAATGGAGATTACGTTGAAAAATAGTGTTGTGTAGCTAAAAGATTGGGGAATAACCTGGTGTATTTCAATGCTGAATAAAACAACCCCTGTTTCAGAAAAAAAATGTGTTGTATTACTTATTGAACTGCCCTCGTACATTGTGATCTGAGTCTATTTCTGCTCCTGGGTACGCCTTACAATCCATTATCTGATTTCGGAATCTCTGCCTGACCATGACGTAACCCAAGTGAAATCTTGCCGTGTCACCTGGCTTTTTCCAAATGTATCTCCTCCTCTTGCGGTTCTTGAACAGAGTATTCGCTATTACTAGCTGAAATTTAATACAGTACTCAATTAGACTTTCTCTTCTCTCATTTCTCGTCCGAAGCCAATATTCTCCTGTAACCTTTTCTTCTACTCTTTCCCCTACAATCTCATTCCAGTATCCCATGACTATCACATTTTCATCTCCCTTTACGTATTGCATTACCCTCTGAATATCCTCATCTATTTTTTTCTATCTCTTCATCTTCAATACTTGGTTTGTAAATAAAAAACCTTTTCTTGCCGCAACTTATTTATTTTTCCCAGACGCATTCACTTTTTCTTGCACTAAGGCATCTTCACTGGGGTCTATAACGGTACAATTTTGTTATTTTTAGATTATCAAACAGTTCACGTTGCGGTTTTTTTATGTAAATAAGTAATTACTTACAGTTTGCTGTGATCTGCGTTTCCTCTCATCTGCTTTGGAGGTCGCACTACCAATTTCTCCTTCTTTTTTGTGGTGTACTATTATTCTTTTGGCACTAAATATAGCTACTTGTTCGGACATTGTGTTTCAACAATGTAAATATTGTAACTTCATTATGTGTTTTCTCCTCTTTCGTTTGTTTACCTACTTGTTACCAACCTAATGAAGTATATGTTCAAACCCAACTTCTATTAGGAGTTGTAGAGTGTTGAATATGAATGTAATAGCTATTAGAGAGTGGTTGAAAGCTTTGGTGACTGCTGATATGACTTTTGGTTTCAGTGTTCTGTGGAGGGGTCATGGATAAGTGAGTGAAAATGTGTTATTATTATATTGGGAGGAATTACTATTATTATTATATTAACCTCCTTTGGGGGTGTTATTCCATTATTTTATCTATTAGTGTAAACAATAAATTGTTTGGCATGTGTACTTGATCATTCAACAGGGTTTGCCTTTCTGCTTTCGTTTTCTGTATGTGGTAATTTTCTTGCAGGGTAGGAGGTGCTTTATATTGTTGATTCTAATTATTTTCATGTCTTCTTCTCTACTGGTTTATTTGTAGTTATGTTCTTTATGTGTTCTCTAAATGTGAAGTGGTTTATACCAAATTTCCAAGCTCTCACGTGTTCTTTGTATGTGACATCAAACGTTCTACCTGTTGGTCCTATGTATCTGTTTTCACAAGTGTTACTCTGTAGTTGATACATACCTGCTTTCTCGTAAACATGTTTGTTCTTTATCAGTTTTGGGGTGCACTTTTATATAGAATTGTCTGTTGTATATGGTGTATTTATTCCCTGTCTTTTGAAGATGTTCGTGATTTTAGGTATGAGTTTGTGTTTGTACGTCACTGTGTACCATCTTGTGTTTTCTTTCATACTTTTCTGATTGTTCTGTGTAGTTGTTATGGTACTGGGTGTTTGTGTTTGGTTCTGTTGTGTTGTTTTCTGTGGTTTGGTGCTTTCCACTTTTATTTTACCTTTAATTTTGTTGTTTAGATTTGTGGGTATGTTACTATTGTACCCATTGTTTTTTGCTTTCTGCATTATTATTTCCAGTTCTTTCTGGTAGTTTTCTTTGGTGAGTGGCACTGTGTTGATTCTACGGAGCACGTGTCGAAGTGCTGGTAGCTTTTGTGAGTGTGCATGGCTCGTGGTGGAATGATAATGTCCTTTGGTGTCGATTTATGGTAAATTTCGAACATATGCTTATTATTTGGTTTTTGATTGTTTTATCCATAAAGTTATTCTGTTCTGTTTCAACTGCGAGTATTATATTTTCATGTACGTTGCTGATGTCAGTACGTAGTTTTTCAATTTTTGTTTATGGTTCACCTATTAAGCAAGGGATGTAAGCCATATACCTGAACCAATGTATTATGTTGGGTTCTTTTGCTACTATTTTTGTGAAAACTATCTGTTAAATTTGATTTACAAAAATCTTTGCTAAGGCTCCTGAAACTGGGTACCCCATTGGTAATCCAACTTCTTGTAAATGAAAGTCATTATTGAATTGGAAGCAATTTTGCTCTGTTATGAACTGCATTAATGTGTGCATTTCCTTAATCTGTTCTTCAGGGAGTGAAGTAATTACTTATATACATAAAAAGCCGCAATGTGAACTGTTCGGTAATCTAAAAATAACAAAATTGTATCACACACACACACACACACACATTTTCAGGTTCTTATCTATGCTTTCTATTGTTTCTGGTACTGGTATGTTAGAATGCATCTTTCTATATCAAATGAGAGGAACGTAGCTGTTTCTTAGATTTTTATATCTTTTACTTGTTGTATTAGCTGTGTAGTGTTTTTAATCGGTGCGTCTTCTTGTACTTTGAAATTTTCAGACAGTAATTTTAATATGTATCCTGCAAGCTTGTAAATGGGGGATTTTATGAATACAGTATTGGTCTCACAGGAAGATTCGGTTTGTGGATCTTTAGTTGGTTTCAGAGGACAGGTGCAGTGAGAATAATCTGTGTCAACTTTTTTTTCTCCACTTTATTCAGAATGATGTCTGTATTTTTCAGAGTATTTTTTTACTTTTGTCTGGAATCTGTTTGTTGCATCTGATTTTAATTTTGATGTTATTTTGTGAGGTGAATTCTTGTGGTTTTTCAATGTACTGTTCTTTATCTATCAGCACTACTGTGTTCCCCTTGCCTTCTTTGGCAGGCAGCTGTATAGTACAAACAGACAGAACGTTTGATGTCAGATACAAAGAGCAAATGAGAGCTTGGAAGTTTAGGATAAACCACTCCACATTTGTAGAACACATGAGAGAACATAACCGCAAATCAACCAATAGCGAAGAAGACATGATAATAATTAGATTCAACAATAAAAAACACCTCCAACCCTGCAAGAAAATTACCGCATACAGAAAACCAAAGCAGAAAGGAAAACCCTGTTGAATGGTCAAGTACACATGCCAAATAATTCATTGTTTACACTAATAGATAAAATAAGGGAATAAGACTCCCAAAGAGGAGTAATATGTTAGTAATAATACATCTCAATATCATAATAATAACACCCAACACCTTCTCACTTACTTATCCACGAACCCATCCACAGAACACTGAAACCAAAAGTCAAATAAAGCAGTCACCAAAGCTTTCAACCACTCTCTAATAGCTATTACATTCATATTCAACACTCTACAACTCAAACCACCAACCCCTCCCTCCCCCCAACGCCCGATAGCCACACACTACAAAAAAGACCCACCCCCACATACAAACATTAATAATAATAATAATAATAATAATTAAAAAGAGAGAACATACTCTTCAGCTCATTCTCTCACTCCCCCCCTCCCTCTCTGTCTCTCTCATAAACACACACACACGCACACCCACACACACACACACACACACACTCACACACACACACACACACACACACACATATATATATAAACATAAATAGTAGAACCTACTTCGTTAGGTTGACAACATGTAGGTAAACAAACCAAAGAGGAGGAAACACATAATATTTACGTTGTTAAGAGCACAGTTTTCGAACAAATAGCTATATCTAGAGCCAAAGGAATAATAGTTCATCACAAAAAAGAAGGAGAAATATGGTAAAGAGTTTGAAAAAGTTCGAAATACAAATTTGTGCTTAGGTTTCGGAAATAAAATGGTAGCGCGACCTGAAGACCAATGTGAGGTAACGCAGATCACAGAAGACTGTAAGCAATTATTTATTTACATAAAAAAGGCAACGTGAACTGTCTGATAATCTAAAAATAACAAAACTGTATCGTTATACAGAGTCCGCCAGAAAAACGTACACACACTTTAAGGATCGAAAAGTATTACTTATGCGTTTATTTTACATTTAACAATTGATCACAGATGTTCCACAACTTTCAGTTTAGCACGTGGTTACTTTAAATGCTCAAAATGTTCACCGTTGGCGGCTATACACATAACAGAACGACGAGTGGTCGCCGCAGCTACGTCAGTGTTTGTTAGTGAAGATCGCTACACATGTCGCTTTAATCAGCTGGCGAAGTTCCTCTTGCGTGTGTGGCTTACGTCGGATAGACATCGCAGTTCCCCGCAAGGAAAATTCGATAGGTGTTTAGCTCTGGCGACCCTGGTGGGAACTCAATGGGCCCTCATCGTCCAAACCAATGCCCCTGAAAATCGTCATCCAGGAAAGCTCGTACGGCTAGGTGGTAATGTGGTGGTGCTCCGTCCTGTTGGTAGTGAGACCTTTTCATCAGCTCCATAAAGCGCACGTATACCTGACAAAATTGATGTGCGTAAAATTTCAAGGTACACTTCTCCAGTGACAGTAGCTTCAAAGAGAAAGGACTCTACTAATCCCCTAGATGATAGTCCAGGCCACACATGACCCCTGGTAGACTGACCGCGTTATCCACATAAACATGCGGATTTTGCGGTGCCAAGTACACACTGTTATGCCGACTCACGGTTCCATTAAGTTTAAATTGTGCCTCATCACTCCCCACCACCTTCGCCACAAACTGTTCGTCATCAGTTACCATTTGCTGATACCATTTCCAAAATTGCATTCGGCGATCAGGATCGTCATCATTAATCGCGTGCAGTAATCATGGAATGTAAACTTTCCACTTTGCAGCCTTCAGAATTTTTCGTTCACTTGTACTGCTAACCCCCACTTCACGTGTACATTGCGTAGCAGACTTCTGTGTAGAATTAACAAACGTTTCCTACATAAGGGTCGACGAAGCAGGACTTCTAGCTGTACGCTGTCTTCCTGATCTTCCTTTGTGAATATCACAAATCGTTCCATGCAATTCAAACTTCTCAATTATGCGTTTAATTGTAGGGCGGGTTGGCGGTTCTGTTTCAAACTCCACTGACGTTGCACTTCAACGGCATTATCGAACTTGAAAAACCACTTCACAATACATTTTCGTTGCTCGAATGTCAAGCGTGCTCCAGCCATCTTGTTTTCTCGATACCGAGATGAAGTTATTAACATCTGTTGAGCCAAAGACCATACTACAACACACTCTTAACGAAATTCGAACGACAATATCGATATGACGCCAGACACTGACAGAGTCTACACATTTTTCTTGAGGACTCTGTAGATCCCAGGGAAAATGCCTTAGAAACAGAAAAGGGCGACACGCGACTGGGAAAAATAAATTAAGTTGCAGCAAGAAAAGGCGGTTTTATTTACAAAACAAGTATTTTTGTGCTTGCTGCGGAGGATGGCCACGCAAACAAACTTGTTCTTCATCTTCAGCTTGCAGCGTCGGCATGTATAGCTGAGCTATCGTTGTCGGCGTTGGTTTGCTGTCGATTCTGTTAAGAACTACCCTATCACTGAACTATTCACAGCAACAGACTCACTGATGCTCAAAACATAGCAGGGAGTTCAATGGTAGATGCTTTTAATAGTTTCTATAATGAAACTCTGTGTCGAAATCCGGCAGAAAATCCAAGGAAATTCTGATCTTATGTAAACTACACTAGCGGCAAGACACTTTCAATATAGTCACTCCGTGATAGAAATGGTAATGTTACTGATGACAGTGCCACTAAAGCAGAGTTACTATTTTCCGAAATGCCTTTACCGTAAAAGACGAAGCAGATATTCCAGAAACTCAGCAGCAATTCGAGTAACTTAGAATTAGATATCATAGGTGTAGCGAAGCAGCTTAAGTCACTTGATAAAGGAAGTCTTCCGGTGCACACTGTGTGCCAGTTAGGTTCCTTTCTGAGTATACTGATATAATACCACCATTTTTAGCAGTCATATAAAATCGCACGCTCGACGATACATCAGTACCTAATGACTGGAAAGTTGCACATGTCACACCAATACTTAAGAAAGCAGACAGGAGGAATCCGCAGAATTACAGACCCATATTACTGACCTCGGTGTGCAGCAGAATTTTGGAACATATTTTGTGTTGGAAAATTTTGAATGACCTCCAAGAAAACGATTTATTGAAACATAATCAGCATGGATTCAGAAAACATCATTCTTGTGAAGTACAAGTAGCTCTTTATTCATACACTGTAATGAATTCTGTCAACAGAGGTTCTCAGATGGATTCCATATTTCTAGATTCCCAGGAGGCTTTTCACACTGTTCCTCAGAAGCGATTTCTAATTAAATTGCGTGCCTATGGAGCATTGTCTCAGCTGTGCGACTGGATTCGTGATTTCCTGTCAGGAAGAACACAGTTTGTAATAATCGACGGAAAGTCATCGTGTGAAACAGAAGTGAATCTGGTGTTATAGACCCTCCTCTGTTCCTAATCTATATAAAGGATTTGGAAGACAATTCGAGCACCCTTCTTGCTAGGTTGTTTGTGGGAGTAAGATATCTGAATGGTGTGAAAGGTGGTAATTGACTCTAAATAATTAAAAGTATTGTCAGCTAACTTGTATCGTGTAAAAGACCCAAAATATTCTTTTCCATGGCAAAATTTACATTTCTGTTGTAAGTTTCTAATTTAATTTTTTGTTACATTGTAGTTTTGAAAAATAAACGGCCTACATTTGTTTGTGAACTACAAAAACACCCTTCTTGTTTAAGAAACCGTATTTTGTTGTATGGCCAATACCACGCGACACTTTCATTAACATCTCTAATTGCCTCAGAACGTATTTCATTGCTGCGTGTTGTTTTGGAGAATTTTTTTTTCGCCATCAAAACAATAACGAATGTTCAAATAAAGGTTTCATGTTCTTATACCTTATTTCAAAACAATAAAAGAAGTTTTATACCAATTTCGGCTTAATTGGTCCTTACTACCAGCAGTTCCCACAGTAGTATTTCCGCTCTAGTGTATCCTAAAGTCTACATAATTATGCTCTATCATTCGGCGAAAGTGATGACATATTTACTTGGATGTCAAAAATTAGTAATCAAATTAAATAAGCAAGGTTTTTACGTCACCGCGTACACGAAATTAAGTGATTTCGTGTTACATTAAAGCCACGTATCGAATCGGGCTGATCTAAGGAGAATTTTTGCGCGGCATCCTCAAACTAACGACAGTGAGAAAACAGATATTTCTTGATAAGACTAGACTGCTGGACTTAATATTCAAATATCGGACTTCTACAGCAAAATACAGACGTAAGATGACCCTGCACAGCCTTCAAACTAAATAGTGCATAAGAAACAACAATCACTTGCGTTTTAGGACGGCGTTTCAATCTACCATTGATATACTGATCTAACTTACAGCTATAGAGAGAAATAATTTCTTCCAATCTTCTTTATGATATATCGTGATTCAATAAACAGTTATCACAAATTCTCGTTTAATTTACTCTTAATTACGTCTGGTGATAGTGAATCGTATTTCAGCATTGTATGGATACTTAGACCACGCCCATCTTGAATGCAGCCTGCCTAGTGACAGATCTTCTCGTAAACTGTGAAGTCATTATCTCCTCTTATTAAATAGCTTTCTTAGCACTAGGACCCTATCATTACACGATCTGCCGCTCTACGGGCCATTCTGCCTTTCTAATCGGAAGGCGTCGGCGGCGAAGGAGAATTCCGGGCGGAATTAAAACGTCGAAGGCTCGTCGGTCGTACGGTTTTATTGGGGGATCGGGATGAGGGCTAATTTACGAGGTTCGTGCGGCGGATGTTCGTGCGAGATTAGAACAGGAAATATGGAAATGAGGCGACGCCCTGGCGCGTGAGGTCTGAGGGACTGCGCTTGGCAGTTGTGACGTTGGGAGGGGGGGGGGGGGCTGGTGAGAGAGGAAGGTGGTAGGACGGGGGGTGTCTGCGGGGGGGGGGGGGGGAAGAAGCGGCGGGGGCAGGTGACTGCACAGTGTCCCGGTGGTCGAGACCACTGTTTAATGACGATCGCCCGCCGAATAGCTAGGTTCTAAGGAAGCTCTTCATTTGTCCGTTCACGCTTGATTCCCACGCGATGAAAGCAACAAATCAACTATGGAATGGGGAAAAGGACGGTATATCATTTTTTCCATTATCGTTTGTTTTGCCTGCGAGCATTAAATCCCTCGTCTTGGAAGAATTATTGCTTTGCATGTGTAACATTTACTGCTGTTTAAGCGGAGCGACGATTTAATCAAGGAGTGAGAGATTTGTTTCTGCTTTTGGAATACATTGCATGCATCTGAATTTATCTGGCATTATACAATTGACTCGGTAAAATTCGAAGCATTTTCGTAGACAAGGATTGAAAATGGCTCAATATGAAACTCCGATCCTATTAAATTCGTACTTGTACTTCAGGATGTTTCGAAGAGATTCGTTCGATTTCACACTGTTACTTGTTCTAGACGAACGAATATGGAAGGCTGAGATGACTTACGCATATAAACTAAAAGTTTCACACATTGAGAGCCCGCGCTACGTAATGGGTGACGAAGTGTGGAGATCGTAGGAGTTTTCCAGAAATTGCCTTAAGAGATGATATGGAGAATCCGAAATGGAATGAGGCGGGCCTACTCCACAGGGACGCTCATGGATGTAGCAGTCGTTAATTAATAATGCAAATAACAACCACTGCGAGACAGTAACTGTGCTATTGCAACTGTGTCTGCACCTGTACACCTCAGGCCATCAGCGTTGCACTGTCACTTCCCCCTGTCATGATCCAGTCTTAATGATGCGGAATGAGTGAATGTTAATGTGGAGTGCGTACTGTAAGACCTCCGGTACACACAACATCAGATTACTTGACTTGTCGCTCTAACGATGTAGACGAGTGTCAGCAATATGTCTCGCGGTCTTATCGTAGTATGTTTATCTTCTGCCGTTAGGTCAGACGATAGAAATGCCGCTTGCACGCTTAGAGTAGCAGATTGACGGTGGCCAACTTTAAACAGAACTTGATTAATTTTCACACACATTTATTAAAATAATAACAAGCATAAAAATAACTTAACTTGGTTCTGGATGCTATTTATAATTGACAATCTGAAGTTCCTTTGGTCTTGATACATTAATCTTATTTTCACATATCTCTGATACTTGACAAAGTGTCTATTCATTTATCTTCACGGCTATGTACAGGAATATGGTAATCTAATTAGGCGCAGACTGAAACTTGACTATAGACTGGTACAGACAAATGCAGACTGGTACAGACTAATGCAGACTGAATAATCGGAGGTCTGTACACTCGTTATAATACCTCGCGCGTTCAGGTATCACTGCGCGAGTGTGATCCGCAAGGAGAAAAGGTTCTACGTTAGCAACAATCTCATTGGCTGCGTGACATATTAATACGCGGATCGGCGGAAGCAGAATCTGGTCCGTCTCTAAGACAGCGCCATCTCGTAGTGTGGAGACGGACGAGCGCTGCGCCTGCACTGTTGTGCTTAGCGGGGCGCGCTCTAATGGGAAAGTTGTGTACGCGCTGACTACGCGGAACTATGTACACAACGGTTAATAAGCGTCCGTACCTCCTCGAATCTCTCTAATTTTATCTAACTGGATAGTCACATGTCGCTAAGTGATGATAAATAAATCCATTGCAGCTATATTATCCGACATTTTCCAGTTGGATGAACAGGCCTTGTGAAGTCTGGAGTATGAGCTTGTTAAATCACCCAGTGCCGCAACGTCGTGAGGAACTCTAGCTGCAAGCTTTAGGCATTTGGAGCGAATTTCCGGTAAGTTTCCTCGAATGCCCTCCAAAGACAATAAACCCGCCGGAGGTGATGGTGCCCCCAGGCCGGACTATCGCAAAGCGCCTTTTCAGAGCTGTGCGAACTACGAATGGTCTGAGGGGGGGGGGGGGGGGGGGGGGAGAGCCATAAATGCCCACGGACTTTTCACTTTTCTTGAAGCATAAGCAGGTAATGAGCCGCCGCCATCACTTTACCGTGCACAGCTTGGGGAACGAGCTTCGTGAGAGCTCGTCCAGTGCCAACTTCTAGTCAGTTTACAGAAGTACAGCAAGCGCTTGTGGAAAAAATTCTGCGGACTTCCTCTGCATTTTAAAAGGTGCGGAGAAATTCTCGGTTAAAATGCGATGACAAAACTCGCATACCCTCCCCTCCAACTGGTGACGTTTAGGAGTGGAGTGGAAGATAAACAGAAAGACACTTTGTATGCACCGTTTGGGGTCGCAGGGGCGATGTTTCGTCGCGGAGATGTCGAGAGGTGTCCGGTCCAGCCTGGCGCTTCTTTCGTTGCTTGTTTGAGTAAGTGTCACGTTTTTTCCTCTGCGCATCTTACAGTTTGCGAATTTATTACGCACCCTATGTTTGCTTTTCACAGTGAATTTTTTTGTAGTGGGATGGTGAGTCCATCCCCTCCAGTACTATGGCATTTTCAAGCTGCTCAGACTTTGAGAAATTCGCTTGTTAAGTAGCAGTCTTCCACGTAGCATTCACGTGCCTCCATCATCTATACAGTGCTTTCGAAACAGACAGGAATTTCGTCTCACTATTGAATAATGTAATTCTAACACAATTCTTTACATAGTGAATTGTTACTGTATATTACAGTGATCTGTGAATATTTTTTTAAGGATCAACAAACTAATGGTTACTTTTAACGAATATTATTATTTTTTTGTACTACAACTATATGATGAAGCGACCTTGTTTCTCTTAATAAATATCAGGAGTGGGTTCCCTACGACTACACTGTGCACTCGCTGTGCCGGCGTTCCGGTGTAAAACAGGTGCCATTACTAGGAATGTTTTTCATTGACCAGGAAAGTTAATTGGGTTGGGTTGGGTTGTTTTGGGGGAAGAGACCAAACAGCGAGGTCATCGGTCTCATCGGATTAGGGAAGGAAGTCGGCCGTGCCCTTTGAAAGGAACCATCCCAGCATTTGCCTGGAGCGATTTAGGGAAATCACGGAAAACCTAAATAAGGATGGCCGAGGAAAGTTTATTGTTTCATTATTATTTATGAAACTTTTCTTAGTTTATTTTTGGCAAATAAATTTCACCCACATTTACTCCGAGCAGAGTGAGTGGTTATCATAGCTAATGTTATCCTGTGATGTTGTAAACCTACAAGGCGTAGAATAGCTTGTAGCTTGTAGAGTTAGTCACGACTAACTCTACATGCTAGAAGCTACTCTACGCCTTGTAGGTTTACAACACCACAGAGTAACACTAGCTATGATAATATATGATTTTGAGTTCGCAGGTGTGGTAGGTAGGTTGCACTCATTATTGCCAAACTACAGTTGTCTCGCACAAACCACAACGAACAATACGCTTAAGATCCACACTGCAGTGTCATACGAGATATATGCGATGTATTAGTACATCCAACGAGGAACGAACGCTCGCGGTATTTTAACTGTGAATCGCTCCGTGCTGCATGAATTTGTAGGTTGTGTGGAGATGGAATGTGTTCACATTTGTAGGGAGCACCAGACACTTCACGTAGTTATTTGGTTTCACATTGGCTTGCTTCGTCAACTCATAACCACACTGTCACATTCCAACATAACCTACATAGAGGTGACAGGCACTTAAATGTGATTTGCAGAATATCCATGTAGATGTATATGTAGATACAGATGGCGGTAGTATCGCGTACACAAGGTATAAAAGAGCAATGGTATTAAAGGGGCAGTCCCCTGGCGGAGCTGTCATTTTCAGTCAGGTCATTCATGTGAGAAGGTTTCCGACGTGATTATGGCCGCAAAACAGGAATCAACATACTTTGAACACGGAACGGTAGATGGAGTTTGACGCATGGGACATTTCATTTCGGATATCGTAAGGGAATCCAATATTCCGAAGCCACATTGTCAAGAGCGTGTCGAGAATACCAAATTTGAGGCATCACCTCTCACCATGGACAACGCAGTGCCCGACGGCGTTCACCTAACGACCGAGACTGCGGCTTTCGCGTAGAGCTGTCAATGCTAAGGGGCAAGCACACTGCGTCAGAAAACAGCAGAAATCAATATGGGACATAGGAAGAATGTATTATTTAGGACAGCGTGACGAAATTTGGCTTTAAAGGCTATGACAACAGACGACCGACGCAAGTGCGTTTGCCAGCAGCACGACATTGGCTGCAATGCCTCTTCGGGGATCGTGACCACATCGGTTGGACCCTACGACTGGAAAACCGTGCCCTGGTCAGATGAGTCCCGATTTCAGTTGGTAAGAACTGATGGTAGGGTTCGAGTGTGGCGCAGATCCCACGAAGCCATGGGTACAATTCGTCAACAAGGCAACGTGCAAGCTGGCGATGGCTCCGTAATTGTGTGGACTGTGTTTACATGGAGTGTACTGGGTGCTCTGGCGCAACTGAACTGATCAGTGACTTGAAATGGCAATGTTGGCCTACTTTCAGCCGTTCATGGACTTCATGTTCCCAAACTACGATGGAATCTTTATGGTAGACAATGCTCCATGTCACCGGACCACAGTTGTTCGAGATTGGTTTTAAGAACGTCCTGGAAAATTCAAACGGATGTTTTGGCCACCCAGATCCCCAGACATGAATGCCACCGAGCAGATCGTGCCCAAGGTCCTTCTCGGGCTACACATGTAACTGTGGACGACAGCATGGCGCAGTATTTCCGCAGGGGATTTCCAACGACTTGTTGAGTCCATGGCACATCGAGTTGCTGCTCTTCGGCGGGAAAATGGAGGCCCGACACGATATTAGGAGGTATCCCATGACTTTTGTCACCTCAGTGTCGGCTGGCGTAGTGATTAGCACACTGGACTCACACTCGGGAGGACGACGGTTCAGATCCCCATCTAAGGCACCGCTTAAGACAAATACCAGTACGGATCCTTCAAACATTTCATGGCCGATTTCTTTCACCATCCTTCCCTACTCGGAGCTTGTGCTCCGTCTCTAATGATCTCGTTGTCGACGGGACATGAAACACTAACATTCCTTCCTTTGCTAACCAAGTCCTCCTGCTAACCTATAGATCAGTCTGAAACCACAACCAGGTTTCACACTCGTTGGTTTCGCCAACGAACAAACGGACTGCCTTCGAAAAGCCGTGTATCCCAGCAAGAGGCCCAGGCTCCGCAGAAGTGTCCCAACGCCCTGATGCAGAACGTATCTCTTTCGTCGTCCACCTGTGGAGTTGCCTGAGGATCTCCGCAATTACTAAAACAATCTGTAACGAAACGCACTGCTCCTCTTTGGATCTGCTGTTTTTCCTCTATTAATTTCACCTGGTACGGCCGAACAGTACTAGCAGATCTTATAGATTACCTCCTTCATGGGTGGACTACACTTCCTGGTAATTCCTCCAATGAATATCTGACATTGTATTTCTTATGATTTTTTTTTTATGTGGTCATTCAACAGTGGATCTATGTGTCCACATATTCCCAGATATTTAATGGTTGTGACTGCTTCCAGTTGTCCTTCGGCCACCATGTAGTCACACAATAACGGGTACTTTCTGCTTATTTTGGAGCAATACGTTATCTTTGTTTATAACGTGAGTCATCTCCCAAGCCCTGCAACAAGTGTTGATCCTCTGCAGTTTTCCTGCATTTCATACACGAGAGCGCAGTGAAAAGTAGTGCCACCGAACTTTTTGTGTGAAAACACTTAAAGCTTTTTAAATAATACAAATTTAGTTAACATTCTACATCCCTACTCCATAAGTCTAAATACGAGGGCCGTTCAGAAAGTAACCTCCGGTTGATTTAAAAAAATACACCAAGTTAAATAAAAATATTTTAATATATACATCTTACAACTACATCTTTGCACTATTTTTCTACATAGTCTCCTTAGCGATTGAGGCACTTATCGTATCTCTTCACAAGCTTTGAAATTCCTTCTGCATAAAAATCGCCCGCTTGTGCCTGGAGCCAGCCTGTGACCGCATCTTTGAGCTCTTCGTCGTCATCAAACCGCTGTGACCCGAGCCATTTCTTCAAATGCATGAAGAGGTGATAATCACTTGGCGCCAGGTCTGGGCTGTAAGATGGATGGTTGATAACGTCCCACTTGAAGGACTCAAGAAGGGCCGTTGTTCTGCGAGCAGAGTGAGGACGGGCGTTATCGTGCAAAAAAACGATACCGGAAGTCAGCATACCACGGCGTTTGTTCTGTATAGCCCGTCGTAACTTTTTTATTGTTTCACAGTACACGTCTTGATTAATGGTCGTACCACGTTCCATGAATTCAACCAACAACACCCCTTTGGCATCCCAAAACACCGTTGCCATCAGTTTTCTGGCAGAAAAATCTTGCGAGGCTTTTCTTGGTTTGGTAGGCGAATTTGAATGTGCCCACATCTTTGATTGTTCTTTTGTCTCAGGGTTCACGTACTTAATCCAGGTTTCGTCACCGGTCACGATTCTGTTTAACAATGGTTCTCCTTCGTCCTCATAACGTGACAGAAAGTCTAATGCAGAGGCCATTCTTTGAGTTTTGTGGTTGTCGGTAAGAATTTTGGGCACCCATCGTGCACAGAACTTACGGTAACCCAATCTTGCTGTCACTAACTTGTACAAGAGAGTCTTAGAAATCTGTGGAAAACCAGTAGACAACTCCGACATTGAGAAACGTCGATTTTCACGAACTTTTGCATCAACTGTCTGAACGAGTTCGTCAGTCACCAATGATGGTCTACCACTCCTCTCTTCATCACGAACGTTTTCTCGTCCACTTTTAAATAAACGTACCCATTCACGGACAACTCCTTCACTCATAACTCTTGGTCCGTACACGGCACAAAGCTCACGATGAATAGCTGCTGCAGAATATCCTTTGGCTGTAAAAAACCTTATGACAGCACGCACTTCACATTTGGCGGGGTTTTCTATTGCAGCACACATTTCAAACTGCCACAAAAACTAAACTAGCGCAGGTACGACGTTCACTCGACCACGGCTTGATGCCGACTGATCTGTTGAGTGCGTGAACGCACAGATGGCGTCGCTACTCCCCCCACAACCCGCACTGTGACCGATCGGAGGTTACTTTCTGAACCGCCCTCGTATATATTTTTCAACGTAGTCAGGCTGGCGTCGAACGTTTGTCTCCCAACGACAGACCAGTTTGTGGATACCGTCACTGTACAATATTTTACTTTGTTGATGGAGCCACAACTTCACCTCCTGTTGCACCGCTACATAATTGTCAAATTGTAGCCCTTGAAAGTGTTCTTTAAAATTTGGAAACAGATGAAAATGGGACAGAGTCGAGACTGTATGGAGTATGATCGACGTCAGTGACCCAAGGTGTCGGATTGTTGCAGATGTCGCAGCGCTAGTGTGTGGTCTCGCATTATTGTATTGAAGGAGAGGGTGCTCCATGTGTGTGAGAACTCTTCAAATTCGCAACTCGATTTCAGTAGGCTGTTTTTCACGCACTGACATAGTTACGTCACACACCGCCGTGTTACAAGCTACAATTCGTAGCCCTATAAGCCGTCGGCACACGGACCGTGCATCTGAGTGCTGAGCGTTGAGTGTGGTGAGTTTCTGACGTCCCAGCGTGGAATAGCACGTTCGAGAGTCTTTCCGAACGTGCAGAGCAATATCTAGCATGTCAGATATTCTGAGCGTGCGTCTGAGCGTTGACCAATGAGATGGCACAACGTCACAAGCACGTCACACGCACACAACGTCACACGCACGCCTTCTCCCCTTCAGTACAGAGTTGTGAGGCGCCATATTGGCATTCATTTGAAGCCTATACGTATATATACCGTTTCTGAGCACCAGAAAATTGAGAATCACTGGAAAACCCGTTGTTAACTGTGTGATTCGTTCCAATAAAATAATGAAAAACAGCATATTCGTGGCAAAAGAATTATTGTAACTTGCGTATTATAAGAGTATGCTATTTGAAGGCTTCGACACACTGAAGATTCACCCAAAACGCATTGTTCTTGGTATAATTTGTTATAATTAAATTTCAGTTAGTAACATATCTACGATTAAGATTTTTCAGCAAGTGGTAACAAGCTATGATTAAATATAAGGAGTGTGTTGTTGGTTTAGCGTAGTGAGTAGTGTCACTGATCGGGAATAAATGGCATGTTAGGGCTGTGGCTCGCGTCTCGACAGTCTCATACTTTTTTTTCCGAACATTTACGTTTTCATTAGGTTCTGATACTTTATTATTAGTTTAATATAAGTATATACTATAATATCTAGCGTTATGTAAACATAAGTTCACCTTTTTTTGAGGGGTGACTTTGTTCGATTGGCTTAATCTACAGGACAGCTTGCGCTACTAGTATAAAGATATTTTGCTCCTTCTTCTTTTAAGCTTCGTAATTCGTATTTTGCAAAGATTCTGCTACTGGGTAGGAACAGTGATCAAGTAAGATTGACCTTGGGGTTTTACTAAAACTTGGGAATGATGAAATAATGTTTATCTTATGTGGAGAAGTATTGCAAAATTTGTATCACACAGTTTGTAATGGAACTTTTATAAGCCTGTGTCCTTATTGAGTGGACATGGTACTTTCCTTTTCGTGGACGATGGAGGAAATGTGCGCTTTAATCGAGCTGCCGTGGGACTTATACGAGCGCCCGTTTAGTAAACAGTGTGATTTACGAATTAGAAACATCCCGCAACTGCCGCTGGAGTGCGTTGTGATCACGTATACCACGTTAGTGCCCATGTACCGTATGCACAAGTCGCATCATTTCTGGGCTGAACTTAGCACGCTCTACGCTGACGTTCGACAGCGCGGTCCGTGTGCCGACGGCTTTAGCGGCAATGGGCTGCAGACATGTAGACGTGACGAATATAGATGTAGAATGTTTGTAATCTTCGTTTTATTTAAAAAGCATTAAGAGTTTTCACATAAAACATTCGAAGGTAATACTTTTCTACACGCCCCCAGAACGACGTCATGGAGCTTCCGATATTTTTCTCTTTATCATTTATATATACTGAGATCTGTAATGGTCCTATAACACTCGTTTAGGGTATACTTGAAACGTTAAGAATGTTATGCCGTGTTCTGTTTCAAGAAACTCTTCATATCAGTCACAAATCTAGTCTCATGATCCGTACACTCGTGTTTTGTTCACTAGGCAACAGTAAGGAACACCATCGAACGCTTTTCGGAATCAAAGAACACGGCATCAATCAGGGCGTCATGTCCACTGCCATCAGGACCTTGTGGGCGAACAGAGCGAGCTGTATTTCGCAACTGTAATAACGAGGTAAACGTAGAAATCCTGTTCATAATTTGGAATACCTTTCTCTGTTCACTGTCTGACTTAACGATGGCGTAACATGGCGTAACATGTACAGGCAATAAATGTACCTTCAACAATTTCTTGTATACATGAACAATTGACTGGCTGATAGTTTGCAGCACCGAATTGTTAATCTTTCCAGGATGGAACAGGATAACGGAATTACGGCATGAATATTTGTTACAGATAAAAGTCTGATCGGGATAAGATACGTTGAATGAGATAAAAGTGACAAGGGTGTTGAACGAATTTAAAAATGGTTCAAATGGCTCTGAGCACTATGGGACTTAACTTCTGAGGGCATCAGTCTCCTAGAACATAGAACTACTTAAACCTAACTAACCTAAGGACATCACACACATCCATGCCCGAGGCAGGATTCGAACCCGGACCGTAGCGGTCGCTCCGTTCCAGACTGTAGCGCCTAGAACCGCTCGGCCACTCCGGGCGGCTGAACGCATTAGTTCGCTTCCTGAGGCATCATTTCAAGCGTGTTCGAACTTCGGTGGAAACAGCTCTACACTCGCTGCGGTGTAACCTGATTCGGACTTTGGCACCAGGCAACACCTGGAAACTAGCTTTTACGGTATTGGTACATATCCAGCTGTCGAGAGATGCGAAAATCAGAACTATATTTGAAGCCAAAATTATGGGGAGGAAATGTCCGTATGATGAACTCCGCCATTTCTCATCGCTGTTAGAAAGAAAAACCATCTGATGAGAGTAGGACCACTTTACCATTCTTTCGCTAGAGTCTGTCATTACGGCAGTAAAAGAACGTAAAGTGCAGATGGAACCTGTAAGGTACACCTCCTCGGAACTATCACAGGCTTATAAGCTCCGCGGATTGATTCACATACGGCTGAGTTAGCCCCTCTTTTAACCTCAATCTACCATAGATCCCTCTGACCAACAAGGTAGCATCAATGGTCACCGTTATATATATACACTCCTGGAAATGGGAAAAAGAACACATTGACACCGGTGTGTCAGATCCACCATACTTGCTCCGGACACTGCGAGAGGGCTGTACAAGCAATGATCACACGCACGGCTCAGCGGACACACCAGGAACCGCGGTGTTGGCCGTCGAATGGCGCTAGCTGCGCAGCATTTGTGCACCGCCGCCGTCAGTGTCAGCCAGTTTGCCGTGGCATACGGAGCTCCATCGCAGTCTTTAACACAGGTAGCATGCCGCGACAGCGTGGACTTGAACCGTATGTGCAGTTGACGGACTTTGAGCGAGGGCGTATAGTGGGCATGCGGGAGGCCGGGTGGACGTACCGCCGAATTGCTCAACACGTGGGGCGTGAGGTCTCCACAGTACATCGATGTTGTCGCCAGTGGTCGGCGGAAGGTGCACGTGCCCGTCGACCTGGGACCGGACCGCAGCGACGCACGGATGCACGCCAAGACCTTAGGATCCTACGCAGTGCCGTAGGGGACCGCACCGCCACTTCCCAGCTAATTAGGGACACTGTTGCTCCTGGGGTATCGGCGAGGACCATTCGCAACCGTCTCCATGAAGCTGGGCTACGGTCCCGCACACCGTTAGGCCGTCTTCCGCTCACGCCCCAACATCGTGCAGCCCGCCTCCAGTGGTGTCGCGACAGGCGTGAATGGAGGGACGAATGGAGACGTGTCGTCTTCAGCGATGAGAGTCGCTTTTGCCTTGGTGCCAATGATGGTCGTATGCGTGTTTGGCGCCGTGCAGGTGAGCGCCACAATCAGGACTGCATACGACCGAGGCACACAGGGCCAACACCCGGCATCATGGTGTGGGGAGCGATCTCCTACACTGGCCGTACACCACTGGTGATCGTCGAGGGGACACTGAATAGTGCACGGTACATCCAAACCGTCATCGAACCCATCGTTCTACCATTCCTAGACCGGCAAGGGAACTTGCTGTTCCAACAGGACAATGCACGTCCGCATGTATCCCGTGCCACCCAACGTGCTCTAGAAGGTGTAAGTCAACTACCCTGGCCAGCAAGATCTCCGGATCTGTCCCCCATTGAGGATGTTTGGGACTGGATGAAGCGTCGTCTCACGCGGTCTGCACGTCCAGCACGAACGCTGGTCCAACTGAGGCGCCAGGTGGAAATGGCATGGCAAGCCGTTCCACAGAACTACATCCAGCATCTCTACGATCGTCTCCATGGGAGAATAGCAGCCTGCATTGCTGCGAAAGGTGGATATACACTGTACTAGTGCCGACATTGTGCATGCTCTGTTGCCTGTGTCTATGTGCCTGTGGTTCTGTCAGTGTGATCATGTGATGTATCTGACCCCAGGAATGTGTCAATAAAGTTTCCCCTTCCTGGGACAATGAATTCACGGTGTTCTTATTTCAATTTCCAGGAGTGTATATATATATATATACGTGGGAGAGTGTCACGGAGATGCTGGTGAAACAGAACTGGTAGACACTTGAAAATATACGTAAACCATTTTGATAAAGCCTATATACAAAGTTTCAAGAACTTTTTTTTTAAATGTTAACTCTAGGAATATACTATAACTGCCTACATATCTCTCCCGCAGGGATCGTGAGATCAAGAGTAGATTAATTATAGCACCTACGCAGGCATTTAAAAATCATTCTTCACGCGTTCCATACGTGAATGGAACGGAAAAGACCCTAACAGCTGGTACAATCGGACGTACCCTCTGCCATGCACTTCACAGTGGTTTGCAGAGTTTGGATGTAGATGTAGATAGGAAAAATGGGAGTCGATACTGAAGACATACAAGATTCAGTTTTAGAGTCAGAGTTTAACAGAGCTTTGGAAGGCTTGATACGGAATTTTTATAATCATTGGAGGCAGTAGCAGCCAAGAAACTATTAAAGTTGGTGTGTAGAATCTATGAGATTGGCGACATACCATTACACTTTCGGAAAAATATCGTCTACACATTTCCGCACACAGCAAGAGCAGATAACTGTAGCCGGCCGCGGTGGTCTCGTGGTTGTAGGCGCTCAGTCCGGGACCGCGCGACTGCTATGATCGCAGGTTCGAATCCTGCCTCGGGCATGGGTGTGTGTGATGTCCTTAGGTTAGTTAGGTTTAAGTAGTTCTAAGTTCTAGGGGACTGATGACCACAGATGTTAAGTCCCATAGTGCTCAGAGCCATTTGAACCATTTTTAGATAACTGTAAGAACTATCGAGCATCCACGTTGCTGATAAGAGTGAAACACAGAACTGTACAAAAATGTTAAATGATACAAGATGTTTAATACTCTCATAAAAAATAGGAATAAGCTATAGGAAAGACGGGCAACACATATTAATATTATAAATGCGAAAGTAATTCTGTCTGTTACGCTTTCACAGATAAACCGCTGAACCGATTTTAATGAAATTTGATATGCAGGCATCCTGAAAGATGAGGAACAACATAAGCTGCTTTAGAAAGTGCATAGTACAACATAACTGATTTGAAGAATATAACACAAACTATGGAGACATAATTAATCTTTGAAAAAGTTAATTACTTTTTGACTTTTGAACTTTCAACATAATGAACACAATGCTTAAACAACGCTCAGGGTATTTAATCGGTACTTCTGTACTAATGTCAGTCACAAGCCAGTCTGATTTTGGCAGCTTTTACGGCTTCTGAGACGCTTAAAGACTCACAACGGCGGCACTAGTTAAGTGTTTTACGAGAAGCAGAGAGGCGTCATGCCTTCAAGGGGAGAACGTTGGAGGCTTTTAGCAAGGCTCCACTTGGTTATCATACGCGATCAAACCAGCTGTTAACAGGCAGACTCATTAGGACACCTAACGTTACTGCACGTACGAATGTTATAAAATCTGTGACGCACTGAACTAAAAATTACTTACTTTCTTTTTTGTCAATTTAACGCTATTTAATAATTTTAGAAACTCCACATTTTACTTTAGCTCTGTCACCATCACTCATTATAGCAAAACCACTGACAGGCGTCATCAGCTCTTATACAGAATTTAAAAGAACCAAAAGTGGAGAAGTAAGACTATAACACCAAGAACGAAGCTAAACTGTAAGTCACCCTGTAACAGGCTGGGTAAGTTAGTTCAAAGGTCGAAAGAAGACAACGGGATTACACATCCAACAGAACCATATCTATTAAAATTGGGGTGTTGGAAACAATCTTCGGATTGTGACAGCTTTAATATACGACTCCGAGGTCCTGTGAGCATCCAGCCTAACAAGTGTGGCCGTATTAATGCCTGTTTGGTGCTGATGAATGTGCTGGCAAATTGTACCACGAATGCTAACAATTACAGTGATTTACTTCTCAAGAAGCAAAGATAGAGCGCCAGAATGGATCAATGTGGTACTACGGTGACCCAAAGTTTCAAGTTGTAGTGAGACAGCTTGTACTGTGTTTAAGTAGGTAGATGGTTAGTATTGTGTTACAGTTCATCAGGCTCTTCCTCTTCCAAGGAAAGGACTTTTGCAGGGAAGTAGTTCTCAGACAATAAAACCAATTTCCAAGGTGAAGGCGTTGTTCCTGAAGGTACTTATGAATTTTTACGCACGGTAGCCTCGCAATTAAAAGGAATGCTAGTGTCTTAAACTCAATAGCACGCAAATAAACGCCAAGTTTCGATTCTCTAAGAGAAATAAGTCAGCGGGCAATTTTTCGCATGTAGAGTTCGTGTCCCCTGGTCGGCACTGTGTTACCTTGGACGGAAGCACGGTGACATCATTTATAGTATATGTTCACAGTGACACCTGAAAGTAAAGTGGAGTTTGAAGTTATGTCTCGAGTCTAAACACTGGTGTGAAAGTATTAAAATTGGTGGGCCAGCTAGTTAGTTACCCGTGGAGACTACGGACTGTTTATACACTGTTGGATATGCTGTAAGGATTATCCAAAAATCAACAGGCGCAAAAAGTACAGCACGTGTTATTTGCTAATTTTGGTGGATTCCGCCTTACAACTTGTGAATTTTCATCGTGTGTAAAAAAGGAAGAACACAGACCAATAAACGAGGGGCTTTACAGTTTCGTATGCAAATACTTGTTAACTTTTGGTTTTAACTTTGTTTAATACTTTGATGAAGTCAGAGTGCTTGCATTCAAATTGTATACTGGGAATGGTACACTTTTGCTGAGTGTAGTTAAGTGTTTTGATTACCCACTTTGGTGGTTATGACTGATATTTTTCAGTCTGGCACCGCATGACCGCTACGGTCGCAGGTTCGAATCCTGCCTCGGGCATGGATGTGTGTGATGTCCTTAGGTTAGTTAGGTTTAAGTAGTTCTAAGTTCTAGGGGAGTGATGACCTCAGATGTTAAGTCCCATAGTGCTCAGAGCCACTTGAACCATTTTGACTGATATTTATTTCAGCAGGCGAGTGAGGTAATGTTTGAATTTTGAGAATCTATGAAGTGTTCAACTTGCGGCGTAAATTATTTGGTCACGAAGAGGTTAAGGTCTTGTCATGGAGGGTAGCTCATTGATTGTGTGTGTGTGTGTGTGTGTGTGTGTGTGTGTGGAAGTGATCAGCCACTCTCGCTATGTGAGTGGTCATTTTAGTCTTTTTATGCTATTATACCCAGGTGTGAGAAAATTTTAGAACAAAAACCTGTTAGGCACAGCAACAGGTTATAGTATTTTCTGAATAAAGACAGTCTCGATTGCAGGATTATTATTATTACTACCACTTACGCGTTACGGCCTTGTAAGGCATCACAAGATTATCTGATGAGAAAATTTTAATGTAACAAGCAGTAACGTATTGAAGTATGACTCTAGACTGTGCAGTCAAGCACATATGGATAATAATGTGTGTCTAAACTCACGTAAAAACGTAGAAGAAGAAACTTCATTCGTCAGCTGCCACAAAAGGGCATAAAATAAAAATAAAAATCATCGGGATAAGGCATCAACTAGTCAAAAGTCTTATCGGAAATGAAAAGAATCTAAAAGGGAACGAAAATAAAAAGTAAAATTAATGAGATCCAATAAGATTGTAAAACAAAAAACTTGAACTTTTACACACCTTACATGTGCTAAGACCGGATCAGCATAGTGTACATCGAGTACATAGTTCGATTCGTTTCATATAAGACTTTTGACGAGAGGATGCCTTATCCAGACCATTCTTATTACGCGCTGGTGCGGCAATTGACGAATGAAGTTCCTGCTTGTATATTTTTATGTGAGTTTATATATCTATTATTGTCCCCACATGCATGACGGTACATTTAGAATCATGCTTCAGTACGTTACCGTTCATTACATTCATTTTTTTTTCTATTCTCTTCAGATATGTGATGATACCTCACAAGGACGAAACGCGTAAATGGTAATAATAAAAACAATTTTGCCACTGATAGTGCCTCTATTCAAGAAAAACAGTGTGTCTTTGGCGACTTATTAACCACACCTCCGCAACGTTCCTCTTACCATTTGAAACTGTTCGTGCGAGGTACAAAAATTCTTGTGGAGATGTGATACATGTGCGTGACACAGAGATATACAAAGGAAATTCTAGCTCAGCTGCGTGCACCATTCGTTACAGTACGAGTCCTCGTGTGTCAAAACGTTTTCATAATCGGGCATTAGTAAACATAAAATAAATATTCGGTGACACGGCTTACTGCCCCTGGAACCTGTTCCACTGTCACTGGCCCAGGGCAGTTACGGGAAGAGTGGTGGTCGTTGCCGACTATTAGAGGGATATGAGGCGCTGCCAGGGCCCGGCCGCGCCGTCTGAGCGTCCGTCACATACGTTCGCTGTGTAAAGCACGTCACTGGCCAACACAGCTAGGAGGACACTCGCATTCTTTCTTGCATGCCACCTACCAGTCGAGTTAGAAGTGAGTTTGTAACCAATAAATTGTTGTCATAGTCCACACCTGCCTCCGTAAATGTTTAGCAGTTAAAAATCTGCTTTTAAGATCTCTGTTCTAACATTAGTAATCTGTTCGAAGCCTTCCGATGTCACCGACTGTCTTCCAATCGTAAACACTCCATCCAAAAAGTTCGGAGACAAATTTTATTCCTGACGTATAAGCGACTTCAGTGCAGTAACTTCAGTAACAGCTTGATCTAACAATGACTAAACAACAGATGCACAATTCAGAATCTATGAAATGTTCGACCTGCGGCTTAAGTCATTTGGTCGCGAAGAAGTCAAGGTCTTGTCTTGTCAGGTAGCTCACTGATTTTGTATGTGTGTATATATGTGTGTGTGTGTGTGTGTGTGTGTGTGTGTGTGTGTGTGTGTGTGTGTGTAAGCGTATCTCGCTACATGAGTGCTAATTTTAGTCTTTTCTGTGCTGTTATATATGGATTTTCAGAATTTTTTAGAACAAAAACCAAGTTTTTCGGTTGCTATATGGCTTTGATGGCGCGAAATTGGTAAACACTGATCGCGGTACTGACAGACTTTGTTTTCCAGTTTTGAAATTTTGAAAGTTTTTGTTGTATCCTGCCTACTCGCCAAATATGGAGTGCCTAGGAAACCTGCTTCTCGGATCGCTAGACAACAATTCAAGCAAATCGTATTAATGAAGTTTATTACAGAACGAAACGATTCCGTGTTTAACTTTGTGAAATACAGATGTATGGCAGGCAAAGGGCGACGGTCCCGCCTGGCTGCAGTTCAGGCGGTTTGGCGGGCACACCACGGCAGCTGCACTTCTGGGCGGAGTCGGTAAACATCACCTCCCTCTCCATGCAGCACGACGTTCGCTACACCGAAGCAGTTTGTCGACTTAGTCGGTATCGGTGACTGTGGCGGTCATCATCACACTTGTCATTGGTGTACTAGCTGGTACCAGTGCTCAGGGAAGCTTGTTGTTGGTGTTAAAATCTGTAGGGCGCCGCTAAACGACTGACTTGGCTGTACGGCCGCTGTGCTCGTTATGGCACGCTGAGAGGGCCGAAGTTATCATGAAGCAAGTAACGTTGACTGCGCAGTAGGTGTCAGGAGTTATTGTGGAAGAATACATTTTGATAACTGTGAATGGTGTTGAGTCGTAATGTTTTCCCATTTGGTAAATTAGACATGTACCTTGAAGACATGTGTCTTGCAGAATCGTTATCCATACACGTTCTTCATAAACTGAGTATATGGTAATGTACTGCACAGTTAAAACTTTTCTGTTGAAAAGGAGTGGGGTTGCATTCTCAAAATCATTTATGTTGTGTACTATCTTGCAAAACGAAGTCATAAATTTATAAGTATTTGATTTTTGTTGTAAGTAATTGCTTCAAATATTGCCTTGTTGTGATTGTATGTGAAATTACTTGTAATTAAGCATTCGCAAATTGTACCTTATTGATATTATAGTGTAAGAAATTATATAAAGTATTTTCAAATGCATTATTATTACTATTATCATTTCTGTCATGTGAGGAATCCTTACAATAAAATCGAGATTGTAAAATTCTAACATAGAAATTATTACAGGGGGTTTTTAAAATTATTTTAAAGTAATGTTTGTTGGCTGTTAATGTTTTAATCAATAGATGTGTCTTAAATGAATGTCACACCCACATCCTTCCACTCACTCAAACTATAACAGTTCCCTTTCATTCCATGTTCTCCTGCTGTTTTACCTTCACTTTGTTACGTTTCTATACAATTTAGTCCTCCATCACAATTAAATTTCAGTTTCCCCAAATTTGTTGGGTAATTTCTTATCGCCATCACCTACAGAATCACAAGCATATACAGGGTGAAGCGAAATTCGCGCATTCGAGCTTCGCAGAGCGACTCCTCACATGCTAGCGATAAAAAATGTCTCTCACAAACTTTCGTCCGGCGAGTACATCCGGAAGAAAAAGGACTTTAAAGAATGGCAATCTGCCAACACTGTAACAACATGTATGGTAACTACATCTGTCAGCACGAATTTGCAGTGAGTACAGTTTGTTCAGGGAATAGAGTTTTGGATTAGCTTGCAGGAGGTCGAGGGTACGATCCTGAGTTGGTGCACATTTTTTTTTTAATTTCCCATTTAATTCTGACATTTCAAACTGTAATAAACGCCGTTTCTTAGGTCACATGTATCCTAAATTTATAACATTTTGTAACGCTCAACATAACAAATGTGTGGTTAGACAAAAAAGAAATAGACAATTGAAACAAATGACCTGCCATAGGACAGAATAACTACGAAAACAATATTCGAGATGCTTAAGATGATAGCACATTACAATAAGACAATATCTAATTGTCATTTATACTACATGTAATATGAGCGCTCAACTGTCACACATTAGCAACCAGTGACAGTAATAATGTTCATGAGCGCATGACTTTCACAACAGAATATGTGGTCCTCAGAACAACAGATACTCAAAGCGACCTCCTTGCACGTCCAAACATTGCGCAGCCCGCCGTATCACACAGTTCTGGACCCTACGCAGCAAAGCTGCGTCTACAGTAACAAGAGCAGCATGAACACGCGCTTCCAATTCTTTCACATTCGTCGGCGGAGTAGAGTACACGTGCTCCTTCTGGCGTCCACACAGGAAGAAATCCAGGGGATTTATGTCAGGTGAACACGGTGGCCATAATAATGGACCTCCTCGTCCGAACCATTTCCCTGGAAATATTCTGTCCAAATGTCGTCGCACATTAATTCTACAGTATAGAGGTACACCATCATGTTGGAACCATATCCTCTGCCGAACATGTAGTGGAACATCTTCCTGCGCATCAGGTAGATAGTTTCAGAGGAATGCGTGATACCTTCGTGCAGTCAATTGGTCAGGCAACATGTGGGGGCCCAAACATCTAATGACCAATATTCCAGGCCCGATGTTGAAACCAAAACGAACTTGATGTCCACGGTCGAGGGTGACGTGCGGATTAACCTCACACCAATGGTGGGCATTGTGCATATTGAAGATACTCTCACGAATGAATGCTGCATCATCCAACCATATTACGATGTTAATGATGTCATCGTTGACTTCCTGTTGGTGTTGGAACCATTCACAGAACTTATTCGCTGATGACGATTTACAGCATGTAGGTGTTGCGTGAAAGGATAATGATAGGGGTGTAGCCCATGCTCGTGCACCACGTTAACGACCAAGTGTTGCGAGACACGCAGCTGCCTTGCTACGCTACGTGTACTTCGCTGAGGTTTTTGGTCTATGACCTCCAGAATAGCTACCTCAGTAGCTGGAGTACGGCGATTCCGTGGACGATCTCTGTCGCGCGATGGTAGAAGGAGAAACATGACTCCCGAAGGCGCAGCTCCTGACAATGAAACACATTTTTATCTGGATGGCGTCGACGAGGATATCTAGCAACATATTCACGAGCGGCAACACCAGCCCGATTATCAGATGCACCAAGGACCAGTAGCATATCCACATATTAATCGTTTGTGTATGCCACTCTGGTTTAGAGGTTTACTTTGAGAAAATTCGATACGTGTACGCATGTACGTTGAAGTCTGTCATGGGCGCATTACTCTGCTCGCAACTAGTACTTGTCTGGTGAACAGCACATACAGTATAAACACACCGTCACTCCTGCGCGCTGTTCCACCTAACATGAATTACCCCTCTGACAGATACTGTTCTGCATGGTTCATCCTGACACCGCTAATTTTGAAATGCTCGGTTTCAAATTACACTGTTCCCTGATGGCAATAGACGTGATATTTCCACTATCTCATCGATAGAATAATAATAGTAAAAATGCATTGAGATAAGTACTAAAGAATACGTGGTTCAAAAAAATCGTTCAAATGGCTCTGAGCACTATGGGACTTAACATCTGAGGTCATCAGTCCCTTAACATGTGGTTACCGTAGTATGTAAGTGCAAATGTTTTTCGGAGGACCCGCTGCAATCGCTGTTGACGATTAAGACGCCAGTTACCATGCCACCTGGACTACATTTACCAAACAAAAAACATATGCTTCAAGCCAGGATCGAACCATCAATCTCCTGCATGCTAACCCAAAATTACAGCCACTGCACTAACTGTACAGAGGTTGTTAATGTACATCTACATCTACATCTACAATTATACTCCGCAAGCCACCCAATAGTGTGTGGCGGAGGGCACTTCACGTGCCATTGTCATTACCTCCCTTTCCTGTTCCAGTCGCGTATGCTTCGCGGGAAGAACGACTGCCGGAAAGCCTCCGTGCGCGCTCGAATCTCTCTAATTTTACATTCGTGATCTCCTCGGGATGTGTAAGTAGGGGGAAGCAATATATTCGATACCTCAACCAGAAACGCACCCTCTCGAAACCTGGACAACAAGCTACACCGCTATGCAGAGCGCCTCTCTTGAAGAGTCTGCCACTTGAGTTTGCTAAACATCTCCGTAACGCTATCACGCTTACCAAATAACCCTGTGGCGAAACGAGCTGCTCTTCTTTGGATCTTCTCTATCTCCTCTGTCAACCCTACCTGGTACGGATCCCACACTAATGACCAATACTCAAGTATAGGTCGAACGAGTTTTTTGTAAGCGACCTCCTTTGTTGATGGACTACATTTTCTAAGGACTCTCCCAATGAATCTCAACCTGGCACTCGCCTTACCAACAATTAATTTTATATGATCATTCCACTTCAAATCGTTGCGTACGCATACTCCCAGATATTTTACAGAAGTAACTGCTACCAGTGTTTGTTACGCTATCATATAATCATACAATAAAGGATCTTTCTTTCCATGTATTCGCAATACATTACATTTGTCTACGGTAGGGGGCAGCTGCCACTCCCTGCACCAAGTGCCTATCCGCTGCAGATCTTCCTGCATTTCGCTACAATTTTCTAATGCTGCAACTTCTCTGTATACTACAGCATCATTCGCGAAAAGCCGCATGGAACTTCCGACACTATCTACTAGGTCATTTATATTTATTGTGAAAAGCAATGGCCACATGGCACTCCCCTGTGGCAGGCCAGAGGTTACTTTTACGTCTGTAGACGTCTCTCCATTGAGAACAACATGCTGTGATCTGTTTGCTAAAAACTCTTCAATCCAGCTGGTCCGATATTCCGTAGGCTCTTACTTTGTTTATCAGGCGACAGTGCGGAACTGTATCGAACGTCTTCCGGAAGTCAAGGAAAATAGCATCTACCTGCGAGCCTGTATCTAATATTTTCTGGGTCTCATGAACAAATAAAGCGAGTTGGGTCTCACACGATCGTTGTTTCCGGAATCCATGTTGATTCCTACAGAGTAGATTCTGGGTTTCCAGAAACGACATGATACGCAAGCAAAAAACATGTTCTAAAATTCTACAACAGATCGACTTCAGGGATATAGGTCTATATTTTTGAGCATCTGCTCGACGACCCTTCTTGAAGACTGGGACTACCTGTGTTCTTTTCCAATCATTTGAAACCTTCCGTTCCTCTAGAGACTTGCGGTACACGGCTGTTAGAAGGGAGGCAAGTTCTTTCGCGTACTCTGTGTAGAATCGAATTGGTATCCCGTCAGATCCAGTGGACTTTCCTCTGTTGAGTGATTCGAGTTGCTTTTCTATTCCTTGGACACTATTTCGATGTCAGCCATTTTTTCGTTTGTGCGAGGATTTAGAGAAGGAACTGCAGTGCGGTCTTCCTCTGTGAAACAGCTTTGGAAAAAGGTGTTTAGTATTTCAGCTTTACGCGTGTCATCCTCTGTTTCAATGCCATCATCATCCCGGAGTGTCTGGATATGCTGTTTCGAGCCACTTACTGATTTAACGTAAGACCAGAGCTTCCTAGGATCTTCTGTCAAGTCGGTACATAGTAACATGTGGTTACAGTGTTGCCTGATTGCCACTCTTTGAAGTCATCTTTCTGCCGGATGTACTCGCCAGATAAAAATTGATGAGAGTCATTTTTTTATCGGTGGCATGTGAGGAGCCGCGCTGCGAAGCAAGAGTGCACAAATTACGCTTCACCCTGTATACTTGATATAAAAAATTATGCAAACTAATTAAATCGATATCCTTCATATGTATGGTGTAGGTTTTTAATACCTAGCATCCTATTGGTACGGGAAATCGATTGAATATAGTTTAAACAAAAGATCGCTAGTAAAAGACACATACCGCCAACTCCGCACACACCCTCGTGAGTTGGGGTACACCGTCGGTTCCCGTGAAGTGACGACACAGCTGTCAGCTGCCGAACCATGCACAGGTGTCCGTTCGGGTCCTGCAAGCATGCGGCAGTGGCATCCCTTTCATATTTAACACATGATGAAATTCCTGTTATGTGTTCACCTAGCCACCGTAGTTGGCATGATAACGCATAGCTGCAGTGTGGGTCGAGCGCCAAAAGAGATGTTTCCACAGCAGTTAAAAGGTCCTCAATGTTATACTGATGTCACATGTCTATGTAAATAACAGACAAATCCCCCCTTTGGACGTGCTATAGGAATCTGTTGCAGTGCTTCCCAGAATAACACAGGTTGCATTGTTCGTTATGAAACTGAAGTATCGGTTTTACACCCAAGATGTGACAGGGGAATGGAGCACATTGCATAAATCTTCGTTCATTTAGAGGAAGGTGTCACATTTCATCACACATGAGATGGAAGTCCTCTGATGATCGAGAGGTTTACTGTTAACGACTGCAAAGAGACACTCCTCTAAGAGCCTCACACAACATGCAGTTGTATATGAGTTGAACGCAGGCTATGTCACTCAACTGATTCATCCTGAGAGAACATCAGGAAAAAATGGTCAAATGACCTGCAGTAACTTCACCCCTCTCTCTCTCTCTCTCTCTCTCTCTCTCTCTCTCTCTTTAGAGTGCCCCATCAAGCTACCATTAAATCGTACCCCGATTGCAAGTAAGTTTAGAGGCAGATGGATCTCTGTCTTCCTGAAGAGCGTCAAATACAGCAGTCAACTCGCGTGTATCAGTGTTACCTCAATAGACATACAGTAGAATGCTGCTTCAACGGATAAAAAGTGATTGTTTCCTGGTTCCCTTCGCTTCCATGTCGATGTTTACTCGGGTTCCTCTTGCTGTCGCATATTTTTTCCATGTACAAATTGTTCTGCCCCAACCAGAAGACATGCAAGTACTTCCTCAATTTCCCTGCATTTCGGTGTATGTTCTCTCAATTTATACGTGTATTTCGCAATTCTATCGACTTTATGTCAGTTCTAGCCATGCGATCATGACATAACCTCTCGTTCCATGTTCTAAAATTGCTTGCAAATGTAGTACAGCTGCCAACACCTAGCGCAAATGCACTGATCAGAAGGCATAGCATAGCACTGTATGCGACTGTATCCAGTCGCCTCCACTCCACGTATTCCACATTTGCATAGCGTCTGCTCTGTTTTTGTACGTCTGTGTATGTAATGTCTAAATTGTAACTACATTATTTATTCATCGACAAATACGTAATGGCAGGAGGTTTTCTTGTAGTGCGAAAACGACACCCATCTGATGCAAGTGTGGACATATCATAATGTTTTTATACACCTATAATCAATAGTCAGAAATGTTATGCTGCTGCTTGAACATAAAGGTACCGTGGCTTATGTTCCCAACACACGTTTGTGGGTAGTAATCAAACTACTAATAATGTAAAAACAAAAAAAAAAATACGTATGTCTAGTCGTAATGGAAGGATAGATTCGACGTGGCGAATTGTGATTTCAACACACTCTGGAGTATATCCGAACATAAGTGGTGATAGATTCATTTCAGAAACAGCCTCACAATATAGTAATGCAAGTGTTCAGCTGGACCTGCTATAGCCTAAAAACAGGACAGGCAATACGGCTATAACAATATGTCCCCTCATCGGCACCCCTAAGTGTACCCTCGCATTTGCTATGTTGTTCTATTGATAGAGATGTTGATTACAGTACATCAGCCCATGTCGGTAATGTCTTTCCAAGCATTATTTCCCCAGGCGCGATATTCATTATCACATAGTGCCGGATGCCTGTTTTTCATAACACTTGTTTGAGAGAATCTTGGCAGGATGCAGCACCTTCCAGAAGCGCTGATTCGAAGTCTTTGTCAGATAATTACCTAGGACTGACGAGAATCGAGACATATAGCCGGTGTGAGTGAAGGCATACCATAATTTTTTCGGGCACTGCACAGATATAAAAGATAACTGCACTGTTTGTGTAAATTATGTATATGTTGCAGTGTAATGTTACTGTGGCTTATGTTGTGGCATGACCAGAGAAAACCAGTGTGTGTCCTATCATGCGAGATGTATCGATTTGGCACATCGATAACCATGAGGGTATGAGAGAGATTTTTACATGGAAAATTATGTGCGCTATAGATACTGAGACATCGATTGGTGTCAGACTGCAGCAGCAATAGTAATATTTAATTGTAGTTACACTAGTAAATATGTTCCTGGTTCCCAATATTCTTGTCAGTCTTGTATGTATTTGATGATCTGTTGGCAATCTTTGCGGGGTTTAGCTGTCGGTGCAATGTGGCGATATGTACAAAATAGTTTTGTTGCTGAAAATCTCGTCTGCAAAAAAGAATGGCGGATGGTGCTCCCACATCGGCAGGAGCAGCAGTTTGACAGGTGAATTCAGTGATGAATGGGCTGTCCCATTAGGATTGCTAGGAAGAATGCAACCTATGTTATTCTGGGAAGCACTGCAACAGATTTCTATAGTGCATCTGGGGGGGGGGGGGGACTTGACTGTTATTTACATAGACATGTGACATCTGTATAACATTGAGGACCTTTTAGCTGCTGTGGAAACATCTCTTTCAGTGCTGGACCCACAGCACTGCTATGCATTACAGCACTAGCAATGGTGGCTAGGTGAACACATACTTCGACAGGATTTTCTCAGGTGTCAAGTATGAGAGGGATGCCACTGCCTCATGCTTGCAGAAGTCGAACAGACACCTGTGCATGGCTTGGCAGCTGACAGCCACATTGTCACTTCGCAGGGACCGACGGTGCACCCCAACTCCTGGGGCGTGTATGGATTTGGCAGGATGTGTTTTTACTAGCAATCTTACGTTTAAACTATATTCCAAAGATTCTCCTGCCAATAGAATGCTGGGCATTAAAGAAACTACCCCATACATGTGAAGGATATCGATTGTATAATTAATTTGTATAAATTTTTTATATCAATGTGGTGTTAGCAGTAAAATAGCTAAGGGGTGGGTGTGGGTGTGTGGGTGATATGGAGCAGAGAAGCAGGTTAAGTGCAGAACACTAAGTTAATTTTCATAATTTATTTGCATAATTTTATGTAAAGTGCAGTGCAATAGTTTTAGAGGGTGGGGATGGGTGACAAAGAAGAGTGCGCCTGAAATGGCATTCAAAAGCGTGTCAAATTTGAAAAGTGTACCAGTAAATTGTGGGAGGACATAACTAATAACTTAATATGGTATCAAAGGCCGTACAATAGTTTAAGAGGATGGAGGTGACATGGAAAGCCACTTAACAGAACAATAGGTTAAGTGCCAACAAAGGGCCATACATTTGGTTAAGACACACAGAGTGCAGTGCCGAACATTAGGTTATGCTACATGTTTGACTCTTACAAGAGCTGCATCTTTCCAAAAAGCTGAGAATGATATGCAAGAGATTTCCCACCCCTGCAAACTAATTTTTTTGTAAATAAACAATATACCCTTGAATTTCCTGTTACAAGTTCCTTCCTCTCGACAACAGAGCCACCAGTTTCCATATATTTCATACATTGCTTTGAATCCCATAAATTGTTTAAATAAACAATATTTCAAACATTGTCTAAATTGTTTAAACAATAGTCCATACACAGCAATCGAATTCCCTCCAAATGACCGATCAACTGAGTGTTTTCCCGCCAGTTTCTGGGAGGGAGGGTGGGAGGGGATAGGGGTGTTACCAGATGGGGAGAAGTTAATTAACTGAACAAATTTAATTAAGTAGTCAATCAAATTGATAAGAGTGAGAGGGGCTATTCCAATAATGCAGGCCTGAAAGTGTACCTATAGTAGCGATGGGGAGGGTGTGTGTTGGAGGTTTCCCATGGGGGGAGGGATGAGTGGGGGGGGAGCAACAGGTTAAGGATCCGTCAGTCAAAAGTAGGATCTTTTAGGAGAACAGTAGTTTATGTACCTGACACTCAAAGGAGAAAATAGGTTTGTCCCTGAGTGCATACCTGCCCCTGATGTAGGCAACCCGCACTAACGAATGCGCTAGAACGAAGCTTGTTCTACTACTAAGGGGCCATTCAAAACCATTCGACAAAATTTGAACTCAATTCGAAGCAGAAACGCGTGATTACTCTTTTTTTGCCGTCCTGTTTTGTGGTCGCCTGAGGTGTGATCTACAATAACCGATGATGGACCGAACTGCTACAGCTATGCTGATGCTAACCACGAAGCCAAGACTGGTAGCCAGTTGCAGCTGGTTAGTAACACCGCTCCACAATGTCAAAGATATCCGCCTGTATTATACCCACTAATAACAAAACCTAACCTTGCATGACCTCTCACAGGCATCAAGGAAACCGTTACTGCTCTTACAACTCGACCCAACTATTGCAGAGGTTTTCTTCCCTTGGATTTTGCCTTGGCACTTTTTTTCCTCTGCCCTTCACACCGCTATCCTTCATTCGGCTCTCGACCCAATCTATTTTTAGATCACGAATTAATGGTTAATCATAATCAGACGATTGCAAACATCGCAGTATCCCCCATCCTGAGAGATCGCAGTTAGTGAAAATTAACCAATGTGCGTAGATGGCAGTAGATCTTTTGTGTTGGCCATCATGCCAGAGTGGGCGTGGAGGGGCTCTACCTTATTTTAAAAAAAACAAAAAGTGGCGTGATAAGAAGTGTGCAACATTGACACAAGCGTGAATAAAACGGCAAAGGTTCTCTCTAAGACCCCACAGTTCGGCAATATTGTCAGTGTCACCAGCCCACGTTTGTTGAGCACTTTAAAAACGCACCTGCACAGAGAGAACACGTGAATGTGTCCCGGTCACCTTCTATTAGGCATGCTGGAATGAAGAGTTGTAAAGTGATTGCCCACCTGCGCGGGCCTAGGACTCTCGATGGGTTTTCTCTGACCAGGTGTATTTTTAAACTGCTCTACAAATGTGGGCAGGTGGCGCTGAGGTTGTTCCCGAACTGAGGTGTCTTAGAGGGACTTTTACCATTTTATTCACGCATGTGTCAATGCCGTACGCCTCTGTGATCACGCCACAGGAAGATGCAAAACAGGATTGCTGAAAAGACATAAGCATCCTTTGCTACTTCGGATCACGTTCATATTTCGGCGAATGGTTTTGAACGGTCCCTTGTGGATCCACACTGTACAACAGAGCAAAAATTGTGGTCACACTGCACTCCAAAGGGGTGCGGTCACATTCAGTGGGGTTGCTAGGCGACGATGTTCTTATATAAGGGTTAAAGCGGCCGTGGAGTGTCAGCAGTGTCAAAGATTGTGAAGAACGTCGTCCTGTTGCTCAACGCAGTGCGAACTGTGGGTTTCGACGTCAAAATGTGTGGTAATCAACGCCTCAATGTAAGGGAGGTCAGCAGAACTTCTGTGAAGTTTGGAAGGTAGGAGATGAGGTACCGGCAGAAGTGAAGCTATGAGGGCGGGTCCTGAGTTGTGCTGGGGTAGCTCAGTTGGTAGATCACTGGCCTGCGAACGCCAAAGGGGCCAAGTTCGCGTCCCTGTCTGGCACTCAGAGTCGATCTGCCAGGAAGTTTCGAATTGAGATCCTCGCTGAACACATGGCACTCAGCGTCTGAGTCTACTCTGGTTCTGCACCATATAAGTCTCTCTTGTCTGCGTGTCGTTTCCGTGCAAACATCGAAAGGCAATTCGAGATCTCGACTTAGCTTCCAGAAAGGGCCCCGTTGCAAACAAAATTCCATCTGAACTACTGATAGCCGTGGGAGAGACAGCCATGACAAAAATCTTCCACCTGGAGTGCAAGATGTATGCGCAACAGGCGACATACCGTCGGACTTCAAGAAGAATATAATAATTCTAATTCCACGGCCAGCAGGTGTTGACAGTTGTGATTATTAGCGAACTACTAGTTTAATAAGTCATCTGCAATATTAACACAAATTCTGTACAAAAGAATGGAGAATCTGGTAGAAGCCGACCTCGAGGAAGATCAGTTTGGATTCTGGAGAAATACAGGAACACGCGGGACAATACTGACCCTACGATTTCTCTTACAATATAAGTTAAGGAAAGATAAACCTATGTTTATAGCATTTGTAGACTTAGAGAAAGCTTCTGATAATGTTGATGGAACACTCTCTTTGAAATTCTGAAAGTAGCGGGGATAAAATACAGGGAGCGAAAGGCTATTTACAACTTGTATGGAAATGAAATAGCAGCTGTGAGTCGAGGGGTATGAAAGAGAGACATTAAAAGTAGTAAATGAGTTTTGCTATTTGGGCAGCAAAATAACTTATGACGATCGAAATAGAGAGTATATGAAACGTAGACTTGTAAGTAGGCTGTTTATGTTCTTATATTGGTAACGCCGCCGCCACGTAGCGCTCTCTGTACGAAAATCACTGGCTGTGCTGTGTGCAGTCTGTGGCTAGTTTGCATTGTTGTCTGCCATTGTAGAGCGGCAGCTGAATGTGAACAGCGCGTAGCGTTGCGCAGTTGGAGGTGAGCCGCCAGCAGTGGTGGATGTGAGGAGAGAGATGGCGGAGTTTTGAAATTACATATATTATGACTTGTAATGATATTAAGGTAAATACATTGTTTGTTCTCTATTAATATCTTTCATTTGCTAACTATCCCTATCAGTAGTTAGTGCCTTCCGTAGTTTGAATCTCTTATTTAGCTGGCAGTAGTGGCGCTCGCCGTATTGCAGTAGTTCGAATAACGGAGATTTTTGTGAGGTAAGTGATTTGTGAAAGGTATAGTTTAATGTTACTCAGGGCCATTCTTTTGCAGGGATCTTTGATAGTCAGATTGCGTTGCGCTAAATAATATTGTGTGTCACTTTAGTGAATGTTTGAGTACGTTCAGTTTTGCTCAGCTGTTTGAAAAGCAAATAGTGTAAGAGGTTTATCAGCACAGTCGTGTACAATTGTTCTAAGGGGACGTTTCAGACTAACAATGGCAAGAAAAGCGTTTCTGAAGATGAGAAATTTTTTAATAGAGATTTTTTAAATCGGTTATAGATTTAACTGTCAGGAAGTCTTCTCTGAAAGTAATTTTATGGAGCGTAGCCGTGTACGGAAGTCAAACGTTGACGATGAACAGTTTAGACAAGAAAACAGCTTTCGATATATTGTACTACAGACAAATGTTGAAGTTTGGTGAGTAGATCATGTAACTAATGAGGAGGTACTGAACGGAATTGGGTAGACAGGAAATTTGAGGCACAACTTGGGAAGTGTGTGGAGTCAAAATCGTACAGGAAGAGCATGAGATGAATACGCTAAGCAGATTCAGAAGGATGTAGGTTGCAGTAGTTATTCGGCGATGAAATGGCCTGCACAGGATACATAGCATGGAAAGCTGCATCAAAGCAGAAATTCCCGTTAAAAACTCCTAGGACTTGTATAGGGGAGTGATTACATAATACTTTAAGTAGCAACCAATGTCCAGAAACGTACCGTTCCCGAGCTACGACGGTTTCAATTTAGGTGTCTCATCCTCCTCTGCTTAAGAAACTGAATTAGGCGCGACACAGTACAGTTATTAGGTAACAATTCGGAAGGAAACATAAAGAAACATCCATTTATCACTTAAGCACATATTTTTGTATTAACACTTTGACATTATGTGTTTACATTATTCCGAAATAGAAAAGAACCCAGAATACTGTGCGTACAGAACAGTACTGATGCATTACAATAGCAGCTCGACGTGGCGACCGTCAACGTTGTTACAGGCATTGTGCTTATGAAATATATTCTAGTACACACTGTACATCCCACATGGTGTCTATTAAATTCCTAGTGCAACGGCCAGAACTCTCGCCAGCAGATCTCCCTCTGTCCGTACTGGAGCCTCGTAAATTATACTTTGCATGCGTTAAGTGACATGATGTGACGATAACACTATTGTCTACCAGGACAGGAAACTATGAGTTTTCTCTTTCCCTCAGCGGACATGGACGCGTTACACATCAGAACTGAAACCGTCAGACGGCCGCTGTGGCCGTGCGGTTCTAGGGGCGTCAGTCTGGAACCGCGAGACCGCTACGGTCGCAGGTTCGAATCCTGCCTCGGGCATGGATGTGTGTGATGTCCTTAGGTTAGTTAGGTTTAAGTAGTTCTAAGTTCTAGGGGACTGATGACCTCAGCTGTTAAGTCCCATAGTGCTCAGAGCCATTTTTTTGAAACCGTCGCATAACGGATAGGTACGTTTCCGGACATGGGTTCCTATTAAAAATATTATGTACTCACTCGCCTCTACAAGTCCAATGAATCTGTAACGCGATTGTCCGACCACCCTTTATAGTGGAGTAATTTTCAGTTTATTTGCAGTTGCTTATACTGTAAAAAAAAAGAAAAAAAATTCCCTCCACAGATAGAGCTGTTACCTGTCCGCCACACTGAAGAGCTAGCCACAAGTGTAATACGCCGGCCGTAGTGGCCGAGCGGTTCTAGGCGCTTCAGTCTGGAACCGCGCGACGCTAAGGTCGCACGTTCGAATCCTGCCTCGAGCATGGATGTGTGTGATGTCCATAGGTTAGTTAGGTTTAAATAGTTTTAAGTTCTAGGGGACTGATGACCTCAGCTGTTAACTCCCATAGCGCTCAGAGCCATTTGAACCATCTGTAATACGCTGTTAGTAGGTATTCGACAGCTTCGATTGCATTGTTTCCACTATCATGGCGGGAATACTTTTCGCAGTTTGGGGGCATTTAATTTACATGAGTAGTCTGCAATTCACAATTGAGCGTCTAGTAGAGGGGTGATCGAACCGCCTCCAAGGTATTTCTCTACCGTTCCACTGTCGAAATGCGTTTGGGAAAAACTAGCACTTAAATCTTTCAGTGCAAACTCTGATTTCTCTTAGTTTATTATGATGATTCTACTTCTACTTCTACCTTTGTAGCTGACCATCAAAAAAAACATTTTCACACTCTCAGGAAAAAGTTGGTGATTGAAGTTTCCCGAGCAGATCCTGCCGTAGCGAAAACGCCTTTGTTTCAATAAGTGCCCCCCCCCCCCCCCCTCTACAATTCGCGTATCATACACGTGTCACTCTCTACACTATTTTGCAATAAAACAAAAGGAGAAATCCTTCCTTGAACTTTTTCGATGCGGTTTCCGCACCGTACAGCAACGCTCCAGGAGAGGGAGGTCAAGCGTAGTGTAAACTGTCTCTGCAGTAGATCTGTTGCATTTTCTAAATGTTTTGTCAATAAATTGCAGCCTTTGGTTTGCGTTCTACATGAAATTATCTATGTGACCGTTCCAAATTAATTTATTTCTAATTGTAGTCCCTAAGTATTTAGTTGAATTTACAGCCTTTAGATTAGTGTAATTTGTCGTGTAACCGAAATTTTGCGGATTTCTTTTCGTGCTCATATGAATGACTTCACACTTTTCATTATTTAGAGTCAACTGACACTTTTCGCACGATTCAGAGAGCTTGTCTAAATCATTTTGCAATTGGTTTTGATCAGGTGATGACTGCACAAGTGGCTAAATGACAGTACCGTCTGCAAACACTCTAAAAGGGCTGCTCAGATTGTCTCCTACACCGTTTATATGGATAAGGAACAGAAGAGGGCGTATAACACTTCTCTGGGTAACGTCGGATATCACTTCTTTTTACTCGAAGACATTCCGTCAGTTACTATAAACTGCAACCTTTCTGACAGGAAATCACGAAACTAGTCACATAATTGAGACGACACTCTATAGGTATGCAGTTCGATTAGAAGTCGCTTGTGAGGAACGGCATCAAAAGCCTTCTTGGAAATCTAAAATATTTCCAGTATGAAATTTTCACTCTGCAGCGGAGAGTGCGCTGATATGAAACTTCCGGTCAGATTAAAACTGAATGCTGGACCAAGACTCGAACCTGGGACCTTCGTAGTGAGGACAGTCGTGCTTAGGTAGCTCAGATGGTAGGTCCCGAGTTCGAGTCTCGATCCACCAGGAAGTTTCATATCAGCGCACACTCCACTGCTGGAAACATCCCCCCAGGCTGTGGCTGAGCCATGTCTCCACAATATCCTTTCTTCCAGGAGTGCTAGTTCTGCAAGGTTCGAAGGAGAGCTTCTGTGAAGTTTGGAAAGTAGGAGACGAGGTACTGGCGGGATTAAAGCTGTGAGGACCGGTCGTGAGTCGTTCTCAGGTAGCTCAGATGGTAGAGCACTCGCCCGCGAAAGGCAAATGTCCCCAGTTCGAGTCTCGGTTCGACACAGTTTTAATCTGCCAGGAAGTTTCTAAAGATATTTGACATCCTCTGTCAACAGCACGTGTAGTTTCAAATGCGTCACCTCAGTCTTATCTCTCCCAATATCGGAGGAGGCCCAGAGGCCTAAATTGGCCCTTTCTGCAACCTAGATGTCAAGCAACTTCAGATATTTCAGCACGTCAAGCAATGCGTTATAACAATTACTATTCTAGATTTAAACATGATCAGTTCTCTTCCGTCAAATATACTGACACCCACTTTGCAAGATGTGTCATAGATGCGTCTTAGGTGGCTCCGGTCAGTGCAGCCCATTCTACAAGTGCCAGCAATTCCTGAAACAGATTTATACAGTCTATTAGTAACAGAACTGACTACGAGATAAGTGCAGTAACTTTCTGGTCATTCATTAATTCATCACTAAATGACTATAATATAGTTAAAAGGCTGTACAATATGCTGTCAAAAAAAAAAAAAAAAAAAAAAAAAGACAGCAGCAAGATGCCACATATCCCAATCCAATCCCTTTCTCATCGACATTACATAGGTCACTAACAACATCGCCCTTGCAAATTAAGCACTTCTCTGTCATTGTTTATAGGAACGTATTTTCCATAAATGCTCACCAAACAACTGCAAATAAGTACTCACTTAATACAATGAAAATAACTCCACTATACAAAACAAAATATCGGTGAAAGTATTTCGTCTACTTACATACGAGAACTGGACAGAAAATGCAAGGGATATGCAGTCTGTCTATAAACTGAGAAAAAAGCTGCACTCATGCCGGAGGAAGTCGACTATCCCGGAAGAACGCGGTAACTGCCGTACCGAATAACTAAGAATCAATTTTCTCTCTAACAGTCCAGAACAGTGTGCAGAGATATATGTACAACCCGTCCTTATGCTTTTATTGCGTTTGTATGAGCAGCAATGTAGTGTTGACATAGTTTGTGGAAAAAAAAACACCTCCCCCCACCCCCACCCCCTCCCGTTAGTATATGTGCATTGTTTTGTCAGTGATTCAAAGGTGAGCTGCAGAAGGGTCGTTAGAACTTTGTGAAACACACAGAAGTTGCTCTTTGTGAAGCAGTTTGTAAAGATAATGGACAATCGCGTGATCTCTACCCATTTTGCAGACCTGTGAACGAGAGAATAGCATGAACACAATCCTGCGCCTCTACCCACCACCTGTTACAAACCCAGAGCATAGTTCTTCCATTGATACGGTTCTATTGCACTTTGATGGGACACACTCACATAATGTTTGTTCTAAACCACTTCATTTAACAGTAAACAACAATTTCATACCACTAAAACAATTTTTTTAATAATCTGAGATATTTCCAACCTCTGCAACGCGGAAACCATTAGCCCTAGAGAAAAACTGAATTGGGCCTCGCGTGTAGGAAATTTAATGTAGTTTTGTATGTGGAGACATATTCTCTAGAGCCGTAGTTTTCAAGATATTCAGTATAAACCGATTCAGGTTAAATCTAAAAACATGACCTTTACAAGCACGGACCTCACCCCCACGCTCGCACCCCACCGGTCATGATTTTTAGTACGTAGTTCTTGACACTGCCGTCTACCATTGTACAAAAATTTGCGGCTACACGATTTTTTTCTCCTAAACGACATTGTTTGGTCTTTCTCGACTGAGCTCTTCAACAGAAAGTGAAGACTAATTTGTGTAATCATACTTTTCAATGTCAGGGACGGATTTAACTGTTGTTGTGGATTTTTTACAGATATTTGAGGTAATTGCATCAGTTGTGGAAGTAATTAATCACTGTCGTCAATTCTGCTATTTTTCCTAACAGCTATTGTCTCTCGTGTTGAACAACGGCCCAAAGTATATTCATCGAGTACTGGAGAATGAGACCACTTACCGACTTTCAACGAACTTCTCACATTATTTAAAAGCCTTACGAAACTTTTTCTCGCCGACATTCCGCACAAAATAATGAAAGGAAAAAAGTTGATTGCTCATTACATTTCGATGATCAACAAGTAAAAAACTGCAATATCAGGCATGACATTTTAATTTATTCCTTCTTCACTATTACCGAACTCTATTCGCAACAGATTTTGCAGACAGTATCCAAATACACTGCTCAGTGTAACTGCAAAATTATAGCGCCGGCCGGAGTGGCCGAGCGCTTCTAGGCGCTACAGTCTGGAACCGCGTGACGCTACGGTCGTAGGTTCGAATCCTGCCTCGGGCACGGATGTGTGTCATGTCCTTAGGTTAGTTAGGTTTAAGTAGTTCTAAGTTCCAGGAGACTGATGACCTCAGAAATTAAGTCTCATAGTGCTCAGAGCCATTTGAACCAAAATTATAGCATTTTACAACACATAGTTCGAGAGAGATGGCGTTTTGTACATGAGAGTTCAATTGTTGAAAGATAAGGGTTGGGTGGGTGGCTGAGGAAGAGGGGAGAAGGTATACTGGTTGATTCATAAAGCTGAGAAGCGAGCTTAGATAGAAGCAGACGGAGTGTAGATAGTGAAATTAGTGAGCTTGTGTGAGGGACAGAGATGATTGTTTCATGGTGCTTACAAAACACAGTCAAGCTGCAGTTAACGTAATTAGATAAACGTAACGCCACACTTGGGGCGTGTGCATTATTGCCTGTGGAACCAGCCACTTGCTGTGTTTTAGCTGCACCTCTGCTCGCATCCCATACTACATGCACTTCGTAATCTACGTCTAAACTTAATATACAATAACTTTCAATAAAATGATGAAAATGTATAAAATATCCAGCGCTTTGTGGGGTGAACGGCACAGTGCCAGTGCATAGATAACAGTCGAAACGTCTCGTATGGGACCTAAGTAGGTGATCAGATAACAATGTTAAATATACTTTTAGATACCTCATTTGGAGCGATCACCCACCAAAATCGTCTGTTAGCTAATAGTAGCAGCAGCTTTAGTTTCCAGAAGCTGCTGGATGTATTATCCCAAATAAGAATGGCCGAAGTCAGAAATTCGACAAGAAAAGTAGATGGCGTCACGAAATTGGCGTATACGAAAAAAGTTACTCGCCTCACATAAAAAGCAAAATACAGTTTTAGATGGGAAAAAAATTCAATTTATATTCATTAATTCCGTGTGTCGGAGCAGAGCAAGAAGGCGGAAGGGGGGCGAGGATGAACGACGGCGGCGGTAGACGCTTCGCCCTGTGGCCTTGGCGGGGTGGTTGGGCTGGCGTTTTCACGTCAAATTAGCCGCGGCGTTCAGGGGCGGAGCGGAGCGGGTAGCGGCGCGCACTCATAAAAGTCGGCGGCCGGCGGGCGTGGCGACCAGCCGACCGGAAGGCCATCAGCGGCGGCCCGGAGGCGGCGAGGCGCCGGCGACCATCCAGGCAGCACGGCGAAAAAACTACAGAACCCCCCAGACACACACACACACACACACACACACCACCGTGGTACCCCGCCGGTCTCGGGGCGGACTGGCGATGTTGGAGAGTAACTGTGACTGCACGCTTCAGGATTTAAATGAACCATGCGCCTGATGACGTACACAGTGATTCAGCTGCCCCTACCGATATCGTTATATGCAACCTGCAGTGTCATATAGGGTCAGAAGAAAAAGACTTTACAACTTTGGAATGACACAGAAATGAGAGCTTCGTCAGGTGTGTCATTTTGTAGGAAGCAACCTCAAGTTCATGTAATGTGTCAGTACCCGATTCCGCCACCTAGAGCGTCAGCATAGAGCAAAGTTAAAATGACTGCTTTCACTCGTGAGGAATTCCACAGATCGATGAAGATGACCGCAATGCGATGGTTTCCTACTGCCTCATTTCCTCGCGGAAGACAGAGGTTTCCTCGATAATCGCTTCCCATGTCCATGGATTCGCCGTGAAGGGCCAGTCCCATGGCCATTTCATTCCCCAGATTTGACGCCGCCACATGTCTTTCTCTGGGGTTTCATTGAAGACTACCAAACAATTCAGCTGACCTGAAAAAAACGAATCTACGCTGTCGTTGCACATGTTACGCCAGAATTACTGCCATGAGTGTGGGAAGAAATTGACTACCGGTAGGATATTTGCCGCAGCGCACATGGTAGTCAAATCGCATCAAAATGACACTTGACACTTTTATGCGAAACTTGAGGTTGTTTGCTACAAAATGATATATCTTCCGATTCTGTGTGTTACGTCAATAAATTTCTATAGTGTTCCGAAGTTGTAAAGTCCTTTTAGATCACCTCTATATGCCCTTAAAAAACCACGCTCAAAATTTTCATATTCTCTCGCTCACTACGAGCAAACTATTAGTCATACAAATGAACAGGGCCTTTTCTGTAGGAAATGTAACGTAATTAAATTTTGTGCTGGGATACGTTTCCGCTGGAGGCCACTACTTTCGATTTATTCAAGAAAAACGTACAAAACTGATCTTGAAGCGCACCTCCACCCCCACACTCATCCCTCATCAGTCAGGATTTCTAGTGTGTTGATTGTGGCATTCCCTCCTACCACTGTATAAAAATTTCCGACTAAATGAACTATTCCCAATATTCGATCTCTTTTGGTCTCTCTTGACTGCGCTATTACGCCACCTGCATAGTTTGGCTACTTCGTTAAACGTGCCCTTGAGAGTAATGAAAGGAAAAAGACTTTCGTAAACGCCGGCCGCGGTGGCCGAGCGGTCCTAGGCGCTTCAGTCTGGAACCGCGCCACTGCTACGGTCGCAGGTTCGAATCCTACCTCGGTCATGGATGTGTGTGATGTCCTTACGTTAGTTAGGTTTAAGTAGTTCTAAGTTCTAGGGGACTGATGACCTCAGATGTTGAATCCCATAGTGCTCAGAGCCATTTGAACTAATTGAACGAAGTTCGTTCACTGCCATACGCGTGTCACTTCTTTCATTTCTGAAGCATCTTCAGTGGTCTGTAATACATGTTTCTTTTTATGCTTATAATAAACGTATTATTTGATAGTTACAATATGTTGCTATTACAGGCACTGAAGATGCTTCACAACTAAAAGAAGCGAACGTGTACGGCAATAAATAAACTGCCTTCAATTAGTTGCATGGACGGAACATGATTCCATGACACTTCAAACAACTAAGGAAAGACGGAAAACAGAAAAAAATGACGATAACTAATATTGATTAATTAAAACATCAACCCAAGTGCGTCGGTAACTCGTGAGACACTTTGCCTGGAAAAAATGTAAGTCCAGATTTGTAATATATAGAGGATGTCCCAAAAAATCAGCGACAACGCTTAGTACGTTGTGCAGGAAGCCACTCTGATCGGTTTTCAAGTAGGAACCCATATCCGGGAAAGCTGAAGAGCGTCGAAGTCTTAGGTGGGTGTGCATTCCACATTACGTCAATAAACCCAACATGACTAGCACACCGTGCTGTTTACATTACAACTTAGAACTTTGTAACTCCTACGTCAGTGCAGGTCCTACATCCGCTGTACTGAGCCTCACGCACTTGAACCAAACGTGCGGTTGTTTTATTTCAATTGCTCCGGTGGACTCGAGCAATAAGTTTCTCCGCTGCCGTTACAGGTGTGCCATACACCCTACTCTTCATACTACCCACAGAAAATAGGCGAGATCTGGCGACTGTGCTGGCCATGGGACTGACCCGCCACTACCAATCCATCGATTGGCATATGGGACGATGAGGTGTTTCCGCACATCGAAATCAATGTGAGCTGAAGGTCCGTCGTGTTGCAGTCACATGTCCGTCCAAACATTTAGTATCATTACATCCAAAATATCTCTAATAAATGTGAGGTAGATCCGTCCTATTAGTCTGTTTGACAGTCGATATGGCCCAGTGATACGATTACCAATTATCCCGGCCTACATGTTAATAACGACCTTGTGTGGGGTCATTTTGAATCACCTGTGCAAGCGGATTTTCGTTCGCCCAAACATGCAAGTCGTGCAGATTTAATATACCGTTACCAGTAAACGTGCGTTCATCCGTGAATAGTATCAAATTCGGGAATTGTGGCAAGGGTATGCATTGCTATAAATACCACCGCGCAGACTGTACCCATCGTGGGAAGTTCTCTTATGATAATACTTGGACCGTCTTGAGATGTTATTGGCGAAGCCAGTGTTCATGGTGAAACGTCCCCTTTGAACAATTATACAAGACTGTGCTTAACCTGACAGACAATATTTTTAGCGCAACGCAATCTGACTTCCAATAATCCCTACAAAAGAATGGTCCTGACTAACATTAACCTATACCTTTCACAAATCACTTACCTCACCAAAAATCTTCGTTACTCGAACTACTGCAAAACAGCGAGCGCCACTACTGCCAGCTAAATAAAAGATTCAAACTACGGAAGGGACTAACTACTGATAGGCATAGTTAGCAAATGAAAGATTTTAATAGAGAACAAACAATGTATTTAAATTAATATTGCGAGGTGCCGGGGCTAGCAGTGTATTTAACACTCAATTCTTCTAGAATCTACATATGTACATGATGCTCTGAGGCCCCCCCCCCCTATTCTAACTCCAACTTTTGCTGTTGCACAAGGATAAAAAAAATACGCGAACTGACTCTAATCAACCCTGCCAGTGGAGTAGAAGAGAGTTTGGCACCTGCAATAATTTAATTTGATAAATAAGTTAAATAAACGAAGGTTTCATTAACATAGTGAGGAATTATGGGGTTGCTCTACCGATTAACAGAATGAAAGTTCTGTCCAAAATAACAATATGATTTATTAAGACTAAACACAAAATAATAAACAAAAACACATGAAACATTTACAATACATCAAATTGGCTCAAATTGGATACTCAAACAAACGCTGTGAATGTGAAGTTGTCCCTAAACTAGATTGTGAGGATTATGACGAAGTGGTATGTGCAGCCAATTCCTTGCAACTCAAATCTTAGAGAAAACACATAGCCAACCCAACATTAATTGCTGCTACCCAAGACAGAACAAAGTTAGAAAAAAGACGAACAGGCGCGCTCTGCTGAGCTCTGATTATCACCTAGGAAAATCCCTATCTGCCGATGCTGCAGACATACATTACCAAACTGTCTCCTTGACTGCCAGGACACTATCTGGCGTACCGGAGCCGTTGGCTGGTTGCTTCGACGTCCTCGACCGAAAGGCGAGAGCCGACTACTCACAAGAGCACCCGTACAAAACCGAACACAGAACATTCCCGCCCCCACGACAGTGGCCGTGGTTAAACGTTCCAATCCGCAACTCGAAAACCGGCGGAAAATTCCACTCCATTGCCGGAACACTACCATTCCACCAATGGAGATTCTTGGCGCCAATTTCTGCGCCGATCTTGCTACGTCACGGAGCTATGCCCTGAGCAAGCCAATCACAGTTACTATTTTGCAGAAAGCGCGGGAATTTTCCCGCCACAGCTGCCTGGGTACACAAGTCATTCCCACGTCTCGCTGGTAGCCCGCCAGAAAGTGTTTTCGCTAAGTTTCTGCGAAGTAACGGAACCTCTAGCCCAGCCGCTACTTCAGGCCCTGCGGGCGTGCCTCTTGACAATGTCAGCGTCTGGAAAGCATTCACTCGACTCCCTCACACCTGTCGGCTTACCCTTTCAAAGTCAACCGAGCCCGCCTGTCACTGGACCACCCGGGTGACAAGAGACGCTGCATGGGAAGTCCGCGTGTGAAGGAATAGCAACTTTCCACCGCATGCAATTAGAGAGGAGAATCGTAAGATAGAAATATGAGAGGGGGCTCATGCCACCTCTCAATATCATCAAAAGTCATAATATATGTAATTTCAAAACTCCGCCATTTCCTTCCACACATCCACCACTGCTGGCGCCTCACCTCTAACTGCGCAATGCTACGCGCTGTTAACATCCAGCTGCCCAACACTACAATGGCAGACAACAATGCAAACTAGCCACAGACTGCACACAGCACACCCAGTGATTTTCATACAGAGCGCTACGTAACATTGCCAATAAGAAAACATAAACAGCCTACTTACAATGGGCAACACGCACACGGCACTTTTACCCGCTTGCAGCGGCTGTGCCACCTGCCGAGTGTTGATGGGTGGGTCCCCTTCGAACATTGTCAGCACGTCCTCCTCCAACAGTGTTCGAGCCGAGAGAGAACGACCCCCGTCATGTTTCGGCACCTACCAGAGGACAAACAATAGAGTGGGGATAGTATTCGCAAGTACCAAGCACAAAGTGCTACTAATTTACTGTACAACGGACGCACCTCAGGCTGAAAATACCTACGTGAAACTTTCCAGCTTCTCTGAGACGTCTCTCGATGGCCGCGAACGTGGAATGAAGTGAGGTACGTCTGTTTGCAAAACGTTCCGTATACAATCTTGCAACAGCTCTGCCATTACAATCCGCTTTGCCGCCCTCAAACCATGAGCACGTCGGTCATTTCCGCAGCTTATATTGGCACATGTCGCAGTGCTGTCGACAGTCTTACTGCACTGACAGATCACACAGAGTCCCCAGTAGGATGCGCACAAGGGCTGTGTGGACGGAATGTGGCCATTCGCAGGAATTTTATTAGGCTCAGTACACAGATGTCGAAAGGGTTGCATACCTTCCGTATTCAGACACCAAAACGAGTTGGAACAAAGCATCTCAACCGTTCGCCCTCAGACTTCGAGGCTCTCCAGCGCACAAGTCGTGCTGTTCCGCATATAGGTTCCTTGTTGAAAACCAATCACAACGTACTAAGCGTTGCCGGTGATTTTATTTGGGACAGCTTGTATATATAACCACATTCGGTTTAATTTCGATATTTTTTACCGGCCATCTGTAACGGTCACTGAATCCAACTTGGATCCACTGAATCATGGTGGAAATTGCAAAAAATGTTTGACTGATAAAAGACTTGGCTGACGACAAAAGAATGGTGTCACAAGCCACCACACAAAGATATAGCTTGTAACGTTCTTTTAAAAAATAACGAGAAAACTTCACGATTACGTTAAATGAATGTATGAACCGTGGAGTGGATACTGAACTCGAATTATCGTGTAACGTGCTGTAAGTGCAAGTGGTGCGCTTACTCCCATTGTTAGCAAAACTTTACATGAATTGACTGGGCAATGCAACTCCCAATACCAATTAATAAATACAGTCACTGCATAATGCATTCAGCCACTTAAGCACTGAATCCTCTGGACCTGTTCAAAACTGATAACTTTGGTCCCCGTGCACATGACAAATAAACTGAATTGTCTTACCTCTAAAGCACTAACTGTGGAATGCGATATATTCTGGTCTCTCATAAAAAGATACAAATGCTAGCTACAGGCTCAGCAGTGTACAATGCTAGCCGTAATACTTTGAAATGCACATGAAATTCTTTTAACTGATAAACGAGATTTAACAAAATCCAACTTCTTTGAAAAACATATGACCTGGTCTTGGAGGCGGTACTGATTACAGTGAATTACTAACACTGAGTTTGTAAGTAGGCTGTTTAGGTTATATGTTGGTAACGCCACGTAGCGCTCTGTATGAAAATCACTGACTGTGCTGTGTGTAGTCTGTGGCTGGTTTGCATTGTTGGAATATTTGCTATTGTAGTGTTGGGCAGTTGGATGTGAACAGCGCGTAGCGTTGCGCAGTTGGAGGTGAGCCGCCAGCAGTGGTGGATGTGGGGAGAGAGATGGCAGAATTTTGAGAGCGAACTATCTGGACGTGTGTACATCAGAAAGAGTAAATTTGTATTACTGTATATCATGAACTGATATATATATATGTGACTTTTGAATATTATTAAGGTAAATACATTGTTTGTTCTGTATCAAAATCTTTCATTTGCTAACTATGCCTATCAGTAGTTACTGCCTTCAGTAGTTAGAATCTTTTATTTAGCTGGCAGTATTGGGAATCACTGTATTGCAGTAGTTCGAGTAAGGAAGATTTTTGTCAGGTAAGTGATTTGTGAAAGGTATAGGTTAATGTTAGTCAGGGCCATTCTCTTGTAGGGATTATTGAAAGTCAGGTTGCGTTGCACTAAAAATATTATGTGCCAGTTTAGTGTTGACCAGAATAAGTAAAGAGAGAAATGTCTGAGTACGTTCAGTTCTGCTCAGCTGTTTGAAAATCAAATAACGTAAGAGGTTTCTTAGCACAATAATTCATTAATTTTTCTAAGGTGATGTTTCAAGTTTTTTTGCAAAATTATATAGAAAGTTAAGTTTGGCTTTTCAAAAACATGTGACAACTGAAGTTAGGTTACTCGCAATTGATTCACAAACAATGCCATTTAAACAGCAAGTATTATCTAACTTCCCTAATCCAACATAAATGCAAATCATCAAATTACATCTAGCTCTGTTAACAAATCTTAGAACCACTACAAAAGTGAAATATCTAACTAGCCTTTTTATCAAAACAGTTTACGGACATTCTGGGGTTACTCAACAATTACAAATTATCAGCCATCTCATCTATACTAACGCACTAGCAAAAACCAAAATCATAATTATTTATCATCCTTACCTTGCTTTCATGAAGACTTCTGCTTACATGTTCTCGTAATTCCTACCTTAATCTAACAATTGGTGGATTCACACACCACACCACAAAACTGCCTACTCCATCGTCTTTCGCTCACCGACGGTTAGCTACAACTGCGCGCCCAGTGCTCTCTTACTCTAACACTATAATCTCAGACCATAAGCAGTATATCTGGGTCTGCGGTCTTACACAGTCAGCGATATGAAGCCTATCAAAGACGTACATCGTTTATAAAATCATATTCGGGTGCCACATACAAATGTGCCCGGAAGACTCCTTTCAAGGTTCAGCTGAATGTGAGTGGTTGTGGACACCTCTGGTGCGTGTCCAGTGGGGCAAAACGTTTGTTTTATTTTCTGCTGTATGATAATAAATAAACATTATGCAGCATTTTAATTTGTTAATTATAGATCTAAGAAAATCTCCAACCAACGGCCACAAATTTAGACGTGGGCTTGAGAGTCTGCTGAGGGACTCTCTCCCTTTATAAACAAAACAATGGAGAATAGGTAGATACCAATACGCATATAAAATTTAATTCAAGTAATTAGTGAACTCACAATCTCGAGTATGTGTTCAGTCTGTAATTTTGAGCTACTTGGTGAGCCAACATGACATAAATATTCCTTATTACTGTTAAATCATTAGCACAAACTTGTAACAAATAAAATCTGAATCAAATGTTAGATCTTTGGCCCAAAAATTTAATAATGCCCATTGTCAAAAATTAAAATATTACACTATCTACAGGAACCTAAAAACAGAAACCTCACATCTAAAATTTCATCGGTGTTCACGTTCTGGATAATATTTTTAATTCAGATAATGAAACAATCATTATCTTATCGATGTAATTAAGTTTTTTTGTCTGCTTAAAACCTTCGCCATAAACTGCTTGAGTTTTGAAAAACTCATGAATTTTAGCTACGTTTCCCTTCCTTTTAATCGACCGAATAAATCACAACAGTAAAGGCAAACTACATGCTGTTCATTATCAGTGCAAGTATTTATACATATTCTCCTTCTTGTACAGCCTGTGGTGAAACCATACCCAAACGTCGTTTCACAGGTGATTGACTGTATTTCCTCATTTCGTTATCCCTTTTCGTAAGCTCTTATTGGCTCAATACTTGCAGATTTGGAGTTAAAATAAACTCGTTTCTATGGTGCCAGCTTTGCGTCTCTTTGTCGCTTAAGAACAACACGGATTTCTAGAGCTTCGGCCGTCTACACACTCTGTGAGTGAGATGATGTGCACATGAGTTCCACATACTTCGAATTTTCGGGGGGTATATTGCCCTGCTATGGGATGAGTCTGACCTGTTGCTCTGCTTCGCACATAAAAGTGCATACTAGTGTCAACCGAAGCACTTTACAGTGAATAGGAAAAATAATGTGGACAATGTTAGTAAGGAGATGGTTGTGTTTGACGGTCAACAACGCAGGTAAGGCACGTGTCGCGCTGGACTATGCGTGTTCAGTACGGACTAGGCATCAGTGCAGGTCGTTTACGAGTAGTGCACACTTCGTATCTGCATTCGGAGGCCGATGTCGACTTGCAGTGAACGACTTAACAGAGTTCAAAAAAAAAATGGTTCAAATGGCTCTGAGCACTATGGGACTTAATATCTTAGGTCATCAGTCCCCTAGAACTTAGAACTACTTAAAGCTAACTAACCTAAGGACATCACACACATCCATGCCCGAGGCAGGATTCGAACCTGCGACCGTAGCAGTCCCGCGGTTCCGGACTGAAGCGCCTAGAACCGCACGGCCACTAGGGCCGGCTCTTAACAGAGTTCCAAAGAGGGCAGATTGTGGGGGCCCCAAGAGATGGAGCATCAGTAACCAAGACAGTCAACTTACTGAATGTTTCAAAAGCAGTCATGACAGTCATGACAACCTACACAAAACATGAAATGACATCAGCGTACAAACGTAGTACTGGGCGCAAATCAAAACTAAATGACAGAGATCGTCGTACGATAACACGAATTGTTTCAAAACAACACAAAACTACGACGGCTCAATTGACTGAAGACCCCGCATCTGTCGATACTGTCTGCCTGGGACACCATAAACCGAATATTCATGGACGAGCTGCTATACCGAGACCGTTAGAGACGATAACTAACGCAAAGAAGTGTAAAACAAGTCGTCAGGAGCATAAATCCTGGGCTGCTGATCAGTGGAATCACGCCATATGGACCGACGAGCCAACGTTTTCGTCATTTGCAACATCGGGCTCGGTTTATTTCTGGAGAACGCTAAAAGAAGCCTACAATACTACACTCCTGGAAATTGAAATAAGAACACCGTGAATTCATTGTCCCAGGAAGGGGAAACTTTATTGACACATTCCTGGGGTCAGATACATCACATGATCACACTGACAGACCCACAGGCACATAGACACAGGCAACAGAGCATGCACAATGTCGGCACTAGTACAGTGTATATCCACCTTTCGCAGCAATGCAGGCTGCTATTCTCCCATGGAGACGATCGTAGAGATGCTGGATGTAGTCCTGTGGAACGGCTTGCCATGCCATTTCCACCTGGCGCCTCAGTTGGACCAGCGTTCGTGCTGGACGTGCAGACCGCGTGAGACGACGCTTCATCCAGTCCCAAACATGCTCAATGGGGGACAGATCCGGAGATCTTGCTGGCCAGGGTAGTTGACTTACACCTTCTAGAGCACGTTGGGTGGCACGGGATACATGCGGACGTGCATTGTCCTGTTGGAACAGCAAGTTCCCTTGCCGGTCTAGGAATGGTAGAACGATGGGTTCGATGTCGGTTTGGATGTACCGTGCACTATTCAGTGTCCCCTCGACGATCACCAGTGGTGTACGGCCAGTGTAGGAGATCGCTCCCCACACCATGATGCCGGGTGTTGGCCCTGTGTGCCTCGATCGTATGCAGTCCTGATTGTGGCGCTCACCTGCACGGCACCAAACACGCATAGACCATCATTGGCACCAAGGCAGAAGCGACTCTCATCGCTGAAGACGACACGTCTCCATTCGTCCCTCCATTCACGCCTGTCGCGACACCACTGGAGGCGGGCTGCACGATGTTGGGGCGTGAGCGGAAGACGGCCTAACGGTGTGCGGGACCGTAGCCCAGCTTCATGGAGACGGTTGCGAATGGTCCTCGCCGATACCCCAGGAGCAACAGTGTCCCTAATTTGCTGGGAAGTGGTGGTGCGGTCCCCTACGGCACTGCGTAGGATCCTACGGTCTTGGCGTGCATCCGTGCGTCGCTGCGGTCCGGTCCCAGGTCGACGGGCACGTGCACCTTCCGCCGACCACTGGCGACAACATCGATGTACTGTGGAGACCTCAGGCCCCACGTGTTGAGCAATTCGGCGGTACGTCCACCCGGCCTCCCGCATGCCCACTATACGCCCTCGCTCAAAGTCCGTCAGCTGCACATACGGTTCACGTCCACGCTGTCGCGGCATGCTACCAGTGTTAAAGACTGCGATGGAGCTCCGTATGCCACGGCAAACTGGCTGACACTGACGGCGGCGGTGCACAAATGCTGCGCAGCTAGCGCCATTCGACGGCCAACACCGCGGTTCCTGGTGTGTCCGCTGTGCCGTGCGTGTGATCATTGCTTGTACAGCCCTCTCGCAGTGTCCGGAGCAAGTATGGTGGGTCTGACACACCGGTGTCAATGTGTTCTTTTTTCCATTTCCAGGAGTGTAATTACTCGATTCCAACGGTTAAACATGGAGGTGGAAGTGTGATGGTGAGGCCAGCCATATCAGTACCACAATTTCTCTCGAAGGTCGTGTTACAGCCAACGGTTATGTGAACATTTTAGGGGACCAGATGTCCCCCCATGATTCAAATGTTGTTTCCCAACAACGATGTCATATTCCAGGACGATAATGCACCCATTCACACAGCCAGGAAAGTACACTCGTGGTACGAGGAGCATGCAACAGAACTGCGGAGTCTTCCCCGGCTATCCCAGTCCCCGTTCTTGAACATTACCGAACCCTATTGGAGCGCTGACTTCGGAGCAGATTTCCGCTCCCTCGCAACTACAGGCGTTAGAAGAGGTTCTGATCCAAGAGTGGGAAAACATTCCACTGGAGACTATACAACTATTATATGCCAGTATTCCAAGAAGAATCGCAGCTGTATTGCGAGCAAACTGGGTCCAACCCCATATTGATAAACTATTCCCAAGTAAGTACAGGTGTTCACATTATTTTGCCTATCCTCTGCATATGTCAAAGAGACTCTAAGTCGCCACACTTTAACTTTTTTAACGGTACTAATGGTAGATTTGATGTTACCTTGATTCCGAGGAAATCTGTTCGAAGTACATATGTAGTTATTCATTATTGGCTCCAAAAATACACTCCTGGAAATGGAAAAAAGAACACATTGACACCGGTGTGTCAGACCCACCATACTTGCTCCGGACACTGCGAGAGGGCTGTACAAGCAATGATCACACGCACGGCACAGCGGACACACCAGGAACCGCGGTGTTGGCCGTCGAATGGCGCTAGCTGCGCAGCATTTGTGCACCGCCGCCGTCAGTGTCAGCCAGTTTGCCGTGGCATACGGAGCTCCATCGCAGTCTTTAACACTGGTAGCATGCCGCGACAGCGTGGACGTGAACCGTATGTGCAGCTGACGGACTTTGAGCGAGGGCGTATAGTGGGCATGCGGGAGGCCGGGTGGACGTACCGCCGAATTGCTCAACACGTGGGGCCTGAGGTCTCCACAGTACATCGATGTTGTCGCCAGTGGTCGGCGGAAGGTGCACGTGCCCGTCGACCTGGGACCGGACCGCAGCGACGCACGGATGCACGCCAAGACCGTAGGATCCTACGCAGTGCCGTAGGGGACCGCACCACCACTTCCCAGCAAATTAGGGACACTGTTGCTCCTGGGGTATCGGCGAGGACCATTCGCAACCGTCTCCATGAAGCTGGGCTACGGTCCCGCACACCGTTAGGCCGTCTTCCGCTCACGCCCCAACATCGTGCAGCCCGCCTCCAGTGGTGTCGCGACAGGCGTGAATGGAGGGACGAATGGAGACGTGTCGTCTTCAGCGATGAGAGTCGCTTCTGCCTTGGTGCCAATGATGGTCGTATGCGTGTTTGGCGCCGTGCAGTTGAGCGCCACAATCAGGACTGCATACGACCGAGGCACACAGGGCCAACACCCGGCATCATGGTGTGGGGAGCGATCTCCTACACTGGCCGTACACCACTGGTGATCGTCGAGGGGACACTGAATAGTGCACGGTACATCCAAACCGTCATCGAACCCATCGTTCTACCATTCCTAGACCGGCAAGGGAACTTGCTGTTCCAACAGGACAATGCACGTCCGCATGTATCCCGTGCCACCCAACGTGCTCTAGAAGGTGTAAGTCAACTACCCTGGCCAGCAAGATCTCCGGATCTGTCCCCCATTGAGCATGTTTGGGACTGGATGAAGCGTCGTCTCACGCGGTCTGCACGTCCAGCACGAACGCTGGTCCAACTGAGGCGCCAGGTGGAAATGGCATGCCAAGCCGTTCCACAGGACTACATCCAGCATCTCTACGATCGTCTCCATGGGAGAATAGCAGCTTGCATTGCTGCGAAAGGTGGATATACACTGTACTAGTGCCGACATTGTGCATGCTCTGTTGCCTGTGTCTATGTGCCTGTGGTTCTGTCAGTGTGATCGTGTGATGTATCTGACCCCAGGAATGTGTAAATAAAGTTTCCCCTTCCTGGGACAATGAATTCACGGTGTTCTTATTTCAATTTCCAGGAGTGTATATCATAAATACATAAAAACAGTGTATGTAGGTGCTAGCTAAGTTTGTAGTTTGTAAATCTTTATTCGTAAACATGTTGAGCAAGCTGTATAGCGTGTAATGGAACATGAAAAAGCTACATAGCCCTGTGTCTCTTTATCTGCTGCCAAACTGACTTAATTTTTGGTCATGATCTAGAAAACCAATATACCCATAACGAAAATATTATTACTTCCATTTGTAAGACATCCACTTAATACTAAATTTTACTGGGAAATGATTACGTCATTACAGGCCACTTTCACCTAGTGGATAGCATAAAGGACGTGTCACGTCAAGTCACGTCACGCCAAACATTCTCCCCTGTAATTTAAATGGCGGCATTAGTGATAACCACCTACGGAGCAGCGCAACACGGACTGTCAACATCACGCCACGAACAGGTTTCTCCACAAGTTTGGACGTTGCATCGCGGAGACAGTTACGTCGCAATTCTTCCTGATACAAGTTAGCCCGGTTTTTTTTTATCACTATCGACAACGGCATTTATCCTCTTCAAGTCACAATACGGTGTGTAGTGGAGGGTACTTGTTGTGCCGGTATTTCTTCCTCTCCTTTCCTATTTCGGTTGTGAATAGTGTGCAAGCAGAGTGGTAGTGGTTAAGGCTCCGTATGAGACCGGATCTGTCAAACGCAACTTTACGATCTTTCCTCGGGACACATGCAGCGGAAAGTACAGGCATTATGTTACCGGACTCATTTCGGAACGTATGCTCTCAGAATTTTAAGAGTGAACCGTATCGTCATGTAACTTAGAAGACTTCCATTTTAGCGTAAGTCACTGGAACTTCGTGAGCGATTAAAACTGTGTGCCACACCGAGACTCGAACTCGGTATCTTTGCCTTTCGCGGGCAATGACTCTACCATCTGAGCTAACCAAGCACTACTCACGATCCGTTCTCACACCTTTAATTCTGCTAGTACCTCGTTTCCTACCTTCCAAACTTCACAGAGGCTCTCCTGCAGACCTTGCAGAACTGCAGTTTTCATCTGCCAGGAAGTTTCATATCAGCGCACATCACCCGTGCACAGTGAAAATTTCATTATGTCACTGGAATTGTAGAAGTATTTCCAATACACTTAGACACTTGCTAAACGAACCCGTCACGAAACCCGTCAGTCTACGAATCAATCCACGAGCAAAGGTCGAATGACAATTTTGCTGGGTAACTCTGCCATGGGTGGATTACAACGTTGTCAAAATACCAAACACTAATTACACTAAGAGCAATGGGGGACCTTGTGTCTGAGATTCTAGCATATACCTGTTGGACTATTTACCACATTACGTCGAAGGTATCTTGTAAGTAGAGTGCAATACTCGAATACAGTCCTGCGCGGCATTCTACAGCGGTTGCTAGCGGACGCCAATTTCCCGTTTGGTTTCCTTTTTCTTCTATTTTCATTCACTTTTCATTTCGATTGTTATTTGACACTATTTTAAATTAAAAGGCTGTTCGGATTCTACGCGTGCACGGAAGCAACGTGAAAAATTCTCCGTCATACACTGAATGTCTATATTCTGTAAGTTAAAATGTAAGTAATTATTCTTAGATAAACTCAGTACGTCCAAGGCCCCGACCTGCTTTTCTGGTCTGTATCTACTTCTCTAAGCTGTCATAATCTCTTTTAATCTCTTTATTGGTATAGAAATATTTTCTGAGTACAAATTTAAGTTTTCTCAACGATCAGCCATCATAACGGCCATGTGCATTGTGTGACGCAAAACCATCTCTTTTTTTTTTTCAAAAATAAAAAAATTACCTTATCACACATATTTTTTGCCCATTTAATCAAAAGAAGCTGCACAAAGTACGCTAAGCAAGATATTCAATAACGTGAACATAATGTGTGATCTTCAACTTTCTCCGCGAATTAAACATTCGTATTGCTTTCGGGCGTCCGGCCGGATGCAGTCGATTACGAAACTCGATATTTTGACAGTGTATTTTCACGAGATTCCTCCAGATGATAGCTGTAGTTTGTATGAGACTCTCTGCTACATCGCGCTTCGGCTCGTACTACACGTATCAACGAAAGATGACGAGATACACTGTCGAGGCATCGTGTTTCGTAAACGACTGACCCTGTTTGGCACAGGATAGTAAAACAAAACGATGAATGGATCTTGCATTCCAGAACCTACTGGCTATTAAATGTTCAACGTAGACTTCACCATTTTGCCATGTGGCCACCAGCTTTACCCATTACTTCCGTAACTGTGATATTTCTGTCATAAACTTGTCAACAAGCTTTTTATCGACAGTGACAAATCAACGCGCAGTATCCTTTGTTTAGATACTTTTTAAGCTGACCCAATAGTTACTGAAAAATTCGCATTTGTTTTTGGTCAACTTCCAACAAATCTTACATTAAGTTTTCTCACAGTTACTTCTGAGTACAGAATGCAGAGCATCCCTTCTCTTGAAATACCTATGGCGTCAGCTATTACCTGCATTTTTAATTGTGGATCGATAGATATTATATCGCACACTTATGCATCTGTTTCTACACTGGTAGCAGTTTCGTGACTTCCTGTACATGGATTGTCTCGAAGTATGGTCTTATTAAGTGTTGATAATAAAGGAGCAGACTGTTTATAAGCCTTCACCAAATTTCTATCGGTTTGACAAAAAAGAAACATTAGGTTAGTTAACTCACGAGATGTAGTCTCTCAGACCGCGCGAAAATTTTCGAACTCGTTCACCAAGGTCAGCTCTCGCGGAATAGTTGCTATATCCCTCCTACGCTCCATAAATCGCCAACCCTACCACATTTTGCTGTCGGTTAGATTATCGCCTTCTTTGTTTGTTGCCAACATGTCAGAACCGTTGTGATGTTTCTCCTTTGTCTGTTTCTGCATTTTTTCAATAAAACGCGTAAAGTGTTAGTTAAAATCAAGTGTGTTCAGAGTGGCGATAAAGAAAAGTGTAGATTCCAGCACTGAATTTGAATTCTGCAGACATTTCTGTACCGATAGGGAGCAATTTTTATATACAAGTTGAAACCCTGAAATTTAGTTTTATGTGAAAATTTGCTTGCTAAAAGTACTATAATTTTTCAAAATGTAAAATTCATTTGTCTAACCGTTCGTTTAGGTGCACTATTATTACAAAATGCACAAAATTATGTGATTTTTTTGTCATAATAAGTAAAATACTGCAACCTTTATTTAGTGCAATAAAATCAATAAGGAGTATTTACGCAACACTTACATTGTTGTAAAAGTAAATGTTTTATGACTAAAATTAAAAATTTCATATGATCTGTACCTTAAATGTCAGTTTAAACGTAGGGGTGTTGGAGACGCCACTCGTAGTGATAATTACAAGAAATCACCTCCTGAGTTAAGGGCTAATGTCCTGCCACATGAAGTCATCAGAGACGAGTTACAACCTCTTGTTATGGAAAAATGCGGAAGGAAATTGCCAGCATCTTTTCAAACGAATCATAGTGACAGTTGACTTAACTGATTTAGGGAAGCCATGAAAACGTAACTGCAGATACCCGGACGTGAACTTGAACCATCACCTACGTGTGTATTATCATTGCGATAAGCCATCGAAAACAAAGAATTTGTGATGGTACGATATTTCGTTTTATCCATTTGAATGACACATAGTATAAGTCATGCTGGCATATGACTTATTTAATGGAGCAAGTTGTATTAACAGAACTAAAATGCTATTTCATTTATATCGACGTTACGTCTGTGCTAGGTGCAGTCTTTCCAACTATCTTGCTTTAGTGGGAACTTCTGCCACTGAACGTATCAGTGTTGGATGAGGTAGAAGGCACCATATTAAGACTCGTCTGAGCTTTGCAAATGATTTATTGTTTCCAACCACAGTGCTCTTGTACACCTCAGTCTGAGTCACAGGGCCCCACAATGCTGAGGAAGCACTCCAGCAGCCCGTGCAATGCCATGCTGTGTCAAGCCTTGTACACCAGCGAAGTTGTGGAATCGTCAGAATGATGGCGGTTGACTTAGCAGTCTGTGTCCCTGCTGACTGAGCACCTCTCGGTGTGAGCTGCAGGTAGCCAGATGTGACCTTCTCGCCAGCATGGCTGAGATATTGGCGACAACGAGCGCCTGCAATCCGGTGTCTGAATCTGCAGCCTTCGCCTCAGGATGCCTCCGGCATGTGTTGGAAGCCAGGACACCTGCCCACGGTACTGAGCCATAGAGTGGCCAGCCACTGGCTGGCTATGGACTCCACGTCGGCCTCAGAGGGTCAAACCAACAACCCACCATGGACTGGAACACTGGCGCCCCATCTGCTGCTGCATGTAGCTGGTGGTGTGACACACCCCGCCATCCAGAAGAGCTGCCACGCTTGAATGACTCTCGTTAGAAAACAGCACCTATTTATACTCTGCTGTGCACCCCTGTTTTGCTAACGCGCTGCTCCGAGTCACCTACTCACCACACCTAGGTTGCACCAGTGGGACCCTTCTGCCTGTAACTTGCACCATGCAAACCGCTGCGTTTACGCTTTTTAGTGGTTTGATGGCCCTGTGGCTTCCATTCTACACTCCTGGAAATTGAAATAAGAACACCGTGAATTCATTGTCCCAGGAAGGGGAAACTTTATTGACACATTCCTGGGGTCAGATACATCACATGATCACACTGACAGACCCACAGGCACATAGACACAGGCAACAGAGCATGCACAATGTCGGCACTAGTACAGTGTATATCCACCTTTCGCAGCAATGCAGGCTGCTATTCTCCCATGGAGACGATCGTAGAGATGCTGGATGTAGTCCTGTGGAACGGCTTGCCATGCCATTTCCACCTGGCGCCTCAGTTGGACCAGCGTTCGTGCTGGACGTGCAGACCGCGTGAGACGACGCTTCATCCAGTCCCAAACAAGCTCAAGGGGGGACAGATCCGGAGATCTTGCTGGCCAGGGTAGTTGACTTACACCTTCTAGAGCACGTTGGGTGGCACGGGATACATGCGGACGTGCATTGTCCTGTTGGAACAGCAAGTTCCCTTGCCGGTCTAGGAATGGTAGAACGATGGGTTCGATGACGGTTTGGATGTACCGTACACTATTCAGTGTCCCCTCGACGATCACCAGTGGTGTACGGCCAGTGTAGGAGATAGCTCCCCACACCATGATGCCGGGTGTTGGCCCTGTGTGCCTCGGTCGTATGCAGTCCTGATTGTGGCGCTCACCTGCACGGCGCCAAACACGCATACGACCATCATTGGCACCAAGGCAGAAGCGACTCTCATCGCTGAAGACGACACGTCTCCATTCGTCCCTCCATTCACGCCTGTCGCGACACCACTGGAGGCGGGCTGCACGATGTTGGGGCGTGAGCGGAAGACGGCCTAACGGTGTGCGGGACCGTAGCCCAGCTTCATGGAGACGGTTGCGAATGGTCCTCGCCGATACCCCAGGAGCAACAGTGTCCCTAATTTGCTGGGAAGTGGCGGTGCGGTCCCCTACGGCACTGCGTAGGATCCTACGGTCTTGGCGTGCATCCGTGCGTCGCTGCGGTCCGGTCCCAGGTCGACGGGCACGTGCACCTTCCGCCGACCACTGGCGACAACATCGATGTACTGTGGAGACCTCAGGCCCCACGTGTTGAGCAATTCGGCGGTACGTCCACCCGGCCTCCCGCATGCCCACTATACGCCCTCGCTCAAAGTCCGTCAACTGCACATACGGTTCACGTCCACGCTGTCGCGGCATGCTACCAGTGTTAAAGACTGCGATGGAGCTCCGTATGCCACGGCAAACTGGCTGACACTGACGGCGGCGGTGCACAAATGCTGCGCAGTTAGCGCCATTCGACGGCCAACACCGCGGTTCCTGGTGTGTCCGCTGTGCCGTGCGTGTGATCATTGCTTGTACAGCCCTCTCGCAGTGTCCGGAGCAAGTATGGTGGGTCTGACACACCGGTGTCAATGTGTTCTTTTTTCCATTTCCAGGAGTGTACTTCGCAACTGCTGGTCAGCGTAAATTACTGTCAACAGGCACACACCTGGCTGTAACTTATGTACTCAGAAATGTTGCACCGAATCTAACTTTCCTATCTTAAACTGTGGTGCCACTACATTGCAAATATGCAGTCTGTTTTCATGTTTGTTTCACTTGTTACTAACAAAGAAACCAAATTAATTGTACCTCTTTTTTATTGAGTATCACACCACAAAATTTCAGTAACTGCATGATGTGTTAAATTCATATTCAAGGCAGTTTTCCTACTAAAGTGACAGAATATCTCATCGAGATAAGATATTTAGAATAAACAATACATTGACCATTTAGACATGAATGAACTATTATAACACTCAATATCAATAAAGAAACAGGTGTGTCGAATCCGTCACAGAGGTATTATTGAAAGTGTCAGCACCAAAGACTACACTACCTCTACACTTGCTTTTTGAGAAAACACAGAAGATTCCATACCAGTGAAAAATAGAATTATTCCACCCACTACATAAAAAGGGACACAAACAAAATGTCAAAAATCACATAGGACTGTCACTCCTGTCAGTGGCGTGCAAAATTTTATCAAATATTCTTCTGAACAGATTTCGAGAAATTTTAGAGAAACAGCTGGGAGAATACAGTGGTGGTTTTTCGAAAGGTAAGAGCATACACAGAACAGATTTTCATCTTAAAATCAGTAATTCTTCCCATAATGTTACCCAGAAAACCTAGAGGTGATAGGCAAAATAATGTAAACACCTGTACTTACTTGGCAATGGTTTATTAATAAGGAGTTGGACCCCCACTCGCCTGTAATACAGCTGAGATTTTTCTTGGAATACTGGCATTCACTGATTGTATACCTCCAGTGTAATGTTATCCCACTCTTGGATCAGAAACTCTTCTAACGCCTGCAGTTCAGTTGCATGTTCTCATACCGCGATTGTATTGTCCTGGCTGTGTGAATGGGTGCATTATCATCCTGAAATATGGCATCATTGTTGGGAAACAACATTTGAATCATGGGTACACCTGATCACTAAAATGTCCACATAATCTTTGGCTGTAACACGGTCTATGAGAGTAATGACGGGACCAGAAGAATACCATGATATGGCTGCCCACACCATCACACTTTCACCTCCATGCTTAACCGTTGGAATCGAGCAATCAGTGCTGTAGGCTTCTTTCGGCCTTCTCCAGACGTAAACCCAGCCCGATGTTGCAAATGATGGAAACGTTGGCTCGTCGGACCATACGACATGTTTCCACTGATCAGCCGTCCAGGATTTATGCTCCTGACAACATTTTTTACACTTCTTTGCTTTGGCTACGTCACTAATGGTTTCGGTATAGCAGCTCGTCCATGAATATTCACTTTATGGAGTTCTAGGAGGACAGTGTCGATAGATAGGGGACTCGAAGATGGCTATTGAGCTCTGCGGTCACTTGAACCGTCGTAGTTTTCTGCTGTTTTGACACAATTCGCTTTAGCGTACGACGATCTCTGTAATTTGGTTTTGATTTGGTCCACTATTACGTTTACGTGATGATGTCTTTCCACGTTTTGTGGAGGCTGTCATGACTGTTGGAACAGTTGCTCTTGAAACATTAAGTAAGTTGGCAGTCTTGGTTACTGATGCACCAGCTAATCGGGCCCCCACAATCTGCCCTCTTTGGAACTCTGCTAGGTGTTTCATTGCACGTCGACCTCTTCCTCTGAATGCAAATACGAAGTGTGCACTACTCGTAAACGACCTGCACTGATGCCTAGTCCGTACTGAACACGCATAGTCCAGCGCGACACGTGCCTTACCTGCGTTGTTGACCGTCAAACACAACCATCCCATTACTACCACTGTTCACATTATTTTGCCTGTACGCTGTAGATCAGCTTCATTTATTGATTTAAAGAAAACATTTTATTCTGGAGATAGAGAAATAATAGATAATACCGTTAGAGATTTTGGTGTTAAAGCAGAATCAGCAGACGTAATTCGTAAAACTCTAACAAACACGATATTTGAAGTGAAATTTACGGGAGAAGTGCCTCAAACATCTGAAATAAAAACTGATATTAGACAAGTGTAAGGGTTATCAAATTTACTTTTTAACTATATTTTACAAAAAATGTGAGCATCTGGAATCTGGAGCTAAAAAATCACGAAATTGAACCAATAAAGCTGGGAAGGAAATGAAATGGAATTAAAAGAGAATATCTGACCTTCGCAGACGATTCTGCAAAGCTATCAGAAAATCTGACAGAAGCAGATACTGACTTAAATTTTCTGGAAAGAAGAAGGAATAGAACTGGTCTCATAATATGACACAGATGTAAAAAACTCACCTAAATACATAGAAATACAAATAAGTAAGCTAGAGTGAGTTAGTAAATTTATATGAATGCGTGCAGTCTGTTCTTTCCGACATGTCCGAAAGAACAAACACCACGCAGTCATACAATGTGATAGGCCTAGCTGGGCAATGGATCCACCATGGTCAGTGCGGGTCCCCAAATATGTCCGACCACCTGTGGGAATCTCAGAGAGAGAACAAGAAGGAAATGGACACGGACTGTGCATAGGTGGCGCTCGATGGGAGTGTGAGACGTGCTGAGATAGTCCGTGCAGTTACGTTAACGCTGTGTCCCGGATGACGCAGCAGTTACTGCACCTGTCTAGGATGCAGTAGATCCTGGGTTCAAATCCCTGTCTGGTATACATTTTCATTCGTCCCCGCTGATTCCGCGTAATGTCACACAGCACCTGACAACAATGATCTCCTCTCTTTCCTTTCTTCCGCCCCCACCTTCAAAGTTGTTTCTTTTTTTTTTTTTTTTTTTTTAGGTGTGAGGGGGTTGGGGGCAGGGGTGTCATCAGTCTTCTGACTGGTTTGATGCGGCCTGCCATGAATTCCTCTCCTGTCCTAACCTTTCAATCCCCGAGTTCCACTTGCAACCTACGTCCTCAATTACTTGCTGGATGTATTCCTATCTTTGCCTTCCTCTACAGTTTTTACTCTCTACAGCCACCTTTAGTACCATAGAACTTATTCCCTGATGTCTTCACAGATGTCCTGACACTCTGTCCCTACACACTCTGTCCCTACTCCTTTCAGTGTTTTCCATATATTCCTTTTATCTCCGATTCTGCACAGCGCCTGATCATTCCATACTTCATCAGTCCACCTAATTTTCAACATTTGTCTGTAGCATCAAATCTCAAAGGTTTCGATTCTCTTCTTCAGTTTTCCCACAGTCCATGTTTCACTACCATACAATGCTGTGTTCCAAACGTACATTCTCAGAAATTTCTTCCTCAAATTAAGGCCTATGTTTGATACTAGTAAATTTCTCTCTGCCAGGAATTCCCTTCTTGCAGTGCTAGTCTGCTTTTGATGTCCTCCTTGCTACGGCCGTTATTGGTTATTTTGTTGCCTAGGTAGCAGAATTCCTTAACTTCATCTGTTTCGTGACTATCAATCCTGATTTTAGGTTTCTCTGTGTTTCATTTCTCCTCCTTCTCATTACTTTCGTCTTCATTCTATATAATCTCAATCCATATTCTGTATTCATTGTACTAATATTGTTCATTCCATTCAGCAGATTATGTAATTCTTCTTCTCTTTCACTCAGGATAGCAATGTCATCAACGAATCGTGTAATTGATAACCTTTCAACTTGAATTTTAATTCCACACCTCAACCTTTCTTTTTTTCCATCATTGCTTCTTCGATGCACGGATTGGACAGGAGAGACGAAACACTACATCCCTGTCTTACAACCTTTTTAATCCGAGCACTTCGTTCTTGGTCGTCCACTCTTATTATTTCCTCTTGGCTCTTGTACATATCGTATATTACCCGTCTCTCCATATATCTTACCCATATTTTTCTCAGAATTTCGAACGTTTTTCGCCGTTTTACATTGTCGAATGCTTCTTCCAGGTCGACAAAGCCTATGAACGTGTCTTTATTTTTTCTTTGTCTTGCTTCCATTATCAACCGCACCTTCAGAATTGCCCCTCTGTCGTCTTTTCCTTTCCTAAAGGCAAACCGATCGTCATCTAACACATCCTCAATTTTCTTTTTTGTGCTTGTATATTATTATATATTATTATTGTATATTGTTATATTATTATTATTATTTTCAGCAACTTGAATGTCTTAGCTGTTAAGCTGATTGTGCGGTAATTCTCGCACTTGTCAGCTCTTGAAATCTTCGGAATTGCTTGAATGATATTATTCCGGAAGTCATATAGTACGTCGCCAGTCTCATACATTCTACATACCAACGCGAATAGTCGTTTTGTTGTCATTTGTCCCAATGATTTTAGAAATTCTGATGGAATGTTATTTATCCCTTCTGCCTTATTTGATCTTAAGTCATCCAAACCACTTTTAAATTCTGATTCTAATACGGGATTCCCTACCTCTTCTAAATTTACTCTTGTTTCTTCTTCTATCATATCAGACAAATCTTCCCCTCACAGAGGCTTTCAATGTATTCTTTCCACCCATCCGCTCTCTCCTCTGCATTTAACAGTGGAATTCCCGTTATACTCTTTATGTTACCACCCTTGCTCTTAATGTCACCGATGGCTGTTTTGACATTTCTGCATGGTGAGTCTGTACTTCCGACAATCATTTCTTTTTCGACTTCTTCACATTTTTGATGCAGCCAATTTGTCTTAGCTTCCGTGCACTCTCTATTTGTTTCATTCCTCAGCCACTTGTATTTCTGCAATCCTGAGTTTCCAATTTTTATGTTCCTCCTTTCATCAATTTACAGAAGTATTTCTTCTGTTACCCATGGTTTCTTCGCAGTTACCTCCTTTGTACTTACGCTTTTTCTTTCCAACTTCTGAGATCACACTTTTTAGAGATGTCCATTCCTCTTCACTGTACTGCCTGTGAGCTATTCCTTATTGCCTTATTGGTGTATCCATAGCTTTAGAGAGCCTCAAACGTGTCTTGTCATTCCTTAGTACTTCCGTATACTACTTCTTTGCGTATTCAATCTTCCTGACTAATGTCTTTAACTTCAGTCTACTCTTCATCACTACTACATTGTGACCTGAGTCTATATCTGCTCCAGGGTACGCTTTACAATCCAGTATCTGATTTCACAATCTCTGTCTGAACATGATGTAATCTAACTGAAATCTTCCTGTATCACCCAGACTTTTCCAAGTATACCTCCTCCTCTTGTGATTTTTCCAGAGTATTCGCTGGTACTGACTGAAATTTATTACAGAACTCAGTTAGACTTTCTCCTCTCTCATTCCTTGTCCAAAGCCCATATTCTCCTGTAACCTTTTCTTCTGTTGTTTTCCCCTACAACTGCATTCCAGTCCCCCATGACTATTTCATCTCCTTGTATATACTGTATTACCCTTTCAATATCCTCATATACCTTCTCTATCTCTTCATCTTCAGCTTTCGACGTCGGCATGTATACCTGAACTATCGTTGTCGGTGTTGGTTTGCTATCGATTCTAATAAGAACAACCCTGTTACTGAACTGTTCACAATAACACACTCTTTGCCCTACCTTCCTATTCACAACGAAACCTACTCCCGTTATACCATATTCTCCTGCTGTTGATATTACTCTATACTCATCTGACCAGAAATCCTTGTCTTCTTTCCATTTCATTTCACTGACTCCTATTATATTTAGATTGAGCCTTTGCATTTCTCTTTTCAGATTTTCTAGTTTCCCTACCACGTTCTAGTTCCTGACATTCCACGCCCCGACTCCTAGAATGTTATCCTTTCGTTGATTATTGAATCTTTTTCTCATGGTCACCTCCCCCTTGACAGTCCCCTCCAGGAGTTCTGAATAGGCGACTATTCCGGAATCTTTTGCCAATGGAGAGATTATCATAACATCTCTCCGGTTACAGGCCACATATCCCGGTAATACACGTTACGTGTCTTTAATACAGTAGTTTCCTCGCATTCTGCATCCTCGTGCGTTGATCGTTGGTGATTCTTCCACCTTTAGGGGCAGTTTCCCACACCTAGACAGTACCCTTAATCTCTGCCCGCCCTCTTTGACAAGGCCGTTGGCAGAATGAGGATGACTTCTTATGCCGGAAGCCTTCGGCCGCCAATACTGATTAGTAATCACAATTTAAGCAGTGGTGCTTTCGAACCCGGGACCGAGGAAGTTTTGATCACTAATCAAAGACGCTACCCCTAGACCACGCAATTTACACATTAGTAAATTTAAATACTGTGGGGGAATCATACAGCAGAATTGACTACAAAAATTTGCTGTAAATGCAAGAGTTAATAAAATGTACAGTAGGTTTGACCAAAACTATCTACAACAATAAAAGCACATCCAGAAAAACTACACTAAAATACTACATTACAGTGGTAGAACCGGACTGTCAAACAGTTCAAATGGCTCTGAGCACTATGGGACTTAACATCTGAGGTCATGAGTCCCTTAGAACTTAGAACTACTTAAACCTAACTAACCTAAGGACGTCACACACATCCATGCCCGAGGCAGGATTCGAACCTGCGATCGTAGCGGTCGCGCGGTTGCAGACTGAAGCGACTAGAACCGCTCAGCCACTCCGGCCCGGAATGTCCTTATACGTGTGAATGCTTAGAGATAATTTATAAGATGGAAGGAATAGAAATACTTGGAATTGGTGTTATTAGAAAAATAGTGGATGGAATACAAATTACAGATGACTGGAAAATGAGAAGTAACGAGAAGACCTACGCAAATATACAGAAAATATGGGAATTAACAGCAAAGATTAATCTCCTTTTCACACAAATACCGAAAGAAAGAAAAGGCTGACAAAACAAACACTCCTTTATTTCTAGAAAAGAAATCGACAATAGCGTTGATTACAGATATAAGATAGGAACTACAAAGAAACAACATAAAATAATGGGAAATAACAGAAAGAAACCTTTTTAAGGATAATACTAAGTAAGAAGGCTTTCAAGAAAGAAGAAATAAGCAATAGGGAACAACATAGACAGAAGAAAGAAACAGACAGAGAGAGGAGAAGTCAGAGTAGGGAAATTAGGAAAGAAAGGAAGAAGGGGAAACGAAACTGTTACTTGATCCAAGTTGGTCAGTATGAAGTTACAAAAAGTATGTGAACAACCGAAAACGTTACACTGTGCGCTAACAATAAAACAGACGTCCTTACGATTTTTCATAAAAATCCTGTCGATATTTTCACCGCCGAAGGGAAATACAATTTCTTGACGTTTCTTCGTTATTACAAAGGAAACAAGACGCTGTGGAAATGGGTTATATGATCTACCATTTAAATGTTCTTTTCTCTGTTTGTAAATATTTTCTTCATCAAATAAAAATAGACGTTACAGTATCTAAACGTTTTTATTACGATTTTCTTCTTCTTTCTGTTCCCTGTTGTGTAGAAGATCAATTATGAATTTTTCATTGGCCCTGAAGTACGCCAATTGCTGCAGTTGTTAGTTTAACAACTAAATATATACTTTCGTAAAACCGGCTGTGTCATATCTTCACGCACACTATGGCAACAAAAGTTATGTGATGTGATGAAAGAGTGCCGTTATGTGGCATAATATCCTCCATATTTTTTTCAACGCTAAGTCATAGTACTGGTTAATCTAGAAAACAATATTCAACATGATGGGAGATGTTGTTTTGTAATTACAAATTTAGTACATTTCAAATATTACTACGAAATGAAATGTGATTTGAATAGGCATTGGGCAAACACTGCCCTATAAGAAAATAACTATGACTTTGCACTTACGGTTTGTATAGAAAACATTGACACAAATCTTTGTATCAAGCTGTTTCATGGTTCGGAATGTGTGTACCTGTAATTTCTATCTGCATAATTATTTTTCTGATGCTCTACTCGTGTTGACATCGTACCGTGAAGACGGACAGTGGTCGCATTCCTTATATCTTTCAGTTTACATTTACGTTTTATTAGCAAATGTGACTACATATATTGCATTTTCTGACCATGCGATTTTTAAACTACAGATTGTTTTTCAGACGCTTTTTCTTCTTTGTACGGTACTTTTGAAGATGACCACTGGCCAAAACGCGTCAGGAAGCTAACAAAATATTTTCGGTACAGACAACCAAATAATCCGTACATATTATAAAAATGGAGGTATGTATTTGTGTGCCTGTTTTTCACCTCACCTCCTAAACCACATCACCAATTTCAACCATACTTGGGACGTAAATCCCTTACTGTCGGACAACAAACTTTGTGAAGTTAAGATCCACCTACCTGCCATATTTCAGGGGATATGACGTCATTAACACTGAGTTGTATGAAAAACTGCAGCATCTTGCATGACATTTAAATTTATTACTTCTTTGCTAATAACTCCATTCGCAACATATTTCGCCGACCATATTCAATATATGCCCATGAATGTACAGTCGTGGACAAAACGAGCGAGACCCATCGCCTTTTCGTTATGCTGATCGGCACAGCTTTAAAGTCTTCTACACACATAACAGGCAAGGCGACGAAGTGCTACCAACATACTATGCAAGTTCGCTCAGCTAATGTGCTGAGATAGCTAGCACTGGAGAAACTCGCGCTTCGAAGACGCCACAGCATCGTCTGCCACCACTTCGTGGGAAACGAAATACGTCAAGTATAAGCAAATGTGTTGTATTCGCATATCTGTGACTATGACTTGGATCTAAAGTGTGGTTATGGATAGTACGTAAGCTCAGATTGCGAATCTAACATCATGAATAAAGACAAGGGGAAATGAATTAGGCGTCCTTCCTCTTCCGTAACATCAAATATATTTTAGTTATTCTTTTTTAAATGAACTGCGCAGAAACTCATTCACCAGAAGTGAATAACTTTTTAGTAACACCAAATGATATTAGTAGGTTGCCGGCGCGTGTTAGCCGTGCCCTCAACGGCGTCAATCGCGGTCCGCGCGGCTCTTTGCGCCGTCTGTTCGAATCCTTCCCCGGGCATGGATGTGTGTTAGATTAGGTAGGCTGAAGTAGTTCTAGGTCTCGGGACTGATGACCTAAGCAGTTTGGTGGCAGAGTTCTTAGAGCCATTTTTTGACCTTTCGCATAAATTTTCTTTACATAAACGGCCGTATCTTTAGATTCCGTTGACATAGTTCACTTTTTTACACCACCAAGGGAGCGTATACCGCAGGAAATGCGATACGTTACCGCTTATTAAGTTCACCCGTACTCGACGTAAACGGGTTTTACGGGTCGGGTTGACAGATAGATGGTTAAGAAAGTGAGACTAGTTCCATTTTTACCGGTTTACGTGACGAAATCCTAACAACGAAAATAGTTACCACAGTTGCTGAAGATGAGGGCCGCATAATAATTTCCCATACTCTTTATTCGAAATGTTCCAGTTGCAGTCGAGACATCAGCGTACTAATCGTAGCTACGCTTTCGATCCAAATCACGTTTAAAAGAATGCAAATAAAATCAATTTGCCTATACACTTGGTAATTCAGATCCCACTATTAATGCCACCGCGTTTTAAATGTGCGAGCATTCCCATTACTAGCTACCTTAAGAAACACTTCGGCCAATGAACTTTTTCTGGCTGTCGCATGTCTAATAGAGAATTCGAAACATTGTAGAATACGTTTGGCAGCTAAGTCGCCGTTTATTTCCTGGGGTGGTGCAGAATTATCTTACTAAATTTACTCGCTAATAACAGTTTTTTTGTTATTTCGGTAAACATCCCGAATGATTGTCACATAAGCGGCGACGTAAAGGTAGACAATTCATGTTTTTGAGTCCAGAAAACTCTATGCAACAGAAAATGCAGATCATTTTGCCATTTTCATTGCGAAATTGCTGGCTTATTCATGTCTGGGGCAATAATAGAGGGCCGTTTGCCTGGGTTGTCTGTTACCGTAGTGAAAGTTGTTTGCTACTGCAAGGGAGGTCTGGTTTGTTTTCGATTCTAATTTCGATGGAGGTAGATAGACTATCAGTAAAGGAATTTTAAGAAATTCTCGCGCCCCCAATACGTTTTATTGCTACCTTTCTTCTGTAATGGCGCCTTGTGGATGTCGATATGAAACTCTTGTAGAATTTCATACTTGTTACTGCCTGCTTTTTCCGCTTCTGTCAATAATTGAATTGACTTAAGTGTGGTATTGAATAATTTTTAACTGAATTTCATTATGAATCTTCACGAATTGCTAAATTTGCACACTTTCATGGTAGGTCAGCAACGGTAATCCAGTATGACTGGTCTGAACGTTGACACAGACCATTTCGGGGCCGAATGCGCATAATATTTTGCTAATTCGTAACGATCTGTGGTACTTTGTCTTACTAAAACAGTTAAGTTATCTTGATAAGCGGAAATTCATTTTTATTAGCACAGTTCATACTAATTAGAGTTTCTTCTTTCATTTATATCCTATATTTAGGTGTTGTGGTTAACGCACTAATCAGTATTAATATAGTCTTACACATGATTGAAAATAGTCTGACAAATTTCAAATAGTTTTTCGATTTAGCGCCTGTCGCCTTGCCTGTTATGCTGTGTAGCAGACTTTAAAGCTCTGCGGATCAGCATAACGAAAAGGTGAGGGGTCTCGCTCGTTTTGTCCACGACTCTACCTACACAGATATATCATTGTACGATACGTAGTTCAAGATATGACATAATAAACACTGAGATGCGTGAAAAAACGTTGCATCATATTTGAAGTTTTAATAAATTTATTCTTTACAACTAAGACACTCCTCCAGTCGGGTCAACTTAAGGATATCCCTGACTTGTGACAACGCTTTTGACAGTTTTTAACCGTGAAGCGCTATCAGCAGTAGGCGAAAACAACAGCTGTCTGTAGATCTGTGAAGAGGCGTTGTAATAGAGACGTTTACAAATATGCGTTGTAGACATGCGAAGCAGCTGTGATTCAGAATCTGTACGTTTCTAACGGAAAATTGGCAAAATAAATAATCGTGAAATGCTGGCTTCGTCAGCTAGTTAAATTTTACAGGGTGAGTCATTAACAATTGCCACCTAGAATAGCTCCGTAAGTATGACAGACTTAAAATGTTTGTGGGACAAATTTTGCATGGGACAACGGGGGCCGTAATATGATGTTGGTTTTTTGTTGCTATGTGTGGTCAAGTGAGAGATATGAAGGTCAAGTTTGTTTTTCTAAATGGGATGCTCTAGTTTCGTACTTATTTTCTGATAATGGCTATCGAGAGGAATCCAATGGTGTGCAACAATAAGGTCTTTGAAGGTCAAGGAAAGTCAATAAGGTGGCATGAACGTACATTTACAGAAGGTGTTCGAAGTGATGACCATTAGTATCAATGCAGTATTGCAATCTTCTTATCATGGATTGAATGGTATTCCTTATTACTTCGGCACTTATCTCTCTCGTATATCGTGCAAATTGACAAACCAGGGACTCGGTAAACGAATGGTAACGAGATGGAGAGCTATTAATATCAATGGGAGCTACTCTGGGAAGAAGGTAGAGCTGGCAGAGGCTGCAAGTAAGATGGGGTTGGACGTTTTAGCTGTTAGTGACATTCGGGTAAGGGGTGAGAAAGAAGAGGAAGTGGGAGAATACAAGGTCTACCTGTCAGAAGTCAAAGCAGGAATAGCACAATGGGGTGTAGGGCTTTGCATCAGGAAAGAAATGGAACCCAGCGTAGTTGCAATAAGGTATGTAAACGAACGACTGATGTGGATGGATTTGACAGTGTCTAGCAAGAAAATTAGGATTGTGTCAGTATATTCGCATTGTGAAGGGACAGATGAAGATAAGATGGATAATTTTTATGACGCATTCAGTGATGTAGTTGTTAGGGTAAAGGACAAGGACAGTGTTCTGCTCATGGGTGATTTTAATGCCAGGATTGGAAATCGAACAGAAGGGAATGAAAAGGTTATGGGTAAATTTGGAGAGGATATGGAGGCCAACAGGAACGGGAAACAACTCTTGGATTTCTGTGCCAGTATGGGCTTAGTAATCACAAACTCCTTTTTTAAACATAAGGACATTCACCGGTATACTTGGGAAGGCAGGGGAACCAGATCTGTCACTGACTATATAATAACAGATCAGGAATTCAGGAAGGCTGTGAGGAACACACGTGTATTCAGGGGATTCTTTGATGACACTGATCACTATTTAATCTGCTGTGAAATCTGTATTGTGAGACCGAAAGTGCAGGAGGTCAGGTCCATATGTAGGAGGATAAGAGTGGAGAAACTTCAGGATAAGGAAATCAGGCACAAGTACACAACACTGATCTCAGAAAGGTACCAGTTAGTTGAATGTAGTCAATTACAGTCATTGGAAAAGGAATGGACAAGGTACAGGGGCACAGTACTGGAATTGGCTAAAGAATGTCTTGGAACAGTAGTGTGTAAAGGTAGGATGAAGCAAACAGCTTGGTGGAATGACACGGTCAAGGCAGCCTGCAAAAGGAAAAAATAGGCGTATCAAAATTGGCTACATACTAGAACTCAGGTAGACAGAGAAAGTTATGTTGAAGAAAGAAACAAAGCCAAACAGATAATTGCAGCATCATAGAAGAAATCTTGGGAAGACTTTGGAAACAAGTTGGAGACTTTGGGTCAAGCTGCTGAAAACCATTCTGGAGTGTAATTAGCTGTCTCGAAAGGGAGGTAAGAGAGAGAAATGACAGGTATTTTGGACAGGTCAGGAAAACTGCTGGTGAATGCTGTTGATGCCTTGGGCAGATGGAGGGAATATTTTGAAGTGTTGCTCAATGTAGGTGAAAATACGGTCAGTAATGTTTCTGATTTCGATGTACAATGGGATAGGAATGATGATGGAAATAGGATCACATTTGAGAAAGTGGAGAAAATGGTCAATAGATTGCAGTGCAATAAAGCAGCTGGGGTGGATGAAATTAAGTTGGAACTCATCAAATACAGTGAAATGTCAGGTCTTAAATGGCTACACAGGATAATTGAAATGGCCTGGGAGTCGGGATAGGTTCCATCAAACTGGACGAAAGCAGTAATCATACCAGTCTTTAAACATGGAAACAGAAAAGATTGTAACAACTACAGAGGTATCTCTTTAATCAGCGTTGTGGGTAAAATCTTCTAGGGTATTGTTGAAAGGAAAGTGCGAGTATTAGTTGGGGACAAATTGGATGAAAATCAGTGTGGGTTTAGGCCTCTTAGAGGTTGTCAGGACCAGATCTTTAGCTTACGGCAGATAATGGAGAAGTGTTATGAGTGGAACAGGGAATTGTATCTATGCTTTATAGATCTGGAAAAGGCAGCAGTTAGAGTTGACGGTAAATTGAGTTCATGGTTCAGAGTAGATCCAGGGGTAAGACAAGGCTGCAACCTGACTCCACTGTTGTTCATATTATTTATGGATCATATGTTGAAAATAATAGACTGTCTGGGTGAAATTAAGATATGTGAACACAAAATAAGCAGCCTTGCATATGCGGATGACTTAGTTGTGATGGCAGATTCGATTGAAAGTTTGCAAAGTAATATTTCAGAGCTAGATCAGAAATGTAAGGACTATGGTATGAAGATTAGCATTTCCAAAACGAAAGTAATGTCAGTGGGAAAGAGATATAAACGGATTGAGTGCCAAATAGGAAGAACAAAGTTAGAACAGGTGGACGGTTTCAAATACTTAGGATTCACATTCTCACAGGATCGCAACGTAGTGAAAGAACTGGAAGCGAGGTGTAGCAAAGTTAATGCAGTGAGCGCTCAGCTACGATCTACTCTCTTCTGCAAGAAGGAAGTCAGTACCAAGACTAAGTTATCTGTGCACCGTTCAATCTTTCGACCAACTTTGTTGTATGGGAGCGAAAGCTGGGTGGATTCAGGTTACCTTATCAACTAGGTTGAGGTTACGGATATGAAAGTAGCTAGGATGATTGCAGGTACTAGTAGATGGGAACAATGGCAGGAAGGTGTCCACAACGAGGAAATCAAAGAAAAACTGGGAATGAACTCTATAGATGTAGCAGTCAGGGCGAACAGGCTTAGATGGTGGGGTCATGTTACACGCATGGGAGAAGCAAGGTTACCCGAGAGACTCATGAGTTCAGCATAGAGGGTAGGACGAGTCGGGGTAGACCAAGGAGAAGGTACCTGGATTCGGTTAAGAATGATTTTGAAGCAATAGGCTTAACATCAGAAGAGGCACCAACGTTAGCACTGAATAGGGGATCATGGAGGAATTTTATAAGGGGGCTATGCTCCAGACTGAACACTGAAAGGCATAATCAGTCTTAAATGATGATGATGACGATGATGATGATGAAGATGATATCGTGCAATTAATAAATATTCGCCGAACACGGCTTATCCATCTAACGTGGCATTGACATTTAAACACCATTCGACGGTTTCGCAATACAGCACCAATAGGAACGGTAAGACTAGTATCGTCGACTCAGGCGAATAAAAAATGATGTATTCCTTCGAAGAACAAGTCGATATGCTTCTCACTTACGGAGAATGCCAACGAAATTCAGTGAGAGCTAGAGACTTATACGCTGAAAGATATCCTCAACGTACTGACCCTACACGTCGTACATTTGAATATGTGTATGATAAATTGAGAACAACTGGATCTTTAACGCATCGGAAACATATCCAGCAAAGGGAAGCTACTAACGAGGAAACGGAAATTGGTGCTCTTGCCACTGTGGTTCGAGATCCATGTGTTAGTTCGCGTCAAATCGCAAGGGAATCTGGCATGAGCCAGAGTAGTGTTGTTCGTATTCTGCATCGCCATAAATATCATCCTTACCATATCAGTGTCCACCAAGAATTAACTGGTGCGGATTGTATGCGTCGCATTGAATTCTGCCGATGGGCTCAACTTCAGATTGAGAGGGATGATACATTTATTAATTTGATTACATTTACTGACGAGGCTACATTCACGAACTATGGAAATGTTACTTTGCATAACATGCATTATTAAACTAAACCTAAACTAAAATAAACTCCTCCCACACCGGCCATGAAGGCCCAAAGGTGCCGACTTGCCGCCGTGTCATCGACAGCCCACAGGCGTCACTGGATGCGGATATGGAGGGGCATGTGGTCAGCACACCGCTCTCCCAGCTGTATGTCAGTTTCCGAGACCGGAGCCGCTACATCTCAATCAGGTAGCACCTCAGTTTGCCTCACAAGGGCTGAGTGCATCCCGCTTGCCAACAGCGCTCGGCAGACGGGATGGTCACCCATCCAAGTGCTAGCCCAGCCCGACGGCGCTTAACTTCGGTGATCTGACGGAAACCAGTGCTACCACTGCGGCAAGGCCGTTGGCATAACATGTATTATTGGACAACTGAAAATCCATGTTGGCTACGGCAAGTTGCACGCCAAAAACCTTGGTCGGTGACTGTATGGTGTGGGATTCTGGAGGACAGAAGTATAGGCCCCTATTTCATCGAAGGAAAACTTAATGGCAGGAGGTACACCACATTCCTGCAAGAAACAAAAAAATGGTTCAAATGCCTCTGAGCACTATGGGACTCAACTTCTGAGGTCATTAGTCCCCTAGAACTTAGAACTAGTTAAACCTAACTAACCTAAGGACAGCACAAACATCCATGCCCGAGGCAGGATTCGAACCTGCGACCGTAGCGGTCTTGCGGTTCCAGACTGCAGCGCCTTTAACCGCACGGCCACTTCGGCCGGCTTGCAAGAAACATTAGGTCTGTTATTGGAAGAAATACCTTTAGGAACAAGGAATAGAATGTGGTATCAACACGATGGGTGTCCGGCACATTTTTCGCTGATGGCTAGACGTGAGTTGCAGAGACTGTTCCCAAATCGTTGGATTGGACGCGGAGGAGATGGTCGTGGCCGGTTTGCTCGCCATACTTGACGCCTCCAGATTTTTTTCTTGTGGGGATTCGTAAAAGACATTGTTTATAAAGACGTTCCAACTACACCTGAAGATATGTGAGAGAGAATTGTCAGAGTATGTGCTTCCATAAGTGCCGATGTGATAAGGAATACCACTCCATCCATGATAAGAAGATTGCAGCACTGCATTGACACCAATGGTCATCACTTCGAACACCTTCTGTAAATGGACGTCATGCCGCCTTTGTGACCTTCGTTGACCTTCAAAGACCTTACTGTACTGAATTCGTCTCGATAGCCGCTATCAGAAAATAAGTACTAAACTATGGCATTCCATTAAAAAAAAAACGAGGTTGACCTTCATGTCTCTGAAGCGACCCCAGCCTAGCAACAAAAAACCAACGTCATATTATGTCCCCCGTTGTCCCAGGCTACTTTTGTCCCACAAACTTTTCAGCTACTATCATACTTTCGGAGTTATTCTCGGTGGCAGTAGTCAGTGACTCACCCTGTATAAATGCAATTATGACCGCTGTGTCTCATTTAGTGTTCATGCAAACTATTCGAGATAGAAACGCGCCGGAAATCAGGAGTAATGATCCCAAACAACTGTGTGACCACCTCGCCGCTACGAATAGTGCCTGGTCACGTTCTGCTACGTACGAAGTCCAGTCTGCCGCACAGGCACGCCTAATTTGCAATGGCGCTTGCAGCCAATTGCTGCTTCTGGGCGATGTGGCATTACAATTCGCGCCGCGGATTCGGGCGGCTAAAATCAGACATTAATGATTCGTCTGCGCTCTCGAAATGGACAGCCTGCGCTGATACCGCGCCTGGGGATACCTCGGACGGAAACCGAGAGCGACATGCCGAAAGCAAATTGGTCGGTGTGCGCCAGAGTAGAGGGCGAGCCGTGGAGCGGCCGTGTCCGCAGGGTGCCTCTGGCTCCGCCATTACCGTCCCAGACACTGAAAACTGCCTCTCGCGACGTTAAATCACCAGCGACGGCGCTTTTCTCCGACGCAGAGAGCCCACGGGACGAGGCAAACAGCTCGCAAAGCACCACAGTACAGCCGGCCGCTCGCCGTCGGGAACGAGTGCTGCCGGCCGCGTGTAATCAGCCGTGATTACGAGTCTTTACCTAATGCACGGGATGAGTGCATGTATAATGGAGCGAGTACTGTGCGCGACCGCCCCGGGCCGTGAATGCGTAATCCGCCATTATCGGGGGCTAATGGACAGCCACCGCTCGCGGGACACACTAATTTTGTCCCTAAACGGCAGCCAGTCGTGCGTCGCCGGTGGCGCGCGGGATACGTCGCACGACACACACAAAGCAGGTGCGATTTATAAGATCACTGTATCGACAGCGCATCTGCTCTGAACCGCGCTCCTCGCATTCCTTTCCCTGCCGAGATGTGGAGTCGGTGTCCGGGCTTTCCGACCGCGGACATTGCGATCCGTGACGTCAACGAGGTGCTTTCGACCACAAATATTTTAAGACACAAAGGAATTAATGACATTAGCCTCTAGTGGGTACTGATTTAAATCAATAGGGACAGCTGAAAATTTGTGCAGGGCCAGGATTCGAACCTGGGTCTCCTGGTTACTAGGTAGATGACCTGAGCATCGTGCCATCCGGATGAAGTGTTCATTGCAACTGTGCGGACTACGCAAGTACGCCTCCCGTCAGACTCAAATCCTCAATTTACCCACACACAACAGATTTAGTGCCCCTTGATCTTTATCCTTATTAGTCAAGACGCTTCGCCGGTCCCTGTGAGATATCCAGCGTGGTGTACATACGCACTGAAGTGATCACTCGGTCGTGCTCACCTTAATTAAATATGTTGTTGTTGTTGTTGTGGTCTTCAATCCTGAGACTGGTGTGATGCAGCTCTCCATGCTACCATATCCTGTGCAAGCTTCTTCATCTCTCAGTACTTACTGCAACCCACATCCTTCTGAATCTGCTTAGTGTATTCATCTCTTGGTCTCCCTCTACGATTTTTACCCTCCACGCCGCCCTCCAATGCTAAATTTGTGATCCCTTGATGCCTCAGAACATGTCCTACTAACCGGTCCCTTCTTTTTGTCAAGTTGTGCCACATACTCCTCTGCCTGCCATCATTGCCGATGATGCGGCGCAGACGAACAGCGAAATTCTGCATGACCCGCTGAAGTGTCGGAACTTTGATGGCGTCGGTGACCTCCTGAATGGCTGTTCTCAGCTCAGCAATGGTTTCTGAGTTATTGCAGTACACCTTGTCTGTAAGATAGCCCCACAAGAAGGAGTCACATGTGTTCAGATCCGGAGAATTTGGCGGCCAATCGAGCGAGGCACATGCCAGTGGTCTCTCGGTACCCCAGAGCCAGAATGTGGTCCCCAAAGTGCTCCTACGGGTCACCAAACACTCTTCTGCTTCGATGGGGCCGAGTTCCGTCTTGCATGAACCACATCTTGTCAAAATCAGTGTCACTTTGGATGATGGGGACGAAATCATCTTCCAAAATATCAAGAAATATCGCGCCGGTTATTCCGTGACTGGGCATTGCGCACCACGCAATCACCTGATCACGGTGAAGAGACTTCTCGATTGCGAAATGTTGATTCTCAGTACCCCAAATGCGCCGATTTTACTTATCGACAAAAACATCTGAATGAAAGTTGGCTTCGTCGCTAAACCAAACCATACTAATTATCATCATGCCCCGCGGCCAACCGTGCAGTTTGAACGTCCTAACGCAAACCGTTTAGAAGTTCTAACAATTTTACTTCATACAGTTCAATAACTGTCACCCTTTATGTGGCGCCTGTTCTTTTGGATATGTCCGAAAGAACAGACACCACAGATGCAGAAATTTTAGAAGTGGGTTTTCCGACCGCCAAAGGAAGCTACTACAATGGGGGAGCCTACGCCGACCGTTTTGTAATGAGAACATCCCTTAACATTTTATCCAGGCTTAGGACTGGCTATGCATATAGTACATAGACATATTTAAATGTGTTCTTAATTTTTATTTCTAGCCTTTCATTTTTCATTTATTTTTATTTTAACCTTTTTTTCCTTTACACAGCATCACAGCAGAAAATTATTGAACTTCTTGTCTTATTTTATGAATTTTAATGTTTCACTATTTTTTGTAAGAAAGCTAGAGATTCTAAACTTCTTAAATGTCTCGAGTCGTTATAAACTCTGAGGTGATAAAAGTAATGGGATACCTCCAAATATCACGTCGGACCGCCCTTTTTCCAGGCGTAGTGCATCAACTCGCTGTTGCATGTACTCAGCAACTTGTTGGCAATACCCTGCTGCCTCTATAGTCCAGCGTAATTGCGTAAGTTTTGCCGGTGCAGAATTTTGTGCATGAACTGACCTCTCGATTACGTTCCATAAATGTTCGATGGGATTCGTGTTGGGAGATCTGCGTGACCAAATCATTTGGCGACTTGGCTCATTGTCATTCGTTGTTTGGGAACATGAAGTTCATGTATGACTGCAAATGCTCTATTACAGACAATGATCAGTTCAGTTGGACCACAGGATTCAGTCCATTCCGTGTAAACACAGCCCGTACTGTTCTGGAGCCACCATCAGCTTGCGAAGTGGCTCGTTGACAGCCTTTTGTACATGGCTTTGTGGGGTCTGCGCCATACTCGAACTCTAGAACCAGCTCTTACCAAATGAAGTCGGGAATCATTTGACAAGACCATGGTTTTCCAGTCTTGTAGGGTCCAACCGATATAGTCACGAGCCCAGGAGAGGCGATGCAGGCAATGTCGTGCTGTTAGCAAAGGCACTCCCGTTGGTCGTCTACTACCATAATCCATTAACGACAAACTTCGCCGCGCTCTCAAAACAGATTCGTTGCTCTTACGTCCCACGTTGATTTCTTCGGTTATTTCACGCAGTGTTGTTTGTCTGTTAGCACTGACGATTTTACGCAAACGCCGCTGCTCTCTGTCGTTAAATGAAGGTTGTCGACCACTGCGTTGTCCGTAGTGAGAGATAATGCCCGAAATTTGGTATTCTCGGCACACTTTTGATACTGTCGATCTCGGAATATTAAATTACCAAACGGTTTCCGAAATGGAATGTCCCATGCCCTTAAGTCCAACTACCACGCCGTCGAAGTCCGTTAATTCCGCCGCGCGGGGTAGCCTTGCGGTATTGAGGCGTCTTGTCACAATTCGCGCGGCTCCTCCCGTCGGAGGTTCGAGTCCTTCCTCGGCCTTGGGTGTGTGTGTTGTCCTTAGCGTAAGTTACTTCAAGTTATATTAAGAAGTGCGTAAGCCTAGGGACCGATGACATCAGCAGTTTGGTCCCACAGTCCTCACCACAAATTTCCAATTACCGTGATTCCCCATCGTGCGGCCATAATCGCGTCTGAAATCTGACTGGCAGTACAGATGACACCTCCGCCAATTCAGTGCCCTATTATACCTTTTTCCAGCGATACTACCGCCGTCTGTATATGTACATATCGCCAACCCATGACTTTTGTCACCTTAGTGTGTTCTTATAATAACTTTTAACCTTTAGTCAAGATCTATGTTTCTTCTTCTTTTCCGGAGAGGCAGGTCAATGGATTCTTCTTTAATTTTAAGCGTAGCATTTGCTCCTTCCTCCGTCAGCTTATTTATCAGAAGGTATACATTCGGATATTTTTGATTTATTGAGTTTACTTCCCCATGCCAAACTTCAAAAGCATTTGTGGTCCCGTGCTGCTGATTAAAATCATTCCAAATGTCACTTGGTATAGTAGGACATGCCATCTATTGAATGTCATTAGTCTGTGAATTTCGTGACCTTATCTCCACCGGTCATTTCCTCTCTTATCAACACCGATTGGCAGATGTGCCACTGTAACACACAAGCGGCAAAGCAACTGGATTTCTTCTCTATCACTCTCTTCCTCCGTCAGTCCCATATAAGGGGCGATCAATAATTTTCCGTTTGAGAGCGTTGTCGCCACATATGTGCAACGTAGCGCGACTGTAACGTAGGTAATTAAGTACCGACATGTAGGCGAGGCATTTGTGTGGCATTCGTGCCTTTCCGACGTGCGTGCGGTGAATGCGAAAACGCGAACAATGGCTACGTTACTACCAAATGAGTTTAAACAGGACGAACGTGCTGTCAATCTTTTATCGGCTTCGGGAGGAAAAACACCAGTAGACATCCATCGAAAAATGAAGTACGTATATGAGGCAGCATGTCTCTCGAAAACCACCATTGTGCGCCAAGTTCTGTGCTCGTCGCGATTTGACACAAGACGCCAGTCGATCTGGGAGGACAACCGCACCCATTATGGACACGCGGGAGAAACTTAAGCAGCCATCCTGTAGTCTTTATATCTCCCCATCCGATTATAACGCTTTCGGTCCCTTAGAAAAGGTACTGAATGGTCGACGATTCCTGTCGGACTGGGATGTGCAGTAAGCGGTTGAAGACTTCTTCACGCAGCAGAGGGTGTCTTCAACCTGGTGCGTCAGTGGGATGACTGCCTCAGTGCTCACGGCGATTTTGCCTGCTTGGCATACCGATTCTGGACTGTTACGGCCTTCGAACGGAAACATTTTGATTGCCCTGATATTTTTTTCCATGGACATTGGTTGAAATGAAAATTGCAACCTGAATGTTGGGACACTGTTTTCATAGCTTTAACCGCAGTCATTTCAAAGTCCAACTCTCACTTTTCAATCCACAGAAATTTTTTTTTCCTTATGCATTTTGATTTTTGACTGGCAGTAAAGTAAATGTAACAGAAAATACCTTCGTCTCTTCTTCTACCCTTTTGCTGTCAACGTGTATGGTGTACAGTTGTTTAAATTGTTACAAAAAACTGTCCAATGTCCCTTCCTATAAAAAGAGTTCCATTTTCACAAAGGATTTTCTACGCTTCTTCAGAACCCAGAACCAGGGTTATTTTATCAGGAAAAGACCCTTCGTTAATTTTCGAAATACCATTGCCTACAGTTGTTTTCAAAATCTCTTCGCCTGGTTGAATCTCCGAACTAGAGCCAAGGTACTGGGTCGTCCCAATAGCTTACCTTCTTGCTTTACACAATGCTGTCTTGTAGATCACGTAGTTTGGGATATTCGTAACGAAATCTAAACCTTTATCTTTTATATCCTGAAATTCCTCTTTAAATATTTGGCAAACAGTCACTGCTGGTTTTTTTTTTTCGTGGACTCTTCTCCTGCAGTTATGCATTCGTTCGTTAATCAGTATATTTGCTTCGTCAGGTCCTCAAGAATGTTGGTGTTCAGTCATGACCCCGGCACTTGCTCTGTCCGCAATTCATTCACAAGTAGTTCGTATATTCCTCCTCATATTTTCCGTGTACCTGGTAGGGACGACCAACCTTGAGAAGACAGGGCTTCTCTTTCTTTGTTGTGCGTTTCCCTTATTCACAGTATACTGAGCTCAAGTAGCTTGGGCTTACGGAACCTCACGGGAACTGGCTGACTGACGGCGACGACACGCCCGCTGCTGGTGAACGGCTGGCGTAAATCAGCCGTGGGTGGAGGCTCTGGTCGCAAAACACGACGACGCGAAACTTCTTCGTTGGAAGCCCCACGGAACCCGCGGCACCAACAACAGGGTCTGCAACACCGTGGTCGGAAAGCCCACGAAGCCCTGAAATCTTTTCACGATGACTCAAGCCGGTCTACACTAGAAGGAATTCAAGAGAACTAGCGACAGCGAATGTAAATTGTCTCTGAGTGCAAACGGTAGTCGTGCGCAAGGAAAGAGCATTCGGTGGGTGCTCGCAAGTGTTGTGCTGGTTGTTGGCCTTTCAGCGAACCATCAACGGAAGGTGTCGTTCTCTTCACTTCGGCGCTAACAGCAAAGACAGAATTTGTTTGCCATTTTGGGTAGGAGCTACTTACTTTCGTTGTTGACATGAGCTGCGTAAGCGATGGAGTGCTCGGAACAGATGCAAGAACACAGATATCGTAAATGCTTGTGGTTGCCAAGAAAACAGCAAAAATGTAAAATAATAGAAGTATCGTTGATAGAAAATTGACGAATCACCCAGAGCTCTAAATGGGGACTTTAGGAAGATGATACACTCATTAGACCCTTACACCTGCCCGGGACTGTCAGTAACCACAAGCTTTGTATTTCTTTTTGTTAAAAAGGAATATCACAATAAATTTCCTTGGCAGTGAAGAAGTAAGAAGATCTATCTTTTTTTCCTTAATCTGAAATGAACAGTTATATGTTCAGAAAGGACTAATTCCGATCTCTGTTGCATACGGGCAATGAAAGAAATCACTGGTGACAAATGAAAATTTTTACAAAGGCCGGGAGTCAAACCCGGGTCTCCTGCTTACGAGCCAGATGCGTTACCATCCACGCCACCTTGGCAGAGCGGTTAGACACAGCTGCACGGACTGCACCTTGGTACAAATTTTCACTTACTGAATATGAATTCTTTCACTGCCTGAGTGCGACAGAGATCAGAATTTCTCTTTTCCTAACATATTCTATCTCCGGCTGCGGGATGAAAGACAGAAATAGTGTCTGTTCTTTCAGATATGTCCGGAAGAACAGACACAACTCTATAGACACATACATATTGTTGTGGGGAAGGCAACCAAGTACTGCGCTTAATTGGCAAAACACTTAGAAGACGCAATAGCTCTGTTAAAAAGATTGCCTTTACACTTCGCTTTTTCGTGCTCCGCTACACTGTTGCTCTGTAGTATGGGAACCTTACCAGATTCAATTAGCGGAGGAAGTCGAAAAAGCCCAAAGAACGGCAGCTTGTTCTGTATTAGCGCGAAATAGGAGAAAGAGTGTCTCGGATATGATAATCGAGTTGGGTGACAATCATTAAAACAAAGGCGTTTTTTGTTGCCATGACATTTCAGTCATCACCTTTTTCCCCTGAATGCGAAAATATTTTACTCCCACCGACTTATGTAGGGCGAAATGACCATCGTAATAAGATGATCAGAGCTCGTACAGAAGGATTTAAGTGTTTATTACTCTCACGCACTGTTGTGGTCTGAAGGTGGTACAAAGAACCATCTTCCAGGTACATAAGTCTAAATTGCACAGAAGTGATTTAGATGTAGATATAGATGATAATAAAACTTAAAAATAAACGAAAGGTTTAGCTGTTCTCGATTGTTACATTAATGGTAGCTTAATTAATGGCTGCTGTATCACTGTTATTTTAGGTATTTTTGGTGTATTTGCTGAATAAATAAGCATCAATCTCTTGTGATCATGACAACTGCTCTATAACGAACTGTAAAGCAGATTTTATCAAGTGGCCTATGTAACACGTTGTTTGCTTCGCATTTCTATCGATCAGCCTTTATTAACATTATCATCCTTGTAAGTACTTTGATAAAATTCTTGAACTGTTTCTTATATGTCACTGCAGACATTAGGAACTATCTGAGGGTTGGTTGGTTTGTGGGATTGAAGAGACCAGACGGCTACGGTCATCGGTCCCTTTTTCCAAAATTTCAAATACCCACACAGAATAAAAACGAACAATGGAAAAGGCGACAGACGACACAGGACAAGAAAGACTTAGACAGAGACCAGACAAAAGGAATTAAAATCACACAGTGTGTGACAGTGGTTGGCCGACCATAGAGACAAAAAAGGAAAAGCCAACCACCGAGAAACACACTAAAAACTCAGTCTGAAATCGTAGGCCAAAGGGCAGAGTCAACACAAAAAACGACAAACACTTAGATTAAGTGATAAAAGCCCCCTGCCCGAATAAAACGCAAAACTAAGCCTTCCATGGCAGTGTCATCTGTTAAAAGGGCAGGGCAAATGTCTGCCTGAGCACACCTAAAGGGGGACAGGCCAACAAAATGTGGACCACCATCAAAGCCGCCCCGAAGCTACATAGAAGGGGGTCCACATGGCGTAGTAAATATCTGTGAGTCAGCCGGGTGTGGCCAATGCGGAGCCGACGAAGGACAACTGAGTTCCTGCTAGTGGCTCGCATGGATGACCGCCACACAGTCGTCGTCTCCTTGATAGCACGGAGTTTATTGGGTGTGGTCAGAACGCGCCATTCAAAGTCCCAAAGCGCGAAAACATTGCGGCGTAAGACTGCTCGCAAATCAGTCTCCGGGAGACCAATGTCCAGAGTTGGTTCACTGGTGGCCTGTTTGGCCAGGCAGTCAACCTGTTCATTGCCCAGGATGCCGACTTGACCAGGGGTCCACACAAATACCACAGAGCGGCCGCAACGGGTAAGAGTATTGAGGGACTCCTGGACAGCCATCACCAGACGAGAGCGAGGAAAACACTGGTCGATAGCTAGTAAACCCCTCAGGGAGTCGGTACTGATAACAAAGGACACACCTGAGCAGGAGCGGATATACTCTAGGGCACGAAAAATGGCGACCAGCTCAGCAGTGAAAACGCTGCAGTCAGCTGGCAATGAGCGTTGTTCATAATGGTCCCCTAGAGTGAGAGCATAACCGACACAACCAGCAACCATTGAAACGTCTGTGTACACAACGCCAGAGGTCTGAAACGTCGCAATGATGGAAAGAAAGCGGCGGCGGAAGGCTTCCGGAGGGACTGAGTCCTTCGGGCCCTGTGCCAGTTCGAGCTGAAGGCAAGGGCGGGGCACACACCACGGGGGTGTACGGAGGGGGGCCTGGAAAGGAGGTGAAAGAGGGAAAACCCCAAGCCCAGAGAGAAGGTCTCTGACGCAGACCGCGATCGTACAACCCGACCGGGGCCGACGTTCTGGGAGATGGACGACAGACTGAGGGAACAGGAGACGACAATTAGGAAACCCAGGCAAGCTACAAACATGTGTAGCATAAGCAGCCAGTAAACGTTGGCGCCATAACCACAGTGGAGGAACACCTGCCTCCACAAGTATGCTGTTCACAGGGCTGGTCCGGAAAGCTCCAGTAGCAAGTCGGATCCCTCTGTGAAGGATTGGGTCGAGCACCTGCAACGCAGAAGGGGATGCTGAACCATAAGCCAGGCTCCCATAATCCAGATGGGACTGGATTAACGCCTGGTAGAGCTGTAAGAGGGTAGATCGGTCGGCGCCCCAGCTGGTGTGGCTCAAGCATCTCAGAGCATTAAGATGCCGCGAACACATCTGTTTAAGCTGCCTAATATGTGGGAGCCAAGTCAACCGGGCATCAAAAACCACACCCAAAAACCAATGTGTCTCCACCACAGCAAGACGTTCGCCGGCAACATAAAGCCGTGGCTCAGGGTGAACTGTGCTTCGCTGGCAGAAAAGCATAACGCAGGTCTTGGCAGCCGAAAACTGGAAGCCATGTGCTACAGCCCAAGACTGCGCCCTGCGGATAGCGCCCTGCAGCTGACATTCTGCAGCTGCAATGCCAACGGAGCTATAGTAAAGGCAGAAGTTGTCAGCATACAAGGAAGCTGAGACAGACGTTCCCACCACTGCAGCGATCCCGTTAATTGCAATTAAAAACAGGCAGACATTTAAGACAGATCCCTGTGGTACCCCATTCTCCTGAACTCGGGGGGAACTATGGGAGGCCGCGACTTGCACGCGGAAGGTACGGCGCGACAGAAAATGTCGTATGAAAATCGGGAGCGGACTCCGAAGGCCCCAACCATGAAGCGTAGAGAGAATGTGATGGCGCCATGTCGTATCGTACACCTTCGGCATGTAAAAAAAGACAGCGACGAGATGCTGACGGCAGGGAAAGGCCGTATGGACGGCTGACTCCAGGCTCACCAGATTATCGGTGGCAGAGCGGCCTTTACGGAACCTACCCTGAAACGGAGCCAGAAGGCCCCGAGACTCAAGGACCCAACTCCACCGCCAGCTCACCATGCATTCGAGCAACTTTTAAAGAACATTGGTGAGGCTAATGGGGCGGTAGCTGTCTACCTCCAATGGGTTCTTGCCAGGTTTCAAAACAGGGATAACAATGCTTTCCTGCCATTGTAACGGAAACTCACCCTCGACCCAGATATGGTTGTAAAGGTCGAGGAGGCGTCGCTGACAGTCCACTGAGAGGTGTTTCAGCATCTGACAATGGATGCGATCTGACCCGGGAACTGTATTACGGCAAGCGGCTAGGGCACTGTGGAATTCCCACTTACTGAACAGAACGTTGAGGATTCAAGATGGCAGGTGTGAAATGAAAGGCTCCAACGTTCCAACCGCTCTTTAATGGAGCCGAAGGCCATTGGGTAATTCACAGAAGCGGAACTGAGAGCAAAATGGTCTGCTAAGCGGTTTGCAATTATGTACGAGTCAGTACAAACTGCTCTATTCAGTGACAGCACAGGGACGCTGACAGGGGTCCGATAGCCATAGAGGCGCCTAACCTTGGCCCAAACCTGCGATGGAGAGATATGGAGGCCAATGGTGGAGGCATACCGTTCCCAACACTCCTGCTTGTGTTGGCAAATGATGCAGCGGCCCCGCGCACGGAGCCGTTTAAAGGCGATGAGGTTCCCTAATGAGGGATGCTGCTTGTGATGCTGGTGCGCCCGCCTGCGATCTTCAATCGCCTCAGCGATCGCAGGCGGCCACCAAGGCACAGCCCTCCGCCGAGGAGACCCAGAAGAACGTAGAATGGCAGATGCTGCGGCAGTAACGATGCCAGTGGTGACCGAGTGAACCACCGCATCAATGGCTTCATTAGAAAGAGGCTCAATAGTGGCAATAGAGGAGAACAAGTCCCCATCAGCCTTATTCATAGCCCATCTGCAAGGGCGTCCAAAAGAGTGACGCTGTGGCAGTGACAGAAAGATCAGAAAGTGTCACTACTACACAGGTCGTCATGCACATTCCATTGGACAGATGGTTAGAGGCTATGGCTGCAGATCGAAAGGTCGATGGTGGAGTACGTGCCATGCACCACACCGAAATGTGTGAAGGCACCATCGTTTAAAAGGGAGAGGTCGAGCTGTGCCAATACGTTCTCAATGGTGGCGCCTCGACCTGTCGCCACTGACCCACCCCACAGAGAGTTATGGGCGTTGAAGTCGCCCAGTAACAGGAAAGGTGGCGGAAATTGGGCTATCAGTGCAGCCAGGACATGCTGCGGGACATCACCATCCAGTGGAAGATACAGACTGCAGACAGTAACAGCCTTTGGCGTCCACACCTGAATAGCGACAGCCTCTAAAGGTGTTTGTAGAGGGACAGATTCGCTGTGAAGGAAGTGAAGGATGTAGATGCAGACGCCACCACATACCCTTTCATAAGACGCCCGGTTCCTATAATAACACTGATAGCCATGGAGGACGGGAGTTCGCATTGCCAGAAACCAAGTTTCTTAAAGAGCAATGCAGAGGAAAGGGTGAATGCTGAGAAGTTGTCGGAGCTCAGCAAGATGGTGGAAGAAACTGCTGCAGTTCCACTGGAGGATGATGTCCGTGGCTGAGAAAGGCGTGGAGGGACTGGGGACGCAAATTACACCGCTGGGTCACCTGCTGCGACCGATTGAGCACCTGTGCAAGTGCTATCCATGGTGTCTGAGGGACGCGAGATAGAGGTCCTCAGCGGACGCCAGGATCTCGACCTCACCCTCAGACGCAGAGCTCGATGGTTGCGGTGGGGTGTGTGCCACCGCAAGTTCTTTGGCCTTAGAGGTCTTTCTCTTGGACGTCTCTAGCTGAACCATCGGTTTCAAAAGCTGGGAGGGCTTCACCGATTCAGTCTCCGGGACGGAGGAGGATCGCAAAGCCCTACAACCAGCCGCTCGTGGGTACTTATGCCACAGTCGGGAATCATCCTTCCTGCTTGTGGAAACCTGGGAAGGGAGGGACCCAAGGAACCCCTTGCGAGCGAGAGCAGCCAAACAAGTTGGACGCTTCTCCGGCTTAGAAGCGGGGACGGACATCCCCAATGGGTGGGAGGGTGTTGATCCCGAGGTAGGTGGCGCAGGAGCAACAGGGTGGGTAGAGGCCCCCACAGGCAAGGGGGCACGTGGAGTTGTACGGCTCGGCGATCTGGCTGGAATTCTCGGAAGTGATGGGGATAGCACAGTTGTCATAGCAGCGGTGTATGAAGATGTCGTTCTCACAGGATGTAGTCGGTCATATTTCCTCTTAGTCTTACTATAGGTCAGTCGGTCCAGGGTCTTATATTCCATGATTTTGCGCTCTTTCTGTAAGATTCTGCAGTCTGGCGAGCAAGGTGAATGATGCTCTCCACAGTTGACACAGATGGGAGGCGGGGCACATGGAGTATTGGGATGTGATGGGCGTCTGAAATCTCGACATGTGAGGCAGGAAGTACAGCGGGAAGACATATGGCCAAACTTCCAGCACTTGAAGCATCGCATTGGGGGAGGGATATAGGGCTTGGCATCACACCAGTAGACTATCACCTTGACCTTCTCCAGTAATGTATCACCCTCAAAGGCCAAGATGAAGGCACCGGTAGTAACCTGATTATCCCTCGGACCCCGATGAATACGCCAGACGAAATGCACACCTCGACGCTCTAAGTTGGCTCGCAGCTCGTCATCAGACTGCAAAAGTAGGTCCCTATGGAAAATAATACCCTGAACCATATTTAAACTCTTATGTGGTGTGATGGTAACGTTAACATCCCCCAACTTGTCACAAGCAAGTAACCTTCGTGACTGGGCAGAGGATACCGTTTTTATCAAAACTGACCCAGAGCGCATTTTGGACAAGCCATCAACCTCCCCAAACTTGTCCTCTAAATGCTCTACGAAGAACTGAGGCTTTGTGGACATGAAAGACTCCCAATCAGCTCTCGTACAAATTAGGAACCGGGGCGAATAACTGTCACTGTCATCCTCAGACTTACGCTCCTCCCACGGTGTGGCCAGGGAGGGGAACGTTTCCGGATCGTATTTCTGAGCATTAAATTCAGCCCAAGAACGCTTAGAGACTGGTGGCGGCTGGCCACCAGCGAGAGATGATGTACCACGCTTCATTGCGGGTCATCCGCCCTGATGCCACCCACTCCGACCAAGGGCCCTCCCCACGGGCGCCACCCAGCCTCAGCAAGGAGCCACCTGGCAGGATGGCCATTGCCGGAGTGCTGATGCCCTAGGGAGCTAAGCATCTACTCCTTGGCATACGTGGGGAGTTAACGGCGCAGGCATCAGCAGAACGATCCCTGTGTTGTCAGGGGCTACAACCAACAGGGTACATGGCGGCCCCACCACAACGGACTGGCTACCGTGCTGGATCTTAGGTGCAAAATGTCCAAGGTCGTCGTCTCAGCAAAAAGCAACATTGCACAGTGCATAGTGGTAATCGCACCCAGGAAGGTATCCTCGCCCAAGAGATAGAAAACGAGCGGGACAGCATTGCGACGACGAGAAAGCTGGCTAAAGGTCTCAACGCACGACGGATACAGTGCACCATGTAAGGCGCCCGTCCCCAATTGGCTCGCTCTTCGGAAGAATTTAGAAAGATGGGGGTCAATCCCGAGAGGGGACAATCATATAAGACCGAAACTTTTGAGACTCCTTTTAGTCGCCTCTTACGACAGGCAGGAATACCCCGGGCCTATTCTAACCCCCGAACCTGCAGGGGGGAACAATCTTAGGTAGAGGCCTATATCAGCCATTGAACTGCGAAACATTTGCCCACGCGAATGGGTCCAGTTGTTAACAAACAGAGTGTAAATATTAGCTTTTCTTCCTCCCTATGTACAAATTCGGACACCTTCATTCTTCTGTTCCTACGCCAGTTCGCTTTCTTCGCCAGCGCTCTTGCCATTCAAAATAATGTGACCTCAACATCAGATTTTTGTATCATTGCAATGACTACTATTGTATTCAGTGAGACGATTATAACCGAAAAAATACCGCAGAGTTCATGTACGTACTTGGGTTGAAAACTATGCTCGTTCTCTCGTTCTCTCTTCCGTTTCATCCGTGTAAACGCTTGTTCAGAGATACAAGCGAACGTTCGTGAACACTGGCGAATTGTCTGCGAATACCACTTCCATTCGCTCCGCTGTAAACGAGACTTCAAAGTGCACGTCAGAATTTTCTACCCACCAGCGTCATGTCGCAACGTTAGGGCGTTGTCAATGACACTGTGGTGACGCGAGAGGAATTATTTCGAACCGTAATGGTACCGGACGTAATTTCACAATTTGTAACCTACAACACACCCGAGAACACCATCCATTTTAACTAATCAAAACAAAATGTAGTCAAGTGTCCGTAAGAGTTTTGGCTAGTATCATTTACACGGCACCTGCAGTAACACAACTAGAAAATATATTAAGACCGGACTGACAGTTCTGTCTGGCTGCCAAGCAGAACAGTTATGGGTGATATGTGACTGAATGCATCTCCTACGTACTTACAACTTCAGCAATGGATATAACGGGTATCACAGCTTAATTCAGGAACACTGGTTATTAAAGAATTTGCAACGGAAATGTTAACATTTGTTCCGGAAATATCTCTCGGAAAAGTAGACTTAACTTCCCATAGAGATAATTTTATTGCTCTTCAAGAAAATTCTTATTGTTTTTCCGAGAAAAGAGAAAATGAACATGTCCCGTTTCTCATGAAGCGTCTTTGTGTACTTCTATTTATTTTTTCCAAGAAGAATTGCTATTCTTATTATTCAAGATGAGTATTTTTTTATCTTCCAGCGGATTACTCAATCATTCTTTTTCCGCCACATGATGAAGTTTATTAGTTTTTATGAAGAGCTATGCTTATTGTTATTCCCAAGAAGAGTAAATTTCATTCGTTTACAAGAACAAGTTATTTATCTTTGGTTCATGAAAAACCTTAGCTTCTCTCAAGAAAAGATTTCAGTTTTCAGAAGACTGACTTGAGTAGTTCGGGAAACGAGGAAAATTCCATTAAAAACTACAATCCTGACACGTTCTATCTTCTCCTGGTCTGTCGCCGTTGTCGTACTCCAAGACAAATCTGCAATGGTGAACAATGTGGTCAATTTTCTAATGTACGTAACTTTTAACCTTTATAGCCACCAAATTATAACAAGTATTGGATATTTTCCTTTTTAAATCAAACTATATACTTTTCCTATGGCACTGGAAACATCAAAGAGGACTTATAGGACTTAACGTGTGTGGAATTCGTTCAGATATTAATAATATAACAGCGCCGTAAACCGGTGTCCCGCCTCCAGGAGTTGTAGTTCCATGAACGTGTTTGTCCTGCAGTGCAAAATGTAAATAGACACATGACACAGTCACTGCTCTTACGTTATTATTGTGATTGTCATGTTAAGTGTTTAAAACGTTGAACTTCAACATTGATACGTGCTATAAAGTGATTCCCGACAAACAGAATTGCACACTGAATTTCCTCCGGACTCATCACAGCACAGGCCCGTGGTGAACGGCATTTCATGTCTTCAAGAGCCGTATGTGTTTCTCTCTTCTTATAAGGTGTTACGTATGGTAACCGTGCAGGTCATTTTGCATCTCCGGAAGAGATCCAACGATCTCTACAGGTTCCTTTAAGAGTCGCCCGGTCTGGCACGATCGCCGTTTTGTGTGTCTGTAGGCTGACTTACTCTCATCGGGTGATGCAATTATACTGACATGAGTTTAGTTACGCAGGAGACGTATATTTCTGCAAAGCAGCGTCTAATCATGACGTCATTATAGTCAATATGAAAAACTAATTTGCTTTAAATGATAATGAAAATATGGAAACAGTAACGTTTCACAAGAAAACTAAGAAACTATCAGCTTTTCTAGTGATGGTCGGCCTCTGAATAAAAAAATCGCATGGCTGCTTTTTTTTATAAAACCATCTGCTTTATTGATTCAAAACTAAACATATGAATTTTACCACCTAATACATTATAAATCTAACAGGAACAAAATTGTCTCTTAATTATTCTTTGTTAGCGAGAAAGGTGGAAGGAGTATATAGAGGTTCTATACAAGGGCGATATGCTAAAGGACAATATTATAGAAATGGAAGAGAATGTAGAGGGAGATGAAATGGGAGATATGATACTGCGTGAAGAGTTTGACAGAGCACTAAAATACCTAAGTCGAAACAAGGCCCCGGGAGTAGACAACATTCCATTAGAACTACTGACAGCCTTGGGAGAGCCAGGCCTAACAAAACTCTACCATCTAGTGAGCAAGATGTATCAGACAGGCGAAATACCGTCAGACTTCAAGAAAAATATAATAATTCTAATCCCAAAGAAAGCAGGTGTTGACAGATGTGAAAATTACCGAACTATCAGTTTCATAAGCCACGGCTGCAAAATACTAACACGAATTCTTTACAGACGAATGAAAAAACGTAGAAGCCGACCTCGGAGAAGATCAATTTGAATTCCGGAGAAATGTTGGAACACGTGAGGCAATACTGACCCTACGACTTATCTTAGAAAATAGATTAAGGAAAAGCAAACCTACGTTTCTAGCATTTGTAGACTTAGAGAAAGCTTTTGACAACATTGACTGGAATACTCTCTTTCAAATTCTGAAGGTGGCAGGGGTCAAATACAGGGAGCGAAAGGCTATTTACAATTTGTACAGAAACGAGATGGCAGTTATAAGAGTCGAGAGACGTGAAAGGGAAGCATTGGTTGGGAAGGGAGTGAGACAAGATTGTAGCCTATCCCCGATGTTATGCAATCTGTATATTGAGCAAGCAGTAAAGGAAACAAAAGAAAAATTCGGACTAGGAATTAAAATCCATGGAGAAGAAATAAAAACTTTGAGGTTCACCGATGACATTGTAATTCTGTCAGAGACAGCAAAGGACCTGGAAGAGCAGCTAAACGGAATGGACAGTGTCTTGAAAGGAGGATATAAGATGAACATCAACAAAAGAAAAACGAGGATAATGGAATGTAGTCGAATTAAATGGGGCGATGTTGCGGGAATTAGATTAGGAAATGAGACGCTTAAAGTAGTAAATGAGTTTTGCTATTTGGGGAGCAAAATCACTGATGATGGTCGAAGAAGAGAGGATATAAAATGTAGACTAGCGATGGCAAGGAAAGCGTTTCTGAAGAAGAAAAATTTGTTAAAATCAAGTATAGATTCAAGTGTCAGAAAGTCGTTTCTGAAAGCATTTGTATGGAAGTGAAACGTGGACGATAAATAGTTTGGACAAGAAGAGAATAGTAGCTTTCGAAATGTGGTGCTACAGAAGAATGCTAAAGATTAGATGGGTAGATCACATAACTAATGAGGAGGTATTAAACAGAATTGGAGAGAAGAGAAATCTGTAGTACAACTTGACTAGGGATCGGTTGGTAGGGCATATTCTGAGGCATCAAGGGATCACCAACTTAGTATTGGAGGGCAGCGTGGAGGGAAAAAATCGTAGAGGGAGACCAGGAAATGAATACACTAAACAGATTCAGGTGGATGTAGGTTGCAGTAGGTAGTGGGAGATGAAGAAGCTTGCACAGGATAGAGTAGCATGGAGAGCTGCATCAAACCAGTCTCTGGACTGAAGACCACACACACACACACAGCGTTCTAATTGCCATGGAGTGTCAGGATATCGTCCACATGTTTCGTGCCAAGTCTACGTCGTCTGCCAGAGACAATGTTCCTTGTCGACTGAAATATCTTTCGCTAGCCACATTTGAGGGTGCAACACAACGTCCTTCTGTCTAAATTGGATAACTTGGGAAATAGGGAAATAGACTGCTGTTGCCTCTCACCTCTGAAGTGTATGGTCGTAGTCGCCATTATCCAGTCGACCTCATCGGTAGATTGAGTATGGTGTGATCTACAGTCTAGTCACTCATTTCTTTGACTGGTAACTGCTGCTGACGTGCTCTCGGCAGCGCCAAACACTTGCTTATCTCACAAAAATAGAGTAAGTTGTTACTGTAATTTTATGATTTTGTTCTAACTTACCTGAAACCGATATCTCATGACAAATTTGACACAAAATATTTAATGTCTCACCTCTATCGAAAACGGTCATCATTTTCAGTAACCGTAATGGTCACCACAGAAATGTTACTATTCTGTGCAACTCCGAGTTTCTAAATCTGAAAGAATATATCTATTCAAATTACGTGCCTGCTGCATAAGAGCGGCGCTAGTAGTGTCACAATGAGGATGGGAATCAGGTTTGCTTTAAGTACATGTTGTAACGCTGGTGAGCTACAGTTACCTTTGAGATTGGACGTGGTGAGTTAATGTTAATCAAGAATGCCCTTCAGGAGGCAAATACGACATTAACAACCGCTCACTGAGTTTGAATGAGGTCGTCTAATAGAGCCACGAGAATCTGGATGTTCCTTCTGCGATATTGGAGAAAGACATGACAGAAATGTAGCCATTGTAAATGACTGCTGGCGGCGGTGGTCACGATCAAGTACGGCCGCAAGAAGACCGGACTTTAGACGAGCACGAGGCACAACCAAGTGGGAAGGCCATCGTGTTCGGCGGATGGCTGTGGCGCATCGTACTGCGCCTGCAGCAGCTATTGGAGCAGCAGTTGGAACCTCAGTGAAACGACGAACTGTGACAAATCGCTTACTTTAAGGACAGCTCCGAGCCAGACGACCTGTAGTGTGCATTCCACTGACCCCAAACCAGCGCCTTTTGCGACTTCAGTGGTCTGAGATCTGATTGGAGGGCAGGGAGGAGGTCTGTAGCATTTTCTGATGAAAGCTGGTTATGCCCCGCTGACAGCGATTGCCGTGTGTTGGTTAGAGGGAGGCCAGTTGAGAGCCTGCAACCAGGCTGTCTGCGTGGTTCACACACTGGGTGTACATCTGGAGTTATGGTCTGGGGTGCGATTTCATATGACAGCAGGAGCGCTAGTGGTTATACCGCGCACCCTGACTGCGAATTTGTGCTTCAGCCTGGTGATTCGAGCTAATGTGCTGCCATTCATGAACAGCGTTTCAGGGAGTGTGATGTTTTCCAACAGGATAACGATCGTCTACATACAGCTGTTGTAACCCAATATGCTCTACAGAGTATCAACATGTTGCCTTGGCCTGCTCGATCACCAGATCTGTCTCCAATCGAGCACATATGGGACGTCATCGGACGACAAATCTAGTGTCCACAAACCAGTATTAACCGTCCCTTTATTGACGCACCAAGTGCAACAGGCATGGAATCCATCCCAAAAACTGATATCCAGCACCTGTACGACACAATGCATACACGTTTGCATGCTTGCATTCAACATTCTGCCGATACACCATTTATCAATGCACGAGAATTTCACATTTGCAATGGGTTATTTCGCGCTTATATTAATCTGTGGTCTTGCCGTGTTAATCACTTATTTGTATTATCTAGACAAATGTATTCCCTAATGTTCATTAGACTACATTACTCATTTTTGGTGTTGGTATCTTTTTTTCCGTCAGTATATTATTGAGCAGTTGTCTGCCAGAGAGGGAGAGAGAGTATTGTGATGTGGCAGAGTGCGGACGTGCAGCACAGAGAATGGAATTTTATTTGAGATGCTCCGTTAATGTGTAATTGGGGATTAAGGATAAAGGATGATCTGTGGGGATTTTATAGTGAAAGGACACTGTTGGAAAAGATAATCTGCGTTGAGCTTTATCTGCTGCAACTGCTATCTGAGTATGGGTTGTAGAGTAAAGATTTTATTGTGTTCAACAATATCTACCTTTGGGTATCCAGGGGGAATTATCAATCATGTGTTCAATATTGTAATTATTTTCCTCCTTCTATTTTTAGTTAAAAGTATTTCGTTTAAAAAGGCAAAGAGTACATTTTACGTAATTTAAATATTCTTTGTAACAGTAATTTTTATGGTCTATGACAATAGTGAGAAAATGTTTTCGTCCATGTAAGCTCCAATCATTTTTGCGCGATTAAAAGGATTGGATGTAATTTCAAAATACTATTTTCTGTCCTTCTTAAATATTGAACTGAAACTTCTCCTCACTTTTAGATGAAAAGCTCTGTGATAAAACTAGCACTTGTTACGCCTTGCACTATTGTGTGGCAGTGAATGATATTATCAGGAACAAAACAGAAGTTTAATTTACGAAAGTAAAATAAAGTAAGATGAGACAGTTTGCGACGCTTTTTTTTCTTAAAGATCATGCAGTTCAACATTTCAGTTTCTTGCAGTGTGCAGATTTATTTATCCTTTTTACCGGTAAGAATCTGCTATAGGATCTAAACGAACCTGTTGACAGAAAATTAGGAACCATATTTACTTGCAAATTTCATATAAATTCAGTTGATGCATTTTATAACGGGGCACAGTTTTCCTCCTACAACAATAAGCCATTTTGTGTCCCTAGCAGAGTTCATCCCGTCCAAATGCGAGTGTCCACTAATAGATGTCCGGATACTCTTGATCAGATAGCGTAACTCTCGTTTCTACGAATACTGGGTGTTCTTTTACTGTTCACTGTTTCTTCATTTAAAATCTTACTTATAACTAACGTAGAACTTGCCAGTTGTAATAAGTACGTTAGAAGGAGACATACTGGTAGTGAACTTTGTTATACAGCGATTCTCAATATCAAATAAGTTGTGTAGCATGGGTGACGCAAAATAGGAGGAAGTCAGTTCAGGAGATACTGTCCTGGAGTGAAGCAATTTGGATTCTGCAGGGGTGTGGCAGTGTAAGTGTGTGTGTGTGTGTGTGTGTGTGTGTGTGTGTGTGTGTGTGTCAGAGAGAGAGAGAGAGAGAGAGAGAGAGAGAGAGAGAGAGAGAGTGGGGAGCTGAAAGTGAGAAGATTTGAATTAGAACTTTAAGATAAAACTTTGTTTCCATATTTTTCGAGATGATTTATCCATATTATTGTACAAAATGATCAAATGATGAAAAATCTTGTTATTATTACAGAACAGATGACATATTGTAGACGCTGACAAAAATGAGAGGAAAAGAGAATATAAGGTAGACTACTAGGAGTGAGGGTCGGCAAAATGTGCCACAGGGAGCCATGGACACACAGGCCTTCGCAGAAACATAGGAAAAAGAATTGTAGGTATAGTGCCCTCGCTATGTCCAAGGGTGAAAGTCCCTTTGCTGAATGGTGAGTAGGTGGAAAGGCCATTGTCCGGTTTATAGCATAGTCTGCAAGATGGCTGAGACAAAAAAGCCTACATTCCAGAAGACGGAACTCTGTCAGTGGGTGGTAGGTGCTAGGAGCTTGTTAAAAGAAATACTTGAGCGGATAAGCATCTCCTGGCTTCCCTAAATACATCACAAAACAACACTGACTACTTAACATTCAGAAGTTGTAGCAAAATCAATCGCGAGTCTCGTGGGCAGAGTTTTAACATTTTCACAGGACCTGTGAAACAAGACTAGCTAGTAGCTGAATGAGCAGTAATTGGCGTGCTAGTAGTAATGTTAGGAGGCTGTAACAGCTAGTGCAAAGTTTTCTTAGGAATGAGTGGAAAAAACTCAGATCTTTGATACTTCTTGTTGCTATTTCTTAGCATTACATGTTGTCAAAGGAACAACTATATTATTGTTGTGGACTGTTATAGCTTTCGAAAGGATTGGTGGTAAGAAACGGGCAAGTTACTTTTTGGAAAGTTAGAAAGTAAGAGCAGTAGGCAAGTCACAGACAGAAGACGGTGACAGGAGTTGTGGTTGTGCTCTGAAGTGGCAGGATTGTCTGATATCCGATGTATGAGTCCTCAGCTGCCCTACCACAGTCCTGAACTTCAGACCAGGGAGCCGTGCTGGCTCCACTCTGTTCACATTAGAGATGGAGGATCCGCTCCTGAACTGATTCATAGAGTTGAATCTTTCAAAGGAGTGAACAATCAGTGGTTCAGAAAAAAAGAACGGTAGCTCCAAACGTTTCCCACGGCAGAGAGAGAGAGAGAGAGACGGAGCATATCAGCAGCGCCTCTGCTGGTCAGAGCACAGTGCACGCCACACAACACAGCCGGCGCCGGCCTCTGCCCTGCTTCTACCTTGGCTTCCTGTGTTGTGCAGTGCCCCATTGGATTTTGTGTTTCACACATGCCGTGCCGTCTCTGTGGGTCCTCTACCGCATGCAGTGTCTGGCGCAGCTTAACTTAGCATCGCACTCTGTCGGCGATCGTTTCAGTCGCACGTCCTGCCCTCTGGGCAGTTGATGCGAGCAACAGGACAGAGAGCCTCCTAGCGGAGAACATAAGAACTACTTGCAACAACCTGCTTGCAAGAGAACGGACGATTTGTCTCGGAGCGGGTGACTGGTGGCCGTTCACCGCTCCCCCCACCCTCGGAACTCGCCCGCTCAATGCTCACCCCACCGTTCTCGACTCTAGCTAGAGCATTGAGCAAAGCAACTCAGGTGTCACTCTGGTCTCTGCAGTCTTAGCTCACACAGTAATATAGCTCGCAGCTCGACCTGCTTGACTCAGCGCTTCTGCATCGGAGTTTGTCTCTACTGGATATTGTTCTTCGTAGTAATACCGCTATGTATATTACATTATTGTGTTATGTATACATCATTTGTTTTTATTTTATTTTTATTTGTTTAAACTGATCAGATTAGGTTCCTGACGACTCCTCTTACTATAGGATTTTTATTATGGACACTCGAATTTACGCTTTAATTACGAGCGAACCGATAAACTTATCGCAAAATGTGATACACCAATATTTTCCTTGTTTTATTCTGCGTAAGGCTATATGCAGCACTTTAGTCTTACAGTCAAATTTATATTTTTTTTTCTTATTCTGGTACGGATTTTGCGATTTTAGGCGTCTTCGGAAGGAAACGTTCACTTTAAAAATATATGGCTTGTGATGTATTTCTACGAGGTTAATGAAATTTTAATACATTATAGCCAAATATATTGTTAATGTAAATCTCAAGTTATAACATTTTCCGATCACCCAAAAAACCACGATAGTGCAAAATAAATCAATAATCAAAAACTTCGTCATATCGTGGAAATTTCAATAAACAATACAAAATTCTTACTCATTATCTGTGTTACTTCAAAATAGGATCAAATAAGATCAAAATACAGGTATAGTACTGGAATAAACCAAGTTTAAAGGGCAATGTGCCTTCCATTTATTTTCTATTGTGAATGAGTGGTGAGTCATGAAAAAGAGCTAGTTCATTTCAGGGAGTGAACAGTTCTGATTCGATCTCTGAAAAGAACAGTTTTGCCCATCTCTAGTTCACATTACTTTTAGGATTACGTTAAGCGTCGCTTTCAGCTCTCTTGCATATTAGGATAAGCGAGATTGTTGTACTTCAAAGTCAAGATAGGTTTCGCTGTCTCATATTCGTCGGCTCTTCTTCAGATCTTTGATACTTCTTGTTGCAGACAAACAGTTACTGCATTCGTTTAAGTCAAGTTGCAAACTGGTTCATAGATGCAAGATTATTAAGCAACTCCACTTCATTTAGTAACTTCACTACCTCAGAGTTTTAGTTTGGAATTCTCATCGGAAACAGCTTCACTGTAAAATTCAAGTTCATTAACTTTTTTAAAGCCTTGTAACTAATTTTCTTTTCTAGGAAACGATCTAGATCTACATACATAATTCACAAGCCACCATATTGTTCACAGCGGAGGATACCCTGTACCTAGTCATTCCCTTTCTTGTTCCACTCGCAAGTAGACCGAGGGGAAAACGACTATCTATATGTCTCCATATGAGCCTGTGGGGCGACGGGCAAATAATCTAAGCGGTCGTTATTTTTGTTACTTTTGCTATCAGCCAGAAAGCGATGGAGAACATACTGACCATAATTTCCAGTCCATAAGTCGACATTACTCCTTGTGCTCACTGAAAGAAAATATTCCTACTTGTTATTTACTCAAGCAGATCAACAACTATGACTATAAATAACAGTTTTCACTCTTAACTAATTGATATACTCAGTAAAAGTTCACACGCACAAAATATAAGTCTTAGCATTCTATCTAATACACCTACCGGGAATAGCACTATTAACAGTTCACAGGCGACCTCTGTGGGAAGTTCCAAATAAAATGGCCTGTTGCCCTGATTTCTAATCACCAGAAGTTAATTGTTCACCTGAAAAGTGGGAAATAATCTCTTCCACTTTCTATGTGGTTTTGTCAACATTGCAGCCGGCACACAGACAGTTACTTTCGTGAAATCTAAGCGATGTACAGTCCTCGCGAGTTCACTTCCTACTTCTATCGAAAACACTTGTAGTAGCTGTCCTGCTCTGACGTCCTCCGAGGCACAGCGCACGATGGCGTTTCACTGACACGGATAGATTGACGTCTCGGAGCGATGTGTCTCTTTCCTGCCTCTCTGGCTGTATTTTTATATGGGAGCAGCGGACTGCCAAACGGAACATCCGCTATCAACGGCACGAGGCAAATGTAGCAGTGTCTAAATGGCCGCTTCCTCCGACCCATATTAATTAATGTCTCTGTTGTTTAGTAACTTAAAATTTTCTTAATTTTTATATAAATAGAGTTAAGTTTGCTTTAATTACATAAAAAGTTTCACTTCGACTGCGTTTAAACTTTGCTGGCTACAATTTTTAGAATGGATCGGACAGTAGAACAGGACCTCTGAACTACCTCTGTAAGATTCCTTGTAATTCTTATTATTTACAATACAGTGTTGACACTTGTTACAGCGCTATTGATGCCTGAACGTAATCGAGTGCTGTAATTAGAACTATCTATTTAAAGTACAAATCAATACGTAATCCACTATGAATAAGGACGTTTTCGTTCCAAATTTGATTTTTAGTAAATACTTGAAAACTAATACAGGTAGCTTACTGGTGTCACGTAGTCAGTGTTTTTATATGTAAGTGAGGTTACATCCGAATTTTCATCTTTCTGAGTCTAATATTTAGCGCCTTAAATTTTTCGTAAAGGCCGATTGCCGATTTTGACCACAAGATTGCTGTGATTAGGTTGAGACTTGCGACTTTTGATTGTGATATACATTTGAGTATTCTGAAAAATTTGTAGCTTTGTAGTCTTATTATTCGGCGCCACTTATTTTTTTTCGTAAAATCATATATTTTGCCTGACATATTCGTTTGATCGTTCAGAGACCTACAGTGTTAACATTACTATACTGAATCGTACACTGACGAAATTTGGGAAAGTTATTTTAATTTATAATTTCACTCTTAGATTATGGTGCAATTCTTTGTATGTTAAGCACAGGCGCGTTATGACAATGTGGCACTGGCAGTAGTGAACTGGGGTAAGCCCCGAAACACTCGCTCGTCTCTGTGCCTTTTATAATGATAAAGCACTTGTTTCGCCTCAATCCCTTGTTTCTCTTATCTTGTCTTAGCGGTCCTTTTCTCAGTAGTATTCCTTGGAAAGAATGTCGGCTTCCCTACATGAATTCCCATTTCAGTTCCCGAAGCATCTCTGTAATACCTGCGCGTTGTTCGAACCTACCGCTAACAGATCTAGCAGCCCACCTCTTCCATTAATCCGATCTGATACAGATCCTAAACCTCAAGCAGTACACAAGAATAGGTGGCACTAGTGTCGTATGTACGGTCTTCTTTACAGATGAATCACACTTTCATAAAATTTTCCCAATAAACCCAAGTCGACCATTGCTTTCCCTACTCAAATCCCTAAATGGTCGTTCCATTTCACATCGCTTTGCAACGTTATGCCCATTTATTTAAATGACTTTGTTACGTCAAGCAGCACATTGTTAATGCTCTATTCGAACGCTATGGGTTTGTTTTCCCTACTCACCTGCTTTAACTTAGATTTTTCTACATTTATAACTAGCTGCCGTTCATGATAACAATCAGAAATTTTGTGTCAGTCGTCTTGTATCCTCCTATAGCCGCTCACGACGGCACTTTCCCGTACACCACAGCATGATCAGCACACAGCCACAGATTGCTAACCACCCTATCGGCCAGATAAAAAGTTAGGGTCAAGCTTTTTGTGTAGCCCTTGGGCTAGGGACTATTTGTATCCCAACAGAAGAACCACGTTAGTGTCACTATCCTGGATTACGGGGTCAAGGTACAGATATTACACCTTCTCCCGGCTAAGGCAAATGGAGCAACTCTTTTGGTTCTTTTTGAATTTCATGTGATCTACATTTGGCTTTAAAGGGCTTGTGAAGGCACCATTGCATTATGGGTATTTCATCAGGAAACCTAAAACAAGGACTTTTTACTACATTTTCGCCGTCACCAGCCAACCAAAATCCAGCCGCGGACTGAAAGAAGACTATGCACAGCAAATGGCTGAAACCTTTGCGATGTATACCTGAGATGCCGATCTCGAAAAGCCTTGAAAATTTTCTTCATATGTTTATCCCTTTCCGAGGTACACAGGTTCAAGATTACCCAACTTGTGCACGTAAAATGCGGTGTGAAGTGAAAACGTAGTTTATAAAGTGACATAACACGGAGAAAAGTGTCTCTATTATTATCAGAAGGGTGTTACGTACTCCACGTTGTGGTAATGACGCTCGTGCAAAATTTTTGTGTACGTAAAATGTGGTTTGAAATGCAAAATTAGTTTTGCGTTATTTCAGTTTCACGTAAGTGAATTATCAAAACTGTACTGACCCATCAAGTTCTTTACATACGAGTGAAATGCTCCGCTGTGGTAGGAAAAGAAAGCAACAGGGGAAAATACTCAAATACTCCTCTCGGAGCACAGAAAGGCGAACATGCTCCTCTTTATTAAAAGACTAACTGAAACATTTCCAAGATGCTACTCCAGGTTGGTGTAAAATGAATGTGTGCAACGAAAACAAAAATTCTGAACGTGAAAATCAAGATTTGGCCCTGTCTGATTACTCCCTGAAGCAGATCTTAGGATCTCTTAGTTGTGATATTATTTCCTTCTTCTTGCTCTTTAACATATAAACTACAGCCTAAACATAAATGAATGATTAAGGGAACTAGTAACTACTAAATGATAAATGTTGTTTCTGCTTATACATTTATTGTGGATTAAAAACCCCTTTATATTACAAATGTTTATATTTCCTAACTAATATTACTCATCAACTGCTCAAATCTGCTCCTTTGCATGCCTATCTAATATAAATAACGCGACATGACTGACATCATCTGTGTACCTTCACAGATGACCTAAAGTGGTGTGCAGCCTCAGTGGAAATAAAACATAAGTGATCAAAGATGTTTAGCCTTATAGCCCTAATAAACCGAAGCAATTAACAATATCACCATGTGTACTGCGTTAGGTGTGTCGGAGTGATGGTTCTTGTACACGTCTGCGATGATAGAAGAACTCCAGCCACAAAATAAACTCTTTCAAACACTAGGACGGTAGAAGTCGGTCCTCTGACTAGTACAATCTAATAGTGTCTTCTCCTCTCTGTGTTCTACAGACAAGAAACGCGAACTCTCAGCCACAAGGACGGAATTCAGATAACGTCTCTACGTGAGTGTAGACAGAAGAAGTGCTCTCAACCACTGGACCCTGCGTACTCAACGACGACTCCCTACCTAGAGGCGAAGTCTAGAATCGTATAAGTTCGCAACAGTACAGTGCCTAACCATTCTAACTATAAAATTTCCTGAGAGCAAAGACAGAAAGTCCGTCTGTGCCAACAAAAACTGATACTGAGCGACCGTCAAACACGGGCGCTCAAAACGGAAGACCGATTCTCTACACCACTGGCTTCCCAGCAAAGCTCGGCTCCCCACCCTTTTAACTGCGAAAGGAGAATCATATTCTCGAAACCACTGAGTATTCTCCCTCTCTACAGATTCTTCCGAACGCCGACCAATCATATTTTAGTTGTTTGTCGTCCAGCGCGAAAAAGTTTTCAAGGAAATACCTATCTCCGTTAATTAGGAATTCATACAATGGCATGCTTCTCAGAATAAAAATCCTCAGAAATAACCCAGCCTGCGTGACTTCCGAAGTAACGCTTCCTTGTTCCTCTCTGCTGCGTCCAAGATTTTCAGAGTTTCCGGTTATCCTTCCGGCCTAGCTGCAAAACCGGCCAGCTGCCACTCTATTGTGCTTCAGCGTTCAGGTGTCTCGACCATCCGGCTAGGGCAACTTCCTCTGTTAAGCAGGACCAACACACCTATGCGGGCTTTTCCACCCAGGACCTGAGTTACGCCTGCCGTTTCATTTCCACTGGCGTTACAACCTCTGCTAGTATAGACAAACATTCATTATGCCGTTTTGATAATAAAGACATTCCATCACCTTTCACGCAATAAGCGTTAACAACTGTTTACAAGGTGTAAATGACAATATCAGTCTTCTTTAAATATTCATATATACGATGTACACTCTATCAAATGATACCTAATACCAGCACGCCAAAGTATGTCAATGAGTACTTGTAAGGTGCGAAATTATAGCCACCTTACACATTGTGATACGCAATATCTTCGTCATGTTGTCTTTGGTAGCAAGGACTGGACTAAACGGGGACTGAACATCATTCGTGTTGTGAATTTTCTCGTTATTTTAACAGATCGCACTAAGTTCGATTTATTAAACATCAATTGGAAAAACAGCTCTAATGGTATTGCCTGCTAAGAAACAGAATAATTTACAGTCATAAAACTGTACCAGATTGATTAATAGAAAACAGATGGAACACAGTAATAACAACTGTGCCATTACAATAAGACAGCCCAAAAATCTTTCTCGAAAGAAACTTTGAAATTTACAATCCAAAATGGCATACCCGGCAAGTAAGCAACATAGGAAAAAATTATCGTAAACCCTTATAATGAAGGTGCGCAAGTCACGCAAGAGACATATCCACACAAAATTAATGTTAAATTTTGCAACCTTAAATGAACAAATAGTAAGTGAGAACCTTCAAGATATTAACAGATCTTAAATCTGTTAATGTTTGGCCTGTTCAAAAACCAACGGTGCAGACAAGGAGTAAGATTAATAACCATTCAGTTGGCTGAATCACACTTCCATAAAGACGTTTAGTTAAATAAAGATAGTAATTACTCAATTGACAAATTACCTGGATAACATTTCAACAACTTACATGAACCATAAATATCAAAATTAAAAGAAGAGCTGCAGTAAGCGAGCAGTGATGAAGACACAAACAAATACACTGACCGCTATTCAACCCTGCCTTTGCAAGGCGTAGAGCGGCTTTCGGGTGTTGCGCCTGCTCTATCAGCCAGGCAGAGTTCACCTAATTCTCACCAAAAGAAAGGCAAACGATACTCTAATTAACAGAGTAATACAGAATTTAGTGCAGAAATTGGGCCAGCCGCCCGAACGCCACCGCATTACAGTCAGAATTATAGCAACAAGAAAAACAAGTAAATAATTTTTCAGGAGTTAACAGAGTTAAATCAATGAAACTTGTAATGCGGCCAAAATCTAAACACAGTCCCGAATACAGTTACCGAGCAGGAAATTCGACTGACGATCACAAATTGTATCAAACTCGCGCCACGTGGGCGAGGGGTAAAGAAGTAACCACCACGCAAACAAGTAACCCTAAGCAAATGTGTTCGGTTGGTTAACGAAACGCTGCCTAACAGCAGATAGAGCATAACCTTTTGAATAACATTACAGCCACTTATAAGATAGTAGTAAGAAACACGAAATAAAGTTCTCACTGAGGGAGAGACTTAATAATACAGATAAACAGGCGTAACCTTTACAAAAAATAAGATAAAACAGTTAAACTTGGTAATATAAACACCCAGTAAGTCAATAAATGAAATTGTGCCCTCCAGTAGTACATGCAGGGAGGGGCACGTGAAATGAGCGCACTTAATACATCCGACGCCTTACAGCAGCGGATTAGGAAGTTGAGACCGAACTTCTCAAATAACACTTAAAATGTCATCTTTACGGTAAGTAGCGCTCTATCTTTTCTTACATTCATGATTAATTTACACAAAGGGAGGAGTTACAGCTTTTATTTAGAATAGTTCCTGCCAGAGACATCCCGCATGGGACAGCGTCGCTCGGTAGTTTGAACGTACTGAACGTCTGGGGAAGTGCGAAGCCCGAAAGGTTCGCCGGAATATCCCGGAGTATCCTGCAGTCGAAAATAAAAAAGAAAGCGGGTGGAGAGGATCAGCAGCAGCCGGCTATTACGGGCCCTCTGTCTGGCCGTGCACTCAGGGAGCCGGGCCTAATAAGTATCACTCAGACGGGGCGCCAGCCGCTAATTCGGCGTGCCCGCTGCCCGCCTGCGCGGAACGAGGCCGCCGTTAGCGTACGTCTGTCTGGCGCCCGGGTCCGGGGTGGCCGCAGCCCTCCATTTTCGGTGGCTCGCATTTAGGGCGAGTTAAAGCCACCCTCTACTTTGCGGGCCGCCGCTGCCGACTCCCGCGCCGCCGCCGCCCTGCCGCGCAACCTGCAATCTGCGCCCGCTGCCCGCTCCCCAAACTGCCATTCGCGAACGGCCGAAATTGCCGCCGCAGAGCGTGTAACTAAAACATTCGCGTTCACGCTCGCCTGCTAGCGTCAGCCTACTATCTTCCAGATTATTAAATTATAGAAATTCTGTGACCTGATTCCGTATCGGGAGGGGCGTTGTTATAACGGCACCGCATTTGCAGTCTTAATGTCTAGATGGCCTTTGAATAGAAGGTCTTGTTAGTATTACTCCCTTTTCGGAGCTGAGAGGAACGCCAAGAACGAAAATAAAAACACCACTTTAGTTACAAGAGTGGTCGAACGGTTCTCTTGGCAGGCATAAATTAAATAATTAGGCACTTATCAACAATAAGGTCGGTCTGGAGTACGCTGTACTTTTACTTGATACGATCCTACTGGACGCGGTACGGCCCCTTCTACCTCAAATTCGAGAACCGCCCAACTAAACCACTTGCAGAGGAACTGCCCTTAATGTTTAAAACGGGCGATCAAAAAGTCGTTACTAGTCAGCGACCGCACATCTTCCAGCCTGCGCTGTGAGAACACTGTCGCCATCCGCATTTCTGCTCCTGCCTTCAGTGCTTCCAGCGGAATTCCTGCAGCTTGAAGCCCGTCACCGTCAGCTGTCCCCTCATCACGACGGACATCGTTACGTTTCATTATAAAATTTACATGAAGAATAACATTGTAGTCCCTGCTATTTACAGCCTTATGATTATCTGGGTGTCCTATTTTTATAGACACTTACATTCTATTAATTACTATTCGGTCTATGGCCGTTTCTTATAATTATTCCCTTATGTTATTATATACGGTATAAGTTTAACATTACCTTTATTCTTAGTCGTCATTACTATGTCCTTTTGCAGTACACATACGATATAATTTATTGTGTCATTCTTTGTAAATGCAAGGGTACCCTCGCCACCTATAGCCCATCTTGAGTACGTTGGTCACCCATTAGGAGGCCTTGCATAATTCAGTTAGTTTTGAAATGTCTTGTCAGATTGGTGGGCTAGAGCTATATTTCCTTCTATTCTAACATGTGCACATTTTATAAAGATGACTACCATACGCCAAGCAGAATCATTCTTTTCTATGGCAGGGTACGGTGTTTCTCTCTTATTTTATGTCTGTTGGTCACATAGCTTTATTTATTAAACTACTACGGACTCTTTGGTTTGCATGTTTACAGCTATGGGAAAGCTGACAATTTTTGGAACCATTGCATATCCTGTTCCCACTGTAATACAACTAAACATTGGCAAATAATGGCCTTTTGATACAACTTTCACTCTGCGACTGGTCATTTTTCTTCGTTATACCATAATCCTCCGAGATTCATATTTTTAGCGCTGCGCTGTACTTCGATGTCTTTTATCATTTGACTCTCAACGTATGATCTTTCTTTTACACGTGGCACTTTGCTAGTTAGCTAAACAAGGCAACTTCCCTATCTCGTAATTTTTAACTTCATTCCCCTGCTATTTTTAAAATTTTTAGAATTATTTGGATTTAGACACAATCTCCTCGGATTTAATTTCTGAATTATTGCTAGTTACGTAGTATTTGCCTCCTAAGTACGGCATGCTGCCAGATAACGACGTAATTCAGCGTCGCTGTCTTGTAATTTTAACTTAATTGTATTGATATCTTTATAATTTGAAAAGTCACTTGGATGTAGATATAAGCTTTTTAAGGTTTCTGCTCTAAAATTCTTTCGACAGGTCTACACCCAGGATTGCTCATGGTGATGTTTTCAAACTACGTACGCTCATTGTCTTGGTGTTTACAAACGTGTATCATTGCATGATTACAGCCAGTGATGCTTTCCAATGCGTATTCACAGCTTTTTACATTTTTAACGGTATGTTATAAGCATTAACATATTTTGTACTACAACGTTAAATGGATTTGTCAAATGTTCACTTTTATTATTGAAATTAGTTCCCCGTTAGATTTCTTGATCAGATTTTCTACAGTGTTTTTACATCTTACTTGATTGTACAAAATCTTCTTAGGTTCTTTTGCTTTTTCTTTTATTTGTTTCTTGCACAACCCGTTTCGGAAGTAATTCCTGCATTTTTCGTGTTTTATGGTATTTACGCATAATGTTTTCGATGTGTGAGTACTCGCACATCGCCTTGTGAGCTATTGTTTACTTGATTTTACCTGTATAATTTCTACGGAACACATCCATTGCATTACTCTGTCACCTCTGCTGTAATATACAAAATACGCGAAATTTTGCTGTTAATGATGAATCTTTGTAAACATTCCAATTTTGTAAAAACCTGTTTACTTGCGGTTTTCTTGTTGTCCATATACCCATAAACTTATACATGTTAAACATCACTCAGATAATTTACAATCCACAGCACACGTTGAAAACAGCAAACGTACAATGAGTAATATTGCCAAAGATGTTTTACATATAGCCAGCAGAGATAAAGCTAAAGATAATCCACAGAGTATGTATACTATTATACTCTTCTGGTGAAAAGGATATTTTTCATATGTAACTAAATATTTACATGCTTAAATATTATTTGCGAGACTACTCATGTCTATGTTTCACTATTTTATTTGGTTATTTACGGTACTACCGAAGCATCTGGAGGAATTCACTGAGTCACTTCCCAGTTTTTTATTCAGTAGCAACTGTTACTACCGATACTTCCTTGGATTCTTCCGTCCTACAGAATAGATGTAATACAGTAATAAAAACATAGTAAAGCTAAAATAATTTCAAATACTTTACGAATCACTGTGAAGTAAGCTGGAGAAGATTCTTTTTTACTGTAACACGATAAGGTTTCTTTCTTTTCCTTTCAAGGATGCAGCGTCGGAACAGTACTCGCACATCACCTTGTGAGCTACTGTTTACTTGAATTTATCTGCATAATTTCTACGGAAGACATCCATCGCGGTTCCTGCAGTTTTGTAGCCAGTTCCACGAGAAATGAACGGAATCTTTACTCGATCGACTGCCAGTTCAGATTTTTCAACATTTCTGTTAAACCTCCTTGCCAATGAAACAAGGTTGAGATTATTCATAATGTCCTTTTGGGTATATACTCGACGCCTCACTTCACTCTGACCTTATTTGGCTATATATACTAAACCAGTATTCAAGAACGAGCCATTCATGTGTTATCTATGCTATCTCTATTGTAACCAAATTGCTATTTTTGAACATCAATATATTTTATGAATTAACAGGATAGTAATAGAAAAGTAAGCGTATATTTTTCTTCCAAAGAGAAACGTTGATTATTTGTATTCGTTGTCTATTAGACGCAACTGCACATATAACTGCACTTTGTAACAACAAAAGTACGTCACACGGTGTAGGAATTGTTCCATTTCATTTCGTAGAAATTATTTCTTTATTCTCTGTCATAACTTAAAAAATACGATCAGTAACAGGGCAATTATAAAAACCTCTGTAAAGCAAGCAATGAGATGATATAACACTGAGGGCGCATATGCAATCTAATGGCAGCAATGTTAAGTATGGCAGATTGCCGCTAAGGTGCTGCCACCAGCCTGCGAAGTTCGCAACTAATAATTTGTAACTGTGTTTTAAATGTATAGCTGTAAATAACTTTTTTTGTATCAACCTCTATATATTCTTAACTAGATCTTAGTTTTAAAAGTGTTATGAACCTTTGTAATTAAAGCTGTAAGGAGTCATGGCTTTAGACGTAAGTTAAAATCTAAAGAGACTTCCCCACGGAAGGATAAGCCAGGAGAAACGTTGCGACGAAAAGTTCCAGAACAGTTCCCTTTGTGAGTCGGAAGGGTTGTGACGCAGCGTGTGGTGCGTTGCCCCCGTACTGTATTGCGTGGTGATTAAAAGGAGCACAATCATTGTTAAACGGCCTAGGATGGACGAGAAATTATTGCTACACATAAATCTACAGTATTAAGCAGCTATTTGTCAATCAAACCGAAGTGGCAATGATATTATGCAGGCCAGTGGGAAGTCGTTGTTTGCTATGAAGGAGGCAGACATTATGTTGCACCATTACTGGCCAAATATTACGATGGGAATTACGACTTGGAAGCCACTGTGTAAAAGCTGCTAAACTATCTATTGGTAGCAAAATCTCGTCAGAGGCTGTAATACGTTGCTCAACGCCACAAAAGTACTGAAGTATTTATTTCTATGGTAGAGTTTAGTGTGTTCTTTTTTTTTCATAGTGACAGACATATTTAAAAGCAAGGAGCCTTATCACCATGTTGTTATTTCAGTAGATGTTTAGTGTGTCCTTTTTACATACTGTGATATTTAATCAGCAACATTCTCATATCATAAGCTGGATGTACGTAGGCCTATACAAAGTGCTTAAAATTATTATTGCCGTATTAAGCAAAGCATTAGATAGTGTTCAAAGTACCAGCTATTTTAACACTTTGGCAAGCGTAATAAAAGCAATTGTAGAAGAAGATAACAAAAGGTATTGTACACATTTTCATTACTACAAAAAAGGTTATTACTGTGGTGTTAAGAGCATACTATTTTACTGATGCATGGCGTGTGATAAACTAAATTTATGTTTCAATAAAAATGCAGGAAAGTGTTTTTGTTACGTTGCACTGAAGTACTATCAGTTAAAAAATTCTTCACGTTGAAAATTATCGGGAAACAACAGTGTAAAAATTGATTTTCAGTCCCTGGTAAATTCTGTGTAAAGATAATGTTAAAGAAAGATGTTTATTAGTTACAAAAACTACAAATAACACCACCGCAGTAGCTGTGCATCTTTAAGGCTAAGCAGGATCTTTTCACTAAACATTTCAGTCTTATTCGTCTCTAGTTTAAAACAGAGTTATTCCGTACTGATGAAAGTGTCTTTTGCTGCGGCAACGAAAGTAATATACGTGTAGGATCCATATTGTCCATATGCAGTGTATGTCACTGTTTCAAAGTGGTTATGACTTGTTTCCTTGTCAAGTTGCTATATCGGTCCCAATTATTCAAAATTAAAGATTGTGTGGTAAGAGTTTAGCTGTGCAGTGCTTAGAGCGATTATTGAAATCACACTGAGGTCTTACTGCACGCGAGTGTCCGCCCATTATAATTACGAGTCCGATCGCCAAGCACAATCATTCATAGGCGATAACTGAGCCATATAAGGATCCAACAGGATGGGTCATCGCAACTTGTAATGGATACTGCTTCTGCTCTTGCACTGAACAAATGTTACAAAACAAGCAGATTGTGTCTATCAAGGTAGAAATAATTTCGAGTAGGAACATATTGCCTAAGACAAGATCCTACATCTGGACACAGTGAGAAATATCGGGAGAGATATTTGAATTTGCTCCTTGTATAAACGAATACTTCATGGCTTTTCATATCTTAAATATCTTTATTTCATATCAGCTTCTCATTATGTTTGTCTCCTGGGTGTTGAGCATATAGTGTGCTAGAGCTCACTGGGACTGTTTGACAGTCAACATATATATGTAAAGCAGCATGTATGTACATATGTCCAAATTCCCTCCCAATCCCCCATATCGATTTCAACCAAATTTCATGAAAATCAGTACTGTGGGGTTTACACCTCCTAGGTCCAATGACATAAAGGCAGCAATGTGCTTTTTTGGCCCTTGTCATAAAGGGTGCCCTTCATGACAGGCATGTTGTTTTGAAATAATATCAGCCTGCCTTATCGACCTGCTTTGCAGCACACCCTACACGTCATATGCAAGAAATGCTTTTCCAGGCCTCAACAAGTAGGCTGCCATGCACGACAGGTTTGCTGTGTTGGAGTAATGTTGGCCAGTTGTGCAGGGCAGCCGACACATCAGAGGCAGAAAAACGTTTTTCCAGCCCCCATGTAGCCTGCCCTGTATGACAGTTGTGATGTATTTGATCCATATTGGCCCACTGTATAGACTTTTTTGTATGTGCTAAATATGTGGTTTGGCAAGCTTGCAGAAGGTTGAGATGGTAGAGTAGGGGATGAACAGAGAGAAGGTGTAGGAGGGGATGGATTTGGAGAAAGGAGGCAGGGGAAGATGGATAGGGAGAGGGGGCCAGGAGGAAATGGAGATGAGGGAAGAGGAGATGGACAGGGAGAGAGAGTGGTGGTGGAGGTGGACAGAGGGGAAGGTGGGCACAGAGACGGGGCAGGAGAATATGGATAGTGAGAGAGGGAGGTGGAGTACATGGACAAGAAGGGAGGAGGAAATGGAAAGAGAGGGGTGGGTGATGAGGTGGATGCCGTGACAGGGAGTGGAAGAGGTGGACAAGAGAGGCAGAAGAAGGAGATGGATAGGACGAGTGGAAGGAGGTGATGAATAGGGAGAGGCAAGCAGGAGGCGCTGGACAGAGAGAGAGAGAGAGGGAGGAGGAGTACATAAACAGAAAGGGGAGGAGAAGAAGGACAGAGAGGGGCGAGGGAGAAATGGACAGAGAGGGGGAGGAAATGAAAAGATGGGGGAGGGGGGGGGGAGTACGAGGTGTACAGAGAGATGGGGAGAGGGGACAGAAGAGTTGCACACAGTGAGGTGGGAGGAAGTGATGAGCGCAACATATATGGGACCCAGGCATGTCTGACGTTGTGGGAAAAAGTTTGGTAGATAATAAATACACACATGAATACAGTGAAATCACCATAGACTTAGGATAAAAGACATAAAAAAGAAGCAGTAGTTTAGCAGGAGGTCAGATAATATTGTTGCCCAGTTGCGGATTCAAGGGTAGGGGCGGGGGGGGGGGGGGTGCCTAAGAGGCTCAAGCCCCCTTCCACCCAAAAGCATGTTGGTCCACCTGTGACAAATCTCAAATAAATCTGATATTATCCTACTGTCTTAGTAGTATACTACTTACAGTACTATTTTCATCACTTGTTACGTAATCCATTTTAAGTGGGTGTAGTATGTTTTCAAATTTTAAATTTCTCTAAGAAGTTGCTTATGTGACTAGTTTTTAAATCGAGCGCCACCCACTTGGAATGCAGCAACATACACACACACCACCGCCACCGCCACCCGCCCGCCCAATACGAGTGTGCGGTTTGCGAATGGGCGCGCAGTGCTGCTGTACGCATAGGACATTGTTGCATGGTTTGTCGAATCAGACACAATAGAATGCGCTGTTCAAGTGGTTTTTAATTGTAATGAAGGCGTTCTTTTGTTTGTATTCGTCACATTTTCAAAAAAATGACATCGAAATGCAGACAAGGAGATCTGCGTCTTTTTTTTTTATTTTGCTGAATTGAAGAAATAAGAGGTAGAATCGGGCGAAAATGAACGAGTATTACCTGGAAACAATGTCGATGACTTATCGTTGTCGACTGAACGTTTAGCAGGTCGCCTTCTGATTATTTTGTTTGTACTTAATGAAATTCATACGCCGGCCGCTGTGGCCGAGCGGTTCTAAGCGCTTCAGTCCGTAACCGCCCTGCTGCTACGGTCGCAGGTTCGAATCCTGCCTCGCGCGTGGATGTGTGTGCTGTCCTTAGGTTAGTTAGGTTTAAGTAGTTCTAAGGCTAGGGGACTGATGACCTCAGATGTTAAGTCCTATAGTGCTTAGAGCTATTTGAACCATTTGTAATTCGTACAAACACGATTAGTTGAGGTTGTGACTTTTCATTGGGTTGAGTTCGTTGAGCCTTCGGTCAGTGTGGTGTGGGTGGCTGTGGACTTGACTCTGGATCAGTATTGCGAAGTTAGTGATTTTTCTCACTAAATTTGGTGGTTTTGAGTACCTCTCTAGTGAGCAGATTTTGCATCTACTGGCTGGTGTGAATTTTGGTGGATTTTAAAAAGATTTGGTTGGTTTATGGTAAAATTATTTTTTTAAATCACTTGATCCATTCTACATGAGTAGCTAATGTCTAGTAGCGCTGTTCAAGTGGTTTTTAATTGTAATGAAGGCGTTCTTTTGTTTGTATTCGTCACATTTTCAAAAAAATGACATCGAAATGCAGACAAGGAGATCTGCGTCTTTTTTTTTTTATTTTGCTGAATTGAAGAAATAAGAGGTAGAATCGGGCGAAAATGAACGAGTATTACCTGGAAACAATGTCGATGACTTATCGTTGTCGACTGAACGTTTAGCAGGTCGCCTTCTGATTATTTTGTTTGTACTTAATGAAATTCATACGCCGGCCGCTGTGGCCGAGCGGTTCTAAGCGCTTCAGTCCGTAACCGCCCTGCTGCTACGGTCGCAGGTTCGAATCCTGCCTCGCGCGTGGATGTGTGTGCTGTCCATAGGTTAGTTAGGTTTAAGTAGTTCTAAGGCTAGGGGACTGATGACCTCAGATGTTAAGTCCTATAGTGCTTAGAGCTATTTGAACCATTTGTAATTCGTACAAACACGATTAGTTACAGTATTTTGTCTTCGTTTCTGTGTTGTTTTGTGGCCGTATTGTTATGCACCCGTTTTGTTATGCGCTCTACTATTAATAAATCTGCAATTGCATGCACAGTGCATATCTGTAGTGCCGGTGGTAATGTGGTGTTTCTTAAATGACTTCATGTTGTTTTAGCGTTAAACATATGTAACGTAAAGGGACAGTATACCCAGAAATTTCGTGCAGAATCGCTCCGCGATAGTAAATTTGCAGACTGGCTAGAAAGAATTCAAGGTGATGACACAAGAGCATATTGTAAATTTTGACGTAATATTTTGTTAGCGTGTTCTGCCGCAATAATAAGCCACAGCGACGTAAAAAAAATAAACACAAGACAGCGGCAGCACCATTGTCAACAAACAAAAATACCTTTCAAAACCGTGAAAGAGTATGCAGAAGTGAATCAAGTTGAGGTTTTCCACCCATTATCCGACCATGATATGTCATCACATAACAGATTTGTGCAAGAGTAAATTGACACGCTGTAATATTGCCAGAAAACTTAAAATACGTAAAACAAAATGTAGTGCAGCTATAAAACATGTAATAAGGCTGTATTTTGTGGAAAATTTGCGGCAAGATGTCGGTGACAGCATGTATATCATTGTAATTTATGAATCAACAGACATTAGGGTGACCAAATTTTTCGGAATAATATATTGAAGTGCTGGAACCAATGTGAGCATTTCACCGTTTTTAAAATTAGCCGATCTCTAACATTATAATGCACAGTCTAGTGTAATAGCCTCAAGAATTGAAATTAGATCTAAACAAGCTGCAGGGTATAGGTACAGACAATACGAATGTAATTGTAGGTGTTCACAGTGGTGTCAATCAAATTTTGAAACATGTAATTCTGGATTTGATTGTTATAAAATGTGTAAGCAATTCAGTTCAACATGCTGCTTCGCTATAAGTGAGACGCTCTGGGAAATCTGGACTTCTTAGTTAGGGAAACAGACCATCTGTTTTTGCTCTCTTCAACTCGCCAACAGTTGAATAGTGATACTTACCAGACTGTCAAAGAAGCAAAACCCCATAAAATTCCACGCGCATGTGAACGCGATGTTTGTCCATAGAGCCTGTGATAACAAGAACTTCAGACCAGCGGTTAGAGCTTAGAACGCACACTGAAATAACGCGAATCAAAGACAACTGTTACACTGCAGAAATGTTTTTTCAGTGTTTTCTGATGAATCCAGTTAGGCGTATTTAAATATTTTCTAAGACGATTCTTTCAAATTTGTATTTAGTTGATAACATTTTGAACACAACACCGAGGATCCGTGCAATCTGTTAAATAACCACGTTGTGCTAAAAGAATCATTAATAAAAAAGTTTTTGTCCCTACACATCCTACGCAAACAATATTAAATTTAAACTTTGAAAACCACCTAGATCCCAAAACATATCTAGGACATTACTTCGAAAATAAGATTAATGAATTGATAAAATCTTAATTATACCCAGAAGAAGAACATGTCCTACATCTGAGATGCATCCAATTTGTGTACCAATTAATAATTCAGTTGTTGCAAAGACTTCCAGACAACAATGAAATTTTGAGGAGAATTTCACTTCTTTCAGTGTCCAAAGTTCTTCGTGTCCTTAAAGAGTCACTGATTCCTCTCCCTGAAACATGTAATATTGATTCTGGCACAATAACAAAAACTGATTTTCTATGACAAAATTCAGCTCTTGTCAAATGATCTGAAACAGACGCTGTTCATTTCTGGTGTGAAGTGTTTCAACACAGAGATGCAAATGACGTCAACCCGTTTCACGAATTGACAACTTTTGCACTGTCACGACTAATGTTACCATGGTCGAATGCGGAAGTGGAAAGACTTCTTAGCCAGGAAAACATCATTAAAACTAAAGCGAGAAATAAAATGAAATTCCTAGTGATGAATTCGCATCTGTCGATTCGAGCAGGAATCGGAAGGAAGAAACAACCAATGTTTCCACAATAATGAACTGTCAACAGAAGTGCCGAGGCAGGCAGGAACTTGCAACTTTGAAACATGGGCAGCCGTTGGAATTCATGGTAGCTTGAAACTGAATGTAACTTCAGACAGCTGTTAACTGGCGATTTACTGGCCCGACCACTTTCGCTACGTTAAAGCAGCGTATTCGGGTGTAAGTGGTGTCTCATAAATTAGCACATGGAGATGCTCCCAACGTTCATAGTCAGAGATCCGCTACTGCTTTACCCTTCCGACTACAGTTGCTGCATCCCCTGCACTATTCGCCCCAATGTTTCACTGATTTTTATATGTTGAGCACTTCCCCTCTTTATGGGTTGGATTCTCTGACGACGAGCGTTAGAGTGTCTCCATGTACTAATTTATGTGACACCACTTACACCTGAAGATGTTGCTTTGTCGCAGCGAAACCAATTGTGTTAATAGACCATCATTTAACAGCTGTTTGCGGTTTCATGTCAATTTCATGTGACCTGATAGGAAGTGTTAACGACATGCAAAGCATCTGAACATAGTTTATGTGCCTCTGGTGTTGAACCTTCTGTCGAGGAAGACAATGATAGCCTCGAGCTCTTCATTTTCTCTTAGGTAAGTTTGCTGATTCCAACTTAGTCTCATAATAAAAGAAAGGCTTCATATTAATGAGTTTTATTTGAAACCCTTAAATGATTATTGGCCTTTTTAAATAACCCTGTAATATAGTTCTGAAGACCTGTTTTAGTTGTTGATAAGTTGTTGATTTGCTTATGTTGTAAGATGGCAAGAACTATGCCCCTTACATGATGTCATTAAAGATCACCAAACTCACATTGAGCGAACAGTAGGGCTGAATAAAAATGACTGACAAGGCACAATGCATCTTGTAGAGGGTATAGTATGGACGTATTGGAATAATTAATGTCGGGTGATGGTTTTAAAGTAATTCATACGACATGAAAACTTTGTAGAAATGCGTCGATTTACTGGAGGCTAGTTTATCCCAGGGAAGTATTTAGAGTTGACCATGGCCAGCTGGGGAGCGGCGAAGGGAAGCGACAATAGGCAGCTTAGGGCGGCTCAAGCTCTGAGAAAGCGGTAATGGGACACGGCCTCCAGCTGCCTTAAGATGAGTGACAATGAGTGGGTGGTTGACCCCATGCTGGTGTACCAGGTGTACCAAGAAGCAGACGGAGAATTTGTACACCTGTTGATAAATGTGCATCATCCCGCTTTCAGTGAAACATGCGAGAAAGCTGGGCAAAGCTATGGTGGAGCGGTCAACAGAGGCCACAATATGTGTGTTCATGACTATAGCAACTTCACGCTGAATTTACGGTCCACAGAGTCTGAAGTAAATCAGGTGCAGAGCGACAGAATGAAATATGCTGGCCTCCAATGGGAATGTAGGACCAAGGAATTTGAAGTACTGTCCTGGGAGTCAGAATTCTGGAAAAATTGGTGTTTTGTGCTAACCTTGATGGGTGGCCTGGGAGGAGCTAAATAGCAGAAGTTGAGAGGAAGGGAAATTTTGTGGGAATTTGTTCACTTCCCAGAGCAGGCATTGGTCGACACTGGGAAGCGATGCATAATTAACGCGACTTGTGGTGCAATTGGCGTAAGTGATTTTGTTGGAGGGGAAACTGAGGCAAAGACTGGACTGGGAGAAGTCTCAGTAGAGGTCTTCCATTCCCAGCTTGCCTAGAGTGTGGACGTGGCTTTCTTTACTCAGCTTGCCTGAGAAAGAGTGAGCATCTCTGCAGTTTAGGACTTAGCAAATGGAACGATTGAGCTTGGAGATAGAAGGTTTTGGTTCAGTTATGTACTGAGCAAGATAGCTAGGAGTGAATAGACAAGCGCAGCCTTGCAGCACCACAAGGCTGGCCAACGTCCTCACAACAACGCCGCACCGCCACACTGAATTCGGTGATATTGCGCCTGCTCTGGCTGGAATTAGGCCACTGATTAATTTGTTGGATCACGCCGGCAAAGTTTCCACGAGGGTTTCATGGGCCGTGTATTGGGGAATTCTTCTCACACTTTGCATTACGCCTGGGTCAGTCGATAGGAATTAGCTTTGATTTATCGCGCTTTACTCCACGTAAACGCAATTTATTACCACTGCCTGATAGGAGAGTCATGTAATGTGATGATTGAAGGTCGGGAGTTAAATTTGTGCTAATCGACTGCATCTGTTTTCAATCAGGTAGTTGAAAGCCCAAGTCACTTTCTTAATTAATTTTATGTTCAACATTTGCATCTGGTGTTCAATAGCTGAATATAACATCAATGTGCACCCCTTTTTAATTAAAAGGGATCAATTCTGAATCAATTAATGTCAACACTGCCACTGCAGTTCAATTAGGAGTCACAGGGCCTTATTACTTTCTTTGCGTTATCCGATATTGTGGCAGTTTTACACTCTCTGTTGATCTGTTAGTCAAAAGCAGATAAGTGACGGGTGGGATGTTACAATTTATGATTCTGATTTTTGTTTGCTGTTATTACAGAAACGGAACCAGTGTCAGTGGGCGTGGCTAGTACATCGACTACTTGCCCTGAAAATCTTCTTGATATTTCTTATGTGGTAGGAAAAGTACTCAGTGACGAGGAAAAGTATAAACATCTGACGGAGTCTTCAGAACAACCTCGTAATTATAAATATCCAGAGCAGACAGAGGGTGGACAAAAAAGAAAGTTTCATCCTGCTTGGCTAAAGGAATACTCTTGGCTAGTCTATAGCCAACAACATAACGGTGTATATTGTTTCCCTTGCTTGTATTTTCTGGCCCAAATAGTGGGGGCAAGCATTCTGTGGCTCTAAGATCGTAAGTCACTCGTCCACTTTGCAAATACAAAAAAGCACTAGAAATCTTCAGAAACCATTCTGCTACATATTAGCACAAAATGGCAGTTTTAAAAAGCACATATTTCAAAAGTTCACATGAAAACCCTGAAAAATCTGTAAATAATATAATCGAAATTGAGAAACTGAAAACGATTAAATCAAACAGAAAGCGCTGATTCCTATAGCAAAGACGATAATGTTATGTGGTCGAGAAGACATGCCGTTAAGAGGCCACCGAGATGATGGTACACTGAGTGTTGAAATCAGCCAAGGAAGGTTTCGAGCACTTTTAAAATTTCGCATTGACTCAGGTGATTCGTCTCTCCTAAAACATTTAGTCACAGCGCCAAAATAAGGCTACATATCTGAGCGGAACTACTCAGAATCAGCTGACTGAGTGTTGCTATTCTGTCATTACGAAAAAGCTACTCGACAAAGTCAAAGAAGCAAAATATTATGCTGTCCTTGGTGACGAAACAACGGATGCCAGTGGTACAGAACAACTCAGTGTATTAGGTATCTGAATTTACAAAAAAACACAATACACGAAGACTCTATATGCTTTCTATCTGCAACTGGCATGACTGGTGCTGCATTAGGCGATCAAATCGTTCAAGAATTAAATCAAGTCGGCCTACAAGTTAAGAACTTGAGACGTCAGGGTTATGATGGAGGTGCCAACATGTCTGGAAAGTTCAGTGGCATTCAGTTCGAATAAAGCAGCTCCAACCGCTAGCGACTTATATGCTTTGTGAAGCACATAAACTAAACCTAGCTATCGTGAGGGCCGACAGCTTGGCTAGTATTTGCAATATGATGGAAGTTGTAAGTCGTGTTACTAATTTTGAGCGCGAGTCAGCAAAAAGGTTAGAACTTACCATGCGAGCTATCCTTGGAAAACACACAGAGGCGAAAAGAGTTAAGTTGCAAAGTCTTAGTGATACAAGCTGGCTTGAAAGGTATGATGCACTCCTTCAGTTCAAAGATCTCTCTGACTCCTTGAAGAAATGCACAGAACTTCTTCGTCATCGGAAAATGCAAGTCTTCTGGCTTCTATTCAACGATATGACTTTGTCTTAACTTTGACGCTAACCGCCACTGTATTTGAAATTATTGTTTCGTTTTCACTGCAACTTCAGGCTGTTGCATTAGATCTCAGCCTTTGCTATGAGATGGTAGACAGTGTAATAAGAACATTGGAACGATGCAGAGAAGCGAAATATGAAGAAATTTTCCAAGAGGCGTGTCATATTGTAGAACCTTTGGACATCCCAGTGCAGGCACCCAAAATCGCCAAACGTTCTGCTCATCGCTCAAATATAGAAGCACCTGATGCTAAGGAATACTACAGGTAAAATAAACCTTTAATACATAAACAAGCTTTTTGCTTGTTGCAGCATTTCTTTCTTTTCTTTTCTTTCCTTTCGAGTTCGAGAATAATGTCATGTTTTGTTTCAGTTGAGGAGTCGCTTTTCGAGAACAGAGCACTCTTCAATTCTCGACCTGTTCTGTCTTATACCAAGTGCCATCGTAAAAACAGAATTGCCTCATCTTCCCTCGTTATCGGGAGAAATAACTCTTTGGAAGGAGCTCTGGAGAGACAGGGAACATCCCCCCCCCCCCCTCCAAATAGCAGCAGAGGCATATCAAGAGACAAATGAATTTTTCCCTAATATAAAAATTCTTTTAAAAATTCTCGCTACATTATCAGTATCTACCTGTAGTGTGGAGCGTAGCTTCTCTTCGCTTAAACTGATAAAGTCTTACCTTTGTATGACTATGACGGATGACAGGTTGAATGATTTGGCTGCTGTGTATATTTACCGAGATATATCAGGCAGCCTACAACCAGTCGAAGTCATTGAAGAATTTGCAAAGCATTATCCAAGGAAAATCGCTATGCGTTAAATGAACAAAATAAAATTATGTATGCTTTTTAGTATATTAATGTTTTCCTTTAGAAAGCCTAGCTCAGTTGGGTCAAGCCCCTCCCAAAACAAAATCCTGTATCCGCCACTGTTGCAGCCTATCCCCAATGTTATTCAGTCTGTACGCTGAGCGCCCTAAAAGGAAACAAAGGAGTTACTCGAAAACAAAACTGAATTTCAGGAAAAGACTATCGAAACTTTAAGGTTCCTGACGACATTGTAAGGCTGTCAGAGATGCCAAATACCTTGGCAAATTAGTTAAACGTAAGGGATATTGTCTTGAAACGATATTTTAATATGAATATCATCAATAATAAACCGAAGATGAGTAGCCGAGCTACGTCAGGTGATGTTGAGGAAAATTAGATTGAGAAATGAGAAACTAGAAGAAGCAAATGAGAAGTGCTACTTGGGCAGCTAAATAAGTGATTATGACCGAAGTAGAGTGCCTATAAGAAAAAGTTTCAAAAAAAGATAAATTTGTTAACATCAAATATAATTTACATTGATTAGCCAAAACATTATGACAAATCGGGTTTGATTCCCCCCTATGGGATAGAATGCCCCCGAAACGTGGTATGGCAAGACAAGTATGTAAATGCAGCGAAGACGAATGTGCAATCACTGGAGCAACAAAAAAATGGTTCAAATGGCTCTGAGCGCTATGGGACTCAACTTCTGAGGTGATTAGTCCCCTAGAACTTAGAACTAGTTAAACTTAACTAACCTAAGGACATCACACACATCCATGCCCGAGGCAGGATTCAAACCTGCGACCGTAGCGGTCTCGCAGTTCCAGACTGCAGCGCCTAGAACCGCACGGCCTCTTCGGCCGGCTGTAGCAACAATAAGGGCAAATCGCCCGGCGGTTGCAAACGAGTACTTCGGAAACAGCACAGATGGTCGGCTGTTCACGTGCTACAGTCGTGAGCGCCTGTGGAATCAGCTGAAGGGCTGTGAAACCTCGAGTAGGCGACAAGGTGTTAGACGACAACGCGTCATCACACAACATGGAGGTCGGAGGCGTGTTTGAAGCATGATAGGCGCTGCTCTGTGGGAGATAGGGCGACAGAGTTTAAAGCTAAAGCAGGTATAGGATTTTCGAGGCACACCGTTTGCGCGCTCATTTTTTAACACGGGGCTCAGTAGAAAACGATCCCTACGTGTTCCCATGTCGACAGAACAACATCGGCAATTATGATTGCGGTGGGCACGTGATCATCGAAAATGGCCATAGATTAGAGTCATATTCGTGAAAAATGGCGATACGAGCCGGTCGAGGCACGAACGGATTTCGCATTGTTGCCGTTTCCAAGCGACAGTTATGGTACGCGCATACAAGTGTTCCGCACTTGAAGAGAATGTCTATCATGCAAATTATGTCTCTCGCTCGCTTGTACAGAATTTGTCGTTTACCACCGCCAATTCGCCAAACAGATCGCTATGGTCACGTTTAATGCTCGCATTGGCTAGGGCATTCATGACGCTCAGACCACTACTGAACGCTCATTGGCTGTCAGAGAGCGCGTGACTTAGGCGCGCAGAACAAGCCTAAAATCCCCTCCCATCGATCGTGACTCCGTCTACAGAGGCAGCGTGCTGCCTAGTCAGATGAATAGCGTTTCTTGTTACATCAGGTCGATGGTCATGTCAGGATACGCTTTGATCCAGGCGAGCAGGTTCTCGAAACACGCACTGCTCCACGGATGCTGCCGATAGAAGCAGTATTATTTCGTGGGTTACGTTCACCTGCGCCTCCATGAGACCTTGACCTTGGCAGTCGTAGACTACGTGAACATTAGTGTGGTTCACCTGCCCCGCCTTCAGACTTGTTCCTTCACCGACTGCATCGGAATCTTTAATTGTCCGTGTCACAATGCGAAAATAGTGCTAAAGTGGTTTGAGGTGCATGACAGTAAAGTCACGTTGATGTCTTGGTCACCTATTACGTTCGCAATTTAAGGGAATTTCATGATCTGCGTGTCGGCAGCTAATGTCACATACCTCTACGGAGCTACCAAGGACTATCGAATACTTCCACGAAAGTAACCTGTAATGAGTGCGCAATGACATGGTACGAAACACATTTCAAAAATATCATAAAAGCATATCTAGCCAAACTTCACCTTCCACAAACGGTGGGTTAAACCGTTAATTCTGGCTTTAATGCACTCGACACCTTTGTGGCCCACCACAATTCCTCTCCCGTGCCAAGCTTTTCACCATGATGTAGCCCTTACAATGTACGTATTCAATTATTTCCTGGATGTATTCCAAAACGTCTTCATCTACAGTTTTTACCCTCCACAGACACCTCTAGTACTACGAGAGTCATCCCCTGATGTCTTAACATACGTCCTATCACCCTGTGTCTCCTTTTCAATGTTCTCCATGCATTCCTTTCCTCGCCGATTCTGCGTAGACCTTCCTCATTCCTTACCTTATCAGTCTACCTTATTTTGAACATTCTTCTGCAGCACCACATCTCAAATGCTTCGATTCTCTTCTATTCGAGTTTCCCCACTGTCCATGGCTCACTACCATACAATGCCGTGCTCCCTCCAAACGCGCATTCTTAAACAATTCTTCCTCAAATTAACGTCTATGTTTCATACCAGTAGATTTCTCTTAGTCAAAAACGCCCTTTTTGCCAGAGCTAGTCTACGTTTTCTGTCCTCCTTGCTCCGTTCGTCGTGGATTATTTTGCTGCCCAGGTAACAGAATTCCTTAACGTCATCTACTTCGTGATCACTAGTTCTGATAAGTTTCTGGGTGTTCTCATTTCTGCTTCTTCTCATTACTTTGGTCTTTCTTTGATTTTATCTCAGTCTATATTCTGTTCTCGTTGGACTGTTTATTCCATTCAACAGATCTTGTCATTCTTTTTGACTTTCACCGAGGTTAGTAATGTGATCAATGAATCTTATCATTAATACTCCTACACCCTGAATTTCAACTCCACTCTGACCATTACTTTCATTTCTCTCATTCCTTTTTCGTTGTATAGATTCAACAGTAGGGGCGAAATACGGTGTCCCTGTATTACACGCTCTTCAATTAGAGAACTTAGTTTTGGTCTTCCACTCTTATTGTTCCCTCTTGGTTCTTGTGCAGATTGTAATCATTGTAATCACCCTTCTTTCATCTTTTTTCTCAGAGTTTCGAACATCTTACACCGTCGAACGCTTTTTATAGGTCGACAGATCCTATGAACGTATCTTGATCTTTCGTCAGCCTTGCTCCCATTATCAACCACAACGTCAGAACTGCCTCTCTGGTACCTTTACCTTTTCTAAAGTCAAACTGATCGTCATCTAACAAATTGTAATTTTTTTTTAAATCTTCTGTTTAATATTCTTGTCAGTAACTTGGATGCACGAGCTGTTAATCTGATTACGCAATAATTCTCGCACCGGCCTGCGACTCATCGTTTGAAAATAGACAAAATCAGGGCCCGTCGGCCGACACTACATGCTAGCTGCCGTCCAATTTGTGTTTTGTTTTTCCCATTGAAGACATATGGCTTCATGGTCCCCTGAGATCCATGGCCTTACGTGAACTACCACACTCGAAATATTCATTGCATTCAGATCCCTTCCCTCAACTTCATCTGAGGGGGCACCACTGCCCCGATACATTTCTAGAAAGACATCGTTCCTCCAGATTGTACTTTATAAAGCAGTACTAGTTTCCGAGCTTTGCTCATTCTCAGGTGTCTCTACAACAGATGTGGACAGGTCGGACTCGTCAAAAAGAAACCGTGTGCCGTGTGTAGTTCTGTATAGCAAAGTCGTCAAAGAACAATTACAACTGAACCGATTATTCAGTGGAAATGGCTACGTTCAGCTGCTTGGAGGCCATTTTTAGGCACTCACGGATTTCATGTTCTCAAAAAAAGCTGGAATTTTTTTTATGGATGACAATGTGCCATTTCACAGGGTCTCAATTGCTCATGACTGGTTTGAAGAACATTCCGGCCGGCAGGGGTGGCCGAGCGGTTCTAGGCGGTACAGTCTGGAACCGCACGACCGCTACGTTCGCAGGTTCGAATCCTGCCTCGGGCATGGATGTATGTGATGTCCTTAGGTTAGTTAGGTTTAAGTAGTTCTAAGTTCTAGGGGACTGATGACCTCAGAAGTTAAGCCCCATAGTGCTCAGAGCCATTTGAACCTTTTTTTTTTTCTTTAAGAACGTTCAGTCCGCAGCTCGTGGTCGTGCGGTAGCGTTCTCGCTTCCCGCGCCCGGGTTCCCGGGCTCGATTCCCGGCGGGGTCAGGGATTTTCTCTGCCTCGTGATGACTGGCTGTTGTGTGATGTCCTTAGTTTAGTTAGGTTTAAGTAGTTCTAAGTTCTAGGGGGCTGATGACCATCGATGTTAAGTCCCATAGTGCTCAGAGCCAATTAAGAACATTCCGCATAATTTGAGAGAACGATTTGACCGCCCAGATCGCCCGGCGCGGATACCATCGAACATTTATAGGACATAATCGAGAGGTCAATTCGTGTACAAAATTCTGCACCGGCAACACTTATACAACTATGGATGGCTATATAGGCAGCGTGGCTCAGTATCTCTGCAGGGGCCTTACAACAACTTGCTGAGTCCGTGCCACGCCGAGTTGCTGCACTATGCCGGGCAAAAGCAGGTCCGACACGATATTAGGAGGTATGCCGTGACTTTTGTTTCCTCAGTGTAGGTGGCCGTAGAGGTTTGCAGCGTTGAAGAAATTCAACGAGTGAAGTGGTGTGGAAGGTCGGCTACGACACGCGTCGACTGCGGCCGGTCGGATGCGGGGCGGCGGCCCGCCTGCGGCGGCGGAGCGTGGGCTGCGGCGGCGTGGGCGCGCGAGGTGTCGCCGGCCTTCCGGTTGCTCCGGCTGCTGCCGCAGGTCTTCATCAGCAGCGGCCGCGGAGGACGGCCCACGCGCCGGCGCGCGCCACGCCGCGTGGGCCGCAGTGCGCGTGCGCTCCCTGGACCCGGCCACCACACTGCACACGCCGCTGTCCCCTCCTCTCGCGCCTACCTGTCCTCTCCGAAGCTGGAACGGCTGTCTGCACTCGTTACGGAACCGAAACTTTGCCCACATTTCTTTATCCAAATACGCTCTATCGAAAAGATCAGTTTACAATGGAGGTGGAGGAGGACGGCATATTATCCTTCGTTTGTCCATTTTGAAATGACTCGCATTCGGGAGGACGACGGTTCGATCCCGTTTCCGGCCATCCTGATTTAGGTTTTCCGTGATTTCCCTAAATCGCTTCAGGCAAATGCCGGGATGTTTCCTTTGAAAGGGCACGGCCGATTTCCTTCCCCATCCTTCCCTCACCCGAGCTTGCGCTCCGTCTCTAATGACCTCGTTGTCGACGGGACGTTAAACACTAATCTCCTCCTCCATTTTGAAATTTGTCTGGATACGAGTTGCCGTCTATCAGGCTACAGCAGCTGTTTGTTCTGTATGTTGGCCTACTGCTCATCTGTCTGGTAGTTGTACTGACTGTAGATGGACGATGATTCGCCGGAGGAATTAAATTATATTTACATTTCTTTGTGTAGAGCTGAAAGGGAATTTGTGTTTTGTCTTGTTTTAAAAAAAGTCAGCAGCATTAAGGTGGAAGTAGAGTACGCAAAATGGTGAAAACACGTGCTACTACCGCAGATGCAGTTGCTGCTTTAACTCAACAAGCATTAACAGAGCAGTCTGAGAGCATGAAGGACAGAAATTTCGAATTTAATTGTGACTTAGAGGCTCTTTAGGAGTCAAGTTCAGTCGCAATCGAAGTTTCGGGAAGGTAAGTCTGGATTGAGAGTGCCCTCTGTTCCATATGACCCGCCAATGGTAGCAGTGATTAATCCCTTCTTGGGCAAGGCAACGGAGGACGTGACAGTTTTCGTTATGAAAGTTAGGGACGATATGGTAGCACATGTATGATCAGATAAAGTAACCCTGTATGTTGCTAATATACACCAAAGCATATGTGGTCTACCACGAGACATTGAATGAACCACATTACGGCAAGAAAAAAGGAATAAATGTGAGTGTTAATACTTTCATCTTTCTTTACCCCCTCTGCATTACTGCAGATGACGTGTCACTGAGCACATTTGTACTGTGCAAGCAGTGCACGTGAGGTGCCTAGTTGTTTCCACTGCCCTGTGTGGAATACATAAGTTCTTGTACATTTCACTAACCTGCTGTCTTCATGATGATGATGTCCCCAGCGCAGAAAACAGCACGCAGGTCGTGGATTCTTTTTCTCGAGGCTGAAATTAACTTCGCAAGGAACTGCTGCTACGAATAAACTATAGCTCATTTGGGATGCCACTCGCGTTTTTATTGATATGGACACGATAAACTACTCTTGATCACAATGTATTGAACATATATTTCCACAGTCATTATATCTTGGCTAAAATAACATGAAATACATCCTGCCACAGACAACATGTCTCTCTACTGGAACTGTCAGAACTGGAGAATAAAATTACATGAATCAAATACTACTATTACAGACAACATGTCTGTACCTAGCGACGATCGGAACTGTAGTAAATAAAACTGCATGAAACAAATACTGCTATAAAAGACAACATGTCAGTCTACGGGAACGGTCAGAACTGGAGAGCTGGACTGCCCGAGACACTTCGCGCTCCAAGCCAGCAAGGCGTGACCCGAACGCCACCGAAGTGCATCGGCAGTAATATCGTCAGCCTTTTGGTTTAATACTTTGATTTTAATAATTTTGAAATGACTGATTGATAGCTGGCTGTTGAGAGATGTTTATTTAAAAAAATGAAGTAATTTGGATGACGGGTTTAATTAATAATAGCAACTGAAGTTTAACGTTTTTGGCGCCCTACCGCCGAACACAGCCAATCACAGAGCAGCAGCATCATGCAGGAGGTCTTTCTCACGGGAATGGTACCGAATCTAACATCTGTCACCGGTACCTCATCCCGCATTGCGTCATCTCTATGCTTCTTGCATCTCCACTGCCTTGGGAATATCTTCCTGGAGCCTAATATGATGGCTGAATAAGCCAGAAATATTACAACAAACGTTCCAGGAGTAGGCCGCGGGATTGCCCAGCGGTAGCAAAAGAAGAACAGTGAGCGATTTTTTCGGGAGAAATGAAGTATGTTGTCGATGCAGCGCAACGAGTTATGGAAACATTCTCGGAGAGAATCCGTAAGCTACACGCAAACACGTTTGTACAGACTCAGAATGCAGAAGCTAAGAGGGTACTGTTACAGGAGGCAGAAAATAGAGCGGTGGTGTTTTCTTGGGTGGAATACCCACTGAAAGTCACGAAGGGTACGGATGGAGAGCCCAGAAGACTTAGAGTCAGCGCTTAGCATCGCAGAGGAGGCGGATACGACCACAAAGTAGAGAGTGGAGCACCGCGTGTTCAATTCTGAAGTCAAGTGTTATACACACCTTAAAAAAATTTTGCATCACCCCGGTTCCCAGAACTGCTGAAGATAGACGTTGACTGTGGATATTGTATCACAGACATAGTCCCTTTGACTGTGCAGAGCCGGCCGGAGTGGCCGTGCGGTTCTAGGCGCTACAGTCTGGAACCGAGCGACCGCTACGGTCGCAGGTTCGAATCCTGCCTCGGGCATGGATGTGTGTGATGTCCTTAGGTTAGTTAGGTTTAATTAGTTCTAAGTTCTAGGCGACTGATCACCTCAGAAGTTAAGTCGCATAGTGCTCAGAGCCATTTGAACCATTTTTGAACTGTGCAGAGGTGTCACTAAACCAGCCCAAAAATGTAAACAACCATACATGAGCAGCGGCTATTAGACGGAGGGGACCCGACGGCCGATCAGTTCCAGTTATTCCAGCAGGAAGGAGGTTCAAATGGTTCAGATGGCTCTGAACACTATGGGACTTAACATCTGTGGTCATCAGTCCTCTAGAACTTAGAACTACTTAAACCTAACTAACCTAAGGACATCACACACATCAATGCCCAAGGCAGGATTCGAACCTGCGACAGTAGCGGTCACGCGGTTCCAGACTGAAGCGTCTAGAACCGCACGGCCACACCGGCCGGCCAGGAGGGAGGTACACGGCTCGTGTTGTCTGTAGTCCAACCATGACAAGATGGTCAATATACCGCGGTCCGATCGCGTCTGCATTGTTACTTTGTGCCAGGAAGAACTCTCAACAAGGGAAGTGTCCAGGCGTCCCTGAGTGAACTAAAGCGTTATTGTTCGGACATGGAGGAGATACAGCGAGACAGAAACTGTTGATGGCATGTCTCGCTCAGGTCGTCCAAGTGTTACTACTGCAGTGGATTACCGCTACCTACCGATCATGGCTCGGAGGAACGCTGTTGAATAATGCTTTTCGTGCAGCCACAGGACTATCGTCGGAGACGTGTTTGGAGGCAACCCGGTGAGGCTGAATGCCTTAGACACATTGTCCAGGGAGTGCAGCATGGTGGAGGTTTCCTGCTGTTTTGGGGTGGCATTATGTGGGGCCAACGCACGCCGCTGACGGTCATGGAAGGCGCCGAAACAGCTGTACGATACGTGAATACCATCCTCCGACCGATAGTGCAACATATCGGCAGCTTATTGACGAGGCATTCGTCTCCATGGACGACAGTTCACGCCCCCATCGAACATATCTTGTGAATGACTTCCTTCAGAACAACGACATCGCTCGATTAGAGTGGCGAGCATGTTCTCCAGACATTAACCGTATAGAACATGCCTGGGAGAGATTGAAAAGGCTGTTTACGGACGACATGACCTGCCAACCACTTTGAGGGATCTACGCCGTTGATGAGTTGGACAATCTGGACCAACAGTGCCTTGATGAACTTGTGGATAGTATGTCACGACGAATACAGGCATGCACCAATGCAAGAGGACATGGTATTGGGTATTAGGGGTACCGGTGTGTACAGCACTCTGGACCACCACCTCAGAAGGTCTCGCTGTATGGTGGTACAACATGCAATGTGTAGTTCTTATGAGCAATAAAGAGAGCGGAAATTATGTTGATCTCTATTCCAGTTTTCTGTACAGGTTCCGGAACTCACGGAACCAAGGTGATGCAAAACTTGTTTTGATGTGTGTAGATGTGGTCGGGAGGGGCATGTAAGGAAGCAGTGAAGTAACCAGAATTCTATCCGTGTGGCATAGATGGCCACCGGGCATTTGAGTGTAGAGGTAGGAAGGGTGGAAAGCATCGGCAAGAGAAGCAGCCATTAAAGGAAAACGGGATGGCTTCAACCGTCGGAAGGCAGTCCGATACATTGTAACACAGTACAAGACAGTGCAAAGACGTAATGTAGCTTGGTTAGATTATTGGGTATCAGGGAACAGAGATTTTTGGTGGATACAAGTGTGAATGTGTCCGTTATCAGTCTGGGCGTCATGGGAAAGAGGAAACTGGGGTCACCACGGTATAGGTTACGTGGGGTTGGCGATAATAGGGTGGAATCATTGCTTACTGCAGTACTGGAGTTTTCGGTCAGGAAAACTAAGTTTAGCGAAGGCATGGAGGTGTTGCCTTGCGTAGTAGAAAGGTTACTCACTGATTCTCGGGCTAGACTTTCTCGACAAACGTCACGCTGAGACTGATCTTTTGCAACGCACAGTGGAACTCAGTGGAAGTTTGTTTCAACTGGAGGAAACAGTTGCAACTGAGACAATGGCGCAAGGTTCACCTATCATGGAAGTGAGACCAGCTAAATGGCGTACATTTTCAGCAAAGATCGATCGGCAGGATAAAATACCAGCAGGTACGAGAAAGATAGTGTAGGTTTGCCGAGGGAAGCATTATATGCGGTTGAACCGCTCTTAAGCGATGAAGAGTTGGATAGTTCGCATTATTTTATATGCAGCAGTTTAGCGAATGTGAGTGACACTAATGGGGAACAGATGATTCCGATTAGTGTGGATAACTTTGGCGGAAGGGGCGGGGGGTGACTCTGTCAAAGGGTGCAATGATAGCTACTATGGAAGTCTTAGAAGATGAGCACTTCGATAGGTCGCGCCTAGAGGATAGCCACAAGCAAACCGTCGATAAGGAAGCGTTACGAGGCAAAGTAGACTATTTCAAGGGCAGTGATAGAATGGCTATGGCGAACTAGTTGATGAGGTTCAGTGATTTATTTTGTACGAACGGAAGGTTGCCAGCAACCCCACTTATGCAATATCGCATACTGACAGGGGATAGTGCACCAATTTATAGGAAGCCATACCGTATAGCAAAGCACCTGAAACCGTTAGTAGAAGAATTTATTGAACAACTATGGGATGGGGTCATAGAACCGAGTTACAGTCAGTGGAGTGCTAATATTGTCATCGTGCCAAAAAAGTCGCAAACGGGACACGTGCTGTGACCACAGATATCTAAACGCACAAACCATTTCGGATGCTTATCCAATTCCAAACATCACGGAAACTTTGGATAAGCTGGGAGAGTGTTGGTTCTTTACAAATATGGACCTCAGAAGTAGATACCATCAATTGGAGGTGGCACTTGAAGATAGGCCGAAGACAGCGTTTACTATCCCAGCAGGACATTGTCATCACAGACACATGAAGTTTGGACTAAAGAACGTACCGGCAACTTTTCAGCGATTGTTGGAGGGGTATTGAGAGTATTACAGCCAAAAACTTGTTTTTATCTATCTCGATGATGTAATTGTCTATTCAGATGATTTACCAGAACATGTGAGACGTCTGGAGGACGTCTTTAGTAGTCTACGATCAGCACACTTAACATTAACTCTGGACGAATGCCATTTTACGCAAGCTCAAGTAAACTATGTGGGGCACTTGATTAGCAAGCATGGCGTACAGACCAATCCTCGTCTTACAGAGACAGTTCAAAATTTTCCGATACCACAAACAACTAAGCAGGTACAGTCGTTCCTTGGCCTCTGTAATTATTGGAACCCTTGTTCAAGTTACCGACGAAGGGGATGAAATGCCATTGATCGCAGGAATGTCAGGAAGCATTTGTAAAATGGAAAGAAATGTTAGTTTCAGATCCAGTATTGTTTTATCCGGATTTCGAGAAAGAATTTATCCTTTCGTGTGATGCTTCAAATGAGGCGGTCAGTGGTGTTTTGGGACAGATTGTAGACGGTCAGTAACATCCGCTAGCTTACCTTCAAGGCAGTTGAACAAGATGGAGCATAACTACTCAGCAACAGAGAAAGATGTGCTGGCAGTCTTATATGATACTACAGATGTTCGGTGTTATCTGTGTGGTAGGAAGTTTAAGGTTTTGACAGAGCATGACTCATTGAAATGGTTGCTTGGTTTGAAAGATCCATGTAGTAGATTAACTCGGTGGGCACTTAAGTGAATTCGAGTACGAGGTAAGCCATAAGCTAGAGAGTTCACGCGCAAATGCATATTCCTTAAGCAGCGGGGTAGCAATGTTAAGCCCGCTAGGGAAGAGCGTTGAAGAGTGGCAGCAAGCACAGGCAAGGGATGAGGAGTGCCAGGCATTTAAGACACAGCCACATTTCACTACGCACGAGAGTTTGTTGTGTACAACGACGAGGTGTGGAGCACGTGTGGTGGTTCCAGACGATTTTCAGAAGGAAGTTTTGCAGCAAGCTCACGATCGTATGCTCATGGTGGGCGGCGTGCGACAGACAGAAGTGAAGCAGAGCAGTTTTGGTGGAGGAACAAGAAGCTTGACGAGGAGCAGCATGTTAAATAAAGACCGCGTGCCATGCGCGCAGATGGGCGACATTACACATCATAATGTGCCGTTGCAAAGGTTATCAGAGGTGTCCAGTCATTTTCTATGTTGGAATTCGGTGTCCTCGGGTCATTTAATAAAACACCTGCTGGAAATAGGTATGTTCCCACGATCATTGATCATTTTTCTCGATTTTTGGCTATGATACCAATGCCAGACCAACGGGCTAGTACTGTAGTGCAAGCATTAGCAAACAACTGGATATTAAAGTTTGGGGTGCCTGAGTCCATAACTACGAACAGAGGTACGAATTTTGTCTCCAGAGACTATACCAAATCGTGGAAATGATATCACCAGTCACCGTGAAGATACAGTTCCTCACAAAAACGTCTGCTATACACGTCGGTTGCGTAAAACCGTTCAAAGGAGTGGTAGACGGAATACCACAGTTATCGGCAACCAACTAGGAGATAAAAGTTACAAAGTATACAAAGAAGGAACCTGAAACTGATGAGCAACGTATGGAGAATGATGTATTGTAAAGGCTAAGCTCACGTAAGTAAGCTGTATAATTGTAATTTGTTAGATTTTTCTTTTTTGTTTAAGTACATCAGCGAGTAAGTATTTTTAGTGCCAGAGGGATATTTTTTTCTTTTTCGTTTTTTTGCGGAGTTGTTAGTTCTTCATGTCGTAATTACCAATGTTTTTTTTTTTTTTGTGGGTTGAGCAGTCTCGAAAAGAGGGGAGGAGGGGGATGATAGAGTAAGTGGTGGTGAAGACTCCGTTACAGCAGAAATACTGTAATGGTCAGAAGCGAAGATTATAAAAGATCTACAATTGCTTTTTGAGAACATTTGGAAAACTGAAAAGATTCCAGTAGAGTGGAAAACATAAAAAGAGAGATAAGCAAAATGTCAAGAATGACAGACGAGTGTCACTTCTGACACTGAAGAGTCAAAGGAACCGGTACACCTGCCTAATACCGTGTAGGGCCTCCGCCAGCACGCAGAAGTGGTGAAACACGACGTCGCATGGACTCGACTAATGTCTGAAGTAGTGCTGGAGAGAACTGACAATATGAATCTTGTAGGGCTGTCCATAAACCCATAAATCCCTAAGAGTACGAGGGGTGGAGATCTCTTCTGAACAGCACGTTGCAAGGCATCCCACATATCGCAATAATGTTCATATCTGGCAAGTCTGGTGGCCAGCGGAAGTGCTTAAACTGAGAAGAGTGTTCCTGGAGCAACTCTGTAGCAATTCTGGACGTGTGGGGTGTCGCATTATTCCGCAGGAATTGTCTAAGTCCGTCGGAGAGCACGATGGACACGAATGGTTGCAGGTGATCTGACAGGATGATTACGTGCGTGTCACTCTAACTGCACATACCCCACACCATTAGAGAGCTTCTGCCAGCTTGAACAGTCCCCTGCTGACTTGCAGGGTCCATGGATTCACGATGTTGTCTCCATACCCATACACTTCCATCTGCTTAATTCAATTTGAAATGAGACTCGTCCAACCAGGCAACATGTTTCCAGACATCGACAGTGAAATATCGGTGTTGACGGGCTCAGGCCAGGTTATCGAATAACGAGCTAGGATGTGAATCGGACATTCAACAAAGCTACGAACCCGCTTCAAAATATCCTCCGCAGACGAGAATGAAACGTCCGGTTTTAAAGTGAAATTCCTTCGCTACGGCAAAATAGCCCGGAATATTTTATTAATTGTGAGCCACCAAAGGTACACGAGTGGGCCTTCGGCTCCGAAAGTCCATATCGATGATGCTTCGTTGAATGGTTCGCACGCTGACACTTGTTGATGGCCCAGCATTGAAATCTGTAGCATTTGCGGAAGGGTTGCACTTCTGTCACGTTGAACGATTCTCTTCAGTCGTCGTTGATCCCGTTCTTCCAGGATCTTTTTCGGGCCGCAGCGATGTCGGAGATTTGATGTTTTACCGGATTCCTGATATTCACGGTACACTCGTGAAATGGTCGTACGAGAAAATTTGCGCTTCATCGATACCTCGCAGATGGCGTGTTCCATCGCTCGTGCGCCGATTAGAAGACCATGTTCAAACTCACTTAAATCTTGATAACCTGCCATTGTAGCAGCAGTAACCGATAGGCGTCGCCGACCGCAGCGCCGTATTCTGCCTCTTTACATATCTCTGTATTTAAATACGCATGCCTACACCAGTTTCTTTGGCGCTTCAGTTTAAAATGTTATCAAAAATTGTCCTGCACGGTGTTGTAGAAACTTTACACAAACAATTGGGAGACTATCCGAGAGGCTTTCGAAAGGGAACATCCTAACAGAACAATGTTCTATAATTTTTGATGGTGTACAGCAGGGTACTTTATGTATAAAGTACCGCTAATGGTTTCGAATTTTTCATAGTGGATCATCAGACTTTTTTATGCTTTTATCAAAACAAATTTTACACTGGTTTCCTTTGAGTTGCCCTGGAATAAACAATAATTCACAATTACAAACGTGTAGCCTAATGGGTGCGCTACATGTTTGTGTTGGAATGCAACTTACGTCAAATGTCCATCTGGCGCATTTGTTTCTGCAGTTTTCTTGCAATGGAAATAAATTCTCATGTATTTTCACAGTAACAAACGTTGCACTGCATTGTAAACCACTTTCGTTCGGTCACAAAACGAATTTTCAATGTGAATCACATGTTTTGATTTACAACATACGAAAACAAATACACACTTTACGAAGTACACGAGTATCAAAGATACTGCAATGCAATGCATCATTTTTAAATAAAGTAACCATTGATTTCGGAAAAGCATTTGATACAGTAAACAAAGAAACAATAGATAAAATTATTTCAGAATATGGTGTTAAAGCAAAATTAGCAAACATAATTCATGGAACTCTAACAAGGACAATATCTAAAGTTAAATTTATGGGAGAATTATCTCAGTCATTTGAAATAAGAACTGGTGCTATACAAGGGGACCGTTTATCACATTTACTGCTTAACTGCGTTCTAGAAAAAATTATGAGAATCTGGAATTTGGAGGTAAAGAAATCAAAAAATTGAACCAATAATTCTAGGAAGGAACACAAGTGGAATTAAAATAAATTGCTTCTGCATAGCATTTTGCAATACTTTCAGGAAATCTGACTGACGCATTTATTAAAAAAAATCCTTCTGGAAGAAATAGTAAATAGAAATGCTTTGAAAATTTCAGCAGAAAAAAAGCAAAATTCATGACAAATTCAAAAAATGCACCAAAATTCATAGAAAAGCTAATGGACAAAATAGAGTGAGTAAGTAAATTGAAATACATTGGAAAAATTGTACACAGAATGGACTAGAAAAATTCGCAGTAGACATAAGAGTTAACAAAATGGAGAGAGCATATCATATGGTTTGACAAAGAATATTTACAACAAGAAACACATATCTAGAAAAACAGAACTATACTCCATTCACCGAAACAAGAGACGTACTGTAAACACGGCAAGGCGCGTGACCATAGCGGTGCCGTCGAGGGGTGTACAAGGCAGGGGCGTCAGAAATTAAAAAATTAAAGTCGTGTTTTTTATAATTTGGCGCCTGAACTTGATAAAGTGATCCGAGAACTACCTTCCGAAACCTTTTTTTACATTACATTAAAATTTATTGTCACTGAAAAAGAGAAATATTTAAGCTTTCTGGAAAAGCTGTTTTTTCGCGTTACTCTACATTTATCACGCCATATCTCCTAAACTGTGTGTTGCACAGCAAAATAATTTTATAATTGCCTTCATTACTAAATGTTGATGACGTCTGCAAATTTTCTGCCCAATAGAGTCAGTAATAGTGAATTAATAAATTAAAATCTCACGTCTGATGCAGAACTTTTACCAAATCGTCATCCGAAATATAGTAAGCGACAAACTTTTCCCCTTTGAATTTTTTTGTGGGGGTATAAGCAAGAAAAGTTTCATAAAGGTTTGAATTTAATTTTGTAGTTTGTTTGAATGCGATGGGTGCAACCGTTTGTTATTTATGAGCGATGCATTGTGCGGTTCGCAGGCGCGTCGCTCAGTCAGTGTGGTCGTCTCAGTTGCAGGTGTGAGGAGCTCGTTAGTGGGTGTTGTATAGCGGCGATTTCAGGATATCTTAAGTTCTTCTGCAAAGACGCTTGAAAGACTAGTTGTTGATCACTAGAGTAAGTATATCTGTTTGTAGTCACACTGAGCATTCACTGTTTATGTGTGAATCCAATAGCATGGTTTCTTATTTTATATATTCACTTATTTCATTAGCATCACATACGGCTGTCCTCATTATGTCATCCACGGATTCAGCGAGCGAAGTCGTTTCAAGATGTTCTTCCTCAGCTTCAGGTAAAATGCGGTTATTGTTCTTGATAACGCGCCGTACCATTCTCGGAGAAAACAAAAAGTTCCCAGTGCGCATTCCAATAGCCACGAAATATCAGAGTGGCTAAAATCTAAAACATCGATTTCGAAGACGGTATGTTGAAGAAAGAACTTTTAGATATAGTTAAAAATCACAGAACAGCGTACAACGATTATGGAATAGCTGAAATGGCGAAGAATGCGGGGAAAACTGTTCTCAGAATTCCTTCGTACCACTGTGAATTAAACGCCATCGAGTTAGTGTGGACAGAATCAAAGGCTATGTTGCAGCGAAAAACAAAACATGCAAAATGCCGGAAGTTAAAGTACTGCTAGAAGAAGCTGTAAGAACAGTGACTGCAGAGGATTCGAAGAAGTGCGTCCTCCATGTCGTAGAAAAAGTGGAAACTCAAATGTGGAAATTAGACTGCATTGTAGAGGAGAGAGAGGAGCGGTTCGTTATAAACCTCAACGAAAACAGTTCGACAGAGTGAACCTTGTTTCGTCCTTTGTCATTATTATTACTGGTATTGTTATTAGAATTAACAATTAATTGTGTTTGAATGGAGCGTTTTGAGAGCAACCTGAATGACAACAAAACTGCTTCGACATAATGAACTCAGTTTAACATTATTGCTAAATTTATTTCGTACATTGTTGCCCAGGTTTTCACGGTCCGCTGTGACAGCTCGGCAGCCAGCCGAACGCCGCCAGCTGCAAAGAGTGCGCCAAGGATTTTCCACACCCCTACGTATCACGTGAACACCGAATGCTTTCTCTGGAAACGAGCGTAGTCACTCACGTGACACTGTTTATGTTTCGTCCCAGCTCTCGGTGAATAGACTGTAACACAGTATACCATAGTGAAACGACCAGAATGTTTATATGAATGTGAATGTTTAACAATGAACTATAACTGTACAGAATAGAGGTACTCGAACCACGAATTTATTAGAAATATAATGGGTGCAATACAAGTTACATATAGCTGGAAAATGAGAAGAGTGAAGAGATCTACAAAAATACAGAGAGATATCAGAAGTAATGGCTTAAAGAATGACAACAGGTTCACCAAACAATTATTCCTGTATTTCTGGAAGAAGCAATCGACAATAACATGGATTACAGAAATAAGGAAAGAACTAGAAGAAACAACATCGAAGAATCGGCAATAACAGATCTAAACCTTTTTGAGAATAAAATATCGGAAATACCAGATGTAAACCTTTTAAAGAATAAAATACTAAATTTAGAAAGCTTTCAGTGCAGGAGAAATAAGTCGTGAACAACAGGAACGGAGGAAAGGACAAGACGACATAGGGATAAGGTGAAGAGGACTGGAGAAATAGAAAGCGACAAGGAAAGAAGAGGAAGTTGTTACGTGTCCTAGTCGGTCAATACGAAAACAAAAAAGGCAAAAATAGGTACTTTCAACAAGTTGTTCAAATTGAATTCCTTTCTGCAAGTTGCGAATTTATTGATTCATTATCCGTAGATCATTCTTATAGCATGCGATACGCTTTAAACATATTTTAGTACACACGTGTTAAAATAATGTTGTAAAGATATGGATAAATGGCTAAGTATTTCAAGTTTCCATTTCTTTTTGAAATGGTCTAGACTTGTTTCTTTCCTAACATACCGAAACCATCCGAGAGTTTCCTCAAGTAAGTTTTCGATATTAAAATGTGCATCATTCCACCATTATCACCATTCAGGTACAGCTACTATAATGCATACTGAAAACAACATTTTACGTTTGCTTCGCTGTACACATGTGCGTTTGCAACAATTTGTTTTTCTTTCGTCGTTAACGACTACCGTTTAGAGTGATCGCTAGACTGAATTGCTTTGTCAAATACGAGAAAGACACAAGATCAGAACAGCTACATCGAAAGAGAGGCAGCAGTCTTCAGATGTTCCCTTACGACTCTGCTAATTGGTAAACGTTTGTCTGCCAGTCTTGTCGTGTACACCGGTGAACGCACGGGGCATGTCCCTACATGTCCGTTTAGTGCGGCTCCGCCTCATACCAATCAGGCTCTTCCAGGCTGTTACCCAAGATTTAAGATGTTACAACTGTTGCTGTCGGCTTAAAGAAGGAACTTGCTCAACTTACATGTCTGATCTCCTTTCGAACTCAGCACACGGCATTTTGTAGACGCTACTTGAGTTTACTTGTTCTCTTTTCTTCCACTTTTTCGGACCATAATCAAACGGCCGACGGGTGATAAACTATTGGGAGTGATGTGCATGCACTGTCTCCCTGAAATCGGTGACCTCTTTCGTTATAGTCTTCTGTCCAAAGACTGGTTTGATGCAGCTTTCCGTCCTAGTCCGTTCTGTGCAAGCCTTTTCGTCTCTACCCAAGGACTGCTATCCACATCTGCTGAAACATGTCTACAATAGCGAGATCAGTATGGTCTCCCTGCTATTGCATTCCCACAGAACCCAAACTCATCTTCCTAGGGATCAACTTCTATCATTCTTCTGTAAATTAATTCATGTTAATATTTTGCAGCCATGGCTGACTGAACACGTTCATCGGTAATATTCACGCCTTTCAGCGCCTACTTTCTCTGAAATTCGGATTATTATATTCTTCTTGTACATTGAGTGTATTTCGCCTGTCTGATACTTCTTGCATACCAGCTATTATCAGTCTTGATTCACCCTAAAAAGTATAATACTCAGGAAGGAATGCCTCACGATAATTATTCTGAGAGAATTTTACTACTTTATGGCTACTTTATGGCGACTGTCTTTCAGAGCTCTATCAAAATCTTCTTGTTTCTGCCCATCTGCATCTACTACTTGTTCCAACCGGCCGCTGTGGCTGAGCGGTTCTAGGTGCTTCAGTCCGGAATCGCGCTGTTGCTACGGTCGCAGGTTCGAATCCTGCCTCGGGCATGGATGTGTGTGATGTCCTCAGGTTAATTAGGTTTAAGTAGTTCTAAGTTCTAGGGGACTGATTGTGCTTAGAGCCATTTTGAACTACATGTGCTGCCTCTTCTCCAATGTTTTCTTGAATTATCTTATACGAGGCTACTATCTTTCCCAGTCATGCATCATTTTACAGCTTTGCAGTTCACCTCTAACCATTGGCGCTTTGTCATTTTTCATTGCCTATTATTCTCCTCTACCGTCAAGTGGATTGGGATTCAATGTTTCGTGTGTTGTCCAAAGATTTCTACTGGGCCTTGTCTTTTTGTCGTCTTAACCTTCTGTTGTCCTACGACTTCATCTCTCAAGGCTACCCATTCGTCTTCTACGATGTTCCTTTCCACTGTTTCGCCTGGTCGTTACTTAAAGCCTCCACTGAAATTCTCAACAACCTCTGACTGTTTCAAGAAATACAGGTCCTTCCTTTCTGGAATTTCTTCAGCTTTAATCTGTAGTTCGTCACAAATAAATGATTATTTGAGTCATCGTCTGCTGCTGGAAACATTTTTCAGTTTAAATCTGATTTCACAGTCTCTTTCTACCCTTATACAGTCTATCCGAAACATTCTGGTGTTTCCAGGCCGCTTCCACGTACACAAACTTCTTTCACGATTCTTAAACCGTTTGTTGAGAGATGAATTTGAACGCAGTCTCAGAGAAATGAAAGTCTCCTCTACGTCCATTCTTCCTGAAATGTTAGTCGTGCAGTATAGCTGGAGATCTAACGCACTTGCGATATATGGAGAGGAAAACAGCAAAGAAGGATAACGTCACCCATGAGGAGTGCTTTGGTGGTGCTGTTTTTAACAAAATGCCTACACAGTGATCCCGATCGGAATATATTGTAAAACTATTCTAAATAGCACATGCTTCGCTAACGAGTGTACACCTTCTACGAAGAACTGACAACGTCCACATTTTTCATTAACAATAAAAATTAATAAAATTGGATATAACCTCCCATTCCTTCAAATTTGATTATAATTTAAATATTTTTAAAAAAAACTTTATCTACTTAAGTTCTATGCTATATACAAGAATGAAACGAGAAAACGTTTAAGGATGTAAATAACTGCTGTTTATTTGCAGCCGAAATATCTGAAGTGTTTAATCACGAAATACAGCTAAATATTCTGAAATGTAGTCAGTTTTGCTTCTACCGTGGTACAAATCACAACTACTTCCTTACGTTCTAACAAATTATCACACACAACTATCCTCACTTCCATCTCAATGTCCCTAGAATAACTGAGTAAAATCAGTATTTTTGATACTAACTTTTCCGCCTCTATAGCAGAGTGAACACCCAACCTTAAAAAGTCTGAGACAATGAAGAAATGCATCTACATCAAAGTACGTTAGTGTGCAAAAATTAAGGACGAAAGTAATTTTCATCTGATGTGTCATTGCTAAGTAGTGTAGCTTGATGAAAACTGTACAACAGTTCTCCTTGATAGCTGTGCGGTCAGTGCGGTGGATTGCTAACCAAAGGGGCCCATGTTCGATTCCTTGGGCAGGTCAGAGATTTTATCCTTTCGGGCACTCGGTGTTGCGTTGTCTTTACGTTCGTGTCGCAGTAATTGAAATTCCACTGTTAAGGTGGGTGCATACGGAAAGTTAGTAAAAAACATAATAACTTGACTATACATAGAAAGAACTGGTACAGTACAGAACAGAAGTTAACTGAAAGAAATACCAAAACGACACGTACAGAAACTACACTTTCATTCAAAGACAATAATTACATTGAATCACAGCGGTTTATGATGGCCTCCTGAACACTATGAAAGAAGGGATATGGTTCTTAATAGGGTGTATGATCACCGTGAACGGCAATGCATGCTCTGCAATGTGTTCCCGTGTTGTGTTCTTTGTGTTCATGCTGCTGCTTATCCAACACTTTCTTTAATTTTCCTATACGAAGCCACTATCTTTCTGCTAATCGAAATTCTCACTGGGGGAAACAGGGTTATGGCATAAGGCATAGAGCATTCTATTCTCTATTCCTCCACCAGTGCCGGCCTGGGTGGCCGAGTGGTTCTAGGCGCTACAGTCTGGAACCGCGCGACCGCTACGGTCGCAGGTTCGAAACTATCTCGGGCAAACTAACTCGGGCATGGATGTGTGTGATGTCCTTAGGTTGGTTAGGTTTAAGTAGTTCTATGTTCTAGGGGACTGATGACCTCAGATGTTAAGTCCCATGGTGTTCAGAGCCATTTGAACCATTTTTGAAACTCCACCACTGCGACTGACAGCTGCTAGATGGATGTCAGAGCAAACGGAGGTGCTGCAATATGCCTCCTCAACACAGCCTAACGTGCTAGATGGGGTTTAAGTCACAGGAATGGGTAGGTCAGTCCACTCGCCGAATATCCTCTCATTCCATGAACTCCTCTACCCACGCTGCTCGAGAGGTTACAAGCATCTCATGGTCGATCTCCTCCCATTTTTTCTCAATTTATTTTGATCTGATATTATTTTATTAATGTGTCTCAGTGGGTACGGGCAGAGAAGCGTCATTGCTGAAAATGTAAACAGTAATAACGTCTCTGATTTTTATTCGTGATATTTCAACTGGCGTTGCCACATTGCTTGCTCTTCTGTCCTTCTTGTGCGAGTGAACTGGAGCTGGACGAGGGACACCTGCGTCGCTTGTGGCAGAAAATGTTGAGGTCGGTCCGGGTTGGCTTTTCTGTGAATGTGAGGGGGAGTGGACAGTAGTGCGTGCCACGCCCTCAGGGTGGCCGAGCTGGTACGGCTCTTTGGCACTGGATTAGGCAGGAAGCGGCGGCGAACGCGACCTTCTGGAGCCAAAGTTGAACATTATATTGATGTCTGCCGTCTGGGTTCAAAAAAATGGTTCAAATGGCTCTGAGCACTATGGGACTTAACTTCTGAGGTCATCAGTCCCCTAGAACTTAGAACTAATTAAACCTAACTAACCTAAGGACATCACACATCCATGCCCGAGGCAGGATTCGAACCTGCGGCCGTAGCGGTCGCGCGGTTGCGCAGTCTGCCGTCTGGTTTTCGCTTGGCTGACGCCAGATGTTAGTACTGTTTCCAGTGGTTCTCAGACTGAGGTTCGAAGCCTCATAACGCCCGACACAGTAGTGCCCTGCGTCCGTATTATGCGAGGTGCTGAGGTGGAAAAGTGTGTGTGACACTTGGATTCAACTAAATTTGCATTAGAGATGCTCATGCAATCGACCCCCTTTTAACTAACACCTTAGCTTACGCACAATGGAGAAATGAACGCTAAGGGACTAAAATGACCCTGTAGATGAGTAGTAAAACGGTTTGCACATAAGCTATAATTTAATAAAGTTACTAATCGATCTCTGTGCTCAACCGTTATAAAAAAAATTGGGCATGAAGTGAAATTTATCATCTGACTGCTAAATGATACATTAAGTATTACAGAGAAATTTGTTTTATCTAATAAACAAGTAAATATATGATTCACTGAGCAATGCTTTAATAGAACAAGGGCACAAAATAATGGTACTGAGTATAAGCAGTTGGCAGGTGTTTTTAAAGAAGCACCTACTCTGAAATACTGTTATGAGTGGACCAACCAAAAGAGATTATGATAAAACACGACTGTGCGACAAAATTCTGATCGGAAATGAGAATTCTGTGAAAAATTCACCTGCAAAATGTGCTGCTCAGGGCACAGGGAACCATGCTGCTGAGGGCACAGGGAAGAATTACAGGTCCCTATTACGCCAGTGCTGCAAATACTTTACCGCCAAGATCTCAGGCAGTGTGTAGACAGGAAACAGCAGTTGGATGCTACAGCCACTGACCTCTGTACTGCTGGGCTATCTGATGATCTATGGCTGTGGACAAAACCCAATCACATAAATTCCGGAAAGAATCTAAATTTCTTTCCTGATCACCTGTCTCCTTGCTCTGTGCAAGAGTGTCTCCAGGAAGAAACACTGTCAATATACCTGTTCTCCCTGGCAATCCAGAGGAGATTCTGCCTCTCGTGCACAGCACATCGACACCAAAAGCTTGTGCTTCGCGACCCTACCATACTCGAATGTTCCCAATTGTAAGAGGCCACGGGAGAATGGGCCAATCACCTGTCCTTAGTGCACTCCACATCATTTTTGTACGAATCGTGGTCATTGCCGCCAATTTTATGTTGTGCTCTCTGATGTCGCATCAAGTCTTCTTGAATTGCCCAATCAACTCTTCGCATTTCACGGGACGCACGAAAGTAACCGTGAAAATCGTCGCCAAAAGAGAGAAGAATACTGCCCAGATGGTAGGCGCCCGTGTGTGGGGCGTCATGTGGCTTCAGACCTCTGATTACGAGAAACACTGAAAACGAAACTAACACCAGGCGTCAGTCAAGCGAAGCCCAGACGACAAACATCGATAAAATGTTTAACACTGGCTCCAGAAACAGGCGCTCGACGTCGCTTCCTGCCTCGTATAATGGTCAAGAGCTGTAGCAGATCGGTCACCCTGAGGAGATGGCACACGCTATTGTCCACTCCCCCTTGTACTTGCAGAAAAGCCGACCCGGGCTGACATCACGTTTTTCTGCCACACTCAACGCAGGTCGTCCTCATCTAGCCCTGGCTCACCCACACAAGAAGGACACCAGTTGAAATATCATGAATAAATATCAGAGTCCTCATTACAGGTTTCCTTCACAGCAATGATCTTTCTCAGCTTGCCCTCACTGAGCACATTAATAAAATGATATGAATTTTAAAAAAATTGAGAAAAAAATGAGAGGAGGCAGGTCACAAAAGACTCATGGTCACGCATTGTCCCCTATAAAAATGAAGTCAGGACCGAATGCGCCCCTGAAAAGACGTACATGAAGAAGGAGCAAAGTGTCACAATAATGTTGATCAGTGAGCGTACCGTGATCAAAGATATGGAGGTCGGTACGCTCTTTCAACGTGGCACCTTCCCGCTAGGAACACCAAAACAATCATGTTCGGCAATTTTCCTGAGTGCATTACATGTTTCCGCCTCCCACTGTATGAGGATACGTCCAGAATCACTACGCACACTGAATCTGCTCCCATCCGACAAAGTTTATGACCCCACTCCTCATTGTTCCAGTTTCTGTGCTCTTTGCACCATCACGAATGGTGCTGACAATGTGCTGGTTTCAACGGATCATAAAGTACTGGTCGTTATGCAAAGAGATTTTTTTCTTTTCTTTTCCTTTATTGAGTTTCGATTCCCCCCTGAGGGGGCCGATTGGCAGCAGCTTAGTACGCCGCTCTTCAGCCTACAGAATATTTAAAAACATAATAAGCAGATAATAAACAATAAAAACAGGCGTAAAAACGGTGACTTTTTAAAACAGTAAAATGGTGGGAAGTAGTGGAAGTTAAAATATGAAAACAAAGGGTTGGCGATGCCAATTAAGACACACAGTAAGTAGACAGGTACAATAGTAGACAGACAATTAAAAAACACGGCGACAGTCTGGTTTCTGTTCGCAACACTTCAAACAAAAAAACAAAAAAAAAAGGATGTACAACACTGAACACACGCTTAAACACTGCACTAAAGAGTAGACACAGAGATGACACGCCACAGCCTAAGGCAAAAGGGGGGAGAGAGGAGAAGCCCCAGACAGATGAGGGAGAAAAAGGGAGGAGGAGAGGAATAAAGCAAAGGGGGGGAAGAGCCGATGGAGGGAGAGGACACATAAAATGTGGGGGGGGGGGGGGGCAGGGCCCATATGAGAGGGAGTGAGGAAAGACAGAGGAGGGGAATGCAAAAGGACTTGGGAAAGAGAAGGGAGTCAAAGAGAGGATAGGGACAGGGTGGAAGGGGGGAAGAGCGAGCATGGGAAAAGGACACAGGTAGGGACGGGTAGGTGAGGATCAGAGTTGATAGGAGGTATAAATGGAGGGAGATAGGGCATCATCTGGGAGGGGGAGTTGATGGAAGCCACCTTGGGAAAGGAGATGAAGGGTGTAGAGGTAGGTGGGACACAACAGTGAAGGTGTGGCAGTGGGAAGGGGTTGGAGAGGAGCAACCAGGGGATGGGGGGGATCAAGTCGGCAGGAGGTGTAGAGGACTCGAATATGTTCGAGGAAAAGGAGCAGATGGGGGAAAGGAATCAGGTCATCTGCGTGGGCGATGGGAGGCATATATGGAAGGCGAGGTGGAGTGCATGGCGCTCGAGGTTCTGGAGGGACTTATAGAATTCAGGGGAGGTGGCAAAGAGACTACATTTCAGACAATGGGGTATGTTGATTGACTTTGTGAAATCTGGGAAGGCGAAATGTACCTATTCATCTATAACTACTATTCTTTTAATTTTATTGGTTTTTTGCAGGAACCAATACAGCCATTAGAATTGCTTATGTTAGTGAGGACAATTACATTTTAAGTACTCAGTTGTTTCAAACGTAAGGAAAGTTGGGGGAAGATCCAAGCATCATTAGATTCAGTGAACTAACAGTGCCAGATCATGTAGCCACCATATGTGAATACTGTGCTTGTGAATGTTACTGTGTTCATCGGGTTTAATCTTGGTGTAACTGAAAACTAAATTGTTTGACTGTGATAAGTACATATATTACAACAATGCACTGTTGATTCTTAAGGTCTGGTGATGAATTCAGTAGATTAAACTTGACAATGCTGTGATATGTGTCGGGCACATCTTGGGAAGCACGTGCTCGTGTGAAACAATGAGGTGCAATCTACAGTCCACAAAAACATCGTTGTGGCATCTTCCCTAATGCTTGGGATAAGATGCCAGTTACTAAAGAGACGCAGTTTCATGAATGCTGCCTCTTACATTACAACATCATAATTATACATGGCGCAGAAAATATAAAACAATTCAAATCGACACACTAAACATGGTACTTTGTGAGATAAGAACATTAGTAATCTATAGAAGTCGCCAGTTTAGTGTAAATAATGCCACAAACTGAACATTATTCTGCCACAAACTGAATAATTTTATATCAGAAACACATTGTTTAATTATGCGTTAAATTAGTTATTCAACATACCTTAAAAAACATCATGGGAAAGACTTATGAGCGTAAAACTCAACATGCAGCTTGGTCAGTAGAAGATCTGCAAAAGGCTTGCAAAGCGGTAAACAGTGGCTCAATGAAATTATTGGACGCAGCAAAACATTTAGAGTACCATACAAACATTAAAGCATTTTGTGAAGGGATCGCCTGGACCTTAAGCTAGTGATGCTTACTCTTTAATAAATGTTTGTGCGGTTTAAATGAAAACCATTTTACAATATTTGCTGGCTGTCTCGGAATAGAAAATATGAAAAGTCTTGTTGAATACATTCAACGTCTTCAGAAGACTGGTTTCTCACCCACTGGAACAGACATCCGGCGTTTGACCTTTTCATTTATCGAAAAGAATAACCATAGCTTCAATAACGAAATGAAAATCGCAGGTTACGACTGGCTGCAGTCATTCGGCGAAGAATTCCTGAGGTATCTGTGCGAAAGGCGCAGGGAATTTCTATGGCAAGGGGCTGGGAATGAACCGCGCAGAAACTACTTCACGCTGCTGCTGCAAGTGTGTGATGAAAATGGCTTTATGGGCTATCCAAGCAAGATTTACAATGTGGATGAGTGTGGTCTGCAGTTGAATAATAGTCCAGGGAATGTCCTTGGAATGAAGGGTTCCCGCGATGTCCATCACGTCACATCAGAAGTATGAGACCATCACCTCAGTGGCAATGCAGAAAGGAGCTTTCTGCCTCCATACCGCATTTTTAAAGGTCAAAGAAATAGACCGAGTTTTAAGATGGGATGCCTCTGGGTTCCGTTGTTCAGATGAACGTACCAGCGTATGTCAACTCAGAGGTCTTCTTTCATCGGCTGAGGACCCACTCCGTCCCACGGAAAGAGCCTGGGGCGGCCCTCTTTACTTCAGATGGTCAAAGATCACATTGTTCTGATTCTGTGCTGGATTTCGCAACTGAACGTGAAGTGATATTGCTCTGCCTCCCAACCCATCTGACTCATTATCTGCAGTCCCGGGATCGGTCGTTCTTCAAGCCAATGAAGACATTTTGGCAGCAGGCCCTAAACAACTGGATCCATTCTATCCTGGGCCACAATATCACCAGACTTCATTTTGGTTCTTTGCTGAGCGTTGGATGGATTAGGGTAACCACTGTCGGAACTGGCAGCGTGGGATTTTCTGCATGCGGAATTTATCCATAAGATACACAACAAATTCCAGAACATGCGTTTACCATTTCTGGAAATATGAAAGGAAATTCGACTGACAACCAAGAATTCAGTGTCCCTCCGGCAGTAGCTACAACAAGTAGCAGCGGTGCCGCAACTTCCTTTACGGAAATTACTATTATCCTCACACTGCAGACACCCAAGCAAACTAGAAGAAAGAAGCAAACTGTGGAAGTCCTTATGATGGTAGGGATCCGGGAGGTGTTGAGACGAAAGGCTGCCCCAAGGACAAATAAAGGAGCGAAGAACATTGCAGAAGAGGAAGAGGAAGGACAGTTCATCTTCAGCATCCTCCGCTCTCGAGGACGACAATGATATTTGTGTTGTACGTAAGGGATATTTTTATGACAAAAATGTTCCAAAATGTGACTGGCTTCAAGAAATCGCTGCATGCAGTTTGCAGCAAAGACAGTTTGTATTGCAATAAATCCTAGAGAGAACAAAACAAATATATCGTTCCATACCCTCCCCCCCCCTCCCTCCAATCCTCAGTGATTTAATTGAATATTGTATAGTGTATGTTGAGATAAATTTTGTAATTTTGTTGATCACAGTTCTTATTTTAAGATACCTTTCGTCTTTCCCCCATTAACTGGCATCTTCCCCACATGGGGGGTGAGCATGCCAGTTTTCTCGTCTTCCATGTAAATGCATATTTCTCAGAATCAAACTTTCAATCTGCAGCGGAGTGTGCGCTGATATAAAACTTCCTGGCAGATTAAAACTGTGTGCTGGACCGAGACTCGAACTGGGGACCTTTGCCTTTCACGTGCAAGTGCTCTACCATCTAAGGATCTCTCGTCCTCAGAGCTTTAATTCCACCAGTACCTCGTCTCCTACCTTTTAAACTTCACAGAAACTCTTCTGCGAATCTTGCAGAACCAGCACTCCTGGAAGAAAAGATAATGCGGAGCCATGGCTTTGCGGCAGCCTGGGGGATGTTTCCACAATGAAACTTTCACTCTGCAGCGAAGTGTGCACTGATATGAAACTTCTTGACAAATTAAAACTGTGTGCTCTTGCCCGCGAAAGGCAAAGATCCTGAGTTCAAGTCTCGGTTCGGCACACAGTATTAATCTGTCAGGAAGTTTCATTTTCTTTGTTGGCTTTCATCACTAAAGTATAGTGTGTGTAAATAAAGCTTTGAAGGAAACTTCTTTTCCTCCAGGAAGATAGTAATGCTAGACCTTGAAATGTTTTCCAGGATCCTATAACAGATAGATGATAGTGAAATAGGTCCCGGATGATTATGAATGTGACAGACTGAAGGCGAATGCACGATGCTGTCAAATGAACAGAACAATCATTGAATCACTCTCCTTTATAAACCTGCAGCATCTTGCTTGGTATGCTAGAAACTTACACCGTTCTACGAAAGTCACAGTTAATATTTTTCAACAGGGGGACTTCCCGTAACACTACACCAACTTTCTTCTTCCTTGATGAGACATTTTTACACAGCTGGAATATCAAAAGCGGAAATACACTCTGGACTTCATTTCATTATTTTTTTTAAGGGTACACAGAGAAAACAGCTGATCTCATTAGTTATTCTGATTTTCCTAATATGAATGGCTGAATTACAGAGGCGATGTTGTTGTTGTTGTGGTCTTCAGTCCTGAGACTGGTTTGATGCAGCTCTCCATGCTACTCTATCCTGTGCAAGCTTCTTCGTCTCCCAGTACCTACTGCAACCTACATCCTTCTGAATCTGCTTAGTGTATTCATCTCTTGGTCTCCCCCTACGATTTTTACCCTCCACGCTGCCCTCCAATACTAAATTGGTGATCCCTTGATGCCTCAGAACATGTCCTACCAACCGATCCCTTCTTCTGGTCAAGTTGTGCCACAAACTTCTCTTCTCCCCAATCCTATTCAATACTTCCTCATTAGTTATGTGATCTACCCATCTAATCTTCAGCAGAGGCGATAGGACAAGTGAAATCAGTGATGCTTTCGCTTATATGGATGGGGCCGAGTATCACCCATGTGCTCTCGTAAAGTTTTAATAAGACTCTGTACCTAAACCTGTGAACCGAATGGCTTCGGACATCGCTTGCTTATTAATCCCTGCTTAGTGTCGTACATCAAAGCTAATCGTTAATATTCCCGTCATGTAAAGCTAAATAGATCTCATAACAGGCGGGTAATAGAATAAATTAGACAAGCAGCAGATTTCGATCTGTGGAACGGAAGCGAGCAGATTCCCAGCGAACTAGTTCACTATATTAATCTGCAACAGCCAACATTAAAATCGCAAGGAAGGTGTTGGCAAGTATTTAAATCGCTCTGCCTGCATAATTGGTGCATGTTTAAGTGTTGATAGATATAGCAGGGTTTCTATTTCTTTCGCGGAATAATACTAATAGAATTATAAATTTAGTATATTTGTGTGGATTGTCACCTCCTGCAGCAGAAATGTATAACAATTGAATATGCAATGCAATATACCAACAACTGTGGTAATTTTTTTTCTATCTTTAGAGCAATACAGCTTGGAGAGTTTTGAAAGCTCTTCACCAGACACGTTTTGCTTTATTTACGAAAATGTCTCAAAGAAAATTTAATTATATGAGACCTACACATTTTGCTTTATTTGTAAAACATTTTCAGTTATGTTTACGTTACCGTTTTGCATATGAAATACGTTTTATAATTTTATTCGCATAGTTTGAAGGACAACTTTCCTTACCAGTCTAATATCTTGATGTGTTACTTTCGTTATTCTTTGTATAACTTTATATATGCTTCGAAAACAACTGGAGTTTCTTCTCTTTGCTAGCGAAGATCGCAGTGGACAGCAGCTTGACACCACTTCCACTACTTAATTTTTTGCGGTTTTTAGATGCGCACTTTTCATAACAACACAGTGCAGGGTGCAAAACAAGTGTAGCTACAATAGAATTTGTATGAAGTCAACGTGTGTGAAGTTTTACGAAGTACAAAAAAAAAAGAAGCATATTATGGAAAGTGTTTTGTCTTGGGACACTTCTCAGATTTTCGCCTCTGTCCAGCTGTGTAATATTTAATGTGCTGCCTTATTCCATTTTAAATGGTGGCATTCACTTTTTATATGCTGCAGTCTTTTTACGAAATTACAAAAAATACAGGAATTACTTTTCTAAATGTAAAATCATATGCTAAGGTGCGACTTGGTATTGAACCTAGGAACAAATATTTGACTGAAATTTAAAAGCGTTGCAGTAGAGAAAATTTTGTTAGTAGTTAGTTGTCTGTTACGTTATTACTCTACAAGATGTCAATAAAGCTATTATGCAGAAATACTGCCAATAAGCTGTTACAAGTTAAATACGTTTTGAATCTGAACTAACACAAAATTTAATTTTCAAGGAAGGTAAAATTGTTAAGACATTAACAAAATAATTTGCAAATGTCCCATTTTCCACGATGAAACACCATCTCCTGTTTCAAGGCACAAGATGGTGCACGACCGACGATGTATGGCATTACTGTCCACACATTATATATCTAGTTCTAAAAATGCATATAATTTTACTTGTCATGTAATTGTGGTACTGAAGAATAGATTTAATATGCTGCACAGCACTTAAAATAATAGAACTTGAAATATTGACAAAATCTGCACAAAACACAAGCTCACGCCTAGAACGACAAAAACTGTAGATAATGGCAGGAACTGCTTATGGTGGTCTCTGGTGCGAATTCCTTAATGTGACTCTATAATCAGTTACAAGACTGAAGCACGGACCAGAAAACATATTTTCCTAGGTACACTATCCTCTATGTACAACACACTCTCCAACAGTACAGACAGGAATAAATACAAAAGTCCTTTCGAAAAATCTGGTTGAGGACATTTCTAGAGGTAGTATGATATTCCTAACTCCAAAAGGTCTTTTTCCTGTGGACTACGCAGGCAGGATGATATTAATTGAGACATATGGAAGTTTTTTGCTGCAGCCGATTCTCGAATGAAAGCAGACGCGGAAAGAATAACACGAGCACTAGGTTGCTCCCACCACGTAGAGCACAACGGCTTCCGGGGAACGAAACCAGATGTAGATTCAATGTCATTAATAACGTTCCACGACTCAAAGAACTATCAGCTTTAAAGCGCTGTTAATGTAATGGCACGGTGGAACGACTGGTTGCGCTATCCGCATTCACCGCTACGTCCCCGGTTATTCACACCTGCAACCCTTCAGTGCCGCGGTTGCGTACTTTTGCCTTTTGCCACGCCACGCCGCGGCCCGGATGAATAGCAAAGTGATTGAGGCCAGACGAAAAGAGCACCTGAAAAAAAAGGGAAGCGAAACGAAATGAGGGTGGCGCACCGCAAGGACTGAAGGGCGCTGCTCGGACAATAGCCGGAGAGCTGCCAGGGGTGACGCCCGGGGTCCGGAAGGTCACTGGCGTTAGGCTCGTCATGAAGCGGGGACTGACCCGAGCAGTTCGACGCAGGAAGACTAGCGCTATTGGCAAATCGGGATTGGACCAAGTTCACACTCATCTCAGGGGGACACGTGGTCCTTTGTTTACTTGTACGGTACCCGTTTACGCAACAGTTCAAACGCATCTCACAATCAGTGTTGTTCGAGCTAGAGTACATAATGGGCATGCGTATAAAAAGGAAGAGTACCACATGCGTTTACATACGACGGACGATACGCCTCCAGCCGGCCACAATGCATTGAACTGGGGGGGGGGGGGGGGGTAGGGGAAGGGGGAGGGAAGAGTGAGCAGAGGGGAGGGTGCGAGGGAGGAGGAGTGGAAGGGGAGAGAGGGAGAGAGAAATGGAGGGATGGAAGGGCATCACTGCCTCAGGAAACGGAGGTAGGCTTGTATCTCTCTAGGACCTTGTATCGCACATTTATCTGAGAATCCTCCGTTACCCCCACCGCTCATTTCGTGAGTATGAGACTTAAAATTGACTGTATATCCTCTGTGACCGAATAAAAAAATACACAGTACTTGTGTATATCACCAGAGCAAATGGAAACACGTGGAAACGCAGTGAAACGTGTAAATATACACTTCGTAAGTGATGAGCCGATACTAGGTTAATTTACAACACTGTCTGGATCACTTTATAGGAAATGGAGTCAATTACACGGAGTGATTCAGCTGCACCTAACGCTGTTGTTTAATGCAGCCCGAAATGTTGTATCCTGCCTAAAAAAAATCATGCACAAGATTTCCACATTCTCTTGCACGGTACTCGCAAAAAAAGGGTTCAAATGGCTCTGAGCACTATGGGACTTAACATCTGTGGTTATCAGTCCCCTAGAACTTAGAACTACTTAAACCTATCTAACCTAAGGACATAACACACATCCATGCCCGAGGCAGGATTCGAACCTGCGACCGTAGCGGTCACGCGGTTCCAGATTGAAGCGCCTAGAACCGCACGCCACACCGGCCGGACGCTACTCGCAAATTATTTGCTCTACAGAGAAAATGAACAGAATCTTTTTTGTAGGAAATTTAATGTGCTTGAAGTTCGTGCTGGGATACGTTTTCCCCGATCGTCAAATGCACGTCCAACCCCGCATTCATTAATCACTAGTCAGGATGTCTAGTATATAGTTCGTGGTACTCACTCCTAGCCTTATAAAAAAATTTCCGATTGGAAGAAGTATTCCCAATATTTGACCTTTTTTAATCTATTGATTGGGCTATTACACCTCTAGCACAGTCGGCTATTTCGTTAACATTATTAATTTAAACGTGCCCGTGCGGGTAGTAAATGAAAAACGACTTTGTAAACGTTACGTTAAAACTAATAACGTCGACGATTCTATCCAAACTTAACCCATATAAGCTCGGTAGTTTCGTAGTAGAAGACTGACGCTTACAACAATGTAATTGTTTATTTTATGCTGTTATAATTCACAAAATTGTTGGCTAAAATTTACAGGAACGTTAGTTTTACAGTTTGTAAGTGCTCGTCTGAGTAGGCGATGTAATAAAGCCAGTCAATGAAGACAAAAAAGGTCGAATGTGGGGAAAGTATTCGTGCAGTCGTAAATGTATGCACAGTGGTAGAAGGGAGTACCATGAAAAACATACTAAAAACACTTACTGGTACTCAGTGTGGGAGTGGGGTGCTTTTGAGTGTCACTTTTGTACGTTTTTCTCTAGTGAAAATATACCCTGGTACAAAATTTAACTACATTAAATTTCAATTGGATGATGATGGCATCTTCTTGGATAAAATATTCCGGAGGTAAAATAGTCCCCCATTCGGATCTCCGGGCGGGGACTACTCAAGAAAATGTCGTTATCAGGAGAAAGAAAACTGGCGTTCTACGGATCGGAGCGTGGAATGTCAGATCCCTTAATCGGGCAGGTAGGTTAGACAATTTAAAAAGGGAAATGGATAGGTTAAAGTTAGATATAGTGGGAATTAGTGAAGTTCGGTGGCAGGAGGAACAAAACTTCTGGTCAGGTGACTACAGGGTTATAAACACAAAATCAAATAGGGATAATGCAGGAGTAGGTTTAATAATGAATAGGAAAATAGGAATGCGGGTAAGCTACTACAAACAGCATAGTGAACGCATTATAGTGACCAAGATAGATACGAAGCCCACACCTACTACAGTAGTACAAGTTTATATGCCAACTAGCTCTGCAGATGACGAAGAAATTGAAGAAATGTATGATGAAATAAAAGAAATTATTCAGACAGTGAAGAGTGACGAAAATTTAATAGTCATGGGTGACTGGAATTCGGTAGTAGGAAAAGGGAGAGAAGGAAACGTAGTAGGTGAATATATATTGGGGCTAAGAAATGAAAGAGGAAGCCGCCTGGTAAAATTTTGCACAGAGCACAACTTAATCATAGCTAACACTTGGTTCAAGAATCATAAAAGAAGGCTGTATACATGGAAGAAGCCTGGAGATACTAACAGGTTTCAGGTAGATTATATAATGGTAAGACAGAGATTTAGGAACCAGGTTTTAAATTGTAAGACATTTCCAGGGGCAGATGTGGACTCTGACCACAATCTATTGGTTATGACCTGTAGATTAAAACTGAAGAAACTACAAAAAGGTGGGAATTTAAGGAGGTGGGACCTGGATAAACTGAAAGAACCAGAGGTTGTACAGAGTTTCAGGGAGAGCATAAGAGAACAATTGAGAGGAATGGGGGAAAGAAATACAGTAGAAGAAGAATGGATAGCTTTGAGGGATGAAGTAGTGAAGGCAGCAGAGGATCGAGTAAGTAAAAAGACGAGGGCTAGTAGAAATCCTTGGGTAACAGAAGAGATATTGAATTTAATTGATGAAAGGAGAAAATATAAAAATGCAGTAAATGAAGCAGGCAAAAAGGAATACAAACGTCTCAAAAATGAGATCGACAGGAAATGCAAAATGGCTAAGCAGGGATGGCTAGAGGACAAATGTAAGGATGTAGAGGCTTATCTCACGAGGGGTAAGATAGATACTGCCTACAGGAAAATTAAAGAGACCTTTGGAGATAAGAGAACCACTTGTATGAACATCAAGACCTCAGATGGAAGCCCAGTTCTAAGCAAAGAAGGGAAAGCAGAAAGGTGGAAGGAGTATATAGAGGGTCTATACAAGGGCGATGTACCTGAGGACAATATTATGGAAATGGAAGAGGATGTAGATGAAGATGAAATGGGAGATACGATACTGCGTGAAGAGTTTGACAGAGCACTGAAAGATCTGAGTCGAAACAAGACACCCGGAGTAGACAACATTCCATTGGAACTACTGACGGCCTTGAGAGAGCCAGTCCTGACAAAACTTTACCATCTGGCGAGCAAGATGTATGAAACAGGCGAAATACCCTCAGACTTCAAGAAGAATATAATAATTCCAATCCCAAAGAAAGCAGGTGTTGACAGATGTGAAAATTACGGAACTATCAGTTTAATAAGTCACAGCTGCAAAATACTAACGCGAATTCTTTACAGACGAATGGAAAAACTGGTAGAAGCCGACCTCGGCGAAGATCAGTTTGGATTCCGTAGAAATGTTGGAACACGTGAGGCAATACTGACCCTACGACTTATCTTAGAAGCTACATTAAGGACGGGCAAACCTACGTTTCTAGCATTTGTAGACTTAGAGAAAGCTTTTGACAATGTTGACTGGAATACTCTCTTTCAAATTCCAAAGATGGCAGGGGTAAAATACAGGGAGCGAAAGGCTATTTACAATTTGTACAGAAACCAGATGGCAGTTATAAGAGTCGAGGGACATGAAAGGGAAGCAGTAATTGGGAAGGGAGTGAGACAGGGTTGTAGCCTACCCCCGATTTTATTCAATCTGTATATTGAGCAAGCAGTGAAGGAAACAAAAGAAAAATTCAGAGTAGGTATTAAAATCCATGGAGAAGAAATAAAAAGTTTGAGGTTCGTCGGTGACATTGTAATTCTGTCAGAGACAGCAAAGGACTTGGAAGAGCAGTTGAACGGAATGGATAGTGTCTTGAAAGGAGGATATAAGATGAACATCAACAAAAGCAAAACGAGGATAATGGAATGTAGTCGAATTAAGTCGAGTGATGCTGAGGGAATTAGATTAGGAAATGAGACACTTAAAGTAGTAAAGGAGTTTTGCTATTTGCGGAACAAAGGAACTGATGATGGTCGAAGTAGAGAGGATATAAAATGTAGACTGGCAATGGCAAGGAAAGCGTTTCTGAAGAAGAGAAATTTGTTAACATCGAGTATTGTTTTAAGTGTTAGGAAGTCGTTTTTGAAAGTATTTTTATGGAGTGTAGCCATGTATGGAAGTGAAACATGGACGATAAATAGTGTAGACAAGAAGAGAATAAAAGCTTTCGAAATTTGGTGCTACAGAATAATGCTGAAGATGAGATGGTTAGATCACATAACTAATGAGGAAGTATTGAATAGGATTGGTGAGAAGAGAAGTTTGTGGCACAACTTGACCAGAAGAAGGGATCGGTTGGTAGGACATGTTCTGAGGCATCAAGGGATCATCAATTTAGTATTCGAGGGCAGCGTGGAGGGTAAAAATCGTAGAGGGAAACCAAGAGATGAATACACTAAGCAGATTCAGAAGGATGTAGGTTGCAGTAGGTACTGGGAGATGAAGAAGCTTGCATGGAGAGCTGCATCAAACCAGTCTCAGGACTGAAGACCACAACAACAACAAAATTTCCTGCAAACAAAAAAAAAGGCCTGTCATTTCTACAGTAGGATTAATAGCTTGCGAGTAGCGAGAGAGAGAGAGAGAGAGAGAGAGTGAGTGAAAATCACGTGCGTGGTTTCCGAAGTCCAGAAACAACATTGCGGGTTGCATTTAACGACAGACCTTGGGGCAGCTGAATAGCCCTGCATATAATAAGTGTCCTAAATTCCAAAACTGATTACATGGCTGCATTGTCCACCAGCGAAGTTCCAAAAAGGGACTTCTTTCTTAACGTTACGCTTAGGAGCTCCACACTTGTTTTATGGTGTCCAAAAAACAGCTGACTCTTTCTGCACTGCAGTAGGATTAAAATTCAGGGTGGAAGGATATCAATTAGAAGATTCGCAGATGACATTGCTAACCTCGTTAAAAGAGTGAAAGAACTGCTGTGCCTGTTGAATGCCGTTAATTGTCTAATGAGCTCACACTTTGGACTGAGACTTATGTAAGGCTCCTATTAGCCGTAGTAGACTCATGACGTCACGAGTGGCGCAGCTAGCTGCCAGACAGCTCGGTGCATTGTGTCTTACGGGCAGTGGCTGTATCCTAATAGTCGACGGCGATTAGCGGTGCTACTGATACAATAGCTGCCGGTCTCGGCAACAGCTCTGTCCTCTTGGAGTCGCCCAAGACCGTCACGGCGATCTGCGATATGTGGAGCCCGTCTGCGGTGGGCGACTAGTGCCGCCCCTCGTTACCCGATGGACCTGCACGCACGTACGATACGTCACTCGAACACAAGCTCTCAGCCCACAGTCCTTCGATAACTTGTTGCTACAACACAGTGAACATCGTGTTCGTTGCAGTCGGTTACAACATTGTTATTCTTCTAGTGATTATATAAATTTGGGAACAGCAAATAAGGTTGACCGAGAAATTAAGGGGAGCCGGAACGATGAAAATCTACATCTACATCTACATCTATACTCCGCGAGCCACCTTACGGTGTGTGGCGGAGGGTACTTATTGTACCACTATCTGATCCCCCCTTCCCTGTTCCATTCACGAATTGTGCGTGGGAAGAACGACTGCTTGTAAGTCTCCGTATTTGCTCTAATTTCTCGGATCTTTTCGTTGTGATCATTACGCGAGATATATGTGGGCGGTAGTAATATGTTGCCCATCTCTTCCCGGAATGTGCTCTCTCGTAATTTCGATAATAAACCTCTCCGTATTGCGTAACGCCTTTCTTGAAGTGTCCGCCACTGGAGCTTGTTCAGCATCTCCGTAACGCTCTCGCGCTGACTAAATGTCCCCATGACGAATCGCGCTGCTTTTCGCTGGATCATGTCTATCTCTTCTATTAATCCAACCTGGTAAGGGTCCCATACTGATGAGCAATACTCAAGAATCGGACGAACAAGCGTTTTGTAAGCTACTTCTTTCGTCGATGAGTCACATTTTCTTAGAATTCTTCCTATGAATCTCAACCTGGCGCCTGCTTTTCCCACTATTTGTTTTATGTGATCATTCCACTTCAGATCGCTCCGGATAGTAACTCCTAAGTATTTTACGGTCGTTACCGCTTCCAATGATTTACCACCTATGGCATAATCGTACTGGAATGGATTTCTGCCCCTATGTATGCGCATTATATTACATTTATCTACGTTTAGGGAAAGCTGCCAGCTGTCGCACCATGCATTAATCCTCTGCAGGTCTTCCTGGAGTACGTACGAGTCTTCTGATGTTGCTACTTTCTTGTAGACAACCGTGTCATCTGCAAATAGCCTCACGGAGCTACCGATGTTGTCAACTAAGTCATTTATGTATATTGTAAACAATAAAGGTCCTATCACGCTTCCTTGCGGTACTCCCGAAATTACCTCTACATCTGCAGATTTTGAACCGTTAAGAACGACATGTTGTGTTCTTTCTTCTAGGAAATCCTGAATCCAATCACAAACCTGGTCCGATATTCCGTAAGCTCGTATTTTTTTCACTAAACGTAAGTGCGGAACCGTATCAAATGCCTTCCTGAAGTCCAGGAATACGGCATCAATCTGCTCGCCAGTGTCTACGGCACTGTGTATTTCTTGGGCAAATAGGGCGAGCTGAGTTTCACATGATCTCTGTTTGTATTATCTAAGAACGTCATAATACGAGAACACAAAACATGTTCCATTATTCCACAACAGATTGACGTAAGCGAAATAGGCCTATAATTATTCGCATCTGATTTATGACCCTTCTTGAAAATGGGAACGACCTGCGCTTTCTTCCAGTCGCTAGGTACTTTACGTTCTTCCAGCGATCTACGATAAATTGCTGATAGAAAGGGGGCAAGTTCTTTAGCATAATCACTGTAGAATCTTAAGGGTATCTCGTCTGGTCCGGATGCTTTTCCGCTACTAAGTGATAGCAGTTGTTTTTCAATTCCGATATCGTTTATTTCAATATTTTCCATTTTGGCGTCCGTGCGACGGCTGAAGTCAGGGACCGTGTTACGATTTTCCGCAGTGAAACAGTTTCGGAACACTGAATTCAGTATTTCTGCCTTTCTTCGGTCGTCCTCTGTTTCGGTGCCATCGTGGTCAACGAGTGACTGAATAGGGGATTTAGATCCGCTTACCGATTTTACATATGACCAAAACTTTTTAGGGTTCTTGTTTAGATGACAATATTAGCGTTTTTTGGTTTTTTCATTATAAAATTATTTGGAGTTTTCGGAATAAAACAAATCAAGTTTCACCCCTCGAAGAGAATTCTAGTGTGTTTTTTATCTCTGCAAAGTTGACGCGCCGCTTAAACGATTGTAGCGTCTTGGTGTGTCACCTCCGACGGTGCCGCTAGCTGGCTGCAAGCACGGTATCTTTGCTGAATTAGACAGTGTTTTATTTTCCAACGTTGTATGGCTTTATCTCTGTGACAAATGACTATTCATATCGGTACACATAAACGCTATACCGAGTGTGTAGACTTGTGGAGTTAGCTTTGTGTTATTTAGCTGTTCAATTTAGCGTATTTGACGAATTTTGCTCGTAACTGTTTTACGTATTTGGTTTTTGGACATCAATATGCCCCGTTTCAGCAATCGAGTGTTTAAGTAAAGGCAGAATGTGCGGAAGAAGAAATCATTTGTTGTTTCGAATGGAGATGCTGCTCAGACTGCTTCACCGACTACTCCAAATGAATGCGATAGAACTTCTTCCAGCAAGAAACACTGTGAAAGCAAAGAATAACTTGAAAACTATGAAAGTGACAGTAATGATGTGAATGAAATAATTAACATTTCCTTGCTCTCTAATATTTTGATACATGTATTATGCCAAGTTTGCAAAGAAAGAGGACTGGAATTGAAAATAACTTCACACATTGGTTTGGCATGTAAAATGTTATTGAAGTGTAACAGATGTGCTGCAGAAGTTTCGTTTTCTGATTCTAACAGTATTCCTCGTAGTGGTAATAGTGGAAAGAAGGTGTATGATATAAATGTTAGGCTAGTGTATGGCTTGCGTTGTATTGGCTTGGACAGTGGTGCAGGGACAATGTTATGTGGAATTATGAACTTTCAAAACCACCAACCAAGTTTGGATTTTATAATGAATTGGTGGGATCTTCTGGTGAAGATATTGCTCAAGCAACAATGAAGAAAGCAGTTGAAGAAGTTGTGACAGATAATGGGAACTGTGGAAATTTAACTGTTGCTTTAGATGGATTATGGCAACGTAGAGGTCATAAATCTGTAAATGGAGTTGACAGCTACCAGTGCAGACAGCTGCAAGCTATTCTCTCAAAACATTGTAGATGTAAGGGCAATACCAAGGACGAAAATAATGAAAGTTGTGAAGCAAATTTTCACGGCACGAGTGGAGCGATGGAAGTAGAGGGAGTGAAAGCAATTTTTTCCAGATCACAGGAGAGGTATAATGGAAGGTACACTAACTACTTAGGAGGTGGTGATTCTAAGGGATATAAAGCTGTAGAGGAACTCAAACCTTATGACAATGAAATTCACATTAAAAAACAGGAGTGTACTGGACATGTGCAGAAGCGCATGGTGGCTCGCTTATGAAAACTAAAGCAGACATTAGGATCCCAGAAGCTTAGTGATGGTAAAACCCTTAGCGGAAGAGGAAGATTGACAGATGAAGCAATTGACAGATTACAGAGGTATTATGAGTGTGCAATTAGGCAAAATACAAGAAACATTGAGCATATGAGGAGAGCAGTATGGGCATTATTTTTTTATACTGCATCAACAAATGAGTACTCACAACATGCACTGTGCCCCACAGGTGATGGAAGTGCAAAATTTTAGAGAAAACATAAGCATCTGTTTCAAAAAATTGTGAAACAAAAACCAATAGATATTTCTTAACATAGCATTATAACTTTGTAGAGAAATATTCACTGAACATATAGTCCAAATTTCAGAGCAATATGTTTAATGGTTTTAGAAAAAATGTTCCTTCTATTTCCTAAAATTAACTTGGAGGAGATGGATCGTCCGGCTCCCCTTAAGGAATTGGATCAACTAACGTAAATGTGACGTAAAGTCATGCAGCAGGCAGGCGGATCTCAATGGTGAAAGTAAAACTTCAGGCATGGAATGACGTTATTGCTCATATGACGCGTTTCGGAACCTATCCGTCATTAAATATCTACAAAAACTAATCAGATACCAAAAAAAATCATGAAACATAGCTATAATGTTCCGCTTTGATTGAAAACACGTGGCACAAACTGTAGTACACCAGCCCAGCAGCGATTGCTCCACGTAGATATAGAGTTTCCAGTTGTCTATGAAAATAAAAAATCATAATTCTGTAGAGTGCGGACCAAGAAGTCATTTTTGCCACCAGGTGGCATTACAAAATGTATAGTGGCGCCTGTGTCTTACAAAATACGGGTTTCTTCCTCTCCTTCCCCCACCCCCACCCCCAAATAACTATTGGTGTGTCTTATATGGTTTGACATGTGCACTTATACTACGTATTTTATCTTTTGAGTTTGTAACTTCTGTATAGCGTAATAAGACGATTTTGACGTTTCACGGTAAATGGAACCAAATACTAAAAAATTGTAAATTTTGGTAAGATCTTATGGGACCAAACTGCTGAGGTCATCGGTCCCTAAGCTTACACACTACTTAATCTAACTTAAACTAACTTACGCTAAGGACGACACACACACGCATGCCCGAGGGAGGACTCGAACCTCCGACGGGGGGAGCCGCACGGACCATGACAAGACGCCTCAGATTGCGCGGCACCAAATAATATTTATTAGTTATTTTGATGTGACGTGCAGTCCCCCACAACTCATTTCTGTTCATACTAAGATATTCTTATGTTTCGTAAAAGAACTGGCTGTGATTATTAACAGAAAATTGTTCTTCTATTTGATGTAAGTGCATATTAATTACTTTCTGGTAGTGGCTTTGAGTCTGTCCTAATTTTAAAGAAAATATTGTATTCTCATTCTTCTGTCTTACTGCCTATATTTAAATTTATGGCATACGCTTTTATTGCTATTGTGTGTTTTCATTTTATGTTTCTTGTCATACTGCACAGCTTTTCGCAATGAGTAACGCTACATAATACTCCCGAATTTGACAACTATTTTGCGTAACCTTTTACCACGGTAAATTCATCACCATTTGTATAAAGAAAATACTTCCTTTATAATTAGTTGGTCCACAGATATCAGACACATGGCATAGTAAATGTACAGTAGCTGATGCTCTTTCGCGCCTCTATACATTGTGTAGTTCCACATGGTGGCAAAAATGTCTTCTTGGTCCGTATTCTGCAGAATTATGACAGTAGTCTGCGAATGTGTGTTTCACATATAACTGGAAACTCCGTATCTACGTGCAGCAGTCTCTCTGGTTAGGTGTATTACGGTTCTTGCCAGGTGTTGGCAGTCGAAGTGTAATGCTATAGCCATACATTGCTGTGTTTTATAATTTTTCTTTGTATCTGATTTTTTGTAGATGTTTGATGATGGATAAATACCGAAACTAGTCATATGAGCAATAAAGTCATTCCTTGACTATGTTTGGCTTTTACCACTAGGATTCAGTCAACCTGAATGCAGAATTAGTAATTATTGAATAAACTCTTCGAAAGGAGAATAAATACAGAACACCTAATTGACAAGACTGAAAGGAAACTTGCAGTCTGCGATATCACAACAGAAGTATATTCTCACAAAATAGAGAAACTGAGTTACTTGTACGATATTGTAAGGAATCTCATTTCAGATTTCGAGGAGAAACCTGTGAGAGTCGGTTAATGACACATCACAAACTAGTAATTATGTTCCTATTTAGTTTAACTGTTGTCGTATAAATGTTTGCTGTTTCTTGAGTTATAAGTAAATAAATAAACATGTATTCAAAGAGTTATACACTGGTTTGTTTTTGCGTATCTTATTAAGCACAAGTTTATTGTTACTTACCTCAGTGCGAGGCTCAAGAAACTCGTAAAACGAAGATTTCAACATCCGAAGGTAAATGAAAAATTTACTGCCGTCCGAACTTAGGTCGTCAAACTGTATGTAATACAATACTCTGGTGAATCGAGCAGTATACAGATTGTCCATATTTAAAGTTCTTTTTTCAAAACGCTGTAGAAAGAGAACCGCTTCTTAGAATGGCGTCAAATTCGGACAGCATATTATTGACGGAACAGAAAAAAATTAACCAAAATTTGACCAATACATGATTCTGTAAACATCAGAATATACACACCAACAGTCGCGCATAGCACAGCTGTTCCTCATTTTGCGTCCGAGACGCCATCATGACTGTATTGACTGTCTTTATGAAGGATTGCTCCCACAGCGTTGCAGGAGGGATCGAGAGATACACACCTGCAGTGTATGGAGAATTGCCCGAACCTTAGATATGCCTGTAAGCACGGTGCATAAAATCCTACGAAATAGGATTGTTATCCATGCAAAATCACTCATATTTAGTTGTTTCCTGCTGTCCTGTCATCAAGAAAAACGTCCGCACTGGAATTTATTGCTCGCATGGAAGTGAACAATGAACGGCCACGGAGCATTCTGTGGACAGACGAAGCCCATTTCCATCTCCAGCGATTTGTCAATAGGCAGAATTGTAGAATATGGGCAATGGAAAATCCGTACGGACATCAACCGGTGACTGAGTGGTGCGGATTGGCGGCAACGTTTATCGTAGGGCCTGTTACCTGTACCGTCATTGGTAAACGCTGTTACAGTCTTTTGTGCACAAACGTCATTGTGGGGTGTGGGTAGGATCATTTTTATGCAAGATGGCGGTCCTCTGCACTCTGTACAGACAGTGAAGCAGCTGCTGCAGACGCATTTCAGAAATCCTAGAATTATCAGCCATTATTTCCTTATAGCCTGGCCGTCCAGATCACACGATCTTTACCCGTGCGACATTTGTGTAGGAGGTTATCTGAGCCGCGCGGGATTAGCCGAGTGGTCAGGGGCGCTGCAGTCGGACTGTGCGGCTGGTCCCGGCGGAGGTTCGAGTCCTCCCTCGGGCATGGGTGTGTGTGTTTCTCCTTAGGATAATTTAGGTTAAGTAGTGTGTAAGCTTAGGGACTGATGACCTTAGTAGTTAAGTCCCATAATATTTCACACACATTTGAACAGGTTATCTGAAAGATGTTGTGTTCAGTGCTCCAATTACGGACGTAGTTGAATTGAGGGCACGCACTGCGCAAAGTGTTCTGAATTTAAACCCCGAGACACGCTGATCTAGTCTGGAACGTACTGTTTCTCGATTTCAACTAGTGGCAGAAACTGGTGGGCAGCATACTGAGCATGCCTTGCGCCAGTCTCTGGGAAATTAGGGACAGATGTCATTTTGCTTTTTCTGCGGTTTTTGGCCTCCAGGACAGTTAAAAACCGATGTCATTTTGCTTTCCATGGGATTAAAAATCGGTTTTTGCCCTCCGTTGTGGTACGACCTTGCCTTGGTAGATGGGCTTATCTAACTCAGTGCTCCAATGTTGACCGGCGAACTTGTGCAGTCATGCACTTTGAATAATATGCAACTCAAACCATAGCCGTCGTATTACGATTCACCTGTCATTTGCAGTCGACCCCATTTAGGCTAACACACTTACAACGCCATCTATTGTTAAAAGTTTCGTTGGTTTTCTTTTCTATGACGTTTCCCCCTGCGTCAATAATACGCATTTCAAATTCGACGTCATTGGGAGGAGTGGTTCTCTTTCTACAGCATAAGTGGGAAGATATACTTCTCCGTTTGACGTCATTCTCTGATATGACTATTTCCCGATGAGAAGTGGGCTTTTATTAAAAAGTGGCGCCATAAGTTGCCTGACTCATAAAACCTCTGCCAGCTAGCGTCGCCACTCTGTGACATCACGAGTAACGCCACTAGTGTCTCTCGGTTAACAGAGGCCTAAGACGAAAGTAATGAGTAGTAGCAGAAATGAGATTACTGATAAACTTAACATAGAAATTGCGCATCACAAAGGAAACTAAGCGAAGGAATTCTGTGACCTTGGAAACTGGGAGTGAATCGTGGACAGTGCCAAAACACGAAAAGAAGATAATTAAAGAGTTTGAGATGTGATATTGTAGGAGGGCATAGGAAATTATGTGGACTGATAAGACAGTGAAGGAATCTGGAGGTCCTCCACAGAATCAAAGACGTAAGCAATATGTCGAAAATACTGCCTAGAGTAGCGAACAGAGTGATGGGGCATATGTTAAGTCATCAGGAACTAATTTTCATGGTGCGAGAGGGATCTTTAGAGAGCAAAAGCTGTGTGGGAAGAATTTAATGTGTTGAACAAACAGCTGAGGATATTAAGTGAAAGTATTTCTCTGAAATGAAGATGTCGGTTCGAGAGTATTTCGTGGCTGGCTGCAACAAACTAATCAGAAGATTGACAACATCCTAAATGTGGCCTTCTGAATTTCCAATGTATTTGATATTGGCCAGGGGGGGAGAGGGAGCTTAATATTTCTAATTAGTTTCCCTTATGATTTAATGCAGCTGATTCCTTCTAAATTTGGCTTAAGCAAATATGAGCAACATTGTCGTGAGCCTGCTTTTAGTATAAGTTTGGTTCGAGTGTTTACGGCACCTCGCATGTTCTAGGCACCTTCAAAAGCAGAGTAGACTCCTAACTAGTTGTTTAAACAAGGAATTAAGGAAGCGACTGGTTAAGTGCTTAATATGGAGCGTGGCCTTGTAAGGAGCAGAAACGTGGACGTTGAGAAAGCAGGATGAGAAGAGAATTGAAGCTTGTGGAGAAGATCAGCTGGACTGATAAAGTCAGGAATGAAAAAGTACTGAGGAGAGCTGGAGGAGAACGGAGGATGCTGCTGAGGATGAAGAACAGGAAACAAAACTGAATAGGCCGTAATCTAAGAAGAGATTTACCTTTAATAGAGGCAATTAGAGGTTTCGTTCCGGGAAAGAGAGGGAAGGTCAGAAGAAGGTTCCAGATGCTGGATGATGTCAGCAGGCCACAAGGAGGGCACCAAAAAATGAAGAGGGACGTAGAAGACAGAGAAGCATGGAGGACTATGCAGTCAAAACCTGCCACAAGGCAGACAACCCAATGATGATGATGATGATAGTATCACTTTGTTGTCCATCTATGTGTCTGTCTGCTTGACTATTTAGAACCCTTTTTGTCAGGAACGAATAGACGCACCAAGTTCAAATTTATGTCACATACTAAGGTCTGTGGTCCCCTGAAGGTGTAAAAATTAGCTTCTAAGTCAATGCAGTCAAAAGATACGACCATTTATGTCACACATTTTCATACTCGAAAAGCCACTAATCAAAACCTATCGGGTACTTCCCGTTGACCTAGAATCATGAAATTTGGTAGAAAGCAAGGTTTCATACTACAAGTGAAGGAAAAAATCTGAATATTCTTAATTTGTAATTATATTATAGGGAAAGAATGTTTTTGGTATTTGAGAATGTCTTTATTCTGTCACGTGACTAGTTAGTAGCACACGTGGGCTAGCTTTCATCAGAAGTCTATACTCGACACCGTGTTGTCTCCAATGGACGCATTTACTGTGGAATTCCTGTAACTAGCACACGTGGGCTAGCTTTCATCAGGAGTCTATACTCGACATCGTGTTCTCTCCATAGAGCTGTGGCGGTGCTTTTTCTCGTGTATACCATCAGCTGAAGTCCCTAGTCCATGTAATGACTGTCTGTCTCTCTGTCCGACTGTTAAAAAAACTCCTCTTCTCAGAAACTGGAAGAAGACGTATCAAACTCCAATTTGTATCACATACTAAGGCCTACGGTCCCTTGGCGGTATAAGAAATCGATGCATCTATCTCAGTGCAGTCAAAAGATAAGACATCTATGTCACATGTTTTGATACTCGCAAAATCACTCATCAAAACGTCAACAAGTTTGTCCTAGAACCATGAAATTCGGCAAGAAGCAAGGTTTTACACTACGACCAAAGGAAAAAGTCCGAAAAATGTAAATTTGTAGTTATTTCATATGAAAAAAATTCTTTTATCACCTCCCTTAGCCGTTCAAAAATTTTAAGCACCAAAGTCAATGCAATTAAAAGATATGGCCATTTATGTCACATATTTTGATACTAGAAAAGCCACTCAGGTAAACCTATCGGATAATTCCTGTTCATCTAGAATCATGTAACTTGGTTGGAAGCAAAGTTCCACAGTACAAGTAAAGGAAAAAAACTGAAAATTGTTAATCTGTCATTATATCACAAGAAAAATATTTCTTTTGTTATCCGTTGTCAAACTTGAAATTAAAGGAATCAATAGTTCTGCGTTCAGACTGACTGGGTCGTAATGGTAAAAGTCAAACATCAGGTAAGGAATGAGTTCATTCCTCATACGACGCATTTCGGAATTTACCCATTCAGATTTCCAGGAGCGATTGCTGCACTTAGATATGACGTTTCAAGCTGTATGTGAAACAAATATTCGCAGACACAATCAATTTTAACGGCATAACGCCGTTGTTTTATGACCATCGCTCAATTACACTGGCCATTAACGATGAAAAACTGCTTTTAATTATGTCTTGTATGGATGTTGCCATTTTAAGGAAGATTTTAACTATGTTTGAAGGTGTAATGGCACCAATAATAGTCAGTAATCTTGTATGATCTCAAGATGACTAGGCTGTTAGCCGAAACTACTAATCAACCCAAATAAAAAAGAATTCGTGTGCAATCTTAATGTCATGGGTTTTCAATCCCTAACATATACAAAAAAAAGTTACAACAGATTGTATCTCTTTGCTGACGATGTCAACAAACCAGAGGTGCAAATGGGAGTAACGCGGTACTAACAAAACTTGGAGCAGTGGAGTACATTACTGGGGATATACTGTACCCTGTGAACGCGGAGAACTTCAAGATGCAGTGCACCACTTGACCTGCCCATAGCTACCGGTGACCTACACACTAGATGACCAGGTTGCAGTTAATGCCCTCGGAATCGAAACTGCTGAATTCTGAGTCTCAAAATCTGTATGATATGTAAAAATCGTTTTGAATATCCTAGAACATGTTACAGACACGTTTCAAAATTTGTAAATAGCGTTTTTAAAGCTCTGCCTTCTGAAAAACACAATGTATTTCTTTTGTCTATTCACTCAAACATCATGAGACCGATTTTGGGAGTAAAGAATATAATTTGTGCATTTTTATTTTGTTCTGAATGTTCATATGAAACTAAATTAATTGTGAAGGTGAATTAGTACGGGCTGGCTTGCTTTTATGCCTTTTTGTTGCTTGACAACATGTCGTCTGCGAAGTAGTCGGAGGGGTTTGCTTGAAATGTCATTAGTTTAGAATATTTTTTCCGATAGTCGCAGTGGTGGATATTGTGTACTTACGTCTTCCGTCGTATTGTACGTGTTTGCTGTATTTTCTTCGTTGGTTTTAATTACAAACATGGAAAAAAGCCTGTAGGAGCTAACAACCATAGCAAGAGGCTCTGTCATGGATACGAAAACAATAAAACGATAAATTCAGTAATAAAAATACTTAGCCTTATGGTGTTTGGGGGTGCTCAAAGACGAGGTTATCAGTGCCCATACGACGATTAACGGAAACGAATGTGGTTAAAACGTAGGAAATACTATTAAAAAGTCAAAAGCAACCGAAATAGAATCTCAATCACTCTCTCGCAATCTCACCCGTGACCGCCCACAGCCGTGGTTCATGCAAGGGGAACAGGAAACCGCTGGCGAAGTGATTTACCAGAGATGCAACCCGCCACTCTCTGTCTTCGTGTGCACGTCTGGCTCAGGACATAAAACGCTGAAGCTGGGAGCATCCATCAGCCGCACAAACCTCTGTCCCTTTTGTCGGCTAGCAGGCCGTCGCTTCGCCCTTCTACCGCTCGTTAGCGCCTCTGTTTATCTGTTTACGAATTTTGGAGGCCGCTCTAGGGCTCGTCTAAATATTATGTAAACGCGAACATTGAGACGGGTACGAGGGACAGACCCTTTCTGGGCGTTTAACCAATGAAAAGGCGAGAGAGAGAAAAACGTGAACCCTTTCGGGGTAACCTGACCTAGCCAGAATATTTGCATGCGCCACTTTGCGCCGAGCCAGAGGGCTAAATAGACTCGTTGGCATAATGCGTTAGGACGGCGTCTGCGCGCCTGTGTGATGGATGCCTGTGCTGCCCGCGTAACGACGTCTGCCACGAGCACAGCGCGAAGGGGCTCCACCCGCGGAGAGATTGATATTTCATAAACGATGGCCTCTCCGTCCGCTTCATTTCGTATTCAAACGCACAGGCAACCCGGCTCTTACAACCGCACTGCGCCCTAAACGCCACGAGTATTGGCTTCCCCAGTACCGGCGCATGAGGCTCCGTCCGTGGGACCGCAGGAGGGGACCACAGGGGGAGACCCATTCGCCTGTGACTGGTATGCAAAGTGGGGAGGCGGCGTTATTAATGGTGGCGGGGATCACGGGAGAAATCAAAATATTGGTGCGGCCACGTCTGTATCCCCCGATCGTCAGGCTGACTGTACAAATATTAGAGAGACGAACGGCGAAGCCCTGGAGGCCAGTAGTGAAGGCATCCCCTCTCCGCACGTGTGTTTGTGGCCTTTGATTGGCAACAGGGAGAATGGGTCTCGTTTATTATGTATGCCCCTCGTTCTACCTGTTAATTCTCGGCCCTGAAAGACGTCCATAAGGAGCCAGCACGCCGTCCCGTTTGGCTTATGTCACTGCCAATCAGCCTTAAACGGGGGTCGCCTTACTCGCTGCATCCATCAACGGCTTATTCGGTTTCAATCTCCTTTTTTTTTTACTTGTTTTCCAACATCTCATTAAAAAGCTTTTTTTGCGTAAAAGCTAATGGCGATGATAAGAAGCAACGTAGCCTACGTAACGCAGCCGTTAGAAAGCATTATCGGGAGCTTAGAAAGCATTATCGGGAGATTAGCTGCACCGACTTCTGACTAATTACACTTGCATTTTCGAAGCTTCAGAGCTTATTAACGAGCTCCTCAAACACTTAAATTCAACTACTTTTTCTCTTCGCATAACTGCTAATCTTGGAAACAAACGTATCAACTTCCTGACACATTTTGCATTTTCACTCAGTAATGTAGTACTGAATAATTTTCTGAGGTAACTCGTCAGTTAGATACCAGTATTGCCTGTACAAAAACAAGCATTAAGAATAACGTGTGTTTTTCGCCCACGGACGTCATGTAGGTACCTGTTCAAGCAGCTAGGCATTGTAACTGCGTCGTCACAGTGTATACATCCGCTAATGAAATTCTTAATCTATCAAAATTTGACACTAGAGGAGAAAAGACCTTTATTACCCATTGCTAAAGCTGCCAGAGGCTCAGAAAGGAGTTCAATATGCAGCAATAAAAATATTTGATCATTTGCCCAACAACGTAAAATGTCCGACAGGTAGCGCGGCAAGATTTAAATATAATTTAAAGTCAATTCTTCAAGACAAATTCTTCTATTCCACTGACGAATTTCTATTTAAAAACTAAAAATAAAAAAGATAATTGCCGCGCGGGATTAGCCGAGCGGTCCGGGACGCTGCAGTCATGGACTGTGCGGCTGGTCCCGGCGGAGGTTCGAGTCTCCCTCGGGCATGGGTGTGAGTTTGTCCTTAGGATAATGTAGGTTAAGTAGTGTGTAAGCTTAGGGACTGATGACCTTAGCAGTTAAGTCCCATAAGATTTCACACACATTTGAACATTTGAACAAAAAAGATAATTAAGCTTAGTTGCATGAATACGATTAAAAATAATGTGTTCATTAATGTTAACACTAATTATATATACATATCCTGTAAACTGACTCGTTCCATATCAGTTCCATAAAAGGACCGTTCAAATGGAACATGCAACTAACTAAAGTCCCCACCTCAGAATTCGGTCTCTGGTTCACTTCTTCGTAAGAATCCGCAAGTCACATTGATGTGAATCTCCTCTTGTCGGAAAATTATGTATGGCTCCCCATGGAGTCACACAGCGTCACTATAAACAAGCTTTGACTTACCTCGTATGTGCGTTTCGAGAACTCATCTTCAGTGGAGATCACCTGTAATATAGCAACTGTTAAAATATATATTGCCTCTGTGTGCACATAACTCTGTCTGGGAGCTTTCGAATATTGTAATCAGACAGAACGAAATGCAAGAGTCTGTTTCAAGAATTGATAAACTTGAATGCGTGTGACATTTAAGAAATTCATTTTTGTCTTTTCACGAATACGATCTCACAATGGCCTACGTCAGACCCAAAACCCATTAGTTTCACTCCTTGCTTCAAGGATCATTCATAAACGTAAAATCAGAGCCAAACATAAAAAAATCGTTTCACCTTTTTGTTTCAGATATAAAAATAGAAGTTTAAGTATTACACAATTTTGAAAACTCATAAAAATCTTATTTGTAATGAAAATCTAACTTTTATTAAAAAAGAAAATTTTTTTCAAGTAAATAGTCATAACCTATCACATGAAATATTCAAAAGCGTGCCTATTCAATTTTGTTAAAAGTTTATAAACTCTCTGAATCACAAATTACAATAATTTGAATGAAAACTTCTATAAAGATATGTGGGACCTCTGACACACTTAATGAACGTGTTGCTTGTGCAACTTAATATATTTTTACGACTTTCCACTTTTTTAATTGCTGGACTGAAAAAACAACTGGTAAAAACAAGATGATGTAGGCTTGATGTGCACTGTTTCGAGAATATATTCATACAAACCGGAAATACATTGTACGTTTCTAACCTCTTGCAACCAGATCTTTGCATTTCTTTTACACTGGTTACAGTAGGCCTAATCGAGACCTTCTAGATGAGGAATGTAATACACAGAAATACAGCGTTTTATCAGATGTAGCTTTGCAAATAGCCGTCACTGAAGATAAATAACTAAGTCTTCGATACATAACAGAAAATAGGTTATTGGGAATAAACTGCATTAGCTCAGAGAGGGTTCAGTAAAGTTGTTGCGAAATTTTTGACCATTTACCTAATTTTTTACCACTTGCCGCCATTGTTGTTGCTGTTGTTGTTGTTGTTGAGGTCTTCATTGTGAAGAGTAGTTTGATCTATCTCTCCACATTAGTCTACCCTGTACAAGCGTCTACTTATCTGCATTACTACTACAACCTGCACCCAGCGCAACCTGCTTACTGCAATCAACCTTTGTTCTTCCCAACAACCTTTTACTCGAATACTAGCCTTAACGCCTTACTGAGTACCATTAACAAGGAAAACACTTCGTAATGTTCTGCAAAATTGTATTTATTTAGACACGAATAGCCTTTCGGCTTCACAGGCCATCTTCAGCTGACAACTGCATCTCACAAATGGAAATAAACACGAAGTCTGAATTATACAGATACAATTTGTACAGAAGATACAAAAATGACATAGTGTTTACACAGAAAAACATTTCATTTTTTGTCACATAGAAATAATTACACTAACTAAAAAATGGAATAAACCAAGCTTTTCTGTGGAGGTAAAATTAACAAAGTTATATTTAACGACTGGTGAGAAATAAGGCAAATTTACAGTTATAATCTAGTATTTATAACAAAAACTTAATTTAACTAAGGGGAAAATGGAAATCTAGTCTGATCATTTAATACAAAGCCGGCTTTTGTGTCATGTGTTTGTTGATTTCCAGTAGGATCATCTATCAGCTTTCTTGACAGAATACTGGACTCAGGATTAAATAATTTTCTGCCAAAAGATGATCAGCATGGGATGAATCTTTCTTCCTTAATTTACAGCTTCTTCCATGCTTACGTAGCCTAATTACCACAGCTCTGCCTGACTGACCAATATACAGTTTTTAGCACTGCTTGAAAATGGTTTTATATACACCACTCTGTGCCAAGGGTTGCAGTTTGACTTTACTACTGAATAATAGTTTTGATATATTATTGGTATTATAAAATGTGGGTCTGTAGTTGCAACACTTTATCTTTTTTGCAAGGTTGTGTGAAATGTTGCGAATATATGGACTTTGTAATTACTGACTGATTGCTGTTGACCAGCGTACAAACGTGGTGTAATTTTTCACATTTTCTTTTTTCGTAGTATATTAGTAACCAGCTCAGAGTTGCAGCCGTTGCTGGAAGCGATTTGTTTTATGATTTATAGTTCTGTTTGAAAGGGTGATATACATAATGGGACACGATGAGGCGATGCACTACTGAATAGAAACCTGCGAATTTGTGGCTATGTGGATGCTGGGAGCTTGTAGGGATAATCTCATCAGTAGTTACGTTTTTACTGTAAATGCTAAATACGTGTTTTCTTGTACTAATATCTCTATTAAGGTCACGACATTACAAAATTATGTACTGGTTAAGGTATGTCGATAATTTTCTGTGTTTGTGGACTGGTACCGCTTGACAGTTAGTTACATTACTACAGCATTTAAAAGCACAACATAAGAAAATTGAGCTTACAATGAAACTGGGAGGCTCTTCGATAAATTTCTTGGACCTTAATGTATATATTATTAGAAGAAATTACGTTTTTAGAACTTACAGAAAAAAACATAGCTAAATACACAGCTTTCCAATCAACGGTGCATCATCTTATATCTGTTCCATTTGAATCAGTCTTTCAGATAGAACTGTCTTTGCTGTTGTGGTGATCATCAGTCCGAGGACTGGTTTGATGCAGTTCTCCATGCTACTCTTCCTGTGAGAGTCTCTTCATTTCAGAATAACTACTTCAACCTTCATCCTTGTGAATCTGCTTCATCTGTCGGTCTCCCTATGCGAATTTTATCCACCACACATCCCTCCAATACTAAATTGATGATCTCTTGATGTCTCAGAATGTGGCCTATCAGCTGGTCCCTTCATTTGCCAGAAATTTCTTTTCTCCCCAATTCTATTCAGCACTCCCTCATTAGTTAAGTATTCGACCCTCTAATCTTCAGAATTTTCCTGTACCACCACATTTCGAAAGCTTTTATTTAAAGTGTTTATTGTCAATGTTTCATTTCCATATATGGCCACACTCCACATAAATACCTTCCAAAAAAAAACTTCCTAACACTTACATCTATATTCCAGTTTAACAAATTTTTCTTCTTCAGAAACGCTTTGCTTGTCATTGCCAGACCACATTTTATATCCTCTCTACTTCGGCCATCATAAGTTATTTTGCTGCCTATAAAGCAAAACTCATCTACTACTATGAGTGTCTCGTTTCGTAGTCTAATTCCCTTAGCATCACCTGATTTAATTATTCTACATTATATTATCCTTATTTTGCTTCTGTTCATTTTCATCTTATATCCTCCTTTCAAGACACTGCCCAAAGTCCTCTCCAGTCTCTGACAGAATTACACTCTCATCGGCAGACGTAAAAGTTTTTATATCTCCTCCGTGAACTTTAATTCCTATTTCACATTTTTCTTGGTTTCCTTTACTGGTTGTACTATGTGTACATTGAATAACATCGGCTATAAGCTGCAGTCCTGTCTCGTTCGCTTTGCAGCCACTGCCTCCCCTTCAGGCCCCTGGACACTTATAACTGGTTTCTGTAAAAGTTGTAAGTAGCCTTTTGCTCCTTGTATTTTATCGCTACTACTTTCAAAATTTCAAAGAGTATTCCAGTTAACATGGTCAAAAGCTTCCGCTAACTCCACAAATGCTATTAATCTAGGTTTGCCTTTCCTTAACCTATCTTCTAAGAGAAGTCGTAGGATCAGTAATGCCTCGCGTGTCCCTCCATTTCTACGGAATCCAAACTGATTCTCACCGAGGTCGGCTTCTACTAGTTTTTCCACTTTTCTGTAAATAATTCGTGTTAGTATTTCGCAACCGTGTCTTATTAAACTGATAGTTTGGTAATTTTCCGACCTGTCAGCAACTGCTTTCTTTGGAATTACCAGATGGAAGAGTTTTGTCATGGATGGCTCTCCCATGGCCAACAGCAGTTCTGACGGAATATCGGCCACCCTCGATGCATTATTTCGGCTTGCATTTTTCAGAACTTTGTCAAATTCTTCTCGCAGTATCTTATCTCCCATATCATCTTCATCTGAGTTCACTTCCCTTTCTACATATTGCTTTCAAGTTCATCTCCCTTGTATAGACACTCTATATATTCTTCCACCTCCCAGCTTTCTCTTCTTTGATTAGGACAGGTTTACCATCTGAGCTCTTGATACTCATACTGCTGCTTATCTTTTCCTGTAGGCAGTATCTATCTTCCCCCTAGTAAAATATGACTCTAAATCCTTACAATTGCCCTCTAGCCATTCCTGCTTAGCAGTTTTGCACTTTCTGTCCATCTCATTTTTTAAACTTTTTATGCTCTTTCACCCGATTCATTTGCTGCATTTTTAAATTTTCTTCCTTCATTATTTAAATTCAACATTTCCTCTGTCATCCAAGGACTTCTACTAGGTCTTATCTTTTTATTTGTTTGACCCTCTGCTGCCTAGATTATTTCATCTCTTAAAACTACCCGCTCGTCTTCCGCTGTATTCCTTTCCCCTGTCCTGGTCAACCGTTGCCTAATGCTGCCTCTGAAATTCTCAAAACATCTGGTTCTTTTAACTTTTCCAGGCCCCATCTCCTTAATTTCCTACCTTTTCCCAATTTCTTCAGTTTTAATCTACAGTCCATAGCCAATACATTATGGTCAGAGTCCACATATGCCCCTGGAAAGTCTTACAATATAAAATATGGTTCCTAAATCTCTATCTAACCACTATAGAATCAATCTGAAACATTCCACTCTCTCCAGGTCTCTTGCACGTATACAACCTTCTTTTATGATTCTTAAACCAAGTGTTTGTAATTATTAACCTATGCTCTGTGCAGGTGTCTTCCTCTTTCATTCCTTTAACTCAGTCCATATTCTCCTACTACTTTTCCTTGTCTTCCTTTTCCTACTATCGAGTTCCAGTCCCCAGTCACAATGAAAATTCTGGTCTTCTTCAAATATCTGAATAATTTCTTTTATCATACATTATTTCAATCTCTTCATCATCTGCAGAATTAGTTGGCATGTAATCTTGTGTTATTAGAACTATAAACCAGAAAGTAAATCGCTTCCAGCAATGGCTATAGCTCTGCACTGGTTGACAATATACTACGAAAAAAGAAAATGTGAAAAATTGCACCACTTCTGTATGCTCACCAACAGTAGTCACTCAGTAGTTACAAATCCTGTTGCAAAATTCCATATATCGACAGCATTTCAGACAATCTTGCAAACAAGTTAAAGTCTCGCAACTACAGACCTGTATTTCGTTATTCAGACTAACTGCAATCCTTGGCACAGAGTGGTGTATATAAAATCACTTGCAAGCTGTGCGAAAAAGTGGATACTGATCAGTCAGTCAGAGCTGTGGCAACGTGAACATGAAAGATGCTGAGATTAAGGGTGAAATATTCAATTGTGATGATCATGTTTTGACAGAAAAACATTTATATGATGGAGAATGTGACGTTTTACATTCTGTCACGAGAAACAGAAAGACGACCCTACTGGAAATATCGGAAATCAACAAACACATGAAACAGAATTGCAGTCTAGCAGGCTGTTAAATGATCAGACTCAATTTCCATTTTCCCCTTTGTTAAATTAAGTTTTAGTTACAAATACTAGATTCAGGCTGTAAATTTGTCTTATTTCTCATCTTTTGTTAAACATATCTTCACATAAAACTTCGTTTACTTCGTTTTTCTAGTTAATGTAATTATTTCTACTTGACAAAAGATTAAATGTTTTCCTATGTAAACACTTTGTCATTTTTCTGTCTTCTGCACAAATAATATATGCGTAGTCGCACTAGCACTTAAATTAATGAAGGTAAAATCTTCTAGCCTGTTAGGCTGTGGCCACGAAAGCCTGCATACTTACTTAAATATATGTAAATTAGAGAAAATACTTCTCTTTTTCAGAAACGTTTTTCTAACTGTTGTCAGTCTACGTTTTACATCGTCTCTATCACCATCATCGTCAGTTATTGTCTAAACAGCAAAACTCGTCTACCTCTTATAGTGTCTCAGTTCCTAATCTAATTCCCTTTTCATTGTCAGCCATAAATCGCTTACACTCTATTAGGATTGTTGTATGGTTATTGCTGCTCAGCTGTAACTTACTTCTAGAAACTGCCTCTTGGTTCAAATGATCTTCCAAGTCCTGTGATGTCTCTGACAGAATATGCTACAACACTTACTCTCTTTTTAATTTCTGTCTCCATATCATGTTAGCATACCCTCTTGTAGCTGTCGTCCGGTTTCTGTACAACTTGTTGATAACCTTCTGCTCCCTATGTTTTATGCTTGTTGCCTCCAGAAATTCAAACAGTGCTTTTGCGTCAACATTACACTAAGCATTCTCTCAACCTACAAATGCTCTAGACATTGGTTCGACTTCCTTCGTTCTGTCTTCCGAAATAAGTTGGGAGGTCAGCATTGCCTCTCGGTATCCTACATTGCTCACGAACCCAAAAGGATCTTATCTGAAGTTGGCTCCTATCACGTCATCCATTCATGTGTAACGAAATCGACTTAGTATTTCACAACCATAATTTATTAAACTGACGGTTCTGTAATACATTTTTCAGAGCATTCATCTTAGGAACTGCCATTATAAAGTTACTCTCGAAGTCTTAGAGTATTTCATATGTGTCACATATGTTGGTTGCATTGAAGAGGGAATTGTTTTGTCATGGATGGCAGTGCCAAGCACCTCATGAGTCTGAAGAATATGGCCTGCTCTAGGGAGCCTACACTACCTGATCAAAAGTACGAGGGACATTTCAATCCTTCTAAAGCTGCCAAATTCGACTGTTGGTGATGTGACTGTGAAGTGAAATGCGAAGGAGCAATCACAGTTGAACCAACATCATGCACACACCAAGTACTGACGGAGAGGGATCGTTAAGCATTGGAAGTGTAGTTGCAAAAATTCACACGAATTCAGTGAGTTCCAGAGCGCTACCAGCGGTCCAGGTAGTACAAGGACTGTGCATAGGGAGGCAAGAAGAGTGGCGTGCAATGGTCGAGCAGCTTCTCATGAGTCACACATTTCTGTAAATGCTACGCGACGCTTGAGGTGATGTGAAGAGCGAAGTCACTGGTCAGAGGATGACTGCAAGCGAGTGGTCTGAGTGACGAATCACGCTATTCCTGTAGCAATGCGATGGAAGAGTCTGAGTTTGGCGAATGCCTGCCGAACGTCACCTGCTATCATATGTAGTACCGGCGGTGAAGTACGGAGGAGGTGGTGTTACGGTGTCGAGAAGTATTCGTGGGTAGATTGTCGTCCCTGTGTTGCTCTTAAGAAAATGCTGAATGCGCCGTGCTGTGCTGCTGCGAGTACCACCCAAGTTGTGGTAAACCTCTGTATTGCTCTTTAAAAAATAAATGCGCGGTGCTGCGCTACTGCAAATAAAGTTCCACTCACCCTGTGGTAAATCTCTTCTCACACGCACGCCTCCTTGAAGTAACTGAAATGCAGTTCACAGCTGGAGAAAGCAATAGAAAAAGCAGCTGCACACTTCGTAACGACAAGTCGCACTAAAATTGTTTTGTCCAAGGAAGGTTAATAACAGTTAAATGAAAGAATTTATGAGCGTAAAAGTTCATTCTATTACGGTGAGCTTACGTACACCAGCTACTACCAGGCCTTACTCTAACCTGTACAAAGTCTGAAAACTGTACACACACAGATAATTCATAACCGTAACCGCTTTATGGCAACTATTAGTTATCCTTCACAGAAACTACACAAACGGAATGTTTCTTTTAGAATAGCTCGCTCAAAGGTTGGCAGCCTTTTAGCCAGGCGACTAGCGCGAGTTTTGGTGTTCTCGTAAAGACAAGTCATTTTAGATTATAACAACATTTAGTTTAGTACTGATTACGTAGTAAATAGGTGTATTAGTGTGCATTTTAAGCGTACCATTAAAGGTTTCATTTTTCTTTACGTAATATAGCACAAAAACGCGAAAAGATCGTACAGTCCTGTCACAGTCGTCTTTCTGTTTACGTTTTGCTGCAGCAAATCCATAGAATTTCGTTTAATTGTTCTTTGCTCTCTCCAGCAATTTAACTGTAGCGTACCTCTTCATTATTTAACTCACTTTTCCAGAAAGTAGCGTAAAGTTTAAGTTGTTGTTTCAGAAACTTTGCACTGTTCTTTTTGTTTACATACTGTTGCGTATCGGCCAAATTTGTGGAATCGTATTTTTGTGTCTATCTGTAACCAAACTGACTTAATCTTAACAAACTATTACGTTTATCATGTGTGAAAAGTGCTTGACTGGCCGTAGAATTGTTAGGTCGAGGCTTTGGTATAACGGGTGCTGTAGTTTCTTCCATGTGGGTGACTGTAGTGGCGTGGAAATAGAGGAAGTAAATGAGCCTCATCAGTGGTTTTGTAGGATATGTAGTAGAGATAGGAAGATACAAGAACAGAAGGGGAATATTGCCGCCCTTCAGGCTGAGTTAGACAGGGCCTGATTTTGTATGGTGCAGGATACGAATTGTATGTTTACTACATCGTCACGGTATACGGTGATATATTGCTGGGTTGGAGATCGGTTCACACTCTAATATTCAAGCTCCTGTCTTGAGTGGGAGAGCATTGTATTGAGTAAGAATCTTTCTGTATGTGGCGATATGTAGGGCACTTTGCAAGGTTTACTTGTCGGTGCAATATGGCGATCAGTGTAAAATAGTTTTTCGCCACTAAATGTCTCATCTGCAGAAAGAAGAAAAAAAGTGGACAGTGCTTCCACATCGACGGCATCAGTAATTCAACGAGTAAATTAGATAAGAGCCAATCATAATCCCCCATTCATTCACAAGACATCCTTTGTGCTGGAATATAGGAGTTTCTACATAGTAATGAGAACATTTGAGTATGTTGAAAGCACAGAGGGTAACACTTGATGGACAGGGTGCCATGTAAGGACTGCGGAGAAGAACGAATTCGCATTTTCCTTGACACTCTATCGATAGTGATGATGATTACAGAACACCAACCTGTGTCTGTGATGTCTTTCCAAGCATTACGTTTGCGGGTGCAGTATTCATCATCACACATAGTGCTGGACGCCTGTCCTTCATAAAACTCGTTTGAGAGAATCTTGGGAGGATGTAGCACCTTCCAAAAGCGCTGATTGTAAGACTTAGTCAGATAATTTCCTAGGATTGGGGAGAATCGAGACAAACAGCCAGCGTGAATGTAGACATACCATAATTTTTTCGGGCGCTGTACAGGTATAAAAGATAACTGCAGTGTTTGTGTAAAATGTGTATATGTTGCAGTGTAAAGTTACTGTGGCTTATGCTGAATGCTGAATGCTGAGGCATGAACAGAGAGGATGAGTGTGTGTCCTGTAATGAGGGACATATAGATTCAGCAAATCGATAACTGCAAGGGTGTGAGAGAGATATTTTGTGTGGAAAATTATGTTCGCTGTAGATACTGAGATTCATTCTAGAACTACAGTCGTCAAGAGGAGACATTACCTGTACATCGATCACTGTCAGACTGTACCAGCAATCGTAATATTTAATTGTAGTGACACTGGTAAATATGTCCCTGGTTTCCAATATTCTAACGTTGATCAGTTGTAAAATTTTGGAACATATATTATGTTCGAGTATAATGACTTTTCTGGAGACTAGAAATCTACTCTGTACGAATCAGCATGGCTTTCGAAAAAGACGATCGTGTGAAACCCAGCTCACGCTATTCGTCCACGAGACTCAGAGGGCCATAGACACGGGTTCCCAGGTAGATGCCGTGTTTCTCGACTTCTGCAAGGCGTTCGATACAGTTCCCCGCAGTCGTTTAATGAACAAAGTAAGAGAATATGGACTATCAGACCAATTGTGTGATTGGATTGAAGAGTTCCTAGATAACAGTACGCAACATGTCATTCTCAATGGAGAGAAGTCTTCCAAAGTAAGAGAGATTTCAGGTGTGCCGCAGGGGAGTGTCGTAGGACAGTTGCTATTTACAATATACATAAATGACCTTGTGGATAACATCAGAAGTTCACTGAGGCTTTTTGTGGATGATGCTGTGGTATATCGAGAGGTTGTAACAACGGAAAATTGTACTGAAATGCAGGAGGATCTGCTACGAATTGACGCATGGTGCAGGGAATGGCAATTGAATCTCAATGCAGACAAGTGTAATGTGCTGCGAATACATAGAAAGAAAGATCCTTTATCATTTAGCTACAATATAGCAGGTCAGCAACGGGAATCAGTTAATTCCATAAATTATCTCGAAGTAGGCATTAGGAGTGATTTGAAATGGAATGATCATATAAAGTTGATCGTCGGTAAAGCAGATGCCAAACTGAGATTCATTGGAAGTATCCTAAGGAAACGCAATCCGAAAACAAAGGAAGTAGGTTACAGTACACTTGTTTGCCCACTGCTTGAATATTGCTCACCAGTGTGTGATCCGCACCAGATAGGGTTGATAGAAGAGAGAGAGAAGCTCCAATGGAGAGCAGCGTGCTTCGTTACAGGATCATTTAGTAAAAGCATTAAGGAGATGATAGATAAACTCCAGTGGAAGACATTGCAGGAGAGACGCTCAGCAGCTTGCTACAGGCTTTTGTTGAAGTTTCGAGAACATACCTTCACCGAGGAGTCAAGCAGTATATTGCTCCCTCCTACGTATATCTCGCGAAGAGACCATGAGGATAAAATCAGAGAGATTAGAGCCCACACAGAGGCATACCGACAATCTTTCTTTCCACGAACAATACGAGACTGGAATAGAAGGGAGAACCGATAGAGTAACTCAAAGTACCCTCCGCCACACACCATCAGGTGGCTGGCGCAGTATGGATGTAGATGTAGAGTCTTGGATGTAGTTGATGATCTGTAGACAACTTTTGTGGGTTTAACTGTCAGTGCAATTTAGCGATATGTGCAAAATAATTTTACCGCTGAAAGTCTCATATGCAGAAAACAATGGCGAACGGTGCTCCTACTGGACCCGCAGTGCAGCTATGCATCATCACGCCAGCAACGGTAAACACATGCGCACAGTACAGAGGATGACTTGGCGCTTATTTAGATAGGCATGTGATGTCAGTATAACACTCGAAAAACTTTCACATGCCGTCGGCAGCGGAGTGAGAATGATGGCTCGTGCTGGCTTGCATCTGGCAGTGGCTCGTGACGACATTGACATGCTTTGCAAATAGGTCTTCACACCCTTCTGGTCGTGTCGGCAACCGTGCCTAGGTGAACACATATTAAATGAGGAATTTTTCAGGTACAAAGTATGAAAGGCATGTCGCTGCCTCATGCTTGCAGGACCCAATCAGGCACCTGTGCGTCACTTCACAGGGAGTGCCAGTGCATCCCGTCTTCTGGGAGCATGTGCTGTAGCCTCCTGTGTGACCCAGTGGACAGGGGGCAGCGGGCAGTGCCTGAGTGCATTGTTTGCGTGTCTGTCGCATTATTTTGCGAGCAGGTCTGTAGGCTGTACTATATGTTATTTGGATAGTTTATGAGTTGATTTCGTGTCTGCACATTAGTGTACTGCATTATTTAGGAGGAGTTTGCATGTCTGTACTGAAATTATTTTGATAATTTAGGAGTTGTTTGCATATCTGCAGAGCGTTATTTAGGAGTAGGCTGTACTATATGTTATTTGGATAGTTTATGAGTTGATTTCGTGTCTGCACATTAGTGTACTGCATTATTTAGGAGGAGTTTGCATGTCTGTACTGAAATTATTTTGATAATTTAGGAGTTGTTTGCATATCTGCAGAGCGTTATTTAGGAGTAGGCTGTACTATATGTTATTTGGATAGTTTATGAGTTGATTTCGTGTCTGCACATTAGTGTACTGCATTATTTAGGAGGAGTTTGCATGTCTGTACTGAAATTATTTTGATAATTTAGGAGTTGTTTGCATATCTGCAGAGCGTTATTTAGGAGTAGTTTGCAGGTCTGGGGGCTGTGTAGTGTGACCCCAAGCATGTAAGAATGTGTGTTCTGTATCACTGTGATAAGTATACTGTCTTTCAAAATCCATCCCTAAATAAATTGTTTCAAAATAAATAAAGTACACTCCTTCGTCTCTCCAGCAGCCCAGCACAGGCTGAGTCATTTTCCTGCCAATCCCAAGGAAGAGGTGGTGGTCGGGTGACTTAAGTTAGTGGAGGTAGCCCAAGTGACCTTTTTCCCTGCCATTTTCTTAAGTTAGTCAAGGTGTGTTGCATTGTCCTGATGGAATTTGAACTTCCCACTATTTTCTGGGGGAGGGGAGAGGGTTATTTTAGTGGAGGTAGCCCAATTGACCTATCTTCCCACCAAAATTCAAACTTCCCACCAAAATCCGCCACCTTGGATTACGTCATAGCCGCCATATTTGATGGCGTCATGTGCTGTTTCCAAGTCTACAGACCGCCATCTTGGATGACGTCATCGCTGCCATCTTGGATACATCTGGCAACAATGGAGAGTGGTGCAGAATGTAGTCCCCCTACTTTCATATAGTATTCTGTTCGTAAGTTTATAATCGTACGTGTCATATGCAGCATAAAGAAATACACATCAGTGAACATTAGCTGATAAATTTCAATAATTTCCTCTCTCCCAGCCTCGTTGTCAATCTTGTTGTGTCTAAGAAGCCTGCATACTCGGTTCACTAGACAAACATCATGCAAGATGTATTAATGTGTTTTATTACAATTAATCAAATATAATATTTAACTTCGGCAGTTACACAGATGGCCGCAAGCAAAGGGCGACATACGAAATAATGTCTTTGCAGTGACTGCTGATCTCTAACTGACAAAAGTCTTTCCTGAACTGCCGTCGAAGTGCCTAACTTTGACGTTGCTACCCAAGTGACCAATCTTGAAGCTGCTATTGAACTGGGCCGTCACCAGTCAGTCGTGGCACTTATGTCCACATAGGGGCTGCTGCTGTCGCGTTGTCGTCCTGGAGGGAGGTCTGTTCAGCATGCGACTCGCTGATCTCTTCGCAGAGCCGTCTCTTCTCTTTCGTTCCTGACTGGCATGTCAACGGTGAATTTACGCCGTAACAAATTAGACTTTAATAATTATCAAAACGAACAAAGGGGATCGCCAACTTCATCATGAGGGTCTTCTGCTGTCATGTAAGGATCTTCACTGCAATGTCAAGATGTCAGAAACGCATATCTATGGGAATTATAGTGTGTACACTTAATTGCAGATACAATTGTGGTGGAATACATGCAGAATTCCCGATGAATATACGAAGATCTCTGTTAAATTTTTTCCTTTAACATACGAACCCAAACTGACCTTGGAGCATGCTCAGTTTTGGTTGGTACACTTCATAGTTGGTTTGAGTTTCGTATGTGCTGAATAAAAAGTTGAATCAATAATAAATGAAAATAATTTCCCGCGACCTAACGGAATTTTGCCTAGTTAATGGAGTGGTATGACACGATACCGGTGGTCATTGGCCGTCGATGTTTGGGCGTATTTCATTGAATCGATATACACGTTGGTCAAAACAGTCTGAAAAGCTTGCAAGGGTGTTGCAGGGTAGGTGGTGTTGAGAAGTAATTGTTAAGAAAAAAATCGATACGTTGTGCTTTTTCCGAGTTCATTACCATTGAAATTACACAATCAGGCCGTTGTGCGAAATTCAAGCGGCCAGCCGGATACAGTTAGTAACAGTTGTTCTCATAGCATAGATGACATGGCACAAGACTGCTCAGTCTTTGGTTCAGGTTCGATCCTTACTACCATCCCACATCCAAATTTTGCATCGCCCTCTTGTTCGGTGTTAGGAACCCAAAAGATGAACTCGTTTGGCGACACCGTCTCTGGCGAGCCACTTGAATTTACGCGTTTCTGGCGAGGCACTTGAACGTACGCGTGCAGCGGTCTGATTGGCTAACTTCAAAGCTAATTAATCCGGAAAAGGGGCAACGTATCGAATTTTTTCCTTAACAGTTATTCCTCAGTGATAGGGTTGATCTAATCAGTATCAATAGCAAACCAGTACCGACAAAGATATTCAGGTATACATGCCGACGTCACAAGTTGAAGATGAAGAGATAGAGGAAGTGTACGAGGATGTTGAACGGGTAATGCAATACGTAAAGGGTGATGGAAATCTAATAGTCATTGGGGACTGTAATACGACTGTAAGGGAAGGAGTAGAAGAAAGGGTTACAGGAGAATATGGGCTTGGTACTACGAATGGGAGAGGATAAAGACTAATTGAGTTCTCTAATAAACTTCAACTGGTAGCAGCGAATACTCTGTTCAAGAATCACAAGTAGAGCAGGCATACTTGGAAAAGGCCGGGAGGCATAGGAAGATTTCAGTTGGATTACATCATGGTCAAACAGAGATTCAGAAATCAGATACTGGATTGTAAGACGTACCCAGGGGCAAATACAGACTAAGATCACAATGTAGATGAAGAGGAAGCTGAATTTTAAGAAATTAGTCAGAAAGAATCAGTACGTAAAGAAGTGGGATACGTAAGTACTAAGGAATGAAGAGATACGCTTGAAGTTCTCTGAGGCTATAGATACTGCAGTAAGAAATAGCTCAGTAGACGGTACAGCTGAAGAGGAATGGACATGTCTAAAAAGCGCAATCACAATAGTTGTAAGAAAAAACATACGTGCAAAGAAGCTAACTGCGAAGAAAACACGGTTAACAGAAGGAATACTGCAGTTGATGGATGAAACAACGTAGTATACAAATGTTCAGGGAAATTCAGGAATACAGAGACACAAGTTACTAAGGAACGAAGCAAACAGGAGGTGCATGGAAGCTAAGAGGAAATGGCTGCATGAAAAACGTGAAGAAATCGAAAAAGAAATGATCGTAGCAAGGATTGACTCACTATATAAGAAAGCCAAAAGGAACTTGGGTTACATAAAAAGCAAGAGAGGTTACATTAAGAGTCACTGGGAATTCCACTGTTAAATGCAGAGGAGAGAGCGGATAGGTGGAAAGGATGCATTGAAGGCCTCAAATGGGGGGCTAAGATTTGTCTGATGTGATAGAAGAAGAAACAGGAGTCGATTTAAAAGAGACAGGGGATCCAGTATTAGAATCAGAATTTAAAAGAGCTTAGGAAGACTAAAGTTCAAATAAAGCAGAAAGGATAGATAACATTCCATTAGAATTTCTAAAAACATTGAGGGAAGTGGCAACAAAACGACCGTTCACGGTGATCTGTAGAAAGTATGAGTCAGGCGAGATACCACATGAGTTTTGGAAAAATGTTATCCACACTATTCCGAAGACTGCAAGAAGTGACAAGTGCGAGAATTAGCCCAGAATCAGTTTAACAGCTCATGCGTACAAGTTGCTTCCAAGTATATAGAAGAATGGAAAAGAAAATTAACGATGTGTTAAATGAAGATCAGTTTGCCTTTAGCAAAGGTGAAGACGACAGAGAGGCAATTCTGACGTTGCGGTTGCTAATGAAAGCAAGATAAATCAAGGCATGTTCATACGATCTCTCGATCTGGAAAAGGCGTTCGACAGCGAAAAATGGTGCAAGATGTTCGAAATTCTGAGTAAAATACGGGTAAGCTATAGGGAGAGACGGATAATATATTACATGTACAAGAGCCAAGAGGGAATAATAGTAATGGAAGACCAAGAACGAAGTGCTCGGATTAGAAGAAGGGTGTAAGATAGGGATGTAGTCTTTCGCCCCTACTGTTCAGTTTATACATCGAAGAATCAATGATGGAAATAAACAAAAGGTTCAGAAGTGGAATTAAAATTCAAGGTAAAAGAAAGTCAATGATACAATTCGCTGATGACATTGCTGTCCTCAGTGAAAGTGACGAAGAACCACATAATCTGCCGAATGGAATGAACAGTCTAATGAGTACAGAACATGGATTGAGAGTATATCGAAGAAAGACGAAAGTAATGAGAAGTCAGAAACGAGAACAGCGAGAAACTTAACATCAGGATTGATCGTAACGAAGGAGGTGAAGTTAAGGAATTATACTACCTACGAAGCAAAATAACCAATGATGGATGGAGCAAGCAGGACATAAAAAGCAGACTACCACTTGCAAAAAGGACATTCCTGGGCAACTGAAATCTATTAGTATCAAACTGCACTGTGTCGGAAATGCCGCCTACGAGCGTCTAAGTATCTAACCCTGATAAAACGTTATTTGTAAATACACCCATTGTTTTCCTAGCCGCAGGCTTTCGCAAACCGTTTCTAATGGATGAGATCAGGAGATCAATCAAGAATGCTAGATGAATAATCAACGTCTTTGAAGTGCATCCCTATGAAATCTGTAATCTCAATGCGTTTGTTTGAAATTTTTTTCTGCCAGTCGTGTATTTCTGTTATTCATAATTTACAATGACTGACACCGCAATCCCTGAACCTCACGTCACCTGAACATCCAGCCTACAGATCAGTGTTACAAAGGGCAACTAAAATATCTTTGAACCAAGAAAATTTGCAACAAGAAATTAATGTAGTGAAAGACATTGCAGTTGCTAATGATTGTATTGGTTCAACATTCGACACAGTCCTAAACAAAATGAAGGAAAAATCCAACACAAAGTGTACGACAGAAGAAAAAGGCAAAAAGAAACGTGTATGTAGTATCCAATACAGTGGCAATAAATCACAGAAGACTGCAAATATATTCACACTTCACAAAATAAAAGTTGAGTTTTCTATATCAAATAAACTACAACAAAAAAATACATAATACAAAGCGTTATCGTGACCCACATTCAGACTCTGGAATATACAATGTAATGCTAGCAATGCTCCATGTTGTACCTAGGACAAACAGATAGAAATACACATACATAATAAAGGACACCCATTTGGAAAAATTGAGCAAAATGTCAAAGTACTTCACTGATTAGATAAAGGGCGTAAAATCGATTTGTTAGAAGAACTGGAGATATACTTACAGTATAGAAAATATGAAGATAAAATGTTAAACTTAAAACATGTAAGTGAATTAGTGAATTTCTTCAGATACTTCGAGAATATAGTTACATAAAAATAGTAACACATAGAAAGGGACATCATTGTAACATAGATGCAAGCATATTATAATCCATATGGTCACGATAAATACGTTCTGTAGAAAAGCATATCATAATCTGTGGAAGACCTGTAACATCATCTGTGTTAACCACATCTAGAAACGTCTTTGTAAGTGTTTGTTTATGTAAGTTATTATGAATGTATACTGTGAACAAAAAGTTGTTTGATGTTTAACAAAATGGTTCAAATGCCTCTGAGCACTATGGGACTCAACATCTTAGGTCATAAGTCCCCTAGAACTTAGAACTACTTAAACCTAACTAACCTAAGGACATCACACACACCCATGCCCGAGGCAGGATTCGAACCTGCGACCGTAGCAGTCCCGCGCTCCCGGACTGCAGCGCCAGAACCGCTACACCACCGCGGCCGGCGATGTTTAACATGGGTAAGACTGCACAAATGGACCATAAGAAAAGTCTAAGTACAAGTTCTTCCAAACCTATATGAAAATCGGTAACTAACTAAGAATTGTGAGTTTTTCATATATTGCAGCAAAGTCAATGAAACAAAGCGGAACATCGACATCGAAAACATTACGTAAAAATGGCATAATACAAAGAGATAATACACTTGTAAATGGGAATCATTTCCAGAAACGCGTCGTGTAAAATATGAATAAAGGAAATTCGAGACTGATAGCAAAAAGATATTTATAAACAAACCCATTGTTTTCACTATTGCATGCTTCTAAAAAACCATTTATAATTGACAAAACCTGTAATCTTAACGTAATAAGATCTTTTAGTTAAGACATCTGGCTGTACACCATGTGTTGCATGTAAAATATTTAATTGCAAGAGCGGTATTTTGGTGCAGAGCCCATCGTGTAAGTAGGCTGTTTAGGTTTTTATGTTGGTAACGTTACCTAGCGCTCTGTCTGAAAATCACTGGCTGTGCTGTGTGCAGTCTGTGGCTGGTTGGCATTGTTGAAATAGTCGCTATTGTAGTGTTGGGCAGTTGGCTGTTAACAGCGCGTAGCGTTGCGCAGTTGGAGGTGAGCCGCCAGCAGTGGTGGATGTTGGGAGAGAAATGGCGGAGTTTTGAGAGCGGATGATTTGGTCGTGTGTCCATCAGAGACAGTAAATTTGTAAGACTGGATGTCATGAACTGCTATATATATTATGACTTTTGAGCACTATCAAGGTAAATACATTGTTTGTTCTCTATCAAAATCTTTCATTTGCTAACTATGCCTATCAGTAGTTAGTGCCTTCAGTCGTTTGAATCTTTTATTTAGCTGGCATTAGTGGCGCTCGATGTGTTGCAGTAGTTCGAGTAACGAAAATTTTTGTGAGGTAAGTGATTTGTGAAAGGTATAGGTTAATGTTAGTCAGGGCCATTCCTTTGTAGGGATTATTGAAATTCAGATTGCGTTGCGCTAAAATATTGTGTGTCAGTTTAGTGTTGATCAGAATAGGTAAAGAGCGAAATGTCTGAGTACGTTCAGTTCTGCTCAGCTGTTTGAAAATCAAATAATGTAAGAGGTTTATCAGCACAGTAATTCATTAATTTTTCTAAGCGGACGTTTCAATCGTGACTGTCACTTATTTAACACATCGATATCGAACAACATGCGTGTCAGTTATAAAATCTCTGTCATATCAAACTGAAGTGGATCTAAAAACATAAAAGCCCATTTATATTTAAAACGTGATTGTAACCACGCGTATGTGATCGCGATAGGGTTCAAATACTTCCCACCTCACAGTACACAAGTCGTCGTGAGTACATGCTACAACCACGACTGCCGTTCACACGAGACACCCAACCACATTTTAAAAACACATTGAGTTCTATGTTTCCATATTAGCTTCATTTTGACATCACAGGCTTTTATAACTGACAGACACGTCGTCTGATATGGACGTGCATAAGCCAATGACGATGCCCAAATACTGGCGTGTCAATTAAATACACTGATAGAAAAGAATATCTTAACACCAAGAAAAAGTTATGTGACGTAAACTAAAGTTATCAGGAGTGTTTGCACATCTGAAAGACGATGTCTATTCAAATTTTGCGCCGGACGCATAGGAGTGGTGCTATTAGCACCACTACAAGGATGCAGATCAGGTCTGCTTTAAATACACGCTGTAAGGGTCGTGAGAATTAGTTACCTTTTAGATTGGACGAAGTGAATTGATGGTAGTCGAGAATATCTTTAAGTTGACAAAGACAGCACCTCACTGACCTTGAACGAGGTCGTGTAATAGGGCTACGAGAAGCTGGCTGTCGCTTCTGATATATTACGGAGAGACTCGGCAGGAATGAAGCCACTGTACATGATTGCTGGCAGCGGTGGTCACGAGAACGTACGGTCACAAGCAGACCGGGCTCCAGGCAGCCACGTGGCACTATCAACGTGTTCGGCGTACGGCTTTTGCGCATTGTACTGCATCTGCAGGAGCAACCTGAGCAGCAGTGCCACTACAGTGACACAAAGAACTGCTATAAAGCGGTTACTTGAAGGACTGCTCCTAGCCAGATGCCCCGTAGCGTGTATTCCTCTGACCCCAAACCACCGCCATTTGCGATTTCAGAGATATCAAGCGATATCTGATTGGGGGGCAGGGAGGAGATCTGTTGTGTTTTCTGATGAAAGCTGTCTCTGACTCGGCGCCAGTGATGGCTATGTGTTGGTTAGCAGGGATTCAGTTGAAGGCCTGCGAGCAGCCTGTCTGCTTGCTGCACACACTGGACCTACACTAGGCCTATGGTCTGCGGGACGGGAACACTGCCGCGGTTATCCTATGGACCCTGAATGCAAATTTGTACGTCAGTCTGGTGATTCGACCTTTTGTGGTGCCATTCATAAACAGCAATCCAGGGCGTGTTTTCCAACAGGATAAGGCCATCCCTATCCTCCCACACGCCGCTGTTGCAACCCTACACGCTCTACAGAGTCTCGACATGTTTCTTTGGCTTGCTCGATGCCCAAATCTGTCTCCAATCAAGCACCGTCACTGCATTGACCGACCAAGTGCAACAGGCATGTAACTCCACTCCACAAACTAACATCCGGCACCTGTACAACACAATGAATTCACTTCTGCATGCTTTCATTCGACATTCTGACGACTACACCGGTTATTAGTGTACCAGCATTTCACATATGCAATGGCTTATCTCCCGCTTATATTAATGTGTGATATTGGAACGTTAATCACTTAAGTATGTTACATAGACAAATGTATTCCCGAAAAATCATTACGTTAACTATTTTCTGTTGTAGCGATTTTTTTCCGTCAATGTATTTTACATAAAACTTATAGTGTACAGCAAGTTGTTTTTAACACCTGCTTACAAGCAGCGGAACACCAACAGTACAAGATTTTCTCAGTATCTGTTAGTGCATACAAAGGCAATCAGTGAAACAGAATGTTATCATTCAGGCGAAACACAACATTTATAGCATTCCAGTCCCCTGTAATACCTCACGGGAAAGCTCCACGAGGAAGGAAACGGCAAGTATAATTATCTTCTCCCGTGTCCTTATCCAGCACACGAACGCGTAGTTTAAAAGTGTTCACCTGCGCATTTGTCAGCACTCGACACTGGCGTTTAGACAACGCTGTAAAAGGGCACAAGTAGCTTTTGATGTCAATGTGTCCGCCGCTGTAGGTACCTGCAGCTTACTAAAAACACTCGACGGGCACAAAAACCGCGCACGACGCAGCAGCGCTTGCTCGCGGCGGGTCATACGCGCTGGAATGCAGCCATGTGGTAGGCGGCCGCGAGCAGCAGGCGGCGGGAAGGAAGGCTTTGGCGGACTCCGGGTGGCGGCAGCTGCCTCAGTGGGGGATTACTGCAATTACCCGCAACACGGTACAGGATCAATGCAGCCGCCTCTGCCGCCGCCGCCGCCGCTGTCGCCTCGGAATCCTCCCGTCTGCTCTCTCCACCTCAGGTCTACAAGTATCCCTGCCGCGCCTGTTGAGCTGAATTTTTTCTTGTTCCTGATACTGGAGATCGGGCTGGCACCAGCCACATTCCCGCTCTTCAATTGCATTGCAATTTATCAGAGGTAAAAGCTCCTATCGGGAGACAAAAAAGGCGAATATGCTTCTGTTTGAAAGACTCTGATTGAAAAGTTGGGTACCAGCTTTCTCATTCTCCCTTTCCCACAAGCTGCCCTAACTGCAACTCATTCACACTCACTAGCCCATCGCTGTAAGTCGCTCATACCCATCGAGTCCTACTTGCCCATTCTCATCCACACATTCAGTCCTACTCATTGTCATTATCTCGGCTCTCATCCACGTTCACTTTCTCCTTCTCTTTATTCTTCTCCCACCGGCGCGGTTTCCTCACTCTTTTCCTAGCACTGTTCTGTCAGTGTCAATTATTTTCCTCTGCCACGTTTTCCCTCTCTTTCTCTCACACTGCCATTGTCTCGTTTGCTCTTTCTATACCACAATTACTGTCTACTATCTTCCAGTTTTTATCACTTCTTCCTCTCTTTCCCGTTGCCACAGTCTCCTCTCGCTGCAGAAGAAATAGATAATATTTTCGTTTGCCAAAATTTTTAAAGGTGCTCAGGAAGTCGGAATGAGACAGCTGGTACAGAACTTTTCAGTCAAAATCTTCTAATAAACGGCAGAATATTCGCGTTTTTGCCCTCCGAGAGGAGCATCTTTCCACCAGTTTCCTTCTTTTCCCTGCTACATCAGGGCATGTCATTCTTATCAAAAGAACTACATGGGTCAGTAAAATTTTGTTAGTTTGAAACTGAAATAACGCAAAATTACACAATTTTCCGACTCACACCGTATTTTATGCTCACAAAAATTTTGCATGTACTTAAGCACTACAATAATAAGCGATTTCCAGAAGCTTTCTGATGAAAACGGAGACAATCTACAGCATATTTCTCTGTGCTACGTAACTTCATAAACTACGTTTTTGCCTCACACCGGATTTTACGTATAAAAAGGGTAACTTTGAACCTCGTTACCGGTATCTTGGAAACGGATAAAGACACCAAGAATATTTTCAAGAGTGTTCAAGATCGGTATACTAGAAATTTATTGTGAAAATTTCAACAATATGCTGTGCGTAGACGTCTTGGAACTCGCGCCTCCCATGTTGCCATACGCGCACTGATTACAATGGAGGAGCGCCGGAGCAAAAACCGATAAGTCCGCATTTGCATAAAGTAACAACTAGTGATCTCTAAATGGCTCCACAAGCTATAAAAAGAAGAAACACACCATAAAACACTTGATGTCGCGTTGTGCTGAAAATTATTTTGTGGCAGCACGTATTATTACCCCCGTATCTCCCCCCTACAGCGGCGCTCCTCAATGGTTGACAGTAAAATGTTTTTCTTTAGGGTGAAAAGTTTTTATGGTGTATTTTGCAGCGCTAATTTCGGATAAAGTACTTAGAATCTTCAGTCACATTATTTAGATTTTCTGCTATTTATCGTTTTAATAATACCAGTAGTGTTTTGTGAAAGTTCGCAGTGTAAGCTGCAGCAAGAAGATGCTAAATTTTGTGGCCTATAATAAAATTATATACATATATTTCGGTGATACTGCAATGTTGAGGCTGTAATGATGAAGTTATGTATTTTTCATCATGAGGAGGTAGCTTCTATACATAATTTGTTGAAGACAACTCAGGTAGGTTCATCTGAAATATCTTTATAATTATGCAATGTCTGAGGGAAATCGCACAGTGTTATCTATCGAAAACCCGTGCTGAACGTGAGGGCATGTGTAACGACACAGTAACGTCAAGACAATAACATACACTTAAAGTCACTTATTTGCTAAACACAGACGCACAGCATAAAGTTTATTTGTGAGTTTATTAATTTCAGTCCGTAATACGATATAGTATATTTCAAAGTATGCGCCACTGTCCTGAGGCAGACGCCATCTGTTAGTAGTGTAACTGGTTGCACAAGTACTATCATTTCTGTCTGAGCACTTTAGTATTTGGTGATAAATATACACCCATGCTCATAAATTAAGGATAATTGCAGAATGTGGTGCCACACAACGTGGCACTACACAGAACTGGTGCTAATAGCATAGGCACATAGGGAACATACACGACACAGATCTGTATGTCCACGGTATTGGTGATAAGTTGAGAAAACGGTCCCGAAACACATGTGCTACAAAATGCCTCTGTTTCCTGCGTATGTACCCCGACATCAGATTGGGATATGATCACCATGTATAAGTAAACAGGCCGTACAACGGGTTGGCATACTCTGGATCAGGTGGTAAAGCAGCTGCTGGGGCATGGCCTCCCATTCTTGCACCAGTACCTTTCGGAGTTCCTGAAGTGTCATAGGGGTTTGAAGACGTGCAGTGATACGTTGACCGAGAGCATCCCAGACGTGCTCGATGGGGTTTAGGTCTGGAGAACAGACAGGCCACTCCATTCGCCTGATATTTTCTGTTTCAAGGTACTCCTCCACGATGGCAGCTCGGTGGTGCCGTGTTTTATCATCCATCAGGAGGATGGTGGGACCCACTGCACGCCTGAAAAGGCGGACATACTGGTGCAAAATGATGTCCCAATACACCTGACCTGTTACAGTTCCTCTGTCAAAGACGTGCAGGGGTGTAGGTGCACTATTCATAATACCACCCCACACCATCAAACCACAACCTCCATATAGGTCCCTTTCAAGGACATTAAGGGATTGGTATCTGGTTCCTTGTTCACGCCAGATGAAAACACAGAGAGAATCACTGTTCTAGACTATACCTGGGCTCGTCCGTGAACATAACCTGTGACCACTGTTCCAATGACCATGTACAGTGTTCTTGACACCATGCTTTACGGGCTCCCCTGTGACCAGGGGTCAGTGGAATGCACCTTGCAGGTCACCGGGCTAGTAAGCCATGTCTGTTCAGTCGTCTCTAGACAGTGTGTCTGGAGACAACTGTTACAGTGGCTGCGGTAAGCTCCCGAGCAAGGCTGTCTGCCGTACACCGTGGCCGACTGCGGACACTGATGGTGAGATATCGGTCTTCTTGTGGTGTTTTACACTGTGGACGTCCCGTACTGTAGCGCCTGGACACGTTTCCTGTCGACTGGAATCGTTGCCATAATCTTGAGATCACATTTCGTGGCACACGCAGGGCCCGCGCTACGACCTGCTGTGTTTGACCAGCCTCCAGTCGCCCTTGTTTTCTGTTCCTCATAACGCCTTCAATATGTGTTCTTTGAGCCATTTTCAACACACTGTCACCATTAGCACGTCTGAAAACGTCTGCACACTTACTCGCTGCACCGTGCTCTGACATACACCAGCACACCTCTGCGTATGTGGACTGCTGTCAGCGACACCGTGCGACGACCGCAGTTCAAATGCACCGCATGGTCATACCCCGAGGTGATTTAAGCCCGCAAACTTCCCACCAGAGCGTTGTTTCACCATGTATCAGCATTATCCTTAATTTATGAGCATGGGTGTAGCTAGTAATTGTGCATTCCACTATTTCGAAAGTTAAACTATAGTGAAAAGTAGAATGTGTATTTAAAAGGAACAAAGTGGTTGTACGTGAAACATTCATTGTCGTACTAGAAACTACGCTAGGTAGACAGATACTTTCTCTATCGTAACAACTTTGAGAGTAGTTTCCTGTGGCAGTTGGTTCGTGGTGGGAATGGCGTGTCCTCTGTGCTTTAGGCATTCTGGGATGATCAGTGAAACACATATAGAGAAATATTTATAACGTGGCTATATACAGGAATACTAAAAGAAGTGGATGCCACTAAGTAATAATTAACGTAACATACCAGTAAAGGGAACGAGAAAGGATACGAAAATTATTTATTTGCCACTGAACCTAGACTTCATAGCAATAATCCAGTTAAGTGATATTTACTTGTAAAGTGAAGTATTTCACATTCTGAAAATAAAAAATTAAAGACAGTGCAAACTACTGATTTCCTTTACTAACTATTTTCACACCCCTTCATTACAAAATATTTGGCACTCAAGTAAAAAGTTTCATTACGAGCTTGATCTTCCCGCCAATGCAGTAAATTATTCAATTTAATAACTGCATATCTCTATGAGTAGTTATACTGCTTAGTCAATGAATAGATTTTTAATGTGCGTCATGATGGTGTGAATGATTGTGATAGTTATTCCGTTGCTAGATTGTTATATGATCAAATGATGTAATATAACGCATCGTTATCTCCTCCAAATCGACCTTCCGTTTGTCGTGATTGTTTTGTTTCATTTTAATTACAAATTGTCAGTCTTGTACATAAAATTGGGAGAACATTACCACGCGTACTGGAATTTCGTTATAACAGGGCATGGCGCATTCCGAAGTCTTCACAGTCATATTTTCAATGAATTAATATCTCTCATAATAAATCCCGACAACCACGTTATAAGGCCTCCGTTTGTTTTACATTTTTTCATGCAAACTTCAGGAACGAGTGGTGCCTACTTTTGTGAATTTCATGGCTTCAATAGGTTGTATTAATTCCCCTGACCACTTCTGATACATCTGTGGAAAACTCATTGTGAAAAAGCAGCATCATAAAATCTCGGACTTGGTCAATGAAGTGTATCTTCCGTTCTTTGATGTCAAGCTTGCGGACAAGGGCAAGTGATGGGCCCCACCTCAAGTTGTGAGGAAGTTCTCTTGCTTCCTATCCGAATGAGGGAGTCCTGCAAAAGACAAGCACTGGTCTAAAAAGTACAGCCAGTTAGAACTACAAAAAATGGTTCAAATGGCTCTGATCACTATGGGACTCAACTGCTGAGGTCATAAGTCCCCTAGAACTTAGAACTAGTTAAACCGAACTAACCTAAGGACATCACAAACATCCATGCCCGAGGCAGGATTCGAACCTGCGACCGTAGCGGTCTTGCGGTTCCAGACTGCAGCGCCTTTTACCACACGGCCACTTCGGCCGGCTAGAACTACAAAAGTTGAAGGGAAAATGGAGGTTCTGCTTACATTTAACTGAAAACTCGGTATTACGTGACAATTTAGTAAAGCTCTACCAGATGATGGTGGCACTTTCAAGTATGTGGCAAGTAAGTTAGTGTGGCTATTACAAGATAAGATCAAAAAAGAGGGTCTTCATTACATTTGTCATTCGGAAACTAGTGAAAGATGAAACATTTGAAAACAAAATGAATGAAGGTCATCTTGGATATCCTTTAAAAAAGTTGTCAGAATGAATTAAATTTAAGGATCATCTCGGATATCCTTTAATCAAGTTGTCAAATTGAATGAAATTGAAAGATCATCTTAGATACCCTTTAAACAAGTTGGCAACAAGTTTCTTGACAACTGCAGAGACTTTGATTACGGGAATTAGTAAGAAACATGGTGGATAATTTCCGAGCATTGGTTGCCTCAATGAGTTTGAAGCTACACTTTCTGGAATCCTGCTCCAGCTCCTTTCTAAAAGGTTCCATCAAAACATTAAAAAATGTCAAGAAGGTACACAGACAGATGGGTCGTCAGCGTGATTGTTGATCACTGTTGGATCCCACAGTCAGTGCAAAGAAGAAACTGCAATGGAGATTTGAGGGGGGAAGAAATGAGACACTAAGATTTACAGATTTGTATTAGACTTGAAGAACGTAATACTTCATTATAAAGTTAGGAGTACTTTATTTTATCACGTTTCTTTACTAATGTTTCTTTTTAATATCTGTGTTTTGTATGAACTTCCTGGATCGTTACTTTGCAAAAAAATCTTGTGTGTTAGAAACCCCTAGTATTTATGAACTTAACATATCAAAAACATTAGAATCATTTAAAATTTCTATTAAAAAGTTGCAAGGTATAAACTTGCAGACTTGTATTAATTTTCAGTTTTAATATAAAATTTTTAAGAAGATGAAATAAGTGATGTTTATGACACAATGATGGTGCTGTGGTGTAAAATTTTCTTCATAATGAGGATGACGATCTATCATTTTCACGTATCGCCTGAGTGCTCGTCCTTTACAGTACTTATGACAGCAGAGCTAGGTACCAATAGCTGGGGATGGAGGCTTTGTTCAGCCTGGGGATCATTCTCTAGTTTTCCTTCATTGTCTCACATGGGTAGTGATGTGGGTATAATAGACTGATCTCATAGGCGACTAACGTGAGCGAGTTTTCCAACATCTATGTCAGAGAAACATTTGGAGTAGGAGGCAGCACTATACTGAACCGCTATAACCAATGAAAATTCTCACATTCTGCTACCAATTCCAGCTCGTTGAAAGGGTTATATGTTAAATAGTTACACAGAGTGGTCTGGAGCTCGTCACATCTAGGAGAGGGATGGCAGTCCTCATGAGACGTAGGTTGCAATTAGCAGTCCCCGTTTGTGAAAGATGATATTTTAAAGTGTTTGACTGTAAATCATGAGTTAGTGGCCCGTTGTAACCAAGAAGGTTATTTTTAGGGTTCTGTATATCAATCGGTAAAAACAGAACTCCTCCATATACATGCTCCGGCCACAACAATTGGCACCACTAGGAGTGGTTGGTATATAAAGCGTGTCGCGAGTGGTGGGGGGAGGGGAGGGGGACGGGGGGAAGGTAAGGAGGCGAGGAAAAAAGTGCAGTCGCTGTCATAATGTGGAAACGGAGTGATTTGTCTAAGGTCCGAAAGGGCATTTCTGAAATGGCTAAGTTTGCAAATTGTTCACGTACTGCTGTGGTCAAAGTATGTTGTGCATTGCAAAATGGCGCTATCCAAAACAGGCTCCGAGGCAGCTGTGGCGCACCATGGGCCGTAGATGACAGAGGTGAACGACGTTTGGCCCAATGAATGATGCCCTCCGTGGGAAGCACTACACGGATGATGGGGACATTATTGATGCAGCAAGAGGTTCACTCCGATGTCAACCAGCAGAGTAGTACCTTGCAGAGATATGGGGCGTTCCAGTAAGTTGGCCGTCGCATTCAAGAGAGATTATATTAAAAAATAGTGTTTTGCAGCCAAAAGATTTCAGAATAATATGGTATTCTGGAATTCTGAATAAAACCAATCTAGCTTCAGAAAAAAATCTGTTGCAGTACTTACTGAATGCCCCTCACATGTATGTCTACATCTACATCTACATCTACATCTACATCTACATTGCTACTCTGCAAATCACCCTTACATGTCTGGCAGAGATTTTATTGAACCACCTTTGCCGGCCGCGGTGGTCTCGCGGTGCTAGGCGCTCAGTCCGGAATCGCGCGACTGCTACGGTCGCAGGTTCGAATCCTGCCTCTGACATGGATGTGTGTGATGTCCTTAGGTTAGTTAGGTTTAAGTAGTTCTAAGTTCTAGGGGACTGATGACCACAGATGTTAAGTCCCATAGTGCTCAGAGCCATTTGAACCATTTTTGAACCACCTTCACACTAATTTTCTACTACTCCGCTTTCGAACAACGAACAAATATATCTTTCCATGCAAACTGTAATTTCCCTTTTTTATTATGATGACTCTTTTTTCCATGTGTAGGATTGCGTCTACAAAATATTTTCGCGTGTGTAGGAGAAACTTGGTGATTGAAATTTCGTAAGAAGATCCCATCCCAATATTTAAATGGTTTCCACCTCAAATCCTATATCATATCTGTACACTCTCTCCCCTATTTCTCGATAATACAAAATGTGACACCCTTCTTTGACCTTTCTCAATGTACTTACTCTGGTAAGAATCCCACACCATGCAGCAATTACCCAAAACAGGTCGGACAAGCATAGTGTCGGCAGTCTCTTTAGTAGGTCTATTGCCTCTCCTAAATGTTGTGCCAATACAACGCAGTCTTTAGTTTGCTTCCCTCACAACATTTTCTGTGTGTTCTTTCCCATTTAAGTTGTTCGTAATTGTAACTCCTAGGTATTTACTTGAATTTGCAGCCTTTAGATTCGATTGATTTATTGTGTAAGTGAAGTTTAACGGTTATGGTCTGGGGAAAGTTTACGTGCCATTCCGTGCTGCGTGATCTCTGCAAGGCATAATGGATCAACACAAGTACTCATCTATCCTTGTGGAGCATGCCCACACATAAACGCATTCTGTTTTTTTCTCAGCAAGATGGCATCTACCAAATGTACAATGCAACATGTCACACAGGTCGCAGTGTACTAGTATGGTTCGAAGAGCATCAGGATGAGTTTACCGTACTGCCCTGGTCAGCAAACTCATTGGATTTAAACACAGTCGGGAATCAAAAGGACCATTTCGATCGGGCCGTACATGCCATGGATCCTCAAGTGAGAAACCAAGTGCAGCTGGCGATGACACTGGAATTGACATGGCTCCACATCGCTGTTGGTACCTTGCAGAACCTCATTGACTCTGTTCTTGTTTGTCCATGCTGCAAAATGTGGTTACTCAGGTCTTGGACAGATGGCCGCATAACGAGTGTGGACCCTGTAGGATCCATTTTTTGTCTATCTGTCTGTCTGTCTATCTATCAGTCCATCCATACATCTTTTTCTTGGCAGTGCGTGGATGTATCAAGTTGAAATTTATGTCATCTACTAAGATCTATAATCCTTTGGCGGTGTAAAAAATTTAAGCTTCTAAGTCAATGCAATAAAATGGTGATGCGATTTATGTCACATACACTCCTGGAAATTGAAATAAGAACACCGTGAATTCATTGTCCCAGGAAGGGGAAACTTTATTGACACATTCCTGGGGTCAGATACATCACATGATCACACTGACAGAACCACAGGCACATAGACACAGGCAACAGAGCATGCACAATGTCGGCACTAGTACAGTGTATATCCACCTTTCGCAGCAATGCAGGCTGCTATTCTCCCATGGAGACGATCGTAGAGATGCTGGATGTAGTCCTGTGGAACGGCTTGCCATGCCATTTCCACCTGGCGCCTCAGTTGGACCAGCGTTCGTGCTGGACGTGCAGACCGCGTGAGACGACGCTTCATCCAGTCCCAAACATGCTCAATGGGGGACAGATCCGGAGATCTTGCTGGCCAGGGTATTTGACTTACACCTTCTAGAGCACGTTGGGTGGCACGGGATACATGCGGACGTGCATTGTCCTGTTGGAACAGCAAGTTCCCTTGCCGGTCTAGGAATGGTAGAACGATGGGTTCGATGACGGTTTGGATGTACCGTGCACTATTCAGTGTCCCCTCGACGATCACCAGTGGTGTACGGCCAGTGTAGGAGATCGCTCCCCACACCATGATGCCGGGTGTTGGCCCTGTGTGCCTCGGTCGTATGCAGTCCTGATTGTGGCGCTCACCTGCACGGCGCCAAACACGCATACGACAATCATTGGCACCAAGGCAGAAGCGACCCTAATCGCAGAAGACGACACGTCTCCATTCGTCCCTCCATTCACGCCTGTCGCGACACCACTGGAGGCGGGCTGCACGATGTTGGGGCGTGAGCGGAAGACGGCCTAACGGTGTGCGGGACCGTAGCCCAGCTTCATGGAGACGGTTGCGAATGGTCCTCGCCGATACCCCAGGAGCAACAGTGTCCCTAATTTGCTGGGAAGTGGCGGTGCGGTCCCCTACGGCACTGCGTAGGATCCTACGGTCTTGGCGTGCATCCGTGCGTCGCTGCGGTCCGGTCCCAGGTCGACGGGCACGTGCACCTTCCGCCGACCACTGGCGACAACATCGATGTACTGTGGAGACCTCACGCCCCACGTGTTGAGCAATTCGGCGGTACGTCAACCCGGCCTCCCGCATGCCCACTATACGCCCTCGCTCAAACTCCGTCAACTGCACATACGGTTCACGTCCACGCTGTCGCGGCATGCTACCAGTGTTAAAGACTGCGATGGAGCTCCGTATGCCACGGCAAACTGGCTGACACTGACGGCGGCGGTGCACAAATGCTGCGCAGCTAGCGCCATTCGACGGCCAACACCGCGGTTCCTGGTGTGTCCGCTGTGCCGTGCGTGTGATCATTGCTTGTACAGCCCTCTCGCAGTGTCCGGAGCAAGTATGGTGGGTCTGACACACCGGTGTCAATGTGTTCTTTTTTCCATTTCCAGGAGTGTATATTGATACTCGAAAACTCACTCATCAAAAACTATAGTGTACTTCTACTGACTTGGAAACATGAAATTTGTGAATAAACAAGGCTTTATAGTACAAGTAAAAGAAAAACCTGAAAAATGCTAATTTCTAATTATCTCACTTGAAAGTCTGCCGGTATCGATGTCGATAGCAAGCAAAAGACTATTAAGGTTCTCGACTAGTGGGGTGTATGAACTATCTAATAACACAGTTGAGTTTGTATGGAATCCGTCCGCCCCGGTTGCTGAGTGGTCAGCATGACAGACTGTCAATCCTAAGGCCCGCGTTCGATTCCCGGCTGGGTCGGAGATTTTCTCCGCTCAGGGACTGGGTGTTGTGTTGTCCTAATCATCATCATTTCATCCCCATCGACGCGCAGTTCGCCGAAGTGGCGTCAAATCGAAGGACCTGCACCAGGCGAACGGTCTACCCGACGGGAGGCCCTAGCCACACGACATTTCCATCAGAGTGCGAGTCCTACACGAACTCAGCCGACTTTTATTTAAATACAGAAATATTATGAGGACTGGAAGAACGATCCTGTCCACAGGCTTCTATTTCTGTGTACTACTGTAAGTAGGCTGTTTAGGTTTTTATATTGGTAACGCCACCTACCGCTCTGTATAAAAATCATTGGCTGTGCTGTGTGCAGTCTGTGGCTGGTTGGCATTGTTGTAATATTCGCTATTGTATTGTTGGGCAGTTGGATGTGAACAGCGCATAGCGTTGCGCAGTTGGAGGTGAGCCCACAGCAGTGGTGGATGTGGGGAGAGAGATGGCGGAGTTTTGAGGGCGGATGATCTGGACATGTGTCCATCAGAGACAGTAAATTTGTAAGACTGGATGTCATGAACTGATATATATATGATGACTTTTGAATATTATTAAGGTAAATACATTGTTTGTTCTCTATCAAAATCTTTCATTTGCTAGCTATGCCTATCAGTAGTTAGTGGCTTCAGTAGTTAGAATTTTTTATTTAGCTGGCAGTATTGGTGCTCGCTGTATTGCAGTAGTTCGAGTAATGAAGATTTTTGTGAGGTACGTGATTCATAAAGGTATGGGTTATTGTTATTCAGGGCCATTCTTTTGTAGGGATTATTGAAAGTCAGATTGCGTTGCTCTAAAAATATTGTGTGTCAGTTTAGTGATGATCAGAATAAGTAAAGAGAGAAATGTCTGAGTACGTTCGTTTTTGCTCAGCTGTTTGAAAATCAAATAACGTAAGGGGTTTATCAGCATAATCATTCATAATTTTTTCTAAGGGGAGGTTTCACTATTTAGACGACTGTTGCCTTTCAGTCAGCGAGTGTGTGTGTTCCATAGGATGTAACATATGAGGATGTGGATCTTTTAGGTAGCTGGACGTAATGTTTACTGAATGAAGCGAACATGGAGAGTTTTAATTGAGGCAAATAATTTCCATTCGTTTCCCTGGGAACTGAATTTGAACTTTTTATTAATTTCCATTTTTTTACCCCAGAGGACCTCTAGTAACCGATTTCGGTCATAAAAAGTGTCACTACATTAACTAAATAACCCCCTCCACCCATGCACCACAGACCTTGCTGAGAAGGTTTTTCAGTGTCAATAAGCTTCACCAATAGCCGCTGTCATGTCTTCATATGAAGCATTTGTATAACTTATATTGTTCCTTGAGACATTTAAGTCTCTTCTTTATCTGTGATAATAATAACTGAAGCAGAAGAAATGGATTAAAATTTGCGCCACAGCCAGGACTCGAACCTTGGTCTTCTTGCTTGCTAGGCAGAAATACTACCCATTACACCACCTCAGCACTATGGTTCACCTTGCTGAATGAACTACCCAAGTTGCGTGCACTCCCCCAACACGAACTTCAGTTCATTTCTTCTGCTTATTTCCCCCTACACTGTCCACTACTGCCAGGGCTCTCTGGCATTGGAATAGCACCCCAGTGTTGGATGTAATGGGAAAGTCCTGCACCTTAGGGGATTGTATAGATCTCATAATTATATTTTTCCCTGAGACATTTAAGTCTCTTCTTTATCTGCAATAATTATTGAAGCAGAACAAATGAATTAAAATTTGTCTTAAATGTCTCAGGGAAAAAAAACACAAATTTTAATATAACCATCAACTATAGTTCTGTATGTTTCAGTTTTTAAATAAAATTCATATAATTGGTCACAAGTTAAGTTTTTATGCAAATGATGCTTCACTTGTTTTTCTTTATCTTTTAGTTCATTCACCTCATTATTACTGTCATTGTCAATATTATCATTTTTCTTGATATATTTATATTATATTTATATTAATGAATCTAGTCCTTATTCTTCAATTTTACTCTCTAAAAAGGAAGCCAAACAATATATGAAATAACATTATCCTTACTAATCCAACGATTGTGTGAATTATGAAATCGCAATCACTTTACATATACAGGGCTATTACAAATGATTGAAGCGATTTCATAAATTCACTGTAGCTCCATTCATTGACATATGGCCACGACACACTACAGATACGTAGAAAAACTCATAAAGTTTTGTTCGGCTGAAGCTGCACTTCAGGTTTCTGCCGCCAGAGCGCTCGAGAGCGCAGTGAGACAAAATGGCGACAGGAGCCGAGAAAGCGTATGTCGTGCTTGAAATGCACTCACATCAGTCAGTCATAACAGTGCAACGACACTTCAGGACGAAGTTCAACAAAGATCCACCAACTGCTAACTCCATTCGGCTATTGTATGCGCAGTTTAAAGCTTCTGGATGCCTCTGTAAGGGGAAATCAACGGGTCGGCCTGCAGTGAGCGAAGAAACAGTTGAACACGTGTATCTGGACATGCTGGAAAATTGGCTCATGCCACAACTAGAGACCGACAGCGGCGACTTCATCTTTCAACAGGATGGTGCTCCACTGCACTTCCATCATGATGTTCCGCATTTCTTAAACAGGAGATTGGAAAACCGAGGGATCGGTCGTGTTGGAGATCATGATCAGCAATTCATGTCATGGCCTCCACGCTCTCCCGACTTAACCCCATGCGATTTCTTTCTGTGGGGTTATGTGAAAGATTCAGTGTTTCAACCTCCTCTACCAAGAAACGTGCCAGAACTGCGAGCTCGCATCAACAATGCTTTCGAACTCATTGATGGGGACATGCTGCGCCGAGTGTAAGAGGAACTTGATTATCGGCTTGATATCTACCGAATCACTAAAGGGGCACATATCGAACATTTGTGAATGCCTAAAAAAACTTTTTGAGTTTTAGTATGTGTGTGCAAAGCATTGTGAAAATATCTCAAATAATAAAGTTATTGTAGAGCTGTGAAATCGCTTCAATCATTTGTAATAACCCTGTACTTTACCTCCTTACTTTCTTAAAGCTTCCTCAAAAGATATAGATGAACTACAGAAGACAATATATTCACAATCAATACAAAAGAGTTACATATTTGCACCTGCTACTTTCCTTCAAAGTAGTCACCAGCATTGTGTAGAACTCATTGCCAGCGATGTGGAAGGTTCAAATGGCTCTGAGCACTATGGGACTTAACTGCTGTGGTCATCAGTCCCCCAGAACTTAGAATTACTTAAACCTAACTAACCTAAGGACATCACACACATCCATGCCCAAGGCAGGATTCGAACCTGCGACCGTAGCGGTCGCGCGGTTCCAGACTGTAGCGCCTAGAACCACTCGGCCATCCCAGCCAGTGATGTGGAAAACATAGTACACCATTAGCAGATCCAGCTGTGTTGATGGTGCGAACGGAGCAGTCTAAAGTTATGGTGATTCTAGTGTACGACTGTGATGGTGCTATCCTAATGCATTACATTCATACACGGCAGACCATCAATGCAGTGTTATTGTTGGTTTTTGGAGAATCACCTGCAACCAGCTTTACAAAAGAAGGGGTGACGCTTCCTGCGCAACCCACCCATCATTTTGCACAACAATGCCTGAGTACATACAGCACAAGCTGTGGCTGCTCTGTTCGGTTGATGGCACTGGGAAGTACTGTGCCATCAACCATACTCCCTGGACTTCACTCCTTGTGACTTTGATTGGATTCCGAAGATGAAGGAACCACTTCACGACATTAACTACAGAGCTGTTCCAAAGATTCGACAGGCAGTAGACTGCTCCATTTGCACCATCAACAGAACAGGTTCTGCTAATGGTATACTATGCCTTCCACATCAGATGAAGGAACCACTTCACGACATTCACTACAGAGCTGTTCCAGAGATTCGACAGGCAGTAGACTGCTCCATTCACACCATCAACAGAACAGGTTCTGCTAATGGTATACTATGCCTTCCACATCACAGGCAACAGGTTCTACACAACGCTGGTGACTACTTTGAAGGACAGTAACAGGTGCAGACATGTAACTCTTTTGCATCAGTTATGAAATAATATTTGCCACTTTTTAAGTTACAACCCTCATATATATATATATATATATATATATATATATATATATATATATATATATATATATATATATATACACTCCTGGAAATGGAAAAAAGAACACATTGACACCGGTGTGTCAGACCCACCATACTTGCTCCGGACACTGCGAGAGGGCTGTACAAGCAATGATCACACGCACGGCACAGCGGACACACCAGGAACCGCGGTGTTGGCCGTCGAATGGCGCTAGCTGCGCAGCATTTGTGCACCGCCGCCGTCAGTGTCAGCCAGTTTGCCGTGGCATACGGAGCTCCATCGCAGTCTTTAACACTGGTAGCATGCCGCGACAGCGTGGACGTGAACCGTATGTGCAGTTGACGGACTTTGAGCGAGGGCGTATAGTGGGCATGCGGGAGGCCGGGTGGACGTACCGCCGAATTGCTCAACACGTGGGGCGTGAGGTCTCCACAGTACATCGATGTTGTCGCCAGTGGTCGGCGGAAGGTGCACGTGCCCGTTGACATGGGACCGGACCGCAGCGACGCACGGATGCACGCCAAGACCGTAGGATCCTACGCAGTGCCGTAGGGGACCGCACCGCCACTTCCCAGTAAATTAGGGACACTGTTGCTCCTGGGGTATCGGCGAGGACCATTCGCAACCGTCTCCATGAAGCTGGGCTACGGTCCCGCACACCGTTAGGCCGTCTTCCGCTCACGCCCCAACATCGTGCAGCCCGCCTCCAGTGTGGTGTCGCGACAGGCGTGAATGGAGGGACGAATGGAGACGTGTCGTCTTCAGCGATGAGAGTCACTTCTGCCTTGGTGCCAATGATGGTCGTATGCGTGTTTGGCGCCGTGCAGGTGAGCGCCACAATCAGGACTGCATACGACCGAGGCACACAGGGCCAACACCCGGCATCATGGTGTGGGGAGCGATCTCCTACACTGGCCGTACACCACTGGTGATCGTCGAGGGGACACTGAATAGTGCACGGTACATCCAAACCGTCATCGAACCCATCGTTCTACCATTCCTAGACCGGCAAGGGAACTTGCTGTTCCAACAGGACAATGCACGTCCGCATGTATCCCGTGCCACCCAACGTGCTCTAGAAGGTGTAAGTCAACTACCCTGGCCAGCAAGATCTCCGGATCTGTCCCCCATTGAGCATGTTTGGGACTGGATGAAGCGTCGTCTCACGCGGTCTGCACGTCCAGCACGAACGCTGGTCCAACTGAGGCGCCAGGTGGAAATGGCATGGCAAGCCGTTCCACAGAACTACATCCAGCATCTCTACGATCGTCTCCATGGGAGAATAGCAGCCTGCATTGCTGCGAAAGGTGGATATACACTGTACTAGTGCCGACATTGTGCATGCTCTGTTGCCTGTGTATGTGCCTGTGGTTCTGTCAGTGTGATCATGTGATGTATCTGACCCCAGGAATGTGTCAATAAAGTTTCCCCTTCCTGGGACAATGAATTCACGGTGTTCTTATTTCAATTTCCAGGAGTGTATATATATGGATATTTTGTCTTTTATAGTTCATGCTCTTAAAAATTTCTTTCCCTACATCCAACATCTTTAATTTATATGTGGTTGGATTAGAATGACTAAAATCTCCAGTTTCTGTAGAAAAATTGGCTGTGTAAACTTTCTCAAAAATTCCTTTCAGTTTACTTTATTGCCATCATTACATTTAGGTTTAGCGTTAAATTCAATAAGAGCTGACTTATAATTATTCTCATTAACTCCTGTTGTGTTGATTTTTATTGTTAATGTTTTGTATTAACATATTTGTGAACCAATTTTTCATCTAGTTAATTCCATCTATAATTTTTTTGTAAGTCAAATTTTTCCTCATCTTATTTTCAGTGTTCTATAAAATCTTTCTACAACAGATGCTTTTAATTCAGTAAACATGAGTATTTTTTTTATAAGTCCTTGAAAATCTTTTTTGTAGAATTCTCTATCATTAACTGTTGATAAATTTCTTAGTGTTCTCAAACGCATCAACTCCATTTTTAGTAGTTATCTTTAACTGGAATGGCCCTAGCAACTTTTGAAAATACATTGATTACAGTTAATAAATATTTATATACATAATTTATTTTTTTGTTTCTTTCAAGTTGCCAGAATCCATTTCTAACAGATCAGCTTGCAATATGTCATCTACACCTATAGATATAACATTTCCCTTTCAAATTTTTTTCTGATTCAATTATGTAATTCATTAATTATTTCTTCATAAATATTAAAAGGGGTGAACGAATCAGTTACCCCTTCACATACAAATTTTTTAACAAATTTACTATTTTTAGTTTTATATAATGTGCAAACACCTTCAGTGTTTGTCTTCCATTTTTTGTTGTTACTCTGTGACGATTATGTGTTTGAGTAAAGTCTCTGCACTTCAAGCACCACATATGCTTTCCATTTGTATAAATAAAAAATTTAATAAATTTTAATTAGTTCAACAAATATAATTAACTTTACAACTATTGGTACAGATGCAACACAATCTTTTAACCTTATAGTTAGAAACTTTGATTTGTGTACATTACTGATTGATTACTATTATTTACTTCATATAGCTTACCAGATATATTTACTGTAATATCGAAATCACCCAGTCTCAAATCTTTGTTCATCTTCTTACCAACATCAATAATTCCTTTAAGCCTGAAATCATATTCCCAATTGTTCAGTTTTTGATTGCCTCTAATAATAAAAATATATTCAATTACTTGTATATCATCTACTATATTTTCCACTTTATTGATCCTATCTATATGACATATAAGAGCTGCATATATACTTTTCACCTTTTCATCAAGTTGTGTAAAAGTGATCTTAATGAATCTGTGTAACTTTTTCATTATGATGCTTTGTAGGGACATAATTACTGAATGGTGTTAAGATACTTGAGTGCACAGCTTTGATAACAAGATTGGTTAATTCATGTTCTAAATATTATTTTGTAACTGCATCATAACGATTTGCAGGCTCTTTTACATGTACAAATTTCTACATTGAAAATCAGTATAACCTTTAAAAATCATACTTTATTCTTTCTAAAATTGTTTAATTAAGCTATCTATTTATGGATCAATGTTGTCTGATACAATAAGTACTTCTTCTATTTTTGATTCAAAGATTTTAATTCGACAGATTTTATTTTGATATGTCTTAATTTTTTTCAGCATTCGGCCTGGTTAGTTTATTTTCAAAAGTGTACATTTAATATATTCAAAGTTTTATTAAAGTGATAATTATCTGATATCAGTTTTAAAACAAATATACACAAATGGCCACAATTCACTTCATTAAAATTTTGTATTCATTGTCTGTTATAGTGCAAATCACTAATGTTGTTGTTGTGGTTGTAAGTAGGCTGTTTAGGTTTTCTTATTGGCAACGTTTCGTAGCGCTCTGTATGAAAATCACTGGCTGTGCTGTGTGCAGTCTGTGGTTAGTTTGCATTGTTGTCTGCCATTGTAGTGTTGGGCAGCTGGATGTTAACAGCGCGTAGCGTTGCGCAGTTGGAGGTGAGCCGCCAGCAGTGGTGGATGTGGGAAATGAGATGGCGGATTTATGAGTACAGAATGGATGTCATGACTATTAAGATAAATACATTGTTTGTTCTCTATTAAAATCTTTCATTTGCTAACTATGCCTATCAGTAGTTAGTGCCTTCCGTAGTTTGAATCTTTTATTTTGCTGGCAGTAGTGGCGCTTGCCGTATTGCAGTAGTTCGAGTAACGAAGATTTTTGTGAGGTAAATGATTTGTGGAAGGTATAGGTTAATGTTAGTCAGGGCCATTCTTTTGTAGGGATTATTGACCCTCTATATGTTTGTGTACCCTTGTGTATTTGTGTTTTTCCTGTCTTTCTGTGTTTAGCTGATGAGAGCTATGTTGAAGAATTTCTCTGATAATATGTTATTTTCTTTGTAAAGATGTTTAGACATTATTTATTCTGTTTTGTTTTAATGCTCATGTGTGAAGATGATGTTTCAAAAGTTATTCTGATCTTTTATGTATGTACTCATGTCATAATTCCTGTAACACTGATGTATATGTATATTTCTATTCTTTTGTAAAGCCTGTACTACTACAAATGTTATCTGTATTGTTATGTTCTTTAATGATGTATTTTGTACCTTTGTTATTGTATTATCATGTTATAAAATTGTAATTGACACCAGTTCATCATATTATTAACTTGTAAGTTACATTTCACTGCACACGTTTCTGTTGGTCATAGTATATGGACAATATGTGAGAAGTAGGGACTGTTAGTGTTTGCAGGTGTGTTAATAATTCAGCAAGGGACTGGATAACAGCATTGCTGGTTCTAAGGACAATTCCAAAAAGTTTGTGAGTGCACAAGTAGTGGTTATGGACTTGCTATATTATCCACAAGACTCTTCAATGGTGATTGTGCACCTGCACAGTCACAACAGATGGCTGCTGGCTATCTCTACAAGGACTACAGTGGGTCTACACCTTTGTTGACTCACCAGTACCATTATTTCTACAAGGACTGCAGTGGGTCTGCACCTCTGGTGGCCCACCAACACCGTAATCTCTACTGGGACTACAGTGGGTCTGCTCTGTGATGACCTACCTACCAATCTTCTTCAAAACGTCGAATGACTCTGCTGTGGGTTTGCTCTGTTGTGGCCCATTACCTGTCACCATGTCAAGAGTCAGCACTGTCTTTCCGTTGGAAGGACAACACTACTTCTTCAAGACTGCATGGAAATCCACTACTTCCGTGTGCATTGTCTTTTACTGCTCAGACTTTGAGAAAAGAAACGGCAGTTTTACTGTGATGAATGCTCAGGACTGTCTTTATGGACTGTGAGAAAATGTTAGCTTTTGACCAACATTGTATTAATAAGTGTGTGCATTTGATTTCTTTGTTATTGAAATTATGAAAAATTTTATCAAATCACTATTGGCCACTGCCCAAAACAATTTGTAAAATTTTTTGTGGGGAGCATGGGGGCTATGTAAGTAGGCTGTTTAGGTTTTCTTATTGGCAACGTTTCGTAGCGCTCTGTATGAAAATCACTGGCTGTGCTGTGTGCAGTCTGTGGTTAGTTTGCATTGTTGTCTGCCATTGTAGTGTTGGGCAGCTGGATGTTAACAGCGCGTAGCGTTGCGCAGTTGGAGGTGCGCTGCCAGCAGTGGTGGATGTGGGAAATGAGATGGCGGATTTTTGAGTACAGAATGGATGTCATGACTATTAAGATAAATACATTGTTTGTTCTCTATTAAAATCTTTCATTTGCTAACTATGCCTATCAGTAGTTAGTGCCTTCCGTAGTTTGAATCTTTTATTTAGCTGGCAGTAGTGGCGCTCGCCGTATTGCAGTAGTTCGAGTAACGAAGATTTTTGTGAGGTAAGTGATTTGTGGAAGGTATAGGTTAATGTTAGTCAGGGCCATTCTTTTGTAGGGATTATTGAAAGTCAGATTGCCTTGCGCTAAAAAATATTGCATGTCAGTTTAAGCACAGTCATGTATAATTTTTCAAAGGGGACGTTTCATGGTCTTCAGTCCTGAGACTGGATTGATGCAGCTCTCCATGCTACTCTACCCTGTGCAAGCTTCTTCATCTCCCACTACCCACTGCAACCTACATCCTTCTCAATATGTTTAGTGTATTCATCTCTTGGTCTCCCTCTACGATTTTTACCCTCCACGTTGCCCTCCAATATTAAATTGGTGATCTCTTGATGCCTCAGAATATACCCCACCAACCGATCCCTTCTTCTAGTCAAGTTGTGCAAAAATTTATCTTCTCTCCAATTCTATTCAATACCTCCTCATTAGTTATGTGATTTACTCATCTAATCTTCAGCATTCTTCTGTAGCAACACATTACGAAAGCTTCTATTCTCTTCTTGTCTAAACTATTTATTGTCCACGTTTCACTTCCATACATGGCTACACTCCATACTAATACTTTCACAAACGACTTCCTGACACTTAAATCTATACTCAATGTTAACAAATTTCTCTTCTTCAGAAACTCTTTCCTTGCCATTGCCAGTCTATATTTTATATCCTCTCTACTTCGACCATCATCAATTATTTTGCTCCCCAAAGAGCAAAATTCATTTACTACTTTAATCCCGTCGTTTCCTAATCTAATCCCCACAGCATTATCTGATTTAATTCGACTACATTCCATTATCCTCGTTTGGCTTTTGTTGATGTTCATCTTATATCCTCCTTTCAAGACACTGTCCATTCTGTTCAGCTGCTCTTCAAGGTCTTTTGCTGTCTCTGACAGAATTACAATGCCATCGGCGAACCTCAAAGTTTTTATTTCTTCTCCATGGATTTTAATTCCTACTCCGAATTTTTCTTTTGTTTCCTTTACTGCTCACTTGGTATACAGATTGAATAACATCGGGGATAGGCTACAACCCTGTCGCACTCCCTTGCCAACCACTGCTTCCCTTTCATGCCCCTCGACTCTGATAACTCCCGTCTGGTTTAACACCAAGTTATTTAATCACTTCTTTAGTAACATTTCCTCCAGATGAATCAATCACGATTTTTTTATCTTTATTCTTATAATAACAGATCCAATGTGAGCCAGCATGATGAAGTGTATCTAAATTCAATATTCCAGATTCTCTTCGATGGTTAGGTACTTCATCAGACATGAAAACAACACGAAAATATTTGATTTTTAGTTGTTTAGCAAGTTTTTCTATAACAGAATTACTTAATGGATTGGGATGTACATGTATTATTTTTTTTCATTTTTTATTCCAGTACCAGATTTTTCTCCACTTCTGAATTATGTTTGTCTTGTTCTTCTAATTCTGTACAACTTTTACTGCTTTTGCAATACCAGCTGCTCTACCAGCTAGTGAATCAGCATTTGCCAGATATGGTAATGCTGCTAATACGTAATATAGCAGAAAACGCAAAAAGACCGTACAGTCGTATTTTCTGTTTACGTTCTGCTGCAGCAAATCTATAGAATTTCGTTTAGTTGTTCCTTGCTCTCTCCAGCAATTTAACTTAGCCTACCTCTTCATTATTTAACTAGCATTTCCGGAAAGTAACGTAAAGTTTAACTTGTTGTTTCCGAAACTTTGCACTTTTGTTTTTGTTTACACACAGTTGCGTATAGGCCAAATTTGTGTAACCATATTTTCGTGTTTATCTGTAATTTAACTGACTTATTCTTAATAAATTATTACGTTTATCATGAGTGAAAAGTGCTTGACTTGCCGTAGAATTGTTAGGTCGGGGCTTTGGTGTGATGGGTGCTGTAGTTTTTCCATGTGGGTGACTGTAGTGGCGTGGGAATAGGGGAAGTAAATGAGACTCATCAGTGGTTTTGTAGGATTTGTAGTAGAGATAGGAAGATACTGGAACAGGAGGGGAAAATTGCTGCCCTTCAGGCTGAGTTAGACAAGGCCAGGGGAGATCTTGACAGGTTAAGGAGGGAGAAGGGTAAAGAGAGGTGGGAAGTGGCAACAGGCAACAGGAGGAACAGGCCTAGAACTTTGTCTGACAGCTTTATGGTGAATGTGGAAAATAGATTTGACCTGTTGCTTCAGTTAGAAGCTGGTGAGCCTCAAGCAGTTACAGGTGTAGACAGGGCACAACAAACTTTCAGCAGCAAATTGAAAAGTAAGAATGTAGGGAAATCAGTAAAGAGAAAGAAAGTGTTGTTGTTAGGTAGTTCCCATGGAAGAGGTGTTGGCCAACTCTTGCAGGATGAACTAGGATCAGAATACCAGGTCACCAATTTTTTTAAACCTAGTGCTGGTCTGGAGCAGGTGACAGAGCATTTAGGATCACTTTGCAAAGATTTCACTAAGGAAGACACCGTGGTTATAGTGGGTGGGGCAGGTAACAGTATTGACAGAGATCCTGGGTACAGCATAGAGTGTGACCTGGCGAAGATTGCATCGGCATCGAGGCATACCAGTGTTGAGTTTGTATCTGTTCTTGGGCGCCATGACCGACCTCATTTGAACTCTTCTGTCAAGAGAGTTAATTTGGAGCTGGAACGGCTGGTCATGTCGGGTGCGGGGTCACACATTGGTGTGGTTCATGTTGATTCTATCAGTAGGTGGGATTATACTAGGCATGGCCTTCACCTCAACAGGAAGGGGAAGGGTAAATTGGCTGGGGAAATAGCAGGAAAGTTAAAGGGGGGAGGCACTGTCATGAGTGGTAAAATACCAGTGGTTATAGGATTCAGAAAAGACCCTTTTTTAGGGTAGGGAGGACAGAAAGAAAACAAATTTTAAGAGAGGTTAGAACTGAGACAAACCTTCAGTTTGAGAAAGAAATCAAAAAACATAATTCCAGCTTATTACATCAACATAAACAGCCATTGGTTAAGAATTTTCAACTGTCAGCAGATATTTTAACTCCACCCAATTTTAACTCAGTCAATGTGAAATGTCAGCTATCTTTATTGCATCAAAATATTCGAGGACTGAGAAATAAAATTAATGAATTAACTATCTGCATAGATGAATTAGAGTCTTCAAACCCAGCTGACATAATCTGCCTCTCTGAACATCATGTGACCACTGGTATAGAACTTTTAAGTGTTACAGGGTTTAGGTTAGCATCTCACTTTTGTAGATCAGAAATGGAGAAAGGAGGAGTTGCCACATTCATCAGGAACTGTCATAAATTTAAGAACATAGACATTCGTAAATTTTGCCTAGAACAGCATATGGAAGCATGTGCAACAGAATTAGATTTTCACAAAAAATCTTTCATAATATTAAGTGTATATCGAGCACCTGCAGGTAACTTTAATCTGTTTGTAAACCACCTTGAAGCTGTACTGGCCCATTTAACAACCAAAAACAAAGAAATAGTGGTTGCTGGTGATTTCAATGTAGATTTCCTTAAAGACTCTCCCAATAACAACGTATTTGAGTTAGTAACACTATCATTCATCTTAATTCCCACTGTAAATTTCCCCACTAGGGTAGCCAATTGCTCACAAACAGCCATTGATAATACCTTTATAGAAAAGTCCAATGAACAAAATTATATTACAAAACCAATAGTCAATGGCCTCTCAGACCATGACATGCAGTTCCTTCTGTTAAATGTTAATACTGAACAGGATATAAAATCTGTTAAATCTGAGCTCAAGAGGGTAATCAGTAAGCCAAAAATTGATTATTTTAGGACACTCCTCAGAGACATTCACTGGACTGATGTTTACAGTGCTCATGGCATGAATGAAAAATATAACATTTTTGCTAATAAAGTGCTTACCTTATTTGAACACTGCTTTCCCCCAAAACTTACCAAGGTTAGAGCAAAGTCTACAAAGAAGCCATGGATTACTCGAGGAATAGGGGTATCTTGTAAAACAAAAAGAAAACTGTATCTGTCAATCCGAAACATTTCCAATGTTGATGCTATAGCACATTATAAGAAATACTGCAAAATATTAAAGACTGTAATACGGATGTCAAAGCAAATATATTACAAGGAAAAGATAGTCATATCAGATAACAAAATAAAGCCAATATGGGATATAGCGAAGGAGGAGACTGGTAGAACCAGACATGCAGAGGAACAAATAGCATTAAGAGTAAATGATACATTGGTGACAGATGTGTATAGTGTTGCAGAACTTTTTAACAAACATTTTATAATTGTTACTGAAAAGATGGGGTTGTCAGGTTCGGTAGATGCTGCTATGGATTACCTTAGACCAGACATTTCGAGTAACTTCCATAATATGAATTTGACCCTCACTACCCGAACAGAAATAATGTCCATCATAAAATCTTTAAAATAAAAAACATCTAGTGGGTATGATGAAATATCAACAAAGTTAATTAAAGAATGTGATTCTGAGCTAAGTAACATATTAAGCTATCTGTGTAACCAGTCGTTTATCAGTGGAATATTTCCTGAGTGGCTGAAATATGCTGAAGTTAAGCCACTGTTTAAGAAGGGAGATAAAGAAATAGCATCAAATTTCCGTCCAATTTCACTGTTGCCAGCATTCTCAAAAATTTTCGAAAAAGTAATGTACAGTCGTCTTTATAACCATCTTATCTCAAATAACATACTGTCAAAGTCACAGTTTGGATTTCTAAAAGGTTCTGACATTGAGAAGGCTATCTACACTTACAGTGAAAATGTGCTTAATTCATTAGACAAAAAATTGCAGGCAACTGGTATATTTTGTGATCTGTCAAAGGCATTTGACTGTGTAAATCACAATATCCTTTTAAGTAAACTAGAATATTATAGTGTAACAGGAAATGCTGCAAAATGTTTCAAATCTTATATCTCTGGCAGGAAACAAAGGGTGTTATTAGGAAAGAGACATGTATCAAGCTATCAGGCATCATCCAACTGGGAACTAATTACATGTGGGGTCCCACAAGGTTCCATTTTGGGGCCCTTACTTTTTCTTGTGTATATCAATGACCTTTCATCAGTAACATTACCAGATGCCAAGTTTGTTTTGTTTGCTGATGATACAAACATTGCAATAAATAGCAAATCAAGTGTAGTCTTAGAAAGATCAGCCAATAAAATATTTGTGGACATTAATCACTGATTCCTAGCCAATTCTTTGTCACTAAACTTTGAAAAAACACACTACATGCAGTTCAGAACTTGTAAGGGGTGTCCCAAGAGTATATGTCTAACATACAATGACAAGAAGATAGAAGAAGTGGACAGTGTTAAATTCTTGGGATTACAGCTTGATAATAAATTCAACTGGGAGGAGCACACCACAGAACTGCTGAAGCGTCTTAACAAATCTCTGTTTGCAATGCGAATTTTGTCAGACATAGGGGATATAAAAATGAAAAAGCTGGCATACTATGCTTACTTTCATTCCATAATGTCATATGGGATTATTTTTTGGGGTAATTCATCAAGCCAAGCTAAAGTTTTCCGGGCACAAAAACGTGCAGTAAGAATTATATGTGGTGTGAACTCAAGAACATCCTGCAGAAGCCTGTTTAGGGAACTAGGGATACTGACTGCAGCTTCCCAATATATTTATTCCTTAATGAAATTTGTCATTAAAAATATATCACTTTTTCAAACCAACAGCTCAATTCATGGAATCAATACTAGAAATAAGAATAATCTTTACAAGGATTTAAAGTCACTTAGTCTTGTACAAAAAGGTGTGCATTATTCAGGAACACACATTGCCAGCAGCCATAAAAAGCTTAACAACCAATGAAATTCAGTTTAAGAGAAGCCTAAAGGATTTATTGGTGGCCAACTCCTTCTACTCTATTGATGAATTTCTTAGTAAAACCAACTGATTTGTATATAAGTACAACATAACTTCTGCACAATTTCAGTGCAGTAATGTGTTCACTGAAAATTTGTGTGTGTGTGTGTGTGTGTGTGTGTGTGTGTGTGTGTGTGTGTAAGTATAATCTAACTTCTGCACCATTTCAGTGCAGTAATGTGTTCATTGTAAATAAGTATTACAGTAGTTGTATTACATGTTTATTACCTTATAAATAAATAAAAAACTTTTTTATTTTAAATTCAGTGCATTAGTATTTGTAAAATGACTCTTAGTGTTCATTAAAAAATGACGAACATTCCACTTGGGACCTGTGGAATGGTACATTAGCTTATTTGTTTTAGTTGTAGATATTTGTCATGTGTTGTTGTTTTTCTGACATGTTCCACATCCTGGAGGACCTCCTCACTACGGATCAATTGGAATGAAAGTAAATCTAATCTAATCTAATCTAATGAAGGAAGAAATCCCTCCTTCATAATTTCTTAATGCTGTACCTTCTTTCTTTTTTGTTAGGTATTCAATAATTTTTGTAGAACAGATATACCTAATGTTACAAGTAAATTACCAACAGTTTTTAACCTCTCCTTCTTTTTTTGCATCAGTAAAAAAATTATCAATACTATTTAACTGCTATTTAACTGCTCAATACTATTTAACTGCTCATTATTGATTTCATGTATATAACTAAAAATTTGTACAAGGATTAGCATTTTTATAGTCCACAACCATTATCATCAAGATCCAAGCCCAAACCTAATTTTCTCTTTCCATACATTATTTGTCTAATTGATGTAGAGGCTACTTTTCTCCAGTTGATGCATAAGAAGAATGTATTCTTTCTTTTGCAGCTAACTGATGTTTTTATCTGTGTCATCTCTTTTCTCTAAATCTTTATTATCTCTATATTCAACATGATGTTTTCCCAAGCTTCATCTAGGGGAATTTATTCCTTAATCCCCTCTATCTAATCTACTCTTGTCTCTGGACCATAAAATCTGTAGCAAGATAAATGCATTTCAAAAGGTAATTTATTTATTAATGTGCTATAACTTTCACTTTGGCAGAACGTGTGAGGCAAGTTATTCAAAATCTAATCAAATATGGAATTCCTTTTGGATTGCTGATAATAAAATCACTTAAATTTATTTGCTAACATTTGCATTTATTCCCACTTTTTCATTATGATAATTTTTATTCCAGCTAATTCTCCTCCACAAATAATTGCTCATCTATCGATTAAATCTCTAACATCATTCATCTAAATATATTCAGCTGGTTCTTCTGTATATTTTTAAGCCTTAATCTTTTTTGCCTCTGAAAAATCTTAACTTGAAAGTAGTTGTCTCAGTTATGGAAAAATCCTCAGCACTTTCGTTTATCAAATGTTTGTATTTCTTACCTTTACTCGATCTGATTTTATTTGGATTAGTATCAGAATATAATGCTCCTGAACTGAATAATATATCTTCATAAGGTGATAAATCAACAGCATCAAATTTGCACCTACATCATCCATAGTAATGTGTTTTTTTCAGTAAGAGATTCATTAATCCATCTGTACCTTCCCATTCTTTTCCACCAAAAGCTAATTTACCTTCCTCAAATCATACAGGTAAATTACCAACATATTTAAACATACCAACAGGTTTCAGTCTAAAACCTCTCTCTTATTATATTTAATATGCTTAAATATTCTTTCCTTATATTTTTTAAATTTCAACAACATTTTGAACTATCGTTTTTCAGTGTTTAATCTCATCGTCATGTTTACCCAACATATTCTGTATTTCTCTTTCAGTTAATGTATAATCATACTTATTAGGATGATCATCAGACCATTCATACTTTGGACTTCTGTATCCTGGTACATCTCCAGAATCCTCTAAATGTCTATGAGGATATGGAACCATTTCCATTTTCAACCTATTTTCTTCAATAGGTTTTGGTACATTATAACCTAAACCTTTTCGATTTCTTCTTCACTTTTTCAATTGCATCAATAACAGGTGAACTTCTTTATATTTTTCACATCTGCTCCTCGTTGTTTTACCAAAACTTGAATTGTCCTAGCACATCTTGAATTTCTTCTACTCTTTTTAGCTTTTTTACCAACCTCTCGATCATACTTCGAAAAAGTTTGCTTAAGATAAAAAACATTAATTAAATTTATTTTTATGTATAGATTTATAAAAATTAATAAGGTAATGCATTGTGTTTTTATGTGTATCAGTTAATAGCAACCACATGTTTCTGGCAACATTTAGCTTCTTTGTTAGCCCATGAGCAATTAATATGATGTTGACCAAATTTTTCTAATTTTTCATATTCTATTTTACAGTTCTTTAAGTTCATTTATATGTTCAAGTAAAATATCTTCATTGCAGCTAATAGATAATCAATATCATCTCTTAAAGAATAGCGAAATCTTTTATATGATATCTACATTTTCTCTCATTGGGTTTTTTACTCGTATCTACTGCAAAAAATCAAAACTGATCATTCCAAGATTTATTACACTTTTTTTAAAGCATCAAATTTTAAATCAGCACCATCAAACTCATGATAAATATTATTCAAATTTGTGTTATTTTGTCTAAAATATTTAAAATATTATTTCATTCCTTGCTATTTGTTTTGGTATTTGTAATGCACTTGAGCTACATAAAGACAATCCATTCCTTTACCTCTTCATCTAGTAAAACATCCTCTAATTATGTCTTGATTTTCAATAATGAAATCATTGAATACTACAAGTGAATTATCTTGGCATTAATCTAGTGGTATAATTTCACCATTGTTTTCATTAAACATAGTAATTGTCTCATTATTTTTATCTTCAACTTTTTACATATTTTTATACATTCTTGATGTTTTAGTTGATCTAAACTTTTTGAATAAATATACAAGTGGTTTATGTTATTCAAATGTAACCATACTGCAGCTAGACAATAAGCATCAATCATTAATGGTGTTTTTACACATCCACTTGGTCCTATTTTTTGCACATCAAATATAATTTGGTGAAAGCTTACCATGTTTATTTTTCTCTCTTCTCTGGCTTTATTATTTTTGGTTCCCTATCAGTTTTCATTTAATGAAACAAATATAACTACTATTAAATGAGTAACTATTTCAATTGAGTGGTAAGTTACCTGTTGTCAAAGAAAGAAGATTGACTACACCTATATGAGAAGGTTATAACAATGTTGAACTAGATGGCTTTTATAGAACATTTCTAGCTCTAAATATTACACAAAAATAATCAATTACATTGAGATGGGGAAATGATAGAAATTGCTGTTGGCCAGTAGAGTTTGAAAAGCTTGGAAAAATTTATTCACTGAAAAAAGCCTAAAATGCACATTAAAGCAGATAAAATTTCAATCTGAATTATTATTGAGTGTGATGCTAAATTATATGTGATAGAAAAGATATTATTGTAAGTGTGCTTTTATTTAGTGGTCAAACTATTGAAAGTAATGAAAACACAGTTGCTAAATATTCCTAAATTTATTCCTTTTGAACTAATCAACATAAATTTTAATCAAGTTGATGGAATGTTTGTGAAACATACTGACTATTTTCACTGAGAAACTAATGTTATTGCTTCATTCAAGACTAATGATGAATTTGGTGGATGAATAATAGTGTCGGAAGTTCCATGCGGCTTTTCGCAGATGATGCTGTAGTATACAGAGAAGTTGCAGCATTAGAAAATTGTAGCGAAATGCAGGAAGACCTGCAGCGGATAGGCACTTGGTGCAGGGAGTGGCAACTGACCCTTAACATAGACAAATGTAATGTATTGTGAATACATAGAAAGAAGGATCCTTTATTGTATGATTATATGATAGTGGAACAAACACTGGTAGCAGTTACTTCTGTAAAATATCTGGGAGTATGCGTGCAGAACGATTTGAAGTGGAATGATCATATAAAATTAATTGTTGGTAAGGCGGGTACCAGGTTCAGATTCATTGGGAGAGTCCTTAGAAAATGTAGTCCATCAACAAAGGAGGTGGCTTACAAAACACTCGTTTGACCTATACTTGAGTATTGCTTATCAGTGTGGGATCCGTACCAGATCGGGTTGACGGAGGAGATAGAGAAGATCCAAAGAAGAGCGGCGCGTTTCGTCACAGGGTTATTTGGTAACCGTGATAGCATTACGGAGATGTTTAACAAACTCAAGTGGCAGACTCAGCAAGAGAGGCGCTCTGCATCGCGGTGTAGCTTGCTCGCAAGGTTTCGAGAGGGTGCGTTTCTGGATGAGGTATCGAATATATTGCTTCCCCCTACTTATACCTCCCGAGGAAATCACGAATGTAAAATTAGAGAGATTAGAGCGCGCACAGAGGCTTTCAGACAGTCGTTCTTCCCGCGAACCATACGTGACTGGAACAGGAAAGGGAGGTAATGACAGTGGCACATAAAGTGCCCTCCGCCACACACCGTTGGGTGGCTTGCGGAGTATAAATGTAGATGTAGATGTAGATGTAGATGTATAATAATTCATGAACCACATTATTCTGTATGTATTCCAATTTTTGATATCATACTTGGCTTATACCTGGCTTTTTATCTTTAATTAATAAGAACAAAATAGAGAGTTGTCAGTTCTACTCACTACCAGTGAATGAGTAATCAAAAAATAATGTAAATAACCTAAAAAGGATACCGGATTTAACATAAACATAGGAGATGCCTTCATGCTAGTCATGCTCTGTTGTACATGAGCTTCAGTATTATTGGAGCTGATGGTACAGATTATCCAACTTACTTTTGGAAAATCTATAGATAATTAACTTATTATGTAGCAAAGCTACTTGATTTCATATCCATAAAGAAAGGAAACAAGATTATGTCTACAATTGAGCATCCTTGTATTTCATCATCAGCTTTGTTGTATTTGACTTCATCTCTTAATGATAAAATAAGTATCAAACGACATAGTTATAAATGGTAAAGAGTAAAAACTGAAGGGCTTTATCCACTGAATATATTTGGTGATTTCTTTAGGGACTATACAGCAATTTTATGGGAAGGGGATCTTACTATAATTTCCACTTAGAGTTCCAGTACTCAAGATGCACTTCTTAGATGGCATGACTACATGGAAGCTCGAGTTGAATTAAAAGGTACACTTACAAAAAAAGGCAAAATTGTAGAAAAATCTATGGCAATTCGTGTACCTGTTAAATATAGACCAAATTCAAAGCTTGGTCAACAAGAAAGAAAAATCCTATAATTTCAATATCTTTCTATGAACTACAAACTGAGTCATTTGTTGGTTTAGGTACCAACAAAACGTTTGAGCTACATCTGATAAATTGCTACAAGTCAAAAGAATCTGGTATGCCTTATTTTATTTTTGTTGTCTTCCAAACTAAGCAAAAAAATAAGCAGTTGGCTGATTCATCACTATAGGAACATGTAAAGCTGTATAATCTAGATTTTAAAAGCAGAAGAAACAAAATATTTCCTCAAGATGTGTGGAATAGAGACCCCACCAGATAATTATTGAAAACTTATGATGCTCTTCTCGATTTTAAATGAGTTAATCAACTGAAAGGAGATGGTGATATAAATGCTTAAAATTTTAAAACAAATTATCCTATGTATGTGGTTAATATGACACATAGAAAAAATATTGTTTCAAATCAAAAGACAAAGATGAAACTGATGAGTACATTTAAAGATAAGCTACCAAAACACATACTACTCTATGTAATCATGTATGGCAAGAAAAATTTGACATTAGATTCTAAACACAAAACACTTACTGAAAACTTTTAATTAGTAGATGATATCCGATTTTATTCATCATATTTCTTCTGTATGACCCTTCACATTTAGATTATGTTATTATTTTGAATGTTTAAAATCGATTAATATTTAACTGAGAAATTAACAAAAATGGATCTATTAGGCAGCCTCTGTTTCTGGGTGCTGGGTGGAGGGAGATATTGCGTAACTCCTGCCTCTAGAGGACCTTGTGGCTGAATGAATTAGAGATGGTGAGTAAAAAGTATTTATTTCGATCTAGCATGCCAGAAGACTGCTCCATGTTATCAAACCACTATTTCCTGGATGGCTTTATCTGCCATAGCTGGTTCAGGAAACCACCAATAGATGTCTCGTTTTTTTGTTTTCAAATGCTCTTCATTAATCAAATGGCAACTATAGATACGATTTGTGAATAGTATTTCCTTGCCCTACAGGGTGTAGCTGAATAACTATAGGATTGGTCCACCTGGCAAATACTATTGTTATTTGCCACTGTCATCCACTGCTAAAACATATCTAGAAGAAGATGAAGGCATCCCCAATCAGCAGCTCTACCATCTACACAAGTTGTTGGCAAGTCGTTGCCAGAAGAAGAAGATTGGTAGATGATGGTTAAAATCAAGATGCAGTCCAACGGCAGCATTCACCAAAAAAAAAAAAAGAAAAATACAGTGGGGTGAAATGAAATAATGAGAGTATCATCAGAAAAGAACCGCTGGATTTCCTTCAAATAGTGCTGAAAGGTTTTGCTGTTGAAAAATAATTTAAATTTTGTTGACTGCATATTAAGTAATAAATAATAATGGGATTCATGATTTTGAATTTTTCTAAGTTTTGTCTCAAATTATCTTCTTCAAATTAATTACAGTGTTTTCAGAATGCCCATTGTTTCCAAATACAATTTTATTTCATGGTATAGAGATTTTTGTAGTGCATTCAACGTTGGTTTGGATTTTTATATATGGTAGTAAGTGGGCATGTTAAGCACACTAGGCATGTTTTTAGTGCACAAACGTTTTTAATAATTAATTAAATAATTGTATTGCATTGTATTTTATTATATTTATAAATTTTTTTAATACAGACCTCTTTATAAATATAATGTATTATAATATACAAATATAACGTGTTTAATTTAGTTAATTTTTATAATAGAATGCAATTAATTTCATTAATTTGTAAAAAAAAAGGTTGTGCATTAAAAAGATGCCTAGTGAGCTCAGGGTACTCATTTACTACCGATAAAGGTACCCGTACTGCAGATGCAACCACAAAGGAGGGATATCTGCAACAGTCTGGATGAATGATTGATCTGGCCTTGCAACATCAACTGAAATGGCCTTGCTATACTGATACTGCAAACAGTTGGAACCAAAGGGAAACTACAGGAAGTAAAACACTCTCCCAATAGGATATCTGTGTCGAGACTAATCACCAAAGACAAACCTGGCGCTCTATAGATCATGTCGGGCAATGTTAGATGACTTTATTGGGAAGGTGGGTTAGAAAATTTAAAAAGGGAACTGAATAGATTGAAGTTAAATATAATCAGACTTCGTGAAGTAGGTGTCAGAATCAACAGGATTTCTGGTCAAGTGAGTACAGGGTTATATAATAAATACAAAAGTAGTAAAGGCATGGTTTAGTGAATGCATTACAGCAGCGAAGACAAAACAGTAGTACAAGTTCATATGCCAAACAGCTTCACAGTTGATAAAGAGTGAGAACCTGTATGATGGGATAAAATAAATTATTCAGATTGTTAAGGGAGAAGAAAATTTAATTGTTGTTGGGCCTGGAATTCGCTAGTAGGAAAAATAAGAGTAGGAAAAGTGGTATGCAGATATGGACAGGGGAAAAAGAATGGAAGAGGAAGCCAAATACAGAATCTTGCACAGAATATAATTTAATCTTCGCTAACAGTTTAAGAGACAAGAACGAATATTGTATACACGAAACAGACCTGGAGACACTGACAGGTTTGAGATTGTTTACATAATGTTAGGACAGCGATTTTGAACCAGATTTTAAGCTGTCAGACATCCAGGGACAGATGTGGACTCTGATCTAAATTTATTGGTTGTGAACAGCACATCAAAAATGAAGACATTACAAATAGGTTTGAAATTAAGAGATGGGTCTGGGATAAGCAGAAAGGATCAGGGGCTGTTGACAGTTTTAGAGGGAGTATTAGACAATGAGTACAAGACAAATGAGTAGCTTTGAGAACTAAAATAGTGAAGCACCAGAGGATCAAATAGGGAAAACAACAAGGCCCATTATAATCCTTGGATATCACAGGAGATAATGAATTTAACTGACGTAAAATGGCAATAAAAATGCAGCAAATGACACAGGTGAAGAGCAATACACCCATCTAAAAATGAAATTAACAAAATGTTCAAAAGGGGTAAGATGGAATGGCTGGTCTAGAGGGGAAATACAAGTCTAAAGAAGCATGTATAACCATTGGAAAGATAGATGCCACCTACAGGGAAATTAAGGATGCCTTTAAAAATAAGAGAAGCAGTTGTACAAATATCAAGAGCTCAAATGGAAAACCAGTACTAAGAAGAAAAGGAAAGCTAAAAGGCAGAAGGAATATATATAGAGGGTCTATACCATGGAAATAAAATTGAAATCAGTATTATAGAATGCAAAAAGGAGGTATATGAGGATGATAGTGGACATACTACATTGTGAAAGAAATGATCAGAGCACTGGAATACCTACGTCAAACAAAGCCTTTGGAGTAAAGTAGAGTCCCTCAAAACTACTGATACCGTGCGGAGAACCAGCAATGACTTAACTATTCCACCTGGAGTGCACCATGTGTGAGACAGGGGAAATAACATCAGGCTTCAAGAAGAATGTAATAATTCCAATTCCAAAAGAAACAGGTGGTGACAGGTGTTAATATTAACGAACTGAAAGTTTAATAAATCTTGGTTGCAAAACACTGACACCAATTATTAATAGAAGACGGGAAAAACTGACAAATGCCACCGTTGGGGGAGGTCAGTATGTGTTCTATAGAAACGTAGGAATACACAAGGAAATACTGACTGTACGACATATTTTGGAAGATACGTTAAAGATAGGCAAACCTATATATATAACAATACTGACTGGAATAAACTCTTTAAAATTCTGAAGATATCAAGGGTAAAATACGGGGGTGGGGCGGGGGGTGGGGGGGGGGGAAGATTGTTACACAAGTTGTACAGAAACCAGATGGCTGTTGTAAGAGTCGAAGGGCATATAGGGGAAGCAATGGTGGAGAACGGAGTGAGACAGTGTTGCAGCCTGTTCCTGCTGTTGTTCAGTATATATACGGAGCGAGCAGTAAAGTAAATTAAGGAAAAATCTGTAGACGGTATTAAAGTTCAGGGAAAAGAAATAAAAAGTCTTCGAAGGCAGATGGTTCCTTTGTAAAGGACGAGGTCAATTTCCTACATTTCCCTAATTGAGCGTGTGCTCCGTCTCTAACGATCCATTTCTGGATTGTATGTTAAACCCTAATCATCCTTGTTTCCTATGCTGCAGTAGCTCATCCGTTATGCTGTTGCTCGTTCGATATTTATAACAACTGTGTTAGTTACACCATGGTTGTTTTTATGAATTAAAACGCTACTTAAGGACATTAACCCCATTTGACAGTATGTGCATCAAGAAGTATGTATTATGAAAGATTATTTTCTGCTTATTTGTTTTCACAGTCCTGCAGTATTTACGAAATGACAACTTTTCATTTTCGTTAAATTTATTTACTCACAACCTCCATTTCGGCTTGTTATGCCATTCTCATGCGATGCCTGAAAAAAAAATTGCTAAAGAGTCAGTTCAAATTTAAGCATACATTCTCTCCTCAAAATTTTATGTCAAAACCAAATAAATGATTAAAAAATTGTCAAATATGTGGGTATAAGCGTGAATTCATTCGCTGTATTGCACATTACTTACTTCATAATCGCTATTTGAATTAGATATAATTTCATAAACAAGAAGCGAAATCGTGCTGCAAACAAGATTACGTAAGAAGGACTAAATTAGAATACACTATTAGTGCTATTAGTGTCGCTGAATCTATGTCTTGTACTATCCTTCCCACTCTTTTCTAAGAAATATGGCTGTTTTAAAGCAAATGTTAGGTTTACAATTAAATAACGCAACGTATAACATAAAAAGTACTTAAAAATACCTCTGACTACAGATAAGACCTTTGGTAGGTGCAACCGAGTGGCTAAGACTCATCCCACAAGACTTCTCGCAAACGTCACAGGCTATATCGACTATCGATGCAGGAAGTGCCATATTCATTTTGGCATATTTAGCTGTTTTGTATTATAACTTGCAGTATACCGTTTCAAGGCAACAGCGGATTGAAAATTTTTGTTACAGACACCTCACTATTACCATTATGTCAGTTAATAACGCATCAATCATATAAACCTCCAAGAGGTACTGTAATAACCAAGGCAGGGGACAAAGGTAACATCTTCAAGCTCTAGTGTCATAGATCATATCCTGGTTTACAGGGCTGAAGCATGTGCATTCTCTAGACGCTAATGTCGTTTATTGCATCTTAGCATTGTTAACACGTTCTGGGACTTCTTATGAATGTAATACAAGTATGTTCTGCAATAGTCGATGTTATTTACCTTTCCGTCTGATTAGAGAACGAAGGATGAAATAAATATTTGGCTGTTTATTTCTGCATACGTGGTAGTTTTCAAGTGTGTGGTTAGGTAGGGTCCTAAGAGTACAGTTTAAATTGCTGCCTGTGAAACGAGGAGCAGTAACATTCATACTATCCCTTGTTAAAAGTTTTTATAATATTTAAACCCTAGTGTAAAGCAAAGATTATGAAGAGACAGATAGATACTTCACATGTTACAACCAATGGCGCTTCCGGTTGGTATACCTCTGCCGCTAACGACAGTTGTGAACTGTTACCCGTGCGAAAGGCCTGCATCAAACATTAAAGAAAGTCGCTAGCTAGCAGTTCCTGCAGTTGTCGATATTGCGTGCGATGTCAAAATGACGTCACGTTCGCAGGCAGTTTTATGAAATGGCCGTTACCCGCACTGAGCACATTCGTAGAATTTTAACTGACCAATGTCACACCTGGTGGACGCACGCGAATCTGAGAGTGCAGTAAGACGTGAATTCTATAGGAATTAATGTGTTCGAAACCTGCTCAAATCGCAATTGTGAGTAAACACATTTAATAGTAGTCTAGGTGGTAAATATTATTTCTAAAATATTGAAGACTTCATTAGATTATGTGGTCTACAGGTGATACAATCTGTCGTCTTTGCTTTTTGTTCTCTTGCACGATTGTAGTCGAATAACAAGTTTCTTACATGTTTTAATTAGCACGCCTTAGAATTTTTCTACCTGATACGTAACCATGCAGTTTGGAAAAATTGAGACCAACTGCCAGGACAGGTTCTTGGCAAATGTATGGCAGTGTCTCGTAATCTGCCAGTTTTGTTTAGTTAACTCTAGCCGAGATACGAATTAACAGCTATGCGGAGCGTGCAGTAGCGTAGTCATATGTATGCATTACGGGGTACACTATAAATTTCACAAACAATTTTTCCCCTCCTCTTTTTTTCTTTTTAGCTCCTGTCCTATCTCGAGGGCCTGCTACATTTTCTTAAACTCTAAATTTAATTCCGAAAAATTTGAGATGCTAATAGACAGTCAAAGGCGGCAGCTCTCCCCGCCCCTCCCCCCTCCCAACCCCTCCACCCCTCGTCCGCTTCAAGGGGGTTGTAAAATAGGGGATCGAAGTTATCTTTTATGCTGCCGGTGGTAATAACGAAGGCGGGGCCGGCGAGCGGGGAGAGGAAGCATCTCGGCGACGTAAAAATGCAAATCCGCGTCAAGAACGTTGTCAGCATCACGCGCTGACGTAGGGCCACCAGCGCCAACTTAATTAAGCGACGGCGGCGGGAGATTACGCCGGCCGTAAAGTGGACGCTAACCAGAGCTGACGGCGACCCGGCCGCGGCCTCGCGGCGTCGCGCCGCTGCAGCAGCTTATTAGGCGGCATCAAGCTTCACTAACCGTAACTCGCCCCCGGATTATTGTTATAGTTGTCGGGGGGGCAGAACCCGCTCGAAGCGGGTGCGCCGCCCCTCAGGACCCCGTATTAACTTAAAAGATCCGATCGTAAAAACAATTTTCCAGTATAACCGTAAATCTGGAGTGTGCCGCCGCGGTCCAGACATTTGCCGGACGTGTAAAGGCTCAGTGTCGGTACCCGCGAGCGGGCTACCTTACGCCCTAATGATAGCCCGTCCCATCTGGGAGCCGAGCACAATGCCACTAATGACTTACAAGCTATTTTGCTCCCTAATTAACACGAGACGGAATTAATAACCCCGGGTGAAGTATGGCGGTCTTCACTCCACGTAATGACTTACAAACTATTTGGCTTCTTAATGAACGCGAGATAGAATTAATGACCCCCGCCACGTGTATGCAGGGGTTTTAACGCAGGGAATGTTTACATGCGCATCGTAAGAGCAGAGGTGCAAAATTATAAATGCTGGTAGATGTGCTAAGACGTCAGTTTTATTCTAGCCTGACTCTACAGTAGCGCTCGAAATTATTTCACAGTTGTGGTGTTACATTGTCAGTAGTGTCAATTTTAAAATTTTCCCGGCAAATTGACTGTTCAAACAAATTTCGGGCTTGCAGCCGGTCGTCGTTCAATACTTCGCACGATTTTTCAACTGGGCACCTGCCAGTCATCTTCAGGTGAGCCATCGCAGACAGGCGAAAACGTCTTTTTTTTTTCTTTATTGTGATTTCATTCCCCTGCCCCATATGGGCAGGGGAGGGCTGTCAGCTGCACAATCCGCCGCTTTTCAGCCGAGTGACACGAAAACTAAAACAAGAATAAAATGATACATACATAAGGAGATAAAAAAGGGGAACATAAAACAGAGTAAGGGGAGAAAATGGAGGTAAAAATACACAGACATGGAGACGTTCATGGGGGACAGTTAAAAAAAAGTCACCAGAAAGTTAAAAAAACACAGTTGGCGATTCTTAAAACACAGAGAAGACACTGAATGCGCATGCACAGGTTAAAGGTCGGCCACAGTATTAAAAACACTTCGGAACAACACACTTAAAACCCACTAGGAGCACACACGCCGAAGAATAAAACTGCCAGGTGGGACCTGCCGAGGGAAAGGTCAGAGAGGAAGGAAAAGGAGGGGAGAGCATGGGGCAGCTGGGGAAGCGGCGGGATGAAGAGCGGAGGGGCATCAGTGTGTTCACGAAGAGGCAGGAGACACGTGGGGCGGGAGAGGAAGAGGGAAGACAGGGCAGGAGGGAGTGCAGAGACACTGAAAGGAGGCACAAGAGATGGAGGGGGAGTAGGAGGGGGAAGCCGCTCAGGAGGAGGGAGGGGGAGGAGAGGGAGCCCTGAGGAGGAGGCAGGAAGATGGGGTTAGAGTTGGTAGGAAGGGTAGATGTCAGGGCGAAGCTCATCATCTGGGAGGGGCAGACGGTGGAAGTTGTGTTGGGAAAGGAGATGGAGGGCGTGGAGATTCATTATTAAAGAATCCGTAGAAATATGACTGGCGGAAAATCTGTTAAACCGTGACAGCGGCTACCAGCTGGGCAGTGCATGGAATCCCATCATCTCCACGATTTGCTCAAATCGAAGACGACAGAGTGCGTCGACGGCCGTGGCAAACAGCAACGCAGAGGGCGACTGAGTTCCGCTATTCCACCAGCGAGGGCGCTGCCGGCGGGCAGGGTGGTTCATCTATCAAGTTTTCGACGCTTGCGCAGAATAGTTACAGTACGCTATATATTGCGGAACGGAGGACGTTTTCGCCAGTCTGCGACGGCTCACCTGAAGATGACTGGCAGGTGCCCAGTTGAAATATCGTGCGAAGTATTGAACGACGACCGGCTGCAAGCCCGAAATTTGTTTGAACATTGTCAGTACTGTTTGCATGCAGTCACAACAGAGCAACGCATATAACTGTGTCACTCTATCAAGACAACCCGCTGTGGTTACGTACCCAATAAACAAGCAAGGCCATACGATAAGAATGTAACTATATAGGGTTTTCAGAAACAGTCTGAAAAACGTGTAACGGCGTTACAGGGTAGGTTGTGCTGAGAAATAATTGTTAAGAAAAAAATGAGATGCTTTGCGCTGTTTCCGTGTTAATTGGCGTTGAACTAAGCCAATCACGCCGTTGCGCGCACAAATTCTAGAGATCCGCCAGATACCTTAGTGCCAGTTTTTCTCGTAGCGTAGGTGATAGCGCGCGAGACTGCTCAGCCTTTGGTTTTCCGGCCTTACTACTATCTCACGCCCGATTTTTCTAAGTACACCGTGCATGGGAAAATGGCGCTGTCCAAAATCGGGGCCGATTCACACGGGCCATAGATGACAGGGACGAACGACGGCTGTTGAGATGTGTAAGCGGCAATAGACATGCAATTGTTGAGCTACTGACCGCCCAGATGAAGCAAGGAACTACATATACAGTGTCCATTCAACGACCGTTCGGCGAATATTGCTGAGAATGGGCCTCCGCAGCAGATGCCTAGTTCGTACACCCATGCTGACTTCTGTTCATCGGCTAGGAAGGCTGGAATTTGCAGGCCAGTGCGGCAACTAAAACCACGGAGGGACGGCAGGTGGCCTTTTCAGATGGGATACTCTATGCGCCATTGGGCAGGTGGCCGTTGGCGTGTACGGCGTGAAATGTCTGAAAGCAAACACTCTGCAACAATCGTCGGAAGTATCCGAGCCAGAACACATTCTCTGGGTGATCTCGTCATGCTGGAAATAACTATGGATTAACGCTAATATTCATCTATCTTTGGGGACCATGTCCACCCCTACGTGCAATTTCTTTTTCCTCGGGATGATAGCATCTACCAGCAGGAGAATGCAATGTGTCATACAGCTCTCAGTATATGTGAGCGGTTCGAAGAGTATCAGGACGAGTTTATTGTACACCCTGAGCAACCAGATTCTCCTGATTTAAACTCAATCGAGACCACCTCGATCGCGCTGTTCGTGCCATGGATCCTCAGCCGAGAAACTTAGCGCAGCTGTCCACGACACTGGAGTCGGCAGGGCTCCACACCCCTGTCGGTACCTTGCAGGACCTCATTCACTCTCTTACTGCACGTCTCGCGCTGCAAAAGGTAATTATTGCAGGCTTTTGACAGGTGTTCACATTAATGTGACCAGATAGTGTAGATTTCTCATCTGTTGTATTAGTGTTTGTTTTTCTTATAGGAAGGTTTACTTCGTAAAAATTTTAAGTGTTCATTAATTACCTTGATGAAAGTGCATCTTCATTTTTTACAACTGTTGACATCTTCGGGGAATATGTCGTTCGAAACGTTTTTTTAAGGATGTTACCATTTGTATCTTACTTTATTTTCATCATTTTGCTATTATTAATAGAGTCATTATTTCTTTTAAGCTCAAAAAAAATAATACAAATTGTCAACGTACTGCAGCTGACATACTATGTAAATACACTAACCGAAAAAAATCACAACACCAACAAGGAATTGTGAGACGTAAACGAAAGTTGGTAGACGTGTTTCTGTATCTGAAAGGTGATGTCTGTTCCAATTTCGCGCTAGTCGCATGAGAGTGGAGCTAGCAGCGCCACTATGAGGGTGCAAATCAGGTTTGCGTTGACACGTGTAAAGGCCATGAGCAGTAGTTAACCTTTGAAACTGGACGAGGTGAGTAGATGTTAGTCAAGAAAGCCTGAGGCGAAAAATCGCCAAATCGCTGACTTTGAACGAAGTCGTGGAATAGGGCTGCGAGAAGTTGGATGCTCCTCCCGCGATACTGCAGAAAGACTTGGCAGGAATATAGCCATTGTGCACGATTGCTGGCAGCGGTGATCACGAGAATGTACGGTGGCAAGAAGAGCACGCTCCAGAAGGCCACGTGTCACTACCGAGAGGGAAGACCATCGTGTTTGGCGTATGGCTCCAGCGCATAGTACTGCATCGGCAGCAACATTGTGAGCATCAGTTGGCACCACAATGAAGCAACGAGCTATTACAAACCGGTTACTCCAAGGACAGCTCCAAGCCAGGTGCCCTGTACCATGCTTTCCACTGACCCCCAAACCATCGCTACTTACAACTACAGTGGTGTCAGCTGGAGAGCTGGAGGGCAGGGTTGAGTTCTGTTGGTCTTCTGACGAATGCTGGTTCTGTCTAGGTGCCAGTGACGGCCGTGTGTTGGTTAGAAGGAAGCCAGTTGAAGCCCTGCAAACAACCTGTCTGCTCTCTAGGTACACTGGACTTATACCAGAAATTACGGTCTGGGATGCAATTTCGTATGACAGCAGTAGCACTCTCGTGGTTATTCCATGCACTGTGACTACAAATCTGCACATCAGTCTGGCGATTAGACCTGCTGTGCTGCCTTTCATGAACAGCATTCGAATGGATGCTTTCCAACAGGATAACGCTCGCCCACAGACCGCTGTTGTAACGCAGCATGATGTAAGGTGTCAGGCAAATCCAACACCTTCCATGAAAACCCTGACATGATTAGCAAAACCGGCAGTAGGTCACATAGCTCCGAATAAATCCTGACATTAAATTAACCCAAGTAATACGAGTAACGAGTGAGCAAATGGAATACCACAGACTAACACAAGAATGCCTAAATGCATGTCATACCTTCCCATCGTGAGACAGACGCAGCTCCGAGGGGAGACACGAGAACAGAAGCCGAGAGCAGAACCGGCTAAGCTAGAAGGCTCTACGATGAGGGACGGACACCCACGTCTCCAGCTAACCGCCAGAACCACCCCCCCCCCCCCCCAGCCCATGTTAAAAGCTAGAGCCCTCCAGAAGAACAGTATAGATCTTACGATAACACTAAAAGGGCCACACCAGCCGCAAGTTTTAGCGTGTGACTTTTCCGCGTCTCTGTTACGTTGCAAACCTAAAAAACATTGCCCCACCACGAAAAGTAACCGCTAGGACACCCCCTAGCCCATGTTAAAAGCTAGAGCCCTCCAGAAGAACAATATAGATCTTACGATAACACTAAAAGGGCCACACCAGCCGCAAGTTTTAGCGTGAGTCTTTTTCGCGTCTCCGTTACCTTGCAAACGTTAGAAACATTACACCACCATGAAAAGTATAACGTTTCTCATTGGACAGACAGAATTTTTGTAGGCGGAGCTTAAGGTTAACATTGAGACCCTGACTGGTCAGATGAAAACACAGCCAGACAGTTTTTTTTTTTAAACCAACTTCGATAAATTGTAGTAAGGAGAAGTTAGGAAAGAGTTGCTTCCTATACGGCGAGATGCATGGAGCTGTGCCGGCCGCCGCCCCCTGACAAACGCTGACAAGGTAATGAACGCACGCGATGCCGCATTTTTGAGGCTTCACTCAGAACTGCAGAAGTCTCATCTGTTACATCCCCTTTTTGCGTAATACTAGTGTCAATCGTCATTTAAAGCTCATGGTATTCACATTTGCTACGTAAGTTAAAATCTGAAACACGATGATTTTTCTGTTATATAATTATTGAGAAGCCACATCAGCCACTGTAATTTACGACAAGTTAGATAAGTAATTAAAGATAATTGAGGATCACTGTAGACCATTTTGATAGTTTTCTCTTTTATGAAACTTAACTTAAATCTAGATTATAGACGTAATATGGCATAGGTCACCCTTCGATGCATTGTAGAACTTGGAAACCCATTCAGGGAATATTCGTTCACATTTTTGTTGAACGCAGTTGGTTTTTCAAAAATGGTTCAAATGGCTCTGAGCACTATGGGACTTAACTACTCAGGTCATCAGTCCCCTACAACTTAGAACTACTTAAACCTAAGTAACCTAAGGACATCACACACATCCATGCCCGAGGCAGGATTCGAACTTGCGACCGTAGCGGTCACGCGGTTCCAAACTGAAGCGCTCAGAAACGCACGGCCACACCGGCCGGCAGTTGGTTTTTATCATCCTGTATTAAAATATTTCCTTTTATCAATAATGCAATTTATATACAATGTTTTGTGAGTAGAATAAAATTTCCAATGGTAAACTTAACTGCTTTTTCGACGTTATATTACCAGCTAACTAAAAATAGGAAAGCCTTGAACCCCTTCCACTAAATTTAGTTAGTATTAAGATTCTTTTACAGGGAGTGCAGTGGAGCTGACGCTGAAATCATTAAGTATTTGATTATATCATCGCTAGTCTCACTGAACTCTTCTGAACTCTACATGTCATGTGTGGTCTGGCGTCTTCTTACCAGCAACAGGTCCCAGGTTCAAACTAGTGAATTCCCTAAAAAAACACGCTCAGAGCGTCGTTGCGCGAAAGTGGTAGGGAGACACGACTTAGAACAACAGACACCACGCAGAATGTTAGAATGATCAACGGAGAGTCGACATGTTGCCTTGGCCTGCTCGATCGCCAGATCTTCTCCATCGAGCACATATTGCACATCATCGGACGACAAGTGCAGCGTCATCCACAACCAGCATTAACCATCCCTGAACTGACCGACCTAGTGCTATATGCATGGAACTCCATCCCACAAACTGACATCCGGCACCCGTACAACGCAATGTACACACGATTGCATGCTTACATTCAACACTCTGAAGGTTCTCTGGTTATTAATGTAACAGCATCTGACATTTGCAATGGGTCATCTCTCGTAACTGTGGACCTAAACAAATGTATTCCCGAAATTTCATTACTCTGCACTAATCATTTTTTGGTGCTACGATGATTTTCTGTCAGTATAGAAAGGTGTATTATGTGGCTTGTAACAGCAAGGGAACAGGTGATGCAATTTGACAGCCTCGTTGAATGTTTAAAAAATATCTTCCTGCACGTACGATATACTGCCTTCTACGGCTTGCCGTAAACAGTGGTGCTTGCCTCGGTAGTTGGTTCGAGTCCTGGTGATGAAATTTTCACCACTATTATCAAACTGGCAAGTGGAGGAGAGATGATGGGTAAGGCTGATGGTCACTAGACTACGAGCAACGCTCTGCGTTGAGTCCAGGACTTCACAGTGTACCATGAGGTACGGACATGTGCTACTTTCGGAGGCTAACCATACATCAGAGGGGGAAGATAAGCTAGACCGAGCCAATAACATCATACCAAATTCGTGCTTTTAGCGTACGTACATATTTAAGTCGGCGGCTTTTGGAACCCATAGCAAGTAACTGGTTGCAATGATGCTGCCGCTCATGCGATTTTGTTGACCAACACTCGACTGGCGAGTGATGTGAAGTTGTGTCTTCTGTGAATCTCGTAATCTCAACTTGCACGTTACGTAACTTTCTGCCCATTTGCAGAATACGAGATTCTCGCGAATTAAAGCTGCCCTTACGTTCTAGTATCCGCTACAAGGAATGTTTTAGTAATTGCTAGCATTTATTACCAACATCTCAGACGACTTGCGGCAGCAGCTGATGATAAACGACCGAGAAGATAGTGCTAACTGTTCTTGCAAGACGGTACTGCAGGTTGCTAATATGACTGCTGCAGCTATCCCGGTATTTGGTAGATGCGTGATGCCACCGTCCTCTTAGCCTCCTAGTTGTGAACACTCAAGACCGTAGGATAATTTTTTGTGTTCTTAAATAATGAAGAATCTTGTCATACTTTGCTTGATGGCTATAGATCAGTACCACTAGACAATCAGACAACACTCCAGTATTTGACGATAACAGTGGGTAATGGAAAGAAAGAGATATATGTTATTCGTCTTAATAAAACTCATTCATACATGCATACATACATACGGACTCTTAAAGGAATCAAGTGTTCGATAGTTCAGTTGATAGACGGTATAAAGTACGAACGTATGAGCCGCTCTCAGTTCTAATGCCGATATCCTACCCATTCCCGCTCGACGGAACTTAAACATCCCGTCCACTCTCTAGACCCATAAACAGAATGTAGTTGAATTCATCGGCTACTGCGCTTGCGCACCGCGCGTTTGCGCAACTCGTTGGTGAAACTAAACACTTCCGGCGTGGTCCAACTCTGGCGACACTGGTTGTTCACTTTTTAGATATCTACTCTTTGCATAGGTATTTGTGGGATTTCAGTGATACTGACCACAAAAATAAGCAACATATTGCTGCCGCTGAGACCGTCATGTGCGATCATAACATAGAAGGTTCGACAATATCTGAGCTGTAGGGTAAAATTTGAGTTAGGAGCACATTTACAACTGAATTAAGAAAAATACAAGCAAGTATAATTCTAGCTGTGGCAATGCTCTCGTCTACAAGAGCAAAATGCCATCGTCCGAGCTGGCCAAATCTTTGTTAAGGAATATTGCTGGCAGGAGGGAAGGCAACACAAATTCAAGAAGCTGCATTCTTTATTCAATATTCATCTATTTAAAATGTTACTGCAGTGCTCCCCATTCACATGTGATACAATTTTGAAATATTGCCATTGTACAGATCTATCTTCGAGAGAGTAGTTTGCAAACCATTCTCTTTTAATGAGGCATGCTTCGAATAATTATTGTTGCTAAAGTTGATAATTATTACTGTTAATGTTAATAATTATTGGTGTTAATGAAAAAGCGTCGCCGCGCGGGATTAGCCGAGCGGTCTCGGACGCTGCAGTCATGGACTGTGCGGCTGGTCTCGGCGGAGGTTCGAGTCCTCACTCGGGCATGGGTGTGTGTGTGTTTGTCCATAGGATAATTTAGGTTAAGTAGTGTGTAAGCTTAGGGACTGATGACCCTAGCAGTTAATCCCATAAGATTTCACACACATTTGAACATTTTTGAAATAGCGTCATCACAAACTAAAACCGTATCTGTTCTCGATTGTACTGCACGCAATATGATACGTAATTTCAGTTCTGGTGACAGCGCTTCATGCATTACACTACCTTTATTCCTTGTTGCATTACCTATATTTAGAAGATACGTGAACAGTTCTGGTGACATACTAAGATACACTACTGGCCATTAAAATTGCTACACCAAGAAGAAATGCAGATGATAAATGGGTATTCATTGGACAAATATATTTTACTAGAACTGACATGTGATTACATTTACACGCAATTTGGGTGCATAGATCCTGAGAAATCAGTACCCAGAACAACCACGTCTGGCCGTAATAACGGCCTAGATACGCCTGGGCATTGACTCAAACAGAGCTTGGATGGCGTGTACAGGTAGAGCTGCTCATGCAGCTTCAACACGATACCACAGTTCATCAAGAGTAGTGACTGGCGTATTGTGACGAGCCAGTTGCTCGACGACCGTTGACCAGACGTTTTCAATTGGTGAGAGATCTGGAGAATGTGTTGGCCAAGGCAACAGTCGAACATTTTCTGTATCCAGAAAGGCCCGTACAGGACCTGCAACATGTGGTCGTACATTATCCTGCTGAAATGTAGGGTTTCGCAGGCATCGAATGAAGGGTAGAGCCACGGGTCGTAACACATCTGAAATGTAACGTTCACTATTGAAAGTGCTGTCAATGCGAACAAGAGGTGACCGAGACGTGTAACCAATGGCACCCCATACTACCACGCCGGGTGCTACGCCAGTATGACGATGATGAATACACGCTTCCAATGTGCATTCACCGCGATGTTGCCAAACACGGATGCGACCATCATGATGCTGTAAGCAGAACCTGGATTCATCCGAAAAAATGACGTTTTGCCATTCGTGCACCCAGGTTCGTCATTGAGTGCACCATCGCAGGCGCTCCTGTCTGTGATACAGCATCAAGGGTAACCGCAGCCATGATCTCCGAGCTGATGGTCCACGCTGCTGCAAACGTCGTCGAATTGTTCGTGCAGATGGTTGTTGTCTTGCAAACGTCTCCATCTGTTGACTCTGGGATCGAGACGTGGCTGCACGATCCGTTACAGCCATGCGGATAAGATGCCTGTCATCTCGACTGTTAGTGATACGAGGCCGTTGGGATCCAGCACGGCGTTCCGTATTACCCTCCTGAACCCACCGATTTCATATTCTGCTAACAGTCATTGGATCTTGAGCAACGCGAGCAGCAGTGTCGCGATACGATAAACCTCAATCGCGATAGGCTACAATCCGACCTTTATCAAAGTTGGAAATGTGATGGTACGCATTTCTCCTCCTTACACGAGGCATCACAACAACGTTTCACCAGGCAACGCCAGTCAACTGCTGTTTGTGTATGAGAAATCGGTTGGAAACTTTCCTCATGTCAGCACGTTGTTGGTGTCGCCACCGGCGCCAACCTTGTGTGAATGCTCTGAAAAGCTAATAATTTGCAAATCATAGCATCTTCTTCCTGTCGGTTAAATTTCGCGTCTGTAGCACGTCATCTTCGTAGTGTAGCAATTTTAATGGCCAGTAGTGTAATTTAAAGAACTTTTTGGATCATCCGTTACAAATTATTTCAGCAAGGATGCTGAGCAACCTAGCTGACGTCTTTTCTTCATCCCGTCACGAAATGAAACACTTTTTTTTTCTTTTTTTTCCCTTATGCAGTGATTCCATGCTACAACCTTTAACAGTATCACAACTCGTGCACCGTGCAGCTGCCAGAACTTTCGTTTCAGACACAACTCTGGGACCCAGAAAACGACGAAACTGAAGTGCACGAGTATACTGGTGTCGCCTTGTCTACAGTGATATATGAAACCACTTGCGTGCAACGCATTCCACGCAACTAGTGGCGCAACCTAATACCGTCGTGTAAACTAGGCTTAAGCCTCTGCTGCAGTACAGGCTATTCTTTGGCTGTGATAGTCAATATCTCTGGCCACACAGCACGGAATAAAAAGACCGACTGTCGTACCGCTGTGTTGTTCATTTCGTCCTAAGAATTTAAGGTCTCTGCTGACGTGAAAGGGCATTAGTGTGAGTGCTTTGGTGTTTATAATTTCATTTCGTATTGTTTGAATTAATGCAACAGATATTACTAATGCAATAACTAAATAATCGGAACAGATACGATGAATATAAATCGACGAGACTCATAAGTCCCCCTTCTGTTTTGTATCTAAATTAAAACAAATACACGTATTACGATGCACTGCTCTGTTCTTAGTTGCTTTGATAATATTGTCCCCGAACATTAAATTCTTTCCTACAGTTTGGGCAGGAAGGGTTTAAGGATATAAAACAAAACAACATCCTGCTTCCTATGCCGTTAACTAGCTTCCAGCATACAACGTCATTGTCAAAAATTAATCAGATTTCAGTATCCAAATAAACCGCCACAGGTCGCATGTGATTTGATTTATTGATTAGTTTCTGTCAACAGATACTAGCATCACCACAGATTCATTCAAAATGTCTTGACAACCTTGCCAAGTGGTGCTTTTAATTTGTGCTGGCATCAGGAAAAGAAAATCTGACGATGATC